>NC_141473.1:13205000-14405000 GCF_009769465.1 Tauraco erythrolophus | reverse complement strand
CTTCTTTCAAATACTTATTTGTTTGCAATTTTTACTTCAAGCAGTTATTTCAGTTCGCCTTTGAGGATGACTGATAAATCAGGCTGTGGGAGAGGAGGAGTCTGGGGCAGGCTTTTGCTTATTTTGCTAACTGAAACTCTGGGCTTGTGAGTTTCACTCAATTCTTTTACATAAAGGAAAAAAAAAAATTTAAACCTGCAAGGTCCCTAGCTGTACTGTACCAGTACTGTACCAGTACAGCTGGTAGCAAAGGCTGAGGATGTCAAAATGTGTAGTTGTTTAAACAACAGAATAGGAGAAGGCTGGAGTCCAGGTCAAGCCCAGTTTGAACGAAAACTTTAAGCAGATGTTTTATTTTATTTTTAGCTGCCCAAGTAAGAACAGAGATGTATCTCACTAGCTTCTCTTTCTAAAGTGTCCCTCTCCTTGTCTAAGTCCAGACTTAGGTGCTCGTGTTGCCATGTAAAGTGGCCTGGTGTCTTCTCCTTTTGGAGGGGACATTCTACCCTGAAGAAGTGAGCAAAAGCCTTTGTATTTCGCCTGTTGTAACTTCTCCAAGCCTTTGTAGAGTGGAAGTGATTTCTTCCATTCCTGTAGATCATGGTTGCCCTGCATTTCAGCTGTGAGCACGGGGGCACTTGTCCTGCAGGTGTTGGTCTGGGATGGGCTAGACCCATTCTCACATAGCGGTGCTGAACTGTCAACAGCAAATAAGCATTCCTCTAACATCTTTCCTGTGAGGTCAGGCAGGACCCTACGGCTCTGTAACGCTGCTCCAGCAGGTGCTCTGAACATGCGTGGAGTTGTTATCAAAGCCTGTTTTGAAAGCTGTGAGCAGTTTTGGGGACTCCGTTACTGCATTTTAAAAGGGTGCAATGTCCTATGGAGAGCTGTAGCAGTTATTAGAATCACAGCCAATTATCCAGTAAAATTAAGAGCATTGAGATATTGAATCAGACTGATTAAACTGTGTGTGCCTTTGTGCTGCACCAGTTTGTTTTGGTGAGTGACTACTAGCAAAAAGTTTGAGCTACAAAATTAATATCTGGATGCAAAGACGGCATGAATTGAATGTTTGTTCACTGGTAGCAGCTTCTGTTTTGCATGTATACACCCCTAGAATCTATCAAAGACATGTTGAAAAAAAACAAGACTGGAAATGACCAGAAAAAGAGTTTTTCATATTTTTCTGTGGCTCCTTTGACTTTATATTGTCACTAATGATTGACTATATCCCTCAATATGTGTCTTGTTTCAGAAATGACTGTGACTTCATATATATTAGGAATGGAAGGTTTTACACTAGATGCTTACATTTAGTCAGTCTATCTGTAAGAAAGGAATATAGCAGAAACAGACAGCTAAGAGATGAGCAATGGGGAGATCCAGCTGCTTGAAAAATTTCTGCCAGAAGAGAGGCTGAGATGGTTTGCTTTGACCATCTGTCAACTGTCTTGTCCCCCAGACCAATGTGACCCACCTGGGGAGGTGGAGTGGAGCAAGATTAAGCTGGCCACTTTTGCTGGCTCTGGCTCGTAAAAATTTGTGATGGTGAACAGCATCATGTTTGCAGTGATAAAGGAAATACTTCTTTCCAAAATACCATTAAGCCTGAGGAACTCATCAGCAAGGTATCACAAAAGCAGAAGGCTTAACAGAGTTCCAGAGGGGTGGTAATAGAGAATGTATCTGGTTTGGAAAAAAGCTAGTGATACTGGAAGGGGTGCAACCTCCTGATCTTTGGGGCATAAGACAGCCTTTATTTACACAGGTCTTAGGAGGAAACCTCAGAAGGTTCTCTCTACAGGGCTGCTGCAGCTTGTGTTGTCTTCTGACCACCCAGTCTGGACTGTGGGGAGAGACAGAGTGCACTGTCCTGGGTTAGTAGCACATCCAAAGGGAAAAGGTCGGGCTCATGTGAGCTGCTGCATCCTGACCTTCCCCATGTCAGGCTGCCCCTTCCATGCTGTCTGTTCCTCTTGAAGGTTTCCCTCTCTGACCTGCCTGCTCAGCAAACCTCTATGTTCTCTTGGTACTCTGCACCTTATTTCTCCTCCTCCGTGTGTGAGGAACAGGAGAAGGGCTTATATTCAACATATTTTTGGCATCAAATGAGTCCCAGTTGGTTCATCTCTCCCTTGAAGCATTAATGAAAGTTTTTAAAGTCCTGTTTGTCTGGCCTGCCTGCTCTGTTCTGCAGAGATAGCACTGTTGCTGAAAATGAGAGGAAAAAAACAGCAAGGAGATGAGAGTAGAAGGCCACAGTGACTGATGCTGAAGTTGAATTAAAATGTTCTCATGAGAAACCAGGATTTTAGGCTCTGTTGGTAGTTATTCAAGCTCACCCTGATGATGTGCCATTACAACTTTGCGTAGCTACAAGATAAAGCTACCCCAAAGGCTGGGAGGAATAGGATCCAGGCTTTTTATTACAAAGCCAAGAATTACATTAGAGGTGTATGCATTATTTTATGGTAGCTATATAAAGACATAACTGCCAGCAATTAATTTGTGTGAAGAATGTATATAATTAGTTTCTATAGTTTGTGTGTTTGAGGAATAGAGTTTTTACCATACTGTTTAGTCATGCATCTTTACAGCGCAAACTGGCATGTTGTTAAGGTCATATTTGCTTTTGTTGCATCCCTGAGTCTGTCACCGCATAGTCCTTTATTCTGTTGATGCTCTGTTTCCAAATCTACAAGTATCTCCTCCCAAACATATGTGCATAATGTAGCGTGTATGTGCACACAAGGAAAAGGAAGCAGATGACTTGCGTTGGGTGTAATGATTGCTTTGTGCTTGAGCTGCTGCAGGCTCCCTGTTGAAAAGAAACTCACGCATCCATTCATTCATGAACAAAGCTGCTGTCATGACTGTGTTGATTGTGCATTAACTCTTTGTGTAGGGCCTTGGTTAGAGAAAGACACAGTCTCCTTTGTACCTTTCTCCCGTAATCATAGCATGCTGATCAATGCCTTCATGACAAGTGGGATCTCAGCTGAGGTTCCCATCAGTGGAGGAGAGGGGAGGATGGATGGTGGTTGGTGGAGGAATCCAGGTGAGTTATCGCTGAGTGGTGCTTGAGAATAAATTAGCAACGTGTGTGTCTGAGCTGTTTCTTAGCAAGGTTGGATGGGACACATGGAGGCAAGGATTGATGGAGTTGCTGTTGCAAAGGAGGAGTGTGAGAAATGGTCGAGTTGTGTGGGAGTCCTCTGGAAGTGAAAGATCTTCCCTTAATGTGACAGCTTTGATACAGCAACTTCACAGGTGCTTTGCTTCAGTTTTGGAACCAATTCTTGTCTTCTCTTCTGACATGTGGTCTCAGAATGGCCTGTGATTCCAGTGCTCAACTGCGTTCTCCATGTTGTCCTCTGTACTATCAGACTGTCCAAATAGGATCCTTCTGTATCCCTGTGGCCTTTTATTGTTCAAGATGCTCTAGAAACCTTTGGTGTTTTACAGAGTGGGGATCTGACTAACTTTTATTTTGATCTATAGTTCCCCTCTGAAGTACCCCTGCTTTTTTGTTGCATCAAAAGTTTTTTACTTAGTAGTCACAGCAGATTTGAAACCCGTTTTTCCCCATTCTACTTTCAGATTCCATAGGTGGGTCATTTTCGGCTTCCTCCCACCGATGCCACCACAAGCAGAAGCACTGTCTCCCCATCCCGCAGTGTGGAGCTCTGTCCATCAGCCCTCTGCTTTTCCATCCCCACACGAAGGGGTCCCAGATCATCATGGACACAACACAGAAGGCAGTGAGGCGCCAGGCTAGCTTCTGCAATGCCATTACCTTCAGCAACAGGCCCATCGTTATTTATGAACAAGTCAGGCTTAAGGTGAGTAAACGATACCTTCCCTTATTGCCATGTGAGCTGCTGTGAATGAATGCTGGGGTGTACCAGGCTTTGGTGCTTGCACCAGATCTTTAGCCCTTCCTTGAAAAGCACGGTAGTCAGATCTTGCCCTTAATATCTGCGATCTTTGTTGGTACTTCTGCTTTTGTCACCATAGTTCTCGGAGCCATCAGCACAGACTGCTATAGAAACTAGGAAGAAAAGGAAAAGCCATGCTCCAAAAGAGTTTATCTGGATATTAGACAAGGAACAACAGATTAAGTTGAGATTGCTTGGAAAACAGCAACAAAAAAGGGCTGTATTGGTCAGTCTGAAAGACAGCAGCCTCGATATCTCACTAGCCAATGTGTCCTCTGGTCTTTGTGTGCATCCTGCGTTTTACTGAGTGGGCTGAGGGATGATGAGGAGTTAGTTAATGTGTACGGTTCCAAAACGAGCCTTTTTCTTCCTGTAAACAAGGCAGCAATGAGGGCTGGTCTCATCACCTGGAAGTGAAGATGCTTGCTCATGAGCTTGGCAGGGAAGATAAAGAGGTTTTACTGACAGGGGGAAAGGAGCAGTCAGTGCAGTCACAGTGGCCATCTAAGAAAAGGATCTTCCTGGCAGCCTGCTGACTGCGTCGTTGAATCCGTCGCCTGAGAGCATTCATGTCAGAGGAGAGAACATTGCAGGCATCATGTTTTTCACGCTGACAGAGGCCGATTTCACTTCCTTTGAGTTGGGAGCCCTGGTGCTGCAGCTGGCGTGAGAAGTTCAGCTCCTCCAAGCCAGCGTGCCTCTGTGTGCAGCGGGCACTGCTCTCCCATGGACAAATTCATCAGTCCCCATAGGAATTGAAGCACTTTTTAGGCTCTCCTCTCTTGAAGGAGCTTGGGGCCCTTTGCACTTTGTCCATAGATATTTTCCAATCTTTATGCCCTCTGGTTTGTGGGACTGCATTTTTCCATTCTTAGCTGATTCTGTGCATTTCGTTGGCATGGAGTAGATCATCATCTTTGGTAGACATGAAAGATTCCCCTGCAAATCCTTCATTTACGCACAAGTTTTCTAAGAGGTTTATCTGTGTAGAGTTACTGAGACTGAATGATCCTGCTGTTGCCTGAGGTCCCGGAGTGCTGGAACCTACAGCTGTGTATCAGCCTTCCCTGCCTCTTCCCTCAGAGCCAGCAAAGGAGCAAGAGGCAAGGAATGTGCCTTCTTTTGAAAACATAGAGCGATTTCAGTGATCTCAGGCTCAGGCCCATAGGTAGAAAATCTCCGCTACAGGTTTCTTATGTTCCCTGTGGAGCTCTTACTGCTTCTATTCAGGCTAGAAACCCAGCAGGCGTCCCTCGCGTTGCCTAATGGGATTTTTTCCACGTTGGCCAGTAGTCTGGACAAACAACTGTGAAAAATTATTTGGGAGGAGATGAAAGCAGTGTTTCATTTTCAAAAAACACCATCAAAGATTTGAGTGGGTTTAGTGGTTTAGGCAAAGGTTCTGCGTTATTCCTTCCTCATTCTGAAACAATGTAGCTATCTCAGGAAATTCACGCTTGTTTATCTCTGTATATTTTAGGATTTTAGCTTGCATAACATATGTGATGAATACGCACGCAAATCTTTCATCTCTGCACAAGGGATTTATGAGCAGAGCTCCTGCTGAGTTGAATGAGAAGGTCTCAAGGGAGTAATCAACAGGCTTCAGCACTCTAGGGATGGATAGAAATGTGAAAACATCTCTGCTTTTCTAACAAGTCCATCCTGTGATTGCCTTGTTATCATAGTACCATAGAATGGTTTGGATTGGAAGGGACCTTAAAGATCATCTAATTCCAACCCCCTGCCGTGGGCAGGGGTACCTTCTCTAGATCAGGTTGCTCAAAGCATCATCCAACCTGGCCTTGAACACTTCCAGGGATGGGGCATCCACAACTCCTCTGGGCAATCTGTTCCAGTGCCTCAACACCCTCACAGTGAAGAATTTCTTCCTCAGATCTAATCTAAATCTCCCCTCTTTCAGTTTAAAGCCATTGCCCCTTGTCCTATCACTACACACCCTTGTAAAAAGTCCCTCTCCAGCTTTCTTGTAGCCCCTTTAGGTGCTGGAAGGCTGCTAGAGGGTCTCCTCGGAGCCTTCTCTTCTCCAGGCTGAACCACCCTTTTTTGTGTGTGCCTGTGGAAAATCATGTCTTAAACCTTCTTACCAGCTAAAGAATAACCATGAACCCAATCATTCAAGTCCTATGAAGTCTAGACTCCTTTGAAAAACAAGAGAAAAGAAGCCAAGAGATACAACACCTAAGAAATGGAATGGTATCTTGGATTTTATTCTGAAATTTCTTTGCAGCTTTGGGAATGCCATCGGGCAGCCAGAGCTGTGTGGGATTTGGGAGAATTTCCTCTTTCTTTGCCTCCAAGATATATGTCCTGATATGGTTTCTTCTTTGCGTAACTCGGGGCACTGCTAAGGAGTGGGATGAGGCTGTCAAAGGTGGCACAAGGCATGAGAGCAGGAGCCTGAATCTCTGGAAGCAGCCATGGCTTAGTGGTTTGGATGCAGATTGTATCTTTTCTTCCCTTCTGGTACCCAGTAGACCTCCCAAGCTTTTCTGCTAGCAGTGGCTGATGAAGAGAGAATTTGGTCCATAATTAACCATTGCCTTTTTTAGCAAAACTGTGTACCCTCTGTCCAGCTGTGTCTAATTCTTGGCAGGCTTTATACTAGATTTTAACTTGGATATTAGTTTGCCTGTGGTCAGACTGTATTGAGAACTGTTTATAGGTGCTGATTAATACATGGAACATGTGCAGCCTCGATTACCATATGAATATTTACTTCATGCGGCCTGTGATTGCTGTGAAGTACTGGCAAGACACTGTGAAAGAGTAAATTGTACAAATAACAATGAGGCCGTATTTATCTCAAACCCAAAAGCTTTTGGGCTTACAGTAAATTTGCTACAATAAAAGTCCAGACTTCTTGGAGTGTGCGTATATTTCCCGTTTTGTCACGTGCACACCCCGTCCACCCTACTTCCCCTGGAGACATGCAGGAACCTATCCTATCCTGGCCACGTATATAAAATAGCAAATCTGCTTCAATCCTTTTCAGTGCCAGCCCAGTGTCCATCCCGCAAGCAGGAGCTTCCCATAGTTTCAGGGACTGAGGTCAGTGCTCAAGTGAGCGCTCAATGTAAACAGTTTAGGTGCTTGGCTGGACAGAGTAGGGATAAAGTATAGCACTTGCTTAACTGAGAAACTGTCTGTTGATAACTTTTTTACTGAAGCTCTGGGTTATTTTCTCAGATATTTTAATTATAAAACAGAAATCTCCAGGCTTTGGACAATGTCTTTGTTGTGAGGTAGTTGTGCCCCCAAGGGCACACGTTCCAGATTTGCCTTGGAGAGGAACATGTGAAAGAAAAATGCAATATTTACAAATGTGATTAGAAGAGGATCCAGAAGTCCAAAGAAAATGTCTTGGAGAATCCCTTGGTGAAAATCCTCTGCTTCCATGCTGGGACACCAATGACTACTGCCAGGCTTTTGAGGACAAAGTCCCACAGTCCTGGACAGCTCAGTCTCTGGCCTTGCCACTCATCTGGGCCATTAGCACTTCAGCAGAGCAAGAAATTACAGTAAGGTAGCAAGCTTTGTGTGACATCTGGTAGATGGTACCTGTCCATGTTTCTGCTCTTGTCTTGCAGCCAAGAGTGAAATTGCTTGAGGCTGCCAAGGCTTTGATGGAAGAGGGAGGGCTATCTCAAGGGCTCTCATGTTTGCTGCAGGTTCAGTGCATGAAGAGAAACACCAATTAGGTGTCAGCTGGCATGCAGGAACTGTCCTGGCTCCACATCAGGACTGGATCCAGCATCCTTAGGTCTTTCATTTTGTAGTCTGTATGCTGACAGGCTGAATCTCTTTGAGAGAAACAATTCCCAACAGGTTCGTGCTCAAACAACAAAATGAGAGAAGAAATTCTCTAAGGGCATTATCTCCATCTGGGAACCACCCTAACCCTGGAAGACTCCCTGCTTCCGTGGGAAGAAAGAGACCTTGTAACTGGGTGATGTTTTGGATTTACTGCACATTTAGGACATGTTGCCTGCTCCCCTCAGATCCCCTTCAGTCCAGGGCTCAGTTCACGTGAGAAGATGACAACTCTGGAGGCATCTGTGATCCTTTGTTGTGCTGTCTCTCAGCTGCAGAAGGGTGGATATGACACATGCATCATCTCCAAAACTATAGTAGATGTTCCTGACCCCAGACACACTGAGTAACTGCACACTGACAGGTGGGGTGTAGATGTGCACAACGTATCTTGAAAAACACCCTCACAGCTGAAGTAAATAAGTTTTTCCCAATCATAAGACAACATCTATTGCTGCCTCCTAATTGTGTATTTAGTATAGTTAAATACTTCAAATTGTGCTTTCCCACACAAATTCTCTGCTGGAATGCTGTGATTTCATCCAATCTGACAAGCTAAACAGGAGTAAGACTGTCTTTTACTTGGCTGGGAAACCCAGGAAACCCTATGGTCGTGCCTGTGATTCTGGAGCCAGTGCTTTCCCCTCAGGTCACGAGAGACCCCATCATCCGAGCACCACGGGGAAGAGCTCTGCTGCTGCAGGTGCTGAGATAAAAGCTCTTATGGCCATTTTTGGTGCATTTTGTGAGAGGATGATTCTTAGGCCAAAAGGAATTACCCTAGAAATAGAAGTGAGTCATCATGCAGCTGTAATTACATTTCACCTCTCTGCATAGATTTAATTTGGTTTCTTTTTTAATATGTGCATTGTATCCTAAGTGTGCAGCATTGCTGCTTGCAGCTGAAAAAGCTATAGCAGCGCTTGGTGGGTAAAATGTTTCCCAAATCTAGTGGGCTCATCTGCGCAGTGGCCGTCGGCACTCAATGGCCTAGAGCCTGTAGTGTGTAAGTAGATGTTCAAGTGCCAAATGCTGTTATTGCTGCTGTTATCTTTGCAGATCACTAAAAAACAGTGTTGCTGGAGTGGGGCTCTTCGACTCGGGTTTACTTCCAAGGATCCATCGAGGATTAACCCTGACACTCTGCCGAAGTACGCATGCCCCGACTTGGTCTCCCAAAGCGGTTTTTGGGCCAAAGCTCTGCCAGAAGAGTTTGCGAATGAGGGAAACATCATCGCCTTCTGGGTGGACAAGAAGGGACGGGTTTTCTATCGGGTCAACGACTCCGCTGCGATGCTCTTCTTCAGTGGGGTGAGGACGGCAGAGCCCCTCTGGGCTTTGATCGATGTCTATGGACTGACCCGTGGAGTGCAGCTCTTAGGTGAGTACCTGGGTCCAAACGCACAGGGACGATGCTGAGCCATCCCTGGCAAAGGACCAGCCTGACACTATCTGTCCCTCTCTGTGCTGCGACAGAGGCTGAGAAATGGCCATTGTTCCTCCCCGGAGCATCTCATGACCTCAGCCTGGATCAGTGGGTGTTTCAAACTCAGCACATAAACATAACATGGATGGGAGGTGGGAAACAACCGTTACCATATAGCACTACAAGCCATCAGTAAATAAGTGGATTTCTGCTTGGAAATGTTGCTCTATCAGAGAGCAGTCTGGAGTGCAGCATGTACTTTGTAAAACTTTCTTTTTGTCTCATCTGCTGCTTTCCCCATGCCGAAGTGGGGAAATGCATTTTACGTGCTATGGATAAATCCTTCCTGGATGGCACTATCAGGGTTTTCTGGCTGGTTTATTGGGCACATTTGAAACGTGGATATCTTCCAAATTACCTGGAAGATGCTGTGGCTGGTTTTGCCAGGATTTTACTTTCACTGAGGAGTTTGATCATCCTCTGGTGCCTGGAAGTTGGATATACAGTTGGGGTTGGAGGATGAGGAGTGCTGAGTGCCTGTGTCTTCTGCCATCCTCAGCTGAAATAGAGATAGTGTGGCATTCATGAGGACTCAATCTAGCCCCAAATGTGCAGGCTGTCAAGCTTTGAGCCATTTGAGTTTATACATCTTAAAAGAACTGAAAAGAGTCTTCAAGGGCCCAAATTAAGGGGCAGCTAGGTTGCTAGGGGACCAGAGGTATCAGCATGCAGCCTTAGAGTTGGCTTTGCATTGTCGCTGGGGGACAAATCACAGCACTTCTCCATATAACAGTCATTTCATGGGTCTTGTTTTCACCATGGAAAAGGTTAGATGGTACGTGCTGACCTTCATGAGCTGAAGTTCCTTCTGAAGATGAGATGATCTTGCTAGGCTGAGAGAGATCCTGGGTTTTTCCTGTCGTACAGCCTGAAAATCTCTATTAAAATGATGTGTTCATGCTATATATCAGAAACTTTAATGAAGCCTCTTTCTGACCGTTCTGCCTCCTTTCTGCGCTGCTTGCTGTATTAAAAAATATGGTGGCAGGACTGCCCATAGCAACCTATACAGCAGGGAAGAGGAATGTGAGTTCAGGAGGTGAAGAAATGGGACTGACCTCTTCTTGCTGCAAAAAATACCGGCCCAAGATTGCACAAGGCAGAGGAATTAAAGAATTTCTCGGCAGCTTTTTGCTTTCTTTTAGGAGCAGAAAGATTTATCTTTTATTGTGAATCAGCTTGAATCGGAGCCACTAGGCAACTGTTCGTAGGTGATATTTGTATTGGGATCTAGAATTTGGGCAAATGTCACGCCGAGGGTTCAGTTAGGAATTGCTTACAAATGACTCCAAGTCCTCTGACTGTTCTTGTGAGATTTGGCACCTCAGGACTCCTCTGCCTGATTAATGAGAGCCCATAACTCTGGATTATGTGTTTCCTTTCAAAACACCCAAGAAATCATTTCTCATCTGTTATCCACCCCTGCGTTGTCCTAGCATCTTGCACATCTTCTTTCACAGGGAAAATGTGACTCTTGCCAGTCACTGACTTGCCTCTAGTCTAACAGGCTCCGGACTCTCTGGTGGGTATAAAGTCCCTGAATGAAGCAGGCAGCTTCTGAGTTTACACAGTTGGCATGGAGCTGATATGTATTTATAGCTTGTTCCAGCAGCCTTCAGCAGGCTTTAAGCCTAGCAACTGTGCCGAAACATCTTCGACTTGAGTCCTCTCTGTCTCCATTCATTATTACATAGCACTAAAAATCAGAGCAGGGAAATCGTTGGCTGTATTGCCTCTGGATCCTATAACATACCCACTGCAATGCTCTGCACGCTTGTTTCAGTGTAGCAGACCACACATACAGCACAGGACAACTTGCCAAAAACTCCCGGGATTTGACAAATGAATTTCATAGCTTAGCTACAAACATATGGTTGAACTCAGCCTGGTATGGCATGCAGGGCATCTGATGGAGGCTGGGGATGCCGGAGTGGTTTGTTGAACAGAAGAGCCTAGCGTTTCAGATTCCAGTTCAGTGATTTATTCCCCCTCTAATCCCAAACATGTTCCTTGTTCTTGGGCCTCACTATTTTCCCAATGACTGTAGGGCTGCAGGGTCATACTGTGCTTCTGCGCTGCCTCTATTTGCTTTTATATGTATTTCACCCAAGAATCTGACCAAAAGCTTTGCTGTTTCTGGTGACTGGCTTTCTGTTTGTCACAGGATTATTCCCTCCCCACTCCCAATAATATAACTTCACTTCCGAAATCAGACTTGCCCAAAGGGAAGTCGTGCAGCAGTAAGTCTTGTGTCACTGCGAGATCCCAGCTCTGCAGAAGAATGCACAGTGTGCGTTTATGTCCCCAAAGTCATAGCTTCCAAAACTTCACATTTTTGTTTCGCTTGCTTGCATTGCAGTAGCAATTCCAACCAAAATAAGGGACTCAGTAAAGCAGGACGATGACCAAGGCTAAGTGACACTGTTCCTGTCTTACAGGTTTAATATAGGGGCCTAAAGCCTGGGAGAGTTAAATGATTTGCCAGAGGTTATACAGCAGTGTCACTCAATTGAGGGATGCCATCAGCCTTGTTGCCCAGCTCAGTCCTGCCTCCCTCTCTATCAGCATCGCAGGTGTTGCACGACACTGGCATCACTAAATTCCACTTGTGGATGAAAGAGAAACAGCTGGTTTGTACTTTAGTTTTTTCATTTCCTTCTGCTTATGACTTTACCCGTAGCATCAGCCTTACTGATAATTACCCACATGTCATTACTGCTGTCAATGCACAGGTTTATGCAGCTGTTGCAGATGTTCCTGGGTCCTGTTCAGAAGCAGAGCCCTGTAAACAGCTTCTTTGCCTGCTTGATTTTGGTTCTGAAACAGGTAAAAAGGACTTGCATGGTCCCCTGCGCCTTAGCTGACGGGAGGTCACAAACTGAGTTTGGACCGTGTCTTGCCTGTCACTGCTGGAGGGAGTCAAAATGAGAGACTGGCTTAAATCCACCTCGAAGGTGGCTTCAGCGATGAGGTTCACACTGCTTACACGCTTGGTCACAGGTGAGAGGCTACTCCTTGCTCTCCTTGCCTCTACCCAGGTTACAGAAATGAAGAGCCTTAAATTCAGCCAGGAATCCAGTCTCCTCTGACCACAAGGTCTCAGCTGGTTTCCTGCCACAATGTAAAGGCAGGAGGATAGGGGAGGTTGTTGCAGTCCAATGCCTGCGTGTTCTGTGTTTTAGGGCACGGGTTTCAGCGCCGATGCAGGCTTACATGACCTGTAAATATGCCGTATACAGCGACTCTCCTGCCGACATGCCCAGCTTGCAGGCGGGATGGTTTACAGCTTCGCTTCCCTTTTTGGGCAGCTAGTTTTGCACAAGTGCGCTTTTACATTCCAGGGTAATTTCAAGTCTTATTTACTAGAAATGTGGCTTAGCCTTATGTTATCACTTCAACACACACATGCTCGTTCACACTTCAAAAGGAGTCCGAGAAAAATGGAATATAAGCAGTCTGCTGCCTTGCTGCTATGATAAATCATTGAAAAAGAAAAGGAAAGGAGCAGCTGTTTAAATCCTGGGGTCTTCAGAGCCCTGGAGCGAGGATGGCAACTCATGGGAACCAAATGGTGGTGGCTCACATTAGCCTGCTTCTTTCAAACACTTGGCTAGTGAGCCTGGCATGGACTAGGAGATGTTCACGTACACTTTCTATGGACAGCAAGGGTGGCAGCTTTCCTCAGTGGTGTGTAAGTTAAAGTATAACGTGTGTCTTCAGCGTTTTCCTCTACCTCTTGGTGGAGAATTCCAGGTTTACCTGCCATATGGTGCCTTTTTGAAAATTGCCCCATTTTTTTGGCAGTGATATCATAGTGCAGCATCACAGAATGGTTGAGACTGGAAAGGACCTATGAAGATCATTTAGTTCAAGCATCTTATGTCTTTTCTTTCAAAGCATGACAGATATGCTCTAAAAGTGTGGAAGAATGGGACTGCAAAGAAATTATGATTTCAGCATATCACCTCTGCCCTGTGTTTCCAGTGGGGTAATGTAAGGAGCAATCTGTTAATTTTTCTTAGACCCATTTGTTACTAGTATGGTCAGCAACTATACCCCTTTATCATTTACTACTCCATTCATGCTCTTCTCCCATCCGTTTGTATTTTCATTGATGCAGTATTTCAAAGTGGTCTTAGTCTTTTACTGGAATAGACTTGGAAAACCAAGGATAATTGTATTTATATTGGCACACTCAGAGGTGCCTGTTGAAAGCAAAGCTTCAGGACCCCTTGGAAAGATAAAATATATGAAAAACTAGTAAGACATTGTGAACAGGGAAAATATTAAATGCACATGTATTAAATGTACATGTATTAAATTTACCTGAAGTAGAAACAGTATAAATATATACTTCAGTCATAAATATGTATACACATTCTAGTAGAATTAACTGGAGTGTTGTATATTGTATTAGATATTTGGGAAATCTTTTCTTTCTCTAGATGCCCTTCCTAGCTTCTTATTACTTCATGTTTGCAAAGTATGAAAAGTTAAAATATGAACTGATCATGGATGGAAATGATCAGTCTCCCAATGGAGATGAAGGAAATGATTATATTGGAGATAGGATCATTTGGAGATAGATCAAATGGAGATAGGAAATGATCCTATCTCAGGACTCAAGCTAGTGTATATTTGACAAGGAAGTTGTGTGGGTTTTAGGGAAGAAAGGAAACATGATTTTCTTTCTTTACCCCTGTCAGTTCTTAGGTAAATTGAATCTCCAGCTTCAGGGCACCCTTAGAAAAAACATTAAATAAGCCTCAAACAAGGTGGATTTATGGGCAAATTTCAGGTGTGAATGGTATAAGACTCACGATAAATCTAATTTATCACATGCATCTGCAGTTTTACCGTGTGGTTATTACTGTTTTATTTTCCAAGTGCGAAACTTATTTTCCATCACCCAGGGGAATCCATTTCTGTTGCTATTCTGACACATGCAAATAAGCAGACTGATCTGCTGAGAGTGCTTCGCGCTAAACAAAGTGGGATAATCAAATATGACTGCAGTGTATTTTTATAGTGTATTGTTGAAAGTGGAAGCTATAAACTATTTACCCCCTCTGTGGAAGTCTGTGACAATCTGATGGAAAAGAATAATATGTGTTTAAACAGAGTCCTACTTAATGAAGGCAAGATATACACGACCTGCAAACAAGTCAGTTGTCATTGTTTTTCCGCATCTCCTAAGGGGAGAGGGAATTTAAATTGCTCATAAAGTTTTATTGTCTGTAGCTGTTGTCTCTATGGCAGCTGCAAGGAGCTCTTCAACATGGCTAAAAATGTGAAAACAGTTTAATAAATAACTAATCTCTTGCCATTTTAATTAATCCTTGCTTTGCCACAATGTCTCTGGAGGGACATATTTTTCCAGATGTGATAGGTACCCAAAAGTCAGCCCACAGCCCAAAGGCAGCTCCTTGGGCCTGAAGGTCTCTCTGTCCTCCAGGTCTGTCTGTCTTGCTTATGACGATAAGGCTGCCAGAGATGGCACTTTCAATCAAGCCAGAGCTTGTCTTGGCCTTGTGAACGCAGACACTTTTTCTTTTTCCTTCTCTTTGCATTTGATTGTAAACAGTGGAGAATTTGTGCCCGTGAGCTGGGGTGGGAAGGCAGCATCTCCCTTGCCCTGCCCTGCCACTGCCTGTGCTGGCAGCGTTGGGGGTTTCGGGCAATACTGAGTAAGTCAGAACAGCCCGATGCCAAGTAAAATAGTGGAAAATGTCCCTGCTTGTGACAGGGGGGTTGGAACTAGATGATCTTTAAGGTCCATTCCAACCCAAATCATTCTATGATTCTATAAATTAAGGTCTCTGAGGGATCAGCATTTCAGACTTCACTGGGTCTCGATGAGGTGTGGAATTATGAAATTGCACACAGGCTGTGCGTGTTACATATATTTTATCAGCGTTGCTTGTGAGGGTACACCCATTGCTTTTGCCTGAACCACCTTTGCCTTCACAGGACTGCTCGTGGAGCTGAAGCATTGCTACAGGTGAACAGAAAGGACAAAATCTGGCACATAATGTGCTATTGGGGATATGTACGTGATCCAAAATTGTATCTGCGTCAGCGTCAGGAGGGTCTGCAAGTGCAGCTAGATAGGAATAAACTTGAGAGGGACTAATCTGGCTATTATTGCCCAGACTAGGAGAAACGGAGACTGTAACAAGATAGAATGACCAGTGGAAAAATAAATTCCGTGCATTATAAAGTTCCTTTAGTTCTGGTAAGCTGAAATATTGTTCCTAACGCAGGCGAGAAGGACTGTATAATAATATTTTCCATGTTACCCATAAAGGCGCAACAAAATATGAAAACTCTGACAATTGTAAGTGGTGTTTATGTTATGGGTATGTGTACACTGTAACTCAGATGCTAACACTGCAGTGATTGGCCCCTGTGTTAAACGAAATGATGCCTTCGCATTAAATATCTGTTCTGATGAGTAATTGTGGCTCTTGCTTTAAGGAGGTAAATATTGCTGGTTTACACTGAGAAGTTTATCTTGCCTTTGCTAAGTGTTGTTATTTTTTAGCAGAAGTGTGGAACCTGTAGTCTGGAAGGCTTTGACCTTATTTTACTTCTACTAAAGGTATAAACTACTAGAATAATTGAATATATACTAAATTAATTATACGATTATAGTTAGTTACAGAAGTTTCTAGTATAGACAGGGCCTTAGAGAATAATAACACAGCACTAATGGAGCAGGGTATTTTTTTGAGAAACATTTCAATTAGTTCCTTATGTTAGCAAAGATTGTGACGTTTTGATTTTAAAACCCTTATGGTAAGGTATTTGTGTTGTTTTTTAAAAAATTACATTCTCTTAACTGATACTTAATGCCACATGTAATTGTATTTTCCTTAGTTTATCTAATGTGGTTCCTATTATCATTTTGTAAGTGATAAGTGTCTTTCTTAAAAAGAAAGGTGGAGAGAATATGTTGGTACAGGGAATTAAACTTTGCAGCTTTCTTAATGCTTGTCTCCAAAATATTCAGCAAAATAGTTTAAACTGTACAAACCTCAGACTGTAATGCTGAAAGCTAATTCCTCTTCATTCATAAAGCTATAGCTTGACAAAAAGAGTGCGTTTACTCCAGTGTAAGACAGTTGGAGCTGAAGGTAAGTTTTGGATGTAAACCAAGTGGATCATCTGGTAAAAGTATAACAATTCAGTGTGCTAATCTTGCAATTCCAGCTGTTCCAGCTGTGGAGATCCTTTCCCCTGAGCCTATATGACAGATGACAGCTAAACATTGCTTATATGATAAAACTAAACACTGGCTCTGTATGGTATGTCTCTGCCGGCATGAGATTGCACTTTGTCATTTCAACATCTAATTGCTATCACAGCTGCTGAATATGCAATTTACTGTACAGAGGATATGATTTTGTTATCCCTGTAGGTGTCTGGGTTATTAAAAAAGTTTGACATCTTTAATAAAATTAAATTGGCTTTTCCACCCGTACCACAACAGAGCTGGAATGTGATTGCTGTGTACTCTGAAGGTCCCCATTTGTTTTTCCAAGCAGTTTAAGCAGCACCGTTGTTGTGGGACTGAATCTGGAAATCCTTACCTATAGCCCTACCCTACGCTCAGTTTTACCAGCCCAAACTTGGAGTCGCTGTGGTTTTACACTCTTAGCAGAATCTAGCCCTGGGTTTTTGCTCATTGATCACTTCTCTTTGGCCAAACACTGAGCAGGAGAAGCTCCTCCAGATCTTCCCTGGCTTGTCCCAAAGAAAACAAAGCATTTTGACTGAGGGAACCTGTGTCGATCCAATCCAGGACCTCTCCTTCCGTGTACCCTCATCAGGAGAAATGAGTCCTTGGGAGTCTGTGTGAGTGTAATTGTTCAAAAGTGGCTGAAAGATGGCAAAAATGCAAGTGATGTCACCTACCTGTGCAGACTCAGAAGATCTTTCATTAGTGACTCAGGTCTGTGCTTACTGAAGACTGTACTCCCAGCACTGATGGACTGGTGCAGCAGTGCCTGACCCAGCCAAGTTTGCAGTGCCGCCTGCCATGGTGTTAAACTCTCACCAAACTGTGCTATCAATGTAATTGTTGCTTAATTATGGTGCATTCTTGCATCGAAAAGCTATTGTCCATGTACGATACGTGCCTTGTACCTGCTACAGGTAACTGGCCTTAGACCCCATTTTCACACTAAATCATGATGCCAATACATGGGATAGAATGACCCATTTGTTCATTTATGCCAAAGATATTAATTAGTTGGGATTTCATAGGCAGAAAGAGCCTCTCTGTTCATCAGCTGTATGTGACTCTTTCCTGATGTGTACGAAATGCGATTCATATGACTGTGTGTCTGTACAGATGGTACAGTGCAACTTTGGAGTTGTCTAGATAAAGGATGTATTGAGTCAAATGAAGGAATTTCTTAAAAAGTAAAATTTTCAGTGGTTCTTCCAGGGCAGGCAAATGCCAAGGCATCGCTGGTGCCCTGGGGCAGGGGTTGGTGTGCTCTTCCCTGCAAATCTGCTTCCCCCCATGCTGGAGGCAGAGCCTGAGGCTGAGCGGGCCCTTGGTCTTGGACCTAGTCCTGGCCTTAGCTTAGGACATGCACACTGGGTCACTGAAGGTCCACTGAATCCTGTGTCCTGTCTTTGACAATGACCAGCATCTCTAGTTCCTCTTTGGAAAAAAGTTCTGCAAGTGAAGATATTATTTTCCCCTACCTTTCATCTTTAGTCACACTGAGCTACTACTTCTATTCTCATAGATTTCATAGATTTTCTAGGTTGGAAAAGACCTTAGAGATCATCCAGTCCAACCGTCCCTAATCCCCCATTAAACCATGTCCCTAAGCAGTGCATCCACCCTTTTCTTAAACACATCCAGGGATGGGGACTCATCCACCTCCCTGGGCAGCCTATTCCAGTGGCTGACAACCCTTTCAGAGAAGAAATTCTAACATCCAACCTGAACCTCCCCTGACTAAGCTTATACCCATTTCCTCTTGTCCTATCACCCATCACTAATATAATGAGCCCTTCCCCCACCTCCCCACCATCCCTTCTCAAGTATTTATAGGCCGTAATCAGGTCTCCCCTCAGCCTCCTCTTCTCCTGCCTGTGTTGAATCAACTCTTGATTTTGATGCAGAGGTTACATCAGCTCTGCTTATGATGCAGCTGGTCCTGCAAGGTGCTCAGTGAGATGCTGGGCTCCTCTTTCCTGCTCAGACATTTAGGGAAGTCTGGATCTCACCTTCTATCACACTCTCTTAATCACATTTTCATAATACATTCTTCTGACAGTATTAAATGTTTTCCCTATGTTGTGGCATTTGGTGAAAATATCCCTTGTACTGACATGCACTAGGTAAGTGCTTCTTCCTCTTGTCATGGGAATTACAGCAGGGTACTGTTGGCAGAGCTTTGCGAAATTTATAAAAAACATTTGCATGTACATATGCTAGGACAACATGTCCAGTCACTTACAAGTTTTGATTCTCATCTGTTAGCACCATTTTTATGTTAAAGGCCTTCACAGAAATATTTTAAAAGAAATTTCCAATCCGTCTGCCTCCTATTAGATATTGAACTTAAAACTTATTTGAGATTGGTAAAGTTTTAGTCTGTATCTAGGGATAAAAATTGATAAATCAGATTGCTGGCCACTGAATTAAATCTTGTGCCACTGGCTATAGCTGGTGTGTTTAAGAAGATGAAAATCTTTTGCGATGCATCTGGCCACCGGTGTGACCCTTCACAGACAATTAATTCTCTTCAGGAAAAAAAAAATGTTTAATTGCTCTATCTTCTTTTAAGAGGATAAAGACCACTCGAGGGAAAAAGCCTTTAGAATCCAATAATCCTATTCCCGTGCTAGTACTGTGCCAATAAATACTGCACCACTTGCATGGAAAGATCTGAAGGCTCCAAAATCTTTAATGCAGAGTGTTCTCTCTTATTTGCACACCTGAGCCCGGAGGACCCCAGCACCTTGGAGCTGTGTAAGTGTTTACTTGAACTGGGAGGCTGATGACAATTTGATCAGTGTATTTCCATAGACATTGACATTTCCTCCTCATTCTGCAGTGATGTTTCCCTGGTTGATTTTCTTTGCCCTCTTTGATATCTGTAGTCAGCAGCCATCACCCTCCTGAGCCTTTCGCAGGCATCAGCAGACCGCTGTGTTATCCCAGCATGGCTCGTGTGAAAGCATCTCTTTGACAGAAACACCAGTCCTGTTGGCTTCTGCTCCTGTTTCTAAGGCCTGGTTGGTTCTAGCTGGATCTGATTCAGTAACTCTATACACTGGAGTATACTTGTGTCTCAGATGAGCTTTAACATTGCCTACATTTGTCAAAATGCTTTTTATTGCTTCGTTCCTTAAATGGTAGAGTCTGCAGATCTCGGCTGTAATGCTGCTCAGCCAGGTGGAAGGAGATTTGCCTCATGCTGAAGGTCAATGCTAGAAATAGTTGGAAGGAAAACTGAACTGATGGAGAATTTCACCGTGGAGCTGCAGAGACTGGCAATTTCGACTCAACCTAATTGGCTCACTCAAG
Source organism: Tauraco erythrolophus (assembly GCF_009769465.1). NCBI lineage: Eukaryota > Metazoa > Chordata > Aves > Musophagiformes > Musophagidae > Tauraco > Tauraco erythrolophus. Next base: position 14,385,184 of record NC_141473.1, on the reverse strand, counting down.
AGAAATACATAAATAATTTATTCTTAGGCCATAATCACTATTATGACTATTTGTATGATAGTTTTTAGTGCTTCAGTTTTGGACGTGAGACCTAAAAGATCAATGCTTTGTAACAACCAGATAAGCTCCAAAAAGTCTAAGCAACAATCTCATGGTGAGGCAGAGAGTGCTCAATGTTGGCAGGCTACAGGATGAAAGCTGATGGAAGAGAAGTTCAAGTGGGAAGTAAAATACTGTTTTTTAAAGGTGTATACTTCCCATTCTCACTTGCTCGGAAAAGACAACCACAGAATGGTTAACTACCTACCCACCTCTTATGCATATGCAGTTGTATCTGGTGTGCCAGAAATCAGGTATATGCTTGTGTTAAGTCTGTTAATTCACATTCCTAAAGATAGCTATGTGCTTAAGTGCTTTGCTGGATCTTTTTCTTTGCCATCTGCTTGTTACTGGGTTCTGTACAGGGCTTGCCGGGTCAAAACCAGTGGTCTGTGGTTAATCAGCAATCGATGGTTATGCAGGGATCAGGCTGTGTGCTTAATGGTTTTTCTGGTCTGAGAAGCAAAGACTCTTTTAGAAGGAGGAGACGGATGGGAAGGAAGGTGAGAGAGATGAGTGTAAGCAGGGGAGCTGGACCCCTATGCAGAAATTGGAGGGAAGGTAGAGAGATTGCCTCCCAGAAATGCTTGCTTGTATTGAAAAACATGGCTAGTTTCTGTGCAGAAAGGTTTAAGAAGGGATCGAGAAGCATAAGGGGAGCGGGAAGATGAAAGCATGGAAACAAGGTGAACTGCTGTCTGAAAGCAATGAAAGGTCAGGTCTGGCAAAGAGAGATCAGATTATATTGATGGGAAAGGCAAGAACAACCCAGTGACCAAGGTACCATCCCTTTCTTGCCTGGTTTCTTCACTCATACAAGGTTTGATTTGCAAATCACTGGCTCATTTTGATTTTGTGTTGATAATTCATAACCCAAAGGCTTTAATTTCCATTTGTTTTTTTTTATTTTTTCTTTATCTGGATGGTGCAGGGTGTTAGGTGTGTGTGAACTGTTTTGCGTGGGTCACTGTGGATGCCTGGCATGTTCCTCGAAGATAAGTGAGCTCTTTTATCAGGTCCAGTACATATTACTGACACTCTCTCTATCAAAGGGAACATGAAGATACAGGAGAGGAACAAGGCATGCGGAAATATTGGAGTCAGATGTATTTCTTACATCCCAAATTAGATTGGTGGCTTTTTGTTCTGCTCTTGATGATGCCTATTCCTCTTTGTGCAAAGGCTCTTTTTGTCATAAATTAATTTATTAGAGAAGTCTTCTGCTAATAACAAAAATTGACAGATCTATCAAAGGGATGTTTTAGAATAAGGTGAGCAGGCTGTGTGAGCAGAGAGGAGATACCCTTTTGTTTGTCGGTGCTTTGCAGCGGGGATTTCACACTCCTCAGTCTGTGTCCATGGAATTTGCTGCTGGATGAACTCCTATCTATCAAGTTGTGCTTTAGAGTCTAATCTTCCCCTTACTAGCATCACTAGCTTGCTTGGTTGAGAAAAAAACCCTCTCTACAATAGGTACTGAGTGCAGTATTTTCCTGCATAGGGTTTAGTTACAATGGACAACCTAGAAAATTAATGCGAATAAATTGCAAACATGATTTATAAAGGACTAGTTATGCTAACCTGTATCATTTCTATGGGCAAGCATTTAGAATTGAAATAGCCTGACTTTGGTTTAGCTACAATCAGAGTGAGCTCAGCTGATGTCTTCTTTACTTTAAGAGTTTTGCTGGCAACCATAGAAGTGAAGAAAAAAAACCAAACCTTAGCCCCTCTCTGAGACAGGCACAGGGGTAAATGGTGGCCACTGGAGAAACCAAGGCAGCCATCTCTTCCTGGCTTTAGCAGAAGGGTGAAAACCAGCAGCGAATGATAGCAGCTTCTGCAAGTGTTCTGAGTAGACCTCAGACAACTTCACCATCACTCCTGGAGATGTTTCACTGTTGGTTATTCTGGCATAAGCGTTGTCCGGGACATATTTGCAAGCAGCAGTCCCAGATGCTCACAACTGCTGCCCCCTCCTCAGGATGTTCCTATTGGCAGCTATTTGGCCAAGCTATTATTTTATGGTATATTTAGTTCTTTTTTATCTTTCCTCACTGTCAGTCTCTCCAGCCCAATAATCATGTTTTCTTCTTTACCACAGCCTCCATATCCTGCTGTCATTCTAAAAATGCTTCTGTGATGTTAAATCTTTTCCAGTTATATGATGAGAATTAATTCATTCTGACACAGCCGTGCAAATCTGATTCAATTCCTTTTTTTGGTATCTCAGTCACAGTCCTTGATCACAGATCAGCATGAGTCAGAATTTCCCAGGTTATTATTTCCTCAGGAAGGCTGATTGCAACCCTGTCTCCATATTTAATATCCTTTCTCTAACTGCAGTGGAGCTGAGCAGTCGAGGCTGCAGTGATTTTGTTTGGAAACCTATGGGTTATTCTGGCATTTGATGCAACAGGTAGAAAAGTGAGTGACACCAAAGAATATCCCAGTTTTAGTGTTGTAGTTTCCTATCATCAGGTAGTAGAGTCCACACTGGCTTTACAGAAAAAAGATGACTACAGAAATTAGTAGGATTTGTTTCTATGGAGGCTAAGAAATCTTGGGTCACAGATGGGGAAGGAACACAGTGGCTTTATCAGCTTGTGCCAGGACATGAGAATTTAGTAACAACAAGTTTTCAAACTGGCCATATCTTCTGCCAAAACAGCCAGTCCTGACATGTTTTGGAGGATAGATAGGTTTTGGATCTTTTCAGGTTCAACTGCTTAAGTGAGTAGCTTGTCTGGAGTTACTAGAAGTAGACCAGAATGAAAAATAACTGGGAAATACTGTCTTTGGGGCCCTTACCATATATTCATGTTCTCCAGTACATGTTTGTCTCTCACATCTCTCAAAGCTATCATGTTGGCTGCACACTGAAAGAGTGGAGCGCCGTCAGTCTGTTCTTCTGCGTTGGGCTGTGCTGTGGCCAGGAGGGGTTTGGAGGTGCGAGGAGGCTTCCCTTTCCCTTTGCAGAGCCTCTGATTCTGGAAGCAAACACAGGAGGAAATCCTGCTTCCACTTGCCATTGTACCTCTCCTTATTCTGAAGGACATGCTGTCGGCTGAGCAGCGGGGGCTGCAGGAAAGGGCAGACGTTGTCTTGCAGGTCACGGGAGGCAGACGAGATCCCCGAGCCTGCCCCGGGGGGTTTGTCACTGCATAAATTCAATGCCTAGCTTGAGGACTAAGGAACTATTTCCATGTTTTCTACTGATTGCTGCAGTTTCCTTTTGTGGTTCTCATGGGTTCTTCAAATAGGGCAGTAGCAGCTTTAATACTCACTTGCGTTTTTTGCTTGCTTATTTGCTTCCTACCAAGCTCTAGGAATATATATATTTTTTCGCATTAGAAGAGGAAAAAAAATTGCCCAGGAAGATATTAGTCCAGTATTTTTATGAGGGAAGAATATTTATTAGGATTTAATTGTGCAGGAAAAGCAGCCAAGCACTGCCTGCAGAGGAAAGCCTTTACACACTGGTATGGGTACATCAGATCAATGACCAATGGTTAACAGGAAGGGACAAAAAGCCATCCTTAATTTTAGTGGTAAAAGATTCAGCTCTCCATTCAGGCTCAGATTTCTCATCTTCCTGGACCAAATCACACAAGTCCCTGCTTTCTGCAGGTGGAGGTAGTGCTTTTCTTCCTGACAGGGGTCTGTGGGTTTCAACTCCTCTGAGGTATTGGACTCCTTGGATGTTAAAGTGGGCAAGCCAAGCTACTGGTCCAACAGAAATTCCTTACCTTTGTTTGACTTCAGTGCCTTGTGAGTGTGTTTGTGACGGCAACATGCGTTACTGTTTCATGATTCAATTTTATGTTGTGTTGCATATGGGAAAGCTGTACTGTGATGCTCCCACCCTGCTAGACACAACCGTTATGAAAGCTTAGGTGAATGAACTCAATTTCCCCTAAAATTTCCAAACAATTCTAAGCGTTATTTGTGAGGAGAATTAGGATAAGATGCTGGTACGCTGAGCGGAATGGGTGGCCTTTGTGAGGCTCATCCATTATTAATCAGCCATGTAATTTCCCTTAAGTGACAAGGTGTGATTGCCTTTTTTAAGTCTCAATCGCATCTTCATGCTATGAGCAGAGATGAGACCCCCTCGCCTATGTTATTGTGAATTACCCATTTGGGAAATGAGGATACTGTAGGTTGGAGATAGTGCCTGGGAGCTCGCTTGTGACACTGAGAGATAATCAGATGCTGAATAAGCAAGAAATTAATTCTTCCTTCCCTTTCTCCTTTCCACATAAGAGATGGGTTTGTTTTTGCTGGAGCTTTGCCTGCGTAAAGGCTGCGGTACGGAGCCAGTGTGTGCCATCACATTTAACGTTTGGCATGTCAGAAAGCAACTTATGGTGGGGGAAAAAAAGCCTTCTCTGATGGTGGTATCTGCAGGGGGAGGGGGCCTGGGGGAGCCGGGTGCAGGGGTACCAGCCCTACGTTAAAACATTGGAAAGCAGGCTCCTCACGGATCAAACAACTGTAGTACTCTTCATGCAGCCGAATAGTTGTGCTTCAAGTGACTTACAATGAAGAATGAATCAGTATATTCTTCATTAAAAACAAGAGTGACAGCGTAATAAACATAACCTTATTGAACTCAAGGAAGCATAAATCACTTGCAATTCAAAAGTGTTATAACAATAATTATGATTCACTGCTGAACTCCACTTTACAGTCTGTGAAAACTTCATGTTTTGCTTTCAAAAAGGCATTTTTCTTAATCAAAGTTGTTGCAATTAGAGGGAGTGGTAATGATCCAGCAGATAGCTGAGTGATGTTGCCTTTTGAGGATCTCTACAGCTGCCATTTTCATAGCGTGAATAGTGACGCTTGGTGTTGGCTGAGAAGCTCCCGCGGATCAGAGCTCCAGCAATTGGAAATGTTGTGTTTTGCAATACACCCCCATTCCCCCAAACCTACCATGACGTTGAATTCCATCCACTTAAAACAGAGCTTATGTTTAACAATAATTTAAATCATTATCCTGCCTGTCAGCTCAGAGTTAAGGGGCTATGCAACTGCGATTCTCTGTTTAGAAACTGCCTGGAATAATAACTTTCAGATGTCTCAAATATGCACCACTTATCTATAACATCTAAATACAAATGTCTCCCCGCTGAGCAAGCCCGACACTGTTTACCTATCGCGTCCAAACCATTCCAGAGGGTTTGCTTGGCGTGGAGTGGAAGGCCCTATATCCGCAACTCCGACAGAGCTGTCAGCGTAATGCTTTTTCAGCTCCTCCTCACCTTTAGGTGATTGCAGAGAAGGAAACAGCCTAAGCCCTGGGGTGACAAGTGAAGTATGTCCCTGCGTATGCATCCCCCTGCTCCCGCCCCTACGCCGAGGGTAAAAGTGCATCGTGAGCCAGCCCCGCGCTCTCGCAGAGGGGACGATGCTCGCGCCGTTGGGTCCCTGCCAGCCTGCCGTGAGATGATCCAAATGCTGAACCCCACGTGCCCCGGGTGCGCTGGGGCCAGGCAGAGTCAAGGAGCTGTGGCTGGCTTTGGGGCTCCGGGCTGTTTCTCTGCGTGCAGACCTCAGTGGGACCTGTCAAGTCTCATTGAACGTGAGGCTCCGCAATGGGCTTGCGCCGTGCGCTCCCCCTGGCTACGACACACCGAGGACGCGTGCTCTGCGTGCTGCATGGCCCTGCGGCCGCCCGGGCAGCTGCCGTGCTGGATGCGGGTGCTCAGCATGTCCCTTGGGGGGCTGCAGGGGTGATGGGCTGCCCCATCAACTCAGCTGTGAGTAATCAGAGCAGGGAGAACTGAAAAAACACTCCTTTTTTTGTCCTGTGGCTCTTCAAGGGGGAGCCCCGGTGACTTTTGGGGGCTCTCCCAAAGGTGTGGAGTGTCTCATGCCACTCACACCTGTAAAAAGAGGAGTTTCATTCCCCAAACTGGCACTGGGTACCAAAGGGCTCTGCACAATGCACAACACTCTGCAACCTAAATGCTACGTAGCCTCCAAATTTCCTAATGCATCCCTGGGAGCCCCATACAGTGCTTGGACATTGATTTCCCTGGGCACATAGAACACCCTTCTCTGACGTGCATGGCTTTGATGCAGCCAGCGAAGGTTAAATAAGGAGAAAGGAGAAGCATTTAACGCATCTTTGCATCATCTTTGGTCCCCAGGTGAAGTCTGAGTCAAGCTTGCATGCAGTGAGCTGAAAGATATCACATCTGTGCAAATGTTATTGATGATTCTTCCTAGAGTGGCTGGGCCACTGATCCCTTTGCTCTCAGTTAACTCCTGGATTACCTGTTGTCCAGCCACTGCAGCGCTGCTGCTCCCCTCCTATTACACAACAGCAGGTTGCCTGAAATGTATGTGCACTGGGCATTGAAAATTGCTGTTATTTTATTAGTTTTTGTAGAAAGCATGAAAATTGGACTGCTAGCAGGGGCCAAACTTGGTACCAAATTGTTTTACATGGCTATGGTTATGGAAGCAAGCCTTCCCCCCTGTCCAGTCTGAACAGCAGTGAGCATGTTTTGTCCCCTCCATGGCCATCCAGGGCTGCCACAATGGGCCACTGCTGATCTGCTGTCTGTGCAGCCAGCTTGAGCCTACTGTAGGGTTTTTCAGGCTATCTACAATTAGTGAAGCGTGCATAGCATTGCCTGAGCTCAGAACATGGTTTCTTCTTCCCTTTTCTTTTTTTAATGTAGGCTTCCTTGTAGGGATGTGGCTTGGAGAGGTGTCCTTTGTAGCTGACTCTTAGCCTGCTCGGGAAACCAGATCAGTGAGGCTCGCTATCTGATGGCTTTCTTAATGCAGAATGGCTACCTCCGTGCACATGAATATACAGTCCAGTTTACTTGCTTGAAATGCCCAAGTTGTGCTTCTGTTCTTCATGAAATATTCATCTGCTTGGCTGTAGTAAGCCAGGTTTTTCTGGCACTGGTGTTTCTGGACAGAAGTGTACACAGGCACATGGCTCCAGTGCCTGCTCGGGTTGCTGGAGCTGCCTGTGGAGGGGAAGCTCTGCCTGGGGAGCTGCACGGCTCTGCTGTGCTCAGGAAATAAGCTGCTTTGGGGACACCTTCCCTCAACTCTTCCTCCCATTTTGTGTGGTCAGAGGCTCCATCTTTATGGACCTGTCTCCACCTGTCCCAGTATCAGAGTGGTTGGGAATGGGAACAAGAGCAGCGTGCAGGACCCATGGGCTCTCTGTCCTCACACCAGCAGCTCCTGCACACCGGCTGTGTGTAACAGCATTTCTTACACCCGTTACTTTTTCACTGTCTTCTCACCTCCTCAGCAGCTCTTCCCCAGCTTTCCCACCATCACCGCTGCCAGAGGGCCTTGAGCAAGTTAGCACAGTAGAAAAAATTAATATATTTAACCTGTTTATCCCTTGCTCTGCTGTGTATCTGGACTGCTTGTGTGTGACAGTCAAAAGCTGCCTGTATCACTTACACAGAGTGGTGTATTTACCACGCGTTCTCTGATAATGGTTTGCAGCTTGGCTGTGTGTGCAGAAAAATAATTTGCAAGTACCAGTGTTGCCTTCGTGCTGTTTGTTGCTCTAAATTTGTACTGGGTGTTTGCTGCCTGAATGGAGTGAAGGCTGCGATCCAGGATACTGGCATGTCAGATGTCTTCAGCAAGAGATGACTAGTGACGTGTTTCTTACCCGGTGGCATCCCGAGGTGACACGACAGAATGACAGACAGATGGTATTAGGTTGCACAAGAAGCACTGATGGCCAAAAAAGTATAAGCAGCTATGTGAATCTGTGTGATCGGGTACAGCTAGTCTCCATAAAGAGCCAGGGCTAGTTTCGTTTATGGAGGGTGGGAATTGTTTTCCATAACAAACTAAAGGTTCAAAGCTGAATTGAATCTCGGCTCCTCCAAAACCCCCAGCGCTCTCCGATCTGGTGTTTTGATTACCTGAGCCCATTTTAAATGCTAGCTCAAGCGTCAAGCTCTCACATTTCCATTTAGCTGTTCAAGGAAAACAATTTTAATGGCTACCCAGCTATTCATCAGGATTAGGCCCGGCTGGACTACTTTGGATATCACGCAAGCTAAATGCAGCGCGGTCTGAGCTTAACTTGGAACATCCAGAGGCACCAAAAAACATTTACTTCAGTAACTCAAGCGTGTTTATCGGCCCCCACTGTTTGTGCTGCTGGTACCAGGAGAGGAAGGGCTGGGGGAGAGCCCTCACTCCTGTTATTCTTGGCCCCAATGGAAACAGGGAGAAGCAGAAATATCAGCAGGAAGCTGCACTTTTGGAGCTCCCACCACTGAGTCGATGTGAATGTAGAGGAGAAAAGCATCTGCATACTTGAGTGTTTACCTAGTGCCCCCCCCCCAGCAGCAACATCTCTGCCCGTTGCTCACTGTGTGCATCCCTGTGTCCCTCGGCACTGCAGCGTGGAGCACAGCAGCCTCCCAAAACCACCTCTGGGACTCCAGTGGAGTGGGGAAAGTTAATTTGTTTCATATTTATTCTCTGAATTTAGATAGCTAGGATACTGCTGTGCCGAGTGTTGAGGGAAAAATTCCTCATTCCACATTAAATGTTTCTTGGAGTGGCCAGTGCTGAAGTGAAAGTCCCTGGCCAGCCAGCGCTAAGCCAGGATTCATGTTGATGCTGAAGACAGTGGTGGCTTCAAGACTCGGGGATGTATATGGATTTCCTCTCTTTTCCGTGTATCTTCATGCAGCGTTCAAGCATCTTCCTTACTTGATCTCCAGTATTTAGTGTGAGAATGCTAGAAAATGTTATTTAAAAAAAAAAGATTTAATAGAAGTTGAATGGATTATGGTTGTTTTCATGCTGTTGCTGCTGGCTGGCTTTTCCCTATCCAGACTTCACTGGAAAACAGAGGATTCCTGTGAGTGGCTCAGACACCTGAACAGATTTGGACATGTAATTGCTGCAGTGGTGGGGACCTGTCAAGGGTGACGCTGGCTGCCTTCCATGTAATCACTGAGATCTGGAAGTAGGAGCTGGAAATGCCAGAAGAATCTGGTTTCTTTAAGTACTTTGACCCTTTGGATTGGCTGTGGAGGCTCCTGGGACAGCAAAATTTATGTAAGACGTTGTGGTTTAACCCTAGTCGGCAACTGAGCCCCACGCAGCCGCTCACTCACTCCCCTCCAGTGGGATGGGGGAGAGAATCGGCATAGTAAAAGTGAAAAAACTCGTGGGTTGAGATAAAGACAGTTCAATAGGTAAAGCAAAAGCTGCATGTGCAAACAAACCAAAATAAGGAATTCATTCACTATGTCCCATTGGCAGGCAGGTGTTCAGCCATCTCCAGGAAAGTAGGACTCCATCACCTGTAACGGTTACTTGGGAAGACAAATGCCATCACTCCGAATGTCCCCCCTTCCTTTTTCTTCCCCAGGTTTATATGCTGAGCATGATGTTATATGATATGGAACATCCCTTTGGTCAGTTGGGGTCAACTGTCCCGGCTGTGTCGCCTCCCAACTTCTTGTGCACCCCCAGCCTCCTCGCTGGTGGGGTGGTGTGAGGAGCAGAAAAGGCCTGGACTGTGAAAGCCCTGCTCAGCAGTAACTGAAACATCCCTGTGTTATCAATACTGTTTCCAGCAAAAATCCAAAACACGGTCCCATACTAGCTACTGTGAAGGAAATTAGCTATCCCAACCAAAACCAGCACAGACTTTTTGCAGTGTCATCTCTTTTTTTCAGTTGTAGGAAATGTTGAGGCTGGATGGAGTTGAGTTCTCTTGTGTTTAGTAGCTGCTGCTGCTTGTTTCTGGGGCACTTTGGTTGCTTTCCAAGTGTAAGCAGGACAGTATCTGCTTTCTACCTGGTAGGACAGTGACCATTTTGTTCACAGAGTGGTCTGAATAAAGATAAATTACTGAATCTTGTAGAAATGTTGATGGTGAGACAAAGCCCTCTCACTAACTGAAAATAATGGTTTTCTCTTTGGAGCTCTCTATATAAATATTTACTGCTCTGGGTATATATAGAGAGATACATAACCAACCAAACAAAAAAGACCTCAAAACAAACACTGCAGAGAGACCAGAAATCTTCCAGACTTTCGCCATTTTCATGAAAGGCAAGGGGAAAGTAATACATTAGATTGTTCACAGTTTTTTCAGTCGTCTAGACAGTGCTATACTGAAATAACACAGTGTGTCTAGCTGAAAAGGGAATTCACTTAAGACTGCAAATCCCGTGCAGACAGCAGGGAGGAATTGTTGAAAAGCTTTGGAGAATGGTGAGAGCAAGCTGTCCACCTGGACGTTACATCTCGGAGAGGTGCTGCAGCTGAAAGTGGCCATCAGCCGTCCCTACTGCTTGATGCCATCCTTGGCACCGTGTCTGTGGGAGGGAGGAGGAGTTCAGCTGGGACCTTCAGCACATCCAGAAAATACAAGTCATGCAGGAGAGCGGGCCTTGTCTCTGCTTCTCTGAAAAATAGAGAATTACCCATATTGAAAGTAAACTAAAACTGCAAACAAAGGAGCTTAGCTCTTTCAGATTATGTGTTCACAATAATTTAAGGATCTGAAAAAAGGAGAAGAATGAATTTGTTGTTTCTGTTGTCATGGGACTGTTCTGCTGGACCTGTGCTTCCCTGCATTGCACAACAAGCACAAGATGCGACTTCTGTGTAGGGGGAAGTCTGGCAATTCCCTTGAACACTCAAATATCTCTTGATTTCTCTAGTTGGACATGCAGTGGCATGCTCTTGCCAGGCAGGGAAGTGCCGAGTCAGCTTGGGCAGAGCTGGAGCTGCGCAGAAATGTTCAGGCTCTCCCACCTGGGTGGCTCTTATAGCAGGAACAAGTGTAGAGACTCTTCCTACAGAGTATGTCCTCTCTTCACTCTGCTCGCCTTCAGGCATAGGATGAAACCTTTTCATTTGAACATATGCAATGCAGGGAGTAAAAATCAGAGCAGGATGTGATGTGTTTGAATTTTAGGCATCCTAGAGTTTTGTAGATCATAACTACTCTGTTTATTTTTAACATGGGCAGAAGATTCAGCACCATAACTCTGCCTACCAGCACGAAGTCCATCAGCTGTTGCAAAATGATCTACCATTCAAGTATAAGCAAGGTAGACCTTCGTGTTGAGATGCACATTTGCAGCATTGCAGTATAGGATGGAGGTGCCTTCAGTGAAGAAGCACTTAAAAACTGTGCCCAGTGTCTCCTCTCTGTCTGTCAGCATCATCTTAACTGAGTGGCAGTGTGTTTAAGCCAGTGCCTTGTGTTCCTCTTTAGGGAGCCAGGAGATACCTCTGTGTGTGCCTGCTAAAACGCAGAGACTCAGATCTGAGCATTTTGAGTCATCAGACATGAAGCCTTTGATGATTTTACTTAGATACTGGATGGTGACAACGAATTTGGCCATTGTGGAAACTTCAAAGCAGAGAGCTGGCTGGCGAGGGAGAGCTGATCCCAGAATTTCCTCTAAAAGTAGGGAGTAAGAGTCCACTGCAGCCCTGGGAAGGCTGACAGGTATGTTGAAAGCACTTCATGCTCGAAGGCTGCTGAAACAGCAAGGACGGGCAGGATTGTAAGTTACTGTCACTGGTTACTACGCAGTCTATGTTATATTTATTTAAAGTTTTATAGGCTGTGTTTCCCACTTAAAACTGCACAGATTTCCAGAAGTTCAGCTGCTGGCCATCTGCGCTCCAGAGAAACGCTTAAAAGGACCCTTTCTCATTTTAACGCCTAAAACATTTCAACATTTAACAAGGTGAGTGCGGGATCTGTCACTGAGGGCTCTGGGACCTCACTCACTGCAGGAGGAGGACTTGAGTCACAGGTCATGGAGATGAAATGACCTCCTGTAGGCTCTGTGGGAAGGACCAGGGACAGGAATAGAAACTGAGGAGCCTGACTTTCTGCCTCTTATCTTCAAGCACAGTTAGAGCACAGCCTGTTCACGTGGTGCAGTTGGTGACCACAGATGTAGGAGAGCGGTGGGAAGGAAGCTTTGGGCGGGGTTGGAGGCAGGATGAGTGAGAGACAGGAAAATGGGATGAGATGGAAGCAGATGGTTGTTGGCGTGGAGAGGAGGGAACCTTAATGGTGAAAGCAGACGTAGAAACCCCACCAGAAGAGTCATTACAGAAAATACTGATTTTGCTCATTTTGGAGAATCCATAAATTATTTTAGAACATACTCTTGGGACAACTCCCCCAGTGTTTCTAATCTGAAATCCTGTTGTCTAACACATTTTTGACCGTTAACATTTTCCAATCTATTGTGTAAATAGATTCTATTTTAACATTTTGGCAAACGACTTCCCGGGAAAAACCTGATTCCTCCACCACTCCTCCAGGGTCCCATTGTCCGGGGTCTTATTTTTCCTTCCTGTTTCACAGGAACGTGCAGAGCTTTGACAATTGCATTTGTAGTCTTGAAATGTGAATGCCTTCCAAAGCTGGAAGGAGTCTCTCAGTTTTTGAGGTTGACCTTTGATTTCCGGTGACAGCCAGGATGGATTTCTGCAATTTTTCACATTGCCCAAAGCCTGACATTGACTAATAGGACTGGATATTCAGCAGGAATGGCAGGAAACCCTCGTTGATGAGATTTATTCATGCTGTCCATGTGTAGTTTCAAAACTGTAGGGCTAAGTTCCTGTTTGGGGTGAGTGGAGCAGTGTTACAACAGGGGTGAACTTAGACCATTGCTCCTGAAGGCACAGAGCAGCTCTTTCGTTCAACCCTCCCACCCACCCGAAATCCGTCCGATCAACAGCAAGCAGTCTGTGCTGCTTCAAGTATTGCAATAATGACATGCAAAATCACATGGTTTTCCGTTGAAAACCAGCAGCAATCCCATTGCATTTGCCTTTTGTTTATCTTTCTTAAGAAAACAGTGGATTCTGCCTAGTTTTACTGGAATAGTCCCTTGCTGACTGGACATTACTAGCTATACAAAAAAATGTAGCAGGATGTAGCTGGCTGTGCTTGAGAAAGGTTTCTGCTGAGCTTCTATGCTGACTGAATGGGGGAACACGCTGGGGAGACAACTCACCAGGGGAACCAGGGGCATCTGGAGAAGCTATTTTGCATTCTAGTTGTGTTTTTACGGCCAACTGGGGTTGCTACCAGCATCCTCGCAACTCACTCCCTTCTCCCCTGGATGCCTGGGAATACATCAGAGACTATCACGGCTGCACTCCAGTGACGGTTTCTTCAGGGCAGCCAGGGGGGTTGGCTGTGCCACCACAAAGGAAGGGTGCCAAGCACCCATGCCATGTGCAGGGACGGACTCCACAAGAAAGGAGGAGGTTCTGGTGCAGCTTCATCTTTCCTAATGGAGCAGATGTGGACTGCAGGGATAGGAGAGGGAGCTTTTTTACTCTGCAGTTAGTTGGAGATCTCTGTAGCTATTTCCAGCTGTAGATAAATAGGGTAAATAAACCTTCACACAGAGGTTGTCTGCAGAGCACTGGTGATATAGTAGGACATTAGGGCTCCTATTTTAAAATTCTTCATTCAGATCTCAAGCTGTCCATGAGTATAGCCTCACATGATTATAAAAACCCACTGATTTTAGTAATTGCTTCATTCCTTCTTCTCTTCCATGTCTGGGGCAGGGAGAGTGGATGAAACTTTTTTCTCCTGTTTGCTGGTTAACCTTTTCATTTAATGAGCACTGGTTGAAATTAGGGGAGGGATTGATTTTTTTTTTTTTGATATAAGTGAAGTAGTATGTGAAAACAGTCCTTGTTTACCTTAGGTTTTGTAAAAGACTATTGCTATTTCTTACAAAACACAAATTTTGTACTGGGTTTGATCTGACAATATTGTTTTCAATCCAGGATTGCATTGAACCAGCCACTCATCCTTCTTTGTCCTGAAGGGCACCATGCTGTATTTCACAGAAGTTGAAAAATCACATCTCCTTTCGTTTAAATACTCTCAGCACCATTAGGGGCCCTAACATGGCTCATCCCTTGCACAGCAGCTGACGGGACACGTGGGATACTTGTTTGCCCTTCTCCCTGCTCTGTATCACCTGGCTGGCAGTGGCTGGGCTGTGGATGCTGAGCCAGGAGGGAGGATGTCCTGACTACCCCTCTGCAGTAAAACCCCGGGAGGCAGTGCTAGTGCAGCACGGCACTTTGCATCTCTTTGCAATGCTGCCTGACTTTCTTCTTTCTCCACGGGCTCTGGCACTGGGCATCCTCCTGCCCTGGAGAGCATCCCCAGGCTCCGGGCTCAGCAGTCCCTCCTAGGAAAGTCACTACTAAAGGATCAGCAAGCATTCACTTGGCTTTGTTAAGTGCCCCTTTCTGCCCCTTAGATCAGAATTTGCCCAGTTCAGGCAAAACAAGAACCAAGTAGCCACCTCTCCAGCATTTGAAGCAATGCGGGAATTTTAAACTGACTTCAAAATGAAGATATTCAGCTGACAATTCGTTTGGGCATAAACATACACTCACCAAAGAAAGATCCTCAGAGAAATTTAGCTGCTGAATCCTTGACCTCCAAAGGACCCCTAAATATAATGGTGTACGCAATGTGCCTCTTTTTGTGGGTGAGATATTAAGAGCTTATTTATTTATTAGAAAGCGGTTTACAATGTAAGTAAATTAGTGAGTTCCAAGGCCCTCTCCCAGCTGCCAGATGCTGAGAGGATGTTTATGGCCACTGTAAATAATTTCATAGCTTAATACAGATACATTTTTAGAAATCAAGGGCTGATGCCTGCATGTTTATGGCTCAGTTGAGAATTTATCAATTTCTCCAGAATATGAGAAAGAAAACAAACAATATTTCAGACATTTACAAAAATCATAGGAAAGAAAAACCCCAAAGGTGTGTTCTTCATTCATGGTACTGTGGGTTCAAGTCTACATTGCTTTTGCTGAGCTCTCCCAAGTCTCATCGAGTCAGTGAGATCAGAAAATGCTCAGCATCCTTCAGGACCCAGCCCATGTGTTTTGGAGATTGCAAAGGCCTGGACTTTAAAAGTACAGACAGGGTTCCTTGCACTGAATATGTATCTGCAGATCACTTTGCTGCTGCTGAATGACCTTTGCTAAGGTCAGCTTTAAATGAGAGAAATCAGATCCTTCACAGTCAGCAGGGCAGCAAGGTGGAGCGGTGCAAGGAATCTGCTTTATGTTGTGAATAGAACGTAACAAGGACTGAGCAGCACCTGTGGGTACTGGCAAAAGGGTGGCTTCAGGGGGAAACCTGCTTCTCAGACGAAAATAGGACACAGAATGAAAACAGAGCTGTAAGGAATTTCCTTTTCAAGGCATGTGTGCAGCGAGGAATTAGAAATTGGTGAGGTGATGTCAGAGCGTATGTGGGATTCTTGGTATGATTTTTGTGAAAAGTCTCGGTGCCTCAGGGAGAGATGGGCAGAAATGAAGTGTTACAGATGCTTCATTTGAGCTTTAGGTCTATTTTCAGCCTTTATGTGAATGGCAGCGGAGGACCTGCAGATATCAGCAGAAGCTGTGGGCTGCTTCTGCCACGGTGCGTTGTGGTGCTGCACGTTCCCGTGCTGTGCTCTCCATAGCAACATATTTTTCAGTGTAAAACCGCAGAACCAGCTGAATAGTTATGAGGGTTTACACTCCATGTGCACAGGAGAAAGCTGATGCTGGGCTGCTGCGAGGCAGAAATGGTCCTGGCTTTAAACTGCAGCCTAAGCTGAGCTCTCAGTCTGGAGATGAAATGCAGTTTGATGATGGGAGGTGTTTAGGCGCATGCACTCACAGGTGCCTTGTCATTTTTTGGGGAAAAGTGATCCTTTTGATATTACTCGAGAAGTCCACCAAGAAGCACTTTGTTTTGGGAGCAGGAGACTGCACCAAGTCTACGGTAGGCCAGAGTTAGATGGCTTGGCACAACAAGGTTCGCCCAGGCTAATGATGCCAGTGCTAACTACAATTAATGGAGGGCAAAATAACTTTTTTTTTTTTTCAGTTTTGAGATAGCAGTGAATCCCAGTGCAACCCTGCCCCAGATCTGGTGGGCTGAGGTTTGGCTACTCTCATTGCAGTGGTGTCAATTTTGCAGCAGGCATTGCCTGGCACCGTCATGATCCTCTTCCTGGATTGCCCGGTCTCGAATTTAGCTGCAGGGGCTGCAACCTGCAGCGAAGTGGCAGTGACTGTGCAGCACAGACAGACAGGCAATGCACGGCCACGGAAATGGCACCAAGAAGGCCAGGAAGATAAAGGAAAGGACGCTGCCTGGCCACGTCTGGCTTGCGTGTGTCTGTCTCTTGAATCCTTCCCCTCTTGCCAGTTTCTGGGACCAGTGATGTGTGTGCTGGTGTTGGCTTTGGGGTGTATTGGCAGGTACCACAGCAGCAGAACATCCTCCAAGTGAGTGCATAGCTGCTGTCGAAGGAACTGGCTCCCGCGGCTCTGCCTCCAGCCACCTGTGGAGCAGACATGCTCGAAAGGATGGCAAAGGCACAGAAACAGTGACAGCGTTTGACATGTCCATGCTGAATGACTGGGAGTGCTGGGGAGCGAGACTGTTGACCTGGAAAACAAGCTGAGATTAAGATATGTCAAATTTCTGGGGAGAAGAAGGTTTCCTGGAGGGCTGAAAGGTGGAGAAAGTAGGCTCTGGAGGTTACTTGAGAAGGCTGATTTCAAATGGACTGTGAAACCTATTCTAGCACTGGTGCCTCTGGGAAGGGCCACCCTGACACCATGTTGCAGCTGAGACTCACCTCCCAAAACTGGGCGCTGGGACATGGGCAGCAAGCAGCAGGAGGACATGAGTACAGAGGTGACCATTTCCTCCTGGGGATGGAGCTGGAGCATGATTCCGTCTAATCAGCAGCCTTTGGGGAGCTTCTGGCAGGGTTAATGTGGGAGTGGACAGCCAGAAGCAGGCACATGAGCCACACTGTCCCTTCTGACTTGCACCCGTGAGTCCTGCAGCTGGCTGAGCCCCAGGCAAAGCCGCTGTGTAGCAATGAACTGACACCCTCAGTGATGCAGTAGCTTCACCTACAGTTAAAAACCTGCTAACCCCATAGATGTTTTGGTTGTAGTAGATGTAAAAGTGAACCCAGCAGCTGTCTTGTTATTTATTTCCTTATTAAATTCTGTTTGCTTCACGTTGCCCATAAATATGAATTTTCAAAGCACTGCAAACCTCACTCAGCAAGGAAATGGCATTTCCTGAGCCTGGGAGAGCATGGGTAACCAAGGAGGCTTTAACAGACCCGAGTGAAATGCAGGCAGGACAAGGCAGTGAAATGCAGTGGATGGCAAAGCTGTCATTTGTGACCGTTCCTGCAGATTGATGCCATGGTGGCAATCTCTGTTCATTTCTCTGCAGACGGGGCAGTTTTTCAGCTGCGAGCTGACAGGGAAGTGCTGGTTGGGTGAACCTCACCTCTCCGTGGTGGGATGCAGGGGCTCAGGATACGTCGCGCTGGCTGTTGACAAGGTGGCAGATGGAGGCAATTTCTGTCCTCAATGCTGTCAACCCGACCCCCTTCTAGTAAAGTTTGTGTGGTGCGTTGGGTGGAGGGAGAAGACCACAGTCACTTGAGGTCTACAGAACTCTGAGGTTTTTCTTTGCTGTTGAGGCCGGTGGCTCTCAGGGTAAGTTCATGCCTACTCCAGGAGCCATTATGACCCCATGACTTCTCCGTGCCAGTTGAGGGACTAAGCGCTGCCCCCCTGCAAAACACCTGCAGGGACACCTGCGAAAATGCGTGGGGTGCAGAGCCCTTACGGTGGGTAATAGGAAGAACAACAGAGCCAACAGGGCATACACACAGCATCTTACCCTCTCGCCCTGACCCTCTCTCTTCCCTATATTTATCGTACCCTCTTGCTGTGTTGTGTCTAATTTGGGCCCTAAGCTCCCCTGGGATGGGACTTGGCGTTTTTAACTGCCAGGCGCCAGGCACACCTAAGCCACCATATAAATAATATTTCTGTGCAGAGGAAACATGACTCTGGGACGTAAAGGGGTGGCTATGGCAACAGCTGTCCGGGTGCTTTGTATCTCCTATGGACACGGAGCAAAGGGGGCTGGTAACGAGGCTTCAGACTGGGCTGGAGCAGAGCGTGTACAGCTTCGCGGGGCCCTCTCCGCATATATCCATCGACTTTCTCCTGGGCATAAGTCATCTACACTCCTCTTCGGGATTTTTTTTTTCCTTCCATACTTTGATATGGAAAAAGAGTTACAGAACAGAAATACACCTAGTAGTAACCCTTTCTTCTCTGTTTCAGTATTAGGCTAATATTAGATTTGAGCACATAATCTGCTTTTTTCTTCTCTTCTAGCTGTCAGAAACACATGGGTTTTAGCTGTGTGCCTTCCCAGTACCATCCTGTGGAGGGCAAAAACGAATGCAAATGTGAATTATCCAGGTTTTTGCTTTGATGACTGGACTACACCCGTGCTTGGAAACAAAAAATATTCTCCCAGTTGTAAATGAAAAAACAAAGCATACGTTTTTAAAGTCAAAGCTGTGATAGTACCAGGAACAGTGGGATCGTACTGAGCATAGTGGAGAGAGGGACTGTTTTAATTCGATAACCAGGTCCCAGACAGACCTGGGATTGATCCCAAATTCCTTAGACTGAGTAAGACATCACTGGTGCTGGTGATGACATTTCAGTTGATGTGAACTCAGCAGTATTTATTATTACGTAGCAAGGGTTTGATAGTTGCCTACAACAGTTCAGAGTACGTGTAGAAAGATTCACAATAACACACCAAATATTGCTTTAAACTTTGATGCTGAAGGAGGCAGAAGCTGAATAGAAATGAGTCTATTAATGGGATGAGAAATCCTTGAGTTTGGATGAGTCACTCCTGTATTGGTTACCATCTCTCTAGTCCATACAGACCTCAGCAAGAGAGATATCAGCTTATAATGTTGCTCTATTAGGTCTTTGCGTTGCTGATTATTCCCAGTTCAGTCTAATCTCCAAAACTAAGGTTGTTTATGACATTCTGAAGCTAAACTTTATTGTTTACAAACCATCAGAAAGTAAGAGATTGATTAGCTGTTTCCCAAACCAGAGAAGTATAGCGTCATGGGCGAACAGAAATAGAGGGTGAAAACAAAGGCATGGCAATCTAACAGGTTGAAACTGGACAAGTGGATGAATAAACACTGGTACCCATACCTATCCAAACTGGTGCAAAACCAATACATTACAAGCAGGTAAGGAAGAGGTTTAGAGCGTGTGTCCATCAGAGAGAGTGACCTTTGGCATAATCTGAAATGTTAACTCCTAGTGAAAATGCACGGACAGTACAACAGGGCATCATGTGGCAATAGGAAGCTGCTGAGAAATGGCAGACGTCTGTCACAGGAGTTTAGTGAGAGATCAAGGAAGAAAAGGAAAATCACCCTGCAGAAAGGGAATAGAGCCAAAAAACTCATTGCGTTTTTAGGTGCTTGTGTCTTACCCCTTTCCTGAGCCCTCCTCGAGAGGTCTCAAGAACCAGTAATGGCATAGACCAGTTGCAAAGTCAGGCATCTCTCTGGTGCTGTGCTTACATCTGGCACTCAGGGGTGCATTGGTTTTGCTGGGGAAGATGTGAGATGGTTGCAGGAGGACTTTTCCCTCTAGGTCAGTGCCTGGCTCCCATCAGATGGCCCAGCTTTGTCCACCACAGGGGTCAGGTCTCAGTTTTAGGATCCAGTTTCCTTGAAAGATCATTCTCAGGATCCCAGCAGGACCGAGCTTGTTTGTGCTTAGAGACTCAGGTGGGGAAGGGCGAAAGAAGAGGAGGAAGAGGAAGAAAAACAGTTCTGTGGGAAGATGTAGGGAGAGCAGGAACGTTTGAGAACCGAAGCCTTGGGTCCCCTTCCTTGGGGGGCCTGAGGAAGGTTTGGCTACTGGGGCTGCGGCTGCAGTTAGCATCCAGCAGCACATGCTGGACCTTGTTCTCCATGCGAATCCCACGGCTTCAGCAAGGTTACGCTGCCCTGACTGGCAGCCAAACTGTGGCCCTCTGGCAGATTCTTGTTTATACTTTGAATTTGCAGCTTCAGAAAAGCCTCCTGTCTTTCTGTCTAAACCTTTTGAGGCCACATCATGTGATCTGTGCTTTTAAATTAGCTTTACTGATAGCCAAGGTGTTGAAGCTTTCCCTGGGGTAAGTGAGGGCAGAGTTTGTCTTTTTGCTTGTTAAGGAGTTAGCTGAGGCTCTGGTAACAGGATTCAGCTCTTTAGTTCCTTTAGTTCAGGGTATCAAAATAATTCATAAAGGAATCACAAGTGTAACAGGCATTTGCCATGACAGAATGTATGAAGAATTTATTGAAGAGATGAACTTTTTCTCTTGGCAGAAGCGGGCATTGACTCTCTCTTTGATCCCTCCCTAAATTTGTCCAGCAGTGACGGCTAGAATGGCTGATGTAGGGTTACTGTTTGGGGTAATGTCCTTCACTGTTCACTCCACTGGCAGGATGCAATGGGATAACAATGGAGAGTGGAGTCTGGCATAAGAACTTTTTTTTATGTGGAATGTAGTTTTTAAACCTTACCATGTGCCCCTGATTTACAACTACTCATATGCTTGTGTGTACGTCCAGTTGCCTTCAGTACGATATAAATACTTATTTAGATTAAGTGGATGTTTAAATGCTGTCACGAGATGGAACAGACCTAAGCACATACTGAACTTTTCTTGAGTTGCTGGAGACTGCAGTAATTGTGCTGTTTTAAAACAAGCTCATCAAACACAGTCTTGGTTTACTGTTTCTATGCATGGCTGGAAGAGTGCATCTTGCAGACCACACCAGCTCTGGAATAGGAGTCGGGTGGGTGGGGAGTAATGGCTGCACTGTCAGTTTGTACATGTAGAAAATAAGTCAGAAAATTTTTGAGAGCTTCTTCATGCTGGATTCTGGGTAGAAATTCTTCAAGAAAGAGATATAAGGAATTAAAGAAAACAGTCTGGACAACTAGCATTATGTACATTCTTTCAGAAATAACAGTTGTTGGATCTTTAGGTTAGGATCCAGCTTGGAGGAGGAGAAATGATCTGTAAACTTAATTAGTCATGGCTGAAAAATTGAAACACTTTTGGCAAACTCTAGCTGTTTTCTTTCACTATTTTCAAAATTATGTATTACAATTTTGAGTCTTGAAATATCATTTTAATCTAGAAAATTGCAACAGCAATTTCCAAACAAGCCCCAGAAATCAAATGGAGAAGCTCTCGGTCCAATATTCATTTGCTTTTGTAAAAGGAAGTAAGATAAACTGAGCACTCTGTTTCAAGTTAGCCTGAGACGCTGTATCTTTCCAATTTATTTTATTTTTTCTTCAGCCAGTTGACTGAAATATTATGTATTTTCACTACCCTTCACAAGTAGTGTCTTCACTAGAAAATGTGCTTTTAGCTCTGGTTAGCGAGGTAGCTGCAGGGCAGCAAAATCCTTGTGATGTCCAGGCAATTTATCATTTAGCAGTGCTTTTGGACAGCCCTGCCAGACCAACCTGGACTGCAGTGAGCACAGGAAGGTGATCCCCAGCATCATTTCTGGGTTTTCTAAGGGAAAGGCGGAAGACTCAATGGCATTAATTCAGATCAATAAGCAATGGTGCTGGGTAAGATGCTGGACCTTGGCAAGACCTTGGCAGAGATGAGGTGATGGTTGGTGTGTTGAATTCTCCCTGAGCAGCTGGCTGTAAAACTATCAGTGATGGTAGGAGCTTTTCAACGGGAAGTGTGGAGAGAAGTTGAAGAAGCAGCCATCATCTGCATGCCTGGCATGAGGACAAAGGAGTAAATGAAAGCAAGTGAAAAAGGATAAATGCAGGACACATAATTGCCACAGGAGGGAGGATGATGGATGAGAAGGCGGAAGAAAGAATTCGTTTTGAAGAAAATTACTGTCAGATGATTCAGGGGATGAAGGGATGTGTCTGATGTAGTTTGGGAATTGGCTGTGATCACTGAGATGCTATGGAAACATTCGCACGATAACGTAAGGAGGATTGGAAATAGAGTCATTGGAGGGCCCATGACAATCTGCAACACAGTACATGAAGGTAAATTGTGGGGTTAGCACTGCATGCAATGGTAGTCAGGTCTTACCTGAGTAGCTGAGATAAGAGGGTTGAAATTTCTAGGAGGAAAGGAGGGTAAAAGTGATGATAGTGCCAGAAGTAAGCAATGGAGCCACTGGATATGAGAAGAGGGCTCTATAAAGTTATCAGACAACTGGGAATTGCAATTATTGCTTTAATTTCCCATGAAGAAATAAAAAAAAAAATTAAAAAAGAACTTTTCTACAGAGGAATTTTTATCTTAAAGATCAGGAAGCATCAGATAAAGTGACAATTGACAGTCTCCAGGAAGAATTAGGTTTGCACAGGTAATTAAAACAAGCAATCAAAGGCTTTCCAGCTGTAGAAAGAATAAGAGGAAATGGAAAGAAAAGGTGGGGCACTTTACAGAGAGAGGCAGGACTGAGATTAAAATAATGTAGGTATGGTCCTAAAAGAGATGATCACTTTGCTGTGGTTTTCAAGCGGGATAATAATAGCTGATCATGGAGTCTGGCAGACCTTGGGCAATGGAGGTGGAAATCATTGCATCAGGGTGGGATTAAAATTCAGAGACTTCATGTGATTAAGTGATCTCCACGAAATTTAAGGCACTTGATTTCTGCTCAAACCATATTTCTCTGATTTTGCAGGAGTTAGGGAACGTCAAATGGAAAACCCATAAACATAATAAAGAGAATCAGACATGGAGGTGCCAACATCTAGAGGTGGGTGTGGCAGTGGTTAAGCACACCTTCAACCTGAAGGACATCGTCAGTCTTCAGGACAGCTGGCTGGGGAGGACAAGTTTATCCCAAATGAAAAGTCTTCCTGAATGAAAACTAAAACTTGTTTGTAACACAGATGTTGCCAGCACCTTGCAGACTCTTTCTGAGCATCAGCTTTTGTGGAAAAGAAAACAAATCCACAATGTGACATGCGTGTGGAAGTTTGTTCTTCATAATCTACTGTCAGACTCTTTCAAAACATTTGTATTTACTAAGAAAAACAGTAATTTATTTTAATTTTATAAGGCTAGTTATGCTTTTTGTGCCATTTCATATGTTCAAATCAATTTGACACACTTACAGATGTTATGCAGGATTTTATGAATGTTTGTTATGAACCAGACTGGTTCAGAGCATGACTTATTAGATAGCACGTGTCCCAAAACTGCTGTTTATCAGTCAGTACTCATCTTCTGTACCTTGAACTATAGTCTTATTCATGTATGAAATTGTATGCTTTCATTCCTTAGATTTTATTGAAGAATATGCAGATGATCAGTTCAATTACTGAGCTGGCCTGGAAACCACAGTTGTTCGTTCTGGCTTAAAAAAGCTGCAATTCCCTAAAGCTCAGGGGTTTGTATTTTTAATTTCTGAATATTTCAACTTGGAGGCTGGTCGTACATGAGCTCACATTCTTTTAGAACCTGGGGTTTTCATTTGTTTGTTTCTGATTTATTTTGCTGTGATACTTTATCTATGCTATTGGTACAGCATTGACAATCCATGAGAAGAAATCTGTGATAATCCCAGTATGCTAAGGGAAGATATTTATATCCTTAGAAAAGCATTCTGAACAGATCCCAAGGGTTTCCTGAGATTCACCTGGCAAGACAGCAGCAGCTCCATGCCTAATGGTACAAAGGCACCATTCTCTCAAAGCAGGATTTGGTGCGAAATGGCCAGATGAAGCCACCAGATTTGCACAATAAATTTATCAAACAGCTATCAGTTGATAACAACTAAAAGGCTGTTTTCCTCTTCCATTCCATTTTTTATCACCTCTCCAAAACTGAATCATGCAAACCAAATAGCTTTAGTGCTCAATCTCTCCCAAATTGCCTGGAAAGAAATGCTGATTTTTATCCAAGTAAATGCTAACACAAAGCAAAGACAAGTCCAGTGAGGTACTCGTTCAGCACTGTTGATTTCCACTCATTTCTGTTAAAGTGGCAGATGTTTGTAGCCTTGCAGTTGGTTCCACAAAGTCGATGGTCTGCCTTCTTTTGTAACCTAGCTTTAAAATCTGGTGACAATTTTTAGTGTAAACATGAATGATTTCTCCCACAAACTCCAGCTTTAGGCTCTGTGTAACCCTTGGCTTGGACTTTGACTCCTGCCCCTTGGTTGTAGCAGAAATTCTCCCAAATGCTTTCAGCAATATTGGAAAACCATCTGAGTATCTTTTCAGAAAGGTCGTTTGGACTGTGTTGGTCACAGGCAAACAAATGCACTCAGTCGATTTAAATACCTGCAGTTCCTGCAATGAAAATGGCTCTTATGAAATACCAGTTAGCTTGGCTTCCAGATGGCAATGAGCAAGAAGCCAAAAGTTGCGTGTAGCCATTAACTCCCGCTGTGACCGTGGGAATGCACACGAAACTATGTTTGCCCTCCATTGACACTGTGGTGATACCAAGCTGGTGCGTTGGTGAAGGAGGAATTCCTGAATAGTGGTTTCCATACTGACTGTTGGGATCCTGTAATGGGTGAGGAGTCCCAAGTAGGTTGAGTTTTGAGGTGAGAGAAGGGAGCTGTAGATGGAAGCAGACGAGCAGCAGGTAGAGAATAAGGCACTGAATGGAGAGTTAGGAAATGAGAGGGTGCACCGTGGAAAACAGGGTAGTTTTGTTGTGCGCTGGCCTAAACCCCAAGAAGTTTCACTTAAGAGCTCTGCCAGAGGAGTCAGCTGTCCCCTTGGACAGCTTACTCCATCCCACGGTTTCCAGTCTATAAAATAAGAACATTAATTCTTCCTGCCTCCCACTCACCATTTATTTATCCTTTCTGTTTACGTGCTGAGGAGTGTCTTCTGCTGCAGAGCCCAGCAGCTGAGTCCTGATCTCAGATGCTGTTTGCCCTGGAGCAGAATTTCCTGTCTCTTCAAGAGCAGCCTGGGCATCTTACAGATGTAGGTGGTACAAGTGAAATTGTCTGTTGGCTGTAGTTTTGCATATATTCCTGTAAGTGTGTGCTAAAAGAGAGCCAGAGCAATGACAGCAGAAGGAATCGGCTTTATTTGAGATGGGATATTTATACTGTAAATGAAATAGAGACATGCACAAGTGCAGGTATTGTATAAGTAGGTATTTACTTAACTGATGTCCTTGATTTGATGTGGGTGTTTTCAAGGAGAAGGAATGGTTGATCTGGGGCAGTAACTCAGACAGTTTGATTTCTCAGTTGTTCATAAAGGGACATGTACTTTGTAGAAGTGAATTCCTAAGTATATGGCAAAGGAAGTTTTTAGTCTGAATCATTCCTTTGAGAGATTTTAAACATTTGCCTCCCACATGCTACAATAACGCTCTGAAAGTGGCTTCGTTGTATGATCCGAGAAGCTGCATTCTGGCGCCTGATGGTTTATGAGAAATAAACACAATGGAGTGGTCTCGAATCATATAAATTCAGTATTTAATGGTAACAAGCAGGGAGGGGAGGGAGAAACCTGCGTGCAGCATGAGAGCAGAAGCATCCACCCGGGAGCGTGGGTCTCTCCATGGTTATGCGGCGTGCAGCAGAGCCCAGCCGCCTCTCCCGACCTCACATGGAGAGTACAAGTTCGCAGAAAAACAAATAGTTTTACAAGTGGCTGCTCAGACACATCGCCAGCAGGCGAGAGCACTTTGGACATGCTCTGTGAGTGGAGCTTTGCCTCTTCATGACTGTGAGCATGGCCTCGTCTTTCTTCACTTCTCCATTTTTCTCCTGTGTTTATTTTAAGCAAGAGTGATTTTCACTCTCCTGTTTGCTTAGCTTCTCCTGGTGCAATAAAACAGCTAAAATACACGTGGCAGAGCCTGAGAGAGCTGGAGCAGAGCATCCCACAGTGGTGAGGACTTCTCAAACACCATCAGTAGAGCAGGCTCCATGAAGATCTGCTTCCAGTCGCCCTTTAATTTGGGTGGATTTTGAACCCAGGGCCACACAGCGGTCCTCCAGACCCAGTCATGGCTGCTCTTCTTCTTGTCAGTGGAGGTGGTGCTGTGGACTGGGTGCCGTACACAAGTTGGGCAAGCTGGTAACCAAAAGGGTTTGTGAACGGGTATTGTTCCTTGCCCTCGGTCACAGTGATCTTCATCCTTCTTTCAGGAGGGATAAATGAGAATATAAGTTGTTTCCATTTTCCTGAATTTTTACTCCTTGGTCACCTTAAAGTACATAATAAATTGAGCTATAAACAACATACAGAAATTGTTCTGGCTACTTCCGCGCTGAAGCCTGGTGGTTCCCCAGCTTTATACATCAGCTCGGTAGGACTGAGTCAGCAAGGGAGCAAAGATTTTCACAGCACAGCATGGGCAGAGTTTGCAAGGCAGGCAGCTGAGCTGGGATTAGTACCTGCGCTCCCACGATGTGGAGTACAAGGCTGTGAGTGACAGAAGGTTTCCAGAAGCACAGGTTTATTTCTTGTCTTATGACTGGTTGCTTTTCCCAATGGCCTTCGAGTGCAATGTTATTTCACGGCGTGGTACATCTGCCTCGTATTTCAGACACGTCTCCCTGCAATGTCAGTGTCTTTCCAGATGGACTGTTAGCTGTGTAAATCTGCTGTAGACCAGGGAGGAGATAGTGCAGGATTCCAGGTGTTGGAAGGCCAGCTGTTGTCCCGAAAAAACCTCTCGTGACAGGTAGCGCTGATGGTGGGAAAAGGAGTCTTCATCTGCATTCCTGAGTAGGAATGGAGGCCCTCCAGCATGGTGGGAATAATACAGTATACATTCTTTTCGCAGTTGTGTATTTACATAGAATATTCTTATAGGGGCCACTGACTTCAAGATGCCTTTTGGTAGCTTAGTGCCTTGGTCATGGAAATTATACAATAAGCACCAGTACTCACTGAAAATACTATTACCCAGTGAAGTAACAGATCAAAAGAAAAGTGCACTTATGAAGACGTAAAGCAAAGAACAGAAGGAAAGAAAGAACATGGGGCTGTGCATTGGAAGGGAAGTAGTACTCTAGCAAGGTTCTGACCTTACCAATTTTTTACTCTTTGCTTAGTAGCTGAGGACAGAAATGTTCTCCACATGCAGGGAATGACTAGGTTGTTCCTTCTTTTCATAGCATTTCTCTCTCCTGGGAGGGAAGATCATTAGAAATGGGATAGATTCTTAGGTTATCAGTCTGAGTTCCTAAATTTTAAGGATTTTTTGTAGTAATAAGTCTCAAGTTTGGTTCATTTATACGAAGTCTTTCATAGCTCATTCTGGAGAGAGGTTGCAGCCTTCATTCTCTGAAGAAATACAATTCATGTGAGGCCATAGATTGCATCAGTCTCAGAAAATTCATCAAGCGGAGGAGATCTGTGTCCCTAGAGCTTGCAGTTAAATACTGGACTCTGCAAATTTCCAGCATGTGTGTGCGTCTGTGCTGAGTTTGCTCTGCTTTCTCAGATCCTGTACAGGTGCGTGAATACTGGCTGCTCATGACCTTGGGAAGTCAAGCCTCCAGGCGGTAACAGACAGTACTGAAAAAGGGAAAGGAAATAATGATTTGACAATCTGACAGTAACACATCCCCTTCGGGTTTTTGCAGGGCTGAGATGATCTGTGCATGCTGGTGGTTAGAAATCCGTGTGTTTGGAAATGCATGTAGCTCTATTAAGTGGGCATGTATGTGATATCTATAGTAAATAAATATTATACGTTATACATGCTTAAGCACATAGATCATTTTAAGAAGACAACATTTGACAGTGGTTCAAAAAAGAGGTGGTAGTGAAATACTTTGGATTTGGGTGCAGCAATTACAGCTGTACCTGGCTGCTCACCAGCTCCTTGTAAGTGAGATTGTAAAGTGTTATTGCAGTTTCATTGAGCCTGCACGAAGCAAGAGGCACATCATACCCTCTGAGCAGGAAAACAGAGAGCTTTGAAGCCTCTGGTTTGAGGAAGATACTTCAAGTTAATTTTCTGTGTAAGGCATCAGCTACTGAGAATCTAAATTTTGCAGATAAACCCCAATAAAGAGAAGGAGAAAACAGAGGATGACTGAATTGCTCAGGTGCCATTCAGTTCTACTTTGCTACTTCTGTGCACTTTTTTTCTTAAACAAAGCCAGAAAAAGATACAAAGGGATTTGTGAAGTTAGGCATCTCGTACAAAAATTCGGTGTCTCAGATTCTCCAACTGTATTGGAAATCCTTTCCGCTTTGGCTATGTCTGTATTGCTACCAGAAACTTTAAGTCTCTAAATCTGGCACTGGCACCGTAACTTCGCTGATCTCAACAAAACCTCTCTGGAAAGCTACCTGGGCAGCCTGCCTGTGTCGAGCTGCCGCGATCGCGGCAAGCTTGCTGGAGGTACCCTGACCAGCTGGGTTAAAGTTTGCTCTGGTGACTCAGTGAGAGTCCCTCACAAGCTCATGTGTTCTCACCCAGGGAGGTCTCTCACCAGTTGACTTTTCCCAAAGAAACACAGCCAACTGCCTTATACAAGAAATTTTATAACCTTGAATATTTAATAAGCAGAGATGATTTCTAAATTCTTCAGGCTGAAGCCAGGTGATCTCCTTGGCGGTTGGATCCATTTTGTATTTTGCAGTCTCATCACATACAGTCATTCCATCTTTTTGATGCGTGCTCCAGGTTTGTCTCTGCAACTATAAATGTGCCTCAACACTCCTACACAGTGAGTCCCTCCTTTGTAAGCGTTAAAGGTCAGTTGTAAATACTCTGCAGGAGTGTGGCTACATTAGGGGCCACGCTTGCATGGACAGCTTGGTCTGTGTTTAAAAAGTGACAACTGGTGCTTTAGTGGAAGAAAGTAACTCATTCCTGGGAATCTTCTGGTGAGAGAAACTGCTCAAAGTCACCTCATTTGTTTTACATTTCACTAGAATTTTTCTTTCATAGCCCTTGGCCATTATCAGTCGTTTTGGATAAATGACGTTCCACATCTCTTCCAACTTACCTACCACCCCAAAAGATGAATCCCACTTTTGTTTGCTTTATATTCAATGGGATTTTTTTTCTTTTCTTCTTTGGCTGCGTATTTTGTGATTTATAAAAAGAGAGCCTGGAGCAGGCCAGCATCTCTTGGAGACTCATCTCTCTCAATTTTTGCAAACCCACTTCAGGTACCAGTAAACTGCAATCCTTTCTTCCATGGATATTTGCAAACATTAATGAACTAGGTCTCACAGTCAATCCCATATGCTTGTGACATCTTATCCCTTATGTGGCTAGGCATCTGAGCTACCAATCAATTTAAGTAAAAGAGTTGGATGTGTAACTCTGGTTTGCTGTCGCTGCCATGTGTCTTGTCTGCAGAACTCCCTCTCTCTTAACCTCTTTTCAGATGGAAAAAGAGATTTTGTCCAGCAGCCAAAGGGAAATGCAAGCATCCTGGTGGAAAACAAGCTGTTTCAAAACCCTGGCTGCAAGCTACCCACACATCACAGTTGTCAGCCAGGCTGCACATGCATAGTTACAGGGAATAAAATGGAGAGGACCTTCTGTTCCTATTCAGAAAGGTCTCTACCCATTCACCTACACCAAAGGATCGTCGTCAGCTGCCAGTATTAATTTGTTCTCGTGTGTGAGTTTCCAGCCAAAGGAGGGTAAGATAAATCTAATTCTATCCAGCAGGAGCACTTGCAATGCAAATGCTGGCCCATGTATTACAAAGCATTAATGCGACCCACTTCTAAATTACTTGGGGTAATTTCTGTTTTTATTTATTCCTCCTTTTCTTAATTAACTTCTGGGAAGAGAAGCTGAACTATCAGTATGGGCAAAATCAAATATGAGAAACAAAGCCCATTTTTATTATGAGACTGTGCTTCCCTTCTAATAGCAGTTTATTTAAAGAGGAGCCTGGAATAATCCAGTTTAAGCAAAGCAAAGAGCTCTCCTGAAGCCAAACTGTGTGTGGGTGTGCTCTTGTCAGGGCTCCCAGAAGAGGAGGGCAGGAAAAGCTGTTAGTCAGACCTCAGATATCGCAGGAGATGTTGGTTATTCAGTAGCTGACGTTTTTCCTTGGCACACCAGTACAGAGCCACTACTCTGGTGTACCGGGAGAGGGTGCATCCCATTGGGAAAATCCTCAGAGACCCTGAGTTCTCAATCTTTTGTTGTCATAAAAGAAAATCCCAAGGATAGGTGGCTGGAAGAAGCACCCACTGCAATCGCCTGGCAGGTGGGTTAGGAACGAGTCTCTGCTCCTCTGCCTCTTGTTGTTCCACCTTGTGCCGTGTTTGGGGCAAGTCCCAGGCTGGGGTAATGTTGCTTTGTGCCACCTGCGGGGATTGTGTTGTATGGGGTGGTATCATCTCATGTCGTTCGGACCCAGGCTGGAAGCCACAACAGTCTTCAGGCATAGCTCCCACAGAGGAACAGTCAAAACAGGTCATAGCTTATTACAGCGTTTGCAGAGAACTACTCACATGCTCAATTGTCTCACAGCGAATAGTGTCTTGATGCTATGGGCTTCTCAGAGTTCAGAAAGTCAAACAGAAGTATAAATCTTTGCATTACTTCAGCTTGCTTTTATAATCTGTTCAAATAATGTTTTTTTTCTCAGTAGATCGCTCTTTAAAATTTCTATGGGAACACGGTAGCTAAATAAAAGTAATTTAGGTATTAAAGGCAGGTAATTATGTTCCTTAGAAAAAAGAATCAAATAAATTGATGATTAGCTCTTGAAACAGCAGGTGAGACTAACAAAGAGAATAAGGTGCAATTCTGTTTCCACTGGTGGATTTGAATGTGTAAGCATCATCTTTCTTTGCTACATATCTGTAGATTTGTTTTTTAATTATTTGGCTTGGAGATAATAAATGATTGTATGTTACTTACAGAAAACTGCGTATTCCCAAGTTCTGCACCACTGTGAAATCCATATCTGTATTGGTTTGCAGTGAGCACCAGAACAATAATGCTTAATTATATTCAGGAATATTAATTAAATTTCATATGATGATAAATAACTTAGAACTGAACATAGTATTTATTTTAAAATAAAAAATGTGTATTAGATATTTATTTCCTAGATCTATGAGAATTACTGTAGGCAATAAAGAGGGCATGAAAACTCGGAGGCTGTATAGATATCGATTGGTACGTTCAGAGTGTATTTCAGATATTTACCCTCTGTTTCCCCTCTCCAAGGAGATCCTCCCCTGGTCAATTCTTTCCATCGATTTTGAGTCTGCCTGCTCAGAAGCTGAAAATGGTGATGCTGGTGGGGAAAGTACAAGAACAGCAACCAATTGCAAATACATTTTATGATACTCTGCTTCCATATTTTAAAGGGGAAGATTTATTAATGGCAGCAGGTCTCTGATTTTCCCTTTTAAACATATCAATCAAACCGATAGTGATTTGCAAACTCCTGGATGTTTTCTTTTTCTCTGGAGTGACCCCTTTTTTTGTTTTCTCTCTCCCGCAGACAGTGAGATCATTCCTCCCGATTGCCTGCGGCCCCGCTCCTTCACTGCCATCCGCCGGCCCTCCCTGCGGCGGGAAACGGAGGACACGCGCCTCTCGGTCAGCCTGTGCGACCTCAACCTGCAGGAGGAGAGCTTCCACATGACGGCCACCACGTGTCCCATCCCGCAGAACTCCCTCAACTCCCAGCACTCTCACCTCCTCCCTTCCCAGCTGGAGAGTGACCTCCGCTTCCACCACCTTCGGGGACCCCACGTCAAAATCCTCGATGACCAAACCGTGGCCCGTCTGGAGCACGCCCGGGAGGAGAGGACTTTGGTTTTTACCAGCAGACCCCTTCGGATCAACGAAACTATTTTTGTCAAAATCAACAAGTCCAATGCCGTGCGCACGGGGACGCTGTCCTACGGGGTGACGTCCTGCGACCCCAGCACCTTGCGCCCCAGCGACCTCCCCTATAACCCCGAGTCCCTGGTTGACCGAAAGGAGTTCTGGGCCATCTGCCGAGTCGTGGTGCCCCTCCAGAGTGGAGACATCCTGGGATTTATGGTGAATTCGGATGGTGAGCTGCACTTGAGTCACAATGGTGCTGGCACTGGCATGCAGGTCTGCGTGGACTGTTCCCAGCCCCTGTGGATGTTCTTCGTTTTACACGGCGCAGTCACACAAATTCGATTGTTGGGTACGTTGGACCACCTTTTTCCAAACCTCACGCACAAGATAGCAAGGGAGGGAATGCATTGCAGGGGGAAAGGTGGAAGAAATGAATGGCTCCATCCTTGCTCTAGGATCAGGTGCAAATTTTGGTTTTATAAAAAG
The DNA here is from genome assembly GCF_009769465.1 of Tauraco erythrolophus. Taxonomy (NCBI): domain Eukaryota; kingdom Metazoa; phylum Chordata; class Aves; order Musophagiformes; family Musophagidae; genus Tauraco; species Tauraco erythrolophus. Next base: position 14,352,858 of record NC_141473.1, on the reverse strand, counting down.
AGGAAAAAAAATATAAAAAGTCACATACGTAGCTCATGGATATGAGTTACAAGACTTGCCTCTTTGCAATTCTCTAGCATCCTTCGCTTGACATTCTCAAAGCTCTTTTCAGATAATTAATTAAGCCTCAGAGACCTCCACTAAAGTACTGATGAGTCACCACTGACCTAGGAGAAGTAAGGAAGAGGGAGGAGAGGTGCTTTGGGATGAGCTAATGTAGGGCATAGCCAGCAGGAAAAATGAGATCCAATTCCCTTTTCTGCGTGTTAGCTATCTGGCATGACCAATTCCCAAAAGAACAATCCCCTTTCTTTCCCCAGGCTCATATCTGAGAGGTAGACTAAGAAGCAGAGAGGAACCCCTGTGCCTCATTGATCCCAGTGGTGCATAGAGCATGGCACTGACCAGCTCAACAGGAGAGGTCCTTCAGCCCTATTTAAGGCAGCGTAGCTCATACAGGTTGTTGGACCTCTGAAGAGCAGGCCTCTTTCTCCTGATATTTTGCTATTTTTTAAGTTCTGTTAACTGAGGTACTTCATTTAGATGCTGAAAATCATGTTTTGAAGGTGTGGAGGGAAAAGCCTTGAAATAGTATTTGCTCAGGATCAAATTGATTTTTTTGTGTGTGTATGTGTATATTGGACACAAGTGTAGGATGTGTTTGGCCATGAATTTGGATCATATCATGGTTCTGCTGGTGTTAGTGTCAGAAAGTAAAGAATGAATTCTGAGAAAATGATGTAATTCCTGTAATTCCTGGTACTCCTCTAACTACAGATGATTTAAAAACGCTCCTTTCTTAAAATATACTTATATTCATTTTTGCTTCAAATCTTCTCTATGAAAATGCTACTCCTCCCTCCCCTCCACCCCCCCCAGGGTCCAGTTCACCTTCATCACAGTCTGAAGTGCCCTATATAATTTGCTTAAAGTTGACCATAGGAATATGCTGTGAGTGTTTTGTGGCTGTTAAAGGCTCACAGATGACAAATGTAATACTGCAATTTATTTCCAGGAGCCCAAAACTCAATCCCTGATAATTCAGCCTGATTACATTTCTTGTGGATACTGTACGCAATCCATGGCTAGCTCTGCTCTCAACCAACATGTCATAGTGATAACGGTAGGTGAAGTCAAACAGATCTCTGTAAAGTAGGAGATTAAATGCTCCTGTATACGTTAGAAGGAAAACATCCACAGGTCATTGACCTGCTGGTAAAACTAAGTCATCGACCAGTGCTGCCTTTCATGTGAGATCACTAATTCTGGCGGTTCTGCACAGAGCAAATAGCTTGTTTGCAGTAGGTCCTGAAAGAGGGCAGAAAGGCTGTGTCTCACCAGAGGGTCAGAATCACATCCTCATACAGAATTCATCAGAGCACAGACTTGAATGCAGGCCTCCTGCGTCCTGGGCAAACCTCCTGCTATGCAGATAATTTCCTAGTCCCTGTATACATCCTCTCTCCCTGCTCACACATTCAGCCCAAACCAGTACGCTCCCAGGGTGTATTTTAGATAAATCTGTGTTTGGATCCATGAAATGAAATCTGCTGAGTTGGAAAACTCCTTACTATCTCTGTTTGTGACCATGTAACAGACTTTTCTAGCCTCAGTCACTGGAGGAGAAGCTGAAAATGGGCTATTGTTCTCATGTAAGTGAAAAGACCCAGACTTGCTGACCTTGCCTCTCTCAAGAAGAGGGTAGGACCCCACTGAGTGTACAGCTTTATCTAAATCAGCCCGGGCAGCAAGCTGCTGCTTCCCAGTTAAAAGCTATGACATTGGAGCTTGCCTATAATTTTTAGCAGGTCTTAAAATACAAACAGAGCTTTTCAGACCTATGTTTCCAGTACAACAATGCTGGGAGCAGTACAGTCCCAGTATCAATACAGTGCAGCTGTCCAGAGAAGAGCACTGATGCTGTCCCAACACTGCACAACTGTGCAACTGCAGTAATTTTATGTATCAGCAATATCCCGACAGAAGGCAGAAAAAAAAATGGAGTCTCATCTCTGGCTTTTGCTATGTTACTAGGGAGGTGATGTGCACTGTTCGCACTGCAGTGGAACAGATTATGGTGCTTGCCATAATATCTGTCATTACGATATTAGAAAATCTAAGAAGAATATAAAGTGTTCATCTTTCTAATGACAAGCTCTGTCTTCAGAATGCAAACAGAAGTAATTTTGTATGATCTATTTTTCGTAGTTTGAACTTTATATCACAGGAGAAGACATGTTTATAGTCATCTTTTTCTAGTTTTAATGGAAAAAGTGAAATTCCATATCCTTGAAAGAAATGAGACACAAATACAGCAAGATGCATAATTGTACCAAACCTATCTTAAATAGCAGATGTCATTCTCTTTCTGGGGGCATGCCATTATTAGATTAATCAAAGCAGCTTTAAAAGAACATCAGCACTACAGCTGACTATAAAATGAAATTAAAGTTGCTGGTTTTGCTTCTTCTCCAGTTTTTCTGTTTCTTTTGGAGGATGGAGAAGGTGGAGAGCAGCAATGCCACTCTTGCACCTGGAGAAGGTTTATTTTTGACTCAGAGAACAAGATGACTCAGGGTATTGATCACTGGGTACTACATTTCACACCTTGAGATAAGTTATTTGGTCCTGACCCAGAGCAGGGCCAAGCCCAGATCTCTCCTGAGTTGTGGCTTTACCACAGAAGCTGACGTTTGCTGGCTGCAGTTATTCCACGGTGTTGGGGCTACATTTATTTCCTTATCTAAATATCAGGGGAGACCATCTCTACCCAGGCTGATGGTCTTACAGAACTCTTAGAGAGGAGGGCAGCGTGGGGTTGGTTTGATAGTAAAGGATTTGGACTTCTGTTTCCATTTTATCAATCTGGCATCATATACTGGCAATATATTTGCTGTAGGAGAAGTAGAAAAGCAGAAAATAAAGACGAGGTTGGAAACACTATGTTTCGTTATGTCACCCCAGCAAAAGGAAAATAAATTAAACCCAAGCACCACTACGGCATGATGAGAGGCCACAGTCATCTGTAGTGGGAGGTGGAAGGATGTCAATTTGTTGCAAAGAAAAGGTTAAAAGGCAACTTGACCACATGGAGGGAAAATAAATGAAAGAGGAGGACACTTTAATGTAGCAGATAATAGCATAAAAAATATCAAGCTGCTAGAAAATGAAGGAATGTGAATGTGAATTAAACATAAGTGAGGGTAATTAACTGCAGGAACCAGCTATTGAGGGAGGCAATGGATCTTTTTGTCAGGATTGGAAGTGTTTCTAAATATTTTATATGTAAAGTGCTGGTCTTAACTCCAAAGTTCTGTGGGTTATGCACACAGGACAACCAAACAGAAACCCAGATAATTAGGCATGTAGAAATGAAGCAATCTCTGCATACCCTTTAGGAATTCCATTAGTTCAGGCTTGGGTTGTTTGTGTTGTTTTTTTTCAGGCATCATTCCTGCCCAGTCGACAAAACCAGCCTATTAAATCTGATTTACTGCTTTCAGCTTTTGCTGGTAAGCATTTCAGCTCGCACACAGTTTTATTGACAGCTCTGAGAGGCTGAAAAGAGCCAGTCTGGATACATTGGTCTGGTTCTGGTCTGGTTTTGGTGGTGTAATTCATTTATGAAGTTAAATTTATTGACCCCATAAGGTTTTAAAATGTATGACTCATGTCTGGAAGAGCTATCACAGCAATAAGTTTATATATTTAGTATTTGGGGATCCAAATGGTTGGGGATATTGTTTCATTTTCTTTTGTCTCCGAGTGAATCACCAGCACGTAAAACATCTTCCTTCATCTCCTTTATTTTTTTTTGTGTGGTTTCCCTTGTGAATTTCATCCTTTCCAGTAATATCGAAGTTTTCTTTTGAGCAATGAAATAACATGTTCCATCAACAGTCATACTATTGAAGCTGAGTTGCCAACTTATTTGTCTCCTTTCTATCCATGCACTTCAGTAACTCCAGCCCCACCAGAACAGCTGCACAATATTGCAGCTCTCTGGACGTCTCCTAAGGCTAGCCAAGAGCCAGCATTAGGCCTGAAAAAAAACAACCCAAGAGCCAGCATTTGGTGTGGGCAAGTCTGTAGTCGCATCCGTGCTGGATAGATGCAGAGCATGTGTGGGCTAAGCTCTCCTGCCTCCTTTACCATGGGCATATGAGTTGGGGCTCCTACTTACCTGCCTGCTGCAAAATATTTAGAAATGGATTGTTGCTGAGGTTTCCAGCCTTCTTCCAGACTTTCTTGAAATTGGTCAATAGGCTCAAAACTGGGAGGGCGAGGAAGGAAGAGCTGAGCAGGAACTTGCAGACAGAACAAATATGAATCTTTCATTCCTTGGGCTCTCTGACAGCGGCAGTTGGCAAAGGATCAAAATGGGAGTTGGTTCAGCAGAGTACTGTGGGACAAAAGGTGCTGGCAAAGGGCTCTAAGTCAACAGTGAAATTTGATCTGAAGTGGCCTCAGTGCCTGTGTGTAGAGGCAAACTGCAGTCAATCCCATTACAGGAAGGCTTTCTCAAAGCTGTGTCCAAATCCCATACAAGCAAGCTTACTCATAGCTGTGCCTAGTAGGACTCTTACTGGTGGTCAAGCTTAGCAGCCCTGGTAGTGCTGCCTATGTTGTGAGAGTCCTTATCCTGAGGAACTGACTGGAAAGAGATGCAGTGTCATGGGTGAACAGAGTAGTGTCTTGCTTAGGTGACACAGAGCAATGGTTTACCAGGGGGAATTACTTTGCCTCCTTCTGTAATGTTCATCACACTGCTCCATTTGATTTTCCTTGGCTTTAGCTCCATCCTAGGTGAGTGACTAGCTCTCCATAGACCACTAGTGATTCACAGGCCATATCTGAGCCTTGAAGACTGCCCTCTCCTTTCTGACCAGGATTATTCCTCTACGTCCCAGGATTCTTCACTTGTCTTGCTGATACAGTTCCTGCAACTGCTGTCTCCAGATTATCTCCAAGGGATCCTGTCTTCTCTTTTCTCTGGTCTCTACTGTGGCACTTGTCTGGCCTGATCCTCCTAAGAATCTGTAGGACTTTTGGGGAGCTGATCTCATCTTACCTCCTCTCTTCCTGGGCTTTTGTCCATTCCTGTATAAACAATTTTCTTAGCCTGTGGTTGTTCCTTGACTATCCCAGAACTCCAGCATCCCATGAGAGAGTATCTTTCCCTCCCAAAAAACTTCTCCACTCTGGGTGCAGTTATATACTTGCTTTGGACATGCAATTACTGCAGCAAGCATGCAAAATATTGAAATGATAATTGGTATGTATAGTTGTTAGACACGCTCCCCATGGCACAGACAGTAGGTACAGTTTGTAGAAAAGTATCTCAAACAGGCAAGGAGAAGCCAGGATCTTGATTCTCCAGCTCTAAATTTATAAGCTGCTTCTGTTTGAGAGAGTTCTTTGCAGCAGTAAATCACACACCCTCATCTCTGATCTCAGAGGAGGCCAGTACATTATCCATTTGGGAACTTGATCCTTCTCCATCTCGTTCATTCCAGTGATGTGGAAATTGCTGAGTTAAGTACAGCACAGGAGAAGGCTGATAAATGCATAGCATTGTTGCACAGAAATGCACATAATGAATCTCTTCCTTTAACAAGCAGTGAATTAGAAGTGCCCCCGACTTTTGTTGTCCATGTTGTGTTTTTGTTTGTTTGTTTTGGAAATATTTCCCACTTGTATGGAAAATGGACTCATTAAGCTGATTGGGATCTAACAGGCCTGTGTTGTGTGGCACTTAACTGCCTGGAGTTCCTCTGCACTTCAGGGTATATGGTATTTTATGGGGTTAGAGATTAGGGGGGAAGGAAGAGAGTTAATATTAAGTGTCTCTTGGAAAGAAATCCACTTGTATTAATTGGTGCCTCTTCATAAACCCTCCTATCATGCATGGGTTTATCTTTCATTGCAAGTGAAGTACACATTACTGATGTTAAGTTGTAAGAGCTGTACAAGAGCCTTACAGCGTCCATAACTTCTCAGCTTGACTCTAGCACTGCACAAGGCTCTCCATTCATGTCCTGTTTTATCTTCATTGTTTTAAAGGAGAATTAGCACAAATTGAAGCTGTTGTCTTAAAGAGGACAAGTTGCTTTATAACTTGTGCCTTGGAAAAACTGCATGGTCACGGAGAGCTGGCTGCAGTCAAATGCTTGTCCCTTGTGTCAATGTCAGCAACGTCAGAGTTAATACCTGCTTGTGGCACCTTTGTACCATCTGGCTAAAGATCTCGTCACACATGACATAATTTACCCATGCTTGCCACGGGTAAGTCAGTGACCATTAGCCTGTGTCCTGAGGTATCAGCTGGCAGCTGGGTAGAGCAAGCGGACCTCCTCTAAGTGACAGCCACAGGGCTTGCAAAGGCCTCATCCTCTGGACACTCTCCTCCACAAGATCAGAAATTATTATCACATGGATAATAAGCTATCCCTGGCTGCAGTGAGATGTTCATAGTAAGTGATGTATAGATCTGCCTTGTCTCATAATGCCTCTGCCTGCCTATATACAGGATATGAGATCATATACCAGCCTCTTTGAACTGCAACTTGTCTGTCAGGACAGATAAAATCTGCCTATTCTTTGAACTAACACTGGCACGAGTTAGTTATTCTGGCTACTCTGACAGTGACATAGCAGGCTGAACTCTTTCTTTTCCTTCTTTGTCAGATGCCTTTTCATCCAGCAGTGTCCCACAGAAGTTCAGAGCAGTGCTGGCCAAGAAAAGTGAGAGTATTCGTCTCCTGTATGCATCTGCCACCCTATTTATACATGTCCCTCCTGGAGAAGCACAGAGCTTGGTGGTGCTGGGTTTGGCAGCAGTTTTCCTTTTGCTCACAGAACCACTTCTGCTGTGGTTTTACAGATACTTGGAGCCAAATAACCTTTTTGAGATGGAGCTGAAAAAGGTGCCGTTATGAACAGAAGCATTTTTGGTCAGGGTAATTAATATCTGTGATCTTTTAGAGGGCTTTTTGTTTGTTTTTCTTAAGACAAAAGCTCCAACTCTCGTTTTTCATGCAGTTCAGGTACTCAATCCAGGCTTCTTTTTTTTTACCTCTTTTTGAACTAAGTATCTGTCTGGGTGCTTTGTTGGTCTAGTATTTCTCAGGTTGAGAGATGGAGACCCATTAGAGACTCACTTCAGTTCAGCTAGATATTCATTGCATGGTGTCCGTACTGTCAGGATTTTGCAGGATGAAGTGCTGAGTAGCTGCTGAACTTCACCTATCATGTCAGGAAAGATACCTTGTAAATTTGCTGTGTGCTCTTTTCTTTCAGACAGCACATTGGGCTTGGGCTCTGAGAGTTGCTGGATCAAAAACTTCTGTGGTGTCTGGAGCTTTCATATCTCTCCTGTTTAGCTGGACTGTGCATATGATGCAGAAGGGTAATAGATGTGCTGGTGCCCTGCTGCCCTTCTGGGCATAGCAGACTGCAATGCTCCAGTGAAGCCATAAAATACACTTCTTTTCTGATCCACATGAAAGTCTGAACTGTTGGTCTCCATGTGGTTTGGATATAACTTTTACTTCCCTGAACAGTGGTTTTCTAACACCCATCTGCAAACACAGGCCTTATGGTTTTGCATGCGAAATCTGCCAGGCTGCTTTTTAACCTATTTCCGGGCATTTCTGTAGCATAATGCAAAATCCCTTATGTTTTCATGGGCTTATAAAGAACAAAATGTAATATTGTTCATTCAGAACAGTTTTAAAATCCCCCAGGAAACACTTGAATGCATAAAACCCCATGGATCATCAACTGATGTTGGTCACCTGAGAGGCAGAGATGAGTTGCAGCATAGAGGCTGGGCTCTGAGAGCATGGTTGGCCAAAAAACATCGACCCCAAGGGGAAGGAAGCTCTGGTTTCTGGTCAATGCAGTATTGTTCCCATCACCGTGGGAACATAACAAATAGCTGTGTAAATACATGTATTTTATAGCATTCAGAAGTGATGGATATGCTTACATCCTTCCCTAACATTATTGTTGATCTTTAACTACCATGTGCCCAGGCAGCAACAGGTGCTTTGTTCCTTTGTTTTAGCATGATGGATTCAAAAGTCCATGTTGGGCAAGACCTGAGTGGCCCTGGGGGACAGAATAGCTCTCCTGCAACCTTGGCTGGAGGCGAGAAAAGGTAATAATGTGCAGAAATGTATATGGCTGCTCAGTGGAGCGGAGAACACACTGTGGGTAAGGCGGTCATTTTAGTATTGAGATTGGCTTGCTGAAACCATGTTTGGTATTTGCAGCTCTCTCCACAGCTGATGGAACATTTGAATTAGTGAAAACCAGGTACTGAAATAAAACGTAGAAGGATTTAGCTCTTGCAAAGCTAGTCTTGATGAAACCCACATTTTAGTGGATGTGCCACTGACGGAATACCACGGTTTCTAGTATCATTGTGAAGGGAGAGGTGTTAGTCTGAAATCCGCCTGGGGAACATCCAAAGAAAGAAACTTCATTGTTCTTCCTGGGAGAAGACAGAGGGAAGTACTCAGGAGATCTCAGTACACTGTGTCTTGCCAAGGCCAAGAGAATACCCCATTTAGTTTACTGTTCCAGGTTCCCCACGACATCTTCAACATGGGCTTTTGCTCCTGTCATATGCAAAACAGCTGTGTAATTCCACCAGTCTGCATTCTCTAATAGGTAAAAGAATCTATCTTTTTCTGAAATGGAAGGATGAATAGAAGAAAAAATAAAGTGGGAAAGTACTATACAAGCTACAATCATGAGCAGGAAAAAAAAAAGTATGTAGGAGATTTTCCAGTAAAATAATAGTAAGGACCAAAATTGAGGTCCCAGTCCTAAAAGTCTTGCACATGATTATTTATCAAGAGTGTTCACATACTAGTGGTCACTATAAAGCCAAAGATGTGTAGTAGGTAAGAGTAAGCAACGATATGATTTTTACAGGGTTAAGTTGCTCTAGTATCCAGTCTCAGTACCATCATGACTCACTCACACTGCAAGAGCCCACGTGTTACGGGACAGCCCTCCGTAGGCAGATGTTCACATGAGCTCAGTACCCACAATTGTGCCAGATTTTTGAAAGAACCTTGATCCTATTTAGATAACAAAATCAATGGCCCTGATACATTGAGAGTGTTAAATGTGAGAAAGGATATTGAACAGTTTTTGAGATAGGGGAATTATTTTAGCTGACAGGCTTAAAAACCTGTCTCCTAACAAAGGGAAATCAAGTTGAGAGTTTTGAAAGGCATCTAAATGACTATGTCAGGTGCTCAGTGCTCACGGGACTAAAATGTATGAGAAGTGCACAAGTCTCTTGAGCACCCTTAAATATGCCAGTTGAAGGCTGCAGCCAAATTTCAGCAGCTTTTCTAATCTTTTCCACTGTGTCCTGGAAGCTCTGGGACCTGCAGATGGATGGAACAACACTGAAAATCTGTGACTACTGTTGGCAATTACCTGATCTTTATTAGCTGTTCTATTTATGCAGTGAATGTGTTACAAAAAGAGGAGGGGCTGTCAATGTCCTCCACATGATACTCAGTGTGTGGGCAAGTCAGTATGTTGCATAAGACTTTACCTTCCTTAGAAACTATGGCAGGAGGCTACCATAGTCTGTCTTTTAGGTACAATGTTTAGTTAAGAAACTGACATAGTCCTTAAGATGGGTATGGATAAGGAAAGCCCGTTAAAAAGGTGAAGATGATCAAACTACCTGAGCTGTGAGAGTTGGACAGTGGTGGTCATTTACTGACAGATCCTGTAAGCCAGGAAGAACAAAGTTTAAGTTGGATGAGTTCAAAGGGGAAAAAAAGAATAGATCTGGAGCGCAGACGGAATGGTTATACATTATTTTTATAACGCTTGTGAAATAGTCATTAAGAGCCTAGGCAGGTAATGCAAATAGCAGGGGGTGAGTGAACCACCTGAGATGGTGTTTGGTATTGCCAGGAAGCATTCTGGGGGCAGAAGGAATGACATTCATTCCTATTTGCAGCCAGCAAACACTGGGTGTTGCTCATTTGTTTCTTTTCTTCCTTAAAAGCAAAATCTCTAGACTATGCAATGCTGCATTTACACTTCAAAGCAGCAGATGTTTTCAGCCTGTAGAGCCTGGTTTCTGCAAGACTTCCATGAGCACAGTCTTAGTGCTCTGATGGAAACATTGTGCTTGCAGGCCTTTTGGGTTAAGATCTGAAAAAGTGCAATGGGACTACATAATGTTGAATTTAATTTTGAGGGGGAAAGGGATAAGAGAGGGAGACAGATAGTTAGTAAAATGGGTAGAGTCTTCTTACTTTTGCCTCCTTATGAATATGAACACTGCTCCCCATGCTGGGACAGTATGAAGAATGCTCTGATCAAATCCCAAGAAGTTACTGGGTGTCTTTCACTGCCTGATGGATGTTTTTCACAATCTGATGGAGTTCAGCCTGTTGTCACTATTTCAGTCCCAGGAATGGCCCTGCCTCTCTATCAACTCTCTCAGGAATAGATAGCCGATTAAGAAATGTGTTGTGAACACCTTAAACTGGTAGTTCCCCAACCCTCAGTGATCCAAAGTCAACAGCAGTAAGAAAGCAACATGCTTTTTGGCATTACTTTACTTTTCTCTCTGTCTCAGCTGTAGTTTGGGAGTCTTAATATACTGCTTGCTAGCAATGGGTTGGGAATAGCTGCAGAACAGATTCGTGGCAGCTGCTCCTTGCTGTAGGGCACAGAGATGCCCTGAGGATTTATTTGCATCACAGCGAATGCCCCTAAGCATGCTCAGAAGGAGAACACAGACAGCACGTTGCTCTTCCCACCTGGTTTTGTTGTTCTGGTTGTTTTCCGATTCTCTCTCTGGGGCCTACACAGTAATAAGCAGGTCAACGTAATCACTTTGTTATGAGAAAGAGATGTAGAAATAATATTTTTACAAGCAAATGAAGGAGGAGAGTTAATTGAAATTTTTCTCTATTTATAGGAAGTATTGACATTGTATCTAGCCTTCTTACCAATGCAAATCCTTCAGTGGCACAGGTCTCCCCAAACAGTTGCCATTAAGAGGGATGAGCAAAAAATATCTGCTTAAAAGTTGGGCCAGCCTCAGGAGATAACCCCTGAGAGTGGATTGCAATGTTCTGGGAAACCTCCCTGTTCACCACAATAGACAAAGAAAGCCAAAAGCATCTCTGAGGGCCACAGCTGCTGTATTTGGGTCATAGTTAGGATGTTCTATAAAAGGGCAATTATGAATACAGGTAACTACTGTCATAAAAATCATAAATGCTGGACGGGATCCTGAGGGACTACCTACTTCACCTTCCTATTCTTAAAGAGCTCTAATGATGGAGATGCCATAGTCTCTTTAGGAAATCTGATTGCTTTGCAGTGCTTCACTATCTCCATAATGTCTAACTTGAATACCTTAGGAGTCCAAACCCATGATTTCTTGTCTTATCCAGAACTTTCATAAAGAACAGATTGTTTCTTCTCTGCTTTTAGCAGCCAGTGAAAATGTTGCCATCTTAAAATCATAGAATCAATCATAAAGCATTTTAGGTCGGAAGGGACCCCTGGGAATTATCTAATCCAGCCTCCTGCTCAAAGCAGAGCTAACTTCCAAGTTAGCAAAAGACCATGTCCAGTTGAGTTTTGAGTATTTCCAGGGACAAAGATACCACAGTGCCTCCAGGCTCCTGTTCCAGTCCTTAACCAGCCTCATATGACACTTGATTGGCGCAACCTTTTCATAACAGGACCGCATTGTTCATTTATGATCATCTGGTGACTCCAGCAATCCCCTGGCCTTTTTCTGTAGGACAGCTCTATTTGTAATTGGATGGACTAATTCCCTGTACTGTATTTGTGTAGCTGATTATCTCTGCTTAAGTGTTGCATTTTGCATTTGATCGTATTGAATACCAGCCCATTTATTTTGGATCCTATTTCCAGTTTGGCAAGATCGTTTTGAATTGCAAACCTTTAGCATACTAGCAGCCTTTCCTGGCATGATGTTGTCTGTGCATTCCATGGTAATGCTCTCTTCTACTGGAAGTATAATATGCTCTTTCCTTTTGTACGTGGACATATAGGTTGTTTAATTGTACCTCTCCCAGAGTGATGAGAGATGAACAGAGAAGGAGTCAATGTGCATTGGCTTTTGCTAATAATTGGACTTTGCAAAGATAAAACAGCAAATGGAATTGATTCAAAATCCATTTAAAGGTGATTCCAGTGTATTTGAGAGCAAGCATGAGACAAGTTAGCAGCAGAGACAATTTATCTGTAGGCTTTACAGAGAGGAAGAATATTTCTAAATCATTGTTTAAATGGATTTATTTAGAATTATTTAATGTTTTAAAATCATGGTTTGAAAGCTAGCTCTTGGTGGGACCTCAGTGCACACAATAAGCATGTTTGGCCTTGAGCACATGTATCTGGTTTTAGTTAAGCCAAGCTGGCCACACTCATTCCACCCTGTTGCATGATCTCATTCCGTGATCCTTGTCATGGTATCTGCACACCATCCAGCAATATATTAACAGCATGAGTAACGTGTCTTATGTTGCTTATTCTGTCACCGAGGGAGAAGAGTGTCTTGCCTGGTAAGGAACTCAGATTGTCTTAAACAAATCTCTATATTTACGCTGGATAAAAGTCAAGAGCTGCACCTTGTGTTAGAAGAAAGAATGGGGAAGGTGTGTGCTGGCCCTTGGGTCTTGAGTAAGGTCGTTTTGGGACTCCGACCAGCCACAACCAGAGAAGATTGTGGTTTCTGCACTGACGAGCTCTCCTTGCACTGTGGAAAGGCCATTTGCGCTGCTGCCAGCGTGCTTCATCAGTTCATACTCTGTGACACTTGGGGCACCTCCAAATCCTCCTATTAGCCTGGAAAAAAATGCTCTTAATTGTCTTTATTTTGCATTTAATGAAATGACCAGGTTGGTGGTAGAAATGCAATGTGCTGCGTGTCAGCCAAATGGAAGAAATGTCTCCAGGTTGCAGGGATGAGAGGGAAGGCTTGGAAAACTTGTTCAGCTGCTCAGTGTTCATATTTGTTTGGTGTGCAGTGAAGGAGCTGAAGTCTGTGCCCCTGCTGGGCCTGTTTACAGTATGTGTTACCCCAGGGCAAGTTCTCTGCTACGGTCATCTGTCAGATTGGAGGGGAAGGGCCATTGCTAGTGGCTGTCATTAGAGGCTGCATCATTCTCTTTGCATGCTCACTGAGCTAAACTCCAGCCTCGGCTCCCGTCTGTGTGATAAAGGAAGTGCCGCTCTACAGCATCTCAAGTGTGAGAGCCCCAAAGCCCTTTACAGAGGCTAATTCGACTTCAGATTGTGCCTGGGAGCAAAGTGCTCCTCGTTTGAAGAGAGGTAAAACTGAAGGATCGAAGGGCGAAGCTAATTGCTGCTTCTCCCATACGCGGTCCTCAGAACAGATTTCGACCCAAATACGACCCCCACTCAGTCCGTGCTGCACTTAAACAGCTCCGTCTTGTTCGGCTAAAAAGGGCCGATCTGGATCTGGCACTGGCTGCTGCTGTGCTTGGGCTTGTTTTGCACAATCCGCAGTTGGCACTTAGAGTCCCTGCTTCCCAGGTTTGGTCCTCCTTGGCTCGGTAGCCTCCCTGCAAACAGGAACTGAAAGACCTTTCTAACGCGTGGGGTTTTCCTGGCCTCCTCCTGCTGCTTTTTCTGCGGAGAGTAGCCTCCAACTCATTAAGGACACTGCGGATCCAAACCCTCTGTGTCTCTCGGCTCCTTATATGGTAATGCAAAGAAGTCTTAGCATTTTAGGTTTGATTTGGAGTTACCCTGGTTGCCTTCTCTGCTGAGGACTAGAAACTTTAAAACCATAGGCAAACTAGTTCTTACCACCAAGACACCGTACCTTGGTTCATGTATGTGTATGCTGCTCTCTCACCACTGTCTTACTGACGACCAGCTGCATCGAGAACAATGAAATTCCCTTACAAAAACCTTTGCAGCAGCTAGAGTTTTAAGCACTCCCAATTTTTTCCCCTTTGGAAGGGGCTATAAGATACTGGTTACAACAGCTAAAGAAAGAGGCTGAGATGGAAGGAGGGTGCTGAGCAGGCTGTGGGGCAGAGCTGGCTTTTCTGCAGACAGCACACTAACACAGCAGTGATGGTGGGCAGTGACAGCAGGAGGTAATGGAGCTGGGGACACCCAGAAGAGACTTGAAGGTGCTCTGCACTCTTGAGCCATCACATCCAGACAGGCAGGGGAGTGGAGAAAACGTTCCTGAATGGAGGGGAGAGGTGTCCTTGCTTATCCCAGAGCCAAATGCATTTTGGTGACTTATCTCCACCTCTGACAGAGGCCATTCTACAAAAGATGCAGAGCTAAGTTTTCCTGATTGCCAAACGCTCGTGTTTGTCTCTGGGAAGTCCTTGAGTGACTTTGCATGAATTTGTCGGAGCCTGGAATGATGCAGTTTTGCGCTGGGTTAGTGAAGAGTGCTTTGACAAGGTGATACGTTCTTGTGCTGCAGTCCAGCCCATCCTACCGCAGTCTGCGTCCTCCCTCTACTGGCTACAAGCCCGTTGCTGGATGCAGTACTGAGGGCCAATATGAGCATGAAACCATAAGTTAAGTAATTGCACTTAATGACTTGAGACACATTTAAGGGCAGAAACAAAGGGTTATGATGGCTAAAGGAGATCCAGCAAATTTCAAGGCCCGTGGAAGCTCTATGTCTCTTCAAGGCCAGCTGCTAGCATTTAAAAAGGCATATGAGGGTTTTTTTTTTGCCCTTTATCTCTTCCCTAGATTTCATGCTGATCAGACACACATCCTGATAAGCAATGAGAGCTGCATCCCCTGGCGTATATCCCCAGTGCCTCGTCAGCCCCAGTTTTTAAAAGTAACTGTAGGTTTCTTTTCTCATGGTGCAGGTTCCACCATATTAGCTGAGCGGCTGGGACTGTCCACTCCAAGCTCGCCCACCTCAACCCCGAATTCCCCCACCGTCCTCTGCAGCGGCGTCTCTGACCCCATATTGTCTACATGTGGCTCTGGCCCCCTCTGCAGCTCTATCAGTGGTAAGTGTGGTGGGATCCCCCGCAGCCATTCCTTTGCCTCCCCCTGCCTGCTCCTGCACTGCCTCTCCTCCCAGTCTCACACAGGTCTCCCAGAAGGACTCTAAAACCACAGTGATCAACAGTCTCTCGTCAGCTCCCTCGGGGAGGAAGGGAGAGCCTCTGCAAAGGCTATTTTCAGCCTGTTTTACGTGGAACCTGCTTAGATGCCTAGACAGCAATATTTCTCCAACCCTTTTCATCATGAGCAGTCTCAAGGGAGGCAGCAGAGTTTCTGTCGTGCGCACGGCCCTGTGACGCACAGCTCCTTCTGGAGGGCTGTGTGGCACGGATGTGTTGCACGCTAGCTTCGACTGGAGCTATGGGTATGCCTACAGCCCCCTCTTTCCCTCTCCCCACGCCTTCCATACCCACTTCAGAAAAAGGCAGTATTGGTATTTCTAATATGCTGATGAATTCCAGTGAGATTTAGATAAATGTGCATGCAGTAAAAAATGATAGGCAGTTTTGCAGAATTTTTAAAACCCCAGGCCTGCATGATCCCCAGGCATTGATGGTGGGATATATAACTTACCAAATCCTTCCTTGTCATTGTTGTCCAAACCAAGAGCTTTCTTCACTGAAGGTACCTACCAGTCTCATGTCTAATAACTGGTGACAGCAAACATTCAGATTTTTAATGAGTGTCGGGGGAAAAAAAAATAGGATTTTTCTCATTGTCTTGCTCCCTCATCTGACATCATTGGTGAGGCCTCATTACGGGTGTGGCGTGAGCATAATTAGTGCAGCCCCTTACAGCTCTTGAAGCAAGGACCCATGATGAACTAGATGCTGTCCATGTGGGTACCACCCCACCCCTCTCCTGAGAGATCCACACAGTGATTTGCAGCCAGGCATTGTGTTCCCAGATCCCTGCATTGGCCCTAGAGATGAAGCACTGCTTGTATCGGGAGCTGCTGCCACCACGTGCCACCCAGCCTCTCCCTGTTCAAAGCAGATGGCTTGATCTGCCCCTCTTGATTTTTCCTCCTTTGTTAATGTTTAGACAGCAGTTTGAAAATGTGAAACTGCTCTTTGTCCCTGCTGCGTGGGACCAGCTGTCTCTTGGTTTGCTCTGCGTGGGCAACAGATCCCAGCAGATGCTGCCTTTTTGCTGCTCTTAGCCTTGGCATGTGAACGAGGGCTCAGCGAATGGGACACTGGGTCACAGGAAGGACCCCTGATCCTGGAGCATCTATTTCTGCTAGAGCATAGTTCCTCTCCCTGTAGCTGGCTTCAGGGCAGAAATTACCCTGGGATGTCAAGAAACCTTTTAAGCAGTATGAGTGACTCTATTCTTTGTGTTTCAGGCACAGCTCCCAACTCTCCCATCAGCTTGCCTGAGTCACCCATCTCCCCGTCCATCTTGGGGCCCTGGGGAGATGAATGCACCATCTGCTACGAGAACATGGTAGACACGGTCATTTACTCCTGTGGACACATGTGTCTCTGCTACTCGTGTGGGCTGAAGCTCAAGAAGATGGCCAACGCTTGCTGCCCCATTTGCAGACGGGCCATCAAAGATATCATCAAAACATACCGCAGCACTTAGAGCAGCAGCAGATGCTGTGGTGGGACTGGGCAGGTAGGGAGAAGGCTGTGAAACAACACAGGTCTTGGTCTCTATTCATCATCCAGGAGATTCAAAAACCATCACCCACCACCACCCTGATCCCCTTTCCATGGACAACAGATGAGACAAGGTTAGACGCTGCTCTTCTACCCTCCAAGCAAGCCCTTGGGGTGAACTCCAGTGTGTCAAGGAAGTTGCGATGGACTACTCTCCCTTGTGGATTTTAAACTTTATCTCAAAAAAAAACCAGCTGGTGCAATTATCCTTTTTCTATACCATGCACAGCAGAGGGAAGTCTCCAATGTTTAGCAGAGACAGCAAGAGGTAAAAGTTTGTGCGACACATCTCCTTCTGGTGACATTCTGCATGCAGAGGACAGCTTAGCAGAAGAGGAGAAGCAAGCAACGTGTTTCAGTGCACAACCAGCCTGACCATAGGAAGCCTCTTAGAAAGGATGGAGCGAGGCAAACTTTGACCCAGCAAGTGAGGTGCAGCGAGCGCATTCTCAGCAGAAAGGCTGGGACCAGTGCAGAAAAGGACCCAGGATTTGTGAAGCAAAACCCACCCTGTGTCCGCAGGCAGAAGAGCAGCCCCTTGGCAGCCCCTCGAGGGCTGTCCCCTGCTCCTCCCTCACCGTTCCCTGGCAGAGACATTTGTGGCAGATTTGGCAGCCAAGACTGGTGCTGGCCTTGCTCCCTCGCAGCGACGTCCAGCCACCTCCTGTCACCACCCCATGGCATGACAAGTGGCCCTCAGACCCCCACTGCTGATTTGCTGGGGCTTGTCCCGAATGGTCTCCGCACAGCACAATGGATTTGGTAGCATCTCTGCCCCCATGGGCCTGCGGGAGAGGGAGACCGCATCTCCCTCACCTTTCCTCCCCCTATTGTCCAGACAGCACTTGTTGGGGAGAAAATAAAAGAAAAAAAAGAAACAAAACCCCCAACCCCACTAGGGAAGAATGTATAAACCCACAAGTCTGCGGGTGTCATTTACTAGTAACTTTATCACTGTGCTTTAAGATAAAACCAGCCAGGTGGTACTCAGCCCTTCACAGCCAGCCCGCCGGCAGGACACAGCTATCCTTACGTGTTAGGAAGAAAGGAAAGAACAACAACAAAAAAATAGCTTGAGGGGTTTGGTTTGCTTTGATTTATTTAAATAAATCCCCTTCCTTCCTGCCCCTGTTGGGAACCCCTCTGTCCCCACAGTGGGTGCCTGCAGTGGTGGCTGCCATGGTCACTGAGAAAACCGCTGCTCCACCATGGCCACTGGCCTGGCTGGGGCTGCTGGTCCTTGGGCACGGGCAGGGGGGCTCTGCAGCAGCTGGAGCTGCCTGGCTCCCCTCCAGCACCTGCTGCCTTCCAGGGCTGTGTGGGAGGAAGAGATGGGTGATCGGGGCTGGGGTGGAATAGCAGCAGTGCTCGCCCTGCCATGCTGCCCACCAGGCCAGGGAAGGCCACGGAGTTACATCCCTCCTGCCAAGCCTTTTCCTGCACCTCAGCACACAGCTGCTGACAGGACATGGGGGGAAGAGATAAAAGCATTCAACAGCCATGGCTGCTCACTGCAGAGTGGCATCATGGCCCCCTGGGCAGCCGGTGGGTGAAGGAGCACACACAGAGGCTGCTCCTGAGAGTGCCTGGAAAACATGTCCTCACCCCATTCTCTCAAGGAAGTAAAAGAGGCTACTAGCTGGAGAGTGCATTGTAGAGCCTTTCTCCAAAGGCGCTGCCATCCCTGCAGCCTGCCGCGGGGCTCTGCAGCTGCCCCAGTGAGCAGCGCTAACCTGAGCGCTGATGTTCTGGTCACAGGGATTTACGTTATTTCTTTTGCATACCTCTCATGTACAGCCGTAACCCAGCCCTGCCCGGCGCTCCGGGCCGGCTGTTGGAGCCACTGGAGTACCATGGCTGCTGTGCCCAGACAAAAGATTTCGGAGAGAAGGAACCGAAGGGGTGGGAAAGCGTTGATGAAATAGTGGATGTGGGGAAACGTGCAATAAGCAGCCTCCCGAGCCTTCACCACGCCAGTGGGACTGGTTCCCCTCCACGCAGGGCAAGACAAGGGGAACGTTTTATTTTTGAAGAAACGCCATCCATGGGTACCAGTGCAGTGGTGTGAATTCCCTTTTCACCTTTCAAATTCAGAGTGTTTTAATATATAACTGTGTTTGTTTTACTGTGGACCAAACTCTAGGAGTTAGCAGAAGCTGAAAGCATCCCCCAGCATCCGAGCTCAAAAATTAGGGTTAAGTCCTGCTCCCAGCATCAGCTGGCCTCCAGTTGTGAACAGGGAGGACAGCAAGGCGCTCTCCAGGGAGAAAAAAAAAAAAAAACAACCAAAAACCAACAGCAAAAGCAGTAACAGTAACAACAATCCTAACCTTTTGTTTTGTTTGACTGGTGTAGGTTCCCACGTACCTCTGTGTTCTTGTGTCATTCGCATTTCATTGCTTTACTTTAAGATGTTTTGTGTTCTGTTTAAAGAGAAGAATAACTCATTGTGAAAAATTGGGTAACTGTGATTGTGAATAAAGTTGATTTAGGTATCCTGCAGCTGCATGAGCAGCCGAGTATTTACCGTTTCCACAAGCGTGGCAAAAGACAAAGAGTGGTGCCCTGGTGAGAGGCTGAGGTAAGAGCAACGGTGGCATGAAGCCTCTTCCTTGGGGGGAACGGGGTGGAAAGAGCTCAGGTGTTCCTTCAGTCCTTGAGGATGAGGGGCTATTGACAGCAGGTCCCCAACGGACTCCATACACACATAAGGAATAAAGAAAGCCACAAAAGTAAAAGTGAGGGCTAATCACGTTCCTGCAGCATAAGCCCTATGCTCCTGAGCCTCTTCACATCCTCCCCAGAGAGCAGCCACAGCTTCTTTCCCCTCATTGTCTTGTTGGCATCATCTCTCCTCAGTGCCTGTGACCACAAAAAAAGCCCTCACCAGCACAATAAAGTGAAAGCATGCTGTGAGGAAACCCTGGACCATGCTGCTTAGCCAGATAGAGGCTAGGTAAGAGAGGGGCTGAAGATTAGGCAAAGCAGTAGCAGTATAGCCAGATGTCCTCACCCCAGCTTTCTAGAGACATGACAGCCCTACAGCTGACAGGAGGATCCCAGCTCTGAACTGAGCAACATGTTGAGAAGGCCCACTGTCAAGCTGTGTTCTGGCCAAGGGAGATGCTGAGGCAAGATGCAGGTGCTTCCTCAGCATGTAGCAAGGGACACAGGGACCAAAGGGGATTTCTGGATCTCCAGAGTGATGCCAGCTCCCCCAAAATCCAGTAGCTCTGCTGCAGGGATCTGCTCAGGAGCACACCTACAACACAGCTGTGTAAGATTTCCTCCCCATCCTTTTGTTCAACGATTCAGCAAATGAGAGACTCCCTGTCACAGGACATATTTAAGTTGGCATCTCCTCCCTCAGTGTGTGTGCTCCATCTGCCAAGGGACCAGGACTTCCCAGGAGACATGTCCTCAGCTTCTCCAGCTGAAGCTATTCCACTCTTGACAGCTCCCTGGTGGCCTTAAACTTCCCAGGCTGGGTAAAGCAAAACCACTTTTGCACCCCAGCTTTCTCCAACATCACTCTGAGTAGCTCTTGGCTGTTGGGACAAGGTGAGTCTGCCCATGCCTGTGCTGCACTCCAAGAGCTGTGCCCAGCTCCTGCTTTCCCAGAGCCAGGAGGACCTTTAGGAGGTCTGGAAAGCCCTCTGTGGCCACAGCCCAGCCTGGAAAGCCACCTCATCCCCTGAGGAGCAAGGGGAAGAGCTGCAAAATGCAGACTGCTCCTAGAAACTGTGGACACTGACCTGTCAGACAGACCCTGTCAGATGTGCTGAGCCTGAACACTGCTACATACTAGGACAAGCGAAGTGCTAATGCTCTGGGCCTAAATCAGATCCTCCCCTCCATGGCATCAGCAAGAGGCACCAGGGCAGGTACCCCCATGCTTCCTGTCTGAGAGCCCCAGCCTGTTCATTCCCTCCTGCAGCTGCTGTGTGGAATAGCTGCAGTGAGCTTTGCATCTTCATCACTGAGCATCGCTGGAGTCACCCTGCCCCGATCCCCCTTCCCCAGGCCATCACCATCAGCTCACCAAATCCAAACCAGATCTGCAATTTCACCACCACTCCCAAGCTATTCCCCACCAAGGCCAAGACTAGCACAGCACAGACTTTGCGCAGCGACAAGGCACCCCGCTGCCGCAGCGCTCCCGCTGCTGCGGGCTGCGCCATCCCCAGGGTTCCCCGGCCGGCGGCCACCTGAGGCACAGCCCGGGGGCCTGAGCCCGCGGACCGCGCTGGGGACAGCGAGACGGCGAGAAGGAGTGGGAGGAAGGATGCAAGGATGCTCCGAAAGTGATCCAAGACCGGCAGAGCTGGTCCAGCATCGCCACCTGGTGCTCCGGACCCGGCACGGCACACAGCCTCTAATGGCTCTTCCTTTCCTCCCTTCCTTCCTTTTTATTCCTTTTCCTTTCCTCCCTTCCTTCCTTTTTATTCCTTTTCCTTTCCTCCCTTCCTTCCTTTTTATTCCTTTTCCTTTCCTCCCTTCCTTCCTTTTTATTCCTTTTCCTTTCCTCCCTTCCTTCCTTTTTATTCCTTTTCCTTTCCTCCCTTCCTTCCTTTTCTTTTTTTCTTACCTTCCCTTCCTTCTTTCCTTTTTTTTTTTTTTTAATCTCCCCTTTTCCCTTAAGGTTGACTTTACTCCTTTTCACAAATACTACAAATACACCTAAGTAGGACCAGAGAAATTGAGTCTGAGTGCAGCACAGCTCTGGTGGTGGCTCTCGGAGAAAAACAGGGAGCAATTAACAGTGTGTTACAATATACCTGGGGATATATTAGTATGTGGTGATGGCACCAGTCCAGAAAAACTCTTTCAATACTAAGCTGGCTGGCTCACTCTACACACAGGGGAAGAGGGGGCACAGTTCTCAGGCACATTAGTCACTACATTTATGCCTTAAAATTCCCAGGACTGCCTCAGATCTAATCCCTGGCATTCTTCAGAGAGCTGAGGTGCCCAAACAGGACTCCTCCTGCATCACTTGCCTACGTGCCAGAACGGAGGAACATCTCATGGGTGCTGTTAGCAAACACTGTGCCTCCGATGACAGCTGGCTTATCTCGGGCCTGGGTGAGACTCATTTCTCCACAGGATCTTTGTGAAATGCTACAGCACATGGCAAAGGCACAGCCCCATGCTAAAATGATGTTCCTGGGAGGTCATTCTCTGCTGCAGGAACAAAAAGCTGGGGAGGGCCAGCACCCCTCTGCAGTCCCACTTTCCAAGGTGGCAAGCCAGGCACTAGGCATGACCCCTTTTACCTACAGATTTGCAAACTGCTAACGGACGACGAGGCAGTGGACACCACTTCAGAGAGGGCTCCAATAGCTGAGCTGGGGACTGAAGTGCTGCAAAACAACCTAATTTCCTCTTTACTACTACATTCCCAATAGTAGGGGAGAGACACAACCCACTCCCCTACTATAACCCCTAAGCCACTGCTGTCTGCATGCCTGAGAGATATCTCACATAAGGCACAGGGATCCCTTAGGAGAAACTCTTCAGTTTTACCTGTCAACTGCTTCACACAGCAAAGAACTTCTACTTGTCAAGCTATTTGGGGCCTCCAACCTTCAAAGCCAATAAGAGGAGTCAGCAGGCCCCAGAAACCTTGCAGGATCAGAACTTACTACCCCATGTTCAAGCACAGCCTGTTCTGCAGCCTGCACACAAGGGTGTTAAGGGCTCATGCCAAATTGCAGAGCAATCCTTCTACCACAGAACCAACGGGCCACTCATGTAAAAGGATGCTTTTCTTCTTATTTTGGACCTGATGCCACATCCCTCTCCAAAAAACATCTTGACAGAGTATTTTAAACCTTAAGACCTTGCTCAACACAGACAAAAGGTCTTCATGTTTAAGGGCAATTGTGAGCAGTCCATAAAACTGTGTGGATTAGAAAAGAGATAAAAATACCACATACAATAACAGCTCGGGGCCAGGGATGAGAGAAGCTCCTTTATCCATTTAAGCCTAAACTGAAATTTTCAATTGCATGTACACGTAAGTTATAAGATATTCTGGGAAAACTAAATTTGGTGGTTTGAGACACACAAGTAGAATTAAAACAGTACTGAAAAAATTGACAAACAATAAACCAACTAGATCACAATTAAAAAGGTCAAAAATTTATTTTTCCTTAGGGCATATGAGGCAATGTAAACAAAATACAAACAAACAAAAAAAACCCCACAAGTCAATTCTTAGTGTCTGCAAGCATTTGAAGATAGAGTACCCTTTTCCCACCTCCCCCAAGAACACTGCAAGCCTGTTCAAATGGTAACAAACAACAATTCTGGACCCTGAAGGTCCAGTGAGTTTTGCTATGTCCCAAGTCGGGACTAAATTTCTCATGTAAGAAGGACACTGCATCTGTTTTATCAAACGCTTTGAAAAAAAAAAAAAGTCCAACAAAATATAAATACTACAAAGATCAGATTTAGCACCACCTTTGGTCCAAGCAATCAATGAACTGGGAGATGACAGGTACAGTCTGTTTAGCAAGTCCTTTCTGCCTGAGTCTTTGAAAACATTAGAGGTTCACATTGCAAGAACTTGTAATAACTCTGAGAAAACAGCCCTCAAACTCCAGCAGCCCCTCACAATCTCCCCTGGTCCTGCGCACACAGAGAGGAGAGCATCACCACTGTGAAGCAGTGCAAGCACCAGCAAACATCACTCAAAGTGTCTGGCAGAGCTGAGCTCAGTCCTGCGGGACACAGCAAACACTGTGCCAAGGGCCTGATCCTGCTTTGGCCTGGCAGAGCTCTGACTTCGGGTGTAGCTAAAGAACAGGAAGGGCAGTGGCACTGTGCATCCCAAATTTCCCTTTCCACCAGCATTTGCCACCCTCCAAAACCCAGACTGCAGCACCTGCATGCTGTCAGAGCGTGTGATGGCAGACGCCTGGAAGGAGCTGAAGTAGCCTAAATGCAAGTTATTTCAGAATATCTAGAATACGCAAATCAGGAGGTCTTACTGAGCGTAATTTACTCCAGGTCCTTTTTAGGCTCATCTTTTCCAATACATGGATGCCCATGTAGTTTTGCAGTGGTGTTTATACCTAGTTGCTGTGCCACTAGGCATAAATCACAATGATCTGTGACAATCCTAGGAAAAAAGTTAAGTTCATAAGGCACCTGGCAATATTTTACATTTATTGCAACCTCCTCCTCTACAAGCGTCCAGAACCCAATTTGTCTTTTCTTTTCCTCCAGGAGTCTTTGAGCAGTCTGAATTAACCATAATTAAACGCTGTTCAATTCCATGATAATACCAGCTCTAATAAATGCCTAAAGAGCAATGCCAAGATCTACTTTTAGGCACAGCAATCTGAAGTTTTTGCTCTGCATCTTCACACGCACAAACTCCGGAGACAATTTGTGTTTCTCACTCCCCATTGAGTGACCCATGCAGTTTTCAACTTTAGAGGCACAGACATGATTTAAATTCCTCAAACAAGCAATTGTTTTTACTTCACTGCTTCAGAATGTGCTGTTTTAGAGAAAAACCCCAAACCTCAATTGCTTTACATTTCTCTGCAGTTCTCCGAGCAAGCACTCAGGCATGGCCCAAGGCCCTTCGGCAGTCATGGAGAAGAGGGCAGCCCCCAGTCACCCACACCTGTTACATAAGCAGACACAGGCTGATCTGGCAATGTTCAAACCCCCATTTACTGCACTTGGCCTACGACATAACCATGAGGACAGCTCTGAAACCAGTTCTGGACTGGGCACTGAAGTCAAACAAAGTCTGCAAGTTCAGATTAGGGGGAAGATAATGTTTTGTGCTACTGTTTCTCCCCACCGACACATTCAGAGCAATGAAAACATCAGGCTATGATCATTTCATTAATTTTCACTGAGACAGGGATGCACTTCTTTTGTCCCAGTCACAGAACCAGGCCCACAGTACCTTATGTATCAGCTAAATCATCACAGGTCCCCAAGTGATCTGTGCTAAAGCTTGAGGGACATTTCTACAGGGTCACTTGGCAAAAAGGAGAGCTGTGTTTTCTCTACTGATAATGCACCTTTTGTGTTAGCCCATAGAGGAGTTACTCATCGTTGATAACTAGTACTCTAATCTGCATCAAATCTACCAAGTTTACAGGCAAACTCAGGGACCGGTCACAAAAAGGTCTTTGTTTTGTACCAGTTCAGACAGATTAGGGCATCTGATCCCTCAATGATAACTCTTGCCATCAATGGCAAAAGGTACTGTTGAGTGCAAAAAACAGTTTTGCTGGGTTTCAATTTTACTGGGATGACTGAGAAAGGCAAAATTTTCTATCGTGCATGTGATTTCCTTTTCTAGGAAAGCATCTCAGAAACTCAAGCATGTCTAGACCCTTGCAGGAGCTGTTCACTGTACAAACAGTTTGATGCAACTGGTCACCATCTTGAGTGCATTAAACAAAAACTGGACCACACATGAGGCCTGCAGTTATTATTTCTGTCTCTAGCTCACATTTGCCATAGGTATGTTAAGGAGCAATGTCGTGAATGTCAAAATAGCTGTCAGCTCCGAAAGAATTGATACTTGCCCAAAAGCTCTATCATCTGCGCGATGAACAATATTCACTCCACTACCTTCAGTAGAGCTGGATCAGAGGCCACAAGAAAATATGGTCAAAAACTGTTACCACAAAAAATGGTTTCCCCAGATTAATTTTCTTCCTCTCTTGGTTTAATTTACAACCCAAAACAAACTGAATGGACTCCTGCCCATAAACTTTCTCAAAAAGAAAAAAAAAAAGCTCTCAGCTATTCCTTTTCATATATACTGCAACAGAAACCACACCAACTTCGAGACCTTTTTCCAAGCAGAACAGACAGAATGGTTCCCATGTTAAAAAGAAAACAAACAAACAAAGACCAAAAAAAAAACGTCACCAACTTGACCACACACACTAAGACCAGCCACACATTTCTCTATCTCTGGTCACCGACATACTCTCCCAAACTCCCACCAGGTACATTCCCACGACCTAACCACTAGAAAATGGAGTGCTACACCAACACAGAAATGACAACAGCATCTATATTCAAGGTCACATTAAGAACATCGACCAATCAGGAAACCCACTGCAAAACCTCACTTAGACCAGGCCTAGATCGATTTTTTTTTTTTGACAAATAAAAATTTGGGACAGCAAAACCCAGAGGGGTTTCCAGTCCTGAGACATGCAACCGCTCTGCTAACGCAGGGGAGCAAAACTGCTCAAACAGATTTCAGCTTTTATTCAACAACAGGTTTAGGCTCCCAATAACTGACTATCCACCATTTCCAGAGATAATTTGGGCTAATTAACAGCTCTGGAAACAGCTACAAATGTACACATCCAGCTGAGCTGCTTTCAACACCCACCTCAAATTATCCGCATCTGAACTTTAGCCTAAGCAGCAATCAGACTGCTGGGAAAACTTCTGACATGAAATTTGGTATTGAGTCTTAATTGAGGAGGCTCATCTACTTGATTCTGCCCAAACATTGCAAGTAGAATAACGACCACTACTGCTGCAATTAAATCTGCAATAAAGGAATGGCACTGATGTTAACACGAAGTCAGCCAGACAGCAGAAATGCACCTACTCTGTACACTCTTGACCCTACAATACTCAGTTTGGACTCTCAGTACAAAAAAGTCACTGTAATGCTACACGCACTTTGCTTTTGCAATACTCCAGGTCTGAAATCACCATGAGTAATGGGCAAGTCTTTTCAGCAAGCCTATTCAGCATGCTGCAGAAAAATTCCTCCTAGAAACTGGAAACAATTATAACTTCCCCTGCTCCCAGACATGAAAATCCAAGACAGGAAATAGTTAAGTCAGCTATTCACTGAAATATTTAATTTTTTAAAAGGTTTATTTTTAATTCCTTTTTTATTTGTTCCAGTTTACCAATTGTTACAGGCTAAGTTCCAGTGATGGCACTATTCTCTTCTATCCTGCTTCTAGGAGATGGAAACAAACTGAATCTGGATGCTCAGGGGACCCAGAGACAGAAAAGAATTTGATGCCCTCCCAGTGTAAATCCTAAGGGTGATGATGGGATTATGTTTATTTATTACTACTTCCCTGGTGACCTAGAAGCAGTTCAAGAACAAGCTCTCAAACCACAAAAGAACTGTTTGCACAGAGAAGGCTGCCGTGTTGCTTAAATTTCAGACATAAAATACAGGGTCACTAACACAGCTTTGAAGGGGAATATCTGGAGAAGCCTGAAACATTTCTTTTAATATTAAATGTTATATTTTCAAAATTCTCCTACAGCGTCAAGTGATTCTCCCTCCCCTCTGTTTTTCTGCTCCACCAAGCAGGGACCCAGAAAGGCAGGTACCATTGTAACCAAAGAATCCTGAGCATCAGGGAAAGATGACTAAACCCAACATTTTCCCAGAAGTGCCACTAGCACAGGGTTATTTCACAGAGGGCCAACACGGGCAGACCTGGAACAGCAGTTCTTGCCTGCTCTGTCAGCTGAACCTCAGTATATGCAAACTCCCAGACACATAAACCACCTCAACTACAACAAACACATAACCCATGTTTGTCTTCCGTCGGTGGATCATTGGCTTCGGGATACAGATTGTCATAGTATATCATGGAGTGAAAAAACTCAAGTTTTCTCAATAACGAAAAATCCTAACACAGAGCAGTGGCATACTAAAAACCATCTATACAGAGAAAATACCTGCAGTGTCAGACCAAATAATTTATGACCTTATTAGAAACATCTTTTTCCTCACATTTTATCTCTCTCTCCCCTGCCAATATGGTTACCTCTTATTTATTTCCAAATTATCAACATAATTCCCATTATTTTGATTCAGTAACAAACAGGAGTCTCAACTCAGGACAGTAGTGGCTTATGCTGACAAGAACAGGTCTGTAAAACGCCAGTGTGAAGCTTTAAACCAAATTTATTTATTAAAAAAACAAAGAACAAAAAAAAATTGCACTCTCCAACTAGAATTAACGCTACCTTGATGCAAGAACAAATGAAGAACATTGTTGATGGGACCAGCCCAGCCCTGACATTATAAAATGGGAGAAATTAATTTGTTCTGCCTACGTCGGTCAGGTCCGCACACAGTGCAGCACAGCTTCACTCCAGGAACCACTGCGGAGCCCTAGCTCTGATGTGAGGGCACCCAAGAAAAAAAGATCCCCTCGTTCCACCCTTGGCAATGCATTCACATCCCACAAAACTGACACCCCACAGTAGAGTTATGGGTGGCTTTTTACAGATATCTGTGCTTTGCTCCAAGTTGGGTCTGAGACTGAGGAGAAAAAGCAGCAACAGCAACCTACATGCCAACCCAAAGTCAACTGACTGTAGGGGCTTCTGGATTCAGCCCTACATACAGTACTTTATTTGAAAATTACAGACAAACATGACTACTGAGCAGCACAGAGGGAAACAGAAATACAAGCACTGGGCAGAGCTAGCAGAGGCCATCAAACAGTTCAAGTGTGCAGACACATTCCCCATGCATTGCCGCATTGGCGGTCCCTGCTTCTACCACACAACTAAAAGCAAATGAAAATAAAATAACTTACACAAACTTTTGCTCTCAGACCATCATATTGGTACTGTTGGCAGCTATCAAACACTGCATTTATACACAGCACTTCACTACATGGCTAAATAGCATCTGAAGGTGCCAGAGAAGGAGCCACTGGTGATGGGAAGCCACCAGCAAATAGCAGCAAAGCTCCAGTTGGTTTTAAAAAGCTGCAAGACCTGCAGGGAAGTGGATCATGGCATGGCAGCACTGAGGGTCAGTGGTCCTGTGCACCCTTAAGAGGTGTAGGAACCGAGCGCACGGTGCTTGCTTTTGCTGAGAACGGTCCATGCTGAATGCCCGCAAGGTGCTTTGCTCTGCTGTGGGTCTTCTGTCGTGTAACCCTACTGATGCTCGTGGACTTCTTGCCAGTTTAGACAAGAGCACATGAAAGAATTGAGTTGGCTTCTCAAAACCAGATTAATTTGTAAAGTATTAGGGGTTTTCCTTTCAATTACAATTTCCTATTAATTACGATCATGTAATTGATACTCTTTCAGTACAGCTGCAGAATTCAGTTTTTCTCTTTGAATACAAAAGGTCTCTGGTAATATTAAGGCTTTTTGACAAACTTAAGAACAGCAGGACAAAAATTAAGCAGAAAGCTGAGGTACGATCCCTCTCCAGGGACATGAACTACAGCCACAGGAGAAGTACTTCCCAGAGCTCAGAGAATCAAATGCTCTGGCTTTCACATTTCTCTTGTATCTTATGAAAACAGTCCAGTTTTTCAAAGGCAGAAGATTTTGCTGCTACCTGGAAAGTCACATTATTTTGGACAGATGGAAGTTCTCTTTCCATTCAAATAGAACTTAAGACAAAACCTCTTTTGAAGAGCAAAGTTTCTGTCCAACTTTATTTTGGACCTGAGAGATCAGCCTCTGCAAGCCAAGAAATAAGAAATCAATACCCAAATCAGCTGTGAAATTCTGCAAGTGAGAACTAACCCAGACAAAATGGGGACTTTTTTTCTTAGGTTAACAGTAAAGAAAAAGAAATGAGGACCTGTAAAAATATTCCCATAGCTCTTGCAATAAATACAAGTAACAATACAGTATCAAAACTTGGGACTGCACCAGGAGAATTATTTTCCCTTCTGAAGTTAAGATCGATTCTGAAGCGTGACAGAGGACGTAACCAGCAGAGACATACCAGAAGACAGTATCATGCATGGATGACAGAGTGTTTCAAGCATAGCTCAGAAGTCCTCTGTAGATAAGGATGTTAATGAACATTCTATACATAATCCTGGCAACATGCTGCATAATCCTTACACTTTCAGTAACATGTGATGCTTTTTAAATGAAAAACAGCCATTCCCATCCCAAACTACCCCAACTATCAGTCCCTACCTACCCAAGGGTCCTGTTCTCATCCAGCTGCCCCCTCCCTTGCATTTCCTCTTCCCCTAAGAGTGCATGAATAGAGAATTGCAAACATTTCACACTGCACGTTCCACTCCAAGTCCTGGATGAGGGGCCTGTTTATTCTATGAATATTGCACTTATCCACTCATTGGATTTGTTTTTTTTCTCAAGAATGCAGAGTATTTGGGAAAAATATAGAAAAAATAGTAGGATACAACACAGGAAAATATGAGTTATTAACAAGCTAGCTATGAAGATCTAAAATTAAATAGTACTAGTTCTATTCTGTTAATACTAGTAATATGAAAATAATGAATGCTTTATCAAATTCCCTTGTTTTTCATATAAGATAAAAGCAAGTAACTTTCTTTTTAACTGAGGAAAGCAATGAATATATATTACAATAAAATACGATTCATTAAGATCTGAAAGTGATGAAAACAATTATATAATGCCTTCGTCAAACTTCATACCATCGTAACAGAAGGAGGTTTTGGGGTGCGTATCCACAAGGGCCAAGTCCATTTTTTAGCTATACCCGTGCAGACGTGAAATTCCATTTTTAAGAGTCTAACCGTAAGCCAATTTCAATCCTTCATTATTGTGTATTTGCTATTATTGTACACATCGATTTAAAAACTTCTGTCAATATATCAGTTAAGCATCCCAGCACGTGCCCATCGTATCTTTTATCTTGCCAAGTTTAGCTTGCAAGTGACTGGTACCTATGACTACACCCACCCATTGCAAGGCATGACAGCTAAAACAATTAACAGTAATTGCCTCCCACGGGGAAGGGCTGCTAACAAACCCATATTATTCTTGCTGTTAAGAAAAGTGTTTTGAAAGGGGAGACAAGGGAAACCAGGAATTAAACTTTTCAGGCATTATATAAACCTCAATAACGAACTCAGAAGTGCTCATTATTATTAAAGTTGCAGTATACAGCAAGACACAATTTTCACATTCTTAAATTTTGTTCTCTGGCATTGGAGTTTGGATTTTCTGCTGGTCCAAATTCAAGACTTTTTGGAAAGCACGGACAGCGGGTGAGAGCAACGCGGTGACAGCAGCCGCCTCTCCCCCGGAGGAGGGCTCCCTTCAGCTGCAAATGGCTTCGCTCAAGCCCTGCAGAGTTCTTCCTCTTCATCTGGTTCAAGAATAAACCAGAAGAAGAGAAATTTAAACAGTACTATTGATTTCTGCATTGAGTGTTCACTGAGGTGCATATTACATTTAAATATTGCTCTTGATCCAGTGTCAGTTTTGACAAATTTAGGAAATAAAGCTAAAGGCAACATTAACATTTTAGAAAAGAGCTAAAACACTTCTAGCACTACACTGTCCTCTGAGGCACCCTGTCAGGTTTTCCTGCCCTGTAGTCAGCTTTTCTGATTTAGCTTAAGGCCTTTCACTCTGTTTCACAGCTAACAGTGGAAAGGGCTTGCTATTTTGAGTATCAGTGGAGCTGACCAAAACGAGCTGCGCACCAATGGAAAAAATAATTCTTTTCCTGAAATCTCAGTTGAAAGAATCAAAAAAAAAAAAAGAGATCAGTGGGAGATGCTGTGACAACAGTAAGACGGGAGGGGGAAAAACTGCATTGGGGAAGTATTTGCTTTAAAAGTGCCCTTTTAAACAAAAGCAGTCAGAATAGCCACCAAATAAAAGAAGCCCAAACTGAAACTTTCCCATGGGGTGGGAAGCCCAGTGCGTCAGGCGGTGGCCCACATTCATTTCTAGCATCAAGTAGTTCATTAGTGCCCTGTCCTTTTTGCTGGTGCAAGTGAGGGCAGAGGGAGGAAGGAAGCCACGAGGCCTTTGAGATGGGATAAAGGAGCAATCGAGCCACAGGCACTGGGCTGCTGGTGGAGGAAACCCTGGCAGTACTGCAGGCACCCTCAGTCTGTGCCATCCCCTGCACCACTTGAAGCTCGCCAAACCACCTCCCTGCAAAAGCTAGAGCTGGAGAAGCAAGTCAGCAAGGTGGAAAGGGAGCTGCAGGACAGACTGACGTCAGTTACAGAGCTGGCCCACGTTTCACAGGCAGATCCTGAAGCTCTCACACTAACCCAAGCCTCACGGTGAGCCCACATCCATCAGGGATCAGTTTCATGCAAGGCACGCAGCAGGCAGGCACCGCAACCGTCTGCCAAAACCGACTTTGCCACCCCAAACCCTGCAAGGGCTCCTGCAGTTCAGAGGTGCTCTGGGCTTGGCTTTGCTGGATGCAAGTGTGAATATTTAGAGCAGTCTGGGCTCTCCTGACTGCGTGCTGCATTCCTCTCCCTGGATAGGGGCTCACGTCACGTCGCACTGTACTCAGAGAATTCAGTGGCTCAATGCAGAAGATCTGGGAGCTGTGCTTTTACATCCCTCCAAAGAGATGACCTAGTGGGAATGTCTTTAAACAAAACTTTAGAATATTTTAAATAATAAGTTAATTCTCAATAAATATGTGCTTCAAGAAAATGATAATTATATACTGCACCTTTAAATAATGCACTTAGTTCTCTGCATTGGCTTCCATTTTGGTTTTTTTTATTGTTAAAGTGCATTAATTCAAAATAATGAACCACTTCCGCATCATTATTGTTAAAATAAATCATAACAACATTAATACGAGTCACTAAGTCACTACTATTAGTACTGCAATCTAGCAGATAACTCTATGTATTGCTCTATTTAATACTGTCCAGCAGAAGAATATAATACTTCTATTATAATCTCACAACAGCTCCAGCAGTCTTTTACGGCTGCTACCATATTAGTACAACTAAAAATGGGGAGAAGTCTGAGAGACAGGGCCACAATACCTCAGATACACATCCAGTAAGATGTATCAAACTGGATCTATACGTATATATTATATGGTAAGACGTTAAGGTACAAAGAGGACCCTGCACACTGTGATACAAGCTGTTGTGCAGATATACCTCCTTCTCCTGCCACCACAATTTAAAAGGTATCTCAACCACATACCCTCCCTCCCCATTTGGATGCAGAGAGCTGCTCGAACCACAGCACTGTTCAGAGCCAGTTGTGGCACCTGGATGTTGTTTCAGCTACCAAAAGGACATCAGTCAGGTTAGCTGTAGGCAACTCTCTCGTCACCATGGAAATTAATAAAAACCCCAAATTACACACACACAAAAAAAGACAAGAACAATGTATCAATTGTGTAAATTTTTTTTGGCAGAGAAACATCCCCAGTAACACATGATATTGTTGTGCTATTTTATGCAGCCCCTTGATCCCAGCTATTTTAAAGTCTTTATAACCCTTACCTTCCAAGCCAAATCAGTATGGTGGAAAATAGGGCATATATCATTTTGTGTAAACCAGTAGTGAAATTGTCTGCCCCCTCTCCCTTAAAACAGATTTACAATGCTGTCTATTATTTAAATGAACTAGATATTGATCTTGAGTGATTAACAAGGCTGTTAAAAAAAAAAAAGCACGACTTCCTCGAGTACAGTAGAGATTCAGTCAATGATGCTTACAGTACAAGAGTTGGCTACCTCACTAATAACTCCATATTTCTAGCCTTTTCCAATGGATGCCTCTTCCATTTCCCACCACACTACCTGCACCGTGTGCCTAAGAAAGGCAAACAGAAATGGAACTAGAAGAGGCAGCTTCCTGGTTAGATGCACTGTAGACCTAATTGCTTTGATATTAAATCTCTGAGCCTGAGAAGCCCAGGCACACTTTCCAGTACAAATGTACTTTTTGGATTCAAGTGGGAACAGAAACACATATTTGGCTCCTACTTCAGTTTTAAGTCTCTTCTGGTAAAACAAGACAAAAAAATTAAAGTAAACCCAGAATGCACAGAAAAGACAAAACCAAAACACAGAAAAACAATTCCCCAAAAATATACAAATTAAGGATGTGCAGACTGAGTTTGATGGCTTTCCCCCCCCCCCCTCACTGTAAACACTGATGTTGCAGAAGGTTACGGCTATTTCTAACTAATACCTTGGTGAGCCCTGCCAGCAGTCAGCACGCTTGGATTCGGACCAGATTGCAAAAACAGAAGTAACACATTCGACAGCTTTGTCTTTAGTGTCTTAAGGGACTTTTGTAAAATTTGATATTATGACAAGTTTTGAGAAACCCAACTCTGGGAAGAGAATCAACCAGGATCACCTGGCAGGAGTCAGGAACAGAACTAAATGTGAAGCCTACAAAGTAACCAATGTGCCTAAGCATGGGGTTTGTAGGTTTGTTTTTACAAGCACCAAGTAGGCATCGCTGCCCTAGAACACCTGAAATCCCAACTCAAAGAACAAGACAGAACAAAAGGAAACAAAAAGCCCCCAACCAACACCACCTGATTGCCTTTTCCGGTGAGTTTGCAGTAACAACAAAACACAGCTGAAGTTAGAGACCAAATCTCTCCGTGATGAAAAGGCTCCAGCTCTGGACCAACCAACTGTTGAGAACAGTAAAAAAAAAAGTGAACATCTCCAAAGGATTAGAGTCCCTCTGTGTTCCTGAAACTTCCATTTGCTTCTCACTGTAAGTTGTAGAAATGCATCCAAAACTCTTGGGTATTCCACATACGGACAAGAACGAGGAGAAAGGGAGCCAAGATTGTAAAACAGAGTTTGGCACAAAACTCCCCAAGTAGATGCATGTGTATTTCTCTCTCACAAAAGGCACACATTTGGTTTTCTATCAATAATGGGAAAGATGGGATGTCATACCCTGTTACACATACAAGATTATTAACAACTTCACAAAAAGGCATTTGACTATGCTGCATCTTCCTTATAGTTCCTTACGACATGTTAACCTCACAAACCTCTCCAGAACATGGTAGATTTGTCCTCAGCATAGACTCCTTTGTCCCTTTGTACTAACTGAGCATAGGAAAACGTCTTTTTGTGTAGCAATTGTTTTTTCCACATGTACACAGCAAGAACAGTATAAATTAGGGAGGTTAAACATATCGCAATATTAGTTCTTTTTCTCCAAGTAATTTGAGGGCACCCAGCCTTTAAATGGCTTCACACCATTCATGATCTGGCAGTACCACCAGCCATTTGGGTTCCTTTCGAGGACTTCCATGCAGACACCTTCCTGAAACCCTGCAGTCTCCTCATCCCCTTCATAGTCTGCAATGGAAACATAGATGTCCTTGAGATTGTTGTGGATAAACTGGGATTTCTCAATAGGCTTTGGCCTGACTGTGGACACAGGAATCCCATTCCTCTGGGTTGGGAGGTTGGAGGTGGTCTCTGAGCCCTCTGTACCCGACCGCTCAGGCTGCTTTCCCTTCGCATCACCAGGCTGTGACCACGCATTGCTGAAGGAGGAATTCCGACGGACGGTTCTAAGATGATCTGTAGTTGTTAAAGACTCATTTCTGCGCAAAGAGCATGACAGGTTGTTATCCTTTGGTGGTGCAGACACAAACACTGACTGTGGTCGGACGGCAAGTTGCCTCACACCATTCCTCATTTTGACTGGCCCTGATGGTTTTGAAAAACCACCAGGTGGTTTGCTTGGGATGGGTGGTGTTGCGCGTTTGCTCTGGTTGATGGTGTTCAAAGCCTGAACCCTCTTCTCTATCTTCTCTAAACTGTTTGACTTGTTTTCATTTTTCCTGTTCCTGGCAAATGAGGCATCGGTCTCTGCTGATGTGGTTTCTCGCTGGTTATCAGGGAGGGCCAAATAATGGGAAGGAGCCCAGCCTTCCGCTTCTCCGTATTTCAGGTACCACCACCCACTAGCTTGCTTTTCCAGAACTTCCACTTCTACTCCTGCTGGGAAGCAAATTTCAGAATCCTGTACCTTTTGGTATGAGTCAGTGGTCACATAGAAACATCTGGAGTCATTTTCTTGCTCAGTTTTGGCTGGATGACTAGAGCAGAAAATGCCACGGGAAGGAGCTGTAATGAGATCAGCCGAGCTCCTCCTAACAGGATCATCTTGGCTCTCAGAAGCTGTGTGTGGGGGACTCTCAGACTCTTCACTTCTTGAACCTTTAAGTCCACCTCTGAGTTGCCCAGTTGGCCTCAGCTGACGCCTTAAAGTGCTGATATCCATCTTTTCTTGGCTCTGAGATTCTGCCTTGTTCAGGAAGGGTTTGGGCCTAACAATTGGCTTTGCTCTAATAGAGGGACTCTGCCCAGGCTCTTTCTTCATGCCTATTCTTGGCACACTACGTAAGCCAACATCTGAAGCTGACCTTGGTTTTGTCTCCTCATTCCTGGAATAGTGACATTTTCCAAGATCGGGCTGGATGTTTTTGTCCATCTTGAGCTTCACAAGTGATGATTTAGGAGAGCTGGAACATGGAGAATTCCTTCGGATTAAGGAGAGAGAGGAGCTTTTCTGAGAATCGGAGTCTCCACTAGATTCTTTATTGGAAAAAGTATCTTCCACATAACGCCTGAATCCCTCATTCTCATAGATGGTCTCTTCTTCGTGAGCAACATCTTCTGAAGACTCTCCTACTTTGAATTTTGTTTTCTGAAGTGATGAGACAGAAGAGGGCTTGAGGGGCTGAAACAGTCGTTTTTCAGGAGTTCCCTCTTCACGATGACTTTCACTCACTTCACACTCCGAGTCAAAGCCAAAGGCAGGCACATCATACTCAGGTTCTTCGTATTTCAGCTTGTGGGGAGAGTCCTGGGTATCTCCTGAAGAAACCGTTCCAGGAGTTGTTCCTTCTTCAGAGTCTTTGGGTTTACTGGGAGGTGCTGGGGGAGGAACTTTGGGGCGGGTTAAAGTACTGGTTCTCCTGTTTAAATTCGGCTTCTTCCTCTTGTCAATGTAAGACGCTGGAGCCCATCCTTCCTTCTCTCCAATCTGCACGTACCACCAGCCACCAGAATTCTTTTCTATAACCTACGAGACAACAAGGAACATGTTACTTAGACAAAAATCTCAACCAATTGCTTTCCACTCCTCCCCCTTCAATCCAATCCCCTGCAATAGCCAAATATTACAGTTTTTCCAGCTGCACTGTTAAGGCTCACCTCTGCTTTTTGTCCTCCACGAAAGCTTATGCCATCAGAGATACACGACTGGAACTCTGCAATGGTGTAGTATTCCACTTCCACGGAGGGTGGCTCTGGTGGTTTGGGCAACTGAAAACCCTGTGGCAAACAGGAAGTTCTGTTTAATTAAACCAAAGAAACAGTGGGCTGAACAGCAGTATGAAAAAAGTATTTGCTTTTACTCACTAAAACTCTTCCTTCTTCCTGTGCTATTTCCTAATGATAACTTCCCAGTTCTCCAGAGCGGAAGCTGATGTGTTGAGATGGGCCACAAGAGAGAAGCCTTTCAACATACGCACTGTTCATGCCGCCTTCACCAGCTATTAAAACTGTGATAATCTCTACCTGAGCAGTAAAACATTTTACTGATGGGCCATAAAAGCATGAGCTGCCATTCTAGTCACAGTAACAACAGCCCATTTACTCTGAGATTTTGTCCAGAAAGACTCAGTTCTGGATGGCTTGCTGCAACTGCAGAAAACTGCATTGCAACAGGCCCATAACAGATTCTGCCTATCATCAAATATACTACCTTAAAATGTAATACTAATGAATTATCACTCTTAAGATGTTGCTGGATTTGTAAATAATCTGAAATAGTCAGTGATATGACCTAATGGACATCTGTTGTAGCAAGAAACAAGGATAACATCACAGACCCCTGTGAAAAGCTTTGTTCAGCTAAAGTGATAGGAGAACGGAAGGATTTTACTATAAGATCAAAAGATTCTCATTCCTCCCTGTAATGGAGACCCAGAACCTCTCTACTCAATCCCAACACAATCTGCATTTAAATTGCATAGAGGCTCCACGAGAAGCAGGACACTGCTATTTACAGCCATTCTGGCAGCACACCAAACTCCCCTAAAAGCCAAGTGCGTTTACATTAAGCTGTCACATTTTAGAGTTTGTTACAATTATTTTTAAGATGCTAAATAGGACAAGAGTCCTTTCAAGAATTTCAATATCAAAAGCTTTTCAGATTAGCACACTGCTTGTCTACAGAACGACTACATGATGGTGAAGCTTCACAGCTTCTACACTTCACTGCTTATGGTTCTAACGCAAGAACTGCAGTATGTCAGGATCTCTTGAACACAGCTCAGATCTGCCACAGACGTACACAGTACAGCCAAAGACACAAAATGATCCTAAGCCATTAATGGGAGAAAGGCAAATTGCATACCGTGCTTTATTCACACACTCTTCCATTTCTAAGATCCTCATTGCAACCAACAATCCACGTTTCATCACACACACCATGTGGCATTTCACAGAGAATGCATCACTGCACCTTAGGAACCATGTCCAACAATGTTATAATTGGATGTTTCTGCACTATAAATGCTGAAATACAGCAGAAGTGCAGCATAATAAAATGCCTTCAGATAATAGGATGGTTTGGATTAAAGGAAGATAATTGGAAACAGCAGACATGTTCAGGGTTTCACATACATTATCAGTGTTATTTTTAGCATGGGA
The DNA here is from genome assembly GCF_009769465.1 of Tauraco erythrolophus. Lineage (NCBI taxonomy): Eukaryota > Metazoa > Chordata > Aves > Musophagiformes > Musophagidae > Tauraco > Tauraco erythrolophus. The sequence continues at coordinate 14,314,691 of NC_141473.1, read as the reverse complement.
TTAAGGGTAGTAGTCTTGCCAAAACAAAGTCTAATTGAAAATAATGCAAAAAGAAATAGGAAGAAAATGCTAATATGCTATTCATCTAGTTTGTTAACAGGCATCTCAGATGACACAGAAAAACTGAAGTCATATACTCCTCATAAAAAGGTACAGCAAAGATTAAGCTCTATGTATTGCTTAGTTATAAACAAGTTACTAGCACAACTTTTGAGCAAACAGACCACTGAGTAGTTCCTATCTGAAGATGACAGCCCTAATCTCAAATTGGTCCAAACTTCCAGAATTATATCTTTGAGGATAAACAATCATAGGAGGTCTCATTCCTGTAGCACACATCCCTCCATAAGATCTCAAGTCACTTTAAACATACACAGAAGTGAAGCTTAGTCACCTTAAAGATGGTAGCAATGGCAGGAGGGGAGATGTTCCCAGTTGTTAAAGACAAAAGAAGGTCAAAAGATCCAGTCTGGGCTAAAAACACCCATAGGAACTTTAAATCTTCTGAGTCAGCCAAACAGGCTTTAATGCCCACGCACCAAACATAGTAGCTTTAGGATATTCTCCCTTCAGTTCAATACCTACTTAGCTAGGGCAACATTTTGAAAAACAGAAATCTCCAATTAACAATAGCATGTCCAGAGGTTTGCTCAATATCTAAACAATAAAATGAACAGGCATGCAAATAAAGGATCTCTCAGATACCCCCCGCATCTTGTACTGCTGTAGAAAGTCTCATAAAGCACCCACACACCTACCCCACTGCTAAAATATACCATAAACCAATACAAACCAGACTGGATTCTCTTCGTGGAGGTGGCCTTGTTCTTAGATTTGGAGAACCTGAGCAGGAAAGGGAAGAGTTTATTTAACTTTGTGAGTACTGCTAAACATATTTTTCAGCAGGTTTCTGCTGTTACACAGTTTGAGAATATTAGAAGTCAGTATTTGCAATATTTAAGGCATCTCTATGAAAGAAGATAGGAAACTATGAGGGTATATTAGAAATACCAAGGTAGCTTAGCTATTCATCTCAGCTAAGCCAGCAAATTTAAGAGGAAATCACTGCCAGAAACTAGTGGATTGTATTTTCTGCTGGAACTGACCAGCTCCATTGGAGATTGGCCAGCAAAGAATTGGCCTAATTCTTAGTTTTCCCCCCAGCAGTAAAAATAATCCACTAAATTAATAACACTCACACTGTCCTCTCTCAGAGTATCTTGCTATTCCTTGCACAGACTAGTGTTAACATCTGCATTTTGCAGTTGAAGTAGTAAAAACATTATAGCAACCTGCCCCCAGGAAAACAGCAGAACAAATGCAAGAGAAGAAATAGGTGATCTCCTTGACTTTAACACACTATCATATCATCTGCACTACCGGGGGTGGGAGGCACATTTTAGAGTGTTCAAATGGAAAAAAATCTTTTCTGGGAAAAAAGAAAAAAACAAACACATACTGGCTAAGATAAAGAAGAACCAGCCAGCCCTTGTATAAAATGAAGTTAAAATTTATCACTAATGAAGGACTATGTGCTGAGTCCTTAGAGATCCTAGCGTCTGTGTGGACTCATTTATAAGGCCAGGAGACACGGGACCTCAGCAGACAGATGAGGCCAGCCCTGAAAGTTAGAAAACAAGAAATCATTGCAAGCCAGTGAAAACCCAGACTACTTTACTGCCTTACTTATTTGAGCTCTTTGTGGTGCTATCCTTGCTATGGCTGGGGATCCCTGGGCCAGTTTGGAAGCCTGCTTGTCTGGGGTCATCATGGCATTGCCATTAGAGTCATTGCACAGGATGGGCAAACTGATTTCCTTCTTGGTGATATGAGTTTCTGCAGTCTCGTTTTCTGCTTGAGTTTCCTTGTCAGTGGATGATTTCTTGTTCAGCAGGTTACTGATCTCCATGATGTTTCCAATGATTTCCACTGGCCCAGTTAAGTTCTTCTTCCTAGACGGAAGATCATCTTTAGCCTTCTTCAGATATGAAGCTGGGGCCCAGCCCTCTTTGCCTAGATACCTGCAGATGCAAAAGGAAATATCATCACATCAAACACAGCCTTCTCATGCATTTCAAGTTTAATAGTTGAGGCAAAAGTGATGGATGATAACATAAAACAAAATTTGCGGTTCTCGGATAAGCTTTTGTGGTCTCTATTAATTTATTACCTATTGATTAGGCACCTAAAAGTCAGCTGAGCTAGCAGTGAACTGTGGACTGCTGTTAAAAGCCACTAATCATCCTAAGGAAACAGTCTCTCTGGATAAGAAATACAGTTACTCACAAGGCAAAGGGCTTCACCAGTGTCTTTACGCCACGCTTAGGCAGTACTAGGCAAACTAAGTATTTTCCCATACAGCAAAAAAGCGAACTAGTGAGTAAAATATTTTAATACTTCCTAGAGGCAAATCAAAATGGAAAAGGGCTAAAACAAGGGTGTACAGAGCCCAGTACAGAGCCTCTACATCTGCAGTTTATAGGGCCCTTGTGCAAGACTCCCCCCTTGCAACTATAACAAACATTGCCCTTCCTCCCATTACTCCCAGTCCTGTATGATCAGCTTCTCTTATGGAGAATATGGGACTCAAACTACTACAGCTTCCTCTAGCTCTGCAAGGTCAAGAAACAATTTGAGTAAGGAAGAATGGCTTTGATGAAGACTCATTTTTCCTGAACAAATGTCCTGGTTTTGGCAAGCTAGGGGCTATCTGAAGAAATAAACTGAGAAATCTGAACGGACACCTGAATCCAGTACGTGCTCCCGGAGCCCCAGCCTGAGCTTCTCATGCTACACTTCAAACTGAAGTCATTCTTCAACAACTGGGCTTTTGGGAAGACGGTTTTTCTAACTCCTGCCATTCCTAACACCCTAGTAGGGATTTCAGATTACAATCAGCCTCCAGGGAGGACCACGTGGATGAACTCTGCTTTCCTTAGAGAAACCCTAACTTGCTACAGCGTGAGTCACTGAAACCCTTTTCTCTTTAATCTCTCAAGATACCCAAAGCAGGCGCTTGAACTGTAAGTGGGAAAGCAGGCACCATTAAAATCCTGGTGCTCAGGAAATCTGCAGGAAACACAAAGGTTAAAACAGTAGGAACTCTAAGGCTCTCTAATGAAAATGGAGACTCATTAAACAGCAGAGGAAGGAGCTGGGGAGGTGGGGGAAATACCAGCAAATCATTCCCTGGCAGATGAATAACTTTCTTGCATCAACACTCGGATTCTGAGATTGGCACCAGGGCACACCCTGGGCTCATTCACCACATTGAGATACTCAAGAGTGGCATTGAGACTTTATGGGGAGAAGAGGAAAATGCAGTATAGGTTTGCTTCCCTAGACTTCTTCATTAGTCTGCTTGTACAAAAGCAATTACAATTGCTGTACTTCCAGCAGTGACCACAAGGACCTTTCTGTCCAAAATCTTGCCTTTTCCTCCCATCCCATCTAGATCAGCCAGGACACCAGAGATGTCGTTTCTCTCTACATACCTGCCTTCTGTCATACATGAAGGCAAAGACATGGGATCTCCCCTGCTCAGAGAGTTTAGTTACAAGTTTTTCCAAAGATTCTGCTGTCAAAGGAACACATCCCAACAGCTCTGACCTTTTTTTGCCGCATGGAGACTAACAAGCAGCAGCAAAACAGTAATGAATTTGTTTGACTTTCAACGGATACGCAGCATCCAGCCATTGATACTATGTCAAGATGCAACTTGGACCTATGCAATCCTGTCCCCTTTGAAGCTTTTCTGATAAATCTCACGCTAAGCCAAAAGAAGGGGGAAAAAAATAAGGAAAAAATGGCACTGAGATGCCTTGCCCATTGTGGCAAGGCATCTCCGTACCATTTTTAAGCCCTGAAGGCTTATTATGGCTTCATCCCCTTTTGCAGACCTACTGACCAATGCTTTCTGCTGCCTATGCATCAGGGAAGTTTTTATAAAGGACATCTATAACTTTACATGATCTGGAGATGTAAAGATCTTGGTCTGTCAGAAAGCCACATTGGCTAATGCACTGAGGACTCCAGTTCCAAAGGTTACATTCAACAGTGCTTGATTGTGCAAAATCAGCAAGAAAAAACAGTTTACATCCATCTTAGTTTGTGGGAGACTTAACATGTTTAAGATCAGAAAGGCAGCCACAGGCAGGTTCTGTACTGGCTTGTTAGTTCTCCTGCCAACTATACGTATTTGGATCAGCCCATATAACCCCACTGCTTCACACACCTCTGATCTCACATAGTTTCTCTGAATGAATAGTAGCAGCAATAGCTGGACAGTTAATAACAGCCTTGCTACTGAGGGTATATTGCCCAGAGTTGCTGGTTATTTCTTCCTGTAAGTTAGTAAATTCATCCTGAAGTTAATGCTGAGCAGCAGTTGCCAGCAACTGCCAGTTTATTTGTGCAGCTTCGCAAATAAAAGCTACTTATGTAAGTCAAATAGGCTTACATTTTTCACCTTAGCCCTTGAACTTGGCAATCTCAAAGCCCTTTGCAAACATCATCTTAGAAGACTACTTGATCTCATTTTATAGGTGAAAGAACTAAGGCAACTACTAATCAGCTTCAGAGAATTCCTGAGCCGGTAATGATCTTCATTTCATGTCTAAGAGTTGAATCACAAGTATTCTTCCTCCATTTAGACTCACAACCTGCTGGAGACATTTCAAACCCCATCCTAGATTCCTCCTCATTTCAGTGCTGCTACCACCTCCCAACTGCACTTCATTCACATGGGCTGCAGCTCAGTGTGAATCACAAAACGAAGATGCAGGCTAATAACAGAAGTTTTACTTAGCGTATTGCTACTGATCTGCAATCCACTTGGACACCATGATATTATCTCTAGGTGACAGTAATTGACACAAAGCAAGACCTAAATAATGGATGCTAACACCAGCTATGACGATACTGGGCAGCACACGGATCCACTGAACTAGGTAGAACAGTAGGAAGAATCTCAGGCCTTCCTTTCACTTCTCTAAGAGTCTCAATGATTTTTTTTTTTTTTTTTTTAAATCATAATGCATACAGGGCAAAATAAAGGAAGATGCCAATATTGCCTATAGCTTCCACAGCACTGAATTGGGAGGGTTGCAGAATTAGGTGTAGTGATTTGGTTCCTCAGTGATTCCAAAACCCTCCCTGTTTATATTATACGAAGGAAAAAATGGATTCAAACCATAGGAATGTTAAAAAAAGTCAGAAGTGCCTCTATGAGTCTGAGAGTCACATCTGCTTTCCAGCTTCAGAGCACTGGAATTACTCCAGAGGGAAGCAAACTAGTGGGGAAAAAAAAAAAAAAAGAAAAAGAAAAAGAAAAAAAAGGAAAAGAAGGACAGGAAATGAAGATCAGCACATGGCCAGGAATTTGGGGAAATTACATACTTAAGGTGGAACAAGCTAATGTATTTAAGGTGGACTCCAATTGCAAGCTGCTGGATTTGTTTTTATTTCTACATGTTGATGCATGTGTTCAGACTCTGTTACTCAGCCCAGCAAAACACAAGGCAGCAGGATTCAACTGCAGTCTCTTCCTGCTCCCTCTCCCCTTACACTTACTGCAGAAGGAGTCGCTCCTTTTAAGGCACCTAATACTCAGAAAAGTGCATTTGTTCCAAAGAGGAATCCTTTTCTGAGTGGTACCTAACAGTATTCAGGACAGTTTTAGTCAAATAAACAGTACAAGAAGTCGGAGATCAGCTACTCAGGCTGCAAAAGACCAGCTTGCAGGAATGGATCACAGCATCAACAGTTCCAAAAGTGTTGCCCATGGAAAAAAAAAAACTGTTTCTAAGAGTAGTTTAATCCTCCAGCAAGACTGCAGCATAGTGCTCCAGAGCAGCAGAGGGGATGATGGCTGACACCCAACACACTTGTCACACACATATAGGGAGCACTTAACCCACCTTTCAACAAGAAGAAGGGTTGCTCAACTCAAAATGCCTCTTACAAAAAAGCCAAGGGCATGCTGCATTCCCCAGCTACCATGGGGTGGCTGGGGCATCCACTGTTCTTCCAGCAGATGACCATGAAGGAGCCACTTAAGCCACTGCAGCAAGTGTTACTGTCCACCAGAATGCACTTCTGTTGTATAGAAAAACATGTGTTTTGGGTTGGTCCAAAGAAGTGTGTGAGGAAAAGAGGAAAAAAAAAAAAAAATTTTGCTTACTGTAGAACTGTTAACATGGCAAAGGGGAACCTAGAGTAGTAATAAGGATTCATTTCAGAAGGAGAATACCAAAATAAACTAAAGATGTCTTGCAACGTTTCTCCCCTCATAAAACCTATGGGCTCTTGATTCCTCTATCTGCAACTTTGGATTCCACTTCTGTGAATGATCAAAGGAGAAAAAAAATGTGACCTGACCAAACCCAGGCATTTTTAAGTTCCTCCTGTCTACAATGACTTACTGGCTCCACTGCTATCTTTATTAGCCTATTCCCTCTATGGGAGCATTAGATAAAAGAAAAAAACACAACCAACAACCATCAGTTTTCTAAGTAAGGGACATCAAGAAAAACAACATTGCTTTAGTCAGCATTTTCACAGTCCTCATTCATAGCTGATAAATCAAGCAGAATTCAAACAAAACCAAATTATGGCTTGGGGAGGGAAAGAGGAAAAAATAATCACTATAATTACAGGCTAAATGAAAAAAGATGACTAGATTAGATGTTTTACACCACCTGAGAGATAAACCTCTGTTTCTGAGCCACCTGTTGTATCACATCTCATTTAAAGAGAAATGGGATGTCACAGCACTACTGGATTCACACATAAATAAAAGACAAGAGGCAGAAACGTGAAGTGCTCTAAAACCTAAGTGCTGTGTGAACCTAGATGGAGAAAGCTCTCATTAAGTATTCATCCTGACACCTTGTATCACTGAGTCATATCTAATGTACATTCCCCCCATAAGAATTTAAAAAGGGGATTCTTAAGTCACAAGTCTCCTCTATGACTGCTGTTTGAAATATATAACAAAGTTTGATACACAACGATAACTTTGCTGGCCCTTGAAATCCAGTCTCTCTACATTAGGAGTATCTAGTGCGCACAGGCAGAAATCAGGTAAATTAGTTGAAACTATCAATAAGTTTGGAAAAGGCTATAGCCAGCAAACTGATCTCTCATATCCCTGAAAAGAGCACTGCCTGCCCCAAACAGCTCAAGAGATCACAACCACCCTTTCAGCATTGCTATAAATAGATTTAAACATGTTGCAGAATAACTCTTATACTGGAAGCACATTAAAATTTCACACAACAGAAAACCTTGTTAGGTCTCACAGATCTTAACTCAGACATGAGCTTTTAACTTGAAGAAATAAAAAAAAAATAAATAATCCACAAGTTCAGGAATTTCCCCACTGGAATGGTCTACAGCTTTTGCAGACACTGTAGCGTTACTTTAATCACCATTGTATCGTCTTAGTCTTTTCTTTACATTTCTTCAAGAGGCATTATGCACAATTTGGGCTTCCTTGCCCAGCTACAGAACTATTCAAATGCTAACATTAGCTGAATGATCAGAAAAGCTCATTGTCACGGGTTCTGCAGCAACCTGGCTGCACAGCTTCTTTACCTTATGTACCACCATCCTTCCAGGTTCTTTTGGATGACCTCCACGGTGACGCCTTTTTCAAACCCGATCTCATCCTTCCCCTGGCTGGCGTATGGCTGGATAGTGACATATTTCTCTTCTAATGAGGGGAGAAAAGGCAACATCAGTTAGGGTCAGAATTAGTCCAGCTGTTTTTCTGTTCTGCTTGCTTTTAAACTGTTATGCAGTGATTACGTGGAGCCATTACAAAAGGCGGAGCCCTGCTCAGGGGCCCACTGATTATTTATGCTGACGACATGATAGATAATCAGCCCCTTGCCACTGCCCTGCTGCTGATAATCACAAAGTGTTTCCATGCCAATAATGACAAAAGTCCCCAGAGAGCTTCCCCGCTTCTTCCCGCCTCCCCCTCCGAGTTCCTCGAGCGGGTAAGGGAGAGGATTTGAAGCTGGACTTAACTCCCATACTGTAACTTGACAGAATCAACCTGGCTGCCAAATCAGCCAAGCGTCACCACGGGAGCTCCAGCCAGTTGGCTCTTTTGAACACGCACATGGCTGCACAAAGCGTTGTGTTACTGAAACCCAAGCCCTGCATCCCAAGAGGGACCGATCCTCCCCAACTCAGAGGGGCTGGTCCACCACGCTGCAAGGTGAGTCCACATCAATGAGCTTGAAACAGCATTAAAGACAGTGACGAGAGAATATAAAGGTTTTGCATTTGACCACACAGCATCTTGCATTGATGGGTTGCAAAGTGTTTTGCAAACAGACTTTTGCTAGACCTCACTGCAGAGAAATACACGTGTGGCAGGAGTAAAGGAGGGCCAGAACTAAGACACACACTTCAAAAGCACAGACTAGACTTCAAGTGTTTAAGCCAAAAACTTAGCATCCCTATTCATCTCCATTGGCTATCCCATTCTTGGCTGGGCAAAGGTGAGCAGACTTTTGAAAGCAAGCCAATGAGCAGAGCAGAACAGACACTTTCTTAGCATCTTCCTCCACCCACCAAGAGTCATTTTCTGTAGCATTTCCATCACGCTCAAGGTCAACCTTTTCCTCTGTTAGCTTGAAAAATTCCAACCGGCATTGAAAACGTGAACTACCAGCCTTGCTCTGCAACAGCAGACACAAAGTGATACCAAATCCCTCTCTCGAACCCCAGCTACAGTGCACGTAACAGCATGAGTTTCTGTAGCTAGATGAAAGGCAGGGAAGGCAAGAATAAAGCGCACCCCAACTGGCCTTCCTAGCACTTTCTACTGGCAGTCGCAACAAGGCACAGCCAGGAACAAATATAAGGTTGTCAGTGCACAGGAACGGGCAAGAAATTAAGTGAATCCAGAGCTCCTGATCACTGCTGAACAAAGGAGCTATGGAAAGGTTGCAGCAGCTTGAGGCACACACTGTTTTGGAGAGAGTGAAGCAGACCCAACCATCTGGTTTTGTGGCTCAACTGCATTTTGTTGCTGGGTGAAGCATGGAAACTTTAAACCAAACCTCACTGAGACAAAGTAAGAAATAATACCTCAGGAAAGGGGAAAAAAGTGTTGGCAGAGCATCTGATGGCAGAAAAATCAGCAAAGCTACATCTGTGATGTCAACTTCTCTCGACAGGTCACATTTGGACCCTTCTGATGGGGTAATAACTATCAAAGCCTTTGCCTTCATGAGGAGAATACTCTCTCCTGCTCATGGCTAAGAGGGCTTTAGCCATAAGGAATTCCAGCTAGTTTGTAATTAGCACCATCAGGATACAACACCTTCCTCACAGAAATACTCTACTGACGAATGCTGATGCAGCTAATGAAACCTAGCTTACATTTAGAGGACAGTTTTCCTAACTGGGTTTCTGCTTTTCAGACTAATCTTTCCTCTGTTTCAAATGACTGCTGCTGAAGGAGTTACGTGCCCAGTTTCCACAGTCTGCGAGGCCCCAAGCACTAAACCGAACTGCAGAAGATCCCTGGGCAGCTAGAGCTTGTCCCCAGGAGAAGAGGGCCAAAGGGAAGTTCAGATGCACAGAGCTGCAGCACTGTCCAGATACACATTGCTTCAGACACTTCCAGGATGTTTCTAGGACAGAAATAAAGAGCTAAGCCACATGTTTGCTGAGCATTGGAAGAAGGCGCTGCTTTGTCTCTCCACCATACCATGGCTGCTTTCTAACCCAGGCTATCAGAGTTCACCCTTGCCACTACAGCTACAACAGAAGTTTCTCTGTTTATCTTTGTTTTCTCCACATAAACAGCAGTCTCTGCTGCAGCTAAAGCCTTGTCCTCCTCTTGCTTGGCAGAGTGGTCTTCCTCTTCAGGGATGTGATCTCCCTCCTTCTGCAGAGGACAGGGTAGGAGGCCATGAGTGAGGTGCTCACTCCTACATTTCAACACAGCTTTCCAAACTCCTGCTCCAGCAGGACTTCTCCTGAGTGAGGAATTGAGAAAGTGGTCACATGTCAATGCCAACAGCATTTGAGTTTGATCATTCAAGGGAAATCAAAGTTTCAGGTGAGGGTCCTTTGCAAACTAGGATGCAATCACCTTCCAAACATTAGATCCCTTCCTCCTCCACACAAATCCACTCTCTCCATTCCAAATATAGACGAGTGGCTTGCCAGGGAAAAGAACAACAGATTCATACAAGCTACTACAATAGCTAGCAACTTCTGCAAACACAACTTCTGGGCCTGCAGCTACGCATGTGGGCACACATCACTGCTCTACCTGTTCCTTCTTGCCTTCCTCCCAGCCACTGACTCCCAAACTTCTCTTCCAGTTAGTTTCAAGGTAAACAGAGATATCCTCCAATTCCTTTCATTGTGGCTGAAACAGGCCAGGAAGGACTGACCATGCTGTTGACGTGGTGCACTGAAAAAGCAGCTGCCAGCAGCATGGAGAAGCCACGTCCTCAGCTGAGAGAACTTCAGCCGCTTTCCCAAGCTTGTCACCATTGCTCAGGTTTACTGAGAGAGACTGTCTCGAGCAGCACTCTGCCCCCAGTATGGAGATTACCGCTTCGTGTGTTGCTGCTCTCACCTTGCTGCCTTGCACACATCGCACTTGATACCACCCATCAGTGGCTCTGAATGACCAGGGGCACTGGCCAGCTCTAGAAACTAAAACACCAAGTTCCTAAGGAGAATGGAGCCTCATCCAAGTACTGTGTCACTGGGGTGCACAGGTGACTGGTGGGATTTTCTGAGCTGCCACTGTCTTAGCCTATCCATGACCACCTCTGTTGCTTAGATCCTCAGTCTTGTGGCTTTCAACTCAAGACTACAGCTCTTTGAGAGGAGAGCCTTCAGTTGATTCCTCCCTACACAGAGGGAGGGGAAAAAAGAGACTGAATGAAAGCAGGAAGGGAAGAGAGAAAATAAGTTCCTCCATAAAGCAAGACAACCAAAACAGTGTTAAAAAAAAAAAAAATCACTTAGAAAAGAGGGTCCTACAACGTTTTTGTTTATTAGTTCTATTTTAAAACCTACAGATCAAAACCAGGAAGCCACCATTACAATTTTCCCTCGCAAAGTGCTTTCACAGCAAAAATTAGAGCCATTTCCAAGATTACACACGCTTAGTTTCTTTCAGTGGTGCAGAGGATGCCACAAACATACATGAGCTTTGTAACTTAAAACAGTATTCTGGAGATATACGCCTCCTTGCAACCAAACTGTAATTCTGTTTTGCTTCTCTAAGACTATCTCTAGCCAGTGGATGATCTGTACGAACCAAGACTGGCTGAAGGAAGCAGTGGAGCTTTCAGTGGATGTGTCACTTAGGAGGACCAATGTAGCATTCAACACATCAGATTACTATTCAAAAGTCTTTAAGAGAAGATATTTGACATTTCATGACTGATATATAAAGTTACTGGAAAGACTTAACACAGGTAAATGGTTTCATGAGAGAATAAGCTGAGCATCAGCCAGTAGAAAGACAGTGCTCTGAGTTACACTGACATACCTGAAATACCATGCTGGTTTTGTTCAGATACTCAGGCAATGGTATAAAACACAAGTCAGTGAATCATCCCAGACCTACCATCAAACATGTATGCCCCAGCCTACAGAGACTAGAAAAGCTTTTAATTTTGATTAAGTTTTGACTTCACAATTACCAGAAAAAAAAACGCAAAGAAAAGTATCATTTGTATTCCCCAGCTGCAGCTTCCATTACATCAACTTCACCACTGGGGTCAAGTGGGCAGAATAAACTTTACTATGTGCTACAAAGCATATACATCAGCTAAAAGGCTGCACTTTGGAAATCATGGGATGAGAGTCCTATGCCCCTTTGAGATCTGCTGAAAACATTATAAAAGCACTTCTGTTCTTAATATGTGAAGCTCAGAGATCTGTTAATAGCTCAATTAGCTACCTTCACTTATACTTCTTTACCTCTAACTTGCAGGTCAAAGATACCTTCCCCAGCTGAGCTGAAGGAGGTACCTCTACTGGAAATTCAGCTGCACCAGTGAATCTGAATGCGTAAAGAAGCAAAGCCTGTTTGACAAAGAGCTACAATAAAACTCTGTCGCATCACGTGTTACTCAACGGCAACCCACTTAGCTTGGAAGGAAAGGACTAGTATGTGTCCTTCTCCCAGCTCCCTGGACACAGACACTATTTAAAACATGCACAACAAGAATTTCTGCACTGTTTGGACTATCCGACTCATACCACCCACCCACTTGTAGCTGTGCTCTGCCCAGCCCTCCCAGACACCCTGGCATCCCAGCACTCAATCCACTTGTTATTCCAAAACCTCACTTCCTTATCAATCTTTCTCCTCCTTCCTTTTCTCCTCCCTCAAAAAAGGCAAGCTCCTCTCACTCTGGTTCTACCTAAAGTCTCTTGAAGAAAGACAGTAGAGGCTTCAGGCCAAAACATAGAGACAGATGCTGGTAGATCACTAGGAAAACAGTGTGGATGGCAGAGGACAGTTCCCATGTCCTTGCAACAGCCCACAATACTACAGAGGGCTTTTTCTAGTAACTGAGATTTCCCATCAGGAAGCATAGCAGAGGTTGCCACAGCTCAGCTGAGAGGTGTACACATATAAGGACAAAGCATTTGAGCTGTACAATGTCCCACACTACAGCTAGGTATACTATGTGGTTTGTGTATGCAACCATGCTATTTTCAGCAGACCTGGTACAAGGAAGCCAGTGGTATTTGAGACTCATGGGTCACTCCTTCACAAGTCACAGACATGTAATGCCCTTCCATGGCTATTAGGAGGGGGGAAAAAAAAAAGTCAAACCATCAACATGTCCATTTTGCATCCCCTCCAGCAACATAACAGTGCTCTGCCAAGCTGAGCTTTTCCTATACAGAAATAGCAACATCTTTAAAACTAAAAAGCTGCTTTAAAAACACAGTGTACGAATGGACACCTAGTGCTGCAGCTGAGACTACTCCCTTCTTCCTTTGTCCTGCCTCGCACTCACCACTTCTGCTTGCATAGTTCACGACTCTGAGATGGACTTGAAGCCAACCTGAACAAGGAAGTTAGTATGACCCTAAGCCTGGTTTGCTTCATTGCAGATCTGCATGAGCATAAAGGAGAGGGGAAGATGCTGAGGAGGGTGAGACTGGTTCTTTTAGTGGTGGCACCACAAACTCTGTGTAAAACTTCTGTGTACTAAGCCAGGCCAGTTTCCATGCAGCTTCACTTAATTTTGAGGAAAGAGGCCTATTTCTGAGACTGCTGGAAGCAGAGTCAAGGCAACTCATATGCAACTTGATCTAAAACCAGGCTAGGATAATTTAAGAGTGCCCACACATCTTCTCTCACCTACTTTAAGATGCAACTTAATAAAGTGTAACTTTTTATAAATAGGATTTATAATACAGCTTTGAAACCATCAAGTGATTTACAGCAGAGCAAGATGACCTGTAGGTACCTTGCCAATGCTCATCAAGTACTAAAAGGTCACCTTAGTAACCATAGTGTAATGGGGAATGAAATATTTCTTCCATCTTGCCCAGCCTGTTCAATGGCTGATAAAACATACTGGTTGCAGAAAAACTAAGGATGCTACATTTAACTTGTTAAAGTTTAGGAGGACTTAATGCCAATAACATTTATTTTTGGATAATGGCAGATCATAACAACAGTGCTTTGTGGGCTTTTTGAGTAGGATTATAGCTTGTGATTAAAGAATCAGCAGACATGTCCAACCCATTACATTCCCTTTAATCAGCATACACCCAAACAGGTTTTATTTCACCTGCTGTATTTCTGTCTACTAGTAAAAGGGGAGTCTCAAAAAATTTTTAGGCATTTGGATATGGCATTTTCCATATCAGATGACATGCTAAGATACCTCTCTTACAGGAAAAACCTCAAAACAGCTGAGATGAAGCTCTATCTGTTCCTGAAGAAACTGTACCTAACCGCCTGACAGCAAGACACCGAATCTGACAGTGTGAGGCTCCTCCAATCGCATCTGTCAAACCCGTATTTCACATTTTACATGTGTGCTCATGCACACACATACTACACATTGAAGTTATGAGGTGTCTTGAGATGGCGACTTGGTCCCTCCTCTGGCTGTCTGCATTTATACTTACTGTCAGGTCAAGGAAAGCAGGTCTATGGTTTTAACCGCTCAAGTTGTAATGTAGAGCTTCAGAAGCACTTTCCAAATCTTCTTTATTCAATCTTCCCAATTCCCTTGGCACTGGTTATTTCAAATTCCTCCTAGTCTATCACCAAGGTAACGGTTCCTTTCCCCGACATCTTCGAAATCTTCTATCACTGCTACTCCTCACCATTGGAGCCCTGATCTGGCCCTTCAACCTCTTTTGCACAGCCACTACAGCCAACTCCTGCCTACTTCGCTCCCTTCCCAGCCTTTCAGCACACTGCTCTTGCCCAAGGCTCTTGGCACAGCAGCACACTGGTACTTCAGCCAGACTCCTACCAAGTGTACACCCAATTCAGTTGTCCCATCTTGAATTTTCAAGCCTGTGTTCTGTGCCTTGCTTTAATATCCTACTATGTGCTCTCACATGTCCTGCTCCCTTTGGATTTCCCTCTCCTCCAAATCCTTTCAACTTTTTCCACTCAGCCCTATGTGTTTCATGCCTCATCAACCTGAGTAGGCTGCCTCCTCCATGGTATCAAGTAACCTGAAACTCTCTAAATCCTTCCTAAAATAAGCCTTACCTACTCTGACTTCCTGCCTTGCCAAACAACCTTAGTTTTAGTCCTTCTCTAAAAGCTTTTAAAAATACCAAATAAATATCACTTTCCACTGTGAAAAACCTTTTGGTCATAATAAGATGCATGCCAAATTACCGCTTGCCTGGGCTCCTTTGATGCGCAGATCTCGTTTTCTTTGTTTAGGCTGTAAACTATGGGGGACAGGAACCTTGCCTTTAAGCAGCTAAAATACCACGCACGTTTCCCTCTCTGCATAATCAGTCTCATCTCTCCCAGGCAAACGGCCAATGCTCATACGTTTCTGCTTCCAAGTTCTAAGTGCCCCGTTTCGCATACCTCTCCTTCACCTATATTTTATAAGTTTGCTCTTTTCTGCCTTCATAAATAAGCGTGGAAGTTATCTGCAGCACTTCAGGAGCCAAGCAAGTAAGGGAGTAATTTCCTTTGCTCAGCTGGTGTTTGCACATGCCCCCAACTTTCTGTGACCCCATCCTTGTTTGAAATACCGGTAGGAGTGGGGATGGGGGGAATTGGGCTAGAAATTAGCCAATTAACGATTTCTCAGCAAAATGCAACTGCCCCAACCCTACATCTTCCAAACCACAGAAGAATTTTCTTTCAAAATACTTTCCCCTCAGTCAGCAGTCTGCGCTTGCCCTCCCCCACTCCTCCGCTCCACCCCCCCTTTGTCAGACCTGCTTCTGGAAAAAGTCTCACTGTTCCAGAAAGCGATGCATTAATTCAGCATGGACTTTGTTTTACTTGTCTAAATATTCAGCAGAGAAAATAACTGTTCGCAGTTATCAAATGTGTTCATCGGCAGACAGGAGCTCTTCAGCCTTTGTCCCTCTCCCTCTCCTTTTGTTTAAATAACAGAAAACCTCACGCCAACAGATAGAAGAGAACAATAATGACATTTCTTCTAAACATTTCTGTATTGCACATGCTCTTTCTTCAACCAGCAAGGGGCAATAAACATTTATTACTTTCCTTGGAGCCCAGAGGAGAGGGGAGGGCGGGGGGGGGGGAAGAAAAAATGAACAAACTAAGTCTGAAGCTGCTCTGTGCTGGTTTGATTTAGCACAGCAAAGCAGACTTGTGCTGCGAGTGACAAACATTTCACCAGCATTAAG
The DNA here is from genome assembly GCF_009769465.1 of Tauraco erythrolophus. Lineage (NCBI taxonomy): Eukaryota > Metazoa > Chordata > Aves > Musophagiformes > Musophagidae > Tauraco > Tauraco erythrolophus. The sequence goes on along the minus strand of NC_141473.1, from coordinate 14,298,812 downwards.
AACAAGCAGGGAAAAAAGAATGGAAACAAAGGGAGAAGTCCTGTAGGTAATGAAGGGGATGCCAAAGAGGACAAAGCAGCTCTGGTGGGATGCTGGAAAGGGTAAGAGTGCATGAGCACGCCAGCGAGGTTGGATTACCAGCACTGATCGAGGGCTCTTTCCACAGCTAGAAAACTGTCTGCAGAACAACCCATTTGGCCTAGGAGATGGGGTTCAAGTATCAAGACCAACTCAAGATGGGGTTCAAGTATTGAGATCACTGGGTTACACAGCTTCCTTCCATCTACACCCTGTGCATCTCTTCCCATCAAGCTCCCTCTCTCCATAAGTTAGGCAAGCAGTAGGAAGGCCTATATTTTCCAAGTTTTAACTTTAACTCTTTCATTGAACAGCTTATTTCTTGTGCTAGCAGCTACTCTTAAATAATAGGCTCATTTGGCAGAAATTCAGCCTGTATGTCATGATATTGTTGATATGAATAATTTTAAAGTACTTTCCCGCATTGTAACAGCTCCAGTTGAAAGTGTTGGGCACAAAACCAAAGCAGCAATAACTTTTGTCAAATATCTGGCATATAAGACAAGCATGTAAACCCCCACTTTTCCCAATCAAACTGTAATAGCACAAATGACTTCTCATGAAATCAGTCTGTAAACAACCCTAAGTCCTCTTCCAGGGAAAGCTCCAAGTAAACACGTGTAGAATTCAGTACAAGAGAACATGAACTCTGCAGCCTGCAGGTCAACAAGTGTCAGGACTAAGGAAAACTACAAATGTTCAGGCTTCTCCTCACAATCCATATTTGTATTACTGGAGTTTCATAATGTATAGACAAGAGTTTAGAAAATGTACCATGCTTAAAAACATTTAACATTTTTAAAAAAACAAGCTCTGCAGCTACATAAGAAACATAAACCAATGTAATCTTAGATCTGGGCACACCATGGACCATTTTAAAGAGAATAGTTCAGCAACAAATGTCATCTGTTCCTCTTTGTAAAAACAGACTACAGCTGTTCTCTTCACAGATTTTTTTCAGCTTTAAAAAAGGAGCACTACCATGATATTCAACAATTTGTCTTTCATCTTTCTCATTCACAGACCCAGTAACATTGCTCCCAAATATCTGAAGTTCAGAGATGCTTAGCCTCTTCAAATGACTTCGGAAAGGTTAGAAATAAATAAGCCATATGTTACCCCTGATAATGCTCCTCCCCATTAGGCAGTTTGTAACAGGGAAGCAAACACCCTTCCCTTCCTTCTGCACTCAGGCTTTTCCAGTATTTTTAATATCCGCATCGCTTAGAAAACCCTGGCCTTCAAAAACAACGCTTAGTTCCTTCAGTTCTGGCTTTGAAGTGGTTCTATCGTAGATCTAGTCAGTAAAAATTCTAATTCGTGGTACACAAGCATAAATATAAAGGGAAGCATCCATTACAGCTTGCTTTTAAACTCCAGTGAACTCTCAGAGCTAAACCTTCTAACAGCAGGAACTATCTCAAGCAGAATATCACTGGGTGGGAAGAATTTCAGCCAAAATGTTTAATTGAATTTATTTCCAAGAAAGAGGCCAAGTGGGGGAGGAGAAGCTGTTTTGCCTCTGTTGAACAATTCTGGCAGCCTCCTGTTTGAGCAGTTCTAGTTCTTCTGTGCTTTGGAGCAGGGACTTGAAGGCTGGCAGGGAGGTACACGTGTACACTTCATGCATTCTGTCATTTCTGTGCAAATCCACCCAAATTTGGCCTTGTTAGAAGTCTTTTAGGCTGAGATGGGAGAGAAAGAAGAGAGAAAGAATCTCTCCTGACCTCACATAAGCTATGATCTGTTAGGGAGCAGAGGGCTGGACACCCAGAGACTAATACTTTCAACAACTGCAGTTTGGAAGGGGTAGATGTCTGTACAGGCTGCAACTATGCCAGATGATGAAGCCACTGTCTCCGATCTGCCCCCCAACTACTCAGATCACTTTCTTTATTTCCCATCAGCCTACTCCTGTAAGAGCTCCCTAACCCACTATTTCAGATTACATTAAACAGCTTATTTTTAGCCAGCATGGCTAGTTGTGGATGAAATGCATTGGAGAGAGCTTATAGAAGCAGCTCAGCCATGGAGGGTGCCCCAAACCTTGAGATGCTGTAGTTTGTACCAAGTTAAAGTGCTGAGATTTAGTTTGAGATAGAGACATTCTCCAAACACTTGAAATCCCAGCATTGCTTGGGCCTAATAGGGAAGAAACTGTTACAGAGCAAGAAAAAGGCAGGGATGGAAGAGACTAAGGCACCCTGTGCTGGGGAAGACTGCCAGGGAAGACACTGTGACAATGATCAGAACACAGGTCTGGAGATGATGCATACAGATGTTGGCCATAAGAGTGCACAAGGGAAAACCTAGGAATGCAGCTTAGGTCTTTGAGTCTTACCAGTCCACTAAGCTAAGGGACTGATCATGCAGTCTTAATATTTGATGAAGTTTTGTTTGCAATATTGTATGAATATGAAAAGATATTTGTTTAAACTAGTAAACAAATTGGTTAGAAAACTGATTCCTAGAAATTCCCTCAGTTACATTGCCAGGAAGTATCTGGCAGAGTTTGGCAAAGCAAAATAAGTAGCTCCCAAACTCTTGGGGTACAGAAATAAGTGTAAGTCTCTTCACAAGCCAGTACGTGTGCTTATGCGGGGCTTTTTTTTAGTGCCTTCAGGGTGTATTTGGTAGCTGAGAAGCAAGACCTTGTCTCCTGAGGGTAGTTCCAGTTGCTGCAGGATCAAGCTACAGTAGGAAGAACTCCTCTCGTTATTTTGGTTTTCACAGTAATGCTTTGAGGCAAAGGTAAAAGGTTACTGAAAAGTTGTATGTGCTTGACACACACGAGTCTGCACATAGAACCACCACCAAATCCAGGAGAAGACAAATTCACTACCTTAAAAGTACATTATTTCCTTAGTAGGAAAAGGCCATGCTTCCTGTCAGACTAGCAAAGCTAAAAAGATGCTGCTACTAGTAGTATTTTAACACCTAGGACTCGCATCAAAAGATCTCTAAACTTCTGAAGGAGTCTGGCTTCAATACCAAGCACTGCTTGCAAGGAAGAGAGGGGACTGAAACTGGAATGATAGAATCATAGAATCATAGAATCGTTAGGGCTGGAAGGGACCTTCAAAGGTCATCTAGTCCAACCCCCCTGCAAGGAACAGGGATATCTCCAACTAGATCAGGTTGCTCAGGGCCTCATTCAACCGGGCCTTGAACGTCTCCAGGGATGGAGCATCCACCACCTCTCTGGGCAACCTGTTCCAGTGTTCTACAACTCTCATGGTAAAAAATTTTTTCCTAATATCCAACCTGAATCTACCTCCCTCTATTTTAAAACCATTACCCCTTGTCCTATCACAACTGGCCCTCCTGAACAGCCTCTCCCCATCTTTCTTGTAGGCCCCCTTGAGGTACTGGAAGACCGCTATAAGGTCACCCCGGAGCCTCCTCTTCTCCAGGCTGAACAGCCCCAACTCTTTCAGCCTGTCCTCATAGGAAAGGTGCTCCAGCCCTCTTATCATCTTCGTGGCCCTCCTCTGGACCCTCTCCAACTGGTCCATGTCCTTCTTACGTTGGGGGCTCCAGAACTGGACGCAATACTCCAAGTGAGGTCTCACGAGGGCAGAGTAGAGGGGGAGAATCACCTCCCTCGACCTGCTGGCCACACTCCTCTTGATGCAGCCCAGGACGCGGTTGGCCTTCTGGGCCGCAAGAGCACATTGCCGGCTCATATTGAGCTTCTCGTCCACCAGTACTCCCAAGTCCTTCTCCTCAGGGCTGCTCACGATCTATTCTATGATTCTATGATTCTCCACCCAGTCTGTAATTGTGCCTGGGATTGCCATGACCCAGATGTAGGACCTTGCACTTGGCCTGGTTAAACTTCATGAGGTTGGTACGGGCGCACCTCTCCAGCCTGTCGAGGTCCCTCTGGATGGCATCCCTCCCTTCCAGCGTGTCGACGGCACCACACAGCTTGGTGTCATCAGCGAACTTGCTGAGGGTACACTCCATGCCACCGTCCACGTCACCGACAAAGATGTTGAAGAGGGCCGGGCCCAACACGGACCCCTGAGGGACGCCACTCGTGACCGGTCTCCACATGGACATCGAGCCGTTGACCACTACTCTCTGAGTACAGCCATTGAGCCAATTCCTTATCCACCGAGTGGTCCATCCATCAAACCCATGCCTCTCTAGTTTAGAGAGAAGAATGTCATGCGGGACAGTGTCAAAAGCTTTGCACAAGTCCAGGTAGATGACATCCGTTGGTCGACCCTTGTCCACCGATGTTGTCACCCCATCATAAAAGGCCACCAAGTTGGTCAGGCACGATCTGCCTTTGGTGAAGCCATGTTGGCTGTCACCCACCACCTTCTTGCTCTCCATGTGCCTTAGCATGGTTCCCAGGAGAATCTGCTCCATGACCTTGCCAGGCACAGAGGTGAGGCTGACCGGCCTGTAGTTGCCCGGGTCCTCCTTGTTCCCCTTTTTAAAAATGGGGGTTATGTTCCCTCTCTTCCAGTCATCGGGGACCTCACCAGACCGCCACGACTTCTCAAATACAATGGCCAGTGGCTTGGCAACTTCATCCGCCAGTTCCTTCAGGACCCGCGGATGGATCTCATCAGGTCCCATGGACTTGTGCACCTTCAAGTTCCTCAGATGTTCCCGAACCTGCTCTTCAAGTACAGTACAAGATTCTCATCTTTCCACATCAAGTGCTTTTCCAGTGCACACATCTCTGACCATGTTTTTTTGGCATTCTTCTCGTTTTAATAGCCCTGAAAGTATCACTTGTCCTTATTGAGGTAGGAAAGACTGAGTACAAATATGCCCAAAGTTAAAATACAACAGATGTGAACTTCCCCAAGCAGCGCGAGGAGTCAGACTGCAGAATTACCCTTGGTTATTAGACTACAGCTCTTGGGGTGCCCAACCCTGGCTCCAAGACACCCTCAAGCTGACATGTACAAAATCCACATCTGAACTCTGGAGCTTCAGATTCTCCTCTATCAGAGTACCAAAGATGTAAACCCTGGTGCACAACAGCTGAAGCTGCAGAATGGCTTTGGTGCACCTGTAGGGCCTGGTGCCATAGGAAGCTATTAATTCACCTCGACTCTGCTGCCTGTTGACTATCCCGCCCAGCGTCCATCGCCGGTCCAGGCGTCTCAGATGAGCCTTGCGTCGCTTAGAAACTAGTTTGGAACATGGATGGAAAACAAAAACAAAAAAAAAAAAAAGAAAAAAGAATGGGAGGGTGAGGAATAAAAACAAAACATGACATTTACAAGCACTGGTCTTGTTAGCAGCAATGGATTAGGTGGGATGCAGAAACTTTGTTTTAGTTTATATAGTACAGTTGAACAAGTTAGCTTCTTGAGCCTGAGCAACATGTACTACCTAGAACTGTCAAAAATTGCCACTCTTGCTATTGACTTTCCTTAAAAAAAAAACTAAACACAACCAAAAAAACAAACAAAAACATACACACACCCCAAAACAAGCTGCACAACTGAGGACAACTTGTCCAAGGAGGCTGCACTGGCAGGACAGATCAGCATCATTGCTGTCAGGTCTCCTACTTAGGCTGCATGATTTTTGAAGAATTCAGTCTATTGCATCTGACATCAAACCCAACAGGGTTTTAATGTTCTCTAAGCAAGTTCCCACACTATAAACGAAATCCAGGGAAAAAAAAAGCAGCTTCTCTTATGTGAGTTCACTTGTAACAGCAGCATTCAGGAATAGAACCCAAGTGAAAAAATGTCAGAAGCCTCCTGGTTTGCAACAGGTGACTCAATCACTGCCACAGCTAATTCTCATGATTCAAACTTCTAACATATTGATTACAAGTATAAGGAAAAACCTAACCTTGCAATTATTGAGCAGGCTCAAAAAGCTAACAAGCCAGAACTGAGAAGGAGTTACACACTGAAACAATAATTTATGCTTAAAATATAAATGACAAGACACTTATGGAAACGACATTGTGAGAGCAGCTGTGCACAGAGGACACCACTTGTTTTCTGGATCGCATATGTAGAAGTGTACTCAGTTCATTCTTCCACTTGTGAAGGTGTGAATGACACAGGAACCAGTGGAGTGGCAGAGAAACACAGACAAGCACTTCCCTTTTTCCATGCAAGGGCTTCCATGCTAGTTTGGCAACTACTGCAAAGGTGCATGGTGCTCCCACAAAGCAATGCAAAATATTGCACCCTGGCAACAGCTGAAGTGTAAACACAACCGTTTTGTTAGCAATGCTGGGAAGCTGTTCATAAACTCTAATATCACACGATTAATAATCACTCAGTTCTGCTTATGTGCACTCATTTGGGGAATATATCCTTATACTCATGAGAGCAGACACCATTGTCTTCTAGAACTGTGTTCTGTAGACAATCAGGCACAGCAAAATTATTTGATTGGGAAATGATCAGCCAAACAAGTCAAAAATTAATAACTTCCTCTTAAAGTGGCTCTTGGCTTTTTTGCCCTTTATATCTGTCAGGGGCTTAGACCAGACTTCTGCACACAGCTCACTCTCCTCAATTTCTCCTTTGCTGTAAGCCTAAACCTTTCCTAGTCACCTTAAGAGGAGGTGTGGTGAGTGGTGTTGAATAGACACAACCCCTAGTTTGTGGTACTCTGTACTTTCCCTTTGATTCTATGTGGGTCAAAGAAGAGAAGAACCACAAGTTTTCAGAGGAACTGGATTTCAAGTTTATAGATAGCTGTGTTTTTGGCTAAAGGAACTCAGTGATTCTCTTGGAAGCCCATGATGGCACAGAAGATGAGCTACCTTCAGTCATTACTGGTAGTGTTTTTCTTACCAATTGGTTTAACCTGATGGCAGTCTCCAAACTAACAGGATGTTAGACTGCCAATTACACACATGCTACACAAGAGGCAACACAGGACACATCATTAGACATACAGATTATGGCAGAGAGAGAAGCTAAAGATAAATTCACAGTAAGGCTGCCAGCATTAGGAGGTTTCTGTACAAGAAGGGAGGAGATGAAAGATGTTGAACTTAAAGGCTTATAGGAAGGAGAAGTGTGGAGGGGGGAGAAGTTTGCTTTAGGTGTCAACATAGAGCAGTCACCCACAGCTCCTTGCCTTCACCAGGAGTTCGGTGGATTCAGCCATTCATGAGCAGCCTTCGAGCACAGCATGTCACACAGATCCACCACACCGTGTCCTCCTCAACATACGACTATCCCCAGTGACAGCTCTTTTATATCACAATGATGCTTTTACATGAGTCAGTTTTTTTTCTCCTCAACAATACTGAATTTTGCCATTTGATCTCAGACTTACACTTGGTTGGTCATGCCACAGTTAGTCACCAGAAAGGTTATTTATCAAGAAGCGTCTAAACCTTTCCAGAGACCATTTTAAGATGTTTACTGTAACAGCTTCTGTGGCCATGAATGTTTCTTTAGATTACTTTCTGAATGTTTTCCAAGCCTTGTGAGATGGTGTTGGTCTAAACACAGGCCCAGGTAGAAGTCAAATGCCTGCCCTCATCCTGACGAAAGATGTTGTGCAGGCTCAGATGCAGGGAGGAAACACTTTTGTCTTTCTCAGTGAACAGACTATTGAAAGAGACACATGGAAATATTACTGCTATGTAGAGGCAGCATTACTACTAAGTTGCATTCAGCAACTTTTACATTTCTTATATGTAAACTTTTACATATCATATACAAGGGCCTGCCACAGCCGAGTAGACCTCTGGGTCTGCCTGGCTCGTGGACTTGTTCCAGGCCCTCTGAAATGGAGAGGGCCAAGAGGCTGATACAGAAAGCTCTCTACATTAGTGTTTCTATCCTTTCAAAGTAGGCAGAGCATAGATTGCACAGCTGCAGGAAGCCAGCATCACCAGGAGTCACTCTGAAACTTGTATGAACTCTAAATCCAGGGGCTAGGGCACTTAAGCCCCTTAAAGTGCCTTCCTCCTCAGTTATATTGGAGCCTCTTCCTCCTGTATACTGATAGAGATTTGGCAAGTTTTCTGCGTAAGTATGTTCACTATTATACACTTTTCTTTAAGAAAGCACATCCGAGTTGTTCTTCCCTGTCTTATGGAATAACTATTAGGAGAAGTGTAGCCCAAGTAAGGAACTGGAGAGAAGGAAAACAAAGAACAAAAGAAGTCTCAGCTTATGTGGTTAGTACCATAAAACAAAGTCACTGAAAAGCAAGTGAAAGCTGGGGCACATCAAAGCCGCTGTGGAGGTAATGCAATTAGATTTGTCACTGAGATGGAACTGAACAGAAAGGGAAGAACAGTCTCAGGTTTCACTGTATCTGGATTTGGAGTAAGGCAGGGACCATAGCTGAGGAGAACAGTAAAATGGATTAAAGATGATCAACAGGAAAAAGATAACGAACATTTGATAGATTTTCCATTACCCAGGGAAGACTGTTGTGTGGCAACAGCCCTGTGCAGAGCACACTCCAGAGGGCAACATGAAAGGAGGAGGAGAGCTTGAAATGAAAGCAGTTTAAGCAATAAGGCTGTCAAGCATGCACCATATTTAAGAGTCAGGAAAAGGGAGGAAGCTACAGACCAACAGACAAGGCATTCTTCAGCTCTTTCAGAAAAGTGCAACAAGTCTTTTTTCTTTACTAACAGGGAAACTTTACTAACTGCTTTTGCATCCACCAAGACGTTGCATCATACCAAAGTGGTTCCTGGCCTACCAGTCTACAGCCAGTCTGTCTCTAAATCCTAAGTGACCCAGGATATGGGTAGCTTTGAGCAGGGAAAAATGAGTTACAGAGCCAAAGATTTCAATAAGCCACAGATGTCACCCTTGGGGCCCAGCACAAAGTTATGCTTTGCCTGTGTGCTATCTTAATGGGCAGATGGTCACCCCAACGCATCTCTAAGCCTCCTGCCTGTGCTAAGAAAAGGTCAGCTGAGTTTCCACATACATTTTACATAAGTGTCACATCAAGAACACCTAGAAATTTAGCAAGACATTCATTAGAACGGAGCAAATGATAATAAAAGTGTCCTTTGTACACAGTTGCTACATGAGGAGTCTATTAAGATGTGGTTAGTCTTTCATAATGGAACACAGGAACATGTGAGATTGTACTACTCCATTTCTGGAACCTGAATTAAGCATCTTTAGCCAAAAAAATAGTGCAGCTAAGTATATATACACGACAAATGGCATCTCAGCTTTAATAGAATGAGACCACATCAAATAAAATTACCTTTCCACACAATCACAAACCACAGTTAACAGCAGTGAAACTAGTTTCAAGGATTAATTAAAAAAAATTGTAATGAGAAGGAAGCATTAAAGTTAAATATCACTCCTTTTAATGACCTGTGGCTCTAAAAGGCATCTTCTTTCAATTAAAAGCTCTCATTTGTATAACTTCTGCAAACAAGCCATGCAACTTCTCGCCTTCCATGGACATGAGAGTCCAAGACCTCTACCAGAACATACTGCTTGGACTTGCACATAAGTTGTCTGTATGTTTTTTAAGGGTATTAAAATTAGCATCATTTCAGCTTTTGAACCTTTTGTCACACTGACAGTCCAAGCTGGTCACAAGGGGATTACAGGCATGGTACTTCACTCCAATTTCTTCTGCAATAATTTATGTACTGATACAAGATGGGAGAAGAGGTTACTGCGCCGGATTAACGGTCACAAGTGGCAGCAAGAGTTTTCAAAGTTTTCCTATGGGGTGAAAAGCATAAAGCAAGTGAATACCAGTTTTCCCTTGATAACAAGAAGTTTACCATACCTTCCCCAAGTTTGGATGTGTTAATGTCAGAGTCATCTCTGGTTCCATTTTGCGATTCCAGGTATGTAGCAGGGACCCAGCCCTGCTCCTCTGCTGTGCTCACAAACCACCAACCTACAAAAAGAAGCAAAAGAAATTGTTCAGTCAACTTGAAGGGGAACAAGAACAGCAAGATGGTACTGAGAAGGTAGCAGAGAGTCAGCAGCTTTGGTGCAGATTTGGGTTACTCTGCAGCCTCCTAGAAGGAAAGGGTGTTTAGTCCTATTATACCATTTCTATCACATTCTCACAGCAGTAAATGAGTGTGCAGGCAAGCCTGATGTTAAAAAAAGGTTGCAATGGAGTCAACATCAGTTTATTTTAAGAAACCTGAAGTCTATCCATGACAACTCTGATTTGAGTCTCCAATTCAGTTTCTCAAAGCAAGTCTTGCAACATGTACATGTACAGTATCAAAACACTTTGTATGTGTTTATATGTATATGAATGTATGGGAAATGTCACAAACATTGCCCAAATCCTAGTATGAGATACCATAGAAATCAAAAGATGGAAATAGGAAAGACTTCAGCAGAAGGGCACAGATTTCAGAATAAGATCCAAAATAATAAGTGTTCTTAGAACACTTGTCACCACAGCTGGTGTTTAACAAACATGACTTGAATTCAATTCCAGCCCTGGGAAGCTGGAAAGTACTGCATACAGAGAGAGAAAAGCTAACTGAAATGTGAACTCAGGCCATAAGCTCCAGTTATTTGCTCTCCCACCTCAACATCCAAGTTTCGACCACTATCTACAAAAACGTTAAGTATTCACCAAATATACAGATATAACTTTTACGTTGCATCCATGGATGGATGACTAAAATTATAGGTGAGCCATCTTTAGGTTAAAGGCATCCCAGCCTTAACTGTCCTTGCCTCTTTTCTTGCTTGGCTACATTGATTTATTGAATCCTCTACTGGCTTTGATGTAGACTTACCCACCCAAGAGCTTGCTGCTCTCAGATATGAGCACAAATTAGATTCTGTTCAATTCAAGTAAGGTCAGGGTTAAGATACAGGACAATGAAAAGCCAAGCAGGCAAACCATTTTTGTTGTTTTTCTACACTCTCCCAGTCTCCTCCTAAAACGCAAGTTGCTTTGTCAGGACAATGCAAACTATCGTTCAACACCAATCTCTCAGACTCCCCAAAGGGAGTTTAGAAAACAGCTATTTCTGTACATGCACCTCAAAACAGTTTACAGACTTTAATGGCTGTCATAAACCCTGTAACTTTTGCAGGAGACTCCCAAGCCTGCCTGCGACGCAAAGGCATGCAACTTGCTTTAAAGAAGAAAAAAATAAAAAGAAATCAACTGAAACAAAGCTAAAGCGTTCATGCTAAAAGTCACCCAAGTTGGTTCCAAATCCTGTCACAGAAGATGTTACCATAGGACAGTAGTTACAAATCCCCCTTTTCATCCCTGGGGCCCGCAGCAGGCTGACCACGCGCCCCCAGCAACAAACCCCTCGCCCGCCACCGCGCAGCTGCTAGGGAGCTCTATTTATTTACTCTCAAAACTCAGACATGGCTTTCCATTTTCTGGCCCAGCAGAGGTTTGGAAACTTTGCTTCACAAGACTCATGGTTGGAAAGTTTAAATTTAGTTATTCCTCCTCAGCAGGAGGTGGATTCTCCTGCCACGAAGCCCACAGCAGCAAACACGCAGGAACTGCCAGACCGTTTCAAAAGCACATCTTCATGGTTGTTCCTTATTTTACTAGTAACGTATCAACATGGGTAGCGCACACAGTTTAACATACACTTATAATTAGGCACAAAATGTCAGAAGCTGGCTTTCAGCTGATATCAATTACACTGGAATAGTTTATGTAAACTCTTCCTCAGAAAGAAATTAAACACAATTGCACAAAAATGACTTGCCTACACTCAAAATGTGTGCTTGGGCCAAATTCAAACCATGGTAAAACCATTTTTGGAGGGCTGGATCCATAGCCTTGACGCTGACCCAGTGCTAGCCCATTTCGCAATAAAGCTCCTCTGGTTTGGCTCACTGAGCTGTATCATGGCCTCAGAGCCAAGTTTAAGGTCTTGGATTTGGGACCATAGGGTAGCTGAGCTTCCATCCATTTAAAACAGAGCGCTCTGCTAAAAAGCAACCATTTACCCCCACACCTGGGCATGCATACACGTCTTCCCCATATCATGGTATCTCCCTACTGCCATTCCCAGTGCCTGAAAGGCCTCGGCAGGGAGACCTCATGACTCTACTGATCTCACAACCAAGCTCTCACATACCAGTTGGAAGTTGAGTCACATTTCAGGTAGGTTACAGTCAAGTAACTCAGCCAAATCCATTGCAACATGCAGACAGAGTGTACAATGGTCTAAGCAAGGTTTTAAGCTGCTTTGATTCTTCAAGCCATCACTAAGATTAAAGCTCCTAGTTGCCACAGAGCTCATGAGAGTCATCATTTCTTTCTAAATATTTTCATTATAAACTATTTGCAAAGGTAAAGTATAAACAAGAAAACTGCGCAACTACTGAGAAATCAGCATCTGTTCAGGTTCAGAGAAAACCAGTCCCTGCTCTGAAATTCTCTTCTCCTGTTTCAAGGTTGCTTCCAAAAGGACAAAAAAAAAAAGCTTTAATGCAGCTCACTTGAATAGTATGTATACAGAAAAAAAAGTATGTTTTACTTAAACAGCCTGAACAACTGAGAAGCCTGAGAAACTTCCAGCAGCACCTCCCAGCAGCAGAGAAGTCAAAAACGGATGCTCACAAGCAAGACGTGCAAGGCCTCAGAGTGGCCAAGCAGACGTTGCAGAGGCACCTCACTCCTTGAGACAAAAATCTTAATTATGATGGCACATCTAAGCCATCACCCTACAGAAAGGACATTAGAGAATAATGCAAGAACTGACAAACTCCTCGCAGAAAAGGGCTGAAATGCAGACAAGTTCTACAACACAGTCTGTGCATGACAGCCATGAACTGCAGAACTTGGCCCAGCTGATCATGAAGTACCTGCTCTGCACTACACTCTCATTAGAAGCATTAGGGCAGCTGCCATTTGGTTCCACCACCCTTTCCCCCCCACTCCCAGGTTCATGAGAGTTCATGGTTTGCAGACAAATTAGCCAGATTGGCCTTTTGTCTGCAGAAAGTCAGGGCGATAATGGCACAAACTATCTCATGTCTCCTCCCCTGCCATCCTTCCCGATCCAGAGCATCACACAGACGCTGTTAGAAAACTTGCTTTTGAAACACAGAACAAAACATTGCATTTATTTTGAGTTCTCCCTCTATGCTGGAGTTGAGCTTGACTTCACAATTCGTTATTAAAACCATTCTGCAGCAACATCTGCAGGGAATTATGTAAAGTTATCTCCGTGCACTGCCAAGCCAGTCTGAAGTTCGTTCTTGCACTCACACCATCTGTAAAAATTAGGCAGTGCTTTACAGCTTGAGTTAACCCTTACAGACGCCCCTACCTCTCAGGCATCAAAACACAACTCCACAGCTGATGTGGCATGGATGTCTAGACTGAGACTCATCAGTCTTCATCCCTGACGAGGATTCCAAGGGAATCTGAACCTCACAGAAGGCACATAGGGAGTTGTAGCCACTGCACCCAGACCAAGCTCAGCTCTAGCTTTGCTACATTACTCTAAATCCTGCCTTAACACTCATCCAAGAATATGAACTTTTAAGGTAGGGGTGCAATTTTTTTCCCCAAACATGTTGACCCTCTGGTTAGCATCTGACAGCATCCCTAGCTGCGATAGCCAAGATGTCTCTACACTCAGACAGTCCATCTAAGCTCTGATAACTCTCAGGCATTTTCAGCATGGAGCTACAACAGTTACCTAGAAACAAAAGGTTCCACTTGCCACATGTACATACACACGGCAAGATGATGATTGCAAAATAGACTGGTTACACTGGAGAGTGAATAAATGACAAAAATACTTTGATTCTAAAATACATGTTCTTGCTTTTAATTGTATTCCCAGTCCTTTTCCCAAAAGGCTTTAAAGAACACAAAAGAATTAAGCAAGCATTATCCACAACCCATACCATGGGAAACTACTAGAAGATAGCTAAAGGACTGTCTCTTATGCCAGTTTTGCTTATGTTTACATGCATCCTCACTCATGCATGCCTCAATATTGTCTCTTTCTCCACACTAACAGGAAAATCAGCTATTTCTGTTGGAGTCTGCCTAATCATAAGACACTATAAATCACTTAAAAAAAAATAAAAATTGCAGGATCATGGTTTCTAATTCTCCCCTCAGCCAATAATTTCTCTGTAGACTTTTATAGTCAATTTATAGCTTAACTAAACAAGAAGGATAGCAACACTGGAAAAGGGAATGGGAATCTTTCCTGCATGAGTGGACTATACATTCTTCTAAACAAATACTTAAATAACACTCCACCTCTCAAGAGTCTTGGAAAAGTCCCACTCAAGTAGCAGTCTGGTACATTTGACATGCGCTCTTCGGGCTTCAGACAGGTGCTCCTTTTTAAGTCTTTCTCTCTTGGAACTCTCTCTTGAGGGATTTTTTGATCCAACAACTTAAGTTGCCCTACAAAGCAGTACTAGCTGCAATCAGGTCATTTCCAGGCCTGGCACACAGAACTTTTCGTGCCAACCGCTGATTACTTTCCTTCAGAGATGTGATCTGCTTATTTAAAAAACATCCAAGGTAGGAGTATTGCTGCGCAGATGAAGGTGCTTGCTTTTTCCACATCTCTAGAGCTCTTCCCACACAGTACATGTACATTTGATGTAGATTTGATACACATGGGGATGTCAGTTGTACTTGCTTCAGACAGACCTCCAAAGAACATGGAGAAGCAGAAATATAAAGGCACCAAAAGCACTATTTTCCAAGAGGGATCTTCTGCAGTAAGCATATTCTCACACCCACTTCCTAAAAAAAAAATCACTACAGCGTCTGTATGCTATTAGACACTATTGCTGTATATGCTGGCTCTGCTCTCTGTAAAAGGCTCCTTCAGTCCCACACACTTGGGAAAGGCGCTGGGTTGAAAGCATTGAATTAGTATGAAGGCCAGTGTCTGATTTCTGAGCATTTTGTCCTTACAATTCACAGAAGAGGCATCTTTCTTTCAGAGATGGAGATTTATGCAAGAGGTCTTCCTAGCACGGAGTTGACTATAGTTTGGGGTAGAGAAGTCTGTGTGTGAGTCACTGCGCAGCAGACTAAGGCTGTCATCTCAGGATGAATTATTAAAGTTGGTGAAAAATTAAAGGCAGCTTTCATCTTTAAACACAAAGTCTCCCAGCCTGGTGCACTGCAGACTTCACTGCACTCAACCATGAAGCAATGTTTTTTCTCGTTTTAAAGATGGAAGTGGGGCTCAAATAAAAACATGCTCAAGGAAGAAAGATGTGCTTGTGGCAGACATCCTACTTGAACACCATTAAGATCCACAGCTCTTTATGTGCCATACTCAAAGCAGATTGGGCCACACATTAGGATTCCAGATCAACCACGTATCATGATCCTTCCAGCCAGTTCACATCCTGCAGCTATGCACTAGGAGCATGTTTGCATGGGCAACCCCACTTCTCGTGGGATCCTCATCTTGCAAAGTGTTGCAACCTCAAACGTCTGTGCCTGACTGCTCTCACAGTCAAGAGTGAAGGTTGTCACCTTGCTTGCAACTACTATGGTTGTGCTCTAGGTACCGGGTTCTGCTTAGAAATTCAGGAATAAAACTCACCACCCCAAGTTACTGCTTAACTCCAAGAGGCTTTTAAATTTGCTGATGAAATACCCCAAGAGACTCACAGCACTGTGATGGGGAGGAGTTACTAGCTTCTTCATGTGAGAGAAGAGGAAAAAGGATCACACCTGTCACTCTTTTCATTGTAGCCCAGCATAGGAAATTGGAACTTCTACATGGGTTACGAAACAGGTTTTCTACCATAGCATTAAAAGCTAAATGAAGAGTTACAAACAGAAAAGTTACATTCTGCCCAGCAAGCTACTCTCAATATTTAAACTAGTAACAGTTTTATTATTCAGTGAAGAGAGAATACAAAGGAAGAAGGAAGAGAGGCTGCACACTCCTGTGGCTTGCTCCAAAGTTCAACTAAAATTTACAGGTGTCGCTATAAAAACACAAGAGGAACCTGACCTTAAGAACATCACTTAGGAACCCTGACAACCCAAAGTACACATGCAGTGCCCCGGAAACATTTTTCTTTCCCTCCTTACAGAGGGTCTGAAAGCTGAATTGTGTCCTCAGAGTATAAGCTGCAGCAGTTTTTGCTTAATTCGGTGATGGAAACAACACTTGAGAAAAGGGCTTCCTGAAGTGGGGGGGGGGGGGAGGGGGGGGGAGGGATGGGGAGCAGGAGGTGGGGACTTCTGGAAGGCCGGACTCTGTTTATATCATTTTTTGGCTATTAACAGAACAGCACTTTGCCTTACAGAGCTAAAAGTTGGAACAAAAGACCAAGAGCTGAGACCACGGTTTGCTGTTCTGCACGAATATTTGACAGTAACTGCGAATGCTTAGGACTCAGCAGCAGCACAGGGAATTGCATTCCTTGCACTGCTTGAGGTGTTACTGAGTTCAAGGAAAATAGAAGTGAATTCCAGAGTTTGGGTGCTCTAACTTATGAGGGAGGGAACAGAGTTCTTTCCTTCATCGACTGGCTATTAAGGTAACTAGTTGTTTCAGGTCTATATGATTATGGATGTGCTATCCTAATGCTTCTAGTCTGTCTTCTTCCTCCACCTTTACTACTAATATTGTGGCACTGGTAGATGGAGACTTCTCAGCTGTGCTGTTAACGTATCTTACCTTCGCTGCTGTAGTCCAGTTCCTATGGTTGCAGAGCTGGCTGGCACAAAGGGCCCACTACATGTGAATAAATATCCTAGTTATTGCTGCCACACAGGTTTTTCCTGGAGCAAAAGCAGCTGACTAGGTGTGTACATAAGTGCTCGATACAGAGTCCCAAAGCGTGTCTCAGATTCTGGCTTAAACATCTAGCTTGCTTGGATTGGTTTCATATCACATTATATGCCTAAACACACACGTATATATGTGGAAATTCACACCCTGACCTCTGCATTCAAATATGTATTACCCTAGTCTTCTACTGGGATTGCAACTGTGTTTCCTCATACTTCTGGAAGAAGTAGAAGTGTTCAGAACATGGGAAAAGTTCATGGGAAAACAAGAATACTGGATAATATACAACTCAGCTCTAATACTTTATGGGTTACATCACTAGTAGAGACGATGGATATTCACAGTATTAGACAACTAGGAAATACCACATTACTGTATGTGTTCAAATCTTGTAAGCTAGTAGGTGACAAGTCTTCCAGAGGTGCACATTTGGAAAAATATGTATATATTTATCTCTTATTACAGTTGTGACTTCTTGTGTATGTGTTTGGGGGTGGGGTGGGGGAGTTAAGCACACAGTTTATCTTTGGGTTCTGATAATACACACTGATAGTTACAAACTCCAAGTGCTATAGTATGTGCAGCTATTTGCTATGGCCCAATTGTTACCCAGGGACTTCCCCTCCCTGTTTTAAAAAAGGACCTTGAATTTGTATATTGACACAGCTGGAATAAAGGAATCTGCCAAACACGTTTTCAAGAATTGGCATGTACAGCCACAAAGCCATCACATAATCCAGTACAAATTACACAAGCTGTGTCCTTAAAGAAAAGGAGTAAATGCACTACCTATTACATGAATAGCTATAAAAAAAAGTCTTGGACACTGCCTGGAAAACCCAGATCAAGTCCCATCACACTCCAGGTCACCAGCTTCCCCTAAACCATGAAATACCCTGGGCTTCCAAAGACAGAAGCAGAGGAGAGCAGCACTTGTCCATGGCCAACTCCAAAACACACAGAGCCAACATGTCCAAGGTGTTGGCTGGCATCCCCAGACCACTGAAATTAGGGCATCCACGCAATGAAGTCAGCTGGTTCTATAGGCCAGTCAGCACCCAAGAAGTTGCAAGAAAGGTTTGCCAAGGCTCAAACATCCTAATGCCTTCTAAAAATAAATTTAAAATAATCTTTCCCTTCCTGCTTTACTTGATTTCAAGAACACCTAATGATGAAACTGTCCATGGGATGTGAGCTGCATGCCAGATAGCCCAACAAGTTTGTGGCTCACAGTCTTTGTTCAGTATAGGAACAAAAGAAACTAAAAGAGGAGTGCTTTACTCAGAGGAAATATCTCATCAATCACAAGGAGGAACAAAGCTACCTCTAGGTGGGCATACTATATTGTACAAGCAGCCTGACTGCAGCTGCTAGCCTGTAAATGCTGAGTACTGCACAGTAACCGGACTAAACCAAGGTCCACCATAGCCCAGTGGCTTTCAAGAGGTTACTGACTTGGATGGCAAGACTGTGTTGACCAGTATACCAGTGCAACTCACAGTATGAACTCAGTTTTTACAGAAATTACCTGTTTACTGATCACAGATTTTCCTTTTTTCATCTGATCTGCTTGGAAACAGGATTTCCAGTCTGACCTCTAGTTCTGGTCACACTGCGTATCAATTTTCACCTTTCTTGCAATCTTTTTTCTCTTGGAAAGTGATAGATTTACATGCACCCTTCAAAGATGAAGTCTCTGTGATTCTAGTAACCACAAGGCAAGGTAAGATTGCTAGAGGGCACACAGACTCAGCCAGTGTAAAAAGCTATGCATTAAGCCTGTAATAGGCATCAAGTAGTACTGGACAGTACCTTCTTCCTTTCTTTCTTCCCCTCCTCCCAAATTTCCTTTACTTCAGTACATCTCAGAAGTCGACCAGTGAGGATATTGACTGCTGCTAATGTCTTTCAGTACAGTTTCTCTGATCATGTAAGTTTATGGGACACTTTCCTTCCTCCATGCTCTATGACAGCCCAGAGTTTTCATCTTCTATTTCCAAAAGGATTTCTGTCCTGTATCTCCTTTAGTGTTTCTACTGTTAGGAAAAGGTAGCTCAAGCAGAAAGGTTAAGCAATAAATCCATCCCTCACTCTCTTTAAAGCCTGTCCCCCTCACCTCCTCTCTACCAGCCTATTGTTTAGAGGTTGAAATCTATAGATCCAAAGTTTTAATGAACCTGCCAAAATGATACTATAGGCACCATGTTTACATAAATTAATAACTTACAACAGCTTCCAACCACAAGTGGTTTGCTGGGGCATGGAGGGAAGGAGACTCCAGCACACAGCACAGAACATACAGAATCAGGTGGGCAAACCCAGTCCGTGGCAGCAGACAAGTAACCCACTGCCTTCAGAAAGGCTATGCCAGTGCAGCCAGCTCCTGCAGCAGATTTTCCAGAGCCACGAACAACTGATTACAGAAAAGGCATGCAAACAGATGGCCTTCTGCCCCATGGGGCATGGGGAGCTCAGCCCCAGGAGCCAACAGAGACTCTCTATTAGTCATTACCAGTTGCGGGGTTGTACGTTTTCTGTGGTCAGCCAACAGCGTGCAACAGTCAAGCTCACAAGTAATTTCCTTTACATTCACAGGACTTAATCCTAAAGCAAACACATTTTGTGTCCAAGCTTTTTTTAGGAAAACATGAATAAGCTTTCAAATGGGCCTCATAGTAATCTTGTCCAAAGATTACAAATTACTTCCTAGTGGTTTAAAAAAGTTACAGACCCTCAGCCCCAGCTGATAGGAAACAGCCTTCACAGGCAGCAGAAAATAGCCAATATTTACTTCCTGCACAGATTGACAAAAGTTGCTTTTGTTTTAATTTCTTATTCTGAAGTCTGTAGAGAAGGTGGTGGGAGTTGCTTACTAGGAAATCCTTAAAACTCCACAGAACGAGGAAAAAGAGACTCTCTGGACTAGGAATGATCCTAGCAGAGTACCAAACAGAATGCAAGGTGCTAGAGTCAAAATCATACAGAAATCCCGTGTGTCAGTCAAAAATATATCTGTCACCTCTGAGGCAGACTTCGGTTATCTCAGGACAGAACAGAGCAACACTGGACAACAGCTTGAAGCAAGAAACAAAGGCTATTCTATATCCAGCAGAAATCAGAGACTAAAGCAACCAGTGATGTCTGAAGCACAGCTGAGTCATCACATTAAACACTGCCTTTTACAAACAGCTTTTATGGGATCCTTCTGAACCACAATACTCCTGCTAAAGGAACGGAGACATCTCGGTTTGTCGGTGCCCAACACAGTGTGCAAAGCAACACTGCTCTGCAGCGCTCAGATAACCATCTCACAAATTGCCATTTCCATGTCCTGGCTGTTCCTTGAAGCTCTGCTGTCCAAATACAACTTCTGACCAGCTCTATTTATTAGCTAGATCTGGCAAGATTGTAGCCCAGATGGTACGTTATTACAAATACTGATGTAAGCCAAACCGAACGCTCTGCTCTCCCCTCTCACACTGCTTCATTGCTTTTCTCCTGAGCTCCATTCAAGCCATGTTTCTGCACTGACCCTGGGAGCTGAGCCTCAAAGAGCTGCCCGCACAAGGCTGCAGGAAATGACAGCTTCGGAAATGAGTACCAGAGTGATGAATAGCAGGCTACAAGAGCAGCCGGTGCGTTAGCAGGCTGCCAATTAATGAACTACACTGTATTGAACAAGGACATATGTGGGCAAGTAGTATCTCTGACACTCCCCAGAAGAGATTACAAACCCAATTCAGTACTTTCTGAAGGGTTTTTCCAGGCTTCTCTAAAATTTAGAAACTTAGACTTGTTACTGTACTTTGTTCAGCAGGAAGCTCAACTGGCCTCATTTTGAGCAGATTATGGAAAACTTAAAGAAGAAAAAGGGAAAAAGATTTGCCTTTTATCTTTATCTGTCATGAAGACCCAGTCAATGAGAACAGCCTGTGCAGGTGGAAACAGAAGGGGACATTCACCTTTAGGAAGGGAAAAACTGAGCTCATCCATGTAGACTTGAAAAAAAGCAAGCAGGAATTACTGGGGTATCCAATTTCATCAACTCTAACAAAAAGATGCCTCAGCAACATAAGAAGAGAAGATTAATATAGGAAAGCTACCGAGGCAAAATCCTCTGGTCAGATGCCTATCTTCCCCCCTCAGAAAAAAAAACCACTCCTTTTATGTTGCAGAAAATACTCTGCATGCAGCCAGGGAACTACACATTTGCTTCTACTCATTCCAGCTTAGCTTCTGGATAAGTAGGCTACACACTTAGCTCAAGCATCTTTGCAGAGTTTTTGCTACATGGTAGCAAGCATGATTTCCCTGCAGCTTACTTGGTTGTCTCACCTGGGACGCTGACTTTAAAGACTGGCGTTTAGCCTTCGGTGCTCCTTACAGACTAGACAGGTACCCTCGACTCAGAGCAGAGAACTGCTCTGCCTCGAGAGACTAGATACAGCTCACGGAGTAAGTCTTGCACCACGGGAACATCAACAGCACCACTCCTAACACCTTCTTCACAGGGAAAGGCTGGGTTGCCGGCTGCCTCAGTTGCTGGCCTGCCTCCAGGAAGGCACAGTTAAGTGTGCAGTAAGTCAAAGTCTCAATATTTAAACATTTTCATTTTCTGACTCTCCCTTCTGTGTCTTCAAGCTTAACCAAAGAAAGCCAGGGCAGGCACTAAGCACAGATTTGCTGGCGATAGTCAGTAAGGCTGATGATCTGATCCTAAATAAAGGTTATCATGGCAAATTAATGATGTGAGATTCATAAGAGCTGTCAATCTCCACACATTTCACAGAGCTGAGACAAGACAAATACGTCATTGTGAGGCTTATTCCTTTCCATTAGGAATAAATCAACCATGAAACAAGGGCAGCAGTAATGCTGTCCTTGGGTGAAAAGCTGAGATTTTTAGACCTTCCATTACAAACACACATGCATTATGCAATACAGCACCATTTAAAATAAATAAGCAGAACAGTAAGGGATTACCTAAACCTGTTAGACAGATGATATAGAGGCATAGTGTTTATCTTTGCAACAGGGAGTCACTTAAGCTTACCCTATGAGTGCATGCAAGATTAAACCCTTCCCTCTCTCCAGTACAAGGCTACCAAAAGAGGACATGCTGGACTGTCTGTAACCTCCCCTGGCCAGACCCTATTGCAAGTGCTATATTTTCCACACACCTCTCTCTCTTTGCACAGGCAACTGCTATTCCCCAAGTACTCCGATGCTAACATCATAGAAAACCTGGAGCTCAGACATTTCACAACCTTGTACTTTTCAGGATCTCACTCTTGGTAGATTGATGGCCTTTTTTTTTTTTCTTCCCCCCCTAACCTCAAAATGCACTGATTTCCCCTTCTTATTTTGGGAAAGGTCAGTGGTGAAGCACAAAGGCTGCGTGTTCACTGCAAGCTGAGAAATAGGATGGTCCTGCTGCTGAGGAGCTAGCCCAGCTTTGGGGAGCTAAGAAAACTGAGAACCAGACTAATTCTTTTAATGGGAGGAGTTTTTCCCCTCCCTAATTTCCAAGTCTTAGTTACTTCCCTTCCCCTCCCCCACCACCCATATTTGAACAGTGTTTCTTTTGTCTGTCCCTTATGTAGACTTCCATTCTCTGGAGACAAGGCATAAATGTCTAGCACAACAGGACCCTGATCTCAGCTGGGCCTTAGGCACTGCCATAAAAAACAAACGCAGATCACAGAAGCATGGCTCTTGCGATGTGAAACAGGCTGGATAGTAAATAAGTCTTTGGATAGGTCTGTTAGCTGCCATACTAATTACGATATTAGAATGCTATGGTTTAACAAAAGCTTACATGGCCTGAAAATTTATTCCAAAACATCCCATTTAGTGACTATGGGCGCACATTTGGAAGGGTAAGTTGGAGTTCACTGCAATGCTAATATGAAGTATATTCAACAGTGCATCTCCAGCAACACCAACTGGACTACTAGCACGTTTTAGGATGACTAACAAATTCAAGTTTCCTTGGCATGCTTCCCTCCCAAGGGCTGAGGGCAAGGATTATGGAGTGAAAAGAACCCAACCTGGGTAGAAAGTACATAGCCTCATAGCTGCTAAATGCGTACTAGAGAAAGCAATTTCCCATAGAATTTCAGAAATCTACCCCCACCCCAATCTCTTGTTTGCATAGGCTCTTCAACACCATCTCCTCCCCAAATTCTCAGACTCCAGCTGAACAAAACATCATGCAGTGCAGCCTGCAGAAATTGAGCCCACACATTTTTGGGAAGGACAAGTATCACTTCCAAATCCCCTTCTGACTTATGCAGAGACCCTCAACACCAGGCATGAGGGCAGCCACCTCTCCAAGGCATGCCAGCACCCTGATTTCTTGGACAAGCTTCAGGCTAGTAACTGACACCTCTTGAAGATTCAAAACTGCGTCCTGATGTTCCTCAATCCCACGATAAGATGTAGTGCAGCTATTTTGTGCTTACAAGCCATTTTCATGGCGATCACGCTTACTTTGACTGACCTACTTGTCACCTGTTGCTAATGTAAGTCAGCAGGGGTTGCCTGGTACCAACACACATAGTGGAGGCTGAGAGCACAAACCAGACTTTTTGGTATGCTTATTTTGGGAATGGCCACACACTATACTTGCAGTAGTTCATGTTAAGTATTAGTTAGTATTAATTACAGTGTTAATTTGTTAATTTTCTTTCTTAAAAAAAGCCTAACTGATCCGCCCTGCTAATGAACAAGTTCATCCAGATACCAAACAATAACCAGAATTGGTTTAATAAAATTTGGAAGCCAGCTTTACGTGATGCTAAAATTAAGGGCTTAATTCTTAGTCCTACAAAAGGTTAGATTGTTGATCATGTGCCAGCATCTACTGCCTCAGCTCTAAGCTATTCCTCTACTTGCCAGTCCACACTTGAAGCTGAAGGAAAGCAAAGATTCAAAGGAGATTCAACATGTGGTCTACCCTCTTGCATCTCACAAGCCATTAGTGCCACAACACCTGGCTCACCAAACTGTGCCTAATAATGTTTACCAGATTACCTACTCCAAGAAACATGTCTTTTTTCCATAGCTGAAGTCACAGTATAGAGGCTATTCCACAAACACAGGTACTGGCCACAGAAGTCTGAGGTATTATCATACAGACATCTAACCTGTTTCTCAAGATGCTTGTTGAAGATTTCAGTAACAGGATGGTGGAAAGATTCAACTTTGCAACGTCTGCCTAGTTAGATTGTAATTTTGTTTTTCCAGTTTTCCCTGTCACCTTGGCAACACCTTTCATAGTCCCAGAAAAACCCAAGGACGATCCAGACAAAATCTCAGATACATCTCTTAGGCTATCACATTAGCAAGTGAAGTCAGAGTGACCAAGCCAAAGCCTTGAGCATCACAACTATTGAAATTTCAGAGTATGGTTTGACTTCACAACATGTTTTTCTAGTTTGAACAAAATGCAAATCTGTATTTTCATATTCTCCTAAAGCCTAAGAATATCTAAGCCTATGAGAGGATGTGATCTGCTTCTGCCTGGATGCAATCAATGAGGTGCTACAGAGGGAGGGGATCTCAAGAGCCCCCTCCCACTGCAAACAGCAATTAGTCAATTTTGTTCACATTTGTTTCTTAAGTCCTGATCTCTAAGCAGAAGATAATACTCTTTACAGTAACCTTAGAGCTCAGTACGACAATTGACACTTTTGCAGACATGAGCATGGCTATGACTTAATTCCAGGAGCTGTCTCTTCCCCTGCTCCTTCCCCCAGGAGATGTAGAAACTACATGTACACACCCTACTCCCCCACTTTTCTTCCTGGCATCTCTCTTCCATAGAAAACAGGATGAGCAAAACCATTAACCAGTTCCCTTTGCTTTCTTACTATTTTTGGCACTCCCTCAGCAGGGCAGCCCCCTACAACACGGGAGCTGGAGGAGGCTGAATCTATCTTCAAGCAGAGGAGAGGCTGTCTCTCCATTTCTGGCCTGTCTTTTGTCCAGTGGTGGATCTGGCATGTGCCAGCACTGCTTCCTCAGCCCAGCAAAGGAATGGAGTTACTCATATTTGATTCCACCACTACTTTTACAATTAGAAGAAGGTTCCCACTGCAGTTTATTTATTTGTAAAAGTAGGAAACTTTTTTGTGACCTGGATTATCTGAGTAGGCTGTAGTCTGCTATTCAGTAAAGGTATTTAGCAGGAAGACAGTGAAATGCCCCCAAATCTCATGTTCTAGTCAAGCATAGGCTTAAGCACTTTGCTTAGTTGAGGAGCAGAGCCAAGGGATGAGCAATACCTTTAAGAGATAAAAACCCCATCTGCAAGGAGCCACTTGTTCCTTCACTGAGGGCCATGCCTGTACCGTGGTGCCATCAGGCCTTTAACTCATCACAGCTTTGCGCTCTCACTTCCAGCCTCACTTGCTTTTTTCCTTCCAACTATGTCTCAGGCCTTTGGATGAAACTATGCTTATTTATTTGCAGCTCAGTTTTCAAATCCTGAGCCAGAGCCAGCAGACCAGAGCTGCTTCTCCAGATGAGGTCCTAGAAATCAGCTACAAAGGCTTCAATACAGTGAAGCAAGAACACTGCATTTGCTTCCTCTCCAAACTAAACGATGGTGTGCAAAGGACACAGAATTGCATAGCAAGCAGGAAAAAAAGGGAGATGAAGCCTTTATGACTAAGGAAGAAGTTACAAAACCCACTTCCAGCCCAAATATATAAAGAAATTTAAAGTGTAGCTTACCTCCCTATCCCAAACATTGGGCTAAGGTCACGGACTGGGTTTCTGATTAGAGTTCAGGGGATTTCTCATCTGCTGCTTAAAGCTATCATTCCTTTGATGAAATATTGGTAATCCTATCCAGTTGCAAAGTCAGCAAGCACCAATAGAAGTCAAGAATACGGGATACCAACAGCCCTGCCTTCAAGCACTGCTAGCATACCTTAGGGTATAAGTCTCATAGCTGCACAGTTAAGTGCTGCACTGGGTCTTAAGAGTATTTTTGGTCTGTAGCTGCTGAGCAGCATTGTTAGGGCAGACTACTTCAGTGATTTTTATTTCTTTATTTTTAAACCAGAAATAAATATGCAGAAGAGTAAGCAAAGTGTGACTCCAGATCATTATTTCTGTACCTGCAGCTGTACCATTTAAAACGAGATCCACAGAAAGCCCTACTTTGCAAGCAAGATGCCTGTCTAACTAGAGCCAGAAGTCTCAGGAGCATGACATTTTATTCAGATATAGCAAAAGACTTATTGAGACAGAGATGAGGTATTGATTAAAAAAAACACCAGAAAGAGAAGCAGCTGATGCACCCCCTGCCTGCTCAAGCAAGTTGGAAGTTTGAAGGAAAAGAACAAAATGAACTTTAGTTTGACTCTTGTGTGCTTGGAATTACTCTGCGACAATGATTCCCTGCTGCCAACACACACCCCGGCTCCGAGAGTGCGGATGACAGCGTCCAAGCCAAACACATGCGTGGCTGGAGAGACTTGCGGCAGATTAGACAGCTCTTCCTTGTACCGATACGTGAAATACATCTGGGGCACCCCGGCTATATTAAGGGCACATTCCTTGGCTGGGCCGATGCTTGTTGAGCACTGCTACAGGCACCAGTGACGCTCATCTCTAGAACACTGATACAGCACTTCCAGCAGCTCCCCAGGCTGGCAGATGGAGATCCCTGGGAACGAGACTTGTGAAACACCCCTGAAGGGCTGATATTCTCACTCAGATTATCTAAATCCCAACGTGGAAAACATGCCAAAAGCATCTTTACTCTGAATCACAATGAAATGCTCAATAAGAGGCTGGATTTACAGAAAAACAGCTGCAAGCAAAGGCAGTCCTTGGTCATCAGTGTCAGGTGTCTTAAGGAGTCTACTTGGATCTACAGATAAAATCGTACGTCCAAAGTCAAGATCCTACCTCAAAAGTTCAATACTTCAATCATATTGTGCATCTGGAATCAAGCTGTTGCCACTCTAGACACAATACCTCTCTAGAGAGTCTGTATCTTCCAGAGACACAGGGCTGCAAATAACCCTGTTTCTCAAAGATCTTTTTTATGGTTTTAGATTTCTTTTAAAAAGTTTTTTTAAAAAAGGGAACAGAAATGTTAGAAACTGTCATTACAGTGATGGTATCATCTAATGAGAAAATGAAAAGATGGAATATGGAGTTTCCTTATTATCTATTTCATTAAATATCAGCACTCTTACAGTCACCTTATAACTGGCCCAAAAACAAAGTATGAAAATTTACATTGAATCAGAGTTTAAGGGCGAGAACCAAACCAAGCACATCAGGCTTTCTTTTGGACTTATACACCATGGCTTTTTCCTGGATTTAGCAGTAAAACTTTCAACTGTACAACACGAATGTCCAGTTTAACATTAGTGAGTACTAGTAACATCACTGCCCATGTAAATCAGAAGTTATTTGATGAGGAACCAGAAGATTTAGGAAGAGAACAGACATCTCTATCAGCAATGAGCTCTTGCCCATGCAGCACAGCCTGGGCCAACAAGAACTCCAGTACCTTCCAGTCCTCCTTGTGCTAGACTCTCCACACTTTGCAGTGGTTTCAAGTTTCCAAATCAGAAGCTTTGCTGGATTTCCAATTTGTAGATTATCCTCATGCCAGTGGCAAAAAAAAAGATTCTGAAGAATTTTAATTTTTCCAGACTGCATACCAGGCTTAATTCCTTATTCTCTGTTACTATTGTCTATAAGTTCACTTGACAATTTTCAGCTCTTCAGATTTACAGCCATTCTTAGCAAAGAATTTCATCCACAAATAAACGTAACCATCCTTTTTCTGAAGGCAAGGGGAAAATATATAGAAAGCACACAGATGTTTGGCAAGTACATCAAAGCTAGGCTAGTCAGTACAAAAACCCTTCTCAAGAACCCTGACGTTCTTAGTGATTTAACATACAATCAAATTTTAAATATGAACAGAGGGTGATTCCAAATGGGTACATAACATCTACAATAATAAATTAATTGGAAGTGCACAGAAACCTGGACTACAGAAAGCCATACACTCCATTAAACATCTTCATGTGCCACTTCATTCTGTGAGGCCAGTCACACTGAGCCTGAGCAAATCTTTGTTTTTCACATTAATATGAAACTAGATGAGGCTGGGCAGCGATATCAACTCCTGGCCAGTAGGTATCAACTTACTGTCTTTGGCAAAGTCATGCTTGTGTTCTCTGCGTAGTTGGAGAATATGGTATTTGGCTCTTCAAACCCTGCGATTCGCTGCTGACCCATGTACGTTCACTTAGATGCTCTTGGATCTTTGGAGAGCAGAGAGCACTTTCCCCTCCAACAATATTTCATAACTTCAGCACGTAATACCTTCTCCAAAGGAGGACATATGTGCAGGAGTAGTTTCAGTCTTCCAAGAAGTTTTCCATTAGGATCTTGATTTTTCTCTGGCTGTGTAGTCCAACAGCATAACCACGGCCCCTGTAAGGCTGAAGACAGGAGCTTGCCGCTTGAGCAATACTTGCTGCAAGCAGACCATCCAGCTGAGGCACTGCCCATTCGCTCCCCAGATTCAGAGATGTTGCTGTGAGAAGGCCTGCCAGCACACAGCTACTCACCCTTTTCTAGGGACCTTTGGAAAGGGTATTGTGGAAGAATAGCTTGAGTCCAGCTTGTTTTATAAGGGAAATTTCAGCCAGAAGCCCTTATGTCAAACATTCAGGTTTTTCAGGAGTAGAGAGGTATCATATGGGATGGGGAGGGGAGGGGGATAGCTCTATTTTGTTTTCAGAAGACTGCATATCCTAGTTACAGGAAAGAAGCCAGCAATAATGCCTACCCCACTCACAGTTCAGTGTGTTTTTTTTAAGTCTTGCAGGCTTTGAAGAGGAGAAGGAGAAAGAGGAAGATCCTAAGCTCCAAGAATTTCACTCTCGGCATGCCAAAGCCATCAGTAGAAATGCCTGGATTTTCCACGATTGTTTGGACAAATGCCACAGTAAAAGAAGCCACTTCACCGTAAGCTCCCGTCCCTGAGGAGACACACTTCACATCACTCAGATTCAGGGAGAAGGGGCTGCTTCCCTTCACTACAGGGAGACTTGAACTGTACGTGAACTGCTCCTACCCAAACAGCCATCAGGCTGCTCAGTCAGCCTGGGGGACTAAGGACACAGGTAAGTCTGTTGTCATATTCCACAGGAAGGCATCAAATCCATGACGTTCAGTGTGGATTACTATGGACTAAATTAGTAGAAATCCTGCAAAAAGCAGAAGGGAGAAGGAGTTGATGGAAAAGAGAATGGTTGTATCCCTAAAACTCCAAGGGAAAGTCAGGTTTTCAGTAGGGATTGGGAGGCTGGAAGCAGAAAGACAGTCCCAAGTTAACTTTTTGGTATCTGCATGCACCTTAGGAATATGCAGAAACAAATAATGTTTCCTATTAGGACGCGCTAGTTTTTGCTTACTCTCCATTTTTTTGCCAGGAAACCCTGATGTTGCTGTCACATGATTAAAAAGTCACTCACTAATTCAGCAGAAACCCGACACTCCAATGACTTTGGCTGTAGCCACTGCACAAAGAGCATTTGGGATCCTGTGGCATCTGACAGCTTTCCCCTCCTCCAAGACTGACATTAACCAAAAGCCTCCTATCCAAAACAAAAACGCTAGACAGAACACGACTCACATCCTCCTATTTTGGGAAAGTCTGGATTGGAAATCTAATTTCTCATCTTGAACCCATGTGTAGCTGTTTAAGCGTAGTTCAGAAGCCATATGACATTTACAGTTTATTCCTGTGAACGCTATAGAAAAACTAATAAAAATTAGAGTGAGAATCATCAGCAAAATGTACTGCAAAATGCAATGCACAATAAAGTGGAGCAAACACTGATCATATTCATATCACTGCTGCCCACCAAGGACCTTCTGCTGCAAAAAGATGTGGTGTTGGGAAAAGGCCATTTAGTGACCAATTGAGAGCTTGAAAACTTCAGTTTTATGAAGGGAGGCTGGGCACTCAGCTCCCCAGGCCTCCTCCTCATTTCCATAAGAAACTGCTCTTGGATTTTCCAGAGTCTCTGCCACCTATTCAGAAACCAGTCTTGAGCAGAAATGGCAAGTTTGCACTGCTGTCAGTTCTTCAGCCCCTACTTGGTCACACCATAAAGTCCTCTGCCTCTCGACTCCCTTCTACCAGCCTTCAAATGGTAATTTCTGAACATTTTTGGGCAAAATTCCACCTACAAGATACTACTGGCTTTGAAACAGAAGAGGACAGACAAACATCCAAATACAAATTGAAAGCACTTGCTCAAAAGACTCCACTAGTATTTCAACAGTTCTCAACTAGTCAATGCTTTACATTTCTGTTATTTCTATTTTAAAATGTACTTCTACCATGGTTCTTGGACCCCTTAAATCAACATCAAATTCTGCTACAGATTTAGACTTCACAACGTGACTTCAGTTCTCCAAGCACAGAGTAAGAGTCTTGTGAGAAGATCTCACTTCTGCCAGCATCCACTTCCAAGTTCTCCAGCCCCGGATAGCAGAGAAACAAAACAGGATAGCTGCGTAACAGTGGTCAGCCTCCTACGCACTCAGGAGCTTCCTGGCTACCGCTGCATGATGAATTTCACGAGCTGTCAGCGAACGGAGCTAGGTCCAACTGTGTGCCCACTGGCTTTGAACTGCATGGCTTGAAGCTGTACTTATCCAGTAAAAAAAAATTATCAAGCCCAGTTGGGCACTCAGTTATAAGAACTAGGATGATCAGAAACTATTCACTGACTTGAGCAAAGTTGTTATTCACACCCCTTCACTGTACAAGTCCAGTCAATCAGTGCCTCAGTCTTGCATGTAAGCAGCAAAAAAGCAGAGAAAAATGGATGGGAAAGCATGACCAGTTATGCCACCCATTTTCCTCCTCCATACTAGAAGTTAGCACAGACACCAGAGAGCACAGGAGGCAAAAATTAAGTGTTAGAGAAAGAGGTGCATGACAGAGGGATACATTCGAGTAGCAGATGGCAGGAAAGAAGCCAATTTTTTAGCCTTTTTTAGCCTTTCAGGCTAAAGGCACCTCTCATAACTAATGCACCTGGAGCATTTTCAAGGATGCTGGCCACATACTGTTCACATAAACTTCATGGGATTAACAGTACAGCCTGTAAGATGAATCACTCCTGTACCTTTCTTTTTTTATCCCACATTAAAATCTCAAGAAGGAAGAACGCAGCGGATGGCTTATAACAGATTCTCTCTCCCTACTCTCCAAAAACATGCAAATTGGATATTGCTGAGGCTGCAGATACATTCCAGAGGAGTATGTACCACTGAAATAAAAGCACCCAAGTTACTTCACATCATTAGCTTTACTGTTCTTTCTATGGCTATTTGTTTTACCACCAATGGAAGTGGTCTGCCTGAAGTGCGAGTTGGCCATTGGTAAGCATTTAGTGGAACTTCATTATCTCCAGGAACTAGCTTTTACAAGCCCACTTTCTCCCAGAAAGTGTTACTGTTCAGCTTCAGAAGTCAAAGATAAGCAGTTCTGACCTCTGTCATGGCTCCAGTTAAACAGGGGTGAAACAACTGCAAATTTGCTTTCTTAAGTGATGGCTGCTTTTACCAATCTAGGTCAGGATCAACTACGGCAATTGAGGCTCTTTCCTGCCAACCCACTTGCAAGAAAAACATTAAGTACCAATGGATGGTCTGACTCCAGAGCTCTACCTTATAAGTGCAGTTCTAGTCCATCCACCAAGACCTGATGAAGGCACAGCTCTGAGACAGCTACAGAAAAACACCTCAGCATCACATTGTCGAGGTTAAGACAAAACTTCGATCTCACCAAAACATGGGATTTTGATTTCCTTAAAATGAGGAATGCACTGTGTTACATCTCCTTAGATCAGAATATGCTCCTGACATGGGAAATTAGCAGAGGATTTAGCTGTCACAAAAGATCAAAAAGCATTAATCGCATGGGATTCTCTGCAGAAGATATAGGAGATCAGTGGAAAAGAACACAGCAGAATAAAAAATACCCAGGAAGGAAGTCACTAATCTCTACCTGCACTCAGTTATCCTTGTTCCAGGCCTCCCCTCCTGCACTCTCTTAAGTTTCTACTAAATTTACCTGGAGACAGGAAGATGGTCCGCTCAGAGTCTGCTTAAACAAGAGGCAAAGAAAAAACAGAGGATGGATTATTTGATTTGCAGATATGAAGAACTACTAGTTTAGGCACGCTTCAGCTGAAGCAGAGGTGCCCTGATGTACCAAGGACCTGGCACTGTTATTTTACAGAAATCAGAGTATCTCACCTGGCAGACCCCATCCTTCGCTAAGGTGGGGATGAGTTTGGCCCAGGTACTATTTCTAGTCCTGTGACTGCATTTCCCCCAAGACACACTTGCCGAGGGAAAGTACATGCCCATGCACTCAGCCTCTGCCTTATCTGCACATAATGGAAGGAAAAAAGGCTCTTGTACAACTCAAGCGCTCCATGCAAGGAGGTCTCAACACTGGCATCTGTCACAGCATTGCAAAGCGTGGCTGCATCTCATCTGTAATGGAAGTTTCCCTGAAACCACCAGCATTTTCCCTCAAATGCCACTACGCAACAGTTCCTGGTAGCCTGAACCAAATTTAAACCAGTGTCAGCAAACAGCTTGCAAGCTATCCCCAGAACCGTGCAAGTCCCCAAGTTCCCACATGTGCATTCTGTGGACAATGTCCTCATTGGGGAATGTTGGTTTCTGTTTAGGATTGTTTGCAAGGGAGAATCTGGGGTGGCATAGGAAAAAGAACACTCATGTGGCTGGCTCTCAAACCTGGATACTTCTACATAAGAGATACTTAAATTCACAGTTCTCAGTTGAGTGGAAGGGTTCACATGCCAACCCCTAGAGGCTCATTTCTTATTTTAAAATCAACAGGCTAACAGCCCAGGAAGTGTGTAGTCAGCTCCAAAAACACACCAAAGACATCTGGAATGACCAAGTGTGTAATTTAACTTGTAGCTGGAACAGGAACCAGTTCTTGCTCTGCTCAGAAGAAGCAAAAGAGGCGTTTTCTATAGGGCTCAGTTATCCCATTTGCGTGTCGATGGAAACAGAATCCCATTTCTGGTCATTCTACTTTTATTCAAGAACATTTTGGTCACAAAAGGTCTACTTGAAACAAGGGAATAATCTGCAAGCACACCCTGAGTGTACAGCCATCATGTAATTTTCATTCTTCATACTCTGCAGAGAGTTTCCTTCTCGGTAATGTCAAGAAATTTAAGTCAGTATTAAGAACAAAACCTCAAACAAACTGTTTCAGACTCCTGATCCTGTTTTCAGTCAAACAAGCAAGCTTCACCTTCTCTCCCATGGATCAGTGTGTGCAGCCTTCCCCCTGCCCACATGCAGAAAGGCAGATTCTTCAAAGTGGTTTCCAGGTCACTGAATAAATTGGCCTTGAGTTTAATCCTAGGGTTTCAAATGCTCAGTGATGGATCTTCCCAGGTTCACATTACCCATCCTGAATCTCCAGCTATACTCAGTTAAGATAAATGGGTCAAGTCTCTCCAAGCAGCTCAGGTTTTCCTCATGCAGGGAGGCCTCCAATAACATCCAAACTCTATAAATGCCCATGTGGGAGATTAAAGTGCTATTATCAACTTACCAATGTTCAAGCCCATGATTCAGGTTTAACATTAGGTGCTGTTCTTCCAATCCTAGGGTCATCGCTGCACAGAGATTTACCCTGCACCCCCCTGCATCGTCTCCATCATGTTGGAGTAAAGACTGTGTTCAAGGCTTCCTTAACTTAATTTCGGTTTCAGCACACTGGAATTTGTTATTCCAATTGCCAGCTTTTGTATGCAGTCACCTTGACTCCCGAAGAGCTATTGTCCTTTAAGAAGGATACATTTCACCTGCACATATGGTCACCATTTGAAAGTCAGCACAGTGCCTCAAGACTTGGACATCAAATCATGAAGGTGTTATCTTACACTTGTCAGACAGTGCAGACGTGTGCCTGCCAGCGTTAAGTCTAGCTAGTCAAGCTGCTGCTAATCATGAAAGAGCAACAACTTATTTTCTCTTTTATCCAAGTAGCAAACCAGTCTGGGATTCTTCAACAAACATAAGGCAGCTGTATTAATATAGGAGCAACGCAAAGCTAGGTCTGCAGCATGAGTGCACCCAGTATTGCCCTTACGCTCCAACCACTACAAGATATGCTTGCATTAAAGTCCATCCCACCAGCACGCTTACCAGAAGGGGTGTGTGTGCACGATGGGAGAGAGGAAAAGATCAGCAGGAGGCAGTTCTGCGAACAGAATTAAAACAACTTTTCAAAGCAGCAGGCTAGGGCTTTCCAGCACGCGTTTGCATTGCAGGGAGAAATAGGAGATATGGGCTCGAGCAAGGTCTGGGAAATACTTGGCATTATCACCAAGTAGAAGTTTGACTACCTTGCCAATATAACTGCAGTCTGGTTTCATTTGAAATAAAGTGATGTCCCATTGCATGTGAAACTTTCAGATGAAGTCACACAGTATCAAGATACAAAAAACTGAACCAGCCAGTAAAAATAGTAACGAGAAGCCAGCCAGTAAAACAGAGATCCAGGAGAGCCCATCTCGTCCCCTGCGTCTTCCAGAACTGCTTCAGTTAATCCAGCTGTGAGCCAACATCTTTCTACCACAAAAATAATTAAAGTCTCCATCAAGAATGCTGGAAAGTCTGATGTCCCAGCCCGAGGGGCCGGCGGGAAGAGCCAACATACACCACTCTGTCAAGCCATCCCCTAAATCTGACTGTATTATGAAACTGCTAAGCAGGGCAATTGCTTCTATAGGTTTTGCTTAATCTAAAGATGGACAAGCAAATGGTTTGTGGGGAAACTGAACTCTTTTAACATGAAAACCAAAAGTAAGAATTTATGTTGTTGGTCATAACTGAAACGCGTCTGCTAATGATTACAGCTTCCATTTTACTGCCAAAGTATTATTAGAACTGCTTATTTGCTGTGCAGCTTGGGGAAAAAAAATATCCCTTCCATCCTTTATTAATCTTGTCCTCATCTGACACAACAAAAATGGACCATCAGTCTTTTGCTTACTTTGAAAAACGGGCCTGAAAGTCACCACAGGAGCCAAAGCATTTGTGTACAATTGCTTTCTTGATTAACTAGAACAAAGAGTAGAAAATGTCAGTCACTATGCATTAAGTTTAGTATTTTCAGAGCTTATTTAAAGCCATTTCATTTCTTAAAAGAAACTTTGATGTAACAAAACTCTATAAGTTAATTGCCTTTTTTTTTTTAAAGGCAGTCACGTCCCAAGGAACGTAGCTCACAGGGTAACTACGGGACTCATTGAAAGGCCTCAGTAATATCCTCGTATCTTCTTGGCCCAAGGTAGTTTCTTGCAGCAATGCTGAGCTGGTGACCTATTTGGCTGATATAGGAAACCCAATCATTAGAAAGTTTATGTATTCTAATATGAAAAGCAGATTTTCCTTGGAAACATTTTCTTGGGGCAGGTTTCAGGGTCCCAAAACTGGCAGTGACTGAATAAACAGAGGAGGTAATGAGTAAAGGCTCCAACCAGGGATGCTGTGTAAAATTTTTTCCTTCTCAGCCTGCCATCCTGGGCTCCAAACAGAGTATGCAGTGGAAACAGAGAATTTAACTATCTGCCTGAGTACAAGGTCTCAGCACAGCAGGATTAGATGAGAAGGGAAAGAAGAGGGAACTTACAGGCAGCTGGAAATTTCAGAACTGAAGTTTTCAGAGTCTGGGAGAGAGTCTACTATTCAGGAGTACCTCGCTGCATTGTACCGCAAACTTAAAAGTAACATTGCTTGTGTCTTAGCTTCTCCACATTTACTGATGCACTCTGTTCCTCTGAGGCTAAATTGCCTCTATAGACAACTAAGTCTCCAAGTCTGTGGTTTCAGCGCTCACATCCCACCCTCTCCCTAGCAGCCAGACTAACAGGGCAGTCTCAGAAGTCCTGGAACAGATTTCATGCCCACAGCTACCAAACATGAAGTCCAGACAGGCTTGTTCCCTCTCCTGTTCCTAGAGGGGGTCTTTAGGATCTCAGTCCCTCGGATACAGGGAAGTCAAAACATTTGCAGCCAGGAAACAATCTTTGCAAGGGCTGACGTTGACTCCCCGCACCCCCCAACCCCTCCCTCTTACTTTGAGCTACATTTCTTGTGGTTTGGAGATAAAAAAGTCTCCACACATGCTGACCTGGCAACTGTGTGGAACCTCTCAATCCTGCCAGTGTGAAGGCATTGTCTCAGCAAGGAGTTCTGCTCCGCTGAGTCTTGCAAGGCAGGGAAATTCCTCTCTCTGGGCTCCTATTCTCATTTCTTGGGACATTAGAGAACTGTAGAACTAAATGGGTAGCATTTTGTTCCATGTCAAGCCAGGCAGAGGGAAGTTTAAAAGGGAACCTGTTTACTTCAGTGAGATGCTTAGAAGATAGCAGATGGGAAAAACCCAGCCCTGGAGATGCATATTTAATATATCTGGAGACTTCCTATTCACAGAAATAACCCTTCCCTCTAGCTTAGAGAAATCTGGGGGTGGGGGAGAGCTGTCCCACAGACACATGACATCAGCTAAAGAAAAGGCAAATGAATGCAAAAGTCAAAGCAGTTGGATTTCAGATATTTCCATAAAAAGGAAAAAAAAAAACCACCCAAAAAACTCATCCGCATAACTGAACTAGCCCTGTCAGAATACCGGTTGCCCAAGATTAACACAAACAATGGGAATCAGACTAAAAAAATTAATATAAACTACCCACTACAGCCCAAAGCATTTGAGAAAATATGCTCTAAAGGGATGATTTCAAATTCGAATTTCAATTTTATTGTGCCTCTATCTGGAGAGATGTTCCTTTAAAACAATGTAAAAGCAAACACTACATAGAGGGGATCTGACAGGTACAGTTAAAGAGAAGAATGCCTTAGAGGAATATGACCCCACGACACCTCTAGTGCCACTATTACTCGTTAATCATTCTTTTCCCTCTAAGAATGAAATGAGGCAGCACTGCTTGGAAAATAGTTATTAATTTCTTACTACACTGAAGACTTCCATGATGAACCTGAGGGAACAGCACTACTAGTTAACTTCTGCAAGACTTTATGAATGCATTGAAGGTCACTTTAGTATGACATTCAGCTGGGTCCAACTCAAGTGGGACCCAAATAATACAAGTCACCAATCAACTCCTCCATCCCAACAAGCAAAATATCCCTACTAGCAGAGCTCCAGAGCAGTATGGAGGTGTTCCAGGAAAGCTTCAGCAGAATTAGGCACTGAAAAGGGAATAGTGTTACTAGACAGCCATATGCCAAGTGTTCATAATGAGCTTGTCACCAAGAAATCAGAGCAAGTATGCGCTGCAGTTCAAAGCTAGGCAAGGTAAAACCAAGCAAGGGTGTCTATGAAACGCAGAAGGGCTTCACACAAGAGATGAAAGTGTCACAGCATAATTAAAGGGACACTCTCTCCTTCTCAAAGGGCTGGAATATGTATTCCCAGCAACAAAGCAAGAGTCCACTCAATCCCTTTGCACAGTCACAAAACCACAGGTATTTCAGAGATGACAGTGGAAAACAACCTCATCTTCCACAGTGATAGAGGACAACTACAAACACCAGAGTACTAACAGCCCTGCTTTGGTTCCAGCATAGAGAATTACTTTCCAAACTCTTGAATACAGAAGCACTCATCATTTACTATGAGTAAATGTGTTACTATGTGGCAGAGAAGAAAGCCATTTAGACCCCACAAGATAATAGCATGAATATTACAACACATTCATAATTCAAGCATTTTGTTTTATGCAGCAATCTCCCAACCTCAGCTGTGATGTTGGTGTGGTGATGCTCAAGCAATAGGCAGGCCTAGAAACATCAGTCCCAAATAGCTTATCGTTCAAGCCTATGTGCAGGGCAGCCTTGAACTGCAGCTTGGAGGTAACTGCTTCAGAAACGTTGCAGCATGCTTCCTTTCTGCTCACAATAAATCTCAGTTAAATTCTTGAAACTCAAATGAGGGCTTCAGCCATACTAACATCCTTTGCTTGCTGAACGTTGAACAGTCAGAAAAAGAAAGCAGCCACCACCTCCTTACCCTCACAGAGGCACACATCTAAAAACCCCATCAGATCAGAAAAAAAGGGGTTAGAAAATAGCTTACAAAAGAGAATCACCAGAGAGGTCAGGGTAGGCTGTCAAGGGCTGCTTCCAGCTTAGTACAGCTGCTAAAGTCATTAGACCATGTCACCCCACCCTTGGGCTCCCAGGGGCAAGAGCAGAGGAA
This sequence comes from Tauraco erythrolophus, assembly GCF_009769465.1. NCBI lineage: Eukaryota > Metazoa > Chordata > Aves > Musophagiformes > Musophagidae > Tauraco > Tauraco erythrolophus. The sequence continues at coordinate 14,260,683 of NC_141473.1, read as the reverse complement.
GAAGGGCTCCTCCTCATCTCCTGCTGACCCAGCTGTTTCTGGTGTGAGTGTAAATTCTCTCCATCCATTCAACATTTTGCAAACAGGCCCCTGGAAGAGGGAGTGCCTGTTTGCAGTATTTGCAGGGTTGGTCAGGCACTGTATTCCCAGAAAGGAGCTAATCTCCAGTGAAAACTTGGCTAGACCAAGTCATCGCATCCAGTTTTACCTCTCTGCTCTAAGCTTGTCTCAGGCTTTATAAAGCCAGCACGGAGCCTAGATTAGTCTAAATGCTCCTGTCTGTCCTACCAATACTCCATTGACCTCATTTCCATTGACTACTTTAACGCAAGGTACCCAAGTTCTCTTCACAAACACTAGCTTCCAGACAGCTAAAGTTGAAGTAAATTCTACCCTTTGAAACCAGACAAAACAACAGGATGCCTTGCAAAACAAGAGAACAACCAACCTTGATCATTATCTTCAAAAAGTCTGAAGACAGAGTCAAAGACACTGCTGCAGTGAGACAAGCGCCATTGGACATCCCTACCCTCACCATAGATGGCTCTGAAACTGCCTGCACAGAGAAGCCCTTCTCCAGCCCGAAATGCAAGCATTTGAATGAGAAAAGCATCTTTGCTTTGCCAACATTGTCCCTGTTTGGGGGGGAAGATTTTTACAAACACTGTTTTTCAGGCATTAAACAACTTTCCAGTAACTCCTAGCCAAAAATTCCTACTCACTCACCCTGCTTCCTCAGATGACCTGCGTTTGCCTGCCTTAGTATGGACACTGGGCAGGACAGGAACTGATTCATAAGCGGATCCAGTATCCTCTGCTGCAGGGCTGGTGACAGGCCCAGAAAGGCAGGACACATGGCAAGGCAGCACTGCGTTCAGAATAGGGCACTGGAGTCTATAGGCTTTTTTTTTTTTTTAAGAAGGGGTTTGGAGTGGTTCTTTCTTGAACTGAGCTCTACTTGTTAGAGTGCATACACTAGTGCATACAGGAGTAGTTATAGAAGCTATCCCAGTTATTTAGTGGTGGGCACTCACCTAAAACTGTTCTCTGTGATGAAGCCACCAGTCCTAGAGGAAAGGTGTTCAACCTACACGTTAAGTGTTTGTTTCTCCTCCTCAAATTCCAGGCACAGCTCAAGGACTGATGAGGGGAAGGGGCTGCTGTATGAGAGTATTTACTTTTTATATCACTGCCATGGTCTCTTACAAGGTTTAAAATTCAAATACACAGCCATGCTGGGAAGAAATGGGAATGCAAAGAACTGAATTAGCTTTCTCAGAGCAAACACCAGGACAGGGTTGGATGTACAAATACAAATCAAGTCTCGAGTCACATCTGACAGACCACGCTCTCTTGAAATGCTTTGTAAGGAAAAAAACAGCTTTCCAGGGAAGTATTTCAGGTGCAGTTGCACATGCTGATAAAGCATGATGCTAGCAATTGGGCGTACTGTGTCTGGCAACACATCCAACCAGTGGATGCACAACTGTTGACATTTCATAAACAAACATGGGAATTGCATTTACAATTTAGTGTAGAGCTACATCCATGTTTGAAGCCTAGGAAACTGCTAGCTTATCACTTATCTGTTAGAAGAAACAGAATTGCCCTGGGTTTTGGACAGCTTTTGCAAGATGATAATACTAATGATCAGAGACGTTTGCTAGCATTGCATACAGTGCCATGCTTTCCCATGTACAAAAGAGGGATCATGAAGACAGTATCTTAGAGAAAGGTGTAAAGCAACAGACAGCAGATGAAAGACAGGAACAATTGTCTTTACAAACCCCACCACACTAAAGAGACCAAAAATTAATGCTACTTGCAAAAGCGAGCATGGCAGAGGGAATATAGGGATGAAAGACTGATCCACAATATAAAAAACACACAAACAAAAAACCCCACCAAAAAATACAAATGAAAAACAGTATCACATTTCTTTGTTTCTATCTGGACCACTTTAAGTGTGCCCCATTAGCCAAGATGCAGTAGTTCATCATGAAGGTAGTCCTGGCCTGATTTGGTACCAAGTAAAGCCACTTACTTAACCCCAGGAAGCAACACCCTCAAATAAAGGGTACTGTGTTTCCCACGAAGAGGCAGAAGCCAAATTCCAAAAGCCCTCAACCTAAGATGAAGTTTGCAATAGGGAAGCCAGGGCATCCCCAGGAATCAGAGTCTCAAGAAAGCTGCGGGCTCTCTATGTCCCTCTCAGATCACGGCTGCAGCCAGTGAGTAGCACAAGCGAAACCAAATGGCGTAGCAGAGCACATTGCCAGGCACACACTAACTCCTGACACTGTGTAGGCAACCAGCGAGTCCCAAGACCCCTAAGCCAGGGCACCCAGATGAGCAGAGACCTTCCTTATGGTTTTACTTCAGTGCCCTGTCCCACATCCCAGCCAAGGAGAAAAAAAGTCTTCCTTCCCAGAGATCCCTTTGGGTCCTGATAAAGTTATGCTAGCCGTAATAGCTTTGTTTTACATATTGTGTGTAATAGAATATTGGGAATTTGTCTGCAGTTATGTAATTGCAAAGGAAATGGCTACAGTCCTGCTCAGCCCAGCTGAATATGCCATCCCACGGTGCTTCCACCGCAGACACGGCTGCCGGGGGCTGTGAGGGAAGAGCCCCCATTCTGCCTGCGAGCAGAGCAGCGGCAGAGGTGCTCAGGAATATGCTTATACTTCACCGTCTGTCAGGTTTTCCATTGCAAACACTGCCGCCACAGTTTATAGCTTGACCGTTTGAAGCCACATCCACACAAAACTTGGCAGAGAGGGAGCTGCTCTGGCCTAGTCCGTCCTCCTCCTCCTACCTTAAAGAAATCCGTGTCAGATTCCTGCTTTAAGGTCATAACATTTCTTTTCTGCAGCAGAAACATTTTTAAGTTATTCCACAAGGCTTTTTCAGTTAAGGTTTAAAGGAAGCCTGTGTACTTGACAGACAAGACTTGAGTCAACTACTCACATTGTTATTCTGAAACAGCTCAGAGATGTTTAGATAGTGCTGGACAGTGCAGGTTGGTTATACAGTGCACTTAAACAAATCACACTCACTCCAGCAAGGAACACAATCCCTGTAGCTACAGCCTGTTCCCAGGCACCATCTGGAGAGACTGTAAGCCTCTGTTTTTCTCCTCATGCATTTGTGACCATTGCTACCTGCAGATTTTCCTCCTCAGCTAAGGAAAAAAGAGAGAGATAAATATCCATCAAATACATCAGACACACTGTGGGTCTTCTGCTCATGTAATCAGAATTCAGCAGGTCTGAAGGACAATTTTTCTTCAGCCAAGATAGGTATTTACTGCAAGAACCAAGTGCTGAAGCCTGAGAGCTGGTACATTACTAAATAATTTGTTCTGAAGTATAGAAATCCTACAGACTTCTTTCAGTCTAGCGAGATTTGCTCCCGTGGCAATTGCAGCAACAGTCGGGTTACAGTGACCCACGGGCTTCGTAACAGATGAAAGGTTTCAGAAATTATTCACCACATATGCTACCCTGACCTTGCTTTTAGGTCAGAATACTGAACAGAAGTTTCAGCTTCGAACGATGTCCAAGTTGTAACTTTCATTGGCACAATAACGAACACAATCGTATCCAACTCTTCGTGAAAGAAAAAACTAAGTATGAGACAAGGCCCTGCCAAATAGACTTGCACATAGCCGCTTGCAAGATGCCTTAAATGCCACCTCTTATACAGGAAAAGTAACACTGACTAATACTATACAGTAAATGCAACACACTCACTTAAGATGAAGTTAACACAGCTTGATGATAACCAGATCAGACTTCAAAAAATTAAATAGTAGACTTCTTGCCCCCTGCCCCCCCCCCGGCCCCTTCTACCTCTGCCCTGTACATAAGCCTTTGAACCATTGTTCAGAAACTAGTTTTGAGCTTCCTTGTGTAAAAAGCATAGGGTCATTCGACCAGTAAAGAGAATGTGTTTCTTCCCTATGAAGTCATGCAACAGAGCCAAGTTAAGGCTTTTCCCCACTCCAGGAAACAGAAGAATCATTCAAGTGTCTCTAGGCATTAGCAAGCAAACCTATTCAGGTAAGGTTTTAAAATCAAGCAATCATTTGTGTGTTTTCACATCCAGCTTCCCCAAAGCACAGTAAAACACCCCTAAACCAGACATACGACATGCTATACACATGTATACACACAAGGAAGTTTGAGATATTGACTCAGCAACACATCTAATACATACTGTCCAGTCTGATGGGACTTCTCAGCCACACAGCTAACAAGCTATCTAGCCATACTTCTTTCCTTTCACTGAAGAAACCGTCCCTGCTGCAGGTAACATCCAGAACACCTCACATCACCTTTGTCTGTCTTAATCAGGAGAAGGATGAGCTTAATTTATACAGTGTTTCACAGCTCTTATCAAGCCAACATAATCATAGTCAGATGAATTAGTACACATGTGCATAGTCCAATAATATTTATTTTCTTGAAAAGTATATCCCCATGTTCTTAGAAGTCATAACCACATCTTCTAGGCTTGCTTGCCTACACTAAACAGATATCCAAATTCAAACAATAACTCATGAGTTCTAAAAGTTGACACGAGAAACTTTTGCTAGTTTCATTACACGCCATTCATAGGTTCAGCTATAGCTAAAAGAGACAAGAAGTCATAGTATTGAAGTAATTCCTGTGGTATCCCTAACTTAGGAGACAGTGAACGTGTATGTTTGGAGTCCTGTTCCTGGAACAACTAAAACATCATTTCCCCACCAGAACAGTTTAGACAAGCATCCAAAGCAAATGATGGTCTCTCCATCACCTATCCATGACTTATGTGAGGGTTTTTTTTAAATATGTATCTATATCTTTATTTTATACACATATATGTAAAGGTCAAGATCATAGCATGGAGTTCAGGGCTTCAGACTTCCTTCCTTGTTTACGCGGACAATAAGAAATCTAGCTGCTAAGCATCAGAGCATGGTCTCAAGGACTGTAACCCAAGTTCAAGGATGTTTCTTTAGAAAAGTCACATTTCTAGACCCACTAATTAAATTCAAACCCTGACACTCTCCATTTATATCTCCACATACTATGTGGGCCAATACAATATGATGTGAACTGTGCAAGGCAGAGAGGCCACATTAAAAGAAAACACAAAGGAATTGTAATTTGGAATTCAGACACTTCTTGCTTGCATTATTTAACAGCCAATTTCCTCGGCTCCATAAGCCATTATCCAAGACAAAATCTCATGGATATGAATATAAGTTGTCACAATAACCAGGCTTGTTCTGACAGCACTAATACCCACTATTGACAGCGAGGAGCCCTCAAGCTTGGAAGGGAGGATGCTTGTCCACTAGCCCAGACACAGTTAAGAAGTTAAGACATTTTTCCCCCTTCAGTCATAATGATTGCTTTCAACTGGGGCAGATGAGCATTTTGGCCTCTACTGGTTTTGCAAGAGATACAGTCAGTACCCAGGAGACAGACTTTTCTGTTCAGACTAGCCAGTGCGTTTCCATGCGCTATCCTTCTGGACACCACACTAAATCACCAGCCTGCAACTGACTGCATCACTTTGAGCCAAATAAGCATTAGGCTTTCATACAGCACAGAAATAATCACTCCATTAAAAGAAGAAAAAAAAATAATAAATGCAATGCATGGCCATCATTGTGGATAACCTGACTCAGAGCTCTAGAAGACGGATTTGAGTCCCAGATCAGAGTACCCTGTTTCCCCTAAGCCCTGGCATGCCCAGTACACTCCAAAGCCAGCCAGTCATGAGAGCCATGTGTGTGGAACTACCACAACACGAGCCTTTGCTTGAATGGCTCCAAATGCCAGCAGCTCTTCTGGGAGAGGACACAAGTCACGAGTGGGCTGGAAACCAGTCCTGGACAACAGCTTTGGATTAATACACAAGGAACGCTGGAGGGGAGGAGGGGGAGCTGCTGAAGACAGGCAGTTATTCAAACCAGCTGCTAACCTGCTCCAGCCACTCACATGTACAGTCTCATGCGTTTTTTCAGACTGAGTCAAAGCCACCAGGCATCCAAGAGTTAAAGTAGACAAAAGACATCTATACAAACACTTGCCAAAAATCTCATTTTCCAAGTGGAAGTTGGTTGTTCCACGGATGGCAGAAAAAGGGATTTTGTCTTGCTTTTACATGACAGTCTCTGCCTCCTTGCCTCAAAATTCCTCAATTAACACTTCTGCAAGAAGTTTCGAAACTGTGCATGGCCACGTATTTATCTACGCACATTCTCTCCCCTCCCTACTGAGCTCTGGGCCACGGGCTAAGCTGTCAAGCCAAGTTTCATCCCAAGCACTTTTTAAACACTCATCCTATAAATCCTCTAAAAAGGGAGTTAGTAATGGAAATGCTGACAGAGACTTGAAGAGACAGAAGGGCAACTATATCAGTCTACTGTACATCAGCTTCATTAGCTGCAGATCCTTCTCTCCTTCACCTTCGTTTTCCATTAGTGTACTTTGGCTAATTAATGCACAAAACCTATGAAACATTCTTACAGTAGAAGGCAACATTTGGCCCCCAGCCCAAATCAACATTGAGAAATTTCAACATCCTCAGCCAGACATAGTAACTGTACCAGATGGAGCTAACGTACAGCTACGAGCAGTGACGAGAAAACCGAAAGAAGAGGAACACACACAAAAAAATTGGACCATTGGAAGAGGGAAAAGCAACAAACGTGTCTTACCACTTTCGTTTTTCTCTATGACATCCACGACCTCTCCAGCCTGCAGGCTGATCTCGGAGTTCTCCTGCTTCTCATAATTGGACACCACCACATATTGCTCCAGGATCATGGGTTCAGAGCTAGCATCAGCACCTGGGGAAGGGAAAAAGCAAGCCGTAAGCCAGCTTCCAGCCATGGCTCCTCGAGAGCGACCTCCGTCCATCCAATTCACGACAGGCCAACTTGTCACCAGAGCCAAGCGAATCAGCAAACAACCTTGGCTCGCAGCATATCCCCAAATGGCTGGCCATATAGAAACAGCCTCCTCTGGCCCACAACTCAACAGCACAGAGGGACATTGGAGAGAAGAAGAAGAAAAAAGGGGAGGGGAAAAAAAAAATACAAAAACGAGCCGAAAACAGTGAATTAGTTGCAAAGTTTCATGATGGATTCTGAAAATAAACCTCTTCCCAACATGGTTTCCACAATCCTTGCTCCCATTCAGAGGGAAAAATCCTGGGCAGAAGCAGCATAAATCCACAGCTGAGCCATCCCCCCAGTAAACCCAAAGAAAAAACAGCTCTCCCCTTGGCGGCTCAGCTCCTTCTCCACTCTAAAGGCTTGAGCTGAAAGTCAAGAGGGGGCTGTAGATGCCAATCATATTCGTCTGCACTGCAGCCCTTAAATAGAAACACATGAGCAGGACTGAACGAGAGGGAGGTGGGGTGGAGGGAGAGGGGAGGGCGGGGAAGACTGTTTACTTGAAACAGAAGAAGGAAAAAAAAAGTTATAGCGCCAGATCCTTGCTCAAACACAGTCACCCCCCCGCCTGCCCCCTGCCAGCTCCGCAGTTCCGCATTCCCCGCAGTAGAGCAGCCCCGAGCGGGACAGGGGCATAGTGCGCTCTGGCTTCCCCTTCTCCATCACCCTTCGGCGCCTTTTTGGAGCCCTTGGAGCCAACCTCCCCAGTTGTTTGGTTTCTCTTTGTACCCAGGGCTTTCGGCTGTCAGAGCCATTTATGAATGAGCGTAGGCTCTCACACAAGCTGGGGTGGAAAAAGTCGCAAGCTAGCCATTCTCCTCCCCTCCCCCACACTCCTGGAATTGTTTCTTGTGTGGTTTTTTTTTTTTTTTTCACCGTGACTTTTCCACCCGCAAACTGAAATGGTGCATTTTGGGGTGGAGCTGCGAGGCAGGCACACTGCTGTGCCAGACGCGGAGGGAGACCTCCTCGTGCTGCCACGCGCCGTACAAGACATCTCGGCTCTCCGGTGCAACACAAACAGTGCGTCCAGGGCCTCCACACCCCCAAGCCCAAGCCCAGACCAACTGTGCTTTGCCTGGAAAGTGCCTTGAACAGTCAGTAAAACCTTTAGGATATCAAGATTTCTTAATTTGCCTGCACTTATACAGTCTTCGAAGTGTCAAACCAGAGCAAAAAGCATGTACAATTTCTAAGCGCCACCAGACACATGCCTTAACGCAAAATTATTTTACAGGTTTCTTGAATTACAGCAACGTGTATTAGGGCAAAGCGGTTCGGGCCAACAGCATTATTATACATTTTACATAGTAAGAGGCAGTTCCTGTCTCTCTAGATTAAGCTGCAGATGGAAAGGGGAGACAGCAGATGTACGACTTGCTGCAAGTCCCATTTCACATGATGGGGGCAGAGCCAGGAACAGGCTCCAGGTCTCCTGAATCTCTGATGACAAACTGGCTACAAGAGACGGGAAGGAAGCAGCATGGTCTGAAACTGTCCACCGGACAAGTCAGGGGACTGACAGCCAAGCACAGGATGCTCAGCGCTGTACTTCCAAAAGCGGCATGTTCATATGTGTTTGGGCTGAAGATGCAAAGTGATTCTACAGACAAATAATTAGCATCCCTGCCAAGAGAGAGGTAAAGAGTGCATCAGCCATTAAAACAGCATCCTGTGAAATGAAAATCTTAGAACAAAAAACAATTAATTCAACTGTTTCCTGAAAGGAAATACTATCACAATGCCTCTCTTTGGACCAGATTTAAGAAACCAGAAAATTAGAACTTGCTCCCTAAGCGTGCCTCTGACTCTTCTCAGGTTACGTAGGTTAATTTTCTTTAAGGAGAAGTCATCTCCTCGAGAAGTTTGAGTTTAAGAGATTTAGCTTTTCTATGGATAGTTGAGCCATAGCCAACAGCAGGAATAGGGGGAGAAGACAGTGAACAGTGAAATTTATAATAAAAATTTTCACCGTAGCTGTTCATTCCAAAGCAGCATTGTGTTTCTGCTCATGATGAATCAACTTGACTCGTGCATTCTGGTTTAAACCAGTGCTAATTGGGTTACCTAGAGTGTGATGAGATACTTTTTCCCATTTCACACAGCTTCCCACGCAATCCCTTCTCCAGTCTGTAACATGGTAGCTTTATCATCTTCCTTCAACCTATTTATGCAAGTAACACTTACAAACCCTCCTTCACTTTAGCCTTAAGATAAATACCAGTTCTCTAACCAGAAACAAAAGCTGTCACAGCAGTATGTTTATGCATGTGCATCAGCAGAGAATTCAGTGTGTGGAAAGGCAAAAGGAGGGACCAAACAATGGCAAAGGGAACAAGGGACATAAAGGAAGCTACTTGCTAAATAGACACCTGGAGTGCCTTCTTTCCTCTAATCTCCTTGACAGTTTCCATAGGGTTAGAGTAAGAAAAAAAGACCAAAACCACATCATTGGCTTGGTGGCAGGAGAAGTGCTCATGTGACACACATGTCCCTGCTGGGAACAAAGAGGAGACCAGGCTAGCAAACATCCCACCATCAGCCACCAAGGCTGAGCCAGGGACCACGTGCCAGCGGAGTACCCTTGCCAGGAAACCCGGAGAGAAAGCACTTCAAATCCACCTCCACAACTCAAGCTCCAAAAAGAATGGGTTTACAATAGTCCGGAAGATAGGTTATGTCTGCACTCACATATCCAAAATCCAGCAAGACTTTACGATGCCATTTACCCTGTCCTGCCTCAGATAAGGAGGACTTGCTGCAGGAGGACTTTGTCACTACAGTGGCTGGTGCTATGTATGCAATTAAGAGACTGTTTTAAGAGACGCTTGTGTAAGTGTTACAGGGTTCCTATTAAGACAAAAAAAATAGGGTGATAAATTCCTCGGTCTAGGAAGTAACCAAGGTCAAATAAACTTGTTCATTTATAGCTACAGCAGATCATGCCTAGAGGATACCCACTTTTGGAGGGTGAGGTCCTGCTACCCACCCCTGGAGCGATGCTAGTCCAGGATTAAGCACTGCATGGTGCGGAAGACTTCAGTAAGAGTAAAAGAGGAAAGAAATAAGGAAGGAGAGAAGGAAAGAAAACACAAAACCAGCTTCTCCCAGTAATCAGAAGCCTTAAGCATTTTCTGAGTAGCCTGGGTTTAGGTTGTTACTATGTTCCCTTCAGGTACAGTCAGTAGGGTAGGAAAAAATCCCCCACAAACAACCCCAAAAACTTTAGCCCTTTTCAGCCTTCCATCCCCCAGAAGCATCTTTAGATGAATTACTCCTCAATGACACTCAGGATGCCCACCGCATTGCTTGTATGTTATGTCAGACCGCAGGTTTTCCCCTCCAAAGGAGATTAAAAAGAACAAGACAGGCAATACCATAGAGAGCACAGCACCAATTACACCCGCTGCTGTGGGCGCTTCTGCATCCCTGCCAATTAGTTCAGGTCTAATTTGTAACACAGGACACAGCATCTCATGGAAGAGTAACAGCCTGTTCAGTGTGAAGCACACCCGAGAAGAGGGATGCAGAGCAGCATGAGTTCCCCAGTAAGCTCACATGCACACTGCAACGCCCCCGTGACATTACAGCCCCACTTTTTTTTTAAAAAAAGCCTCTTCAGCCCAGGCAGGGAAAACCAAGAGCAGAGGATAGGGTAAGGTTGATATGCCAGGTAAAGTTCCCCTCTCCTCTCTCCCAAAAAAAGCAGAATTAGTGTTTTGGTTCAGCTCCAACTTGCAAGCCCTCCCCAGAGCAGAGCGCACGATAGATCGCTGGCTGAAATAAGAGTTTGCTTGCCTCTCCGTTTCTTTTTGCCTCGAGTCCGTTTCCTGGTTAAAGTCTTGAGGATACCCCTCCTCCTCTCCATAGGGCTCCACTTTACAATCCTCCCGCTCCTCACCTCAGCGATTCCCTTCCTGGGGCTAGGCAGAAATGTCATCGGAGCTTGTCCATGCCCCTCACAGCTGGCACTATTAAGTGACACAGTTGCACCCTGTCCCCCTCACCAGGCAGCGAGGAGGGAGCATCGTTCCTCTGCGGTACTCGGACCGGCAACTACTGTGAAAGCCTCCTAAATAAGAGCGCAGAGCACCCGTTCCAAGCAACGTCTTCCTCCTCCTCCTCCTGTGTTGCAACAGCTAAGACCTACGATGGTTTTGCAATAGCCAAAAATTAAAACCACCAACTGGACTCCAAAAATAAAATCATCTGGATATGGAAATCTGAGACTCCTGATCCTTGCCAGAGTACTCAGTTGTTATCAGGCTATAAACATGTCTCCTCTTTTAATCCATACAGCGCACAGGCTTTTATATTGCCCTTTTATGATTATCAATCCACTGTTTACAGATTCAGACTAGATGAATTAGTACTGAGCTGGTCAGTGGAAGTTTTGCAGAAGAAGCCAAACCCACAGAAACGGTCAGTGAATGCCATAAGGATGATTCACAGCTGAACAACCAACTGGCAGGTAGTCCAGCTCTTTGGACCTGGGCACAACTGCTGAGGACACGTGCAGGGTCTGCACTCACGGGTATTTGGCAGAAAGCATCCCTGAGCATCACAGCTTTCCATACAAACGAGTCAGAGCTTCACACTTTTTCTGCGCATACGGAGGAGTAACTGTGGTAGCTTGGATCTAGAACTGTGGTTTCTTGTTAAAGCCAATTCTTCAAGGGTAAGCCTGCACATATCTTTGGAAAACTCTTTTTGGGCAGAAGGGAAAGAAAAGAAAAAACAATACCCAGAATAGCAGCAAGCCTACTTAAAATCCTCAAATCGGTCTATTCTTTCACAACAACCATATGCCCAGCTCTAAACACAGGTATTTTCTTCCCCTAAAACTCTACCTCTCTTATTTCTTCTCAGAAAAAATGTGTTGCTGTGATATATAAACATGTTAAAACTGCATGTTTTCTTTGAGCCTTCCACCAGTGACCTATCCCCAAGTATTTTAAGATAGACCGCTTAGGTCTGCCTCAAATTTGGGTTGTCTATTGCACACAAGATAAAAAACAGACTTGATCACGTAAAGCACACAAGCTTACATGATCATGATCTTACACAACAGCTCATGATCTCACAGGGGTCTCAGGAAAGCAGTTCCTAAAGCAATTAGTTCCTAGAATGAGCAGTGGGATGAAACTCATGAGGCCTCCTACGACTCTCCTTGGGGACAATAACAGATTCAGATCAAAACCACATTTCTAAGCCTAAGAGCTCTCTTCTATTCAGTAGGGTTTTTTTGTTTTGTTTGGGATTTTTGTTTGTTTGTTCTTTTATTTTTTGTTCCTAATGTGCCCTAAACAATCAGGCCTTTAACTCATCTTCTGGATATTCCTGCACTCCAGCCTGTCACTCTTCTGCCCCCTTCCCACTTATCAAAATTCAGGCTATATTTGCACATCAATTATTCCTGGAGGTAAAGGTCACTCACAGATTGTGGCAATAGCAAAGGGATTTCGTCTCCATCCCTTCTGCTAGACAGGAATCTCCCCCGTCCTAGCAGTGTTTAACTTTAGAGATCAACAGCTCTTGGTGTAGCAGTCCTGAGCCACAAAGCTTTAGGGACAGAGAAAGAAGTTCAGCACCACCCATAGGAACTAAAGGAATACATTACAAGTCTGGTCCAGTTTTCACATCTTAGTAATAAAACAGCACTAGCAAAAATCCCTCTGCCCCATTACAGAGGAAACTAAGTATTTGGATAATTCTATCAAATAGGTTATTAATACACTATCATTTCTGTAGTTCTTTCCTGAGCTCGACTAGGTAGCTCTTTTACAAAGAATAAAGCACTTCTATTGCATTTTCAGAAAAGAGTTGCAGAAGCAGGTGGAACCCTGCAATCAGGCAGAGGTAAGATTTAAAGCAGAAAGGGAAAGGTGTGAATCTGACTGTTTAAGTAATTTAGAAGACTCAAAGCCAGAGAAGTTCAGCTTAAAACCTTGTCCAAATCCCCAAAAATTCTAAGAATAAAATAAGGCTGAGCACCATGCACCTAGTGATGGCCAGGTCAGCATGCAAACTTTCTCATCCCAGGTTAGCAGCCTTGATTAATGCACAAGAAGTTTCTCTATAAGCGCGCATCCACAAATATGCCTTCCTCAACTCCACAGCACTCACGTGCTCTGCAAGCCTTTCAGTACATGAGGCAGTAGCTTCCTTGCAGAGTAGCTAAAACTCTAGTTGCTTGTTACCTGTCTGGCTATACATGCAGAAGTCTAGTATGGATGGTAACTCCATGTGCTGCATTAACTCTCTCCTCACCCTTGCTCTTGCTGCTACAAACAGCTACAGGGAGCCCAACCCAATAGCAGGCATTGCCACCAAGAAGGGAATACGATCAGCGATCATAGGAGCAGAACGTTAACCTGATGCCTGGATTCATTCCCCAGCATAAGTCATGAGTATTATTTTCTAGCACCTCTAAAAATTAAGACTTGGATAAGCCTTCAAGAGTTTGGGACAAATGGCAGCTTTAAGGTAGACTGTGGCTTCCAGCATTGGAGTACGTGTCTGACACACAGCTAAAACCAGGAGCAAAACACAGCCCCCACAGAGAGTGTGTCAGGAACGAGCTTGGCCCACGGTAAATGGCAGGCGCTCTCTCAAGCGAGGACTCCAGTTCAGTTCTTCCTCTTTACAGTCCTCAGCAGCATTTCCAACCAAATCCTGACAAACAGAGAAACTGAGTGCTGACCTTTGCCAAGCAGAGCTTGTTAGTCTCAGGACTTTCATTTTTTTATTTTTGATCTGCTAGGTTTTAAGACAGAGCCAAGAAAAATTATAGGCAGGAGAGTAAAAGGAAAAAAAAGTTAAGTCCTTTTTCTACTCCTTCTCGGAAAGTTGGCTCTCTGAACAGTGATTCCAACCAACTAGGTTACAGGTAGCAACAGTTAAGAAGAGTTAAGTATTTTGCACACAAATCTGTTTAACTAGTTTGAGATTTTCACACTGCTGCTAGACAGTGTCTTCCACCAGGCTGAAGTCACCTATATATTCTGGCATTTGCCCAAGTCCTGCTCAGCAGTGCAACGCGTTCACGTTACTCCACATGGCATGAAGCAGACTAGCCAAGAAATTTAATGGCAGTTAGGGTGACCCAAGCTAGTGTCCTACCACAGTGCCTCTCAGGGCCTGGTGGTATGGCACCCATCTTTTTCCACAGTAGGAAATTAAACCACTTGCAATCCTGGGTTATAGTCTCCACTTTGTGGAGCAGGTTCACGTCCTTGGCTGTACCTTGGGCAGCACCAAACCGCCTTCTGTTCTAGTCTCCAATCTCCAGCCCAGGAGACAGGTACATATTAGGTAGGTAAAGATCACATTCAAATTCAAGTCTACTCTGTTGGCCTACCACATTATGATACAGCCCACAACAGGCCTGGAATGAAGAGCAGCTGTGTTGGAAACTGGGGATTCATTTAGAAGAGAAGTAAAACGAAAGGCCACATGAACTGGAACAGCATGAGGAGCTAAGAACCTGCCAGATGTACCAGAAGACTTCTGAGCAGGACTACGCATCAACATTCACCTTCTCAAGCACCATATAATGCAATTAATCACTTACACTTGCCCTATCATCATGCACAGATTATTGAAGCCAAACTAGCAACATGCATCGAGCTAAAAGCAGTCAACAGAAGGGAAGAAATTTGTATCTATTACAGATTTCACTTCCTTGCCCTTCAAGAAGGATGAAAGCTTTGGCATGCAGTTTGTCATTAAACAGTCCCAACAGATGTAGAGTCAGAGAAACCCAACTGCATCCCCCAGCCAGGTAATCTGAGGGCTTCTTGTCATTCTTCCCAAGCAGCACCACCTTTTTTGTCTCCCCCTCACCACGTTTCCCTCCTACTCAGTCTCGTTCTGTTTCTGCCTGAAGTCTCTGGTGACCTATCAACCACCAGGCTCCTGTGACTGAATACTTCAGATATTTCTGCACTTTTATGTCTAACTACCACCCTGAAAGTAGACCTATTCTGCTATGATCAGGCAGAACCCCCCAAAGGATGCATTAAACTTCTGTCAAGCATAACATTTCTGAAATCACAGCAGTATCACTTACTAAAAGTCTCAGACAAGCAAGCACTCATCCATCGAGGATGGTAGGATTTTGTTCATATACTTTGAACAGGGCATGAACTTGAATATTTACCAAGCCAAATATGGAAAGCAGCCGGTGTATTTCCATCTTTCCTTGCCTTGAGACCTATGTGCAGCCTTAACCATCTGGATGACCAGGCCAGCATCCTGTACAGACACAGTGTCTCTGGCTCGTGATCATTTTTCCTAAATCTGAAGGAAGAAAAGACCTCTTCTCTGGTATTCCACATCAGATGACAAATGTTTGCAGAAGAAATCCACCGCTTACTCAGGAGAAGTCCTGATTCCTTATACCATAAAGCTTAGTTTTTGCCTTATACTGGACCACTTCTCCCCAGACCTTGACACCTCACCTAGAAGTTGTTTCCCCTGCTCCCTCCTCCTTCCCAACTCCTTGTGACAAGAAGTCTGATTCTCCCATGATAATTTTGTATCTTCCTCAGAGTCTCATGTTTTCCATATAAAACCCTTTCTACTTACTGTGGAGAAGCAAAAGAGCATTTCAGAAGAACAAGGAGCACATAGTCATGCTCCTCTCCTTTATCTTGACCCACAAGGTTTCTCACTTTTGCTCCTCCTCTTCTCTCCTCCATCCCACATGAGAGTGAGAGAGCAGCCGTGCAGGTACTTAGCTATGGCCAAGGTCAACACACCACAAGAGGGGAAGCTGCTTTGGATTATGGCTTTGAGTTGGGCAAGAAAGATATAACACAGCAAACTACTATCCACTGCTAGCAGCAACACCAAGGTGAGGCAGCAGTCAGAAAAGCAAAGCTCTTCCTTATCAGAAATCATGCATCATGAAAAACCAATACACAAGCAAATGACAGATCCTGGATATCCACTGTCAGAGACTCACATTCAAGACAACTCCAAAGTCACACAGTTTGAACTACAGACTTCTCTTTCTAATAGCATGCAGAACATTAAGACACAAGAATTTACCTGGAGCAACACTCTTTTTTGGAGTCTCAGACAAACTGGACATCCAAACTTGAAGTCCAAAGAGAAGGCAGCCATGAAAAGAGAAAGTAATTAGAGAAACAGGAAAACAGTCATATCAGAAAGTTTGAAAGATAGTCAAGACAGCTTCGAAAGAAACGTTAAGTTTTTCTTAAGAGTGGTGTTGGCATGATGGGGTCAAGTCATAAGGACTACTCAGTTAATTTTTATATTTTAGAGGACTTGCAGAATTTATGAAACTGATCTATAGTGATCCAATTTTGAGATCTCAGAATAAGAGACAGTCTGAGCTTATTCCCAGTCGGACAGGGAATGCATAACAAGAGACAGTTTGACTCTAAGCCTTGGACCTGCAAAAGTATTTAGCTTTGCAGCTGTTAATGATCCCCAAAAGACCAACAGGCAACTTGGAGAGATTGAGTTTAGCAAACACATGCAAGTTTCTACAAGCATTTGCATTTTGTTACCACGGGATAGCATTATGGAAAATAACAATAGAAAAATAATACTCCATGGAAAACAGTACAAAGCTCCAATAAAGGTACATTCAAAGTATAACTAGAAATGCTGGTTTTAGCCAATGAATATGAGGCAGAAACCTGGTTAAGGAGAAAGCTAAAAGAGTTGCTACCAACAAGGTTAAAAGATTTCCCTCCCCCTCCATGAAATGAGGTGTAAATACTTGGCTTGGGATTCTGGGAATAATCTTCAAATGTTAAGTGGCGGGGTATTTTTGTTTGAATACACTCAAAGCATGTTTTAAGAGTTAGTAGGTTTGTCCCATTTCAAAATAAGAACCAGCAAACATTCCCCTTCTGTGGGATGAGAGAGATAAGGACAGCTGTTAACTCTCACATTGCCTGAGAGAAGAGACGAGGAAAGGTGTTTGTACGACAGGGTAAGAATGACCTAAATTCTGACAAATGATTCGAAAATGTAATTTTGAAAACTCATTTGCAATGGGGAACCCAATTCTGGACCCATCAGTTTAACAGCAGAGAAGACTCTTCAATCACTTGGAGAGAGGGGCAAGCTATACCGGTGGCCTTGTCTATTTGACTCGTTACTGTCTTTCGATCTGCAGAATATCATCAAGGCAGCCAAAAATTAGATTCCTAGTACGTATGTAACTGAGAAATTGCTACCATGATACAAAGCATAAGAAACAGCTTTAAACCTTCCCACTGGAAGCCAGAAGTCCAAGAAACACATTGCTGTGTTTCCTCAGCGCTAAGGGAACAGTGAGGTTTTGAAATCCTTTCTTTAAATAAGGCACACAATTTTCACTACATTAGAGCAAAACTGGAATTCAGATGGATTCAGTGTTTTGCTTACTTTTCAGTAAGTTCTCAATAGTGGCAGCCTGGAGAAAAACCTGAAGTCTTCCAACTGTCTAACTTCCAAACCCACGCACTGCACTGTCACAATACAGTACAAAATACACCGCGCTAAGTTACAATAATTTACTTTGGATTACCATTTAAGAAAAAAAGAAAAAGGCTCTGCATTGGTAGAGTACAACAGGAAATCATCTGGCAGAGTAACTTGTTCTCTAGCTTATAGAGGGAATATACAGCATGTTTCTATTACAGATTTAGGACACGCACAAGAAAGGGTGTGAAGGAGTTGTTGTCAGCAACTTGTCTATTAGCTTTTCAATAGACTTCCATTGCCTTCAGGAACAGGATTATGAACTTCAGTCAGCTGTCAGATCTTTTTCCAGACAGAAGAATCTGAATATGGCAGCGATAAATAAAGCAAAAGACGTATTGCAGGAACAACTGGGAAGATTTCACTTTGCCCCAAACCAAGCTGGCAGCAAAAGGCTGAAACAGCCAACAATTAAAGATAGAGGGAATAAGCTGTGCTTAACACAAGCTTAGGGCTACTCTGGATCTGTCTGCCCAAGAAGAGAGAGAGTTTAAACCTAGGTCTGCAGTTGTTATATCTACAAACACCCCATGTGAGATCTCAAGGGACCAAACTCACCATAAAAAACAGTTCTGCTAGCTGCTATCAATTTTTTAAAATTTTCTTTTTAAACAAAGTATTTTTTTTCTTCTTGTCAAAACCATTGGTCTAAGCCAGGCTAAAAGGGCAATCTAAGTATTAACGACAGCAATCCCACACGTCCCCATTGTGGGCTCCTCAGCCCAAGAAGCAGCATAAAAGCAGCAGCACTTCTCAGCTGCCCAAGCCTGACAGCAGCTAGATGTGGATGAGGTTGCTTCTGAAGCAGAAGACAGCTAGCATATTTCAGCTGCTCCTGCACATCTGCTTAGCATTAAGCTTCCTTCTTGGGGATTTTTTTTTTTTTTAATTCCAAGATGTTTAAACTCTAATTGCTACCAGCTTCTAAGAGTTCCCCCTACAAATAATAAAAATATCAGACATTAGTGATGGATTCCACTTCAGAGAACTCAAATGAAGAGCTACAGAGGGAGCCAGGGTACAGGGAGAAGGTCAAAGGCCCCAGAAGCACACTGTGCCCGAGCCAACAAAACACAAGCTTTGAATGGCCCTGGGTTTCCCCTTTAGGACAGACTTTTACTGGAATTCTGCATGGGGCTTGGAGCCACTTTCCAATGGGATTGGTAACGGTAAACGAACAAAGCCTCGCTTCCTGCCTCTCCTCTCCCCTGTTGCTGCACAGCCGAGTGCTGGCTGGTCTCAGATGACTTGGAGGTGGGGGGGAAATCTCAGTATTTGGAAGGGAAATTGAAGTTGCCTGCTCAAAGCAAGCCACTCTTAAGGCAACAGCATCCCAATTCTACTCCTAAACCAACCCCCGTGGTCCTTGCTGCCAGCTTCAGCTGGAGCCAGAACAAACCCCTCCAATCAGAATTATTTTTAAAAGCTCAAAAGAAACATGGGTTCATAAATTACAGCTAAGCCACGGGGGCCAAGGCAGTTGTGAAGAGCACAGAGGAGGCGGCTCCCTGTCAGAGCTGTGCTACACAGAAATAGCAGCGGAGCAGGCATGTCACTGGAAGTGGTCACTGAACTCCATCCCATCCAGGCTTCCACCACAGACACAGGCAACCCCCAGGTGGATCAGTGGGGCTCCGCAGGTGGGGAGGAAGGAAGAAGTTAGAGGAATAAAGGCTTTAAAGACATAATTAGGCTGGTTGCCGTGGGGAACTAAACACATGAAATAGATGATTTTATTTAGATTTCACCAGAAGCTTTTCTGCTGCCACACACCAGTTTGTTTGCTGCTTCTCCTCCCACTACTGGCAAAAAAACAGGTGCCTGGCTGCTGGGACCAATGCCTTATGCTTATGATACAGCCCCACTCATCTCATTTTAGCAGCAGACTATTTGTCTTGTGTGCAGTCAGAGCAGAGCAAGCTTCAAGGAAAACCTACAAAAGCTAGAGTCAGTGTAGAGTGGAATGCACAAACTCATTGCTACCAAAATCTTGGAGATTCCACGCTGATGGTTCACACTAGTACTGCCATGTCCATCCCACTGGGTCCTGGTCCAGCAGGTGCAGAGAAACTCCTCCTCCACAGGCATTTTAGCAGTAGCTACTGATACAGGTTTGTTTGTGTCAGTAACATTGTGGAAAATGTTCAGTTCAATACTGAGTCTGGCATCCGTTATTTCATCATGCTGTAAAGGCCAGAAGGAACACTCTCCTAAAGAATCACAGGTTGATATTGCCAGAGCTATCAGGGATCTTTATAACAAACTTTTTTTTTAAGCTAGTGTCTGTATAGCAGTCTAGCCATATTGCCCAACAGTATTTCTGCAGTAATTCCAAGGAATTGGATCACACTGGTCATGAGTCTAAGCATGGTTTTAGTTCTGGCCATGCAGCCCTTGCCCCACATGATTTCTGCACATAACTGAGAAGTTAGCATGGGCCAAAGACAAGTCCAAACAAGTGATCTGGATGTGGCTGCTTTGCTTTGGAGGGTAAAAAAGTTTAATTATATAGGCATGACCTGTTCTACAGGAGTTGCCTTCCATTGGAGATAACAATCCTAGGTCCATTTAATTAATAAAACTATTCCACTCCCATGAAGCCCTACCTCAAACATCACCTGGGAATGCTAAAGACTCCCTACAGCTGTTAAGGTGCACCTTAAAATACTAAGAAAAGGATTATAAGAACAAGTGGCCATGCTGAAGAGATGCTGACATCTGTAGAGACTGTGAAAAGACTGACTTTTTCCCCACAGTGATCAATTCTGTAGGTCATTAGTCTTCTTCGTGAGGAGGTACTACTGGCTCAGTTATTCAAGGAGTGAGTGCAGCTGAGCATTCTGCAGATTCGTTTCCCAGACATACACCCTTCCTGTCTTAATTGGAAGGGTGAAAAGAGACAAAGCAGTACAATCTTTCTAACTGAAACTATACAGGCTTCCTGGGAAATCAATGATCAGCACTCCACTTCACTTCAGAGAACTTCACTGGTGGTCCAGTAACTGGCAGCGATTCTTCAAACTGGAGCTGGGGGAGGTAGAAGCTTCTTCTACTCATCACTGTCCAAATAAAAGGCATTAAGAGAAGAATGGGGGTGTTCTCATCCAAGCAGCGGTATTTGATAAGTCAGCAAGAAGTGGGCTGACCAAGCTGTTCCTTAGAAGTGTTCATCTCTTAGAAGTGGCCTGGAGTCTTGTTTACTGTAATGATCGTCACATATGGCGGAACAGAAACCAGAAATTAAGCCTTTATTTCAATCTAGATTTTGGAGGCCAAGTCTGCCAAGGAGCTGATATAAATGAAGTGCCATGTTGTTGTCCTGGGTGCTCAGGTTGGACACCTTACTGCCCCGAGCAGGTAAGGAACCCCAGGGGGCTAGGCTCAGTCTGTTCAATCTCTCCTCTAGCTCCTCCAGAGCTTCTTGCCAGGGTTTTGCCTCCACTTCTCCCCTCATTGCTTCTTTTCTGCCCTCTTCAGACAAGCTGAGGAACATTCTCTGCCTCCTGACAAGGTGAGGCTGGCCATCCATACAACCAAGAGCAGAAAGCTCAATGAGGAACCCCAGAACTGTGAGGCTTGTTTCTGCTCCCATCTGCAGCTAGGGCACCATGCTCAGTATTCCCCCATACCTTTGTGAGCCGTCTCCAAACCCTTCATCCCCCAGACCCATTGACCATACCTTGTCAGCCTGTCTCCATGTTTATCTCCTGTAGCCCTTTCTCCTTCAGCTGGGGCTTGACACTTTGGTTAAATGGGAAGGCAATAAGATGCTGTAATACCAGACTAGGGGAGGGAGAGAAAAATACTTGGTGTTGCTAACCTCCCCCAAGAATGCAAGTAGATACTTTTAACTGAGAATTACTCTGATACAGAGTCTATATGTAGCTCTACAACATGGCTGTAAAACAGCTTGGAAAGAGGAAAAACGCAGATGAGCCTTAACTGAATTGGAACCATTTTCACACATTCCTGACTCACACAACTAACTCATTCAATTAGGCAGAGAACAACAGATAGCCATAGAAATGGGAAGATGACACAGAAAGGTTGCAAGTGTTTTGACTCATTTCAAGCACCACTGCTCAAGGCACCCTGTTGAACTGCACCATTGATGTTTCTTCCTCCAGGCTCCAGAGGGACCTAAACAAAAACAACATTTGTGCCCAGTGCCTGACCCAGTGTGGGCCTGGTCAGCCATTACCCTTCCTAGTTACCATAATGAGAGATTTATTTTTTACTGTGATTGTTGGGCAAACAGCAGCCACCTCTGTCCCTCATCAGAGCAGCTTAAATAAGCTTTCCTTGCTCTTATGTCTGTGGGATGCTGATGCACCATGTTTAAAGCAAGTGTTTTAAGATAGTTCTTGAAGGAATACAGATTCAATTTCCTGCCCGCCCCCCCCCCCCCTCACTGGGACACTGTTTTAAAGTAAATCTCTCATCCCTGCAGACATCTCTCCTCTTCTATATACCTAAAGCAGAAGATCACCTCCACTCCCCATGCCATCTGTTCAAGAGGCAGTATCTTAAAGGACTCCATCTTGAAAAAAATATTTGACTAGTAGATTATCAAGCATGCAAATGCAGCTAAAGTGCATGAGTAAGAGGACTGCCACCAGGCATTAAATAATGCTTTTAATTTTTATCCTATTCACTGAGTTCAGCCCCATCACGAACAGCCTCTGCAGGGCTTGTACTCAGGAGGAGGTGCTGCATTTGTGCAGGGGGTGAAGGCAGATGTGCTCAGTCGCAGCAACAAGCCCAGCGAGCACCTTCCTCTCCTTGGCAGAAGTGGCTGCTCTGGGAGCTGCCGCGCTCCTCACCACCCCGGCACCACGCCGCAGACCAATCTCAGACCACTTCCACTTGCCACGTAAGCAGAGCTGCCTGGCGTACGCTAGACCCACACACACTGCTTGGAAAACGTTCACATCTGGCTTTCACGTGACTCGAGCATGCCTCAGAAATTCATCATCTGGATAACTCACTCCTGCAGGGGAGAAATCCGCAGCCAGAGAGCCCTTTCCCGACTCAGAACGGAGCAGCATGGCAAGAGGATCGTGTGCTCAACAAACTGCACAGCGACACACTCATCAGCTGCATTTCTACAGCCTCATTCAGTCCTTCGTCCTTTCTAAAAGTATAAACCTAAGGATGACTTAGTTCCAATTTTCTACTCTGTTTACTTCTGCAAAAGCCCATCCTGATCCCATTCCCAGACCCAGAAGTATCCAGGATTGTTTGGTTTTTCTTCTAGCAGCCATAGCTCACATTAACTCTTTCTACATGGCAAGCAAGGACTGCTTCCACATGATCACTGTGGTATGGCCCCTGCACATACAGTTGTGTAGCAGTTCCCAGTTTTGCTGGGAAGTGCCTAGAATATCTGAATGCTAATCCAGATCTACAGCTGTACAAACTGAGAGCATCACCCCTCTGAGGAAAAAAAACACTGCCAAACACTCCAACACTGCCAAGGAAGAAGGCAGAAAAGCCCCAGCCATCACACTTGGAAATTCACAGGTATGTATACACACTAGGATTCATGCATGGTTAAAAAAATAAAATAAAAAATAAAGGCAAAAATCACATGTCAACTGTGAAGAAGTCACACTGACAAGAACAGAAAACATACTGCAGCATTAGCATGTCCAGGCAGCCTGTTTTAACCAGCAGCAGACTGAGCTGGCCAACTGATGCATACGTTATAACTCCTGCTGACCACCTTCGCGAGCAACGCTTCCAGCCACCCCTGGCGAGATGAGCCACTTGACCCAGAGCAGACTGGTGATGATGTTGCCTGTCACACAGCCTGGACATAGGCCAGCCAGAATGTGACAGGTATAAAACTGTGCACTAAGCTGGAGGCACCTGGGGAGTGCTGTTTTAAGGGTGAGTGCTCTCAATATCCTAAGGACAAACACTGCCATCCAGGCTTCCTTCTCACAAGAGATTCAAGTTTCAGGCACTCACCAGCCTGAGACTAAGTTATCTAAAACACCCAGGTAAGAGGTCTGCTCCTCTCAGCCAGCCAGACCTGTCTGTGCTGAGTATGGATTCCTGCAAATGCTGAGGATAATCACCCTCCACTCCAGCTCCCAAGAGCATTTCTCACCTGCCTGATCTAACATGCCAAAATCAAAACCTGATACCACACAGTTCTCTCTGTGCAAGAGAGGAAAAACCCACGCAGGCAGCGTTAATACCATCTGCCACCGACAGAGTGGAGAGGAAGGCAGAACAGGAGCAGATGGAGAAGAGAGAACTCCTTGAAACCACAAGAAATGCCATCACACCCCCAAAGGCGCCAAGTGCTTTCTCGGTGCTCAGCTGAAGGCTCTCGGAGGTATTTGCAAGGGTGCACACTGTTCTGCCATGGCGGTGCTCGAGCCACACCTCATACTTGCAGCCCTTCCCTGCCTGCCCAGCCTCCCTGCCCTCGCTCCCTGACACAGGGCTCTGCACAGCATCAACTCTGAACTAGGAACGGCAAAGAGCACAAACACATTCCTTTCCCTAATCCTGTACTCTGTCCCCACACTCAAGTTTAAAAGCCAAGGAGCAAAACAAAAAACCCACACAGCGCACAAACAGTTCCTCCTCTCATCCCGTCTTCCTCCCACCCCAGCATATGGGCCACCCAGTAGATGACAGTGATCCTATACATCTAACAGGCCACATGTCTTGTCAGCAGAAAACCAAAGCAGTGCAGAATTAAGTCTCCTATCTGCTCTTCTCTTCAGTAGCCTCAGGCAGAAGTCCAAAACATTTCAGTTTAAACAGTGACTTTAAAAATATGGTGTACAGGGAGAAGTGTGAGATCAGTTTCCTCCTGCCAGAATAGCACAGGCTGGATTTGGAGTGGACAGATTCCCATCTTAAGTCAAGATGCAGAATTGGGTCACACACACACAGAGGCTGCAAGGACATGAAGTCTGCCTGACTTAGCTGAAGCTCTTCCTCAAATCCCACTCTATACCAGCACACCTAAGCAGAGAGCAATAGCCCTGCTTGGGAAAAGACAGAGTGGTTGTTTCTTTAATTATATGAAGAACTTGTTACAAAATAAAATAAAATAGTGACTTGCAAGCTTGTTTAAAAAAAAAAAATCAGGAAAGAAAACTGGTTTAGGAATTACTGCATTAGGCAAAAGCCAATAAACTGAACACAAGTTAGAATTTAGAAAATTCAGAAGTTGAGGAAGAATAATTCTCCATCATGAGAAGAGGAAGCTCTGTCATGAAGGACTGCTCTGAGGATGCACATTAGGATCATTAACTACTAACTCCTTCCAGAACCAGGCCCAAGATGTACATCCCCAGTAATTATATGCTAAGGTTTGTTTGGTCCTTTGTTGCTATGCTTCTGCCTACTCTGTCCGTCTTGTATTACTAAATCCTTTATCCTCCTTTTTTTCAAAAAAAAAAAAGCAAGCTGTGTGAGAACCAAAATGTTCTGCCAGAATCTGCTGTTTTTGAATTCCATGCAGTAATTAGTACATACAGCCAAGAAGGTTAATTGTATGATGAGAGAACAGATCCCGATTTCTGATCGGGAGCAATCCTGTCAGTACATGTTTGTGAAGTTACAAAATAGCAGCTGGCAAAGTACGTAGTTCAGCCATCCTCATCAACAGGCCAAATGGCACCAAGAAGTCAGTCCACTGTCGCTGTTCCTGCACTAATTGCAGAAAACAATGCAAGGAACATAGCACGCGTGTGTGATTCATCAGGAGACAAACAAGAGCACATGCCTCAGTCTGCAGGGATCATGTCATACTGGAGATTTCTTACAAGGATAAAGACACCAAGCCCAAGCCACATGGTTTGAGATGTTCCTGAGACCTTGCCATGGGCTCGGACAAACTTAGATCCCCATTTCCCAGCTTAAAAAAAGAAAAAGATAATCTTCCAAACTGAAGCTTTCCTTTCAGATGGAGTATAGTGAGACAGACTTCAAAGATAAACACCACAAGAGCAGAATGACTCAAACTAACATTTGAGTTAAAAAACACATTCTAGCTTTGTTGCTATCACCTGAGCTCAGATTCATTAAGCAATGAGCAACTGCCTGCTTTGTTACTCATGCACTCAATGCAGGTAGCCCCAAGACACCTGCTGCAGTCATCACCCTGACAGAAGATGCATTGCCTCATGCTGGGATTCACCATGTTAGTTAATTGGATTTTTCAACATCTTTAGTAACACGCTTTTAGATTTGGCCCCTTTGAGAACCCATTTAAAAGGTTCAGGCTTCCTCTGTCTGAGAGGGGGGGAAAAAACCCCCCAAAAAAATCAAGACAGTTTTAACAGCCAATGGAGTAAGTTAAGGCATGCCCACAGCATACCAGCAGTTGTGTCCACAGCTCTTCTAATATTAAAAGGGCATCCATCACTTGAGATGACATCCCATCAACACTGCAACAGCCTCAAGGAAGCACCATGCCTCTCTTGGAAAGGTCCTTCCCTCTTCCTCCACTGCAGATATCTACAAGTATCATAAAATATCTGCCAGGGCTAGAGGCTCTACGTTCCCTCCTCTCTGTAGCTCCGCAGTAGGCATCTAGCTATGAAGCTGGCAGAGGCCTCTGCACTTAGTTGTGCCAACAAGCTTTGTCCCTAGGGTCAGCACCCAGGTTCTGCAACAGGTAGAGACAGCTCAAGCCACACAGCCTTGCTGGTCCAGCTAATGGCTCACACATTTGTGACCCTGTTGAATGATTAAGCACAGAAGGGCTCGCACAAACCATTTGTTTTTGCCACATCACCTCAAAGGAGGCAGTTCAAATGGAAGTTAAGAAAATAAAGCTCATTTATAAAAAAAAAAAGGCATGCCACGGAGCTGTAAGTGCAGCCTAGGCATATGCAGTGTGAAAGGATCAGAAAGGTTAAGATCTGAAGTGATGAGCACAGCTCAGCTGCAAAGACAGAAAAAGCTCAAAGTTAAGCCATTTCCCTTTGCAATTACAAAGGAAGCAGAAAAGACTATCCCTAATACCTTAATTGCTGGTGGTTTTTTTGAGTTATCTCCCTGAAGATGACAGAGCACACATCCTCAGCATGCGAGTGTGAGGAAGGGGGCTTCCCTAGTAATGAAGAATTAGGCTAAAGAAACAACTCTTGCTGTCAGCTCCACCCGTAAGCCCAAGGCAGCAATCTCACAAAGTGATCAGCCACGAGGGCCCTCAGTGTTGTTACAGTGATTTGCTTGTTTTTCACTTGGAGGCCTCACTTCCGTCATTGTTGCAACTCTCAGTTCTACTTAATTTCCCTGTTGAGGGAAAAGAGAGCATTACAGATGTTTCTATAAAAAGTTTGAGAAGTAGCTTCCAATGGACTCTGAAGCGTTTAATTACTTGCCAGCAGATATATCCTTCCTAGTTTTAGATTACAGGAGGGAAAGGAAGCAGACATTGTTGTCTGAGTGCTGCCATATTCTGCTAGTCCAAAAATTGGACACAGGGACTGAGTTGAAGGATAGTTCTTTCTGCTGAGGAAGCCAAGCCTCATCAGCATCCTCACTGAGGCTACACCGGCTTGGACCAAATTCTTAAGTTAATATTCTAAGTGCTCAACTACAGTGGCTACTTAAATAGACTTCAGCTGGCAGACTCCACCAAAGTACAGCCAGAATCTCATCAACTAGAGAAAGCAGACACTGCAGTACTGATGGAGCTATAAACGTGGTTGGTTGGTTTTTTGTTTGGTTTTTTTTTTTTTTGGTTTTTAGTTTACTCCCTCTCACTTGGAGGGGCATCCTCCTGCATAGCAACAAGGTGCCTGAGAAAGCTTGAAGCCAGCTGTGCCCCCAGCAGCAAGCTGAGCAGTCAGAGCAGTGGGAGTAAGCAAACAGTAGAGTTTTTTTGTCATGATTTCAGAAGAGGGTAGCCAGCAGTACTCCTGCTAGCACACACTGAAAGAAGTGAGCACAAGGGCTTGGCTGTCTGCAAGGCTGGTGGCAGAGATCCATGCCTTAGCTTTGAAAGCAAAGGTGAAGCAGCATCTTTTCTGCCAGGTCTGACCCCACTGTTAGCAAGGAGAATCCTCTCAGTAATTGAGCAGCACTGAGACTCAGCATGGAAAAGCTATGGAGCCCACATCAACTCCCTATCGCCACCAAACACCAGGTCCCAAATGCTTGCTTCAGTTTCATGACTGGAGATCTGACAACTCTGGCATGAAACCAGACAAGAAAGATTCTCAGCAAGGAAAGAGAGCAAGATCATCTTACTCCAGGAGTCTGAAACTTGCTCTAGGCAGCAAAGGGAAGGGGGATGGGGACATCTTTGGGGGGAAACCTACTCCAACTGGTTTTTACATGCCATATCAGGATTAGCAGAAGTCTCAAGGGTTAATTAGTTCACCATGCACAGATGGTAGCTGGTAGGGTTTGCAGAGTGGATTAACCTAATTTGTGGTTTGTAATGTACCATGCAAATATCCATTACTAGACTTGCAGCAATTCTGCCCTTATTTTGATTTGAGGAGAGAAAACTACACAATGGATGCTTGCATAGAAGTAATGCCAATTTTGAATAACAAATGAGTTGCTGTTTGCTTGGTTAACGTGATCAACAAATTGGCGCCTGAAATATAATTCCTTTCCTTTCTGCCACAGAGGGTCTTTGGAGAGACCTCGATGAGACCATTTGTTGTGAGCGTAACAGAATATGCCCACCGTAACCACTCCTTACAGCTGTACAGAGGTCTCTTCAGCACTGACAGATGGTCATAGCACAACAATTCAATTGACTAGAAATACGAAGGCAGCTTTCCGAAGCAGCTCTGCAGCATGTCAAGTAGAGCCCTGCAAATCCAAGGTAACAGCACATGTGGCAGTTCAGGCCACAGCAAGCACCCATGCCCACGCAGAGCCTCAGTTGTTTCAGTGAAGCTCCAGGTCTCTAAGCTGACTGTGGGTTAAAGCATCTATAATTAGATCATATCCAAGTAAAGGGCTACATGTTTATATAGCACTATGCAGAAGAGGAATCCTGGCTCAGGGCTGGCATGCAGAGATGCCCCAGAGCCATGCAAGGCTCCCTTCTGTTTAGCTAAGGACATGCCACACTATTGCATTAGGTTTAGAAGGTCTCAAATGTTTACAGCCAGTATCAGCTGCAGTGATAAGTGTTTCCATAACTCCTGTTAAACTCTGAACTTACCTAATTTCTCCCTGCTCTAAGGGGCAAGTACAGGACTAGCTAGATGCACACTCTGGCAAAATGGAGGTCAGGGTAGAGGTGATGCTGCCTGTCAAGAGGCATTCCCCAAATGCTTCTGCCATCAGCCACGCTTGTGTCATGCCTGCACATGCCTGGGCCACAGCAGCTGTGGGATTCCTGCTGGACAGTGCAGATCAGCCATGCTCACACCCAAAAACCTCCTCTAAGGACATCTCTGGTCAAGATAGAAGATGTGTTCACAGGTCTGATTTGTTGGGAGGTGCTTGCATTTATCAGGACCTATTTGTCTCTTTAAAAGACAGTAGTGTCTGTGCTATGGAGGACACTACCTTTCAAATGTATTTGTTATCTTAAAAGACTCTCACAGCACACCCTGGAAATCTGTGCTTATTTTACCCCATCAGTTGTTCAAGTGTCATAAAGCTGGTCTTTGTTAGGGACTGTAACTACCAACTCCCTTGGCATATTCCTTCATTCATTGTGCACATACTCCCACAATATCCAGCTCCCAGTAGAATAAAGCATTCCGCTGCTGCTCTAAAATCAGGCAAGAAGATGGCCGAGAACAGAATCCCTTTATGCAGCTCACTTTGGTCACAGAGCTGCTTCACATTCCTCTTAGTACAGGGTAAGTGGAGAAAGAACGTCCCTAAATCCCACTGTTTCCAAGCCTTAGCCGTGCAAGCAGCCAAGCATCAAGAAGCAGAGAAAACGAAACAGTCCCAAAAGGAGACCCAGCAGCACGTGGAGATGGGACAGCCAAGGGATGGAATGTGACCTGAGCATCCATCCCTCGCAGGTATGGATAAACATATTATTTGGAATGCTTAGAGCAGGAGGTCAAAGAGCCCAGCAAGGCAGCATCCACAACTGGCATCTCTGCTGCACTCACTCAACTTAACCTCTCTTCCCCCAATGCCACGGCAGATCAGCTCCAGTCTCCTCCTAGAGCCACAGGAATGAAGGAGGAGCAGCTTCTCACATTCACAAAGCAATTCCTCACATCTCTTGCAAGAATATTTTAACTCCTGTAGATGTCAGCTGATGCACTGAGCCCAAAGCTCTCCGAATTTGCTAATGCTGTTCTAGGTCAGTGCTAAATCAGGCCGCCCCAGAGACTTCAGCAACATTTTTCAAAGGTCTTTACATGGACCAAAAAAGCCTCCAGTGCTGGGGCTGTGTCACTCTGAGCTAGAAGCTCCTGCACTCAGCTCTGCCTTCTGCTGATTGTACCTTTATGGTCTGTGCCTCTAAAGAAATTTCTGCCACCAATCTAATTCACTGCCCATTGTGCACAAACACTTTACTTAATATTAAGAGGTCCTAGAAGTGCCACTGCATCTCTCTAAAAGGACTCATTTTTTAGTTGCAACTCAGACCATCTTCCTCATCTCCTACAAAGATTAAGCATGCCCTAGTTTATCACGTCAGGCCAGCATTGTGTACCATGCTTGCCTCTTCATTACCACCGCTCACTTCAGGGAAATTCAGGGAAAAAAGGACCGCAAGTATTGGCCTGCAAAGGCAACAGCTATTTAATGCACAGGATGGCAGGGCCAAGCAACAGATCCATTTCAGTGCATCACTTAGCTTATTACAGGACTGCAGCATAAAAGCTCTCATAATTAACCAACAAATCAACCTAGGCAGTGACATTCACTGAAGTTCAGTATATTACATTTATCTTCCCTTCTTTCCCAGTGACTAAGCCATTGCAGTGTTTCTTCATCATCTTAAAAAGCAAGAAGAAAAAATCCTCCCCTCCCCTGCACAGAGGCCAGAGTTTTCCAGGAGTTGCTGTTGGTTTGAAAGACCTCTCTTTCAATGCCCTGAATGCAATTTGGAGCACCCACGACTCCAAACAAAGTCAATGAGAGTTGCAGGTGCTCAATGCTGCTTGGGGAAAAAAAAAAAAAAAAGAAAAAAGAAAAAGCCCTAACACATCCAGCTCAGAGCAGCCAAACCCAGAAGCACATAACTACACAACCCTATCGAAAACACATCTGTAAAAATCACTAAGAGCTACAAGAGGAGGAGACAAGCTTGATTTATATCGTTTCAGATCAGGGTTTTCAAGACATTTGAATCCAGGATCTTAAAAACAAAACACTGAGCTAGAGCCTTTGAGACAGCCCAAACCCAGACACAGGCATTTTGCATCAGAAGCCTCATCAGAGCCTTTAGGAAAAGCAAAAAAAAAATATTTGGACCAGAACAGAAAAGCATTCCCTTCTCCTCTGGAAAAGGACCCCAACTCTCAGGCTGCATTTGGGCTGTTTGCTCAGGTAAAGATTGACTTAATTAAAAAAAAATGAAAGAGAGAAATTCAATACAATTATCCTCTCAGACCAGAGAAGGAGCTGTATAAATACAGGCAGAAGAGAGCAGTCATTTTAACTGCAATACCATAGAAGGTGGGTTTCTTTTCCTCTCCAGTGAAAAGGAAAGAAACTCATGCCTGTCTCTAGCAGGCTTCAGCAATAAAAAGTTAAACTGCTACACAATTTCATGCAACACAAGATAAAGGAAAGGTGTTAAAAAAAGGGGGTGAGGGGATGAGGAAGGTCCTCTCTGGAATCATGCAGTACATAGAAAGTCTGATTTCTTACCTGATTTTCTCTTTGAAGATCCATAGTCCCTGAAAAAAAGACAACAACAAATAGACATGGTTAGAGCTGGAAATGATAATGAGAGAACGGGTGCCTCCCAAATTTCCACCCATACGCTCAAGGGCTCATCCTGCTTGCTCCCTCCTTTAAAGAGGAGGTCAGGACTGCAAGGCATTGACAGGCAGGGGCCGGGACGGATCCTGAGCAGCACCCGCTCATCAGCAGCAGCAGCTGGGGCTTCTGCAGCACCAGGGGCTCGGGGAGCATGTGACCAACACAGAGCAAACCATCCACAACTAGCAAGGCAGGGGAGAAGGGTGTCATTTTTTCCCCTTTAAATTGAGCTATTAAACGTACAGCTACTGAATTAACCCCTGACTTTCCCCTAGAGAGGAAAGAGAATATTAACTGTTTGCTGCAGGGGTGCAGCTGCTACAGGCTTATGTGGCATCACTTGCAGTCCTCTCCTTGCAGAGGATAATTTGTGAAGAACCTCCAGACCCCTCCTAGTTATCTCTGACAAGCACTTGTCTTCCGCAAGGGGAAAAAAAACAAAACCAAACTTTGTCCTTTCTTCTTTCTTCCAGCATGGGGAATGCACGCTTACTTTTCTGTAGTGATTTAAAGGGTGCTGGCACCTTGGCTTGTGGCAGAAGAGGTGAAAGCTGAGACAGTTGCTACAGAAGTGGGAAGAAATTACAGAAGGAAGCTGCGAGAACCGATTCAGGATAAGCAGAACCAAGGACAGAAACACTTCGCTATGGCTGTGCTTCCTCCTGGTGCTCTCTGGAGCCTCTCAGACCCAGCTCTGAAATGGTCTGCACAGGCAGGAGCCCGGGCAATGACAGATCAGGCAGGGACAGCATCACTCTGCGGGCACTGTGCCCGCCGCATGGTGATACGCCGCACCCGGCAGTGTTAATGCTGGGAAAAACAGCCGATGAACCTGCTGCAGAGGCAGGCTGCGTTTGCAGGAATCCTACTGGAGGGGCAGGCAGCAGCCTCTAAAGTTTTGGGGGCCAGGCTATCAGGAGTCGGGTTTTGTGCCTTGCAGCATGCTATGTACTCCAGAGGAATCAGAGAAGGATTATCCTAAACTATTTATTTAATTTCAAGAGAGTTTGGGGGATCATCTGAAGAAATAACACGTGTCTTGAGGGTAGAGGCATGTCTACCCATAAATTCTGTTTCTCCCAGCACTTTGTGTGCCATCCCATGCCTTACATGTCTAGGATTTGCTTCCAGTGAGTAATAACTACTTGGGAGTTGTTTGCACCCTCTTTGGATTTTCCGGTGTCATTTCGACTTCAATTAAATGGTTGTTTTCTCAGGCATGCCTGCAGTTGTATTTGATGTGAAGATGCTACTGCTCATGAATAGACTGTTTCTTCTGTAGAAGTGATATCATATGCAAATATAATGCCTGCTATATGGTGGCCAAAACAGAGATCCCTCAGAATGAGCCAGGGAAGGCACAATCCCCGAAATGTAGTCCTCTGCCCCAGCTCCGCTCCTATGCCAGCCTGGATCTTTGTGGTTGCTGTCAATACAGCGCTCTTGGCATGTGAAAGTCTGCTTGGTCCTGCCCTGAACTGCCTCTCTTCTGACAGCACTAAATGGTAAGAAAGTGAAACCTTGCTGAGATCCACACATGTAAGTTGCTTTAACCTAGTATCTCCACCATGCACATGCTTGATGTCCACTTCAATCCCTTGCACCCTTTGTTTTCTGCAGTAAAGCTCCCAGAACTTGTCAGCCCTCAGCTTTGAGCTGGATTGAGCTAGGATTTTCCTCTGCAGCACACTGCGGTCCCCACCTTCTTCTGTCATGCAAAAACGCTGCTCCTAGCTCTTGCAAACGTTAGCACCCATAAGGGCCCTGGGAGGATGGTGTGGCTATGTGCAATCCCTAGAAAAGAAAAACAACCATCCTTCTACTCTTGCCAGAAGGCTCTCAGCATACATCTCCCGTCAGTCAGGCATGCTGGGGACACCCCACAAGCATCCCAAGAGAGGCTGTAGGTGAACAGAGCATGCACAAAAGGAAAAAGACAAGTGGCATTAGATAGAGGCGAAAGAGCCTTCAGCCTCTTTCAAGTTGCAAAAGAAAACCCAACTCCTTTTGGCCACTTGAAAAAAAAAATCACCCAATTCACGTGATTAGAAATGGGGTATTGATGGACCGATATTGTTAAACAAGCAACCAAAAATGGATAAAGATGTTGCTGAATGTCTTTGCCCACTAGATGAGGCTGAAGTTGGTACTCAGGTTTGGAAAGTACAGTAGAAGATGATTTGGCTGTGCTCTCGCTGTGCAACAGCAGCAAACACCACAAAAGGCTCAGAATTCAAACCTCCATCCTGGATGCTCTCCCACATCTTTCAGCCCAATCTCTAGCTGGTTTTAGGTCTTGTGTGAGTGAGGCTTGTTCTTTTAATTGTAAAGCGTGACTCATCCATGCAATTTAAAGGAGGTAGAGATTTTTAAAAAAAGCAAAATTTTGAAGCTGTTTTTTCTTTCTACACACATATCATGGGATGACAAGAGATATTACTCCATAAATAACTTTTTCACTTTTTTTTTTCCTTTTTTATGTTCAGTTCCTCATCTGGCTGGCATTTCTTCCACAGCAAAAGGACAATTTATGGAAGTCTACTCACCCTTAAGTTGCCCTGCAGTGGGCAGACATGTTCCATATCACACCACTAATGCAAGCGCAGAGTACTGTACTCGATATGATGTGGCAAGTCACATTTCTGGTCAGCGGCAAACATGATGCCAACAGAGGCAATAACCATTCATGTGGGCCAGGAGCTCTGGCTCTGCAAAACCCATCATTGCTTCTCTTATGGCTTGCACATGGTGAAACCAAACCTCTAGGTTAGTTTGAAGAAGGAAAAAGCCCCTTACTGTCACTGCAAAGTGCACAGCTGAGCAATTTAGGGTCATTTACAAGATGATGAAGCAGCAAGTAGCTCAGTGATATTCCTCTGAGATCAGGAAGGTAACTAGCATCATTAGAGGATCCAGAGTGTATCAAAATCTTGAAGGCAACTGAACCTGCAACTTCTGGCTTTAGTTTCCAGTCTTCAGCCCGAGATCATCCTACACAAGATATTAAATGATGATGACAAAATATTTATTTGAATCACCACCACCCCCTAACTCATGAGGCTCACTCAAAAAACAAACAAACAAACAAAAAACGACAAAAAAGCCAACAATCAACCTATTGGCCAAGTTTTCATTTTGTCATTTATTCTTTCTGTAAGTTTTAAAGTCAAGTTTTACCGGGTTCTGGTTTTGGAGTTCCTGAAGTCATAGAATTGATTTGGTTGGAAAAGACCTTTAAGATCATTGAGTCCAACCATTAACCTAACACTGCCAAGTCCACTGTTAAACCATGTCCCTAAGCACCACATCTACACATCTTTCAAATACCTCCAGGGATGGTGACTCCGCTGCTTCCCTGGGCAGCCTGTTCCAATGCTTGACAAGCCTTTCAGTGAAGAAATTTTTCCTAATATCCAATCTAAACCTCCTCTGGTGCAACTGGAGGCCATTTCCTCTTGTCCTATCACTTGTTACTTGGCAGAAGAAGTCCATCTACGCCATGTCTCCCTGTCTGGTCACTTTTTTGTACATCCACATTTCACCCATAAAATCAGGACAAAGCAGTACCAAATAAAACGAGGCTTGAAATAAAATCCTCATCTCTCTAGTGAAACTCTGGAAGCCAAAATTTGTTCCTCTCAGTGAGGATGGGAAAAAAAAATCACTGTTGAAACAGAGAGCAAAGATGATATTGCAAATATCTCCCTGCTGTGTAAAGTGCTCTTTGTATACATACTCGTCTCTTTTCTGCTAATGAAGAAAGCCTGTGCTGCTGCTTTGCAATGGCAGCAGCAAGGAGTCCTGCCTGATTCCATCTTCATTTTTTATATTCTGTTATTCTGCATGTGATTCACTGATGTCTTTTCCCTCTCTTGAGTGACGATCTCTAAGGTGAATACTTCTCAGTCTCATTATTTTCAGAGGAACATTAGTGTGAGGCTGAAATATTGGATTATGTCTCCAAAACAATCAAGGAAATTATTTAATGGTTTCTCTTAACTGTAACAACTTCCAAGTAGAAAGTGATCTTCTCCTGCAATACAGACTGCACCTGGCACACTGCTAGCCCTTAAATCAGAAGAGAGACCTGGCCTTGCAGAAGAAAAACCCTTCCAAGGAAAGGTACAATGAATGTCACATCTGCAGCTACACAGGGAAGCTCACTTACTCTTTAGCTCTTGCTCTTTTTATCTTTTTATCTTTTTATCTTTATACGCACACATATATTTCCATTCACCATCATCCTCATTTTCCTTCCAGCCATAGCTACAAGAATAGCAGTGAAGCCCACGAGTGGAACTAAAAATAGCTCTGGCAGGTCCCTTCTTTATTAGCCAGGATCACTCCATACTGAACAAACACCTTTCACAAAAATAGTGTATTTCTAGCCTTTTTCATATTAAAATATAGCAATTTTGTCAAAAGTCTTCCTGTGGGGCACCACCTTTAGCTGACACTGAACCTCGTTACTGGCAAGGAAAGTATTTCCTGCTGCTAGCGGTATTAAAATATCACTGGTGCCAAGCATGTCACACAAGCTGCACACACTCTTTAATGACAAAGGAGAGGGAGGCTGGATCTCCTTTCTCATCAGCATTACACCAGGATAACATTACTCATCTGAACTCTAGCAATGAATGCGAAAGGAAGACTATGAGCATTGCTGTAGAGCTGATTGCCTTGTTATCACATTAAGCTATTGACAGTCTGGAAATATGTGAAATATAAAAATATCATATGTCATTGAATTTATATGTCACTTGCAATCTGATTTAATTAGGAAGGTTATATTAATGATGTTACGGAAAAGTTTTATGGCACATCCTTTCTTTAGGGACTGACTTTGCTGCTGTATTCAGTGCGAGTTAATAAACATCGATGTGTGCGTGTGTGTGTTTGCATCTATCTAAATACATACAGACATACACAAACAAGCACTGGCACAATTGGAAAGTTGTTTAACAAATGAGGAGCATCCTGACATTTGTTCAATAAAGCCTAAGAAGCGTTCCAAGCAGAGGAGAAGACTGGAGATGACTAGGTGCATCTGTGATGGACTGTGCCTATCTCTTTAGCCATACTTCTAATTCAGTTTGATTTGTATCTGTCCCAGAGGGTTTCTCCTGCATCTTCCATGGAGATCTGGCTAGTCAGCAGAAGACTCCTGAAGGAACCAGGAGACTCTGCAGAGCAACACTGCATCAACGGAGAGGCTGCAGGGCTGCAACTTGGCTCCTGTACAGGGTCTCCTTGGACATGATATGTTCAGTCGGGGGACCTCATCCCTGTGGTGCCCGCAATGCAAAGGCTCTTCTAAAAGCTTCTCCTCTTTGCCACGGGACAGCAGACCCAGCAAACTCACTCTGTGGGATTCCTCCTTTCTCAGATACGTCACCTTTTAGCCCGGGGCCTCTGCCTGTCAGTAAAGCAAGGCTCAGCATCAACTCATTTAGCAAAGATTTCAGACAACCGTGAGTTTCAACCGTGAGAGAAAACAGTGCCTGGAAAGCACGAGGAGCTGTCAGAGCCACAGAGGAGCACGGCTAGGGGAGCTGCACAGCAGACATTTCATCCGACAAGACAGAAGCTAAAGGGAGAGTAAATCATCTTTCTGTCTTGTTTCTCAGTGTTTGCTGTCCAAAGGAGATGAGACAGTGATAAACTCTGAGTAATGGAGGTTAATCTGTATCCTCTAGAGTATTTTAACACATAAATTAAAACTGGTCTGTATTTGTTGGCTTTTGCTAATTCATGCTTAAATACATTGTAGGCATTTATGTTCCCACGCTCCTCAATTCCTAAAGGTTTCTAGTGGTGTGGGCAGGCTGCGGTGAAGATGTATGACATTTCAAACAAACAACTCGGATTATCATTTAATTGCCAATGATTTGCCAGGCCAATTAAAAGCACAGAAATGTTTTAACAAGAAAGTCCACTCTCTCCTTCCCAACACTCATACGGTTTGCAGTCAGTAATGAAGATCGCTTTTTCACAAACTATTTTTCTTACCACTGCTATCGGATTCTGTGACAGTGTTTTTAAAGTAAACCAATACAAAAATACTTTGCTACTGCTCTTTAAATGTACAGAAACTTGAGCCTTGAGAATATATTTGCATCTTGAAACTCTCCTAACTGATTATGCTCAAAAGACAGGCTGATGTTTTCTATTTCAGGCAAGGCACAAAATGAAGCGTGACTGAGAACTGTCACTAGGTGCCTGCCTGTCACCAGGGCTGATGGCTGGAGCAGAACCTGAACACCTCAACACTATACAAACACACCAAAGCTATATGGAGAGTGCAGGGTTAAAATTTGCTTTCATGGTACTCAAAGTGCAAAAGTTTAACCATGTGCATGAACGTATTTCCATTCCCACTGAGCTCTGAGACCCATATGACATGTAATTAAGCAAAATTAACTCTACATATTATGCATCAGGAACACAAACTCAAACACATGGATGCATACAGCTATACGTTTTCCCCCTCCTATACATTTCTCCCCTCTGAAATCATAAAAGCACAGCTGATCTCTTCCCCGAGCCAAGTAAACAGATGAAGGCTTTTTTCCTTCTTTTTTAGAAAATATTCTGCTCATTTCCTGATATAAATCGTTGCATTGTGGAACCCTCTCGAACATGAATCTGTCCTTTCTGAGCAGAGGTCAAGCTTTCCATCCTTGTCAGAAAGGGCCCTATTGTGGCGGTCTTGAGACTCCAGAATTCCTTGCCGCGAGCAAAAGGGACTCGAGGGACAAGAAGAAAATCTGAAGACCTGAGTTCAAACCCAGGCATTTCTTACTGGCTGGAAGTGGTCTCTGCTTGCTGCTAAGAAGGGTAAGCCACTGTTGTGCAACCAGCTCCTTGAGAGAACAGAGACAACACAAAAGAGAGAATTTTGCCATCCTGCCACCTTTCTGTTGTGTATGAATTCTATGATCAGTATGGCTGTAGTGCTGGTATAGAGCAAACAGCAGAGCTTTATATCCTGTATACTTCTGGTTAGGCTGCAGTGATTTTTCTCTGCATCACATAGCAATTGGTGGCCCATTTTGGCTCACCAGGACCCAGCTAGAGGTCCTTATTTAGTGCTGACTTCTTACAGCTCCACTGAATCCAATAAAGTCAAAGTCAATCCAAGTTCTCCTAAGAAATGCCAAGCAAAACACTGGAAACTCTTCTATATATGCAGAAGAGGTCTCCCCTATACCAATAACCATACCTTGCACAGAAAAGCCAAGGTCGGAAGGAAATGGACACTGCCTCCTCTCCAGCAATGCTCCCTGCACCTGAATCCATGGATTTGTATCATGAAGGGGAGGTGCAGGACAAGGAAAACCAGTGTCCTCTGCTCTGCACTCAGAGGAGCCTTGAGATTAGCCCCGCACAGCACAACTTGAGCTCTGCCACCAGCTCTGAGGTGCAAGGAATGCAAACAGCTGAGACAAACAACATCCCCAGGGACCACCTCAGCCTCATGCAGACCCACAGTGTTTAGGGGCGGCTGTTACCATTTCTTATTTTTTGTGTAGAAAAGGTATAGAAGGATGAGAGACGGGTTCGAGGCATCATGCCCCTTCCTTAAATGATTGGGAAATGTCACAGATTTCTGTCCCAAGATTCCTCAGCAGTGAAGTTGATCACTTGGCTCCAAAGTGCAACTTCAGTATTTGGCTCAGGCTGAAGAAATGCAGAAGGAGACTCTTGAATTTCTCACAATTATATTTTTTTATGATTAAATGATCCTTCTGGAGGAAGACAGGGCTTTGGAATCGCACATTCAGCATTTCACCAGACTGTGACATACAGGGCAGGGCGATCTGACAGCAAAGCCTAGCCTCTCCGGCACCAGGGAGAGATGGCTCGGCACAACCTGGAAGCTGCAGGACACTGGGGCAATGAGCTAATGCCATGTGATCCTCCACTGCAAGGCTTCAGCGGCCTTGAAAAAGGCAACACGAATGTTTATAGCAAGCTTTCTCCTGGAAAGAAGTATAAAAACAAGATCTTGCCTAAGAGTCACATCCTCATCTGTTTTTGTTTTATCGTGTTTATTCCTTCAGATGGCAAATTTCTCCACAGGACAGAAAAATGTATTTACCTTAGCAAGAACTCTGGGTGGAAGTGTTCTTCACCACCTCTGAACTGACCTTGCTAGTCCCTTGCGGGGAGGCCAAATTTATCTCTGTCTTACAATGACCAAACATGTGTCACTTTATTATAGCCTTTATAACATAAATGCTGAGTGATAAAAACAAGGTAATAAAAATTAATCATTCTCATGTGTAGCTTTTCCAGTCGTGCTCTTCACTTTGGGATTTTCTTACATCTACACACAGATAAAATATATGTTTCAAAGATGCATCTAATCATAGTTACAAATTAAGTACTGAATATCAGAATTGTAAATTCAAATGTACCTTATAAACTAGTTGGGCTAATGAGCTTGTATATATATCGTACAAATCTGATTAAGCACTTACGAAGGCAGCACAGACTTTGAATCTTTGCTTCATTTTTTTCGAGCCCTTCCTGATTTGAGGGTGGGCCCCTCAAATTCTAGTTTCCACAGGAGATTTGGGTCCAGCCTCTGATTGGCATCAATATGGTCCATCTGGGTTTCTAAATTGCAGCCTGAATGCTGAATACAAGAAAAGGCAGAGTGCCTTCGCTGTATCTCTCCAAGGACATTTTCCTTCTGCTGTTTCAGACTAACTTTGCCTGGAGCAACACGTACGGTACACGGCCACTGTCTCCTCCATCCCATGGTGGCACTGCCACCCTACGGCAACCTCCCCAAAAGGAGACATCATCCACTGCCCAACAACTTGTGCCTGCTCAGGGGAGGCAGGATACCAGCACCTCCACTGGCGAGGGCATGGAGACTAACAGCGTCAGCCCCAAAACTCTCATCCCAGAGAGTCCTTGTGAAAGGAGAGAGGGAAGGAAGAGGAGAAAACTTGCAAGTTACAGATTTCCAAGCCTCAACCCCAGGTCCAGATATAGCTTGTCCAAGAAGGCTTTTGCCACTCAATTACTGTACCAGGAAGAATAGTTGGAGCACAGCAGTTTAAATCAAACTAAGAGAAGAACTTCTGCGTGCAATGCAGCTGAATCATGATACTCACTGGTGTTAGATGTTATAATCACCAAAACTAGGCATGGGTTCAAAAAGCAATGAGATAAATTCATGAAGCAAGGATAAATGGTGGCTATTGTACTCCATGCTCTTGGATGCGTCTTTGACCCAAACCGTCCCATAACTGCTGAATGCCAGAAGCTGAGAGGATACACAAGGGAAGCTCACTCTGTATTTGCTTTGTTTCTTGTACTGGCTCTAAGCCACTGTTGGAGACAGGAGGCCAGATGGGGCCCTGGTCTCACCTAATTGTGGCCTTATAATATATACTCCTGTAAAAGATCAGACAGGATTAGGATAAATTACATTCGAATCACGCTGCATTATTCAGCACATTAAATTGTCCTTAATCACATACTTTGATGGTCTAGATTCCTGCTTAAATTTACCTCCTGTGCATGTTTCTGTGCCTATTCTGTTGAAACCACTGCTGAATTTCAACTATACACAACCAGGCTCTAATGAAAAGCCAATAAGGCTCTTTGATCAAGCTTTAATAGGACTCATCATGGGGACATACTCTGCTGTGGCAAAATGGTTTCCTCATCCTGTCTCTTTCAGAAATGTTTTGTGAGCCTTTAAAAGCAATTTAGCCCTGATTTATGGTAGCTAAGTGATTTCTGTTGCACATGTGAGTTACAAGAAAAGGGCTCTCATCTCAATTTGCTACACTGTTCAGGAAATCAGTTATAAATGCTGCAGTGCCTTCAGTGTCTCTGACCTCAATGCAGCGGAAACTAGCAATTTGAGTAAATACTTCATCATTCCCAATTCTCCCATATGCCGCCTCCACTACTTGACGAGAGTCAACCTATAGGCTATTTTTTTTTTGTAAAGAGTACTGAGCTTCCCCTGTCTAAGCTGTTTACCTAAGCTGTTTCCAGAAGATATTAAAGGAAAGAAACATGCAATTCTTTAATAGAGAGCATATGAAATATGTTGATGACTATCTAATAAATTAATCAAGCACGCATTCAATAAGAGTGAGTCACCTAATCACAAGTTTAGAGATGAGGGATGTAGAAATGGTGACTAAGCAAGCTCATGCAGTAAGCCAGGGATGCAACAGCAACCCAAAAGTTTTGATGGCCTGGCCTGACCTGCCAGTGGCATCCAACCAGTCCCAGGCATACGTCAGAGCAGGTCTCTTCATGCCAAGGGACAGATGCCAGTAGAAGGACAGGAGCCACTGCAAAGTGCCTATGGCCAGGAGATGTATTGCTAGCAGCGATAAGTGCTACACTCACTGCTGCTGCTTTGCTTATGGTGTTGCTGAGCAAAGAAACACCCCAAAATCAATGACTCCCTGAAGTAAAGGATCTCAAAACAGCACATCAACTCTTCTCCCACAATTTCCATATGCCAGAGAGAATAATCATGGTAAGTACAATGGTAACTACTAAGGAAATAACAAACTTTTCTGTGAAGCTTCTTCTATTGTCTGGTTTGAATCTCCCACACCAGTTTGTGGCCATTGCTCCTGTTTGTATTGTTTGCCACTACCAGCAAGAGTTTGATTCCAACATCCTTGTAACTCACCGTCGAGCTGTAGGTTGCTATCAGATTACCCTTTTACTTCCTCTTTGCCAAACAAGTAACAGAAACACAACAAAAATATCCAACTATTTTTTCTCCCATTTCTTCTTGCTCCTTATTTTTGGGCAGAGGGACACGAGAAAGGAGCAGTGACTCAAACGACAGTGGTTCAGGCTGCCTTCCTCCTGCTCTCCCCTCCTGCTTGCAGGAAAGCCCTCAGCACAAGCGATCTCCCTCAACTCACATACCCTCATCAGCCACATCCCACCTGCGAGTGTGGTTCCTATGACGAATCTGCAGGGGCTGGTGACACCAAGCCCTGGGGAGTCCCACAGGAACAGGACCCTGGAGGGAGCCCACTGGGAAGGCAAAGTAGAAGAGCCTTCGCCTTTGGACTGCCTAAGCCACGAGGATACCCACTCACAGCCTCCCCACACACTCTCCTTTGCCCCATACCAGCCTCAAAACCACCCCATAGTGGTTGCTTGGTCTCAGCATCGCTCCTGAGGATTCCTTGCAGCCCATTCCAGTATGCAGTGCAAGCGTTGGCACCAGCCCACATGCTGCAGGCTCGCGCAGGGAATTCCCAGGCTGCCATCGGCACTTTTTACATTTTAAAGGCTCTAAATTAGCAAAGTAAGAAATGAGTTACAGACATTTCCAGACAAGGCCTGGGCCCTACTAGACCTCCAAGCTCCCAGTATAAAGGAGAACGTGCCAGATGCTTGGTATTATACAATTTTGCATTCCTTTTTAGTGCTGTTCTTACGGTGTCTAGCACTTCTGCCTACTCACTTGCTTTTTTAGCAACATGCTGCTTGGATCTCTCTGTCTTGCTCCTCCTGCTACGTGTCCAAGGGCAGTAGGACCTGAAAGATTAAGATCGCAATGTGCATAGACAGCAGATGGCTGTTGCATCTGTACTTACTTTGCACTGCTAAATACCCTATTGCCCTAGCTAGTTTTACATCCCCTTTTAATGGTAGATCTCTATCCTGACTTTTTTAAATCATCTGCTGTACATATGGCCCTGAGAATTGTAAATATTTTTTTCCAGGAGAGACAAAAACTTATGATGCACGTGGGAAGACAAGATCAAGCCCACATTATGAACTCCGACTTCTTCATCTGGTGACTGTAGTTTTTCCTTTCCTCATTACATTTCCTTCAGTTAGAACAGCGAGATTAAAACACGGCCGCTTCCCAAATCTGCCTCAACAGCATGTTGTCAGTTAACTGTCTTGCAACATCAAACATCTTTTCAGCACACTAAAAAGTAATGTAGTTCTCTATAAGACATCGATTTTATATACCTTGGAATTGTTTTCTGCCTGTTTCTACGAAGCGGCACATGGAAAGATATTTCAAGTCATGGGGCTCTTTAATTTACCAGTCAGAGACATAAATCATGGCATGTAATATCTACTGCAAGTTCATGAACTCTAAGAAACTTTTCTAATCACTGTCCTTTGAACTGAGCTTTTTCAGAAACTGTAAAACTCCAAAACATATCTAGTAAATGCATCTAGTAAATTTTGCTGGATTGGCAACTACTAAAAGCAGACTTGTCTTCCCTGATAATGTACCAGCATCAGGCAGTCTTAAAACATCCTCTGCGGTTCTAACACTAAAACATAAAAGAAAAAAGAAGTCTTGAACTTGTCTTGCCCAATATAACTGTTGGGATTCATTAAATGATTCCAAATTATCATTGACAGGCACCAATTAAGCCAGAAAAATAGAGACAACTTCCCAAAGATAAAACCTTTCAAACACTAGGGTTACTTTTCAAGGTAGTATACCATAACCCCTTTTCAAATACCCAAGTCTGATAACAAGTCCCACT
Organism: Tauraco erythrolophus; assembly: GCF_009769465.1. Taxonomy (NCBI): domain Eukaryota; kingdom Metazoa; phylum Chordata; class Aves; order Musophagiformes; family Musophagidae; genus Tauraco; species Tauraco erythrolophus. The sequence goes on along the minus strand of NC_141473.1, from coordinate 14,216,793 downwards.
GTTTTCTGCCTCCCAAAAAGTTAAAGAGCTAAAATACATAGCATTTGCAAAGAAGCATCACAAAGTTTCCTGAGTACTCCACCCTTGGAAGTATGAGACCCACGGAACAAGGATTTATTGAGCACCCCACGAGTGAATGGCAAAGCTATTTTTTGTACTGTGGGTATGAAATAATAATTTTAAAAAGCCCTATACTTCAAGACGGTGTTAAGAGATTGTTCCAATCTCAATGCTCAGTTCATTTTGGGAAGGAAACAAAGAAAATAGCACAGCTATTTCAGCCTGGACCAGTATAAGTTTCCTGAGACTAGAGATGGACAGATATAACCCTAAGTTTTATAGACTCATATTCAAAATTATCAAAACTTCTAGTAAATTTTTCTTGGTTGGTATATCATCACACATTTATAGATCATAATACAGAATTTAAAAGTCACTTTGCAGAGGCAGAAGAAGTTTTTGCTCGTACATGTACAGATCCATACTAATACTTCCTTTTAAGCCTTACTCAATTAAAAGGGAAAATAAAAAAAATAATGTTGTCTCCAAATATATGCCTATATACTTGTCCCAAAACACCTCGAATCATGTCAACTGACTTTCTAAGGTGACCAGCACTAAATATTAAATAACTCTGGAAAATATAAGAAAATATCATTTTTATATGCATCTAAAGCATATGCAGATCATAGGCATCAAGGCACAGAAGCACCATCACACACCATGAAGCAGTGCAATGTCTGAATAGACCAAAATTTTTACAGTTCAGTTCAGATACAAATTCAGATGTTTTTCAGATCTGCTTATGCAGAAAACAGTAAATTTCTCCTTGTTCATTTTATGTAATTCCTGTCCAATTCTCAATCCAGACATTAATTTTTAATTCACCTCACACATCTTCAAAGGGGGTGTGTCTGGTATTTCCGATATCTTTTTCCATGTTCTAGGTTCATAAAAGTGAAGAGGCATAATGAATGAATTTAATTATTTTCATCCATTCAGCTGGTTATAGAAGACCTTTTAATTCAGCTAAAAGAGAAATGACTTGTTCCTTCAAAACGAACACTGATTTGGGAGGTACTTTTGGCCTGCAACATGAAGGATGTCTATGTTTCCAAAGCTAAATGGCCATTGGCAGCTTATTACTGCTGTAACTCTACACATTATCTGATATATAGATATCACATGTGGGCGAAGGGAAAATGTCATCAATTGCCAGGAATTACACCCCCTCCTTTTAGGCTGTTGATCTTACTTGTTCAGGAGTCAATAAGCTTGGAACATCAACGAGGTTCTGCAAATGTCGTACCCGTCAATCAGGTTTTGTGCACTATTTTCTCCCTTTGTTACCTGAAATGCCAGAAGCTGGATGACAACAAACCCCACCCTCAGCAGGAACATTGCCTTTCCCATCAGGGGCATGCCGTGCAGTGCCTGGCGCTGAGCTCCTCCCCACCGAGCTGCACCTACCACAGGATGACAAGAGCACCCTGGGGAGGTTTGTGTATCCTGAAGTCCACGCTGCAGTGCCCAGCCAAGCATATTGTACTATACTGCAATCATGCTGCATGAAAACAACTGGAAACGTGAAACACAAAGCTGTGCATTGCTTTTAGCTTCCAATATCGAGTCTGAATTCAGTGCTATTTTGGATCATCTCTCATCACTGTAAAATACTGCAAGATCAAACTAGAGGCTGGGCACACCAGCCACGAGATGCAGCAGTAGGGATTATGAATCTGAACACAAGACAGAGTGTCCTGCTGCCAATAACCTCCTTATTAACGATTTCTTCCCCAGTCATCCTCTGAGACCGAAGCTAATTCCTGGAACCTTCTGCTTTGCCTCCACTGCCTCTGGCACTAGCTACCCACCCGTCCTCACCTCACCTCACCTCACCGTTTCTGGCCTTGACCTGTTGTCCCCTCTGTGGCTGATTGCCTCCATCCCCTCCTTATAACACACACCTCACCGTAACGCAAAATCACTCCGATCATGATACGAACATCCCAGGCCCTGCACAAAGCCCAGCTCTGACCTACCTCGCAATAGAGTGTGCAACACCAGAAAATCAGCTCTCCATCCTACTCAGCCAGAATAAAAACCTTCAAGCTCTGCTGTGCATCCCATCCATTAGCGGTGCCTGGGGAGCTGTGCGGAGACCTACCTCATGATTAGATAAAAGCTTTTCCTTCTAAATCACTGTACAGAAGAAACCAAGGGTCTGGAATACTGAACTCCACATACATCAGAGACCAGGCATGTTCCCTATGCTGGTTATTTATGCGTCTTTGTTTTATGCTGAAGAATGCAAGGTTTTGTGGTAGGGAATAAGTTGCTTCATTTATTTGCTGTGATAACAATACCAAGACCCTTTTCTCGGTAAAGACACAGAAAATGGAAAGTGCCCCAGTTTTACTCAGGAAAAAACATTTTTTAAATAATGTTGTGAAAATCTTAGAGCCCTGTGTGTACCAAAACAGATATGGGATGGTGACAGAGAAGGAAGATCAGTGATATTTGGCCACCTCTCTGCCCCCGCTCCCCCAAAGTGTGCAGGCCACCTCACGCCTGACTGCTCCCAGAACTGCTCTAACCTAGTGGAGAAGCAGTCCGAAATGGAAACGTTATACCCCGATCCCTCCTTCTCCTGCCTTGAAGGTCTTCAAAGGGCAGGTGAGGAAGCCATGAAAGCTCCTGGAGCACATGAGGGTGTGTGCAGAGAAGGGTTGCAGCTCACTAAAAACTGCAAAGGAAGTCCATCTCCCAAAAAAGACTTGAAAAACAACAGCAATGATGACAAGACAGCTGCAAATGTGTCTCCAGGTGCAGTTTTACTCAATGCTTAAAGTCAGGAACACCTCAGGAGGAAAACTGCAGTTCAGGCTGGGAACAAACCCTACTTGAAAGACCTCAGAGCATCCAGTCACTAATGCAACTGTGGCCACGTTACATTTACAGCTGAGCATCCAGAAACTTGGGTGGGTCTCTCTCCTCAGAAGCAGGGAGAGAAGCTGCCATGGCATTTCACAAGAAGAAAGCTGAGCAAAGACCTCCTGGCCCAAAGTCGCAAAGGAAGAGTGGAGGCCATGGTTTAATTTCTCGGTCCCTCAAAGACTCAGACTCAGTTGGGCCGACCTTCATCTCATGCCGTAGCATGAGTTTAAAAATATACGGCTCCTTTTGAAAACGTGTCACAGCTCTTAGAAGCCAGAAAATCAGGTTGTGGGTGGTAGTAACTGCATAGCATATATATATATATACTTTTGAGTGACAGTCTTTTAAATTCCACTTTACAAAAAGCAGACTTTTTAGCACTTCAGGAGTAGAACACACAGTTATTATCAGAAGCTGGAAGCAGAACCGTTTTAAGAAGTAGGGGTCACTTTCTAGTCATTTTTTTAGGAAATCTACTTCTTTTTTTTCAGCTCTGTCTTTTAAAAAAATTATTATTTTATGCTCAGTCACAGCTTTTCACTGGTAATGTCACGCCCAATTTAGAAGATATGAGCACCGAATGATTTGGCAAGGGGATATACTCAAACAAAGGAAAAGAAACTGCTTACAATTTATGAAACGCTTTGATAGCTGTGATTTAAAAATGCCAGTGTTTCATTCCAGCAAATGTTACAATAACAAGCACAAGACTAGTGACCTGATGCCTTGTGAGAGATGTTCACAGGTCAGATAAAACCACCACATTATATCTGCAGGATCCAGCGTTTCAAAGACAGCCCTGTTTGAGCTTCTCCTGGGCTTTGATCCCCGCAAGCTGTACGTCAGCACTATCCTCCCAAAAGCTGGCCTCATGCTGAGGGTTTTTCTGCCGACACTCTTTCAAACCTCTGAAATACGTCTGGACTGTCCTACCTTCCATCCGTGGGCATCTGAACCACCCGAGCGGTTTCCTGCATTATGAGGAAGCAGCGAGAGGAGAGAAGAAAACGCTCAGCCCACATCAGGCTTTGCCAAACAGCTGGCAAAGAATAACCTTAGAAAAACTGATATTTAAGCAACTGTGGAGGAGATTTGTTGATTTAAGAGGAGGAGGATGAGATCATCCACTGCCTTCTGTTGTCTTTTGGCTGAAAGCGGACAATGGACAGCTGGATAGCCCGTGATCCTGCACTTAAACGCAGTCACAGAAATATTTGCATTTCATCATCACGTTGCATTTTTCTCTTCTCACAGGCCTTCCCTCAGCTCACTCCAGGGTTTCTAAGCCTGTATCACATCCCTTCACACCTGCTGCAGTCTGTTCACATTTAACATTGAGCAGAGCGTGTCAGCAGTAACAAATACTTTTCTCAGCTTAATTAGCATCATCTCCTTCGTTCAATAAAGTTTGCAATTTTTTCAGAGCTCCCCATTATTTAAAATTATTAGCTACATAATCTGGGGAAATAATGCCAGACTCTTGATAGGTAGGATGCTCTGAGGATGTGATCACAGGAGCTCAGAGGTGCGGCAGTGAACTGTACTAACACTGCAGTGCAGACTTGGGCTGGCAATGCTGCTCCCGGATCAGGATACGCAGGCAGGATTTCAGCAGCACCTGCACTTTTCAGTCACATCATTTGCTACGGAAAAGGCTTAATTTCCTGGAGAATCCTGCAGCACTCGGACTCCCTCATGATGACAGCCCAAGCTACCCTTGAAGAGGCTGCACAAGGATCGCGCGGGCAGCCCTGTGTGATGTGAAGGGAATTTCTGTAGTTACTTAAAATAACCTGTTAGAGAAACAAGGTTCTGCGGGGACTCTTCCACCTGTCTTCACAGAGCCATGGTTGAAATTTCTCCTCGGGCACTGCAGAGCAGCAGCAGCACTCATTCCAGTGCTTGGGGTGAATTGCAACCATATCTTGGGCTTAGGCAAATTTCAGTTTCACCCTTTACATTTGACACTTCTCCCTCCAAAAGAGAGACACATGTACCAGGTGCATTAGCATGTAAGTACTACACTATCAGCACACATGGACTTTCCAAGGCCCACATGCTTGCAAGAACAACCTTCAATATTCATAGAATCAAAGAATCATAGAATTGTTTAGGTTGGAAATGACCTTTAACATCATCGAGTCCAACCATAAACCTAACACTGCCAAGTCCACCACTAAACCATGTCCTGAAGCACCACATTTACACGTCTTTCAAATACCTCCAGGGATGGTAACTCCATCACTTCCCTGGGAAGCCCGTTTCAATGCTTGACAACCCTTTTGATGAAGCAAATTTTCCTAATATCCAACCTAAACCGCCCCTGGCGCAAATGGGGCCATTTCCTCTTGTCCTATCACTTGCTACTCGGGAAAGGAAGCTGATACCCACCTTGCTACAACCTCCCTTCAGGTAGTTGTAGAGAGCAATAAGGTCTCCCCTCAGCCTCCTTTTCTCCAGGCTGCACAACTCGTCCTCTCAGGCACTCCTCATAAGACTTGTGCTCCAGACACTTCGCCAGCTTTGTTGCCCTTCTTTGGACACACTCCAGCACCTCAATGTCTTTCTCATAGTGAGGGGCCCAAAACTGAACACAGTATTCGAGGTGCAGCCTCACCAGTGCCAAGCACAGGGGGACAGTCACATCCCTAGTCCTGCTGGCCACACTATGTCTGATACAAGCCAGGATGCTATTGGCCCTCTCAGCCACCTGGGCACACTGCTGGCTCATATTCAGCTGGCTATCGACCAATACTCCCAGGTCCTTTTCCGCTGGGCAGCTTTCCAGCCACTCTTCCCCAAGTCTGTAGTGTTGTAGGATTGTTGTGACCCAAGTGCAGGACCAGAGCTGAGCTCCTGACCCTTCTGCTTTTGCAGAAGATATAATTCAAGGCCAGATGCATCTTTATTTTATAAAGCATTTTACAGATCAGTTTGCAAATCCCAGTGGATTTTCTAATCTGCTTTAGCTAGGAAGTGATTTAACAGACTTTGCCTTACAATATGTGATTGGGAGGAGACTATAGAGCAATGAGATTAAATGAAGGTATCAGAGGAAGTTAAGCCGCCAAGTTTATTGAGCAACTTTTATTGCAACACATAGTACGTCCTTTCCTACTGGGAACCAGTCTGCGCCCTCTCTCTGGACCCACTGCACAGTCATGTCAAGTCCGTCAAGAGATAAACGCCCAGAGACACAGTGATGCTCGTCTTCCCTTCCTTCTGCAAGATGCTAAAGAACAGCTGATGCCTTGACAAAAGCAGGCTGCTTAGGGCTTACTGACACCCAACCTTCACCAATCAGGTCTTCTCCATCCTCCATATTACTAAGAACGTTTGCATGAAGATTTAGCACTTCATTTCATTACAGTCCATCTGCTCCTCGTGGCTCATTTCCTGTTGTCTGGTCAATACTTCAGCATGATTGCAAAACGAAGGACAAGAAATCAGAGGAAAGCTGCGCAACCCTCAAAATAGGACAGTAATCCTGTTTTCCTACAAACGTCCTTCGGAGCAAGGCACACGAGGAGAGGCACGCAGAAAATGGAGCACTAAGACACAAGGTGGGCTCTGAGGTCCCCAAGGAGCAGAGGCTGAGCACAGCGCATGACATGCTGCTGCCTGATGAGATTGGGGTACGACGGCTATTTCTGCCCGAGCACTACAGCTGGGTCTGCTGCCCCATTTTCAGCTGTTTGACAACTGGTGACAAACACGCATCCCCCCTGCTGGCAGTAGACAAAATTTTCCCTGCTGTGACACATGGGCTTTTTAACTATGCATGGCCAACTCCTGCTACGACCGGCTTGCTTTGATCGATAGGTGGTAAACGTGCCTTATCCCTGTCCCCAGTCATAGCCCCTGAGTCCCTGTCGTGTGTTGAGGGCACTGACCTTCGCCCTCTGCCCACTGAGTCCCACCAGGGCTCATCTGGTGCCAGTTTCTGCTTGATTTCAGGCTCCTTTCTTTGACACACTGCTCCACACCTCCTTGTCTCTTCATGTGTCAATCGCTTTGGATCAGCAGATCCGCAGCAGGGTGAGGGTCAGTGTTAATTCCAGTGAGCTCTCTGAGCCTGGCTGCCCTTGGTTTTCAGAACAGATACTGCTTTTCAGGCACATTACGGCTCACAGTGAAGTCCTAGCAGCACCCAGCTGTCACACAATGGGGGGTCAGACACATCATCATCTCCTGCATCTTTTTCCCTCTCCAACTGGAGTCAGCCACAACATGGATGGACCCAATCGAGGTCTATGGGGACAGCAAACTTGGGTTCAAGCCCAAACACTGAGGCTCTTCTTTATTGCTGCTTCAGAATGGAGCAGAGCAAAACGCAACTCTTGGGATACTGCAGTGACCCACTAAAATTAACGGGGTTAAATCATCCTGGTGCAAACGACGAACTTCAAAAGAATTACACAAGGGATGAATCTGGAGCCATTATTTTTCTTCTTTGTGCCTTTCAGAAAGATGATATACTTTCCAGACTGCTACACTCAGCTTACACTCCAGTCAGCCAGTCTTCCTAACTAATCTAACTACCCTCTTGCCAGCCTCTTATTCCATGCTCTCATCTTTGCCCCATCCCTGGAAGTGTTCAAGGCCAGGTTGGATGAGGTTTTGGGCAACCTGGTGTAGTGGAGGGTTTCCCTGCCCATGACAGGGGGGTTGGAACTAGATGATCTTTAAGGTCCCTTCTAACCCTAACCATTCTATGATTCTATGATTCTATGATCTACTGTCCAAGCAACTCCAAGAACTGTTCACCTGCTCTGGTTTTCCCTGTGCAAAACAGCCTTTGTATACTTCCAACTGGCCTAATTAATTTCCTCTTTCAAGAGCAAATTAAAAAAAATAAATTAAAAAAAAAACCACAACAACCCCAAGAGCAAAGTTTAATTAGAGAAACCAAGAGGGTTACATACCCACATGGCACATTTCTTCTCTATGCCAGGTTGCAGCAGCAGGTAAAGGAGCAGGTACAAGTGCAACGCTTGTACTCCTCCACTTAAAAATACAGTGCACAAAACCCAACCGTGACTGATGTATGTCACGTATACTTTTCTGTAATTGGAAGCACTTGTTTGAGCTAAGGAAGTGCAGGAGACCAACGAGACAGGCAGAGAAACCTCACATGTAAAAGATATAAGCTCCCAGCTACGCTGTGATCTGGAAGCCAGTCTTGCTCCTGTGGTGGCTCATTCAATAACAGCGCCAGGGAAGATGGCCTTCAACTCTTTCAGCAAAGAGCTCAGTAACCTTAAAAAGCATAAATCAAAACTGCAAAAATTGGCAAATTATTTGATAGGAAGGAATTGCCTTTTGGGGACTGCTTTTTGTCTGCCAAACTCACCCAGACGCATATACACATATGGATTTCTAACCTGTCCAGGTTTCAGCCGTGATTTCAGCAGTGATTGTGGTATGAACCATGCTAGACATATTATTCTGGGAAAGCTGATGCATTAAAAGCAGACAATGAAAAACTCAGAGTATATTTGGTCCGTGAGTTACCCCACCTCCATAGTTCCCAGGTATTCAGCTCTGGGGGTTTTGGCACAGGAAAAGTGGACTTGAATTCAGCTCCAGAACTGGTTTCAAACTTTGCTGAAAGTCTGGAGGTGTTTGGATCTGGGATTTTGACTAGTAGGTCCCAAAAGAGGCTGCTAATTTCTCAGGGTGAGGCAGCAGAGGATGGGAGGAACTGGTGTTATTTTACTTTGCTCTAAGTGCGATACAACCATCTGTGCAGCCGCTAAACCACTGGGCCTTGAAGGAACTACAAAATAGTTTGACTGTAAAGTCAGTCACTGAGAAACCATCAGTGCCGGGCTGACACAGCCTGCTGGTACCCCTCAAACCCCTGGAAGAAATGCTGCCTGACAGCTGCTTTCTATCTCCCATGCTTTGGCCCCATCGCGTCCCCACTAGCATCTTACACAGTCGTGGTCAGACATACACCAACAATGTATCAGGATGAGTAACGGACTAAAACCAAAAATACAGAGCGATCAGGAGCTCCACAAAGCTGCTTGTAAATCTACTAAAAGTGGCATGTTTCCATAATAAACAATCCGTTATTGCATTGCTCTGTTCCCGCTTAGCAGTTCGCTGAGAGAAGGGAAGAAAGAGGCCGGTGTGCAGGGCGCTACATTCACTGAGAGCCACGCAGCCAGCGTGCAGTGGTCCACACTCCCTCTGCCGGCTGCATCCGCTGCGCCCAGCATCCTCTGGGCGCTCTCGCAGGCGATGCTTCTCACCCCGATAGAGCCCAGGCACGATTAATTCCTCCTTGCACTGTGGCAACATCTGTACAGGCACTGTCCCTGAAGTGAGACCCGTTCTGCCAGGCTTTACACAGATAAAGAATGAAAGCGACAGCACCTATGTGAAAGATGAGGTCTACACGGTGCAGTACAGGGCTGTGAAGAAACATTCTCCAGCTGGGACTGAGAAGTCCCTGCTGTCACCTCTGTGAGATGCAATCCATCACTGTGCACAACGCGTGCACGAAGCATGTTGGGTTCAGTGGTCAGGAAACACTCCAGGAACCAAATGGTTTTCAGTTCTGTTACAGGCAACACTGTCATTTCCCTTGCACTGACAACCTCTTTTGCTAATATCTCTGGACGCACAGGGCTCCACAACTGCAAAAACCATCTGCCTTCCAAAATGTCTGTTGGTGAAATGCTTTTGGCATGCACAATCATGCCATGGCTTAAGTGGCAATATCGGAAAATACAAACACGTATAGATACATCGGCTGGCAGGACCAGGGATGGAGAAGCATGCATGTATGCCTGTATATTTCACGTTCATAAAATATGTATTTCTAAAGCACAGACTTGATGATGTTACCCTGTCACCAGTAGGACTTTGGAAAGTCTGAATCAGAAAGCACCGAATCGCTGCGTTACTCATCAGCCACAGGTATCCGCTACTAGGAGCTGGCCTGAGAGCTAAAATACAGACTGAGCCATGCATGGGGAGACAGAGCAGCTTCCACACAGCAAATCTGCAGCAGAGAGAGAACCTGAATTTCCTCCTACCCATCCCATGAGTCCCTGTCTGGTGAGACTCCCACCGCGCTGGCTATGCAGAGCCTCTGCCCACCCAACAGCAATGGCAGGCGCAGGGCACCTCAAACCTCCATCAAACAGCCTGCTGCCTGCTAATGAAATCTTGAAGGCTAATTAGCTTTAAAAGCCTAATTCCAGACTTATTTTTCCTATGTCACTTTTGATATAATGGGGGCAAACCAGCTTACATCATAGTTTTTAATGTATCAGGCAATTTAATTTCTTGCTTCACTACTGATCTCTGAGTAGGCATAACTCTTTTGATGTCCTGCCTCATGTTTTAAAAGGATGTGGCAATCATGGACAGTTTAGAAATGTGCATACAATTATGAATGCTAATACAATTAACAGTGAAAGGCTCATACTTGGATCACAAACCCAGCTCTCTTCCAACTCAAACCCTCCTCTTAGGCTTCCAAGTAAATAGGTCAGATAGCAGTACAAAAATTCAGATAAAGAAGACAAATGCTTATGTGGAAAAAAAGACCAACAAAATTCTTCCAAATCCCTGACTAGGCACTGCCAGAGAGATTAAAGACGCGAGCAGCTCCCTAGCTCTTAGATGGCGGGGGCAAATTTCATGTAGGGTAACTCAAAGTGGAGTTACCCTGAGGATGCAAAGGATTTGGATCAGCAGTGAACTACAAGTGGGTTTTACCCCTGTGCTGAGTGCAGCTTCAGGATTAGTGCCTGTAGTCCCTGCAAGGCGCACACACACACACGCGCGATGAAAAATGCATGATCAAGTTTATTGCAAAACTCCCACCGAGGATCAAAGCTTCCGCCCCCAGTAACGCTTGCTGGCCCCAGCCAGCTTCACATGCTGCCTTTTTGAATTTTCTTACATGGGAAAATACATCAAAAGCCTTGAAAGGGAAAAAGCACATCTCCAGGGAAGAGCACCTTAAGCAGGCAGGCAGTATTGCAAAGGAAAGGGGTTTTGTCAGCATTCTGCAAATACCATGGGCACAAAACCAGCCAGTTTTCCAGAAGAGAAAGAGAACTCCACTTGGCCAAATCCAGAAACTATTAGCTCAGGCAGGAATGCTCGGCACACCTGATAACAAACCAGTTAGTAAAAATTTAATGCATTCAAGTAACTGGACTAAGACTGGTGCCTCTTCTTAGGACCTTTGAGGAAAATTCTCTTCCCAGGCCTGGGGGACCACAGGCACCTGGCACCAATCAGCCCGTAGCACCACAGGCTGGGTCAGTATCTCCATCGCTGGAGGCTGTTCCCAGATTCTCCTCCCTTCCCAGGTCACTGACTCACCTGAATAGGGTAAGGACGCACCTTGCCCAGGACCTGTAGCCCCAGCTCCTCTCCTGCAAGGAGGTACCCTGTGGCCAAGGCAGTTTGGCTGGGAACTGCTCCAGGGGGCTGCTGACCAGCAGGTGGCTGTGAGAAGGGCAGAGGCCCTGAGTGTCCCAACAACAGCTGGACATGGCTCTAAAACCTCAAGAGCTGTTGCTTGGGTTTTTCAGTTCTTAATTGCAAATGTATTTTCTTCTTAAGATCATTTTACCAACAGTTCACTACTCTGTGGCTTGCAAATTGCCCAGCTCTGGGTCAGACAGTCACATGCAATTGTAAAACATCAGAAGTTGCTTGATTACATTGGGTTAAAGAGGTCTCAGGCCCCTCTCGTCTTCCCCCACGAGCAGTTGTTCTTTCCTTTACTTGATTACTTAAACCTTTATTCTGCACCACTCCTGCCCTTGCACTGAGCCTTCCATTCCTCCTGCAAATAAAGAGTAATTTTCCTTCAGAGCACCTTTGATTGGAAATTTGTCCTTGTTCCATCATTTTTCAAAGGCTTTGTGGTTCCAACCTGCTCCTCACTCTGGGTTAAAGGGAGCGACTTGGAGAGCCATTCGTTATTGCAAGGCAGGAGCAGGGCCTGGCAGAGAATAACTCAGCCTGGCTAGGAGGTGATCAGCTGCTGGCTGCCAGATTCCCATAAGGACTGTATGAGGTCTGCAGATACCACTGTGCTGGGAAGGGAGAGATGGATGGATGGACGGACGGACAAGTGGGAAGCATAGAGGACAGGCAGGAGCAGTCCCTGCCACCTAGGGAAGAGCTGTGCCTGGGAAGCTGGCAAGACCTTCTCTGAGCTTTGCTAAGGAACACCAGTGTGAATAAGAAGCAGCAGCCCAAGGGAGCCTCAGCAGATGTGGGGTGGGGTTAATCCTTCCTGGGTCAAGCAAGCAAGCCAAAACCTGGATTAAATACAGCGTGTGAGGCTGCACATGCAATGCACTGGCAATACTATCTGGACGACAGTGAACACCCAGATTAGGTGCTGACAACTCCCCTAACAGGATCACGCACGAAATCTGGCCATAAGAAGAGCTGTCACTCTGACTTTCACAGCCAAAAACGCAAGCAAGCCAGTGACACTTTTCATGCTGAAACCCAGCCGAGTGCCCCAGCACAGCCAAACCTAGGGATGAAAAAGGTTTCCCTTTCCAAGTCAGCTCTCTAGCTTAGGGGAATGGGAGCAAGGAGAGCCTGGGGATCCGCACAGCTTCCTGGGCCTGAGGAGATAATTCAGCCCAGTACTGAGTATTAAAGGGACAGTTAGACAGTCTTCAGTCTCTTCCATATACTTACAAATGTCTGCTTCAGATGTGGTTCTGGAGTTGTTAGTATTAATGTCCAGGACTGCAAGTCTGCTTCTTTCCTATTTCCCCATGAAGTCTTAGATGCAACATTATTAAATACAAAAAAATTATTATCATAAGACTAACAGAAAAAGATAGGGCTGTAACACCTAATAAGAAGCCAGGTGGAAAAGCTATTTCATATCTGTTCATAGCAACATGTCACAGCTTTCCCAGTGCTGTCTAGATGAATTCCTGCTCTCTGAGATGCGAGAGCCAAGAGCAAGTCAGCTTCGCCAGATGAGCATGGCAAGAGGGTGAGGCTGGGCACATCCCCGGAGAGAGCAGAATGCACACACCACCACGTCCAACATCCACACAAACTAAAGGCATTTTTTTCCAGCTTGCCTAGTGTCTTTTCCTGCACAGTAAATGCATGTAAAGCATCATCTCCCCACGAAGTGGCAGTAGCTGCCTGCAGAGCCTGTAACTCAGGGCCTTCCCATGCCTGACCCCTTGTCAGCAAGTGGAGCTATTTATGCAGGCTGCAACAAGCTGTGCAGCAAACATGGCTTTGTAAGAGGGTAGGACAGTTTTGCAAAAACCACCAAGTGCAAACCTTAAAAATTTTAAGTTTGCATGTCTTGTTTATGAGGTTTTTTGGCCAATCTGGTCTGCAGGTTGCCTGTGAAGTTCAAACATTGCTATTCATTTTTAAATATAAAGTCAGACATAAGGATGGTGAGCTATGGCTATGGTAGAAGGAATGTACACGTCTATACATATTTATGCATGAACACAAGAGCAAAATATTATTTCCTGCATCAAGTAGCTTTTGACACATAATGGACTTTGGGATAAGTTTTGTGTGAAAACCAGCCCAAAATCTCTGCTCTCCGGGAGGGCAATGTTGAACACAGAGCATTTTGTGGACGGGGGGTGGACGTGCCTGTTAATGTCCCTGGCTGCCCTCCAGCACGATGAAGTGTGCTGAGAAGTCCCTCTTCTGGCTTTCTTGGAAGGGAAGGACACCGGGCAGGTGAAGCCCTGCCTGCTCTGCTGGGAGCTCAGTTTGCTGTGCCAGCCATTGATAGTGAAGAAGTTGGGTTGTTGGAGTCAAGTGGCCTCTCCTGGGGGAAGCTCTTTGTAAAACAAACACCAGTGATGGGAAGGAGACACTAGACACCAACTCAATTTCACTACAGTCTCAGTGCAGTCTGCACGGACAAAGGACAGGAAACACTGAAGGAGCTTGCTAAAGGCTGAGGAAGATGCTGTACCCTCTCTACTAGTGAGTCCTCCTGCCAGAACAAAGGGTCCATTTCATCCCCTGGCAACTGGTCTCCAAGAACACAGCATTCACCTCTTGAACTTCATGCTGCCCTCCTCACAAGTCCTCCCTGCAGCAGCACTCATGAGAGCAGCCCTCTCCTGACACTGCTCCTGGAGGACACCTTAGCCCACACGCATCTCAGGCTAATAAGCGGTGCCTGCAGGTGGCCTTACACTGGACCTGCTGGGAGACCAAATGAGTTGCGTCACCACTAACAAGAATAGCTGTTGGAATGAGGGGACAATAAAAAAAAGACAATAAAAGAGACAAGGTGTTCATTAAGGGAGGCCCCAACGGCAGCAGCTGAGTCACATTAGGTATCACAGCACTTGCCTTCAAGTGGTATTAGTTCAGTAAACATTACAGACCTCAGATCCAAGAGCCATCTTCAGCCAGGGAGGTTCAGAGAAGAGGACGTATGGACAATCCACTGCCCTGCAAGCTTGGGGAGCAATAGCATGCAGGCAGCATCACCACTACCTTGCCCAGGTGGCCCAGGCTGCCATCCTTATACTGAGGTTGGTGCCACATGCTCCATTTGTGGCACCGCGCTCTGCTTTTAGAGCTAAGGAGGCTTTTGTGGGTCCATCCCTAGACTAGCAATACAAAAATGTGCAGCACAGGGATTGTGCTGCCTTCAGTGGGAACTTCCAGCCCTATACAATTTGCTTCCCAGCTCCCATGTAACCAGCCCCTCAGGCAGGGGAGATGAAGAGACACATGTGAATGCTCCTATCTTCTTCCACCTCAAACTGGAGACATGAAAGAAGAGTGACACGGGTTGAGATAAAATTTGGATAAGGGCAATCCTACGTGTTGGCCTCCTGTCTTCTCGCCAGTGAAGCTGCTGTGAGCTGAAACCTGGCTGAGGTGCGATGGACAGAGCCCAGGTAGGAGGGGAAGATGCTCACCATAGCACACAAAGCCCGACAAGCTCCTCGGCGGGCACAGCTCAGCTTTCCCAACACAATACCTGCAGCAGCGGGAGCCGCTCCACAGGCAACCATGCTCCCAGGCAGCCCGGTGCTAACTTGCCTCTCCCTCTCATGTGGCTTGGACAGCATTTCCCTCAGTGCTGCCAAGCCGTGAGCCCTTGTCTTTCTGGGATGTGTGGGTATCTGCAGGCAAAGCTGGCAGCAGATCAAGTCCGACTGCGAGCCACACGCCAGAGTCGGCAAGACTCCTGTGCTGTGGGTGAGCTGCAGGGCGAGCAGGGCACAGGGCTCGGGACGGTGGGACGGGCTCCCCTCCGGCTGCCCCCGTCAGAGCTGTTCTCTTGTGATAAGAACCATCCCTCACACTCGGCTCTGCTGCAGGAAGTTTGCTCTTGTCGCCCCATTTCCCACCTTCCTCCCCTCTCCCTGCACGCTGGGGAGGTTGCAGCCCTGGGACGTGCCGAGGAAGGAGGCACGTGGGAGCAGGCTGCTCCTGCCACCCTCTTCCCAGCTGCCCCTTGATGCCTGTGGTGGGACCCACCAGCAAAGCCCTTGCAGGGAGGAACACTCCAGTGGTTTGCTTTGCCTTTGTGCAGCAGGCTGTTTGTGAACAAACCAACCAACCCCACTATAAATCCTTTATTTGTTCCCTTTCCCCACCCTTCTGCCAGAGAGTTTGTCCCCGGCGCTGCGCGGGGCTGCACAAACAGCTGATTCAACATCCAGCCAGAGAGGGGAGGAGGTGGGAGCCTCAGAGCCACCCACACTTGCCATAGAAGGACTCTGCTGGCAAAAACAGCTTCTCTCCACTTCAAGAGCTCCTCTCCAAGCACATCTCCCCACAAACTGGATCCTCTGCATGCCCTGATGCTCCCTCTTGTCCTCTCCACACTGCAGAGCAGCAAATTAACATTTCCATTCCTTCTCACCTAGGCAGCCAGAGGAGAAACCCCAGTGAGGAGAAGGAAGAAGTGGGCAGAAATGAGTGGCTAGGGATGAACCTCTTCAAATGATAATAAAAGGATAGATGGTTTTAAGCAGCCCAAGAGCAACTGGAAACAGCTTAAGGGAACACACTGCATGCTTGCGCTCAGACCCTCTGCCCTCACTCCTGCCTTCCCACAGGACTGATGGGAACCAGAGCGGCTGAAACAGCATCATGTCCCTCCCAGCTTCAGGTTTCAGCATCGCACACTGAGAGTGTTTGACAGAGGGGCAGGAAAAGGGAAGCTGGTGGGTTATTCCAGCAAAAAGCCCTCTCTGTGCCACTTCTCCTCCACCTACTCCCCTGCTCTCAGACACAACTCGAGACATAAGTACGGTGCCTACTCAGCAGCGCTGATGATCGGCACAGACAGATATTGCAGGCAAAAGGAAGCTGCCAAAAACTGTATGACAATAATGGCACTTTCCACACATTCGGCACTTCCCCTGCCAGAACCTCCAAGTCCTGAAGGAGCCAAATAGCCATGTGGGCTTCCAGTAAAGCCCATTATTTTCAGGAAAGTTAGATGAATTTAGCCTATTCTCTTAATTTTACGGATAGGCAAGTCCCAGATATTTAAAATACTGAATTTCTTCAAGGTGGTGTCCCCCAGTTCTATGTACTGTCACACACTCATGACTCTATTCAGGCGTTACACCTCAAAGCGAAGAAACCCTGGGTAGCATTTCCCATCAGCAACGCACCTTTAAATGCCTTCATATCATGTAGTTGATCAAGTGGGTGCGACACTCCAAGACTCTGGGATTTGCTCTCCAATTTCAAAACTACTGACTTTCCAAACCTGGAAACGTTGGAATCCAATAAATGAGTCTCCCTAAGACCTGTTTTCAAATATCAGCTCTGGTGGTGAAATGTGCTGCTGCGAACCCACGTCCTGAGCCCACCTCAGATTCAGGTAACGTTCACCTCAGTCTCTGCCAATAGTCACCGTTATTTTTTCCCTTTCAGAAAAATCATGGTTACCCACAGGTTTTGGAGAGCAGTTGCACACAGAGGTGGAAGCAGGATGGTAGCTTTTAATTGGAACAGCCTGCTGAGGAGTCACTGGGTGGAGCAAGGGGAGGAAGAAGGTTTCTGAGCTGCCAAGTCAGCACTTTGCAGGGCCTCTGTTTCTATGAGCTTTGCACAGGCAGGTTCAAACCCTTCCTACAGGTCAAAGAAGCACCACCAACAACAGAAGCGCAGCAGTGAATAGCAGGATGCATGCCACAGCGTGGTGCAAAGCTGAGTAATAAACTGCCCCAACTCATACCTCCAAAAAAACCTAAGGACAGATGTATCCCCAGGGTAATTCAGCTGACATCAACAGTGTTACCACACATGGTATCTGCCCTGTAACGTTATACAACCCCCAAGAGGTTGCTTGCTGTGCCAAACACCACGCAGCTGCCCTTGCAACAAGGACCAAGAGTTTGTTGCAGGATCTTCCCTGAGTGCTGGATGTTGCTGGTGACCTGTGGAGAGGTGGTTCACAGCCTCTCTCTCACTGCAGCCCAAGGGAAGTCCTTGAAGCACATCACAGGGAGAATTTCAGGTGCATGTTGGGTTTGGCAGGCCATTTGCATGCCAGAACTATTATTTTCCTATTATTTCCTATTATTATTTCCCCAATTCAACCAGTCAGGGCGAAGTGAAGCTGTCGGTATCATGCAAGCTGTAGCCCATCACAACCAGAGTGTTAGCGCTACTCATTGTTTACATTTATCCTTCCCATGTCTTTGTTTGACCCAAGAGATGTTAATAGCCTCAAGGTCGAAGAGAGGAGAGTGCAGCAGAAGAGATTCTTTCCATAAATGACCTTGCACCAAATGTATTCATGGTTTAGAGGTCATAGGAAAAACCTCTATGCAGATAAAAAAAGTTAAAAAGGTTCTGTCAAGCCCAACAGATGCCCTCTTTCTTTTCCCTGCATCTTTTACGTGTCAAACACCGCAATATCATTCAGTGTCCCCATGCTCCTGAGGATCAGGGTCTAAAACATTAACGCTTTGATATCCAAGTGGGTTGCAGTATGCGCTGTGACTCCCTCTCCCTACACACAACATCCAGCATCAGGTACTTAGCAAAAGGAATTCTCTAAATGTAGTCACAGCAGTTACCTGAGGTTTCACTCCTGTCTCAGCGTAGCCAGCAGTAACCCTCAGCCTGAAGCAACAGGGAAGGAACAGAAAACCATCCATTCTTACAGCCAGGAGCACTATGGCTCCAGCTGCAAATGCACATTTTCTCCACTTCTTTCTTTTTTAGCTATTTTTCCACTGGTGTAATATTTGAGTTGACACAGGGAGGACACCTGAATTTTAGTCCTGATAAAATACAAACTAAGATAAAAAAGGCATCACAACAGATTTTGCAGTGTCAAATTCAGCTCTCCAGAGGCAAAGAATTGCCTCGGATTCCCAACAGTTCTGTTCCTCTCCCAATTCCTCCAGTCCCATCTCCATCTGACTCCTCCATCCTTCTCCCATGCGTCTGTGAAACCTCCACTATTTCAGCATGTCCCCCAGCAGAGAGCAATTATTGAAGTTATGGTTACATCAGCCCTAATGATCAACTCAAACGGGTGCCTGTGCATCTGCTCCAGAAACACAAACCTGCCTGTTTCAGCCCCAAAACTTGTGAGCTGAATAACCACACAGGGCAGGGGAGAGCAAGCAGAACGCCCAAGCTGAAGAAAGCCAGTGTTGGCAGCAAGCTCAACTGCAAGCCTGTATTTTTCTAGGGTCAGTGTGGTTAGTGGTGGGAGTGAAGTGATGGTGCTAGAAGCAGAGCTTGGAGCAGGCGGCACTGGCCAAGTGAAGGAAAGCCCACAGCTGAACTGCAGGATGTTCTCTGAAGGTGCCACGGTCTTGACTTGGCTGCTTTTATAGCTGTTAGGGCTGGCTAAAGCCTGGCTGGTCTTCCCTTGCAGATTCTTTCCTCAATCAAGATGGGACAGAAGAGAGCAAGGATGTGAAGCAGCAGGACCGTGGCACTCTCCCAGGAGCATGCACGCTCCCGGCATGCTGCCAGGGCTATGACACGAGAGGAGAGCCTCTTTCACACTGCCATCCCTCAAACACAAGTCTCCTATGTGCCTGTGTCTGCCCCTGCTCCCACCAGCTGGAGTCTGTCTGGCTTTTGTTTGACCTCCAGGCTCAAAGAGGAGCTGTAGGCTCGGAGAGGCAGGGAGCATCCTCTTTGCCATCTGCCTGAAGAAGCAGCGCAGCCTTGGCTCTTAGATGAAGCCTGTAGGTGTCTCCTTACAGTGACATGGCTGACTTTTGCCCCATTATGCATCTACTGATGCCTTAAAGGCTTCTCCTGAGTTCAACTGTCATCAGAGCCATCCTTGCCACAGCAGAAGCATAAAGGAAATACAGCAAATACATGCAAAATCCAGTCCCTTTTATTGGAATTTCAGAAAGCAGAGATTTGCTGCGAGAACCCTGGACTGGATCCAAGAGATTGCAACTCTTTGCTTCTTATTTCTACCCCTTTGACCTCAGATCAAGTGGCATTTAAAAACCAACAGAGCAGGGCTGAAGCCACCAACCCTGGAAAGCTCAACCAAGAAACTCATCTCCAAACACCAGCAATGGCTGCCCCAGCTCTAATGATTCCCTTGGAGGCTCTTCTGCATCTCAGCTAAGCACGGTAATACTGCGTTACGTTTATTCAGACCATATGTAATACGCACAAGAGCCCATAAAAGCTTAAACAGCACAATAAACATTTGGAAAAGCACAGTGACCAGATTTACGGGGTTTGGATATCTGCCAGCATGACCCACCAGAATCAGATCCTTAAGTTTTTGTTTAAGCCCAAGACATACACACAACACAAACGCGGATGTGCTGTTATCCTTGGAAAAAAGATAAACAGCCTCTAAAGGCCATCCCCAGCACTGGAATATGACAGCCTTCCACTGTGTCTGATTGGACTTAGTTTAAATCAAGGCCATAAAGATGGTCTTGGCAAGGAAAAATAAATGCAGCTTGACAAAACTTCATCCCAGAGCCCACAGTAAAACTGAGAAAGAGAGAAAGACGAAAAGATTCAGTCACTTAATTTCCATTAAAGGGGAGATGAGATGGGTCCCAGGGGGTGCAAAACATTTTGTCCCAAGAATCTGCAAAAACCTTGAGCTTTCATTTGTACAAAGCATTTACGGATAGTGGAAGAGCAAGGCATCAGTGAGATGTAAAAGTTCCTCTGTTTCCCAAGGTGAAGAACAGTTGAAAGAGTTCCAGTTTCCTGGTTTCTTGGGCATTTTGGGACACAATTTTTAACTCGTCTACATTTGATAACATTTATGGCTAAACCCAGTATTTTGCATACCTACAGCCCCTTCCAGTTCACAAAGATACTGCACAAGCAGGATTTAGTACAAGCATTTAGTGAGCATACGGTGCTCAAGACAGAAGCCAGGAGTTCTGGCTCTGTGTTTTGTGCTCTAAAATGCATCCAGGGCAGAACCCCATCTCCAGACGTAAAGCAAAAGGAAAGAGATAAAAGAACAGCACAAGATACTGCTTTTGAGAAACCTGCCTCATTTGTTATGATAAAGGAGAGTATTACGGATTAGCTGGCAATACATGGAAGAAGTTGCCCACCTCCCACGCATAATTTCCCAGAAAATGTTTTTACAAGTTTAAGACGAGCCGCTACATAAAGTTATACAAAAGAAAGACTAAAGCGTGATGACAGATTTACTTACATGAGACTCAGGACGCAAAGATGCCCTTGCTGTTCAAAGCACCGGCTCAGAAGCACTGCTCTGCTTTGCTTATTAAACTGCACAGAAAGGCTGTTTGTGTTTATCTGCTGCTCTGGGAGGTGGGTTGTGCACTGAGAACAAAAGCTACATGCAACGGCGCATTCTCTCACCCACTGGCACGGGCACACTCGGGGATGGCTTTGCGTAGGACAAGGTCTATCCTCAGCACCAGTGGCCACAGAGGAGGACAGAGCAGGAGGCCTCCAGTCAGATCGCTGCATGGTATGAATTGCTGGAAAGACCACACATTTGGTGACCACAAAATCTAGTGAGGAGGCACAGAGCAGTAACAGGTCCTGCGGGAGGAAAAGACGAGTTGAAGCAAGGGCCAGGATGGCGTGGGTAATGGAGCACACACCAATGGAAAGTCTTAGTAGCTCCTGAGGGGGAGGTCAGGCAGTTAAAGGTTTATCCGAGGTAGATGTGCTTGTGTTAGCTCACAAGTCAACAGGCACAAGAGTTAGGGATGGGAAACAGGACGGGACAGGCAGGGAGAGAACAAAGCTAGTGGGAAGGGCAATGCACTTTTGACATATCCACCTGCTTGGGAAGGTAACTTGGACCAGGAAAGCTCTGCTCAAGCTCCTAACTACACAGCTGCCTGACTGCTTGAATGGCCCCAACCAAACCTCCCTGCGCAAACAGCCCTGTGGGGCTGGGGGCATCTCCAACACAAGCTACCATCAGCAAACGCCGTAGTAAGGGACATGGAGGACAAACGGTGGAGGAGGTAGCCGAAGTGGAGAGCAGAGGACATCAGGACTGATGATGTCCGGACAAGGACTTGCAGATGGAATAATCTGGCCAAGTGTCACAAGGAGCTGTGCCTGTAGCCCCAAATGGACTGATGTGCCAGGAGCTGAATGGCTACAGAATGTAGGCTCCTGAGCAATTTATTCTTCTACAGCAGACTTACAGAGATTTGGTTGAGGAAGAAGAGGAAGATCCAAGAAACTATCAGCCCTCCTCCCTTCCTCCACACTCACACTGATCCTTTACAGAACTGCTGTGGGGCAGAGTCTTGTGCACAAAAGTGGCTGCTTCATCCACATCACAGCTAGAGCCCAGCCTGCTCTCCATGATGTCCTGGCATATGAAGAAGCATGGACTGGACTTTGTGAGTCTTCTGCACAGGTATCTGCTGTTCATCTCAGAAGAGTGACTTTAGTTGAGGTAATTCATCACATTTTGGGGCAGGAAGACAATAAGGTGAGGTTGATCTTGAGCTTAAGATTCCCCTTCACATGTTTACAAGCAAGGGATGAGTGTGTGTTTGTTTGGACGACTGGGGGGCCAGTGGTTGAAACAGAGGATTTAAAGGCATCCTGAATCCTAGTCCCACTGTAACCTAGGGCAAACTAGTTCAATGCTTCTTTGCTGCATTTCCCTCAAATACAGCATTTTCCAAAAATTGATATGGATCAATCTGCACTCCAGCAGATCAGAGGAGTTGTATATCAGCAAGCCAAACTGTTGGTGTGCTAGCAGCGTTTGCAAAGGCAAATAACAGAATGTGTGCTGAGAGTCACAACATGAAGCTAAAATTCAGACCTTCTGGCTCCTGTTCCAGCCTTGGTGACCTTTTAAAACCACTTTCGTACTTTTGCTTCCTTAGTTCTAAAATAAAACCTGTATTTCACAGTCCAGCTGAGAGACCGGGTTCATGTTTGGGCTGTACTTCGAGGTCTATGGTGAAGTAGCTCTATAGAAGAACAATGAAACACTACTGCCATTACTAATACTGTACGATTCACACAACACTTTCTTTTCAGTATTATTCTTAGGAACAATCCCTGGGAAGAATTTGGTTGCACTAAAAAAAGAAAAAAGATAGATTCTAGGGTAGCTAAGGACAAAAATAATCCATTCCCATGTGGTTTGTGCTATTTAAAGGGACATAATACCTATTTTTGAAAAGACCAGTTTCAGAAGACAAACAACTGACATCTGTCAGCACAAAGAAATTTGGAAAAACAGACATAATACCATTTGCCAAAAGCTTTAAGTGTGCCTGAGATGACCCACAGTACGGGAACAGAGGGTGGAAGCATGCCCTGTGTGACAGAGCCCAGACATCTCTCTGGCAGAACACGAGCAGGGAGTAGTTTTTCTAACCAATTTTTAGAGGAGGATCTTGGTTTCAAGACAGGAGGTTGAAGGGTGAACAGAGCAGCACAGGACCGGGTGCACAGGGAGAGTATTTTGTCCCACGATCCCACATTTCTGTTCACTGTTCTGGCTATGGTCAGGTGGGGAAAAAAAGTGATGTCATGTATTCAGCATGAATTGCAAATTGCGTACAATGGGCTGAATTCTCCTCTGCTGAAGTATCTGGTGGCTGGACAGAAGCCACTGAGTTACCGACAACTGTGTCTTGCAACAAACAGCAGTTGGAGGCACTAAGGAACTAGCAGACGGTGGGAGTTTGCCCCAGACAGCATTGGATAAAGCAGGGAAGTCTTACTCCTCTTGCATTCCCACTGCATCCTCCATGGCCATCTGGTGGGGAAAGCCATCTGTCAAGATCCAGAGGTGCAAGGACAGGCTGAGGTGAGTGCTGGAGCTGAAGGACGTGAGCAGACAGAGCAGGGACTGCAAGGAGGAGCAGAGGGATGGATGTAGCTGGGAGTACTGGGACTTCACAACATGGAAACCAAGGCAGGATCGCTTTTGGTTCTGACACATCCTGACCCTCATGCAACTGCTGCAAAGCATTAACCTCGTTCTCGACTACAACCTGAAGGTAATTTAGACATGTCCGCAATGTCGAAAATTTAGTTTGGTGCACTCAGATCTACCTGTTTTGCTCTGGGACCATCTCAAACTCCAGCAAAAATGTCGGGTAAAGAACCAACCACATTCAATTTGTGCTGGTGTTGCCCATACAGTTATTGTCACTAACAACCAGTGGGAAATCAGAGAGAGATGTCTCAGACACAGCATCTTCAGGGAGAGATGCTCAGCACATCATCCACTGCTGTCTCATTTATTCTGAAGATTTAAAACAAAAGGTTTAGGGCAAACACAGATAGGACAAGGCCGAACACAGAAGAGTAAATTTGCTTTTGTTTGTCTATAATATTAATAGGCGCATTATGCAATTTCCTTGGCTTACTGATGCAGCAACTCTGGTTACAAGAAGGGATGGGATTTCCTTGAGGTCATTCCCCCAAACTGTGTGAGTTGTTATTTTTCTGGCTCACTCACAAACAGAGTGGTTTGCTCTTCTGAAACACTAATGTCCGACTGTTGAAAGGTTTTGCCAATCAAAACATTGTGGCCTTACCCCGTTTTAATAATCTAAGGCATCAATCTCCCCCTTAGTATTTGTTTGATGTGTTCTGCACCCTGCTGAAATATCCCCTCCAGACCACCCTGAGCTCAGGCTCTGATTGAAGAGAGATGCCATGCATCAGGCCTGCAGCTTTCTTTCTGAAACATTTAGCAGGGGATGGTGGTAAATGTATTTATTTTCATGTATTGAGGAAAGACCATATATTCCAGCCTCTTTTTTTTCCATCACTCAGAGATGGGCCTGAGGCCAAAACAGTGCTGCTAAGCTTGTTTTCTATTTAAAACCTTCATTTTTATTAATAACCCTTTACAGCCTACACACCAGCACTGCGGGAGTTGCATTTCCGTGTTATGTCATCGTGAACCGTTATGTATTTAATTCCTGTACCCACAAACCCATATGGACATCATTAAACACGGACCATACAGTATTAAAACTGTGTTCCATAAAGTGTGATTTAGGAAAAAAAAAGACCTATGAAGTGTAGATTTTTTTTTTTTCCTAAGGTCATGGGAAAATGAAGAAGTAGGGGAGAGAGAAAAGGTTCAGCAGTGCTGTGGGTTAGCTCATAGCTTTCCATGCCTGCAGAATGAAAACCCAGCCCACCTTATCCACCACAGAAGATTAATTAGCCAGTAACTTCAGGCCAGAGATGATGAATATCTGTTTGGCAGACCACAGAGACAACTTCTACAAAAATTACAGGTTACAAACCAGCACAAAACCTTGGTGATTGTGTTTCTGGCAAGTTAGGTTTCCATCACTTCTCCTGAAAGAAGTTACCTTTAGTGGGGCAAAAGAGCAGGTTTCCCCATATTGCTGAGGGTTAATTATCAGGGGCACTAACACAGGTGAGGGTAGACCCTTGCCCCGAGCACAATGCATGTGTGGCTTGTCCTGGCTGTAGTCCGTGCTAGCAGCAAATCCAGCAATCAGGCAACTTCTGCAAGGCAGCAAGGGCACGCTTATCCTCAGCCTCAGGATCTCACCTGTGGGAGAGCTGAGATAGGACATTCCTATCATCCCTCTGCTATCTCTTATGTGGGATTGGGGATGAAAAAATATGGGAAAGAGAGCAAGTGATGGAAGAAATACATCAGAGAGTAAATAAACCCAATGTACAGAGTACCAGTGGAACAAATAGAAATGAGTGTAGTAATGCTGGAGGAAGCAGGACAGAACATACTGAGAAGGAAGAAAACATTATCCAGGATAATGGGTGTAAGGATAATGAAAAAACCCAGAGACAGTTAAAAATTACACAAGAAAAAATATGTCAACATGAGGCAGAGAAGCTGACGCAGTCAGGGATGGTAAGAAAGCAGAAAGAAAGCAAGAGATAAGAACAAAGCACAATTTAAAAACGTCCAGTAAAAAATTTATGTCCGCATGTAAAATAGGGGACAGTAAATCAATTGTCTCCAACACACACTGGACAGCTTACAGTGACCGAGTGCTTTATACTGGAGCAAGATCTGCCAAACCCTGTTTGATGGCTGAATTCCCTCTGATCACGGAGCAAGCGCTAGCTGAAGCGAACAAACCCCAGTGGAAATGGTATCTGACGGGATTTTACAGCAAGTACTGCCACAGAAAGGTATTCCGCACAGCTTTGTGCTTATTGCTTTGTCTCAGAGTGGCTGCATTCCCTCACGGAGACTGTATTGGTGCTCTGTCGATTTTACAACTACACAATTAAAAGGTCCCCTCAAAGATTCAGGTGAAGATACGTACATAACTGCTTTCAAGCACTTCCTGGTTCTCTTCATGAAATATTACTAAAAATAACTGTATAAAAAGAGTATTCAGGGCACACACAAATTATCTGCTATACAAAACCTCTAAATGTTCAGGCCAGTTGAGCCTCTCTGCTGGTTTTGCTGTATGACGTCTGTGTTTAGGAGTCTCTGAGAATAGATGTTACCCACTCTCATCCCTTGAAAGCTGGTGACTTAATTCAAGCTAAATTTGTTGTGTTGGCCCCAAAGCCTGTGTGGGCATACTCCATACATGTCCATCTCCAGACAAGAGAGAAGAGTTAACATGATTTGCAGAGGGGGTTCCTGATGAATGAACCTCCTTTGTATCCCAGCCCTCTCCAGAATTTTTCACGCCCATCAAACAAACATACACATGAACACACACACAAATAACTTTGGGTTCACGTGTGCTCCCGTTGAATTCACTACAGTTATTCACTGTCTAGAAAACTACCCACGTGTGTAAATGTTTGGAGGAGGAGGGCCACTCTTGGGATGAGGCTGACAGCAAGTTCAACGTTATCTAGCTGCATTACTCTGGAGGTTAAATGTTTTTGACATGTGTCTCTGTAGGGTTTTGTCCTACTTCATTCAAAATCAGGAATTTGCTTTGATGTTCTGAAAATAAAGCCTTAAAAGAAGTAGCAGACACCACTGGAAAAACTTCTTTGGGAAACTTACGAACCATTAGGGCCCCAAGCTGTTAAATGCTCTATTTTGGGTCAGTGCTGCCTTAAACCGATTGTCACATCTTCTACTTACACAGTTCCCTGGCATGTATTATCTAAACGTATTTGAAATGGAGATAAGATTAGACATTTTCTGAGCACATATTAGGATAGGCAAAATCATGGCAGAAAGCAACACTTGTTTGTTAAAGCCAAAAATTTTCTGTTTCCTGATATTAATTCAATCTTCTCTCACAAACATTATTTATCCTGCCAGGGATCAGGACTTATTGGGCAGTAAACCAGGGCTCAGTAGTTTATATGGCTGTCAACAAAAAAATTAAATATAAACCACTTGTCATAAATTCGCATGAACAAAATTTTCTGATTTATGAGGATGCTGAATGATTGAGGCAAGAGTGTATTTTGAAAAAAAGCCTTAAGAGAAAGCAGACAAAAAAGGTAGTAATTATATAATGCATTGGAGACCGGCCTTCCATAAGAAGAGGGGGAAAGTGACTCCTCTTATGATGTTATTTCATTCCTTGCCTAATAATCCAAAAGCACCTAACTTTCAAAGTATTGCATTTTTCGTAGGCTGGAAGCACCACAAAGCATCCTTCATCAGCCCGGCCTTTTGGCAGTTCTCCTTCTCCAAATGCAAATGCCACATCTGGAAAAGGCAGGAATGCTCTCTCCTGCCTGAAAGCCTCCTTTTATCTCTGTCCTCTGCAGAACTCCTGCTTCTTGCAACTACTCAATCCAACATACTACTTTATTGAAGGGATTCAAGGCTTTCTCCTCATCTGCTGAACGTCTGCCTCTTCTTAAAGCCGCAGCTCACCTTCAGAGCCCGCTCGCTAGCTAGTGCAGGTCACCCTGCCATCCCTCAGCCAGGCATCCATAGAACAACCCCCTCCCAAACACAGATGAGCATGAAAATGATAACAACACACATTAACAGAAGCTTATTTGTCAGGCCTGGCAAGAAGAGGATCTCATTAGCTGGCGTGGCCTGTGCAATTCAGCCGCCGGGGGTTCCTCCTCCCCCCAGGGGATGACACTGATGCATCATGAACATTAATAACACTGTTAGTGCGTGTCCAACAGAGCCCTGCTTTGTGCATTGAGATGATCCTGCAAACAATAAGATACTTTTCCACTAACCTCCTGCTGGAAGAGTTTAAAGCTGTTTGTAGGGATGTGAATGTCTCTTGCAGCTTTCTCTAGTCGCCCCTGGCCCTTAGCTTCACTATAAAGATATGTATGGAGATGAAGGAACTAATACAGACCCAGCAAGATGCCTCAGCGCCCAGGTTACTGGCTACACACCCTGCTGATGTTATGTGCAAGCTGAAGAACCTTATTATTGGGACCACAGAAAGGAAAGCGCTGAGTTTTGTTACCCACATGCTTCCCCAAATCTGGAAGCTGTATTGCTAAAGTGTCTCATCCTGTAGGAAGAAATGTAGAACATTGGCAACATGTACTGGTCCCCGCTACAGAGTAAAAGCTACCTCAGTTACTCAGCCTGCACACCTTGTTTACGTTTGCCCCTATTTTCAGGGGGTTGATGACAGCCTTGCACCCCACCTTCTGGTCCTAAGTTCAGAATAACTGAAATCCTTCTCCTCACCTGGGGTGAAAATTCACCGTGCCATTGCTGGTGTCACAGTGCTGTGGCTGGACTTTTTCACAGTGAAACCCTCCCTGCTCCTCTTTTATTTAGCAAATACTCGTAACACCCCAAACAAGCGTTGCACCAGGGCTTGTTCTTTGCTGTGTTCACGAGCCCTTTCCTTGCTCACCAGATGCTGGCAGGAGAGAAAGGGGTCGGCCACGGGACCGATGCTCTGCCAGAGCTGCTCGCTGGAAGAGCGAGGCATTAAGTAGGCAGGAGCAGACACATCGCAGCACCGCGAACGACAGATCAAGTCCCAGCCACACAGCACCCAGAGACCTGAACGCTGTTGCAGAAGGGGTCACCTGCAAAGCCGTCTGCCACATGTCTCTGTACACGTCTGTTCACTCTACAGCCATCCTGCTCCTCTGTAGGGACAATGAAAACTATCCAAAATCCAAGTTTTGGGACCAGGTTTTAACATGAACCGAGAGGTTCATTTTTTGTAAAACATTTTCATGAAAAGAAAGCTCCTCTTTCAGCCAGATTTAGAGGATAATCAACATTTCCACAAAACACATAATTTTGATGGAAATAAAATTAATTTATCTTAACATCTTCAAGAACTCTACAGCTCCCCTAGCAAGAAAGGACGATGTTGGCAAGGTTCTTATCATTGGAAAGAGGACTGAGACCAGCAACCTGTCCAATGGGGAGTGGCAACATTGCTAATTCACTAGTGAACCACAATAGCTTCAAGTCTCTGATGAGTGCTGCCTCTGGTATGAGTCAGTCACACTCATTCCCAGCACACTTGGATGGAAAAGGAAAAGGTTTATCTGTTAGATATGGTGACCCTGCTGTTCTAACCCCACAGTTGTTGCAAGGGGTCTCTTCTCATAAAGCAAAATAGACTGTTTTTGGCCCCCAACATTCAACATTTTCTTCTTTTATATTTTCAAGCACTAGGTATCTCAGGTTACTAGTGATTTTTTGCAGTAGTTCCCAAATGAGCCTGAACTGCTCTGATTTTTCAAACCCACAAGACCATAATTGAAAGCAAATGTAATCAGACATATACAATGTTCTGAGGTTCACCACAGTACACTGCAGTCAGCATTACTGAAGTGGCTATTAAAACTCCTTGGAGCTGGGAAGCAAATACAGCTTGCAAGAATCCAGCAAATAACCAGCACTTATTAGATTAGACTAAAGTATTGCAAAGCCACAGTCAATCCTCTATTCAGAATATATCCGAGGTCTGTATAAAATGAACATCTTTCCTGAGCTGAGGCCAATTGTTTTAAGAGATGTGAATGGAAGCAAGGAAAGAATTCTACTTTTAACACAACAAATTCTGCAATCCTTACATCAGTGTAAATCTCAAATAGTCCATTACTGTCAGCAGGGTTGCTCCAATCAAATTCTGGCATAACTGGAGAAAGAAAGTGGCCCAAAGACAAAGGGTATCTTTGAACCCAGGCTACAGCTCTAGCTAGAGATAAGCAGTAGCAAATCCCTTCCACAAACCCCCCAAACAAAATGCAAGCATTAAAAGGGAGAGGGGAGGAGGGGCAGAGGGAAAAAGGGTTCTAATTGAATTCCCACTGGTACTTGAGTCTGCACTTAAAAGCAGGTCTAGGGTTATCTGTGAAATTTCAATTAAATCAAAAGCTTTGATAACATGATAAGTCACTCCAGAGTTTGGAGTCAAAACATGTTGTTATTTGATCCTCTGCTTGTGTTTCTGGGAACAGCACGCATGAAAGACAGTCAGCTGCATACCAGTCAAGAAGATGGAAACGAATCTACTAATAGATCACTGTGTCTCCTACAGCCAGAGCCACTTGAGGTCTGGTAGTTTTTATACATCCTAAATCCTAAAGAAGGCACCTCATTCCTCAAGAGACAGAAGGACGGAGCTAAACAGATCATCTCGGATGCGTGCAGCACTCCAGGGGACAATTCCCTACTGCCACAAATGTTTTTTTCTCTCCAGGCTTGCTACAAGTGAGATTTTAAACAAGAATGGCATTGGGAGCTGAATGCAAAACTCTGTGGACACAAAACACCAAGCCCTGTGCCATGAAACGTATTTCCAGCACAAACCCTTTTGCCAGGAAACAGGTGAAGCCAGGTGCACCAAACAACAACTGTCGAACACGCTGTTATGATACAGCCAAGCCAGAAAGCAACCCCAGCTCTCCTCCTAACTCAAAGCAGGAGGCGGTGGCTCTCCAGAGAGATCTGACTTGCTTTACCTGTTGTTCAGCACTCTTTGATTGCTAACGCTTCCTCCGCTCTCTACAGAGGCAACTGCTGGGTGCTAAGGGCGGTACCAGAGACAATCAGAGTTCAAAGTTCTGTTTACTGTGGAACAACACCTCTACTTCCCAGTGTTTAGACAGAAATGCTCCACTTTAAAGAAATGTGAGATGTCAACTCCATGTGGCCTGTAGTCAAGAGCATTAAAACACGTTTTAAGCAATGCCTTCCCTCGTAACATAGAGTACAGCCTGATAAAACCCTATCAAATGTAATGGGATGTCTTACATTGCCCCCAGCCAGCTCAGAATTGTGTGTAGGGTTGCACTAGGCATGTGTACATGAGAAAAATGCTCCTCTTATAACCAGTAAGGCTACTTATCCTCAACAGCATTAAAAATAAAGGGACTGTCCAGATAAGCAATGTCATAATTACACAGCAATCAACAATAGGAAGCGCAGAGCACTGAGAAGTCCCATCTGACCCCAGGCGCCTCAGGGGGATAATTTATCACCCTGGCAGCAAACACCCCATTGAGCACATTCGTCCCTAGTGTCCTCCTCTTTAGAGTGGAAAAAGATCTTCATTAAACAATAGTGCGACCACATTAAATATAGATGTAGCAATGACAAGCTGGATTCTTCTCCATGATCTAATGTAACATAAGCTGTCTATTCTTGTTTTTCAGAGATGTGACACACAGAGGATAAGACAGGCTGTATTCAATTCTGTCATGTTAGTGAAAAGAAAACTCCACCCCATCTCCTCCTGACTGGCAGGTCATGAGTCAACGGTGACAGATACCCCAGTGCCTGCAATTAACCTGCTAGCAGGGGCTCAGCAGAACAAGAAATTCAGATAAGAAGAGGAAGTCCCCATCCCTTTTCCTTGCCTCATTTCCAGGCTTACCCACAAAGCCAGCAAGACTGGACGCTTCTCTTCTGTGTGGACCTGAAGATCTCATGGGCAATTCAACCCTGTGGGATGCCCCTATCCTACGGCATCAAACCAGGCACCACCAGGCTTTAAACAGAGACTGTTTTAAACAGATCCTATGGCACGGAGCCAAACTTTTCTTGAAGTGAGAGCT
Organism: Tauraco erythrolophus; assembly: GCF_009769465.1. Lineage (NCBI taxonomy): Eukaryota > Metazoa > Chordata > Aves > Musophagiformes > Musophagidae > Tauraco > Tauraco erythrolophus. Next base: position 14,185,437 of record NC_141473.1, on the reverse strand, counting down.
CAAGGATAACAGGTGCCCCAAATCCTTCGCAACAAGCTTGGTAACCTCTGAATCCAGTTATTTTGGTTCTGCTCCAACCCTGCCTTATTAGCCCAGGTTTCCCCCACTGCCAGATGAATAAATTTGTTCTTTTGGCTCCCTAACTGGTTTTGCACGTAGAAGCACCAGCAGAACAGGCTTTCCTGACAGATTTTGGGAGTAATGTTTCTTCAAATGTTGACTGATGATTTAAAAAACAAATTATTCTTCTAACGGGTCATTTCTAGAATTATGTTATGGAAGGAATAGGGTTTCTTTACCAGAATCAAATCCTCTTAGCAAATCTTGGAAACCGTACATTTGCAATCGTACTGCAGATACAGTCAGGAGATGTGAGAGGCCTTTCCAATATCACAGAAAAAATCAATGAGACAAGAAGCAGATTTCCCAGTCCCCTGCATTAACCACTAAACTTCTCTTCTCTGGAAGGAAGTAGTTTTGTGGGTTAAGTTAAACATTAAGCAAACTACTACTTTCTAATCTACAAAATAGGCGTTGGCAAATTATCAGCAGTGATCGTTCCTTTAGGATATGAACAAAAATTACTGGACAGGAAAAAGGCCCTAAAGCCAGTAGTCCTGGCATTTAGTCTCTCTGAAGGCAACATCTCTGCATTTTGAAACACCCCTTCAGTCCCAACTCTTCTACAGAGAAAGAAAACAAAGTCTTGAAGTTGTGCTCATAAACAGTAAACTTTTACGAGCACTGACACTACCGTCGTGTTTGGCCCCAGCAGGGCAGTGTCTGCTGCCACTGCTGAAGCAGCAGCATCTCAGCAAGGCTCTGATCTCAATCCCATTCCAACAGATTTCAGATGTCTGGTTATTCTTAATTCATCCCGTGCCCATGACAGCATGCCACTTTTAAACCCTGCAGCACGCTCATAACCAATCCTGGCAAAAGCTATTTCTGTACACTTGGCCGCCAGTGTGTGCCAAGTGTCAGTGCATTAAACTCTCTTGGCTTCTCTCAGCTCTGTGTCCTTTCACAGTCAGATCTGCAAAGCACAAGAACTCAAATGTGATATTCAAGGCAAGGAATAAAACCTCTTGCTGTACAGTAACAGCAGCAACGTACGCTGTTCCAGCTGCCTTTCTTCTACATCTTTTTTTTGTGGTTACTGAATCTATTGCATTTAACGTGCTTTCTGCTTTTCCTCAGGTTTATTGTTTGATATTTATCTCTATACAATTTCTTGTTTCATTTTTTGGATGAGTAGCAAAACGATTCAAATTTTCTTTCAGGAAGGCTGAGTTACTTGCTGGTATCACTGATGCTGCAGCCAGTAGCAGATTTCAATATCCTCCATTTGATATTCCAGCCCAGACCGTTTATATGTTGCAAACAAAAGGGAAAGTCCCATGTGAAACTACAGAAGAGGACGAGTAACGCATCTGTAATTACCTTTTTTTTCCCATTCCTAGAGACTCCTCTATTCCTGCATTGGCTTAGTTTATTTAAAGATAACAATCTCCAAGCGAGACCTTCCCAAATATCATGATAATACACATTGATGAAAGGCAGCGTGCACCATCGGGGTATCTAGAGTCCCATCTGCACCGGCCGGGTCACAGAGACTGAGCTCCCCCTCTCCAGGTCAAAGGGGGCACAACTGGGGATCAGCCGCACTTCACTGCTCTATTTCTGGGGCACAAGGCTGCCTGGCCCCTCTGCCATAGATTTATGACAGTCCCACACTAGGAGCAGGATACCTTAAAGCACTTCTGCGATTTAGAAGCTGAAAAAACATTTTCACGACAAATTTCAGTGTTGAGGCCAAGTATTTCTAATAAATGCAGCCCTAAAACAGGCACGTTTGAAAAACTAAACACAGGTGCTCTACTACACTCAGATGCTCAAAGAGCCGTGGTACCTAATTCCCAACGAAATCAGTGCGAGCTGGATGACTAGGAGTAGCCAAGCAAGGCTCTTGGCAAACTCAGCCCTAACAAGTTATTGCATCCTTAGCTACCTAAATCTCAGTGAAAGTGATTAAGCCATTTTTTGAAAATGTATTTTTTTTTCCCTTCAGAACAGTGGGTCTTAACTGCCTTATCCCGCCACCATCTTTATTCGGAGCTTTTCCTGCTCTGTTTTACAATTTATTTCCCAGCTGATAAATCACATAAAAATCAAACCTCCATCTTTTTCTGGTTTTGCATTTGTAAGAGAAACCAATTTCCATTCTGCATCTCTCAAGTGGAATGAATTTCCCTAATAAAATGCGTGCATTGGGCAGGCACAATACCACTGCCAAGTGCAGACTGTAACACCGATTGCCACAAAACAGTGCTGGCCACATTCCTAAAGGATATGAAAATTATCTGTACTGCAAGTCCTATAAGAAAGAGCAACCAAAAAAAAAAAGAATGACAGCTTTCCTCATAGTACGTCTGCTCAGAGACTCAACTGTCAAATGTGTTGGGAAACACAATTCTGAAGGGATGAAATATAAGAGAAATATAAGGGAAGAAATTCAAGGGGTGAAATATAAAAGAAAATATTTGCATAATATCAAACAAATCAGAATAGATATAGATATTTTACAGATGAAAAATTTTCCTCCTCTACCAATAGGTAATTGAATTGTTATTACAAGGTAGATCAGAGTACATTTGGGAAACAAAAATAGTCGTATGTAAACACAGTCACGCTTACGGATAGAAAAAGGCGTTATTAGGCAACTGTGCTTTAGCTCTGGTAGGCTCATAAACTAAAGCATGCTTCCTTAACACGGTCACTGCATTACCCTGGCAACTTCTTTCCAATTTCCTTACTAGAAATTTGTAATATGCGAGAGTAAAGGGAGACTCATCCAGCTTCCATTTCACAGTGGCTGCCGGGCATCTGAGTATCTGAGTGTCACACCAGTATTTATGTGATAGAAATATGATCTGTAAAGCTCATAGCTACAGACCACAATAAAACACTTCTGTTCCTCAGTAAAGGCACCTTCAGCATTAAGCCTATTTTCTGCATCAACCCTCATAATATTATGCTGTATACCTAATAAGTTCCCTAGTTTTCCTGGATTTGCATATTGTTTGAAAATTGCTTTATGATGCTTACAGGAAAAATATTCTCAGATACTGAACACTGCTTTAAATTCAGTTGTTAATATTATTAGTGGTAGTTTAAACAGAAATCCCATGTGAGCCTGCATGCATTTCTGCAAGGGGAGTATTGGACAACTGAATCCTTGGCTCTTGGTCTGCTTTTTAGACTGGATCAAGACCCAGAAAAAAAAGTGAACTTTTAGCACAAGTGGTCTGGCTGTGATATTTTGAACATAACTGCAAAAAAAGTCCTAAAAGCAGTGGACCACATGCAATGTCTAACTGATTAATCCTACTCTTTGGGTATTTCCGTGATTTCTAGTAAAAAAGTATCATTAAAAAAATGGTTTCTGAGATTTTGTTTGTTGACTATGAGCCCTGGCCTGACCTCAGCCTCGAATTGAAATCCCCAGTAGAAGTCTGAAATTAATCCACCTCTGGCTTAGTTATCAGTAATTATAATTACTAACAGAAGTATCCAGTAAATGAAGGGCTTTCAGTAACATGGTGTTTAAACTTAGAATAATGGATAAATCCAAATGCACTTCCTTCTTACCTTACAATATCTTTTCCAATAGCAACGCAGGGTTTGGTCCTTACATAGGCACGGCAAAAGACACAAGCCTAGCTGTTTGCTTATATACATATGCATTTGCTCAAACACTAAAATTCCACATATTACAAACCTAAGCAGTTGAAAACTCTTCCTCCTGTACCAGAGTTGGTGGTTTGAAGCTTGCTTTCTCTGCAGCTGATCAGTGGAGTGGAATGAAAGCAGCAGAAGTGGCTTCCCTGGGAACACTGGCACTGGAGCTCCAAACTCTGCCTTGCATATCAGTGCTCCCAACATGTGCCAGCTCCCTTGCAAAGGCCATGCTTTCATTGTGTGAAACAGTCCGAGAGTGCTCCAGACTATCCCACAGAGGGATTTACTGTCCTCCAATGGTCTCTCCCTTGCAGCATGAAGGAAACTGGCTGTTGGGAGCTATCCGACCTGGAGCTAGCTCCATTGGCAGGAGCAGACTCAGAGGAGACTGTCAGCTGCTTCAAACGCTGTGATTTCTTGTGACACCTCTCCAGGCACCTGCCTGTAAGCTGCTGTACCCAGAAGAGGTTTAATGGGGCTGAAAGGAATACCTTCTGCCTGTTGTCATGGGGCTCGAAAGCCTGGACCATCACCAAAACAGGAAACACAAAACCTAAGCTGCGAATCCAACTGAACAAATTGGCCAGATTATAACAGTGTTGGGAAAGCCCAGCTTTTATTATGGCTGGATTGTGTGCTGCTCAGCACTGTGGGCAATTGGAGCACAGCAGCAGTAGGAAATGACCCTGCAGGAAGCAGCCTGCAAGCCAAACACGGCATAACCCAGAGAGGACAGCACACAGAAGCAGGGAGGAGGCAAGGCTAGGGCAGATGAAGGGTTGTAAGGAAGAAGCCGGGAACGACACATTTGTAAAAGTGCCTAAAGGACGACAGGGAAATGTTGGTTTCTTTTAGGACAATAGTAACAGAAGTGGCACAGCTTCGCAGCTGAATTACTGCAGTAATACATAAATTACTGCGTGTGCATCATCGCAAGTCATGGCTCAGCAACTGAGGGCACGGATACCTCTCTGCACAGCACAGCTGTGAGGTAAACCAGACTTTTTTGTGCTTCCTCCCTCAAAGTTTAAGCTTTCATGTTTTTCTGGCTGGGACCACGTGCCCAGTCACTGCTGTGTGAACATGTAGTAGCTCAATGGACTCTCTGGGCTCAACAACCCAACTGCCTGTGGGATTAAGGCTACATTCCTGAAAATTAGTTAATTAAACTCTAGGTTAAGCTTTGTCTTACAAGGCAGAGCTGCTACAGAAAACTGAGCAGGTGATCATGAAACTAGAGACCATCTCATTTTGCACAGAGAGAAGACATGAAGGTGGCACAAGCAATTCCGTTCTGTCATCCCTTGGTGGCTGAGTCCCTCACTTGGCAATATTTGTTCTCCTTTAACCCAGACAGTTGAATGCCAAGTCTATGCTGATATATCAATATATGAACCACCTCTGCACTGAGGGCTAAAAGAAACAGCTAAAGAAATAGATAAAATAGTCTTGATGCTGCCCCCAGGCTACAGCTCTACCACCCCCAGTGAGATGAACAATGGACCATGAGGTCCAGGGAAGGCTGAATTCACAGAGCTTGGGCACCACTGGCTCACTGTTTCTGGAGGGGCTTGGCAGAGTAGCAAAATGAGGGAATAAGTTGGGAATTTCTCTGGCTGATCATGCTCCTTCCTGCAGTGACTGCTGAGGCTGAGAATTGCCCTGGAGGTGTCCTTCCCCTGGACCCTACACAGTGGTCCAGTGAGCCCCAGATCTCCTCCCTTCCCCCTCAGTTCACAGAAGAAAAACACTAAGATGTTTCCGTTGGCGTTTACATCATCTTTTTGTGGAGACTAATCTTCGGTTTCAACAATGCATCTTTTGTGAAGCGCTCCCAGCAGAAACCTTAGACACCTTCCCTAAGATCTGTTTGCTTACAGAAGACGAGGTAGGATTTGTTTAAACCCAGCTGGATTAATGTCTTGCAGACATTAGTGAAGTGAGATTTAATCAGGTTATTGCTCTACATTTTCCAGGGAAATAAATCACACTTATTACTAGGTTGGAATAAGATGCAAGGATTGGGCCGAGAAAATTTAGTCTTTTTTGGTTTTCCGGGGAGCAGCAAATGAGTAACTTGAAAATTGCTGCAAGGCTGTTGAACACGAAGCTCAGCAAAAGGCCCTCCACAACTTGTAGGAGGAAAAAGAGAAAGAAAGCCATAATGGCTAGTGTCAGCCCAGGGGTGGGCCTTGGTCCCCATTCCTTGCCTTGCAGAGGTCCGATCCTGACTCTGTTTTACTCAGGCCTAGTGCTGTAGAGTCCATATCAGTACAGAAGGCAGACAGGAGTGTTAAACAGCTTTTAAAGCAGACTCTTGAGATTTATTTGAGATCTCCTGGGAGAACTCTCCCATAACTCTGGAGACCTCACTCCTTTTCTGGGTGTTTCATTCTGCCTGGCACATGGAGAAGGCTCCTTGCATCAGAAGGGTGTTGCGGAATCAAGCAACCTTTGCAAACCTTCTTACAGACCCTAAATGGAAACTGTGATGGTCAGCGAGTCTCAGAGTGCAGGCATATCCTGTGGCAATGGTTTCTACGTTTGCAATATGTGTTTAATAATGACCATGCAACTGTATCTATTTACCACAGACATTTTTCTAAAACAAGGCTGGCTAGAAAAAGAAAGCAAAAGCAGCTCTTTTCCCAGACCTTTCATTTAAAAACTGCTCTTTTTCTCATTCAAAAAACAAAAAAAGACTTCACTCTCAGCTACGCTAGCAGTGTCTTCTTTAGTACAAATGCTAATACATCCCCTTGTACAAAACCACGTATGTGCAAGAGACAAAGTTTGAGAAATCAAACTGCAAAGGTCCTCTCCTCTGCACCGGCACGGGAACAGACCGCTGAAGCCAACACAAATCTTTCCACTAACTACACGTTTGCGTGTGCTGAAGTGCCCAAAACCCAAAAGCTTTAAATCCATTTCCCCTTACCCAATGGGCTGTGCAAACACTGGAGAAAGCAAATTACAGTAACACAGCCTGCAATCAAGTTTCAAATCATGCAACAAAGCAGCACAAAACACAATGGGACCAAGTGGAAATCTTATTGCAGAGCACAATAAAATATATCCTGTTCTGCACGAAGGAGGAAAGGAAACATCAGGCGAGGCAGCACGGTTGCTTGTAAATACCCTCCTGCCAACGCTTTCCCTGGATAAATTAGTCCGCAGAACTCTGACGGCTTCAGCATGAATCAGCCTGTCTGCTCCAAGGTAAAGGCTACGATTTGGTCTCGTGTTCAATGGGAACTCTTTTCCCAGCCTTTTCTTGGCTTCCTGCTTAGAAAGAATAGACTCTCCAGAGACTATTTTGGATCTGGACCACAATCTTGCTCCCTTCAGATAACGAAGTATCTCTGGGCAGGAGTACATTTAAAGAAGCAGCTGGTAATTATGAGCCAAGTGCTTACTGGCAGGATTTCCCTCTGCTGCTCAGCCAATGTTTTGGGGAACTAAATGACTGGTGATAATTATCAGCTAAAGCTCACAATCCAGGAGAGGTTCCCTCATTAGAACCATCAGGAACTAACAATGCAAAGGTGGGTGAAGGATGGCTGAAAATTGTGTCTGAAGGTTACTTGAACCTCCCCTGTCCTCCACGCACTCAACGTGGTTGTACGTAATTGTTGGGCATCTTCTAGGTAGTGCTTGAAAGCTACAATATCTGTTCCTGCACCTACAGTATCCAAATGACCTTTTCCTTCCAGCTAATCAAAATGAACTGAACAGTACTGGAAATCCTTCACAGTACTTACTCTTTTGGAGGGTTAAGGTCTTCTGGGCGAGCCTCGAAGAACCTGAACACTTCATCACACTGTGAAATGTGAGGAGGAAGCCGAACCAGCGCCTGCAAAACAAAACAGGGAAGAAGAAGCATTTAGAAAAGTCAGGTTCAAAACATGGTCTTAAACACATAAACTACCAAGCAAGGGGAGGCAAAAGAGTCTTGGCAAGGGGAAGGGAATACAAAAGGAAAGCATCACACCTGGCTACTTACCTAAGAAGAAGGGAAACAGCATATCTTGACCACAAATGTCAAGTAGGATGTAATGAATTGAGACAAGCAATGTAATTTTTTTGCCATGTGTACAAGAGCAGAATTTGGTCCACATGTGCAAAACCGTAACACTGGGTAGAGAAGTGCTCTGTGGCTGGGACAGTCTCCGTGACATGTGTTTGCACAGCACCTCAAACAATGCAGTTAGGGCTTACGGGCTTTATGTCAATGCACACAAATTCAAGCAGTGAAAATCTGCAGACTCAACACCCACTAATACAACAGATTAATGTGCTCCATAAAGCTTTCCATTAAGCACTGTCAACAGAAAAAGGAGAGTTTGCTAAAAAAAACCCAAAACCAAACCAAACAACAATTTGCTCCTGAATTAACTGGAAAGGAAGTCTGGGAAAAAAAAGGCAGAGAGGCTATTTCTGCAGGAAGAAGGCTTCACAGCACATCCTGGCTAACTCTGCAAGGCACAGGTACGCAGTGCTTGTCGCATTCAGCAATAGTTAAGTAGAATTTGGGAAGCAACCACACTGTGTTAAAGTGTACTGGAAAGCAAGACTTCATACCAATGAAACAAGCATGCAAGGCAGAAATGTCCTAAGAATTTGCTCTTCTAAAGCTTACACACTTGCGTCTTTTGCGCCCTGAAGCTTGACGGTGCCAAAAGAGGCCAAAGAGCCATCCCCAGCCCACGGAGATGGGACAGCAGCTCAGAGTGACACGACTCTGAGATCGCCTCGAGAAATGACTAGCAGGAGAGGAAAAGAGGCTGGAGTTCACCTCCTCCTGTGCTAAGTTACATTGAAAATAGGCCACAAGTTAAATATAGCCCAAGCTGCTTAGAGGTGCTGTAAACCTGTTTGACAAAATGAGATTGTCTTGCTCTTCTGCTAGTTGAAAGCAGGACAAACAATCTTGAAAGACAAATGAAAAACTGCACCAGAGCTAAATGAATGTGTATTAGGGTGAGCTGGTTATACTAACCCATGAGACACCTGACTGATCTTGGTCAGACACACCAGAAGGCCCAGCCAAAGCACAAAGGCAGGACAGGGCAGCTGGTTACCTTCATGGCTGTTTTTAACTGAGCTTTAGAAGTGGCCAGATTTGTTTCCGAGACCAGTCCTGCTTGGGGATGTGAAGGAAAACAGCCAAAAAATGAAAAAAAATCCTGCTCTGTAACTGCAGGTCTCCAATATTAGATGATGGGGTCTTGTTTTGAGGTGGCCTGAAATTCAAAGCCGAGTGCTTCCAGACATACAGCTCTCCTTTCCCTGATTGAGCGATGTTATAAAAACACAAGAAAAATCCATTGCATACCAGCAGGCCTGTGAAGAATGAGGCATTGGCCTTTGTTTATGTGCAACTGCACCACAGAGCAGAAAAAGACACCTCGAGATAAGGAAGTGGCAGCATCAGATGCCGAAGCCTGGCAGCAGCCTGGCAGGTCCAAGTGCCAGGACACGCGTACAGAACACTGCTGGTTGCTGCACTAATGCAGGATGAAACGTATCGGGTAGAAACTTGAGTGCTTTAATTTGAATGAATGATGCCCTGGTCCCTACTACTATCCACTCAATCTTCCATCTCGCCTAAAAACGTAAGAGAGGTGTGAGCTCTCTGCCCTTATTCCTAGTGTGCATAAACACATGCATCCAGCTGGCAAATCAGGACTAACGCTGGAAAGTCAGGAACTGCCCAGGAACAATAACAATTACAGCATGCTGAAAGAGAAAGGGAAATGCCTCGCCAGCACAGGCTGACAAGGACACAGACAACATTAAAGCATGTTTTTTTCAGCTGCATCTCAAGCAGGAGACAGACTCACACAGAGGAGCAATGCTGTCTAACCAACAGTGGATGGGCCTGAGATTTAGTGATAGCTCTATCACTAACGCCCTTCTTGGTTCAGGCAGGTTACTTAACCTCTTTCTATCAAATTCAGCAGGGATCTATCTTCAGTTACCCATTTACAATGCTGAGCAATAACACTTGCCTAACCCCCAGAAAGGTTACGAGGCTCAGATATGTAACATCTACAGTGTGTTTTGAAATCTCAAAGGGCTTGATCTTGTACAGTCAATGGGGCAAGAGCAAGCACTGCAAACGATACGTATTGTTACTAGAGAAACACAAATACCCCAGTTACACCCATCGCATGGGGTCCTGGACATCAGACTCTAAGAGTCACCATTTCCCTACATGTCACAGGTGCTCACCCTTCCCAAAGACCAGGCTACAGATGTCAATACTGAGCTGAAGCACAGAGTGGGTTTTCAGTGATGGAGGAGCACAAATCCTACCAAGCTGCCGTGGAGACTTGTGTTTCTAACTCACAGGACACTTGAGGACATTTGAGCCCCTCCTGAATTTGTGGTCCCCTGCCTAGAAATCTCCAGGAGCAACTGTGGTCCTGCCGGGCTGAAAGGGGATAACTGAAAAGCACGTCCGTGACTCCAGACTTTCGCAGGCAGTGGATAAAAATCAGCAGAAGCCGTTTCCACATCCAGCCATTCACATTCCCACCCCATGGACACCGCAGCCCTGGGGCAGGGCAGGTTCTCCTGCTTCTGAATCACCTCCCAAAGTGCTGCAACTTTCAGCCTTGTGCACAGAGATGGAATGAAATCCACCCGGTAGTAACTTGCCACTGCATGTTTTTCAGAGAGCTCAGGTGTAAAGTCTGCAGCCAGTCAATTTTTACTTGTTTTTGTTAAGGAACAAAACCCGAGGAAGCATTAAGGAATGCTAAGAAAGGGTAAGAAAGTGCAAATGAGGGTGTAAAACCAGGCAGAGCTGGTCTACTGATTTTGGACAGTGGCAGCAACACTGTTTTGAGAAACAAACGTCTCTTCAGCAAACACACAACATCCACCCGGGAGCAAGCCAAGTCCAACGCGATTCCAGGGACTAAACAAAAAGTGCATTGAGGAGATGAGGGACACTGCTGCCACTCTGCAAGGGAAAAATGCAAGTTTCTGGCATTTCCAGCAAGACGGTTCCAGGGCAGAGCTGCAACAGCCTGAAGGAAAGACTGCAAGGTCAAGGAAAGAAGAGTAAAGAGGAAAACAGATGATAAGATGGAAAGGACAGGAAAGTGACATTCTTCTTGGGATGTGGAAACCAGAAGTAAACGCACACAGCTACAAACAGTAAGCATCCAGAAACAGCAAGGAATTTGCACAGGAAAGTTGAGAGATAAAAGTGCCAGTGAGCAGAATTCAGCCTTGCACAATCACTGAGTATTATCAGTAATAGCTTGCTTCCTTGCTCGGCATGCAAAAGTGGATGTGTGCTGCTCAGACCTCACACACCTCTTAGGAGATACGCTTTTATGTGTTATTTCAGCCTGTGACAATGTCTGTCTCTCTATATTACAGGTTTCAGACAGTCTCGCAGAGTGGATGATTCGAAAGGCTCTTGAAAGGCTGTAACGTGTGAGCAAGCAGACCTCGGCACTGGGGATGGCCGGGCTCTTCGCGCAGCGGCAGCTCATCTGCAGGCAGCTGCTGCACGCCGCGCATGGCACCCGGAGCAGAGCAGAGCACCAGGCGCAGGCAGGGGTTCATTGCATAAGGTTACGTGAACTGCAAACAGCTCCACAGGACTTTGTTATAGCTAGAAGGCTTCACGAGATAACAAGTGCATGGGTGTAAAACCATGCAAGTACTTGTAAGGATGCGCTAAGTGCTGTGCCTGTGCGTTGCAAGGGCGTGTAGTGGTAAAACTGAAAGAGAGTAGATTTCAATTAGATAAAAGGAAGAAATTTTTTACAATGAGGGTGGTGAAACACTGGAACAGATTGCCCAGAGAAGTTGTGGATGCCCCATCCCTGGAGGTGTTCAAGGCCAGGCTGGATGAGGCTTTAAGCAATCTGGTCTAGCAGAAAGTGTCCCTGCCCATACCAGGGGGGTTGGAACTAGATGAACTTTAAGGTCCCTTCCAACCCAAACCATTCTATGATTCTATATTTATAAAAACCAGACGCACAGACATGTACATGCAGAGATATACAGCAGGTGTGTAGGCCTGTGTGTATATATGCACAGAATGATATTCACCCCACTGAACTTTATGCGTCTAAAATGGGAGACTGGTCGCACTTGTCCATCACTTGTATAAATGCTGGAGAAAGACCAGCGCCTTCAGGGGCTGCTCCATCCACCCCACCACGGACGGACGTCTTGCTCTGGGTGAGGTGAATCATTAACTGTCTCTCCCCACAGCCCGTCGAGGCGGTTCAGACACATAGCTCCCAGATCCCCAACGTTCAGTGGGGTCGGTCTCAGCTCTGTGCACAAACACACAGAACCAGCTGGCAGTACCACAAGGTTATGACTCCCTGGCTTTTCATATTAATTATCTTTTAATTATTGTTAATCACTAGTGCCAGATGTTTGGGAATGGCCATGAGTGCAGCGAGAGGGGAAGGTGCAATTAAAACACTTAATTTCTTAGAGCAGAGAAATAAATTGTTTCACCTACATGAAAACACTTTCTGTTTCTGTTTTCTTGAGAGCCTCAAACAATTCCAAGCTTGAATCCAAAGCACTGAAGCGTGGAGGTCGGATGGCAAACACTGACAGTCAGACAAAGAGGGGGATGAAGGTGCATGGTAGTCACTCAGACTGGAGAAGAGAGAGTATAGATGTAGGAATAAAAAGAATGCTGACAGGAGGAGGAAAAGAGGGTGCAGAGTTTTGGATGTCACTGGGACATAGTTCTGGGCCTCTGGCATGAAAGGACCACAAGGCAGTATAAAGTAAGTATCTACTCCAGGTGCTGAGAGAAGTGTCACAAATAATTAACTCTCATTACTGCAGCTGGTCTAAATGCATCAGGATTCTGAAAAGTAGATTTAAAAGTGACAGATAAAGTTTGAAAGTTTTTCACTTAAACGTTTTCGTTCTTGACCAGGATGAACTATTATTCCGCCCTCAATGACCACTAGCTTAGTTGTACAATGGATAGAGACAGAAACATCTGTGTATCTGTCTTGACAGGTTCAAGGATTAAATCTTGAAAGAGAGAACAAGAGAGAGGTAACGATGTTTTCAAAGTGTGGTCTCTCAAATGGTGAATATTAATAAAGAATGACCAATATTTCCTGGCACTGATGTGACTTGCTCATACAATTTTTATTTAGGTGGCATGCATTTGGGCACTCAAGCCTCACTACAGAAAAGCCCATAAGCTTCTACTTAAATCCACCTCCAGGCAGGAGAGCATGAAGGTGTATGACAAATTCAGGGAAGTGTTTATGACAATGAGACTTCACATCTTAAAGAGCTCCCCTGCACAAAGATGCTTCCCTCAATTAAGACCAAGACACACAAAGATGCAAGTCTGCAAAGGCTGGCCCGAGTCTTCCCAGAGGGGTGCGTAAGGACAGAGCGGTGGCTTTGCAAACCACTGACCTGAGAGGTCCTTCATGAACACAAGATGGTACATACTGGACAAGCACACGCCAGAGGTGTGTTTGGGAGATCAAAAGCTTAATAAATAAAATGCCCCTGGCAAGGCAAGGCTATGAAGTTGCTCTTTCTTTCACATTGGCAAAAACTCCTACATAAATTAAGAAAATCAGCCCAATGAGCCCAGAAGACCTTAAATCACACTAAACTAATTCCAAGCCTACAGTTAAGAGGGAAACCATCCAGAGATACCAATTCCAGTGGGCAGCATGCATTTACTGGCAAAATGCCACTTGTTTGGTAACTCACTCAGGTTACCAGTAAGGACATCCAGACTCTGCACTTTCATGTTTACAGATGAAAAAAGTCCCAGAAACCTTCCCCTGTGTGTCCCACTCCTCTGTTTTTCATTGCAACTTCAAAGCTTCTTGCGGCTGTAGCAAAAACACCGGCCTAATTATCTCTGGGATGGCATTTCTCTTGGCTGGTACAGCGCAACGAAGAATTGCCAGACGTGAGGGGTCAGGAGGCCTATGCTGTAGGGTGCAGAGGGCTCATGCCCCTGATACAGAACATTTTGCAGACCTCCCCATACTGTCAAGTCTCCTCACAAACTCTCAGAGAGCCTCTGCCTGATGTCACTGCTCCTGTGCCTGCTGCAGGAACCACAAGACATCCAAACAGCAGAAGTCAGACCCGATTCTCAGACATGCAAATCACCACGCTCTGTCAGAGATGGTCCACAAAAAGAAAACAACAAATGGTCGAACATTCACACCACTCATTTGCCAGGGCCCATCTGTGCTTTGTCTTTTCAGGGCAGATGAAATGGATGGAGAATCTTCATCTGGCAAAAAAATCACCACAAACTTTGCATCTGAACCTGCCTCCCTCCTCTGCTTCCTCACGGATTCCAGTGAACAAAGGCCTATTGTCTCATTTACTCATTTCATTATCCCATGTCAGATTTTCTCCATCAAATTCACCCACATCATTCCAGCATAATTCTCTAAATTTTTCAAAATTAAGCATGTTGTCTGCCTACCTACACATTTTAGGACTAGCATGGAACCTAAGCTATGCACTCTTCTCTTATAGACACAGGATTGAAATTGTAAAAATTACGCTCTTGCTCTACAGTTCTATACAATTCTCTAAAGAGTCAAAACATCCACTGGAATGGGGAATAAACGTGGAAAACAGCTAACACTTCAAAAAAAGTGGGCATGATCCCGCTCTCAAGTCATGCTAAAACATACATGCACCTGTATGTAGCTGCTACAGAGTGAATAATAACAGTTGTGAATAGTATAATTTTACTAGAAAAAATAAATAATCAATTTTCCTTTCTTACACCAAGAGGGGATTCATTGCATTTCACTTCAGCTTTCTAGAAGTTAGCATCAGAGCTACGTGAGCTGCTCAGGTTCCTTCTGTAGTTACAGTTGAATGGAGAAAGACCCTGTGTCTGGTTTAGGCTGGTGAACTGACGCCACTCTGGATCGGACTCATCACTGCATCTTCTGTTCCCAATTCACAGCTTTCTGTCATTCCTAGTTAACTTCATACTGAGATAAAAAGATTATAGTAAGGTTATGAAGGTCATGTTCCCAGAAACCTTGTAAGTGGTGACCTTCAGTGAAGGCAGCAAGAAATCATTTCCGAATTTCAAGCCTCTGCTAAGCCCCAGAGACGAAATCCTGTCTGTGTTGAAGGTCAGTAACAGAACCACCACTGACTTCACTGTACCAAGAAGCTCTCCTTCTACAAGCTGTTCCCTAAATTCTTTGTACCTTTGAAGTTCAGTGCCTGATTTTCATCACTATTTTCAGTCTCGTGGACTTTCATATCCTGGTCCGGGTGTGGAAGAGCAGTAAAATAGGACAATTAACATAGGACAATCGTTCTTTGAACAAATGCAAATTGGATGAACCATAAACATTCAAAAGAAAAATTATTCTCATAGAATGCGTGGACTTAGAAAGGTTGGGAGAGGTATGAGTTGCAACTCTCAGGCCCCTCTGTTTATTTACACAGGTTGCCAACCGTGTGCTGTGGGATTTAAGAATGACCAGGTACATCCTGTGCCAGGCAAAGGTGTGACCAACTACAATCTTCACTTACCCTCTGTAATTAGGAGGAAGCTGTAGCAGAAGTTGAAGAAATCAGCCCATAACTGGATCTGTTGACAGACAGGACATCATAGCTACTTCTATACTGTTTTTGAAGAGTGGGAAAAAGCTTGCCTAGTATCCACGCCAGACACAAATTAATGTCTGGGCACGGATTTGGAGTCAAATGCAAAGGATGGAAAAAAACAGCTTGGCACTGCTTTACTTCCCAGCACTGGCTGAAGCTCTCACCTACCTGCATCCCAGACTGTTCAGGCACAACCACAGTCACATGTGCTCCAACGAGATACACACCAGGGGGATGGATGAGTTAGCCAGGGCCTTCTTTCCTTAAAGACCTGACACCTCATGCAGAAAGACACTATGGAAGACATAGCCCTCTTGAAACCCTCACAGACATGAGATGCAATGCCTGCTCAAGCTTTTCAGTGACTACAAGCCTCGCTCTCCAATGTCATCCAGATTTAAACATCTTCTACTGTCAAGTACAGAGGCAAATTAAATACAAATTACAGTAAACTGCAAATGAAATAAAAAGACACTACACCAGGCACAAGAAACTTACAAGCCAGAGATCACTGGAAGCTGGGATAACACTCTGGAGCAGTCACTATAGGTTTGTCACACTCATTGCTGAGCACCACTGTGGCTGCTGCTGGAGACAGGAAACTCTGGGCTGGGGAAACTGGGCTAACCCAACACGGCTGGGTCTATCCTCATAAAAGCAGCGCCTATTAATAAATAGGTTAATTAAATAGCTTGGCTTTGGGGAAGCATCCAGTCATGTCTCCGAGCTGGGCAGCAGCAGCAGCAGATCTGCCCCATATCATCTGAACCAGAGTGAACCGAGCCAGACTTATCCAGAAGACAAAAAAACGCAGCGAGGAGGAGGGCAGCGATCAGCGCCGCAATGTCAATGAACAAGCCAGCGGCTGACGCCACAACACATCCCAGCCCTCGGCCATGGCCAGTGGGGCGCCGGCGGGCCTGGCCAGGTCAGGTCGGGTCCGTCTGGGGCACAGACAATGGGGTCCCAGAGAAGCAGCTGCCCTCCCGGCGTAAGTCACCGCTTTCTCCACCACGCATCTGCTGGGTGAACCCTGACATCAGCCCTCGCCGCTCACGTCGCGGGCAGTTCCTGTCTGAAGGAGGGTGGCTGGGGACGCAGTAAGACCCTACATATTTTAAAGAGAGCCGTTGGGCCACAGGCAGGAAGACAGTGTGTTAATTGTCCCACAAGAAAGCCTGATCTCATGAGATAAGACTTTAGTCCCAGCTTCCTCGCCCGGGGCGGGGGGGGGGGGGGGGGGGGGGGGGGAGGAGGTGCAGATGGCATGGGTTCCACTGCCCCCCTCCAGCACGCCTCAGGCACTTCGGCGATCTGCTCCCAATTTTGGATGAGCAAATGTCTGACTGGAGAAGTTCTTGGGAATGTATTTTTTTCCCTCCACCTGCTCCTCTGGCTTTCTAAAAACGGAAAGAAAACCCAAGGGGAAATAAGAGAGGAAGTCTGGGGTTTAAATTATGCACTGACGCGCTCAATACTTCTACAAAAAATGGGCATCTGCCTTGCTTAGAAACGACTTTTAATCTACTGTCAGAGTATTATCATAAAATCATGAAGTCTAAGCTGGAAAGGAAAGGTTAGGTGACAACCTTCTTCTCAACACAGTCATGCTTTTCTGTCCTGCAATAAGTTTCCAGGCTTTAACTCATCAGGAGAAGCACTCCTGGAAGCCATCGGTCCATTCGCAGCCCTGCACCAGCTGGTACTGTCCCTTGTGTAGTGCTGGGAGACAGACAGGGAACAGTAGAAAATGCCATCTTAGTTGTGCCTCTCTGCTTGCTCAATTCCTGCACACATCGAGGCTGAAGTGGAAATAAAATCCACGTTCTGGGCAGATGAGGCTCACAGCCTTTACTGAGTAAACGAGGCACTGATCCGGTGCATAAAGTTTGCAGGGAAAAATGCTGCGAGGACCCTGGGAGTAGAAAGCAGCCTGTTTTCACCTGCCCTGTTAGTCCTAGTGGTGTTTGGGCAGGACCATCCTTCCTCAATGGACTCAATACAGATGAAGCTCTTAGCAGTATCCAGCAGGGACGGCCCAGCATTGGTGGTGGCCACGAGCCCCCACGCAGCAGGGCTGCCAGATGCTCCCCGGGAGCTCTTACCCTGCAGTACTCGTCAATGGGCTTCAGCCTCTTCACAGCTACGTCTCGGACATGGCTCCTCCGGAACAGGATCTTACCTGAGGAGGTAACAGATGAAAGGGAGGGTTAGGGCATCGCCTGCCGTGCGGGATAGTGCAACAGCATCCAGCAGAAAGGCTGGCAGACGGGGTTTCATCCCCAGCTCCAATCACGGCCGTCAGCAGTGCCGGTGGCTGAGCACTGTGACCCCGTTACACCCTCAGCGGAGGAGTCCCAGTACTGCTGTGGTTTGCACAGCAGCAGCTTCATATGACTGCGGTCCCGTCACTACAAGATGGACAGGACAGCACGCTCGAAGGAGGTGTCAGCAGTAGATCCACTCCTGCCCTTGGAGCACACCACACAGAAACACGGTGCGGGCAGGTGACGGAGGGATGCAGGGCAATAGCTGTTATGGGAGCGTGCAGGGCATCCCTTGCAGCTGGACACTGCGAGATTGCACAGGAGATGCAGCACACAGCCAACTACCACCACAGGCACAGCACCTCTGCCAAACCTTGGCGACTGTCACCAAAGCCCCGCTTTTGTGAGCGGCCGAAAGGGGACCACAGCGACTCACAGAGGGAGTCAGAGGGAGGTTTTCTGATTTCATCCTGTAGATAAGGCAAAAAGTTTTGGTTCCCTTTTAGTGGTGGCGTTATCCTGGAATGGACTGACACTATGTTATGACTCCCTTCTACTTTGGAGTGGCTTTGGCATATCAGTGCTGACAGCACAGGGAGCATCGCTGGGGTGGGATGCCAGCTCCATCTATGCCCCGTGCCTGCCCGCTCTGCCAGCTCCCACTGGATGCTCCTGCCCTTGCAGGCAGACAAACCACACAGTCAGCTCACGAGCAAATATAAGGCAGCTGGTGACAGAGCTCTTATAAATTTACAGAGGGAAACCAAATAACAGAAGAAAAATAAACAAATCCTTTTTTTGAAAGTAAAAAAAAAATAACCTCAGCATCCTTACGGGATGACATTTCTGCAAACTCATTAAGATTAAATAAATGGCTGGGGTTTGTGTGAAACTGATTGTAACAAAGTTTATCAAAATAATCTAGGAGCTGAGTTTCCCCCCATACAAGGATGTCATGGAGTTGGTATTTTTTTGGCTTGAAGGGATTATATCTTCATATCCTTTTTTGGTGGTTTTCTTCCCATTTTCTTCTGTGCTGTATTTCTTTTAATGTAATGAGACAAGAATAAATTATATGTTCTCCTTGTGGTGGAAGAAAACCATATCTGCCAGCATTATTTAGTCCATGAAACGTCTACGTAAAAAAAACACTGACATATATACCACCCCCTGCTCCAAACTTTTTCTGCCAACAGGCAAATGAGATACTCATCCATAGATCATGGGATAAGAAAATGGACTAGAAAACGAAATCAGATCCAAAATCTGAGTATGTGGCTTTGATTTTGTCATGATTACACAAGCTGAGAGGTTACTGAAACGGCAGCCTTTAACAGTCCAGGACCAGAGGCTCTAAACCTTCCCAGACTCTGCCCCTTTTGGTTGCCTTTTCCTCCATAGCTGCTAATCTGGAAGGTGTTAAAGCCTTTTGTTTCAAACAGGAGAAAGTGGTTTATCTCCATCCTCAATTCTGGCAGCAAAACAGTTTGTCCTTGTGAGGTGAAGCCATTTCCTAATGCCATAAATTTATCTCTCTGGGTTCCCTGTGGTTGTCTCGTTACAAAGCTGGTGCTGAGCCATCCCTGTAGGATGCGATGCCACACAATCACAGAGTACAGGGGAAATCTTCAAGAGGTGTCCGAGATGTTTGTTTAAGCTTGAGCAATTTAGCCAAAAGCTGCTGGAGAAGGAAAGTGGCACTTTCATCTCTCTGCACCAAGTGAGTTTGAACACACCAAAACCTTGCTACTTTCCTGCTTCTCTGTCGGGTAAATGTGGAGAACTACCTGCACTTCCAAAAGATTTCTTATGATTTCTGATAGCCTCCAGGATCACACTGTACTTGTACTGCATAACTGCAGTAAGTTGCTTTTTTTGGGAGGAAGGAGTGCGGGACAGCTGTAAAGAAAAGAACAGTTCCTTTCCCAGCGCTCCAGAAATGATGGTGTGGGAGATCTTGGTCTTTCTTTGCAACTATTATAAATATACCGCAAAGAGAAAATGACATTTTGGAAACATTCTCACTTTCTGGCTTTCCTGTTTTCAGTTCAAGCCATGAGTCGAAAGTCAAACTGGTGACCATATAAAAACATAAAGGAACCAAAGACTTGAACACACTAAAGATCTCCTGGAAATGCAATTCAGCTTTCCTAAAAAGACAATTTACAGGGAGGCCCAGTCTTCAAAGTAACATAATAAATGAAAGACTCAAACATAAGAAACAAGATAAATATAATAAAGAATGTTATATTAAACAGAGTACGAAAAAGACCCCAGGATATGATGAGTCTTAATTCAGTCCTTAAATGGAGATGGAAAATATCAGGATGACTGTGGTGTTAGGACGAAGCAAAGCCCAGAAGGTGCTTCCATTTTTATCCCTTCAGAAAAAAAGAAGATTTTCACTGTGCTATTGGAAGCTGGAAAAGGCTCGATGAGGGCTGTGGGGAAGATCTGTAGCTGCCCAGTCCAGTATGGCACTCAAAAGTGAGATCTGGAGAAGGCTGAGTAGTTTAGAGCACCATGGAGTAGCAGTTAACAATGAAAAAAAAAAAACAAAAAACAAACCAAGAATTAAAACAAGGACACTCCACAAGCACACCCAGTTCTGGTGGGCAGCAAGGAGGAGCCTCGACCTCCCAAATCCTGGGGGTCCTCCGGCAGAGAAGCCTCATTGCCAGGGGTCCCAAAGCATCTCTAAGGAATGACAACTTCCCAAATGCCCAGCTTCTCTCCTTTTCTGGGAGGACAGAGTGTGCTGACAGAAACTCGGATGAATCCATCACAACTGACCAGCAGGAACCACTGCAGATCCGGTACGAGTTACTACTGCTTTCTCCAGTTCTCCCATTTCTACTGGTCTTCCTCTGAGACCAGGGGAGGTCCCATGGGATTGAAAAAGGAAGGTAACATGAGAGACCCGCACTGTAAGGTCTTCACGCTTTCCAAGTGGGTGTGCTGTGCAGGCCCCTTCAAGGGAAAGCTTTAAAGAAAGAAAGAGCAGGCAGACTGCAGAGCAGTGGGAGCACATAAAAGCCAGCAAGAAGCCCTCAAGATGGAGTGGAAGGGAGCATTTCATGCAGCATGAACACGAAGTGGGAAAGTTCCAAGGAGGCCAGTAAATGCAGGACAGCCCGGGCAATTTCCTTGCAAGGGCAGAGTACTGGTTTATGTGCCATATGGCTCTTCCTCTGGGTAGCTTCCACATCTCTAAGGAAAGGATCTACTTCTAAGCAAGTACATACAGCGCTGCTTCCTCTCTCCTGAATTTTACTGCAGCTCTTTTAAGCCTCCTCAGGGCCCTGTTTTACAGAAGGATGTGTGGCTTTTTCACCATCCTGCAGCCTAGCTAGGAAGCAAAGGGGAAGTCTATCTTGGTCTTGGATGGGAAGCTATAGGCTACACAGGACGGCATTACCTCGTGTAAGTATTTCGTTCACCCATGTGCCAGGCTTGGACAGGGCCAACGGAGCTCTGGCACATGTTAGGAAGGACTCTGAGGATTGCAGCACTGGGAAAGAGAGATGCGGGGAAGACACAGGGCTCCAGCTCTGCTGCTAATGCAGGATAGCAATATTTATTTTTACCCTTTTTCTTTAAAGAAAATATTATTCCTAGGAAATTAATGTGGATAAGAGGCAAAGTATCAGGTTTAGCATTGTAGGAGACATCTTAAGTAACCCTTCATCTCTCTGTCTATATATATAGATGCAGCCTTTAATTCCACGACCACACACCCCTTCTCCCACAAGACCCCAGTTTCCTCCTGTATACACAGCGGGTGCACAAAGTGGGAAGAATAAAGCTATGCAGGAGACTCTCTATCTGGCAGCTGCTGACTCTGCAAGCTTAAAGGTATCCTCTGAATATCACTTTATTCCTGCGTAGCCTCATACTTGGAGTTGTAAAGGCTTAAAGTGTTCCAACACTCCGGTCCTCCCGTTAGCCTACAAGTCTGTGCTGAGCACACCAGAAAAGTCCATAGCCTACTGCTTTGTAATCATCAAGGACATGGTTACTGCAGAGAAGCAGCCCAGCTCCTGGTGGACTTGGTGACACTGTCGAGCATGGTCTGGAGGCAGCACAGCACCGGGCATCGCTTGGCAAAGAAGCATTAGAAGTCCCCGAGAGGTTGTCTAGCAGGAAAGCCCAGTCTTTCCGTTTCAAGAGAGGGAGACATATGCTATACAGCCCCTACAGTCACAGCAGACGAATCTACTGCTCTAGATTGGTGATTTGTAAGCTCTAAGACAGCCTGTAAAACAAATTGCCTAATCACATCTTTCACTGGCAAGAGGAAGTGCTGTCTATCTAGGCCTTGAGACCTTCTAGAGATGGCCTTGAGATCTTCCCACTACTGTGCCAGTGGCTCAGCCCCGAGCTGTCAGCTTTGCTGCTCTTGGGAGCCAGGCAGTGAGCAAGGGCTGTGGCAGGGGCAACGGGAGGCAAGGAAATTGCTGTTCAGCTCCTTTCCAAATCCACCAGAGAACAGATTCATCTCTTTGTCTTACTCTCTGATTGCTGAGCTTGTGCTTCCTTTCAAGTGATGTCTGGGTGATGGGTTGATCTAAGGACACTGGTTGTTTCATGCAAGGAGCATCTGTCAGAGGTTAGGAAGAGCCCAAACCCACTGTCAAAGGGACAATGGACAAATGCGCATTCACATTTAATCTTCTACTTCAAGTACTGTCACCACACTTCAGAGAGCAGTACATGAAGCAAACTGTATGATAAATATTCAACAGTGGGCAGCCTGAATACTAATGGGTACATTAAAAATACTGTAATGTCTCATCTGATTTATATTTAAGAGAGACATGTGCCGCCTTCAACTACAGAAGCTCCAGCTGCAGAGGCTCCATCAGTCAGCTGTCTCCTAAGAGCAGAGAAAGGCTCCTGTTTCTGCCTCTTTGTGTTGCTCCTCTTTTTACTAGAACACCCGAGAGGTACCAGGTCTGTATATACATTGCAAAGCAATGGGTTCAAACTAAGATCAACTTCTGAGAGACAGAGTCCGCTAACGAGATGAGGTCAGACTTTTTGCAGTTACACTGGGGTTGCATTGGTGAAAAAGAGAAAAGAATATAGCCCTCACGCAGTTACAGGTTCTCCTTTTGGGCTAAGCTGCTTCCTCCAGTGTACCTAAACCCACTTTGTTGCTCAAGTATTTTTATGAAGGCTTCTACTCCTTACACATAGCTGTTGCTATTATTTTTATACACTGAAGAAGCACAGATGCGCAATCAGATATGACACAAATTCCCCTCAACCCCTTTACGCTGTGACACCCACCTCAGGGTCCTGCACGGAACTCTCAGGCACCTGTCACACAATGCAATTCCCAAATGGAACATTTAAAGACACACTGCCACCTTGCAATGTAAAATAGATAACAGCACAGCGCTATGGGATAGAAGAACAATTACAATTTTAAGTTTCTCATGGAAGTACGTGTGATTGTCAACCAGATGGCAATCTGACAGTGACAAAAATAGAGGTGTGTTCCTTATAAAATAATGCCTTACTTTTACATGGGGATCCCAGTTTCCATGGATTGTTTCATCCATGATTTCCTGGAGTCAGAAAGCCAGTGCCAGTGTCCTAACATTGATGGCATTTGCTCTCGACAAAGAAAGGGGAGGGAAATGATTCATACTGTTTCCACCGGTGGGAGGGGGAAGGACTTTTTTTAATACGCAAAAACTCATGACAGAGTCAGAACTGTTGGCTGAACTTGTCTGCCAAAGAGCCTCAGTTGATAAAGGCCTTTGCTAATCAGCAGGAATTACTATGGAAGGTGACAGGAGGTGATGGGGACAGATGGGGCAGCCAGGAAAGCCAACACAAGCAACAACAATATAGGGGGGATGGTGGGGAGGGTGTCCTTCTGCACTTGGATGCTGTTTTTAATGTGCATAAGCTGCAATGTTAAAGAAAATCACTGAGAAGCCCTAAAGCATGGGAAGCAATATGGCCTGACTATAAAAGAATATCACCAGAAAGAGAAATCTTCCCCCATTAGAAATGATAAGCAGAATATGCCCTTCTGTGATTAATTACAAGGGGAAACCAAAGACAGGCAAGAGGTGAAGCTGGATTCCCCACCAGCAAAGAGCTCCTACCTCTGAACCTAGCTGCTCTCCACTGTCTGTATGGGTGGTTGCTATCCTCCAGGGACACCTCTAGAACAGCTTCACGTCAAAATCACAGCATCATCTCTGGAACAGCTTTGCTAGTACAGACTTTAGGAATTCGAGCACCAAGCACAGCCGGAAGAAGGGGAAAAAACACGAGCACCGACGCTGAAATTCAGGAGTGACAGATGGGGGCCACAGGGTGCAAATCTCGAGCTAACAGCTCTGTTACTGTTTGTACAGTGTTTTGCATAGGCCAAGAGCTACTTCATGTTGCTCTGTGTCCTGCTGCTATCACCCAAACAACTCGTTGCTCCTGTAATCTCCTCTTCAGCTGCCCCAGCTGCAAATCTCCCACCTCTCCAAAGCAAGGCAGGAATCATGGTGCAGGCAAATTATGCAGCATTTGGTCTGGAACGGGCAGGCAAAAGTGCTACAAACTTATTCTTTCAATTTTCTTATTGTGAGGTGGCTATCTGTGCACTGGTCTGTACACACCAGCAAACACAAAGAGATCCATCACCTTGCTTAAACCAACTTTACTGACAGAGTACATCAAAGTAAAGCACCTACCTCATGTAAGAGGATGGTAGCTTGAGTTTAAGTCCCCAGATTCATTAAAATTGAACTTCCCAGTCTGTGAGTGTTTGCAAAACGCTGGGAATGTTGAAAGAGGGTAGATTTAGACTAGATATAAGCAAGAAATTCTTCACTCTGAGCATGGTGAGGCACTGGAACAGGTTGCCCAGAGAAGTTGTGGATGCCCGGTGCCTGAAGGTATTCAAAGCCAGGTTGGATGAGGTTTTGAGCAATCTGATCTAGTGGAAGGTGTCCCTGCAGGGGGTTGGAACTAGATGATCTTTAAGGTCCCTTCCAATCCAAACCATTCTATGATTCGGTGAGTAAAGTCTTCAGTTTCTGCAGCTCAGTCAGTGCCTCTTTGAACAACACAGCTCAGCTTCCCCAAGGTGGAAAGTGAACTCATTTGTAATTACTGGTTTTAACTGCTACATTAGCTTGCAAACAGACAACTGCGTTTAATTGCAGAAAGCAGTCAGTTTGTCCGAGGGGAGTGGGAGAATGATATTTATACCTACAGCCAGCAACACCAGCAACTGGCACACCCTCACCCAGAGGAACCAACCTGATGATAATTCAGAGTCTCACAAAGACAAGGAGCCAAAAGAGGGTCACATTTTCAAAACATCCGAGAAACACTGCCTTAGGAAACAGCATGGCTTCTTCATGCAGAGGATGCAGGAGTGTCCCCTTCTTTGCATACAGTCTTTGCTAAGCTGGGAGAAAAAGGTGCAGAAAAACAGGAAAGCCTATGCAGATCCAAAGCATCACCCTTGCCTATGCATATATCTCCCCTAAGGTAAGAATCCGCACACTTACACATCCACTGCACCTTGCATTTTGTTGAACATCCTTCACAAAGATCAGTTTCCAAATTTCCAGGACCAAGTCATCTAACAAGCAGAAACATGAAGGCTGAAATAACAATCAAATTATCCAGACCCTACACCAAACTGATCAGAAAAATGTCAACCACTACGTCTCATTGCTGAAACACTTGGTTTTCCTCCTGTATCAGTTGACGTCTGTCCTGTTTCACCCACGCAGGTCGTGGCTTCTGACCTGTCATCTCGAAATTACCCGTGGTCCACAGACAGCCTGCAGAGGTATATTCAAAAGCAACTTTCACTCTCTGGGCAGTGTGGGAATGATGTGGATCACTGTATGTTGGTCCAACAAGCTTGGGAACCAGCAGCCCTTGTTGCTATTATGTGTTTGCTGGTGAACACACTCGTATCATCCAAGCTACTCCATCTCAGAGCAGAAAAAGGCAAGAGTCTCTCAAATGCCATTGTGCCACTTTTTTCATGGTAAATGCTCTTCCTGGAGGGCTAGTCCATGCCCCTGTAGCTATACTAACTAAATTCTTCCTCTGCTTTTTCCAAAAACACGCCAGGTATCGCCTTGCTCACTGGAGTCTGCTGAAGTCAACAGGAGTCTTTCTACTGACACTCGGTGGTATGGACCATCAAGAAAGGACCATATGGTCCCACCTCAATCTTTGAAAGCAGAAGCCTTAACAAATTGAGCCTATTAAAACATTTGCACTGTCTTATAATCTCTTACGAGACTTTTCATTAACGCATGTGCTGGTGTGACGCTAAGCCCGAGATGCTACCTCGCAGACACTGGGCCAGTGCGTCTCGGCGACAGGGAGCCTTTGAGCTGCGTCCACTGGGGTCGAAGACCTTGTAGCAAGGTCACTGGAGGGAGGTGGATTTGCACCACACCCTTGCCAAACTACACTGGAAAAGCTCAGTAAGGTCCTAGCCACATCCTTTGGCGTGACTGGCAATAACACTGCTGGGAGACTCCACCCTTAAGCTGGTTGAGAACCAGAGCTGTGAATAAAATAATATTTGCACTCACACCACGTAGATCAAAGTGATTATTACTAAGAGGTAGGTCGTGCAATAACGCAGTGCTACAGCATATACTCTTACAGGAACATCGCAGGTAGAAATTGAGGAGTAGGGATGCGAAGGTGGCTTCACAAGGTCACAAAATGAGCACACTAATGAAAGCAATAAAGCCAGTCCCTAGATCCCTCTGCTGATAGCATGCACAATGAAAATACATCTACCTCGGCATCTGGGGCCCGAAAATCTTCCTGTTCAAACATTTATGCTAATCAAAAACAAATCCTCGATTTCTGCCACAAACGAGGCAAAATTCTCTCCTGTGGAAGATCTGGATTAAGTCAGCTGCCAGGTACACAATACAGGAGGTAAAATTCAGCAGACTGGCAGGGACAGTGCTCCTCAGAGCAGCTGTGGTATTTGGAAGGCACCAATTAACACAGAAATTAAACAAACAAACAAACAACATGGTGGCAAATATAACTAGGTGTCTGTGCTTGTCAGAGGCTGGAACTCACCAACTAGGGTTTCAGAGAGCAGTATTCAGAAATGAAATCCCCTATGCTTTGCAAAACAGAGCACTGTTCTCGCCTTCCAAAGGGACATGCTCTCCCGGAGTCCTCCAAGCAAAACCTCTGACTAGTTTTAAGCTGAATTTTCAGTAGACGACATACACAGAAGCAAGCCATTGAATGACAACCAGACCAAAGCTGGCTGGCCTCCGAGTCAGGAAGCTCATCTGCAGATCAAGACACCACCTCAAACCACAGGCATCATTCTCTGGTTCCAGACACGTCTTTTTAGTATATCGTACCTTTTTGTGTCATTAAGACAATCTCCGGTAGGGATTTTCTCTCTGCCTGCTCTGATCCCTGATAAAGCTACTGTTGATTTCAAAGGCTCACAAGCGAGTGCTGTTCGGCAGGGATGGCTGATTTCTGTGTGTTACAGGAGAAGAAAGATGGGCGCTTTCATTTCCAGCACGTGTTGGGGGTCTGACCAGTGCAGTCATGTTTCCACCTCCCTGTGCTGACTCCGCAGCCAAATCTGCACACCCCTCCCCTGCCTCCTCTGAGCTTGCAGTGCAATAACCCTGCTGGGACATGCAACTTGCCCACATCACCTGACGAAACAGTCTCTGGGTCAGGGCTGTGGCCAGGCCACCCAGCAGCACCTCCTCTTTAACTCTTGACCATCAAGCCATCCCTACTGCCCCTTCCCAGCTGACAGATGCTCGACTAACCCACCCCCTTGGTAGGCAGTGGACATGGTGATCCATGTGGGCACAAGCAGCCTGCACCAACACCAGCCAGTCTCCAGTCACTTGGCCTCCCCAGGACAGCAAAGCTCACTCAGATTGCTCCACCTCGGCCGACGCACAGGAACAGGGAAATTATTTTATAATTACGTATTAGACAACCAGTCTTCTTCACACCTGGCTCCTCCATATGTGAGCACTTCAGCCATTTCCAGCTCAGGCCACTTAATCCAAACTACACTTGTGTGTGACTTGGCACCAGCAGTGCCGGTTGACACCAGAAGACAGCTGAGGACAATCTCCCCGAAAAATTCCTCTCAATTCCTCCACATACGAGTAAACACAGTGTTAAGGATGGGAGAGCATCCCAGAGGATGGTGCCCTAGAGCTGAGGGTGGAGGGTGCTTTCCAGAGCCACCTTCTCCCAGGTTCAGCAATGTGCCTATGTCCGATCAAAGGAGGAAACAGCACTGTCAGATGTCAACAGCTTCACCCACTGCAGAATAAAAAGCATCTTTCAGGGAATAATGCTCTAAGCAATTACCTGCCCCATGAAAGGAAAAGTGCCTTCAGCCAAGGTGACAGCAGGAACCGAGGACTATGCAGGCTTTCATTTCCCTTTCATGGTTAATACAGCCTTTTCATTTCTCAGGGAGAAGAAAAAATAGTGGACTGGAAACTAATGTTTTGTTATTTTTTATTTTTAATAAGGATCACTGGGCCAGCAGCATAAAAACTTGAAAATAACCCCAACTTTATTGCTAAATTAAAGAAAAAACAGTAACATGAATAGGCACAGAAATCTGAATTAGGAATATGAGCTGATAATTACCCTTTCGGGCCCTGATTAATCGCATTTGAAGCCACGAAGACACTGAGCAGCCAAACAGGACTGACTGCTAAGAAAATCCACACCACCAAACAAACTGGTCTTTCTCTCCCTGTGCCACCACTCAGGAATGCCAGCTCCCCAAATGCTGTTTGCCTTTGTGTCCTGGTGTGCAGTGCTATGCAGGTCTGGCCAGAAGTACAAAGTCCCACTATTGGGTACCTCAGATAACCCTCTAAGGTGGTCCAGCCTGCAGACTTGTGCTCTCCAAGCAGAAGGTCAAGAATGGACAGATGCCATCTCCTCCACTTTTAGATGGAGGAACACCATCCGTGTGTTTTAACTGCTACAATTCAAGAATGCAGCTTCACTGGTAGTTATAACACACTAAAAAAAGACAAAATATTTAGTCCACTTTGTTGCAGTGAGGTAAGAGTGTTGCATTTGGTTGGGACAAAGATCTCTGTAGTACAGCTCCCTGTCTAAAAGAGTGGCCAGTAAAAGATCAGCAAGAAATCCAAGAACACGACATGTGTAATGGGATCCTTCTCCTGATAGACACTCCCCATTCCTGCACATTAGTGGTTAGATTTTTTCAGAATTCAAAAATATTTTTTAGCAACCAGTGGTGGTTCCATTCTACAGAAACTGCTCTAGTACGTTTTTGAACCCAGAAATATTGTGGTCCCTATAGAGTCCTCTGGAAATGAATTTCATAATTTAATCACATGGCATATGATTACATACTTCCTTTTGTTCACTTTAAGCTTGCTTCCCAAACTTCACAGGCTACACCTAGTTCTTGCATTCTGAGAAATAAAGATAATCATGTCCTCCTCACTCTCTCAAATTCTTCGTGATTTCACAAACTTCTAGGACAAGGGGTAGGACAAGGGTTAACGGCTTTAAACTGAAAGAGGGCAAATTTAGATTAGATATAAGGAAGAAATTTTTCACTCAGAGGGTGGTTAGGCAGTGGAACAGGTTGCCCAGAGAAGTTGTAGGTTCCCCATCCCTGGAAGTGTTCAAGGCCAAGTTGGATGAGGCTTTGGGCAACCCTGGTGTAGCGGAGGGTTTCCCTGCCCATGGCAGGGGGGTTGGAACTAGATGATCTTTGAGGTCTCTTCCAACCCTAACCATTCTATGATTCTACTCTATGCCAACCATCACCTTTGTTCCAGACTGAAGACTTTTAGTCTATTTATTCCCCTTATACAATTCACCTCTGTAACCACCTCTGTCATCCTTCTCAGCCCCTAACTTTATTACATATCCTTTCTGAGAGGCAATGACCAGACCAGCACATGGTATCCACAATGTGGGGAAATCGTGGATTTCCGCAGCTGAAGCTCTGGGTTTTATTCCCCATTCTTCACCTAATTCTAACACCACCTTTGGCTTTCTGACTGCTGCTGACTGTTGAGCTGCAATTTTCATGGAAGCATCCTCAGAACTACTGAAATCTCCTTCCTAGTTTGCAATGATTCTTTCCTCTCTCCCACCTTCCCCTGGCACTGATTTGTGCTTAACACCACCAAACTGCTTTTTCACCATCAATATCAGGAGATCCTCTTCCAAGTTTTTGCAGTCATCTCCAAATTTGAGTGTCCTAAGTAAATTCCGTGATCAGCTAAGTCAGTTATATCACTAACACCCTCTTTTGCAGATCCGGGGTTGAACAGCACAGATTCTAGAATGGATCCTTTAAGGATCTTTGCTGATAAAACCATTCTTCTTTTTGGATATGAAGTTTTTAAGTCTTCATACCCAGAGGATGCATCGTTTTAAACTATGGGCTCATTTGCACCTATTGGCTTTCAACCCTCTATTTAAAAAAACTTTCCTGTAACATTTTTAATTTCAAATGTCAGAAATGAAGGATTATTGTTAACATCCACAAATGCCAAAGCATCCATCCTTAAATGAAGGCTCCAATGTGGCAGAAAATAAGCTTGCAGCCTATGTCAGTCACACATCAAATAACAAGAAAGGCTGTTAATATAATTATCTTCTTATTGCTATTTTGGGAGGCACTGTAGGTTTTGATGGCGCTTGTAGTAATAGGATCTCTTATGCCATAATTTACGAGCACGTCTGTCTTGAACAATTTTCCACATGGGAAATTAATCACATTCTGCCTAATGGGAGGAAAAATATCCATTTGCAGTTTGAATTGGATTTGCCATGGTCAATTGGATGTGGGATTCTTCTTTATCCCTATTCATAATCAGAGGTGTAGTGTTGCCATCCAAAATTCACTGTGTTAGACTCCAAAGACAGAGATATTTCACTGATGGGTGATACTTTTATGCAATGCCCACAATAAAATAAGTCAAATGTACCAGCACAGCATGGCCACAAAATTGGATTGTGCCATATGTCAGGTATTGTAGATAATTATTGCAAAAATCATCTCCCAGTAAATTTCAGTTGCAGCTTCTGTATAGTCCAACCGTACTTTGGTGTTACTTCTGTGAAAAAGAAATACTCAGGCCAGATTTAGGAAGCAGGCAACACATCTCTCCCCACCAGTGGACCTACACAGATCACCTGGAGCCAGGCCAGGATGAAATGGCTGATCTGGCTTTGCTCAGGATCACGTTTGGCAACGCAGCTCAAGCCACCATTTCACAGACTCATGTTCTGATTTGAAGATGTGAAACAAGTTCCTGGGTTGCACAACTACCCAAAACATTCATGGCCCTCCCTCTGATGTGTACCAGTATCTTGGTGGCACAAGAGGAGTGAATTTAGCTAAAGCAATGGGATGCATGCTTGAAACCACAACACCAGCAGCTCTACTTGGTAAAGGACTGCAAGATCTCTCAGCAGAGCCACTGCCCATCCGAAAGACGCACCACTGGCACGAGGTCCCTGGACACATGACTGGAGGCTGAAGGTCACTAAACACTGGGGCCATGCTGCAGTTCTGGATGACACAGGACAAGGTATCAACGACAGCTCAAGGACTCACAGATCTCATTCAGGTGTACAACGCAGATGTTTATTCCTGCAGGTAAACTCCTGCCAGAGACTGCAAGGAACTGAATTCAAGGTTCCCCGTGTATCAGGCTAATGACTCATCTGGAGGCTGGCTGTTCTTTGCATCTCCATGAGCCCTCAAGAATGAACTGTCCAGAAATTGAGGCTGGCCTTCCCCAAGGTTCTTACTGACATAATTTGCCAAATTTCAGTTCAGGTTCGGCTTTTAATCCCTTCCTCTCTCCTCATCAAACACCCAGTGTGCAGAATGAATGTCCTGGTGCTGATTCATCTCCACTGCGTTTCTCAGACACACTTCTGCTTGGAAAATCCCAATTTTGTTTCCAGTTCCAGTGAAAAAGGGGCAAGAAAGAGAGACTCAGAAAGGGTGAGAGAAAACGAACCAGAAAACTAACACTTCAGCTGGCACCAGAGATAAAGAAGGTGTTTCCAGGTAGCAGGACAGGAAGTTAAAAAAAAAGATCCGCCATTAAGAAGCAGAACACGACATTACTCAATGTCTCTTTAAGGCTGAAAGATTAAAGGAAAACAGGATGGCTTAAAGTAAAAAGGAGTAATCGTATGACTGGAAACTATGAGTGCCCCTAGCCAAGCACCCAAAGGAACTGAGTAATGTTCATTAGTCAGTGACTTTATTGGCACTTGGGACTTTCGACTGCTGAGCAACATTTAGACCAAAAAGATATTCTGGGGCATGCTGCTCTATTTATGTTTGGATAGAACTCAGCCTCACCTTGTGTAATATTTTTCCATACTGATTTGAGCAGAACAAGCCCTCACTTTTTCCCTGGGCAGGTTAAGAGTGGGTCCCTTCTCGGGATCATCACGGTGGAAATGTCACTTCCCAACCAGCAGTGTGAGGGCAGAGGGAGATGGCTGGAGAGGAGCAGTCCTTCTGCAAGGAACCCGAAGATATTTTTCAAAATATTTATTCCCAGAGCAGAAATCCACCATTCCAGACACTGTACAAACACAAGATTATCTTGTTTCCAACTGAAATGCTCAGTTCCACCATGACTTTTGAACAAGTTAATGCATAGCACCTGAATTAACACTGGGCACCTGTGCTAAACAAAACCCAGGTCATTCCTCAAAACTACCCAACTGCAAGAAATATGCAGCATTGAAGGCTGCCTGTTCAGCAGCTTGGTGATGCTGCACTTGCCTCAGCAACGTTGGGTAAGATTCACCCACTGGTAAGGTCCTGTGTAGGAAGGGATGGGGAGCGAAGGGAAGTGGGATCAGGCATCCAACAGCCCATACCATGTAGCAGAGCCTTCCACCACACTCATTTCTAAGATGCACAAGAGAGTATTACCTGCTGTGTTACATAAAACCGTGTTGCTGCAAATGGATTTGAAAGATTGGTCTTTTTCCTCATAGACGGAGAAAAGAAGGAGAAAGAAATAAAGAGCATTTCTTGCAAATGCTATGATTGCTCTGTGAAATGAGACTTTCTGAATGCAATATTCGTATACATGTACTTCAAAGCATGCATTCAACAGAGGAACTGGTGGTGTGGTGACAAGAATTATACCGGTGCCACTTAAAAATCAGAGGGGTGTTGTCCAGAAATCATGGGGTTTGGATTAAAAACATGAGTAGTTCAGGAAAACATCCGATCTCAAGAAGTTTCTACTACTGAATTTTAGTCTTAAAATTCTTCTTTTTGAGGCCGAGATCTTACAACCACAAACTACTTTCATGTCCAATTGCTACACACTCTGAATTAATCTTCATCACAATCTTTTCACAGTATGGCTCTGAATAATCAAATCACAGAAATACAGCACTGGAAGGGAGCTCAAGAGACCAGCAAATCCTTTACGCTGATTCACAGCACAATCAGCTCCATCTGCGTCACTCCTGAAGAAGCTTGTTTAACCCACAGCTAATAGACCTCCAAAGACAGAGACTCCTTAACTCCTCAGGCAGCCCACATTCAACATCACTTCTCCAATGCACTCCAAGGAGTAGTGCAATACAACTCCACAACGTGGAGGAGGATGCACGTTCAGTATATTTAAGACACGAAGGAAAGTTTAGGTCTGATTCACCACTGTGTTTCCTCCATTCACCTGGTCTTAGCCCATGGGTTTCAACAAATCTACCTTAGCACACACTCAACTAATGATCAGTAGTTCCAATGACTTTGATCTTCAGGGTGAACCTGACATGATGAGGCAGGGACACAGCAAAGAGAAGAACAGGAGGGCAAAGGACTATGTGCAATGAGCCTGATCACTTGTTAAAGACCTTATCCAGAGCATAGGAGAATTAAAAGGACTGTTTCTATTCACTCACTGGTGCTGTGTCAAGCCTTAGCTCACACACACATCTTGAGCACTGCGCAAGTATGCACTTTCCAGTCTTATTTTCCCTTCTTTGAAAGGAGAGCCATCTGAATCCCAAGTAGATCCTAAATCACTCTGAGTCAACACACAACTCTTGTTTCAAGTACCTTCTTCTTCACGTTATTTACCCAGAAAAAGTACCAGATTAGTCTTTGTCATAGGTGTTTCTTTTGTAGCTCAGCAGGAGTTTTAAAAATTTTTTTCTTTGGATGACGCT
This sequence comes from Tauraco erythrolophus, assembly GCF_009769465.1. Classification (NCBI taxonomy): domain Eukaryota; kingdom Metazoa; phylum Chordata; class Aves; order Musophagiformes; family Musophagidae; genus Tauraco; species Tauraco erythrolophus. The sequence goes on along the minus strand of NC_141473.1, from coordinate 14,151,568 downwards.
GTTTTCCACATTGTTTATTTTAACTCACGTTTTGTTAATTTTTGCTCGTGTGCCAAAAGGGCAAGACAGGTGCATTTCAGATAGTGCATTGGAGTTCAGATAAATAACTGTTACTTTAAAAAGAGGGCACTGAAAGGACCTTTTTGAAAATATTCACGAAACAAAGAATCTAACATATTTCTGAAGGCATAAAGAACATTTCATTTTGAACAACAAGCAGATCAATTCCCCTGCAGTGAACTCCTCAGACAGCTCAGCTGCCTGGGAATGATTCCGGAGGGTCACTTCTGAGTCAGCTCAGCAAGTCAGCTTGCTTTAGATCATCTCATAACCCCCAGGAAACCTGCATTAGTAACAAACCACAGAATAAACCCAGAGCCCCTGAGGAACCCCAGGCATTGCAAACGTTTAAAAGAAAAATTCTTTCTTGGCCCTTTCTAGGCATTGCACTAGGGGAACGCTGCAGAAAGGGACGCACACATTTCTGAATGAAAAAGCTATTAACAAGTGCAGAGTCTGGCCCTGGGACTAGCGGGGATCAGAACCAAACCAAGTGACATCGGAGACGATGTCTCACTGCTGCGACTAAGAACCCAGCCTGGCTGTGCCACAAGATTAGAAACATGCAGCATCCGTGAGCCCCTCGGGGATGGCAAAGCACTTTAGACTACAGATGAGAGCAGAAAAGAGAGGAATGGAGGGGGGACGGTCCCTTCACCACATGCTGGCATTGAGACAGACCCAAAGGACTTCAGAAAAGGACACAAACACCCATGCTGGCTTCCCTGCAGCACCACATGAATCTACACGTGGCTCATGGGGCTGAGAAAGCCAAGAGAAGCTGTGTCTTTCTGCTGGAAACAAGCAACATGCAAGAAGGACAGAAGCAAGAGACAGCAGTTAATGAGACTGAAGAGGATGATCTCCTCTCCCCAAGGACCCACAGGTAAATACAGGTTTTCCTGCAAGCATATTGATGCTCTTGATGCTCAGGGTAATAGCTTTCCTTCCATTGTATTAAAATAGCCAACAATTTGAAACAGAAGTCAAATTTCTAAACACACACGCAAACACACACCAGGAACACACTGACACTTTAGAAAACAGGAGCTGGGGTCAGATGACACTTGGGCTCTTCTGAAAATTTCCTGCTGGAGTCTTTCACACTGTAAAACTATCCTGAAATAATTCCAACACTCCGGGCGGAAAAGCCAGCTGCTTCCCTAGGTCAGCCTGAGACCTGTTCTTGAAATCCTTTGCTTGCTCACCCAGAGGAATCATGTTTTGGGCAGGCGGCTTCCACTGCCTTCCCCAACACTTAGAAAAAGCCCAGTTTGTGATCCCCATATGCCAATGAGAGTTTCCTACACTCTGCTTGCACAAGGCTGTTTTATGAGCCCAAAAGCATTGCTTTGAACGAGGACAAAATGGGAGTGAGAGGCTGTAAATCGCCTGGGAAGAGCAGTACTTCACTCTTTCATGCTACTCTCAGCCCTATACCCACACTCTTTCAGTGTGGTACCAACGTCAAGAGAAACCATGCCTTGGGCAGCCTAATCTAAACCAGGCTCTTGTGGGAAACAGCTGGGCACTGCTAGGAGAAGGGACCAGGGTCCTACCACCTCCCCTCCTTCACGCCATGCTGCAAAGACCACAGATCACTCTGCACCACCCCACCAACTGCCTCAGCCCTTTGATGCCCAAATTCATATTCCTTCCTTGCACCCACCACCCTCCTGTCCTCCGAGGATGCAGCAGTGAACTGTCCTCTCTTAGTTATGCTACTGCACACGGCAGCAGCCAAGAAACAGTTTTTCTTTTGCAAAGAAATCACACCACCATAATGTAGTAATTTTACACTCCAGTAATTAAAAAGCTTAAGCTCCAACTCACACTTCCAAGCATTTGCTCAGAAGGGAGGAAAACTAAAAAAAACATTCATAGCCATCACCAGAACCACCCCCGTGAAAGGCTTAATTCCCTATATTGCTTTAATTAAAAGCGGATGAATAGAAGTCTTCCAGCCTAGAAACCTTGAAGAGAAATAAAGTCGATCTATAGGCTTATGAAAATAAAACAGGAGGAGGGAAACAAACACAAGAATCCTGCCAGTTTTAGGGCTTACCAGAGGATTATAACATCTGGACTCTCTTTTCAAGGGGAAGCAAAACGGGGAATGGACCGTATAGGGAGGACACAACCACCTCTCGGAGTGAGCATCGTGCATAGGGAGCTGGCGATGGGAAAAGAGGAGCAGAAATCCACCGAGAAAGGCAACACCCTTGCCCGCACGTTTTTGTCTTCGCGGCTGCCTGGAGGAACACTCCTGTCTGCTGACACTGCAGAACAAAAGAGCTGCTCTAATTGCTAGAAAAAAAAAAAAAGGGAGAAAATCCTAACAGATGATGAGTATAGCTGACCTCCAGTGAAACTGAGAACAACTTGGTGAGGAATAATCTAATCCATAAGAGCAAAGTATTTATCATTACTGCTACAGCAAGAGACCACCCTGCTCCAGAGGACATCTACAAACAGATGTGAGCATGGAGGCTTTAAGCACAGCAATCAAGGCATCAGTTGGGCACAGGTAATTACAGGAGGACTTCAGCGCTGCAGTATTTGAGCGCTAGACAATGGATTTATTCTTTTAATGCCACAGGGAGACAGGGCAATTCTAGTTTGTCTCTCTTTTTCCCCAATAAAAGAAGTGCAGAGAGTCTCAGGGTAGATTTGGACCCTCTATACCCCACCTGAATCCCCAGATCTTCTGTTTTCTGTTTTCTATTTGTACAGCATTTCTGGCAGTGGGGAAAACCTGGGACAAGTCTTGGGTAGAATTAATGACTAAACATGGGTTTAACTGATGATTCCCAAGATCGCACCCTATGGTTGGGGGACAGGGATAAATTGAAGCCAAGCCTCCTAAGTGGGCTCCAGCCCCCCCCCCCCCCCCATCCTCACCTGCACTCACGCGTCCAGGGTAAGCCCACATGGTGGTGGGTGCAACATGCCATCTCTGGGGCTTCACAGGAGCAGTACCAACACATGCCTAGCGTGCACGCACAGAATGAACCAAACCTGATTGTTTTTCCACTTGGGCCAGAGAAAATTAAAACCTTGTGAAAGTCACATTGCCTTAGAAAGAAAGCAAATTTACTTTGCTTAGCTTTATTACATCTTAGCCTTCTTATCAGTTTGATTCATTCTTAAGTCATTTTAAACCCTAGTGTCACATAATCCAGCAGCAACAGTGATGGGTTTTATACAGAAAAACACAGGGAAAGGGTTTTCAAAAGCACTTGGACCCGCTGCATCTGCTCCTGCTGAAGTCAACAGTAAATCCAATGATACCACTGGGAGCAGAGGTGAAGGCTGAGTAGGCTTGTCGCTACAGAAACTTATGGGTGGGATTTTCAAGCTCTTCAAAAATGATTACTAATAACAAAGTATATTAAAAATAAAGAGCTAAGTTGTGACCCTGAAAACATTTACATATGTACCTAGCTCACAGCTTGTAAGTAATTATGGGGGGCCTGATTTCTCCCACTTTGTTTAATGTAAGCCAGGAATAAGAGTCCAGATGCATGTGGAAAACCTTGGCTCACAGAGAGGGCCAACTACAGTAATTTTTGTAGAAGTACTCGTGCTCTGCAGAGCTTTTGAGTACAGGCACGCATGCAGCAAGGCTCCTTAGGAACACCAGGATCTTCCTAAACCCACAGCCACACTGATATGTAAATATACCAAATGTGAGATGGGACTTCTCTGGCTGTGATGGTGCTGGATATCTGCAGAAACAGCATTAAAATCTACTCACTTCTAATCGACCATAGTAGAACTTGGATCAGAAAATGAGGGCTAGTTAAGAAAAACTGGAAAAAATAATAGTATGTGTTTTATTATTTGTGTGGATCTGACTCTGTGACATGAATTAATCTAACTTCAAAGGATGAAACATCATCATTGCAAAGCATTGCATTGAGTATAACCATTTCCAGGCTATTATGCAAACCCAACTGAAATAATATTATGGGTACAGGATTATTCTAGTTCCCTATTAATGCCAAGAGGAAGAGGGATGTGACTTATTTTCTCATCTTGACAAATCATCTCAAGACGCTGCTGAATCAGACACGCTTGCAGCTTAAGAGGAAATAGGTAAAAATGTTCAGCTTTTAGTACTAAGTTTGAGGATTCATTAACGTGAATGTAAAACTAAATCTCATTTAAATCCCCTCATTGTTCACGATATAAATCCTTAGATTGTGTAGTTACTCTGGAATGGAGAAAGAAAAGAGCTAAAGAAGGTCACCTCCCTGGCTATTCGTTTCCAGGCAGTTTCACTCCCAGGTTCCTGCACAATACAGCAGTCTTCACTGCAAATGTTTCAGGGGAAATGCTTTACTTGGATAAAGGCTACAACTGTTCCCACTGCACTGAAGCCATAAAACTCCTGCAATTGAACCAAAACTTGATAACAGCTTAATGGCATAAAGCAATATTTGGACTAAATTGAACCTGATCATATCACTCTAAAGTTCTTTTCCAAGTTAAAAGGCTTTCATTTATAGTCTTTACTTACACCCAAGAGACTTTGACATGTTTTAACTAACCTGCCTTCCTGGTCTTCTTAACCTTGGTCTCTTTCCAAGAAAAAAGATGTCATCTAACCACGGATGGCGTTTGACTTCCAGCAGCAGAATTTATCCACAACATGAATCCCTTGTGTTTATTCACTGAGTGATGGTGCATATCCTGGAGAGGGAGCGTAGCCAATATTTCCTTGATGGAAGGGGTGGAGGGGAACAGGTTGGTGGTATCTCTGTTTCCACATCAACCACGTGCATGAAACAAATCTCTGAATCCCACCTATTCCACTCTTCTGGTTTCACAGACACCACCAGGAGAGCAGAATACACCGAGACCCACCAGCAGATCAACGTCACTGTTACCGGGACTCATGGAATCTCCTTATATACAAGTCACCCTGTGTTGACACAACCGTCGCAGACTGCCATACTGCAGAAACATGGCTTAGTGCAATCCTGGCTACAAACACAGACTAATTGGACCTCAGGCAAAACACGCCACAGCCTTCCCTCCACCCGCTTAGTACACACGGGAGGGACTTCAGAGCTGCCTCAGTGGTCAGATACTGTGTCAAATGTGCACAACGTCTGCGTGGCACTGCATCAGCCACCCCGGCCAACAGGGGCTAATGAAAGGACAACTGAACAGCATTTATAGACCAGAGAGAGTCAATTCACCCTCACTTTGACAGGGCTGGAAAAAACAACATTTTTGTCTAGGGAGAGGGAAAGAAATTGAAAACCTAGATTGTATTGGGTTGAACAATGCCATGATCGAAAGAAAATCTTCTCTCCGTCTGTGAAAGTCTTTACTTTCCCTGTCCTCCGAGGGCCTTTTTCAATTAGGTCTAGCTAGTGCCTCTTCTGCATACGACATGGCTCATGTCTACTCCAGACTGAGCTGGCTCTGGGGATGCAATGCAGTGGCAACGTCACATGAGATGCTGCAGCCCTCAGACTTTGGATGCCCCACCTGCCTGCCGCAGCGCTCCCCTGGAAGCTTCACGCCTTCACTTCCCCAGCCCCTTTCCCAAGGCTGCTCTCTGGGAAGGAGCAAGGAGAACCAGGTAGCAAGGATATCTTGCTAGCTTGGCTTCATTAGAACAAGACCAAGGAGAGAGAAGAGAGGCCCAGGCAAGAGGTTCAAGTAAGCTCTTAACGGTCCAGCAGCACACCCCTGGCTGTGGGATGCAGCAGGGAGAAGGGGGGTCAAGCAGGGCAGTATCACACTCCAGCAGAGCAGCTTTTCCTTGGTGGTGAGCATGCTCCTTCCAGCTGTGGGCAGCCCACCGCTCTCCTGTCCTCTCTCACCACATACCAGAGCCAGCAGCAAGCAACCCCTTCTTCTCCCAGTCCCCAGGAGAAGGGGGTGGCTGGGACATTTTGCAAAAGTAAATATTTATGTAGCCAGGACCTTCCTTCCCCTGCCCTGTATTTTCTCCCCCTTCTTAAAGTGTCACAGATCAGCTGTTTCCAGAATTGTGCAGGAAATGAGTTCCCTGCCGGCTGGCAGCTTAACACCCGCGTGCGCTGGGTCTACTGTGGCTGCACCGTTCATCTCTGCTGCCGGCTCCCACATCCACCCAGCATCTTCAGAGGATGGATCTGGTCAGAGGGAGATGGGACAGACTCAGGGACGTGGGCACAGAGCAGCATAACTACGGTAGTCTTCCTTGTAGCCGCAGCTCAGAGGAACCTCTATCTCATGGGTCAGACCAGGATCCCGAGAGACCCGACACTCTGTTTATGGCACTTCAGAGCAAACATCCAAACCAGACTAACACAGCTTCCTGCCTGCATGCAGTGGCGAGTGCACTCAGGAAACTCAGGCATGTTTCAAGCTTACGACTTTTTTGTTCTTTGGACAAAGCCTTGTTCACTGGAGATGTTGCTAAAAGCATTATTATCTATAGGAGCCTTCTCTTCCCAAGAGGAAATCTGCTAAACACACAATTCTGCATTTGCTCTGTTTTGTAGGAGCCAGGATTAAGACAGGAGTATTTTCCCTTCTGCTCTCTGCATCTAATGATTTAAATAGATCGGCAGTAACGATGTTGCCTAGTGAGAACAGGCACAAATGCCTTTACCCTGATAGTTTTACTGCCTGTCTGAGAGGGTATCAAGCTATCCTGCATTTGGTGGAAAGACTTGGAAGAAGAGTTGGAAGAATTTAGTGAGAATGACATCTAACAGTGCATTCAATGAGAAAGTGAAGTCTGCCCACCAGCCCGAAACACCTGCAATAAAACCCCATCAAGGGCCAAACCAGATTGCTAATGTTTTGCTTATTCTGGGTCAGCCCTGTGCTCTTAAGAGCCCTGAATATGAGAAGGAACCTGCAAGTTTGAACTTGCTGATGCTTAGGATGTGAAAGCAGAAAGAATGTAATTTTCTGCTCTTTATTTAGAGGTGGCAAAACCCTGATAAAAAATGACATGGTGAAAGTGCTTAACTTCAGACCCAAGGAAATTTGAGAGCAAACATTAATTATCTCCATCCTGAGTACAAGCCCGGGGCCTGAATTAGCACCTCTGTGAATGGGAGAAGCTCAAGAGGATTGAATTTCCCACTTCTAGGACTTACTTTCTTTTCCTCATCTACCTACCCTTGGTTTCCTCTTTCTAATTCCAACGTTATTTCCCTCTCTCCACTGCAGCTTTCCCATTAAACAGAACTAGAACCCTAATAAAAAAATCACAGGGGGGCAGAGGCTGCCACGGGTTATTTCATTACAGTGGAAATAGATTCAGCTTGGCAAATCCCTGCCTGCAGTATCCCCTCACTCTGCTCCTGAGCATAAAGACCCGCTTATGTGTAAGGACAAACATGTTCATGAGACCCTAAAATAGCTACATTGTGGAGCAGGGAGGTCTGCAAACATACCATACTTGAGAACATCAGCACCCAAAAAGTTTAATAAATAGAGAAAATAAAGTAGGAGAAAACACTTGCGATCAAGCAGCAAATTCCCAGGTTCATTGTTTCCAATCCTCAGGAAAAAAATAATCACAACCTATTTTAAGCATGCAAGTATATAAATAAGTCAGCTGGCCCAGTCAAAAGACAAAGTGGGCTGTAAACAGATTTAAACAGAGGTCTAGACTATTACTTAGCTGTGAACCTCAGCTGGGCTCTGCTCTCCTCTATTGCCCAGGCAGCTTAAACCTTAATACAACAGAGACAAGATCAGGCAGAGAAGCAACATCCAGAGGGAATATCTACAGCCTGTGGGGCTGCAAAGCTATCTGAGTCCCTGGCAAGCTCGACTCCCGTGTTAAAAAGCACTTTCATTATATGGGCCATTTTGTTGATGGATTGTGGGAAAAAGTCAGATTTCAACCCAGAGATGAAGACAAGCAAACCCTTATATAAAGCCACCCTCTCCCCAGCCTGTGGGTTGAATGCAGAATGCTCTCAGACTTGCTACATACCACCCACTTTAGATTACAGACTTGCAGAGTTATTTTTAAAAAGTAATTATAGTAGTAGAGGGCACACTCATCTGGAACGGCTGCCTAAGGAAACGACGAGTCCAATGCAGCTGAAACTGCTTTTCAAGTCAATAACCGTGTTTATTTATTGCCTTTAAAAACAAGAATCAAAATCTAACTAATTTCTGACTAAAAACGTCTGTATATTTCCCCAAGGAGTCCGAGTAACTATACTGCACTGAAAACCTGCCCTGGTGTTTTCAGTTTAGCATGCAGCACTGGAAAAAAAAAAAAAAAAAATCCCCATTAGCTCTGGCTTCAAGCAAACCAAACCCCAAACCCAAACCCCTTTCCATTCTTTGTTTTCCCCTGAAACTGTGGCTTGAACATTACAAAACTCTCATCAGGAGACTCAAATGGTCTTATGAGAGGCACGTTGTGTTCTGCATATGCAGATTTCCGCCCAGAGGTGGTTTCTGGTTGAGCAAAATACCAGCTCTTACTCTGTGTGAGACGAGCAGACATGAGCCCCAGAAAAATATTCTGTAGGTTTTTGCTATGCCAAGCCTCTCATTTCAGCTGCCAGCTGGTAGATTTTGGATCTGTACACTGAGAAAGGACTCAATAGAGACTGAAAGAGAGAGAAGAGGGCCAGGTAATTGGGCAGATGCCAGCATTAGTATTTTTTTTTCCTCTTTTTCTTCCTTTTGTAATGAAACCAGGCCTTTGGCTCATGCCTTATTAATGCCCGAAGACCTCCAGAAGGCCTGACGGCACCAGTGAAATAGGCTCAGCATACAAAGCCAAAATCCCTGCCTTGCACTCCGTTATGTGGGGCTCGTTACAGCCCCTTCCTCAGTGGGCAGCTCTGAAAGCCGACAGTCGGTCGCTGGCGATTGCCTTTTCCGCAGCTTCTTCAATAGGAAGCTGCCTAAGGGCATCCTATGACCTCACACTTGACAACATTGTCTTTCAACTAGAAAAGACTTAAACCCCCAAAATATCTCCAGGGAGCCTGAAGAACATAATACGCCTGCCTGCCCCCCTTGAAATCATCAATCCTGCCGCCGTCCGTCCAAGGAACAGTCACTTCCTCCCGGCAGCTCCGGCTTTCCCTTCAAGCCTGGAGCCAACAGGAAATCCATTCTCCTCTTGTGAGAGACAGGAGATGAATTTTCCGCAATAGCTTTCCTAGTCAAGGCAGAAAATAGAAAGAAACAATGGAAACCGCTTTCTCAAACAATAGGAGCTGCTGAAGAGCAGCTCACCAGAAGCTCAGGATCACCCAAGTCCTAAATAAACTGGAGTAGAAACAAGCCAAGGACCTGTTAGCTGTCTTGCTAACACACTACCCTGGCTCAAATATAAGTTAATTTTAAACCTGGAGGCACTGTTCCCTTCCAAAGATCAGGCAGGAAAACTGAAAATACGTATATTAAGAGGAAATTATATTGCATTATGGAGGGGCCCCCAAAAAGCTCTCCATAGCTGTTCAAGCCCCCAGCATTCCATGCCACAGTGCCATAGGTCACCTCCCCATCCCCTGACAGCTCCTCTGAGGTGGGGACAGGGGACTGCGACGCTGATTTACTGCAGGTAGGTGGAAGGAGATGGGGGCCAGAGCTCCTCTTTCTCCATCTGAGAAAGTTTGCTGCCTCATATTCAGGAAAGCACAGCAGAATATCGCGGTTATTTGTGTTGCACAAGTAAAGCTCAGCAAACCTGAGACTCTTCTCTCCATGTTTTGTGTGTGCCTATCACACCTGCAGGACTAGCTCTGTATATTAAAGGAATGCTGTTTAGGATAACTGAATTCATATTTTCATCTAAAAAGTAAGATATGACTGGGTCTAAGATGAAGAGAATTTTACCTGATCTTTCCTTTTTTTTTTTTTTTAACCTTTAGCTGCTTTTTGACTGGCTCTGAACTGCCGCAACACTGTTCATTTTCATGTAGGCCAGGAATTCAAAATAACTCCAAAAAAAAGTTAAAATCACTTACTAAGACCTTGTTGCCCTGGCTCAGAGCACTGCAGGAGAGGATAATCAAAACTGGAAAACAAGTCTGAAATTAAACATATTTTTGCATACAAAATCCAGCTAAGAATTAGGACAGGGAATGTATTTCCTTTTAAAAGCCCAGCTAGCAACCTCCTTTCCAAAGGAGAAAACAACCTACAATAAGAACATCTGAGATTTCTAAGTGTCCTCCTGGGCCAGCGTGCTCCCTGCAGTCACCGTGCCCTCCGCCTCCCAAGGAGGGCAGAATAAATATCGAAAACACCTCTCATGAACTGACCGCCGCTGAAATGCAGCACCTGTGACAAAATTACACACAGCCACATCCTAATTTTGCTGATCCTGGTCTCAATTTATACAGGTGGAACATGAACCTCTGGATCCGAAGGTCACTGCGGTGCTCGTTGTTAGGATGAGCCTGTTGTCTCTGTTTCAGTACAAGAATAACCACCCAACATCTCTGAACAAAAGGCTGTTTCTCCTCCAGCCCGGAGCAAAACGAAAGGAGCAAAGCTGGAACATACACGACCAAGAGGAAAAAATGCTGCTCTCATGACCATGGACGAAATCCTGCTGTTGCAAACCTGCTCAAGCCTTTCTCCTCAGCTTCCTCTTCCTCAAAGACAGCATTGGAAAGAGGGGGAAAAAAAAAAAAACAACAACAAAAAACCAACACATGAAACCGAAACCAAAAAGCAGACATATCCACCTGGGATGCAGTTCATCGGCAGGAGCTCTCCTTCCCCACTGCAGCCCGTGTGTGGCAGAAACGGAGGCGAGGAAGGTCCCAGCCGGCGCTGGCGAGAGGTTATTCCCTGTCCTCCTGCATTGTGCAAACAGGGAGGCTCCAGTCAGCGCTCCCCGCCTGCTGGCACCCCTCGGCAGCCCCAGGTATCTGGGCGGTGCTGGGATGGCCTCCCGCGCCCTCCGAGACTGCACCTCTCCCTTCCCGCAGCCCTCCTGACTCAGGCGCGGGGCTGGGCTCCTGTCACCGGCTCCCGCAGCACGCGGGGAACAGCCCCCAGCAAGCCTGGGGGAGGAGAGGCACTTGCCACACGCAGCTTGGGAGCAAAACTGGGGCCAAACCTGCACCACTTCCAGGGATCTTCCTGCTGCCCTGTGTTTGCTGCCTCTCCTTAAAACACCTTGGCAGGCGCATCGCATGTCCCCACTGCCTCGGGGCCAAGGAAGGAGAAAGCCCTAGAGACCCCTTTGAGATGGTGCTGGAGCTTTGCTTTTCTCGAGCAGAAAGCCGGTCATCAGGGCATGGCAGGGCCAATGGCTGGTGACATCTCATCCACTGCACCAGCATCCTTCCCGGTGCCCCAGCTCACAGCCACCGAGCTCTGCTGGCAGCACATGTTCCAAAAAGGCTGGTTACCTCTTTCCTCAGCCTATTCAAGGGAGAAGGAAAATCCAAATGGGAAAGAAAGGAAGATAGAAGGTGGCTCTGGCAGAAGCTTCCAGGCACTGGAGGCAGGGACTGACCCAGCTGGTAGGGCAGTCTGTGTCGACCCCCCTGGTCCCCTGGAACAGGGCTCAGCTTCCCAAGGGTAAGGAAAATCAGGCACTTAAAGCAGTCTCCTGGAGCAGGATGTCTCCCTCTCCAGGCAGCATGGAAGCTGCAGAGCAGGCACTCCGTGAGGATCTTCTCCTTTCAGCATAGCTTATGCAAAAATCTCCAATTTTTTCAGCAGGGCTCAAAACTGAAGTCCAGGCAGGGATCAAGCTGGAATCCAGGCAGAAAGTGCAAGGGGCTGTCACCATCAATGCCCAGCCCTCCATGCCATGGAAAGCCCAAGCATCTCTCCATGGTAGGGATCTGCAGCCCAGTAGCCAGTGTGATGGGATGACTTCATGCCATGCAGTGGGTTTTCCTCAAGATCGTGCTTTGGAAGACACGGTGCAGCAAGAGGTGCAGACATCTCCGCAACTTCAGCTTTGTCTCCAGACGGCTCTTCCACTTAGTGCCAAGAGAAATGAAAAACAATGCAAGCCATGGAGCCTTGGATCAACCACTGCAAAACTGTTAATCCCAGGACTGCATTGCCCTGTCTCTGCCATTTGTATTTGTCACTGTGTTCTCCAGAAGCTCAATAGACCAGTCTTCTCCTTCCTGTCGAAGTTTCTTCATTAACTACCTCAAGATCCCTGAAATAAGCGGGCCTAAATCCATAAACTCTTCTGTCTGTTGATGCAGTTATAAAAGTATCTGATAGGGAGGGAAGCAAAGCTTTGAGTCTACACTCCAAAGATCACTCTTCGGATATGGAGCAGGAGAGGTGATGGAGAAATCAGTGCACTGCAAATGGGCTCAACCAACAGTCTCACCAGCCCAGTCAAACAGTGCTTTTCATCGCTGTCTTCTTACAGTGACAAACTAGAAAGGGTTTTGGCAGCAAATTTTATTCTGACTCTTTCACAATCTCCCTCCATCCTCCTAAACAAAAATTTCATACCACCAACTAAAAAAATGCTCTCTGGCCACCCCACAAACTGCTTTTTTTACATCTCATCGCCCTTGATGCAGACTTTTCCAACAGTAACAAGGTAAACCGGAGTGAAGAAAGGAAAAGCTCATGGCAAGAAAATAGGGAAAGGGGACGAAAAAGGTACGTTTCGCCCTTTCGGTATGGTAAAAAAACCAAACAAACAAAAAAACCCAGAAAAATCGAAAGCAGGGGAGTGACTCTCAAAAAGTAAAACAAAACTACAAAATTATCCACGGGACATCTTTTACAGGACTGCTTGACGCTGCTCATTATTTTCCTTGCTCCTTTTCATGGCACTGAAAGCTGTAGTGTCCTTACTTGTATAAGAGGGGGAAAAACATTTGAAGAAATTGATAAAAACAAGCTAAAAGATGTCTAGAGGAAAGAAAAACTGCACTTTCCTGCTGTTGAACCCCATACGGTCTCTCCTCAGTGGGCGAGGCTCTGATCTCTCCTACGCTTTCCTTGTTTTTACAGGTAACAGGCTTGCAGTGCAGTCAAATACTAAAGCTAGATTGCCTGAACAGGGAGCCCTTTCCCCAGTAACTTGCAACCATATAACCAACCACACGAGCAGTGGTGGGTGAAAAGGGGGTTATCATCTGTGCGGAGAGCAAAAACCACCGCCAACACGTAACAGATCAGCAAAGCGGTAGCCGTCTGCTCCCAGGCAGGGATGAAACCTGCAGCAAAACACTTTCTAATACCCAGGGAATCTGCAATCTGTGTGGTCAGAGGGAGGGAGGGAGATGTCCAGCTGGGAGCTGAACAGGGCAATGGGATGCTTTTGCTTTCCTCATAAATCAGGATCATGCACCATCATCCCTGCTTTGGGTGGGGTAAACTGAGATTTAGCATGACTGTGCCCAAGCTACAAGACCCGGACTGTCCACTCTCTTGCTCCAGATGCACAGCTGGCTGGTGGGAAGGATACACAGAAGCTTGCTTTCACCTGGTGAGACCCTCTGTATGTCCTGTCTCTTATCTAGGCGATCATAGACAGACCAGGAAGGTGTCCCAGAGATCATTCATCTCTTAGACGTCTTCCCTTCTCCATCTACACACCAGAAACAGTCTCAGTGTCCTAGATCCCCCAAGCCCTGCTGCGACTGCTAAACAGTCAGGGTGCAGGAAGGGCGAGATTGCACTCCTCCTTCGGTACCCACAACAGGCCACCACCAGGCCTGGGTGGCCCTTTGGCCCCACCTGCTGTGGTCATCCCTCAGTTCTTCCTTTCCAGCCCGTCCCTGCAGCAGGAGATTCAGGTACCACCACCACCACCCCCCCCCACTTCTGCCTATGGAGCCGCAGCTGCATGGGCAGCTGTTGTGGCTCCACCATGCTGTGGGTGACCTGCCCACCAGTCCCATACACATCCTCTGCCATGGCGAAATGACCTGCGAAGGTACCTTCTCAAGTCCCAGGCTCAGAGCACATCTTTATTTCAGGAGAGCACCACGGCATCGCTGACAATCAGGAGTCACAGGCTGACATGCATAGACTTTCTAAACCAGACCTGATGGGGGAAAGTTGCCGAAGCCTGCAAGTGGCACATGCAAACCCCAGGCACTCAGAACCCAGCACACAGTCACTCCAGCTTGGCTGAATGAGGCCTGTAATAAGCAAGCAAGATCATAACATCTTCATAAAACTGGGATTTAAGTACAAACATCTGCCCTGCTGCTTTCTAATTAAGACAGTTTATGGCTAGGTATTCGTTTCAGTAATCCACAGTCCCAGCTGCAGAAATGCCGTGAGTATTCTAATTACGGCAGCTAGTTTATTTAACCGAATTTGACATTGTTTGACATTTAGCTGAGTCACCTTGTTCCTGGGTAAAGCAACAAGGGCTTTTCAGCAGTTCAACAAGAAAGAGGCAGAGATTCCGTATCAGAAGTAGAACGTATATCATAGAAATTTTAAATTAAATACAGCTGAGGTCTATTCTCTTCTGGCAGCTCCTCTCTTTGGGACACTAAGTCAATCCAAATGTTTTCCAGATAAAACTCTTCCCCTCAAGGACACGCAGCAGTACCATCTCCCTCATGTTCTCAGAGGGTGGGAAGTGTTGTAATGGGCATAGGGGATCCTCTGCAAACATCACCCACCCATATATCAGGACATCCATCACTATGAACTGCACACAGGCTCAGCACCAGTCACCTGCATTCAGCCAACGTTTTTCTAGGACAAAGTAAAAGAAATGGGCCAGTGACCATCAATACAGGAAGAACAACTGTTACCTGCAGACAGAGATTTTCCTGCAGCACCTCACCTAAAGCCATTTGCATTTCTGTATGGTATTTTTCACAGATCTCAAAACGCTTTCCAGCAAGAAAGGCAGGCCAGCAGTACCCATCCTCATTGTACAGAGGTTTCATAAAGTGACTTGTTGTTCATGGCACAGCTAGAAAGAGAGTCCACACTTGGACTTCTGTCTTCATCTCAGATCGGAAAAGGAGGGGCACCACCACCTCCCCCTGGCTGCAGAGGGTCTGGATGTGGCACAGGGCACTGCAGAGAGCAAACCCCGATCCTGGGGCTGCTTTCCAGAAGGCCCATGGAGGCTGCCAGACTGCCGTGCTGCCCTACTGCGGCTCCGATACTCGCGTCACGTCTTCGCGCTGCTGGTTTCCAAGTCCCAGCTTCCCCACTAGCCCTGGAGCTGTGCTCACCACACATCTGGAGCAGCTGCTCTGCCTGCAAACAGTGTCAGGGACCACAGCACGCTTCTGGAGAGGACTAAGCCCTCCCATCCCAGCTTCTCTTTACAGACCTTTGGGGAAGAACTGGGATCTCCTTTTTACAGTTAAAGACAGAAATATTCCATTTATTATTATTCCATTTATCCTGACAGGCAGTGCAGCGAGCCAAACTTTAAACCACAGCCAGAATCGTGCAGTCAGACAATAGAGAGCTGGCCTGAGCGTGCATTTCCAAGAGCACGCTGCGGTCTGGCTCATCTCCCCTGTGCCATCCCTGCAGTCACTGCTGGAAGAAGCTGTGTGGAAGTGCGTGCCGTTACCCTGAGGAGAGAATATCCATCCATTTCCCCTCTCTGAAATCTGTCAGAGGGACTATGGCTCTGGCCAGAGATATTTACTTATCTTTTTGGCTAGCATTGCAGAAATCCCTGCTTGCATTTAACCTTCTTTCAGTTTCCTTTATATCTCAGTGGCAACTCCAATTATTCATTCCTTGTTGTACAGTAACATTATTCGCAGAGCCACAGCATCCACAAATGAGAAGACGGTGTCCCTGGTCTCCAGTGGCCTCCCATTTGGCACCCCACGGCCACAGCCCTCCAGAAGCCATCGAATGAACCCCTTTGTGAGGCAAGGCACGAGCCAACCCGAACCTGAACAGCTGATGCAAGATCTCCTGAGAGCACTAAACACCATGCCAGTTATTTTAGGAGGAGGTAAACATCTGGTATCACAAGGCTGCATGTACAAGGTCCCAGGGAAAAGGCATTTGTTAGGACCAGTGACAAAAAGTACTAGAGAGGGTGGCTGGGGAACTGCAGTCCCCAGCTGCTCTCACCCATCTTATTTAGGGCTTTCCCCACAGCGTTACCTGGTAGAAAAGGGATGATTCTTTGCTTGGGGTCTTTCTGGCCTCCTTCAATAGGGAACTTGTCCAGAAGCTGCATCTGCAAAGGAAACAGAACAAACACCTTAGGGGGAAAACATGCACTGTCTGTGTAGGGACCAGGGGATCTCTTGGTCTGTGTGTGGTTTAAAAATAGGATTAGCAAAGCAACTGCAGCGATCCCTCTGCCTCGCTGCAGAGGACTCTGTGCATAAAAAGGTATGATAGAGCTCACTCCAAGAAAGGGAGGGCAAGTTTCTGGCGGCACGGAGGAGCTGGGACACAGCCCAGGCAGACATCTGAGCCCGGCCTTGCTGCCGTTCTAAAATTAGGCTCTCATTCTTCGTTAGAAAACACACGCCTTGTCTCTAATCCACAGCCTGCCCATGCTGGTGGAGACACAGTTTTTACCTGTCCCCGCGACAGACCACCCACCTGGCTAAAAATGCTGTTCAAGCAACCAGACTAAAAGTTATTTAATAAAACTCCCACTCTACCTTCTTGCTGGTGAGGCATCGCCCACTGCCCTGGTTCTGTAAGACAACTCCTGCTTTTCCAAGGAGAGATGGGTTTGGGGGAATATCTTCCACTGCAGTCCCTACACAGAGGGCTGCATCAGAGAAAGGGGTGCAGCGAGGGAGCCCCGGGAGAGCAGAGCATCCCAGACACCACCACCACCACTAATGGCCAGAAGGCACAGCTCATGGTGCTTGTGCCCTCAGCCCGTGACAAACACCCTTGAGTACACGGTTACATACCACACAAGTCAGAGTTTCACTCACATCAGCTCAGATCTTGCCCCACCACCTCCTAAATCCTGCCCACCACAACCACCTGCTTCTAACACACTCCTAAGGGCCAACCAGGCTCAGGATCCTATCATACCACACAGCCACAACCAGCCTTCAACCTCAGGAGCTCAAAGGAGTACTCACGGCTATGGTCAGCTTGCACGGTGGAGTAGGCTGTTGACCACCAGTGACTTTCTATGGAAGTAAGCCTAGGAAAACAATACACTGACCCAATGTTCCTAAATGAACCCTACAACTTCTCTTTGGGTGACAAGCCTGGATGGACCAGTGCCACTGAGGCTGAACACCAGCTGAAAGGCCATGCACAATCTCGGACAGAAGAGAAAGAAGCACCTGCTCCAGTTGCACCTTCATGGGCCTGCCCAAGAAAGACCAGCCCCAGCCCTGAAAACTGCCTGCCAGAGCCTCTGACTCCTTCCATTCACCCTCTGCTGTCATACAGCCCGTGGTGCTACCAAAATAAATACCTAAACCTTCATATTCTATTTAACCTTCTCCCACATTTCAGATGTACCATGCAATGCTCTATGTCCCTGTTGATCCTACACAGAACCCCTGTCTCCCTTTGGTTGGGGGAACTCCAGAGCTCCTGCTAGCCCAGTGACCCATCTTCAACAAGGGGAGACATCTTTCAACCCAGAGGCCCTGTAGCCTCTGAGGAAGTTAGGGAAGAAAAACAAGTGGTCCTGTTACTTGACCTTGCAGTTCAGGTGAGGAGACAGGGGTCCTGCATCTACAGCTCAACACAAATAACCTAAAGCGGCAGCAAAAGCTGCATGGGTGGGGAGGGCTGGCTCATCAATCAACATTTAATCTTAGCAATGCTGTGTCCGACAGCGAGGGTGTGTGAGTTAACAGTGATTTTGCTACCTCAACAGATTTCCTTTAAAAAATATTTTTTTGCCAACATGGAGGGAAAAAACAGATTTTTTTTTTTTTTTTTTTTTTTTTTTTTACTGTTTTGTTTTAAGCACACAGAATCCTTCTCCTCTTCCACCGTGCACAATATCTCCAGCATTTTCACCATATGGTACAGCAAACCAAAGATCAAGAGGAAATTCGGGAGTAGAAGGAACATCTGTGCAGGAGAAAAAGTTAAAAGATCCCACATGTTTCCCCATCAGGGAGTCAGCCTGGTAAATAAATAGAGCATAGCTTTGCAGATTGTTAGCTAACTCACTTTTCTGCCTACAGAAACATGGTTTTTACTGAAAATGGGAAATTTTGTTTTCTTGTAGGTAGAGCTCTGCATGTCTGAGGTCAGGCACGGGCAGGAGTTTTGTTCAAAGGAAAAAAAAAAAGAGAGGGAGGGAATCCCCACTGACTGACTTGAAGTTTCCCTGTTGCTGTACTTTTAGCCAGGAAGACGATTCTCACTTTGCTACACAGCGACTGATTCAAGCTGGAACCAAGACAGTCAAATTCCCATGGTTATTCTTGGAGTTAGATGAGCTTGGCTAATACAAGCCTTTTTCACCACATCAAGAGAGTCACAACGTGTATAACTTAGTGCTATTTATCTAAAGGGTGGATATCAGCAAAATAGATACAATAAACTGCAGCTGGAAGAGTTTGGGTAAACTTTCCTAGACTACACTTTCGGCCTCGGCTCTTGCCTCCCCTGGGAGGGTCTGGATGGCGGGGAGCTGAAGGGAAGCAGAGGCACTTGAGAGGCCACCGACACAATCCATGGGGACACAGCCTGTCCTAATGCAAAGTCCCTGGGAAACATGGAAGATTTCTCATAATCTTAGATATATAAAGACAACATCTCCATGGGCAACATGCACATATTTGTGTGAAACTGAAGACAAGGAGTGAAGTTGCTGGTCCTCTGAAAGGCCATAGAAGGTTGGGCACCGATGGAGGAGCGCGACAATCCCTCTCCAAACACCTGACCCCAGACGACACTTGCCACTGGCTTGTGGATCAGCTCCTGGACCAACAAGCTGGGTCTGGCATTTGTGCTGCCTCAGTAAGAGAGATGGGCTGGTGCTGGGCAGGATGTTCAGGAGGAAACTACTGGCTGAATCTCAGATATGACATGGGAAACCCAATAGACCTAAAAAAGGATCTGAGCAAGGACATAACTGTGGCCCAGCAGCTACACCCCTGCCTCTATGCCTGGGTGTTCTCATTAATGCCTAAAAAAGCATTCCCACAATGACAATGTCTGTATGGATGAGCACTAATGGTACAGAGAACCTGCAACACAGACTGGAAGGTAACAACTGCCCCTCAGCTCTGCAGTGCAGGAAACCTTTCAGAATGTTGAAAGCCAAACAAAGAGCAGCAGAAGCAGGGAGCCTTCCTCAGCACTTCCCTGCACCCAGTTCTGCCATTCAAAGACAGTGAAAGTTAGATCTAAAATCCTAGAAAAGCAGGATTCTGTATCCTCCCACCCACCAGGACATGAAGTAGAAGATGAGATGGATGCAGGGGGTGGGGGAGGGGTTGGAAGCAGCAGTGGGCCTGAATGAAACATCCCAAATCTCCCAGAGGTGATGGGTATCCAGAGCCAATGCCTAACAGCCTCACTGAGCCCAGCTCTGATAAGAGGAAACACTAATCACGGAGATAAATGGAGCAGCCAGGACTGGAGGGAGCTAAGGGCTGAACCACAGAAACTCCTCCTGGTAGTCACAGCACTTTCCCTACATGGATGATTAACAGCCAAAGACCAATAAACAGATTTTCAGTTCACTTAACTAGATGTCTGCAGAGCACCCAAAAGTTGAAAACCCTTTAGTCTGTGACAAATTATTTTCTATTAAAGGAAATTATTATTGTTATTATTGCAAATATACATATGATTGATGAAAAAAATCCTTCACTTCACGCCTCAGGTTATTCTGCTTCAGACACGGTCAGGCTCCACAAGTTGTTGCCCACATCTTTAATATATGACATTTAACATGGGGACATGATTTGCTGAATGAGAAATTCATCCCGTCACCTACAATAAAATCATTCCAGCATGAAGGAAAGTCTGGATGCAGAGTCCCAAAGGACAGTTAGGGCTGTAGCTGGCTTCGGGAAGGTAGAAAACATAAGTGGGCAATCCATTTTGGCAAACCTAGGGGAGCTCATACTCATTGCATCTGCTTAGAAGCAATATAAATCCCACCATGGGCAAGCCTCCAATTGCATGACCGGTGTGATGAGCAGAAAGAAATCCATTACTACATCACTGTGTCACAGGGTGGGGGATCCGTTTGGAAACAGGGAGGGTATACGGAAACCAGGAAGTGAGCTTCTCACCCATTTGGGCAGCATGTCTGGAGTAAGGCCCAACAAACATATCCCACTCCTGCTTCTGGCACAACAGATGCACAACCACAAATAACTCGTCACCAAAATCACCTTCCCAGGCTTTGTCTCTCCAAACTGCTCTGGGTTTGCCAACAGTTTCCCTACATAAGGCCTGCATGGAGTCCTGCCTTCTGCTCCAAACAGCCTCCTTCTGCACTAAACTCATTTAGAAGATATGCTATCAACCTTGTGGTCCAGATTATGAGTGGTCAATAAATGATCATGCAATCAATCCTATTAAAAATCAAGTGAATTACTCGTGTGAGTTGTCGCTCATCAAAACGAAAGCAGGCTCAGAGCACTGGCCCACTCCACTCCTTACTACTTGCACATAATCATGAAATCACCTGACTTGCAAGAATGGAATAGGAAGATTTCAGTGGCATCAACTCTCATAATAACTGGCCTTTTTGTGGAGTTTGGCTCCTGGAAGTGAGAAATTGTTTAAGAATTGGCATTCACTGTAAAAATCAATCAAACAAAAACTACTACTCCAACTACTGTTGGAGTCCCCAACACAAGAAGGACATGTAGCTGCTGGAGCGGGTCCAAAGGAGGGCCACGAAGATGATCCGAGGGCTGGAGCACCTCTGCTATGAAGACAGGCTGAGAGAGTTGGGGCTGTTCAGCCTGGAGAAGAGAAGGCTCCGGAGTGATCTTATTGCAGCCTTCCAGTACTTAAAGGGGGCCTACAGGAAAGCTGGGGAGGGACTTTTTACAAGGGCGTGTAGTGCTAGGACAAGGGGCAATGGATTTAAACTGAAAGAGGGGAGATTTAGATTGGATATAAAGAAGAAATTTTTCACTCAGAGGGTGGTGAGGCAGTGGAACAGGTTGCCCAGAGAAGTTGTAGATGCCCCATCCCTGGAAGTGTTCAAGGCCAAGTTGGATGAGGCTTTGGGCAACCGTGGTGTAGTGGAGGGTTTCCCTGCCCATGGCAGGGGGGTTGGAACTAGATGATCTTTGAGGTCCCTTCCAACCCTACCCATTCTATGATTCTACTATAGCTTTTATGGTGCAAAGCATAAATTTACAAACATGACCCAAATTCATCCTTCAAGGTGCAGAAACTGAAAGGCAAATAACAGAGTCTCTAAGCTTTTGATATATATGTAGGGAGCCCTGGAAGCTGCCTCACACATGTAAATGGGAAATAAGAGGTGTAGCCAGTGTCCTCACTTACAGCTAAACTGTTACTTCCTTCTTATCTCTTCTGCTTCTGGCCACCTTTACCCAAGAACACAAACATGTAATGAAGAGGAAGATGCTCCCACACACAAGAACCGTCTGGGTTCAGCAATCATCAGCTGATGGCATTTGCAGCCACTTCACACCAGCTCTGCACCGAAAATGAGATTCAGCCCCCGTCTGCCTTGTGATGGTACCATCTGATTAAAAATCTTAATAAAGAAAAACAAGTGCCCTCTGCAATGCTACAAGTAGCCTCTCTGAGGACAAGAAGCCACGCACTTTCTTGATAATTATTCACTTACTGCATTTTATTTATCTTGGTTAGATTTTCATAAAACAACATTTATTTTTGTTTTAGATATAAGGACTTACAGCACCTGAGTCTAAGGAGCAACTTCGCTTTTGCTAGAGAGGCTTTTACTCTGCTGTAAGCCGACCAAAGCAGGGGACATGAACATATGAACTCTTCAATGGCCTGATCCTGCAGCATTTGCCAGTGGGAAGTTTGTTCCTGATTAGGTCTCAAGGTTTTGGAAGTTTGTGACCAAATCTAACTCCCTGAAATTAATACATATAATTATATTATGTAATATTATAATAATTATAATAAATAATACACTGAGACAATTACCTGACTTCCACCTATGCCTTACACCACAGACTCTAGCTGAAGTTTCCTGCTGAGCTGTTAATTCTTCCTCTTCCTTCCTTGCAACAGTTTTAACTCTCCGCCAGTCAGAAGAGTGAAGTTCTCCACACCTCTTAAAATGAGCAAATCAGGACATCCACATAATCTCTTATCAGCGTGCATATCTTGCTGGTTCCTTTTCAAGTGGATGTAAGTTTGCCAGACAAAAATCAAAGCCCCACAGGAGGTCAGCACTGAAATCATGGGAGATTTATTTTCACACACAAAGACTCTGAGGATGCATTTCATCCGAACCCCTTGCTTTGGCAAGCAAAACAACATCCATCGCTGCAAATGGATCCAGGACTCGGATCTTTTTCAGAGAGAGATGAGGCCTTGCTCCCTGTCCACAGTGTCTAATTTACTTTTCTACCCAAGAAATAATGGGTGAAAACCATGACCAAGAGCAGCAGGTTTTTGGCAAGGTGCCCCTAGAAACCCCAGCGAGTTTGCCACCTTACTCTTGGTTATTCCAGTGGTCCCAAAGCCATATTAGGGACATATTAGCTTCCCATTTT
Organism: Tauraco erythrolophus; assembly: GCF_009769465.1. NCBI lineage: Eukaryota > Metazoa > Chordata > Aves > Musophagiformes > Musophagidae > Tauraco > Tauraco erythrolophus. The sequence goes on along the minus strand of NC_141473.1, from coordinate 14,128,925 downwards.
CCAAGTGCTCATTAGAAAATGCATTTTTCTTTAAAAATGAGGCAAGCTGACAATAACTTTAATTTAGCCACTGCTAGACTTGATAGGTGAAGCACCAGAGGACAGTTAGGCACCAGGCACATGGTGATCCCAGCCCTCAGTGTTCCCTTCTCAGGGGGCTGATCTGAGCTCAGAGTCCCAAGGAGGAAAGAGGGGTACAACCAACTGAGACATGGGGGCAGAGGAGAGGAGGCATCTGTACATGTATGGAGTTTGTGTGCACGCTTGTAAGAGAGGGCTGCCAAAGAAACTGGAGAAAAAGCAAAGGTGCTACCAGGGATCTGAAACTGGTGATGATGGAATTCACCCTCGGCAGGAGGGGTTCAGCTCATCTGCAAATCAGAAAAGGCTGAAAGTCCCCGATGTAGATAATGAAAGCTTGAATAAGAAGGGGAGGTAAGATATTCTACCAGAATCCAAGAAGGGTTATTAATTAAAACCCTGAGGAGCAGCAGCAATTTCCTTTCGTTTTGAAGTTGAAAACCAGCTGTGCTGCTTGCTGACATGACTGATGGTTACAGCATCATCAGCTATATTTTGAGTTATAAATGGTGTGATCTGCAAGAAAGGGAAGGGCCGGAATTGGGTTGAATTCTGTCATCTGCCAGAGTTTTCCCATGGACAAACCTCTCTGGTCCTATCTCCACTTCTGCATCTGCAAAATGCGAGACAGATCTCAGGAAGGTGGCATTAGATTTAATTAAGAGCCATCAAATACTCTGAGCCTTATGCTGCAGAGCAGGAATCAGAGACTGAATTCAGAGTATCCGAACTCTTCTAAAATCAGCAGGACAGAAGCACATGGAAAAGTATTATCAGGGGTTTTCAGATATGCTTATCCTCCCATTTGTGGGATTGCCCATCTGTAGCATATTCCAAATCCTGGTTAACCAGACCATCCAAGGGAGTCTTTCAACTTAAGGAAGACGGTTAGCCACCCTCTCCAGCAAATGGCTCTCATGCTATCAGGTAACATATCAGCATTTAAATTCCAGCAAATTTACATAAGAACAAGCAAAAAGAGTAGAGAACATGGAAGCCTGTTTCTACAGATTCACCTTTTATATGCCTGTTCAGAGTAGATCACTTCCTCGATGGTTTGATTTCAGGACAGATTTTCTGGTAAGGTGAACCAGCAAGAGCATCCGTGACATAAGTGGAAGGACCTGATTTACTCCAGCCCAGGGCCGTACCTGCTGAGATCAATGACAGAAGCTTATACACGATGGGGAACAAAACCGCGGCCCTTGGGGCAGATCCCTCTGCAGGATACAGTTGTTGGAGGATTTCCCTTGGATGTGGGTCACATTGAGCTTCTTTTTGTTCCTCCTCTGCTTCACCCTCTCACAGGAACAACAAATCAGTTTGCTCACACAGACTTAAGACAGCAGGAGGTCTGCTTAACTCCCAACCCTTCAAAATTAGCTAGCATCTGTTCCTGAGCATAATATCAATTAGCAAAAGTTGCAAATGACTTGGAGATCTTTGGGTGAGGGCATGAAACAGAGTGGGCACAGCACAGCCCATCCGTTAGCCACTCACACGTATAACTGACATCTTATGCAGCAGAAAGAGGTGAAACTCCATCTCTTCCTAAAGCAGTAACCAGCTCCACAGTGCAGCAGGAATAATTATATCAGGCAGTCAGTGACACTGGCTCTCTCCTGGTGTTACATGATGCCACAGCATGCAAGAGAAGTGCATTAATTCAATCCCTGAGAAGCAGCAGCAACTGGCTTTCCTTTTATTTTTGAAGAAAAAAAATAAAGCAAAAACCATCCGGATAACAGGCTGACATGCCTGACATTACAGCATTATAGGATGTGTTCTGAATTAAATATAGTGCAATCCGTGAGAAAGTCAAACAAAAGCAGGAAAATGCATATAAAATAAAGAGAACAGACGTTTATAGCATAGTGTAATCTCCAAAGGGAAAATGCCTCTCTCAGGTCTGAAAATTTCCACCAGAAATCTTGGAAATCTTACAAACCCCTCAGTATCCAACTAAAACAGCCAGGGGAGGAGAAGGGAGGGAGCAGAGACTGAGGGTCTTTCCCCAACACAATCCATCGAAAGAGGGAATGCTGTTTCCCAGTCGAGACATTTGGTATTTTTCATACAGAAATGCAGCTTTCTCTAAAGGTTCCCCAGAATGAGCCCAGAGTTTGTGGCTAACACAGACTGGCAAAACATTTGGAGGTGCTGGCCTGGGATGACAGAGGCACTTGGTGCATCTCTGAAGAGCTTCTCAGAAAGCCCACACTGTCCTTCCACAGAGCAGCTATTGATGTCTCCTGCCAGAAGCATTTTCCTTCCCCAGCGCTAAATTAGACTGGCCTCATCCGACTTAACCACACTGGAAGATGCTTGGACAAAGGCTACTTCATACTTCTGCACTGATCCATGGTGATTATATGTCTCTTGTCACTCTGGTATCTACAGTGGATTTGTCCTGACAGCATCTCTAGGAAGTAAGGCCATACCATAATGCCTGTTTTAGAGAGGCACGGAGAGATGAATGCTGCAGTTATGTGGCACAGCAGGGTCATGCAGAGATGTCAGAGCCATGCTGATGCCACATCGCATCAGGTCAATTAGCTTCCGAGGATGGCTCATGGTTTCATGATGGGGTGCAAGCATTTTGCCTTTTTTCCAGAGCAGACACATCCACAGCCAGCCCAGGTGCTCTGGCTGCACAACCTGGGCATGTCCTAAAAGGCTCGCTGCGGGTCACAGCGAAAGCCCGGGCTGGGGAGAATAGCTGACCTCAACAAAAGAAGGTCTTTCCTTACCTCCTGCAACTTTTTATCCTTACAAAAATCACAGGCCTTAAAGCGTTCCTTCAGATTGCACACAAGCAGCAAGAGACCAAGGTGCTCCAGTGACAGACACTGCAGTAACAGGGACACTTGCTCTTGGACGTTAAGGGGAGCAGGACCAAGCTCTCCCGTAACTCTGGTCTCCAGACAGCAACAGCACTAAGTCTGACAGCACTGTCAGAGCAAAGGTCCCTCTTTTAAATATGATGGCAACTCTAAGAGCTTCACTGAAAGGCAGCAAAACACCAGTCACCTCCATTAATCACCACTTCCTACATCACTTGGGAATTTAAAAAAATATTTGCCTTCCATCCTTCTTTAAATTTCAACCCTTTCGAGCCAATAACTGAAATACAGTATAGCCCCACTGAGCTTTTTGGGTTTATCAGGGCATTAACCTCACTGAGCCACTCTGAAGGCCTCACAATGCAAAACCTGAAAGTGCCTAAATTCTGCCCAGGAGAGACCATTTGTGCAGCACAAGCAGCTCGGCCCAGTGCAAAGGCTGGATGGGTTGGTGGCTTCAAACTCTCCAGTCTTTAGGAAACCCCTGGTAGCAGTGGCAAACATTGTGTTGCAGCTGCGAGCAAAGTGCTGGAGGGTGCATCCTAAAAGCAGCACAGAGCCATTAGCAGAGTGCTGCTATTAATTACATACTTGCTATTAGCAAACACACACACAAAATATTAAGGTCAGCATGATTTGCAGGCTGGCTTGGTTTTGCCCCAGTCTGTTTTGTCCAGTGCTGTTAGATTATCCAGGGAACAAAACTCCTGACCTGCTCCGCAACATCACAGATTTAGGATGGCATCTTGCAGGGGCGCTGGTTCTTCATTTAAGGGTCCCCTCAGGTGTCAGTGTGACTCCTCCTGGGTCCACCCAGTCTCCCAAAGCAAAAGGGGTGTCAAAGGCTGGAGAATCACATCTGCCGTACAATGCCCTCTTCTACCCTTCCTCGCTCCTCTCTCATAAAGGTGTAACTGCTGATTTAATCGGTGTTTTAGGCAGGGACTACACAGCTAGCCAGACCCCATTTTCACAACCTGATTTTCTTCTAAACTGGTGCAAAGCCTGGTGCAGGAATGCTGATTTATCCGATTTATACATCAGATGATCATTGATCTTGCACCCACAGAATCCATCCTTAGAGAGACTTCTGCTGCTGACACAGTTTTTAACTAGCTTTTAACTAAACCTGCTTAAAAACACACCCTTAGTTAAATTGGTAGAGCTTTGTGAGCCTGCGAGACTACTCCCCTGCTTGTACTACTATGAGAGAGATGAGATTTTTAGCTCCAAATGTATGAAACTTAATCCCTCTGTTTTCATAATCTACATCATCTCTACAGCCTGTTAGCTCCCCTTGATATATTGTCCCCTGGAAACCACGAGTAACTTCAATATTGAAACCAGAAACAATAGCTCTGAACACAATGGCACATTTTACTTCAGCAGCTCCATCTGAAATGGTATCTACTCATCTCTGTAGGACACTGCTCGTAGCTCTGGGGAGACGGAGGAGAGCAACTGCCTGACTCAGTACAATGAAGAAACCGTGCCAAGCACAACATAACCACAGGTTTTAACTCCACGCTGGGAGGAGACTCCTTTGTCTTCTTTTCTCCCTCTCTCCCTACCTCCAAACCCCAAGATGTTTTGCCTGCGTATCTGGTTCCAAACACATGCGTTTCTCGTCTTTGGGGGGATTTAGAGAGGAGTACAGACAAGAAATCCCACTGCCTGAGCAGGCAGGCGGAGCAGCACGTGTAACAGATACCTTGCTCTGGGCCTGGAGGGAGGTAAGCCAGCAGCCAGCAGGACAGGCAGCTTCCAACAGCTCAGAGCCAGTGGCCAGCCTTTCTCCCCCCAGCCCCAGCGCGGGCTCTTTGGCTCGGACACTGCCCGGCCCCAGGTGCTGGCATCTCCCCAGAATGCTCATCTGGCACGTAGGGACAACAAAAGTGTTCAGTGTGCAGGAAGGACGGACTCCAAGCCATGGTTGCCCACATGGGCTTGCAATGGAGGGAGGGAAGGATTTCCGTGCTAGAAGGTAAGAACAAACCTAGGCTTGCAACGATCTGTCCTTATCAGTGCCTATTGCAATGGCATCTCATGGACTGGTTTCTCTCTGCAGATTTCTTTCTGGGCAGGGGAGACAAAGACCATGGGTATCAGTAAAGCTGTTTTAAAGAGACCTCCTGTCACTAGCACAACCACACAACACAGAGACCTCAGCTGGGCACTCAAACCCACGCCAGCTCCTTCCAATCACTGCCCTGACACGCAGCATGCACACTGTTCACTATTTAAAAAAGAAAAGGGGGATTTGAGTCCTTAAAGCCCGTGCCCAGAAGAAAGATCTCAGGGGACCTGCACAGCTGTCCCAAAAGACCTTGCAAATGAACCAGACCATGACACAAGACTGCACTGGAAGGAGGGACAACACGTCCTGCAGGAAACACATCCCTCCTAAGAAGGGAGGCTGGGACTGAAACATTATTTTTTTAAGTAGAATTCTGGCTGAGGAGCTTTGTTAATTTAATTGAGAACGAAAGCAAACCCTGGGAAAGTAGATGGGTTTGGACGGCCGCCGTTGCAGCTGCGCGTGTGCTGCTCGGAGCAGGGTGGGCACAGTCAGTGTTTACGGGGCCTCCACGTGACGCTCTGCACGCTCGTGCGTTACTCCAGGATTTCCATTCAGACAGTAATCATCCGTCCCTGGACTCACCGCTCGCGGACCAGATGGTATTCCATGCATTATACCAACTAATCACATGTAATATTTGGCAGGGTATTAAAAGCATCGATGGAGGTCTTTGACAACCGTGGGGGTTTTTTTGGTCTTTTTTAATCTCAGTAGCTTTTAAGTGGCGCAGGCACATTGTCAAGAAATACTGTCAGGGCTGTGACTTTCCCAAACATGCAGATGATAAAACGGCTACAAGTTGTGAGGGACAAACAGCACACGGAGGCAGACGTCTATACCCGAGAGGAGAGGGACTCCTTCCAGTTCCATCCTCCCATCAGGAGGTTTCCAGCCTCTATCCCTGACTGGTGGCATTTGCGAGACCTGACAGTGGGACCGTGGCCAGCAGGACTAGGCTGAGGAGGTACCTGGCACGCTTGGACCTGCCACAGGCAGCACAGTGCTGTCTTGAAATCCAGAGCTGTGGCATCCATGCAGGAGATACTTCTCCCATCCCCATCAGGGCAGCAGTTCTCCAAGCTTCAAGCCGAGGGTGTCTGCAGAGGCACGTGGGCTGCACACCAGCACCCCTTGCTTCATAGGCAGCTGACCATGTGTCCACCTTGCCAGTGAGCATCCATACCTGCTCTCCTCTGGCAGATGCTCTCCCCATGACATGAGGAGACGCGCGTCACAAGGGACCGTTTGTACATAACTGGGCACATACTCTGCATAAAATGAAAACACAAGTTTTCTCCAGCCTGTCTGGCCACTGTGGCCAGGTGAAGGATACACACTGATTATATGACGCAGGCGTGCTTGGGTGATGCAAGGAAAGAGTCCTGGGGAGAGCAAGCTGCAGGGAACAGGTAGCCACAACAACTCATCCCATCCAGCAGCTCCTTCCCAAACATTTCTGAGAGGAAGAAGGTGACCTACAAGCTGCTTTGGTGGCCAGGCTGATGTCTGCCCAGGACAAGATCAGCGAGGATGCAGATTTCTATGCCTTTCCATATCTTGTGGCCAGCTTTAGAAGTTGGATGGAGCAGACAAGCAGGCGAAACAACGATGACAGTCATCTTGAATTGACCCTGCTGGGCACTGGGCATTGCACAGGCACTCAGGACTATTTTTCATCCTCCCTGTGGGTTTGCAGTCATCTATTCTGTCCTCCTCCCTGTCACACAAAGCCACAACAGAGACAGAAGGATGACCAAATTGTGGAAACATCCTCACAGATGTGTTGGAAAGTTCGAATCTATTGAACAAGCTGCAGGTACCACACAGATCTTTTCTGTCCTAGCCCCTGGCTCTGGCAAGGAATTTACATTTCACAGGCAGCCCTCCTCCCCAAAAATTACTTGATGACGCTTTGTCACAGAAAGCATCCAATAACATGATAACTTGCAACAAGGAGATTCAGGCCACATCCACATCCTGTAATTCTCTTACGAGCAGCAGCCAAGCTGCCTGATGGCACCGCGGTATCTAGACCTGGCTGCTGGTTTTGTGAGCTTGTGTGATCCTTGTGTGCTCCGTAGGGTTATTTATTTGATTAGCTTTTAGCACCTCAGCATTACGGCTGTAAGTGATCAGAGTACAGCTTCCCTATGAAATTGCCACTTCAGCCATCTACAGAATCTATCCCTAAAACTTCAATTAAAAAAAAAAAAATCCCAAGAGAGAATTGAAGTGGGGAGGAGGTGGGAGGAAGAACGACACCTCAGTTGCCTTTTACAATGACTCAAGCAACTTCAAAAATTTAAGTTCCACATATGTACCCCGCTGAGGGCATGATGGACTATTTCAGAGCACAGAATGGCCCATTTTCCATTAGAAAGCAAGACACACACTACTGTTCACCTCCCTTCGTTATCAAACAGGGACAGAAAAGGGCATGGGAGGGCAGCAACTACACACCTGCGGCCAGCATGCATGTAAGCACAGTTAGCTGCTCGTTGCCAGCAACCCAGATGCAAAGCTATCCTGCTTAATTAGGGCTTCCTTTGGGGGGAAACCTTGGCTCAAGTAACTGAACAAATAAATTACACTACCAGACACACACGCATACAGACAAATAACCTATTTTTCTCAGCCAGGTGCAGACAATTGTTTCTAGCCCTTCATCTGGGGCTGGTGCACTTCTCTCCATGAGGTCAGATGCAGAACGTTGTGCTGGCCAGGAATGGAGGAAAACCTGAGAGTGGCTTAAGAAAAACAGAAGCAAAACTCAGAAGAAATTTTCCCCACTCTAACAGGTGCAGAGATGCGATTATACGTGCTCCAACACACAGGCTTTTAACGGGGCCTCCGTGTTACACTGCAGATCTAACATGGTTAAGGAGGCTTTGAAATCTCACCCTGCTTTGAACCTGGCAGATTAGTATCAAGATGGAGAAGGATTTGAAGCTGGAGGAAGATGCTCATATTTCGAAAGCAAGCACCAGCAGATAAAGGGGCAAGCAAAGGGACTGTTCTCCATTATAGGCTGCAAGAGCAGCCTGGGCAGGCGATCCCCTTGCCTGGATGTGGGACTGAACAGCATTAAACGATGCAAATACAACAGAGGCTTGAAAACAAAAACAAATTTCCCTTCTTAGCCATATTGAGGCATGCAACAAGGCAAATAGCCAGACAGCTTCACTTGCCTTTCTGCTAAAACAAAGCAGAAGAGTATGATTCAAACATCAATGCTTCCAACGACAGATGGCTGACACTGTAATAGTATCTCATCTACTTAAAAGCATCTCTCAAATGTCAAAGGTGGAAAAAGAACTCCAAACATTATATCCTGAATGTGTCCCTCGAGGTATTGCTTCCAGATTTGATCCATGCAGAAAAAAACCTATTTCTAACATCAGATAGGAATATAGAGAAAGGAGGGAAAACTAAGGAGAAGCAGAGATACTGCTGCGGGGTTATGGGGTTGATTCTCAGCATAATGCTGACTTGCAGGAATCCACCAGGTCCAGGAGATGTGCAGGTGCCTTGTGTGCCTGCAAGCAGACGAAAAAACAACAAAACTACTCAGAAAAGCAAGAGGAAGAGCTGATTTCTGCAAAGTCAGTGATTTCTAGGTTGCAGGACTATTTTTCCATGCTTGGGCACTTCATGCAAAGGTGATTCTTTTTTCCACGATGCCACTGGATTTTCAGGTACAACCAAATTCCCTTCCCAGGGAAACCTCTCTTATGTTTGCCTTCTCAACTGAGAAGCCTCCAGGAGCTAATACAGTGCCACTGACAGCAGTGAGCACACAGGGACTGCGTAGGCAATGAATAACTACAAACTGGCTTATACTCTTTACCGAGAGAGTGGTCAAACACTGGAACAGGATTCCTAGAGATGTGGTCGATGCCCCAAGCCTGTCCGTGTTTAAGAGGTGTTTGAACCTTAATAACATACTTTAACTTTTGGTCAGCCCTGAAGTGGTCAGGCAGTTGGACTAGTCTCTTCCAACTGAAATACTCTATTCTGTTCTAATACTGAAGCCTTGTAGGATGGACATACCACAAGAATTTCTGTATTTCTCATGTTCAAAATGATGACAATCTCACACGATGAGAATTTTCTGTGAACTTTCACTGTCCTTGGACCAGAACTCAATACCCAGAACTGAATTTCAAACTCCACATGAGAACAAAACGATCAGTCTGAGTTTTCACTGTGATTCCAGTCACCGTTGCATCTGGGCACCTGATGGACATGAATGAATTTATCCTCTGAAAATCCATGGAAGATGAAAGCTTTTACAGAACAGAGAATCACAAGCCCAAGTCTCTAAACCCCAGTTTTTCTGCTTTAGTCAGGGCAGGGTTAAAGGAAAAACAAAACAAAACAAAACAGTGTTCCTCCTTCCAGCCCTTGTGGTGCTTCAACCACCCTCAGAAAACAAGACACAACGCCAATACACCTTATGTGTCTTTAGACTATGAATTACAGTTTGCACCAGACATAGAAGTACAAGAGATCGCTGTTAAACCTGCCACCCCCATGGAGAAAAACAGCCCCCAGTGCTGGTGGGCTGGAGCACATGGAAGCTGTGACTGTAACCTTCCCCGCACAAAGCTCTGGCTGCTGATCTCCCAAGGGCAGGGGCACAACCAGTGTCCAGCCCCAGCACCTCGATCCTGAAGTCTCACCGTAGCTGTCCTCGTCTCCCTTCCCTGCATCGGTAAAACACTGCTAGGAACGTAATCTTTTTATCTCAACAGGAAGCTCCCAAGCTTAACTAATCATGGTGAACAAAGGGATTATTTCTTTCAACTTATATTCACCAGGCCTTGCGGCTTTTCACGCATTTTCCAGCCCCTAACACCAGTGAGACCTACCTCTGCTCAGAGCTGGTATGTGCTACTGAAACATAAATAAATTAACAGGTCACCACAAGGGAAGGAAAGAGTTAGTTTTCCATTCTGAAGACTGACTTACTTGAGAGCCTGACGTATCTGAAATCAATTTTTAAAAATATATTTAAAGGGCTCTCTTTTATAGAGGGACTTTGTTATGAAGTGGAAAATTCACAGCTCCTAACATCAAGCCATGGGTGGAGGGCGTCTGGAGTATGAATTAAAAATAATGTGGTTGTTTGCAGAAATTAGCGGCACCGATTTAAATCCACAACCCCCTCCCTCCTCAAATAATCACCCTGTGAATGGAGGTGGTTTATGAAGCCCTCTGGAAAATGTTCCCCATGGCCTCCATTCCGAACCCAAAATAAAATACATCACACTGCAGCAAATACTTCACCAGGGTGCTGCTCTCTCTTCCCTCCAACCCACGCCTCCCATTTGTTGCTAATTAAATAAAACAGCAGGTGCTTAGACCACAAGTGCGGCAGGGCTGCAGCGAGCACAGTGATTAAACCCCCCTGGAATGTCTTCTTGGAGAGCTGCATCTTTCTAGGGACAGGACTCGACGAGGAAAGATGAGATTAGAGGCAGGGGATGGGTGGATCTTTGGCTGCGAGCTCCAGGACCAGAGGGTGCTTTCAAAGGATGGGTCATTAGAAGCATCAGGTTTCTGGGGAAGACGCTGGCTCCTCTCTGTTTTGCCAAGCCATCTTCCCAGCATCCTCAGTACGGGGTGAATGCAATGCAGCATGCTCTGCCCCTAGGCTGGAGACATCTCCTTTCTCGCCCAGTTGAGACCCATCATCCCAACGCAGAGCAGCCTTCCCTATAGCACGGTGTGTGTGAGCAACTCAAATCTTCAGGCAATGATTAGCAACAGTCCCTGAGGCAGAAGCCATCCCAGCTTAACCCTGGGCAAGGCCAGTGAATGGATGCACAATGAGCCGGGGTGTCAGAGCTGGCTGGGAAGGTTATCAGCCACATCCAAACACGGAACACATCAGGCCACACTAATGAGATGTTGCTAGCTGCCACCCAGAGTGAATGGGTGCAAGCCTGGCGATAAGTTTTGTTACAGCAGCTCATGCTTTGGGCATGTTCTCACACCATGACTCCCAGTGCACCCGGTCACCTGCTCACCTCCACGCTGTGATCCCATCCACAGGCACTGTTCAGCATGGACTGAACCTGCCCCATTTCCTTCATATGAAAGAAAACGGCCCTTGATGCCACCAACACCATCACCAAGCCTCATCTCCCAAGACCAGAAATCAAGCAAATCAAAAGGCAAATGCTATTCTGTTATGGATAGGGTATCCATAACCCTATCCAATGCTGTAGGAAATGGATGGACATGGAGCAAGGAGCACTTATGGCAGCCAGAGCTGAGTGCCCCATCAAACCAGCTCTCCCCTGCATCCTACTCTGGGGCCTCCTGGTTTCACCCTAGCAAAGGCTTTCCCCAGCTTGCCGCACACCCCATCAATAGCCATGCTCCCTCCCATCCCAGCATGCCAGTCCCGCTATGGTGACTTCCCATCAGGACAAGCTGGGATGACTTTAGTCACCCAAATGGCACCAGTGATAACTAATGCAAGGGGACCCTAAACCAGTTACCAACTGGGATAACATGATACAAGCCTGGAAATAAACTCCCTTCTACAAATTCCACTCCTGGCAGCAAAAGTCCACGAGACCAGGACATAATCCCAAGAAAGAAAAGCACTGTTTATATTTCTGCTGAGCAGTTCACTTCTATTTGGTCACTCTGCTGACATTTCGATTCTTCACCAAACCCTGTTAGAAATGGGTGGGGGCTTGGGGGGAGGAGAGGGAACATGGTCATTAAGGTCTGGCTTAGCTACTGTAATACAACCAACTTTTTGGCTCTGTTAAAAAGACTCCCAGCCAAAGACTTCAAAGAATTTTACAAACATTAATGAATAAACTTTCTCCAGGAGGGCTGATTATAGTCCCCATTTTATGGGTGGGCATTTCCAGATAACCTCCCTGCCACACCAGCAGTTCCCCGCTCCCCTTTCCACACCGCAGACTCCCGGCTCCTAATTACACAAAAAAACATTCCCACACTAAGGCAGTGAAACATATTTTGACCTAAGAGAGTGGAATAGGATTTGACATGAGGTTTCTTAACAGCATCAGGCAGGAAACTGCAGCCCTAGTGCTCCTGCAGCCCACAGCACAGCCCTGCTCAGCTGTATAATCCAGGGTTTGACCCACACCCAGAACGAGCCCAAAACTTTGTAGGGCTTCTCACTACCCTGGAAATCCTTTTTGCAAACTTCTCCCTTTGCTTAAGGATAGCCAGGGATCACCTTCGTCAAACACACCACCCTTTACTGCCCCATCTGCCTTATTCTCAGATCCCAATGGCAACCGAATCTCTGCCACCTCCTGAGACACCAAATGCTAAATCCTACCCTTACCTGCAAGCGAGATGTGTCAGAGACTGGCACCCTCTGACCCTCAGCACAGTAACATGAGCGTCACAGACAACCACACAGGTTTTTGCAAAGCTGCACTAACAGCCACCAACGCACCAAAAGCTACGAGACAACCCGGACTTGTTACAGGGACACAGGGGTTCACCGTGTGCCATCCCACAATATTTTTTCCTCACCAGGAAGACACACCAGTTTTGCTCAGGCAGCAGTAGCAGCACATCACTGCAGTGACCAGGACAACCCTGGTTTTGGATTTCAAAGCTCCCAAGACCACAGAGAGGCCAAAACGTCCCAACTCACTGGGTTGTCAAAAGCCATAGATCAGACAGATAAAAAGAAAAGCCTGTGAAATCCTTTTTGCTCCAGGTGGATAACTTACACTCCCTGTAAGGCAAAACTTTGATCATTGAACTCACCTTAGTCCTTCGAAATAATTTTTTCCCTGTTATCATTTTACTTAGTCCTTTTCTCCTTTGTTTTCCAATTGCTTCCCATCTGGCATTTTCCTCTGCTTCACACAGTGTTTTCTTGATTTGTCATTCACCTCTCTCAGAACACCTGGCTGAAGGTAGTGGCTCAGCAAGTCCCACTGGTTTTCTTAACACACCCTTAAAAAACCCAAATGCATCAGGATCCAGGCACACAGCTCCAATGGTAACTCAGTTTGGAAAAAAAACCAACCAACCAACAAACCAACCAAAAAACGCTAAATCAATTAGGATCTGCTCTTGACTGCACCTGGTGAATAAGAAACATCTCTGCATCAACACTGATGCCTCATGAACAGCTTTGGTACAGAGCCCTGCTTGTGCTGCAGATTTACAGAAGTTATCTTAAACACACAGGGATGCTTTTCTGAGTCTCCACTTGGTCCTTCACAAGCTTGTTCACAGCTTCTGTTGAACAAGAACTTGTCAGCAACTCTCTCCACTCCAAAGCATGGGCCTCCTCACTGGACCGCAACTACTGCTCGGCTCCGCTGGCTTTCACCCTCGTAGGGTCTCGGCTGCACTCCAAGGAGTCCCATGTGCACAGACCCACTTGCACCATTAGCGACAGATGCAGCTGCAGGCCTGAACAGTGTGATCTGGTGCTACATACCTGCGGATCCTACCCAGAATTAAGCTCTCAAGATTTAGACCTGGGAATGCTGTGGGTCAGAAACACACCCATGGCATGCTCCTAGGACACCCTCCTCTCATACACATACCATGGGACCATCAACCCTGCTGTGCTTCTGGGCACGAGCAGAGAAGAGCAAATGCTAACCAACAGTTAAATGGGGTAGCTTCAGAAAACTACAGGCAGTGCCAAAGGATCTGACATACTGTAAGAGTTCAAGTCCTTCCTTTCCTGCATGGATCCGGTACACCAGCTCTCAGCTCTCTCCTTTTAAATGAAAAGCAAAAGGCAGAGAGGAAAGCCCTTAGTTTGGCCGGGTGTTGTTCAAACAGGGCACCCAGTAAGGAGGGCGCACCAAGCTGTTCCCACAGAGTAGGACTCCTCTTGCTTTCTGCACAACTTCGCCATCATCTGCTCAGCAGCGTGGCTCCTCTGTGGGTTTTGCTGTCCTGACTGCTCTGCTGGAGGCTCACCAATGCTTCCCCTGAAGGAGGGAAAGAGGAAACTGCAGAAGAGAGTTCCACAGTGGGAATACTTGTGTTTGCACAAGATATGAAACCGCTCTGGCTACAGAAAAGGAGAAGCATGCCGTGACTCGAGGCAAGCAGGAAGGGAATAAGGTGGAAAACATACTCCCAACTTCACGCTTCATATGCCGCTTCTGCAGAAAAGGTCAGTTATTCAGGTGCTACAGAAAAGAAACAAATAGCACCCAACGCTCATAGACCAGGCTGGGGAGAGCCTGATCAAGAGCCTTTCCTGTGGCAGGCAAGACTATGCATAGTCCACAGTAGAAGAGACACCAGCTGATGCTTTTGTTTGTCTGGTAAGCAAACCCTGGTGTAACAGGACCAAGAGCTCCGGCTCCTTCCAGACACAGCCTTCCCACATCTGAGCGTGTAAGAGCAGAAAGCCAGGAGGGCTGAGGTGGCAGAGAAAAGAGCCCTGACAGAGCCCTGCATAACCTTTCCATGAGGGCTGGACAATTTTCTATTTGCACTTAAATGCAGTAATGTAAATAAACTCCCCGTAACCCTTGCAGGGCTATTTAGGACGCTTGCGAAAACAACCAGCCCCTCTCATCGCGAGCCAAGGGATGCGAACACAACTGGCACTTCTCATCTCAGTCTCCGCACACTTAATGAAAGTGAAGGATTGTGTTCCCCGCACAAAAGCGGAATTGTGTTTCAGGGCTGGGGGTGTGAACTCCGCGCGATTTTCCGGCAGTATAAATAATTGAAAGCTGAGTACGATTAGGGGAGAGTGGCAAAGTGGTGGAGGGGGTGGAATTGTCATGCCTGAACTTCTTGGGCTTGGGTGCTTCAGGGAAGAAAGGCCACAGAAAAAATCCTGCCGAAGAATTTAATTTTCACACAGAGATTCCAGAAGAAAAAAAGAAAAGGCTGATCTTGATCTGTGGTAAAAAAGGAAATACGCTAATAAAGCAGCACTTGGAAAATTCACTGCCTGTGCGAGAGCAGCCCCAGAGCTGTAGCTTTGGCTGGGGCCAGTCCCACAGCCAAACTGCTCTCCTATGTTTTATTGTTCCAGCAAACAAAACCTGGAACAAGGTTAACAAACAAGTGGACTCCTCCCAAGGCTGAGGTTTAAATCCTGCTGTGGAGACCTAATGGGCTATGACGAGACCTTCCAACACCAGAATAACGGAGATGGAGGTAGGATAACACGGGAGGTATATGTTGAGCCTTGGCATGCTCTGCTGAACACAGACTTTCACAGCCCAGTTTTACCATGATTCTGCATAATCCCTTGTATGACACATCATCCAGAGACAAAACCGGGAGGCATGGATCCAATACCAAAATTTTCTGTCACGGTTCAGAATTTTTGGCAATTTCAGGAATGTTTTTCTAAACATGTGCTTTCCCTTAGCACCACAACCTTACGGGGATTCATGCATCCTGATGCATTTGATTTTAACATGAAAAGCAACCAACAGCTATGAAATAGGTCTGAATCCTCCTCAGCTGATATAAGTCAACTCAGATCATTTGGGAAAACTTGCTGCTTTTCCTCTCTGTGGCTGTATCCAAGAGAGTCCTCCCCACATTGCAGGGTCCCCACCATCCTCAGCCTCTGGGTCAGCAATAAGCAGCGGATGTAGGTACTGATAACAAGAACAACTTACACAAACCAAACCTCTAGAAAGTAAGGGAACAAGTCACATCAAATAACCCTTTTGACTAGTTTCACTGCTTTCTGTGCTTGCTAGAGGCCCATAAATGGAATCTGATGTTCTTCAGGTATTCCTTGAAGGACCTTTTCAGGCAACAAGCTTGTGTAGTTCAGATGGTGGATGCAGAGTATGTGACAGTAGGATATAAGCTAACCTTCCTGCTCCCTAGCAGACTGGCTTTAATCCTTTGTAAGGCAGGTTCCCACTCTAGACAATGTGAATTCATCCACTAGGAAATCTGCTATCCATCACAGTTCCGCAGCACTCCCTTGAGATTCTTGCATTGGACAAACCTGCTAAAGTTAAACTCTTTCTAGATAATTTATAAAAAAAATGCATGCATGCAAAAAGCAGGCAAAGCAATTTGTTTATAGGTTCCAAATAATATCCACAGAGACTTTTCCAGTCTTTGTCCTGTTCTAAAAATACTATTCCATGAATATGTGAGCATCTGGTAACGTGGCATTACTTCACAGCTGTCAGAACCGAACAGAAGAGAGAAGCTGAACCAGAAACCGGCACCACAGTTGAACTTTCCCAAATTTTTCCAAAAGCTTACACAGCTTTAGGTCAAGAGCCTCCAGTGCAAGCTTCTCTCTCATACTCAAAGTCCATACACCCTCTAAAAAACCCATCCCACTGGGCTCTTAATAAGCAGTGAGAGTTCATCACTGCTGAGCTCTGCCACTCATTTAATTTCTAAGACATCCCTGACTGTACCTGTAACTGCAGCCAGGGAAAGCTCTGGTCCAGCTGCTCAGGCTCTGAGCAGTTGCTGGGGGCTTCTAACCAGCATGATTGCCATAGCCGCTATTTTGGAGATCAAGTCTCCTGGGGGAACTCTGCTTTGTGAGCTCTCACTCTCCACCTGAAATCGGAGCCACTTTGTAACTCCACACTCCCCTCCGAACCCCCCGAGGCCCTCCTCCATGAAGCAGAGCTGGCAGTCATCACCATCCCAGCACAGTCACACACCTCGGAGATGGACTTCACGCTCTCCCCTGGTTGATGAGGTTAACAGAGCACTCAATGCAGGCTCCAGGCCTTGTGAAATCATGCAGAGCAAAACCCAAACCTTAGCATCGGTCGAGACAGTTTCCACAGCATTGCCCACCTCAGATCACGCACCATCCAAGCACCGCACTCTGCGGTTGCACAGCACTTTGGGGAAGCAGCAGACCAAAACCCCACAGTTCCCTTGGTCCCAGGGCCACAGGCTCTTGTCTTATCAAATAAAATTTATCTGCTGGCCAAAAGTACACAGTTGAGCAATTCTGATTTAGTCCAGCAGGGAAGGGATCAGGGATACGTTTGTGTGCATCCACACACACACTCTCCCTAGAGTGTGGATGGAACATGCTCTCCAAGAAGGTTGAGGAACAGCAGTAGGACACCATGTATAGTTAAAAGGATCCAGTAAAGAGAGAACAATCTCTTTGTGATGCTCCCAATCTTTCAAAAAAAAAACAACAAACAACCGATCCCTACTTATTTGCCTAACTACATATAGAGCCCAGAGCTTAAGTAAAGTTTGTTTTACTTCTAAGATCACAAGCCTGCCTAAAGAAGAACTACATATTGAACATTAACAAAGATCTGCCAGAGTTGAACTTCTGCTCAGAGGCTGCAAAAGGCAGGAAATCAGCAGCAAGAGTGCTGATTCAGCAATCTGAGCAGATCACTATTTGAGCAGTCCCTCTGGAGAGGCTCAGATTGTTGCAGCACTGCACACGAGGAGATCACAAAGATGGAGGGGAAAGCTCCTCTTCAGAGCAGCCTGCCACTCGATGTCATGCTCCTGTAAGACCTTAGAAGTGAATTAGCATTTAATCTGAGTCAGATAAGGCAAAAGCTTCTTGATGTTGTGATGAAATATTTCAACACTACTGATTCCATGCATAGGACACGAACACCAGAAATAAAGACTTGTCAACATCCAGGAGAATATCACTATTGTATGGAACAATGCCCATGTGGTGCAATGACTCCAAACAGCATCCGTCACAGTCACCAATAGCATGGTGGTGCCCAGGACCCTGGTCTTGTGCAGCAAGGGAATGGAGGAGGACACAACCCTCACAGATGCAGCTTCCAGAGACTCCTGACCCACTGTGAGGGTCAGGAGAATCACTCAACCAGAGACCCAAAACCTCATTGTCAGCTTGTCCAGAACATGTAAGACTCCTGTGGGTGTTCCTGGTATTGCAAAACCTTTTGTGCACAGTGAGAGGTTATGATGGCACCGTTGAGAGACTCACCTTTGACCCATGGCAGACCCTAGAGAAAACAAAAGCCTTAATCCTTTAATAACAAAATCCATTCCCTACTGTTATAGAGGGGCGTCTCTATTGAATCCTCAGACCACTGAGACGGGGTAGCGCGGGTATCACTTCTGTTCTTGCCTTGCTGCCATCACACCCTGAGGAGCTGGCTAAGTCACCACCTCACTTTCTAAGCTCACTTGTGTCCTGGCCAGACCTGCACAAGGCAGGGGAGTATATTAAATCGGCACTGAGCAGTAACTACCACCCAGTAGCCACCATGCAGAAGACTCTCACGCTGCATCATACGGGCAATATTCAAGTGTCAGCCTCACCAGCACCCAAGTGCAGAAGTACGAAGGGGAGGGTTTCCATAGGCTGGGTCGCTCTCTCAACTGCAGGTTGTTTGCCATGTTTGTTGAACGTGGCCTCTATTGTAGCTCGGCAGGCACTTTGCCATTTCCCCATCATGGCCCTCATCTTTGTCTGACGTGTAAAGTCTCTTTAAGAACAAATACTGGAAGCTCAACAGATTGTTTTGCCAAGCAAACATTTAAATAATGATGGAAATAAGAATTATAAACAATTCTGTTTATTCATTGAAGACAAAGATACTGCCCTAAGCCAGCTGGTATCCTAAGGCGCTGACCGAGGGCTAAAAGGACAAGTAGTATTTAAGTAGCCTTTAAATCAGCTGAGACAATCATTCCCAGCTCAATAACCATATCAACTATTCACTTTTTTTCCAGGGGAATCTCAATTTCCCCAGCAAGTCCTGTTACTGGCAAGCTTGCCACTGGGCTACTTTTCTGAGGTCAGGCATCAGGGTGTCTCTGCTACTAAGAGCCAGGTCTTGCAGGCACGGCAGCACCGGGAGCTCCAGCACAGCTGCCGAAACATGGGAGGCACGGTCAGTGCCCACAGCCAGCGGCTCAGGGCTGCTCCTAGAAACCTGGCTTTCTGCATCACCTGCAAACGTTGCCACTGCCGGCCTCTCCACATGCTGTCCGAGACAGTGGCAGTAGGCAACTGGCTCCTGTTTACTCGGAAGAAAGGACGTGCCATTTCTCCCCAGGGAGCCGGCACTGACCTTTGAGAACAGACATGTTGACAGAGCCACATTCAGATTTCCTCTGAATTTTCCCAGGGTTGTTTCAGTTTCAGCCCTACTCTTAAGGAAGCTGTTTTCAAATCAAACCCTACATCCCAACTGCTGGAGTAACTCCATCCCCACAGCCCTGTGACTATCAGAGATGGTCCTGATGCCAGGCCCTGGGAGTGAACCTCACAGGTCAGATACGGAGCCAGATCTTTGGTCTGGAGGACAATTTCACAGCAGCTCTCAATGTCTACAGCAGGGCCAGGATACAAAGGCCCAGCATCCGACACCAAGGGAACAGGAGCAGATAAAACATGATCCTTGCAAGCCAGACCACCCTGGCCAAGGCCAGTACAGCCCAGAGCAAAGCGAAGCGCATGCTTCGACCGAAGAGCCCAGATCCCCCGCTGTGAATGCAGCCCAGCAGGAGCACCAACACCAGTAGGTAAAATCTTCTCTTTCTCCCCCTTTGTCTTGTTTCACTGTGCACTCGCACCACAGCTCAGTACAACCCTCTGCCACGCCGCTCCTCCCCACCTCCTCCTATTCAACCCCACCTTCTCCTCCAGCTTTCCTGCCTGTTCCCATATGCACCCTCAGATGCACACACATAGCCCACGGAAACACTCCCTGAGCTCGTCAGAGGCTGGGAATCTTTTTAACTCAAACCTCCCACGCTGCGAGAGGGGCAAGCTGCATCACGCGCAGAACCACACCAACAGCTCTCCTTCCCTTCCCACACTGCCAGGAGCTACGTGTGCGGTGGCATCTACAGAAGAGAGCATCACACATTGCCAAGCAACCCTGCTGCAGTGGACGGCAAAGACGACCAAGTGGTGACACTACTCATCCTGCTACAAAGGCCCAGTGGGTTGAGGGTTAGGAGGTAGCACTTGCAGACGCGGGAACATGCCTGCCCCATTGCATTCTTACCTATACTCTCCACCATGGATCAATTTAGTGCATGCTTGAGCTTGTCCATTCACCGCTCCTGCAGAGCTAAATGTTACAACATGAAACATCATAGGTCCTACAAAAACAGTCAATACTGAGTTAGGCTGCACTGGACCACCAGATTTAGGGACTGTGGGTCTCCACGTGGGCAATTAACCCAAATTAAGTAATAGTGAATATATACAATTCCATCAGAATCCCACCAGACACCTACCCTGCGAGCACCCTGCATCAATTCCCTCTTTGCTGTGCCCCACAAAGCCTACACCTCGAAGCTACCAGGTCCTGTTTTGAATCACAGTGACACAGTGAAGTGGAGGGTGCTCAGGCATGTGTGGCAGAGTTAAACACCAAACTGGAAAAGAGAGTGGGTGTTACAATATTCGATACAGCTTGGGGTAACAGAGAAAGGGATGTTTGTACAGAAGAGCACATAACGGAAGAATGACCAATAGCAGCAGCATTCGAGTGAACTCCAGTCCAAGTAACAAAAGCAGAGATACGGATTGCAATTACTGTTTTTTTATAGTACCATTTTTGTTTAATGTGCTCTTCAACGCTCAGTTACTCCATTATAGCACTATAAACAATCAGGATGACCCCAGCAATAACAAATGAAGCTCTTGATGTTTTATCATCAGCCTGGAAACAACTTACATCTCTTTCTGCTCCCTAATAAAATTCTTGATATTCTTTATTTTTTTAATGTTCTAATTGGCTGCTAGTGAGTTCCTCTTTCTGCACCACTTTGAAGAAAATCTGCTTAGATCAGCAGACCGCATCAGGCAGATAAATTTTTGCTAACTAGTACACAAAGCCAATGCTTGAACAGAGCCTTGTTTATTTGCCTTTTCAAAATTGTGACATTTCAGACGTCTCCTTGCAGCCAAAATGTCTGTGTGGGTCATTGTGCAGATCTGCCTACCTAACATTCCTGCCATGGCTTCAGCAAGGACATCGTTTGCCTCTCGTGCAGCCAGAAACATAACGTGGGATTACGGCATGCTGCTAAAGCCAGCTGCTGCGTTTTGCCTGGGAGAAAGCTGCATTTTGCTATTGTGAGAAAGAATCTTCTGCACATGGAGACCTAGCCAATGTCATGGGAGCAACAGAGAGGCTGGTATTCGAGCACAGGGTTAGGTCTGTCTGTCGAGGCTCCAGTCATAGATTTCATAGAATTTCTAGGTTAGAAAAGACCTTAGAGATCATCCAGTCCAGCCGTCCCTAATCTCCCATTAAACCATATCCCTAAGTAGTTCATCCACCCTTTTCTTAAACACATCCAGGGATGGAGACTCAACCACCTCCCTGGGCAGCCTATTCCAGTGGCTGACAACCCTTTCAGAGAAGAAATTCTTTCTAACATCCAATCTGAATCTCCCCTGACTAAGCTTACGACTCCAGGCACCGTGTGAGACAGGCACGAAACCAGATCAGAACATTTAGAGTGACCGGATAAAATGCAGAAGATGAGCCACTGGTGATTCAAGCTAAGACACCAGGCACTGAAGCATGGTCACATTTTCCCTGCTCGCTTTGCTGGAGAGAGGGTTTCTCAGCAGCAAGGGGCAGCACCCAACTGGGGTCATAACATCTATAAAAAGCCAAAGGTGGTACTAAGCAACTGGCAGGGAGAGGTGGGGAGTGGGGTAAGAGCCACCCTGCCTACTTGCCAGCTGAAAACACTGTTGTTGCTTCCCAGCCCAGTGTGGCCACTGGGAGGGTGACCTGGCTGCATCCCCACACTTCTACACCTTATGCTTTGGGTAATTATTTATGCACAGACTCAGCTGCAAATCCCCATTCTTATAATAGCCTCCAAAAGCACTTTCCAGCAAGAAAATGAAAAACATGAGCCTTACATCTGTAGATACTTTTT
The DNA here is from genome assembly GCF_009769465.1 of Tauraco erythrolophus. Classification (NCBI taxonomy): domain Eukaryota; kingdom Metazoa; phylum Chordata; class Aves; order Musophagiformes; family Musophagidae; genus Tauraco; species Tauraco erythrolophus. The sequence goes on along the minus strand of NC_141473.1, from coordinate 14,107,052 downwards.
ACTGCACAGTGGAAATGCCAGAAGTTATCCCTGCTATCCCAGTAAAACAGTGTCCTTTCTCAGCATCTTTGGGGGACAACAGGAGCATTGCCAATCTCAACTACCATCTCAGGAGAGATTCTACTACCACCACTAGCAAATCCATCAGACTGAATTCAAGGAACATGCCCGAATTAGCCACTGGCCTGTCATGAGGGCCAGCACTAGCTACATGCCGTGTTCACATCACCGTGTCTCCCAGTGATGGGCACCTCAACGCTCCTCCATTCTGCATCGCAGGCAAGAGCCAAGCACCCAGGTGCAGAGTGCATCAGAAAGCAGCACTTAAAAAATATTACATTATGAGGTGGCTTTGACCCCATGGGGTGCTCAGGTGCACATGTCTCCCCAGGGTGAAAGACAACAGATAATTGGACTTGACAAGCAATTTATCGTAATGCTTTCATCTATGCAGAGTTAATTCAATACTTTCAATCCTATTTACTGAAACGTTGGCACCCACATGTATTCTGCTGCCGTCATTTGACCCACCTAAGATGCGACTTGGTTGCACAATTAAATGATGCAGCAACGCCCTGATTTAATTTAAGCCTGTATTTATAGATCTCTAGCCCTCGCTGCAGCAGCGCAGGGCTGACACTTGGCTTGTTGCATTGGGTTCTGTTTGCTGTACTTCTCACACCTTCATGGGGCAAACTCCAGCTTCCAAATCCCATGGTACGTCCAGTCTCACTGTCCTATTATTCATCTTGAAAACAGCCTGACTCCCCAGTCAAGCATATGCACTGCTGAAACAGCACGATCGAACACTTCTGGAGTTTGAATCCTTAGACAGAGCAGCCACTTCCTGCCCGCTGTGCCTAAGACAATTTGCGAGGAAGCGTTTCAAAAAACCCAGTTTCTAGTAATGCAAGGGCTCTCAAAACTGCTGAGCCGCTTCCCACAGACACAGGCATTTGAGGAAAGGTGGGCTCCGTTTTAAAGAAACATGAAATTGCAGTAGTGAAATTAATTATCTGTATTCCTCCCTCCTCGCTCCTGGGCAGCCCCCTGGGTTTCCCCATAGGCCCTATCCAGTGACACTATCAATGCCAGGCATTGCAGCCCTGATTAAGTCATTACAAGTCAGCCCTTGTTCCTTCACTTCCAGTCAAGAGCGAACAAGACGTGAAGGCTTAGGAAGCCCTGATGTACGGCTCTGTCATGGACACGGTGGGACGAGCAGAGCTGGCAGAGTCCTGCAGACTCCAGCTGTTTTGGTGCTCGTGAATCAGCTGCGTGTTACTCAGTGAGCATTTGCTTGATTTTCTGCTGGAAGGGCCACATGGGCATAAGCAGGGACATTACCAAAGTAGATTGATCATGCTAAGGCCACACTATCATGTGTGGTATTAGGTCACAAAACACAGGTCCGATCAGAGCTAGGTCAGAAGTTCAAGCTTCCACCAAAAATGTGGAAGTCACAGGTCATCTCCTTATCTGAAGCAAAGTGAGGAGGATCTAAGGAGACTACCTTGATCCTCAACAAGCACCCCCAATACCTACCATATGGTCCACGACCAAGAGTCAGGTTCAGTCTCTTGAGTTTGAGGAATGTGGGCTGGCACTCCTATGTTGTTTCCCAAACTTTCATTATGAAAGGTGCTGCTCTGGGCTTTCAGCTGGAAATATCACTCCTTCATTCAGGGAATCTTAGCATGACTGAGAATCCCTCTCTGCCAGGCAAGATGCAGCCCAGCCAAGAGCCCCACTACAGGCCAGTTACGGTTGAAACAGGACACAGAGGGAATCCTCCACTGCTATACCCTGAAACAGCTGCTCTACACCATCAGGAGGATTTTCCTATAAACAGTATGAAAATCTCCCTGTTCCAGCTGCCTGAAGCTAGAGAGACACTAAAAGCAGGTCCACCAGATACAGGGAGCCATTAACCAAGCATTAAGCCTGAGCAATTGCAAGCAGCTGGAAAAGGGGCTGCAGAGCTTCTACATGAAGCTTTCCACTTCTGCTTATCCATGTGCTGTGGTAAAGCAGTATTCGCTGTTGAGCAGGAATCACTGCACATCAAGAGCTTCCCAAAATGCAAGGCTTTCCCAAAGTGCCCTAACCTTTCATTTGCTTTTCCAGCTTCCTTTGCTGGCTTCATTGGAATTGTGAACACAAGCTGCAATTCAAGACCCAGTGCCCATTTCCCTCACGTAGGGGATGCTGTGGCAGCATCAAGAGCCCAGAAACAAATAATAGCAAAAAAAGAATCACCTCTAAGAGTCTAAAAGCACCTCATGGCAAGCCTAAGCATACAGGGCCTTGTCCCCGTCTTACAGCCAGGAAACCGAGGCACAGACTGCCACAGTGACATGCTTACGCAGACACAAGACAACCATGGAAATTCCAGGCGAAGACCTCAGTTTCAGTAACTGTGCGCCTCATGCTGCGAGAGCTAAAGAGGCTGTTGCAGAGGACTGTCACAGTGGTGGCCCTGATAGAGATCCCTGGGAGGGAAAAGAGTTAAAGAAGGGAATTTTGTTACTTTCTTGTCGTATTTTCTCGTGGGGGGAGAAGCGTCATGTAAGCGGGAGTTTTCCACTGGCGCTAGGCCCCCTTGCACTTATCAATGGGACCTTTCAGGACTCACTCCCCGATTGAGACATCATTTCCTGTCCAACACACTAACCTCATTGATAACTCCACACTTGATGGGAACTTTTCAAACCTACCAGGAAAGGCCAGGAGACTCAGAAGAACATATGCATGAAAACACAACTGGGGCGAAAAGAAAAAGGAGAGAGAAAAAAAACAGTTTTGGCCACAATCCATACGCTGACAACAAATGTTTGTGAATACAGAACTGTGCATCTTCAGCAGGTACATCAGACACAAAGAAGCCGCTGACATGTTCTTCATAGCAATAGGACTGGCAGACCTGGTGCTTCGGACTGGTAAGAGATGTTTTCCAGCCACACAGCAAACACAGAAATCCGGACTGGCTACAGAAATGGTCCATTTTTCCACTAGAAAAGCCAGGAGGCTATAACTAGTATAGCTTGCAAAACAGGCTAGAGACTTCAGATGTCCAAGCACCAGAAGTGACACATAAAGGGGGGGCAATGATGAAACTAGGACTCTTCAAGGTATCTCAGACCAGGTATGCAAGGGAGGAACCTTTTTTCCCTGACTTATCATGGCGAACCAGCTCAATATTTCCCGGGACACAGCCCAGACAGCTGTGTACATCCTTAACGCTGGATGTGAGGATTCACTTGATATTCTAACCACAGCCCAGCTCCAACCACAAGCTCTAGTCCCAAAAATCGACATTTCCCCCAAAGTTCAAGAACCTGTCAAACCACAGCTTTTGTTTTCATCCTAGGCAACCATAGTTCTGCTGCCTACAAAAGTATACTGATACAAAGGTATCAATGGATCTGGATTGTTACTAAATAGGACACCAGCCAGAAAGCTCTCCGGGCAGGTACCATGGAGCAGTAGCTACCAGAAACGAAGTAGCAGATGCCCCCATTGAAACTTTGTAATTTGGACTTTTCCCATTTCCTGGCTTCAGACTTCAGTCAGCAGCTATCCAGCAAGAAAGCTTTCGATAAAATCCAAATACATAGGCACAGAACATGGCAAAGGAGTTGTACAAACCAGCAGGAGCCAGGACACTGGTTGGCTGTGTAAATGGTTAGGAGGAGGGCCTGAAAAGTTTCCACCACCATCTCCATTACTGAACTGCTGTGGGAGTGTGCAAAAGCTCTGCTGTTTTCAGCGATTTGGGTAAGTAGTTTCTGGGGGCCCAAAACGTAGCTCTCTTTCTGTTGTAAGTGCATCTGAAGTATTTAAAATTAGATCCCCTCGTCAATAGGAACCATTCATGAAAATGTCAGCTCTAAATGTCTTTACAGTGCAAGTTACTCTCTGTGAGCATACCACCCACTTATCTTATACCCTACAAGGACAGGGTCTGAAAAGCTTCAAGATCATGACATGTAACAGACCAAACAAGCACAAAGCCTTATTTAAAGGCACTATTAACTCAGCTGGGAACACGACCAGAAGTGTGAGCAGAAATAATATTTTATGTTAGACAAGATAGACTTACCTGAAGGTCAAAGAACTTGCTGTATCTTCGGTAGATGATCTGGGAAGTCAGATCAGACCATGTTACGTTGATGATATAGACCTGTTAAGGGAAAAGAAAACACAAGTCAGTGTGAGACATGAAGCAAAGGATACATCCAAAGACTAAACACTCAATGTAGGTTAATTCCACATCTTGCTGGCTGTTTCTGCACACAATGAAGAACTAGCCCTGGGTACAGGACTAGCCTAAACTGAAACCACTGCCCTGCTGCAGCCTGTACCAGAAGTCTCAGGGGAGCATCCAGTGTTCTCCCACCCATTCCCATCACCAGCTCCCACTGATTTTGCTCTCTCTGGGATGAAAGCTTTAATCGATCAATGGCACATTTTTTAGCCCCTAGTAGCACACCCTGACCTCTACCTCTGCCTACTTGAGGGCCCCAGGGCCTGTTGCAGGCAGAGCTGGGAGAGCTGTTCCACTCCTGAAGTGGGAGTGGGCTCCCATCATGGGCTGCTGATCACCAATTCTATGCTCCAGGTCTTCCTTGTATATGGTGATGTGACCGTGGCCCTTCCCAGACAACAAGTGACTCTAATTCAACAAGGATATTCAAAGGGAACTCAGCTCCAAGAGGGCTGTGGGATTACAGCTGTGTAACACAGCTGCTTGTGCGCATCCATACACGCACAACCGCAGCTCAATCCTACAGCAAGCAGCCCTTGCTGAGACACGTGATACCACTTGGCACCTCTGGCACCATCAGACTGATTCAAAGGTGATGTAAAGCAAGTCAGTAAGGGTGACACTGTTTTCTCACAGCAGTGGAAAGAGCTACACAAGCCCAGGATTTCCTTTGTCCAGCCCTAGTCCATCCCCAAAACAATCATCTTCCAGAAAATGTTTTGCCAAAATCTATGATAAAAAATGATTTGCATGCACACATATATGTACATATACAACACAAACGTTTCCTTTTGACCCTAGTACCTCCAAAACATTAAAAAAAAAAAAAAAAGCCAGATTCTGCACTCATACACTGGCCCTGCTGCCTTGATGACAGATACACAACAAGACTTCAGCAAACACAGGATGAAGCCATCAAGGGTGACCACTGAGGGTGACTATGCAAAGCCAATGTAATGGAAATCACAACTAGACCCGGGTCTTTAAAGCAGTTTCCAGGTTTCACATATGGAGTGAGATAAGGATCTGGTAGAGGAAACAGGAAAGCATCCCTCCTCCCTCAGGCCCAGCGCTGCAGCAGGAGCTCTCCCTTTTGCCATGGACACAGACATGAAGCTCTCTGTCTCCAGCAATAGGAGATGGATAAACATCATCATCTTCTCCATCTCCCCCAGGACATTCATCCACCTTCCAAGGTGCTGATACAGGGTAATGGCTTCTGTGCAACTGCTTTTCTGTGCAACTGCTTTTCTGTGCAAGGTATTGTATGAAAACCCCTGGAGGGATGTTGAAGAACAGGCTTAACAATGCCTTTCCAAGGAGCGGTGAGGGATTTTTCCTTCTTCTTTCCCAGTAGGAGAAAGGTGTCATCTGATGTCCTCCACCATGGAGGTCCTGCAAGCCCCACTTTCCTCTCTGTTTGTTATGACCACATTCAGTCCCCAAGGCAGTTTGCTCCCCATTTCCTGCAGCCCAGCTTCATGGTATTTGAGAACTGGACATGCTGAGCACAGACTGTTAAGGAGATCTGAGGCCTTTCACAGAACACTGGGAGTAAGGGCTAAGAGCCTGAATTTGACTCGTTTATCCTATTAAACCTATCTGTTGCTCCCACCAGAGCAGAGATCATCGAGGCTGGAAAGGAAAGATTGTCCAGGGGTAAGAGCACGACTCTCAGCAAACTCAGGTTATTCCTCTGCTGCATCTCTCATCTCTCCTGGAAAACCAACCCACACAGCCTCCCTCCCACAGTACCCATACGCACAAGGGTGACACCAGCATTGCCCTGCTTTAGGAAGGGCAGATAAGACTGCATAACATGAAGATTTCAGGTGCCCTTTAAAGATCTTACCCACGCAGGCAAGCCAGAGGAGTCAGAGCCTGGGAAGGAAGCTGCTGTTGCCAATTTTCAGGCCAGCCACGCTACACTGAAGAATAATTTTCCATGTGTTTGGGGGGTAGGGGGGGAAGTTTGTAGCTTCACTCTGAGCTAATTCACAACACAAATATTTCTACTCGTTCTCTATCCAACAGCTACTTTCAGATGGAAAACCCATTCGATTAAAAACAGATCATGACAGATGGGAGCTGACTGGGATCCAAAAGCAACTCCAGATACTGTAATTCTGGCCCCGGGTTCTCACAAAGGGGGAGAGACAAGGATAGGAGAAACATATTGCACATGCAAATAAAGATTATATTTTTTCTTTAATTATGCATCTTTTCTCCAGAAGCTAGAAACAAAACACATACACCACAGACATCCAGGCTTTTTGAATTTCAGAACACTTCAGGCCTCCACACAGTACTTTTCAGAACCCACAAAAACCATGCGTCTCCAAAATTTTTAAGAGCCTGCAAGTCTGCTTGATCGAGATTGAGTCTGGAAAGGAGTTAATCCTGCTTTAAGAGTCCCACATTGTTCAGTGGTGCAGTAAGCAGCACAACACCTCCATCACATGAGATGGGGCTGAGCTGGGTGTGAAGGGATATTCTGGGCAAGAGGCTGGATGCAGTAGTACAGGGAGCGGGTGTAGGAGCAGGACCTCGCTGCACAGTGTGGATACGGTCCCAGCTCTGAAATCCAGGCTCTGTGGGAATGAAGCTGCCACTTACTTCAGTCAAGCCAGGATTTTGCTGCACATTTAAAACAGCAATTAAATCTTTCTGAGCCCTAGGTCTCTACAGCTCAGCAAGCAATGAATCGGGCAGCATGCAGATGCACTGACTTCTATTTCATGGGAAGATCATAGCAGGAGCAAGAAAAGCTTTTAATCATAACCTGGAGCTCTGTGAAGGAAGAAACGAAAGGGCTTAAAATCTGCGTGGTGGGACGCAGGTGCAAAAATCTGAAATGGCTATTGATTTTCTTTGCTTGTTTGCGTAAATCAAATTGCTTCTTGGAAGTCGCCATTTAATATAATGGGGAATAACTGTTTGCTTGAACTCAGAAACGATCTGTAAAATGCCAGATTTTAAAAGCGAGGTCTAGAGGTTTCAAAAGCCTTAGATACCACATTTCTCTCCTTCAGAGATCAGAGTTTGGTGATTATTCGCTTCTGCTGCCTTAGCTGGACCCATAACCTTTTCATGAGCATCAAACATTACATCAGCTTACCTCGTCATTTTTTTTTGCTCAGATCTTAAAACGAGTCGCTGTGAAAGCGATCAACGATATCCCTGGGGAGAATAAGAAAAGCAGTCCCGGGGGAGCCTGAGGTCATGCAAACGCAATGGGACAAGGAGACCGCAGGAAATATCAGATAAATAGAGAGCCGTCCCACGCTCGAGCGCCTGGCAGGCCAAGCATCGCCCTTGCGAGCTGCTGCAGAGCCCAGGGAGGGCTTTCAGTGGCATCCGGCGGCTCCCCAAAACTGAGCCACATGAGCCATTGCTTCAGCACACAGCTGGTCCTGCCATGGGAGAGTGCTGAGCCCTCAGCACGCTGCTTCTTCATAAAAGAAGATAAAAATTGAAGCATCTTACATGTCTGGGAGCAAGCTCTTCCGTTTAAGTACAGTGTTTCCCCACAGTACATACATGCACAGAACTAAACTTGAATCGTGACTGTAAATTAGAAATTACTAAAATAATTAATTACTCAAGGCAAAAAGATCTGCTTCATTTATCTGCCATGTTTGTGACCTTAAAGAAGTCAAAACACAGCTGCTATTCAAATGCTTAACCTTAAAAATCCTTAATTAAAAAAGTACTTAATAATTAATAAGTAACAACTGAAGTACAAATTACAAACAGCTCACTGCGCAATCACTGGGTGCTCCAGCCCCTAAGAATGTTCAGTTTATAATTTCACAAATCCAGTCTTTTTTTAGTCTACCATGTATAAATCTTTCTTCAGAGAAACAAGAAGCAGGCCTGTACAAACTGGAGAGTATTAATCAGGAACTGAGCTTGATAAGCAGCTCTTAACATTCATGCTGCATGAAAGAAGTTGCAGAATGTCAGGGGGTTTTATCAGCTGCTAATTATTGTCTAGTTCTAGCTCTGGGAAACTTCCCATTTATCCACCACAGAGCAGAAAATGTATTGCAAACCGAAGTTATTGCTCTCCCTTTACTGCCTGCACAAAGTGATGCGGAGAGATGACTTCCTACTACAAAAAGCATTCACTCAAATGTCATTGGGCATGACTTTATCACTGAATGTCTTGTTTTCAATGGAAAATATCCAGTTCCAGCTGGCATGAACCCCAGAGGTAAAGAATTCAGGTTATTCTCATGTGACCGATTTTTCAATTGTCTTTTTAGAGGCTAATGTTTTGTTTTGTACAGCCAGATGAGCTGCTGTGGAAGATAAATGCCTGAAATGAACAGTGTGATGAGACCAAGATAAGAACATCCACAAATACATGAGCTATTGGCAAAGACAAGATTGAAGAGCAGAGACTAGAAATATCCCTGCACACATAAGAGAGGGGGATGTTAACCTTTAATAAGTAATTACAGTAAATACCAGCTATTAAGAAAGTTTTATGAATGCAAAAAATAATGCTATGGTGCAATTTGTATGCAGATACCATCACGATATCCTCTTTTATCCTGGAGAAAGTCAGCTCCTTCAAAGTCTTATTAAAGTATTATCAAAGCATTAAAGTGTTGGATGTTTGTCCTCCAGTGAATCATGACTGAGTTGGAAAAGACACTCCTTTTCCCCCATATTCAGATGCTATCACTGCCTGCGAGCTGGAAACTTTCTATGAGCACAGCTCAGCCTGTGAACACTCCCTGGTCCGCTTCCGCGCAAAGTCAGCCCAACTCCCACAAGGCTTGCAGCAATTTCAGCTGGTTCATTTAGGTGGTGGAGTTTACATTAAAACAGCTCAAACTGCAGCAGCCCTCCACAAAGTCAACATACATCTGTGCCCTAAATTACTGCAGTATGGGCACTGCACCAACTTACTGTTTGCATAATCCTTTGAATGTCAAAGATGTTCTGACTAGCACAAATCAGTGCTGGCCCAGACCCGGATTTGGAGTGGTAACAGCCTACAGACAGCACTTTCGGTACCCACAAGGCCAAAGCAGCAAAGCTGCTTGCCTTCCAGAAGCAACGTGGTTGATTTTAGTTACCTTTTGCCACCCCACAAGACACTGGCAGTGGTAGCCAGGGCTTCCCCAGGGTGAGGGCCCCCAGTGTCCTCAATTCCTGCCCTATACCAGAGTCAGCATGGCAGCAGAGAAAGTGAAATGCCCCAGGAGTGAGCACGGAGAATGTAAGCCCTCTTGCACACATCACCTTGCCTTCACTTGGCTTGGATCGCGTTTGACTCTGGATCCAGCAAGCACAGCATGGGCTCCTTGCCCAGTTCACCAGCATCCAAAAGGCCCTGAAAAGAACTGCGAGACCTGGGAAATTCCCACAGAGATGAAGTCAGACCCTCAGCCCTGAGCCCGTGGCTAGTCCACCACTGGTGCCACGCAATGATGTCACCTTTCAGCACAAAATTTGCGGTCCCTGAGGGACCACAACTCAGCCAGGACAGGGCCAAGGAAGAGCTATTTTCAACCTCAGACCGGAGCTGTTCTCGCCCCAGGAATTTGAAGACTGAGCTGAGAAACAGAGATGAGGCTCAGAAGAAACATTAAACCTAAGCAGCCCCAAACAGGATAGCTTCTTGCAGGGTGGTTCCCGCCGTGGCAGGGTGCCTTAGAGCAGTCTCAAGCACTGGGGCTGACGCAGGCTGCACACAGGTGCGGGGTGTCTGCTGTTTTCATGAAGCAGATGTGGTTTCATGGACATCCCTCTACCCAGCTCACATTTCCACTACCAACAGGGGAAACGTAACTGAGAAAAAGCCAAAGCGACCCACGAGTCTTGTGGACAAACATTGCACGTACCTAAGTTTTGGAAGCAAAGCAGAGTTACAGTATGCTGGGAGGGAACGAACTGGACAGCCTCAGCGTTCGCCAGTTCTCATCTGTGAGCAGGCACCACATAGACAATTTAAGCAGGACACAGCAATTCCAGTTCACACCACAATTTGCAAGCTAATTTACAGTCTAATTAAACATACGGGGCGGGGGTGGGGGCGGGGAGCGGTGTTGGAGAAGTGATACGACAGTTTTCCTTCCTTCACTGTTTTCTTTTGTGGACCCTGTTTCAGCTCTGAACAACAATGCAAGAGGATTAATGCCGCATTAATGTCGCTTCTCTTTTCAGCCATCATCTGTTCTGTGTACAAGAAAAACCTCATTTCTAGCTCTGAATCCAGACATATTCTGAGACTCAAGCTGGATTCTTTCTAGCTTAGAAAACCTCACCACTACTACATCCTGTATGGGCACAGACCTTCCTCCTGGTGGAGGATTTACCAGGATGAAATCCATTTCTCTTTGCCAAATACTGGTACTTAAACACAAATAAGAATAGAATCATCTGGTTGGAAGAGACCTTCAAGATCATCGAGTCCAACCATTCACCCTGCGCTGTCAGGGTCCCTAAACCATGTTGCTCAACACCAAATCCACATGGTTTTTAAACACCTCCAGGGATGGGGATTCCACCACCTCCCTGGGCAGCCTGTTCCAATACTTCACAAATATCAAACAACTGCCTCAAGCCAGCCAGCAGATGTCCCTGGCAACAGCAGAAGAGGAGCTCCTTTGAGTATGAAGGCACCTGGCTAGATGTTTTTGCTGGTTTCCTAGCTTCGGGGGTGTACAGACCAGACAAGAAACAGGGTTGTGTCTGAATGATGAATCCAGCTCATCATGTTGACGCAGGCAGAGTAAGACAATACTTAGCCTCCCATATTTTTCTCACACATGGATGACGTTTCAAAGCCCATGGCTCAAATTTCTATTTAGTCTCATGTTCACCCCTTAGGTTTTCAGCATTTGCCAACTTGAGTTTTTAAGCACTCACTTCAGGCCTTCCCAGCACCTTCCTGCTAAGAAGATCCTAAGAAGTCCCACACAATGAGAGCAATAAGATAAAAGGCAAAAAAACTCCCTGCTGTATTTCTTTGCATAGTAATTTCCATGGCCATGAGAGCATAAAAAGTTAAAAAGTGGAATAATAACCTGACCAGAGAGCTGCAGAACTGGAACAGCTGGGAGTCCTGTAGCTTGGTTACAAACTGCCTCCGAGTCTCTTGCAGGGCTTGTTTGATAACTTCATTTAACTTCATTCTTAGGGGTGTGTAAGCAGAATATGATGCCTAATTCTTGCAGACATGCAATATCTGTGTTGCATTAGCAGGGCTTTGTTTGTTTTCTAACTGATATCCTGGATCGCATCAAAGACCTGTCAAGGCCTTATCTTATCTCCAACGTATCCAATAACTGGACCTTATGGAAAGAGAATAAGAAACAGGAGTAGAAAAGACTGGTCACTTCCCTGCTACCACCTCCTAGCTTCAGGAAGCAGAATAGCAGCTTCCCTGCAAGGAAAGAGCAGACAGGAGAAGTGGACAACATCCACTCATTAGACTTGCATACGTGCATGAGGGAGGGAGAGTATCTGTGCAGAGTACAACGTGGACTTGTATTTCTATTTCCCATCTGTTTCTATCCACCTGCATTTACTTTCCATGTGTGATGGAACTATTTTTGAGGCAGAATAACCACAGGACTAAGTTTCTGTCATTTAAGAGTTGATAGACGATTAGAAAATACAACATCTAAGCCTCCAGAGCATTAGAATAGTAGAGTGACAAACGTAAAATGGAAACAAGAACATACAGGCTCTCTGTGAAACCTGGCTCCCTCGTGGCCTTCTCAAATACCCTACCTGGGTCTGAAAGAGGCTGTCTATGGCAAGCAAATGAAAATAATCCAGCTGCACTTGAAGGGAAAAACTTTTCAGCTCGTTGCCTCTTAAATCTGGATGCCACTTGAATTATAAACCATTTTAACTCTGTGCCTGTGTCTTTCTCCCCAGCAGGTGGTTGGTGTTTCACAAGGACCCCAAAATACGAGAATGTCCTAGTGGAAAAAGACAAACTCGGTTCGGAAAAAGAAAGAGAACTGGGAAAAGCAAAAACCAATAGACAAAGCTGACCCTTAAATTTCAAGTCCTTCAAGTTTGACTGAAAGATTCTGAACACAAAAACTGCATCAATTTCACTGAACTAGTTTTAGAAACTGATTTGTAGTTGAAGCTGTTCTGAAAATAAACATATCACCGCTGAAGAGTATGGCTCAACGTATAAGTCCTCAGTGCCAGTGCTGGATGCAGCAGTGAAGTGGAGGTCCCTCTAGCCAGTCACTTCTCATCTCTTGCAGTCATCGTGTCCATCACAGGGTAAAGGACAGAGACAAAGGGGAAAACAGCACTTCAAAAAAAAAAAAAACACTTTCAAAAATGAAGATAATTTCACTCCCCTGCCCTTAATATCTACATAGGAACAGATCTTCAAAATCGACTCAAAGCTGGCTTCATCTTGCTTCCACTGAAATTAATTTTAATAGTCAAGTATTGAGGTCAGCTATGAGCTCCTTTAAAAATCTCTTCATAGTTTATAACACATCTTTCTAGCTTCAGCTATAAAAGATCACTCTGCTGTCAGGTCATGGCTAGCATCATTTGGATGAGAGCAATGTTTGTAAATTAAATCCAGCCCCAGTCCAAATGGGTGCAACCTGCATCTGTTTTTTACTGCCATTATGGAGTCATCAGAATCAACGGAAAAAGTTTCATCCCCTTCACGGTGCTGGACTAAACTTCACATGAAAGTGGGATTGCTAAAATATTGGAAGGATGCTGCCAAATCAGAGAGACTTGAGAGAAGCAGCTGAACTGATTCTGGCACAAGAGGAATTTACTTGGGGGATGTTCAAAATAGGATGAGTAGAGCTCTGCTCATAAGGCAAAGGGATTTTTGTCATCGAGTGCCCTGGGGCCAGGGATATAGGAATAGCTTGGTCAAATGAGAACTAACAAGAACCTGCTTGCTACTGTGTTAAATGCATCAAGACTGACAAGATAGATATATAGAGAAAAAATATGATCCAGAAATCTGTTTACCAGTTAACACTGGATCTCGCGTATCTTTGCAGAGAGTTATTAATGTCTGTGGGAGATGTCTCCAAGTACATTTGCTTCTGCTCTGAGAACAAGGGCCCATCTACATTATAGCAGCAGGGCTGTGGCCACATGAAGACAGAGCACAACATGATATTGCTGACCCTGTTTCATGTACAGGCACAGAGCAGATTTTTGCACACTGTAGTTGCATAGCCTTATGCACACAAATGACAAAAGCTCCCTGTGCAGTCAGCCTTACAATTGCAAAGAGGCGTTGCTAAAACCCAACCTCCCTTTTGGCTTCTCATGTTCAGGATTCCTGCTCTGCACCAACACTTGCATGTAGTTTATATTAGCATGCAAATCTTCCGGCTTTGATTTGTAACCTTACAATATGACCCCCAGATGCAACGTTGGAAAAGCAAAGCAAGGGCCTGGGAAAGGGAGAAAAACTCCTCCAGGCCCTTCCAGAACAATGACAAAGCTCTAGGACATTCTTAGTCCAAATAATGGAAATTCTCCAGGGATTTTGCCATAGAATAGTGGGATAATTATTTTTTTCCTTCTCATTTTGAGTAGAGGGAAAGTTCATGTTCATGTAAAGAAGTTCATGTAAACCACAAGACCCTCAGATTCACAAAGTCAGACCTGAGGGGTACAGTACTTTGAGTGTGATCTACAATCCCTGACAAAAAAACAGCTCTGAAAAAGTCTTCCAATTGCTATAAAGTTTGTGCAACTACATTTTTCGTGCACAACTGAAGGATAAAACTTGAGATGAAATCAACTGGATCAACTAGCAAAGCATCACAGATCTGTCAGCATAACATGCTGACTGATGACTATTAGCATTTTAATTGCAAAATACAAGAAGATTGACTGAAAAACTGACCTATCCTCAGAACATAAACCCATTCAACAAACATGTAATGCATGCAGATCTGTGATTATATTGCATGATCATATATATGTAAAACTGAATGTACTTGTTCTCTACAGGACAATCCTGACAACATGAAACCAACTCTTGGAAAGAAGGGAACAAATTTCCACAATCCCAAAAAGATGCAATGCTGAAGTCACTGGGAAAAACGTCTTTCATTGCAGTGACCTTTGATTTCAGGCTTCGGAGAAATCCAAGTTTCTTGTGTGGAGAAGAGTGAAAGAAGAAAATGACTGTGTGCACTAGTCTTGCAAAGAAAATCCAAATTTCACTGTGAAATGCCAAAAAGGAGGCAAACATGGAGAGCCCTCCTTATTCCCCTCAGTGCTCCTGGTCAAAGCAGGAAAACTGATGCAAGAGTCCTGCATGGGACAGATACCCCCCTGTCAGGGCACAACACTGAATTAAACATGAAATTACCTTCTTCCTGTGGAACTTCAGGGTTTTCAGGAAGATACTCTGCCAAATCCTCGCACCCTCAATCACTGCCTCTTAGCTAAGTTGAACTATTGTCTCTGCCCTTTCCTTCCCTCCTACTCTTCTCACAATCATCCTTATTTCCCCTCCTTTTCCCACGCTTGTCTTCCTGCCTTCCCGCTTGCAGGAACACCCTCTCCCACCTCAGATGCGCAGGACTGTCACAGGCAGTGTAAACTCATCCCTCTCCAGCTCTGCAATTTGCAGCCTGGGTCACACAGGCAGAAACACATGCAGCCGTCTGCACCAGTTTCCAGATCGTGTTTGTCGGGCATGCTGGGCTGCAGGTTCTGCAGATGAGCAAGCTTTGCTCTGCCTTGCTGGGATACAGGAAAATGGAGGATATGCTTCTTCAGCCTGGAGCAATGCTGTCTTTTGGGCATTTCTGCTCAGAACATCACTCTCTCTTTTTATAGAATGTAAGGAAAAAAAAATATAAGGACCCTAAGGTAGGAAAAATATACTCAACTGCTGAGCACAGGGATAGCAGATGGACAGGACAGTCACACTGTTTAACTTTGTGTCCCCAGCTGAGGAGTCAGGAGATGAGTCTCCAGACTGTGCCGCAGCCAGAGGAGAAAGTCTCCAAGTTGTGTCCTGACCTGCACTGCCCACTGAACCAGGTCGCTTCTCCCCAGACTGTAGAGAAGGTGTAGAGGAGATGGACCCCTAAAAGGATGGAAAATTTGGAGATGCAGCTGTCATCAGTAGTTGTAACTATACTGCCAAAGGACACAATCACCAAACCAGCCCCAAGCCTGGCTCAGATACTGGCACAGGCCATCACCTTAGCTCCCTGCCTGGACTCTTTAGGTGCTGGGAAGAAGAACATCCCCAGGGATTTTCAATCACCCTGGTCTGGGCTTTGTCCCTCACACAGCCTACCCCCCGGCAAAATCCACATCTCCTCTGGAGACACACGCTGCCATTTGGTAATGTGCTTTCTGTCAGAGCTGTCAAGGGCGGCAGTGATGGCGACCACACTAATTCCTTCTCGTTTACCTATTGCAACCCAGCCACAAGCCGCACATACCCTGAGAATTACTCATTTTTGGAAGGAGAGTGTGCGGCTGCAACTCAGCATGTGTCACCTTAGGAATAAGCCTTTTAGGGCCATGCCTGTATTATATGTTCTATCGAAACCAGTAATAAAATATGAATCAGCAAAATGACTGTATGGGTTTACGTTTCTGTCAAATTCAGGGTTTACAGTACCTTGGAACAATAAACAAACCTCTTCCTTTCAATCCTCAAGTCTGAATATTCTCCCACTCTTAGCCACTTAAAGGGAATTATTAATGGGAATTATTAATGTTCCACAGAGAGAAACTCTATTAAATCTGTTTAAGTGACCACCCAAATCCCAGCAAAATCACTGTCTGTAACAGCAGGCTTTCAAGAACTAACACAGCTGCACTCAACATATACAGCATCTAGAGACAGCAGGAATTTGCTAGGCAGGATTTCGGAACAAAGTCCTAATTTCATGCATCCCAAAGTCAGGATCTCAAACTAGTCAAGGCTACTCATTTCAGATCTCTCTCTAGGTACACGGCTAGGGTAGACACCTGTTTCTGGAGGTGTCTCTTCCTCTGCCTGCAGGATGATCCTATGCCAGACAGACATCTAATGTCTACAAGGCTGAAGTTGAGGTAGATGTACAGTAAGGAAAGGTCTACATGGTGCAGAGATGCTCAAATTGATGCTGACCCATGTCTCCTCCATGATGCGGCACCACCAGTCCATGGTAGTCCACAAAGCAGCTTCACAGGTCAGCCCTGCATCTTTGCAGGGCACGTTAGCTTCAGCACTGCATCTTTTGCATGCGGCTGCTCTGCTCGATGGGACTTCTGAACACTATACCTCTCTGTCACAGCCACTAGGTCCAACTGCTAGTGACAAAGCTTCCAAGTGCCAGACTTTTAAAAAAATGAGGATTTGACTCCAAGCCTCATTCAGAGCCGTCAAAGTTTTTAACCTGGGTGCCCAGAGCAATTTTAAATTCTGATTTATGAAGCGCTAACACAGAAAGGAGCTGGAGGCACCACTGTAACTTACCACGAAGTAGATATGCAAAGATAATAATCCTGACAGAGGGCACCCCCGCACTGGCACAGCATGGATCAAAGTCAGCTCCTGCCTTTAGTGGCCTTGGACAGGCAGTAACTTGTGCTGGTGGAGCCTGGGAAAAGGACAGGCATTTTTTTTAAGAGATGCGTCCTCTTTGACTCGGCTGCCGGCTTCAGAGCTGCGCTGCCGACACGCAGCTGCTCTGCCAACGCACCCCCAGGCACAGGGATGTGATGGGGCTGACGGGTTGGTCACTCAGTTTGGCCGACAGGCATAGAAACGTTCTGCCACCCTGCAGATGTCCTGAGAGACAGACAAGCAAGCAACAACTTTTCAGCCACCCCAAGGCAGCAAAGATAATAATCCTGACAGAGGGCACCCCCGCACTGGCACAGCATGGATCAAAGTCAGCTCCTGCCTTTAGTGACCTGAAGTCATTTCTCCATCCCTGAAGTGAGCTGCAGGATGAATCCATCTCCTGCCAAGCCTTTCGTTAATGACAATCCGATTCAAAAATCCTTTCCCATAGTGTTCGCTCTTACTCAGTAAATTTGAAGCAGAAGACTGAGATAAGATGGATGTGCCCAACAACATCTTGACCCATTTCAGACTTCAGACTTTGCTTGCTGCTCCCAGGCACCAACCCTTACTGCCCCAAATGTTCCCAGCAGATAACAGGAGCAGTGCAGATACAATGAAGCAACATGCAGCTTCTATAGTACCTACCACATCCTTTGTATTTTGCTAGGACCAGGGATTTGCTTACAGGTAAGGATACAGCGAAGTCAGCTTGGATTAGAGAGATGCAAGGCCTGCCCCCAACAACCACAGCTTTGGCTGCCAAAGGGAAGGACAAAATAAAAAGCAGTGGAGGGAGAGTCAAGCCCTGCAGCATTTCCACTCGAGGGCTGAGCTGGCCAAGGGGCAAGTGGAGCTGAAATCCCTCATGCTACATGTGCAGGGCATGAAGCAGTGGGCTGAATGCCACAAAACGCAAGAGGTGTGAATTACAGCATCATAACTCACGCCCCGAAGTGTCTTATTGCAAATCGGCTCAGGGCAGAGCTAGGATTTTTTTTTCAGTGTTGTAATTCCCCTGCCTCTTTTCTCTCCCCTACAACCACCCTTTGAGCAGAGATACATCCAAAGAGGATCAAATCTCACCCTCCTCAGCCCTGTGAAACGTGAGCAAAACTAGCAGGGCTTGGCCCACTGTGCCTTTTCTCAAGGCTTCAATAACATTAAATTAATACTTTTCAAATATAAACCACTTGTTGCCTTGGCACAACACGAAGACAGACATAAAATTACTTGATTCACAGACGGGTGCTATCGGTGGGCTCTGGTAAAAGCCACAGCATCCCATGCTCTAGCAGAGTGCTTCCCCTTCCATCCTCTGTGCACCACTCTGCTCGAGGAGCAGATGGGCTGCCATGCAAATGGAGGCAAGGTGCAAAGGAAGGTCTCTGGGTTCAAGCCCCACTGTCTTCATGGGCCCAACTCTGTTTGCAGCCTGCTGCTGTGAGTTGGCTCTAGACCAGGAGGTCCCCAGATAAAAATAAACCCTTGCCCACACACCAGCAGATGCAGACTGCTAAGTGAGAGGTGCTGCCCTTAGCAATGCCACCAAGCCACTTGCTCCAGGATTTGCTCTGGTCTGCCTCAGGTAGAAGGAATGGACATCCTGGACATCCCCTGGGTGCAGTGGCAGAGCAATTCATTGCTCTGGAGGCCAGTGGGATAGCTTCCACGGTTTTTTAATGAAAAAAAAAAAGGAAAAAGAAATAAAATCTGGAGCAGGGATCTGTTCCCAGGTCAACCAAATCCCACTGGAAGCAGCAAGCAGGGAATAAGCCTCCCACGAGACACACCAAACTCTGACACAGCCACCAGGGCTGCTCTCATTTGAAAGAAGAGACAAAGTCAGACAAAACGAAAGCAGAAGCTGTTCCAGATGAGAAAGCCACAGGCTCGGGTGCCAGAGACACACCATTAGGTTCCCACAGTCTCTCCTCTCTGTTAACCATCCAAACTGCTCTTGAGGGTAAATGAAAGAGGCCAGATGGAGAACTGACCGGTAGTTTCAGTGGAGGATAACCACTGGCCCTGAGACACAGCTAACCACATGGCAAAACCACTGGTCTCATCAGCATTCTCCAGGAGTGTCTCAGCAAGCTCAGGACTGCCCTGGATGGGATAGGCAAGAGTGAAATGTGGGCCTCTATGCCTAGAACCCACATTGTCTGGGCTGCAGAGAAGGCGATTTCTGCTTCCCCAAGCTGCCTGTGAGGCTTCTCCACCAATACAAAGATAGATAGCCAAGAAGTTCCTCATGGCTTGTAAACACAGACGTAAATCTCATCTGCTGGTGAGATGGTGGCCTGACGTTTCCAGTTCTGCATGATCACAAGAAAGATCTCCTCAGCCACCATCCCTTTCTAAACACTGAGATGATGATTGTTTTGCTTTGCTCCCATAAACAAATATCTCCTCAAGAGAGGCAATCCTCCTGGAAAGAGCAGTGCAGAGACTGAATGGTCCACGGAGATCACAACAGTGATCCTCTGGAGGCTCAGCCTGCCAAGACGCTGAAGGATACGCTACCCTTAGAAAGGGCCTGAATTCCAGAGATTTCAATGTGATTTAAGACTATGCTTACCTCAGTTGCTGACTTGCAGCCTGTGACTGTCAAGGTCCTCCTCTTTGTCACTTTGTCCAAAGAAGTGACAAATTACAGCCCCTGGACTTGTACAACTGTTGATTTGCAGGCTCTGTTGAAAATCCTAACTCTTGGTGACTATCATTCTTCCACCATAATTTTGGTCTTTCCCAAGAACAGGCCCAATCTACAACCCTGACTGAGTACGATGACGCTCTTTCAGCTTTGCAGGAATCCTCCAGCCCGACATCTCCCTGACTCCAGCACACATGAATTGCTCCAATACCCTCATTTCACACATCAGTTATGTCCTGCCAACCTTCAGCTGGAGATGAAAGATCCAATCTGGATCCTCTCCAGATTGGCTCACTTCTTGCCACAGCTGCAGCAGCCTACACACATTTCCAACCCTTGTTAAACCGCCCTAGCTGTGGATGCCACATTGCCAATCGTGCAGCCTGGGGAGGGCTCTGAAGCAGCCCCTCCACGCTGGCAAGAAAGCCAGGTCATGATTGCAGTCACTCAGCAACCAGGATTCCTTGGAGAGGCTGCCACGTGGCTTTGCCTGTCAACTGCACTGCCTTTTAACTTGCAACCACAAAGAGCCAGGGCCAGCAAGCACATCAGCAAATCACTATCACAGCGAGAAATCACGCATGCAAAAACAGAG
This sequence comes from Tauraco erythrolophus, assembly GCF_009769465.1. Lineage (NCBI taxonomy): Eukaryota > Metazoa > Chordata > Aves > Musophagiformes > Musophagidae > Tauraco > Tauraco erythrolophus. Next base: position 14,086,978 of record NC_141473.1, on the reverse strand, counting down.
AAAATGGAAAAATGTCGCGCCCCTTCTAGCTGACTATCCCCATTTCTGTCCTGTGGATTTAAGGAGCGGGACAGGAGAAAGAGGCTGAAGGTTTTTTCAGGAGTTCAGCGAAATCCCATCTATGGGAGAGGGGCACCAATTCCTATCTGCAAACCTGACCAGTCAACAGATCCACCAGTCCACCTGGAAACACCTGCCAGGCTGACTGGAGACCCAACTGCCTTCTCGCTGACATGGAAGCCCTCCTTAGCTCAAAAATGGACTCCAAAACAACACTGAATTGCAAATTTCCTTGGCAGGGTAAATTATCGAAGCATAATTTAAAAGTAAGCTCTGGAGCTAGGGAGCTCAGCCAACTGCTGCATCTGGCCACAATATTGAGAGTCAATCCCCCAGTTAACAACCTCAGACTCCATCGAGGTGTGACATTAAAAAACAATCCAAATAATATTCCAGCCATGTCACTTTATTCTTTTTCCCCCTTGAAAGGATTTCTGGCATGCAATGCTTGGGTTTTCCCTCATCCCAGGGAAACCAGCAGCAACATTTTCCAAGAGTCTCTGCTCCCTAACCGAGGAGTGGAAGGGATGCAGTCAGTTCATGCATGTCTCCTCACATTCTTCCAAACAGCTAGACTCTTATCTCCTTCTCTTCTCTCCTCTCTCAGAGAGAAACACAGTTGCTACAATCAGACCATAGCTGGGGAGGGAAGGAAACGCCATTCCTGTTAATGCTGCTCCAAAATCAGCAGCTGACAGTGGTAGAATGCGATGCACCCACGACCTCCTCTAGAAAGGTAAAGGCAACTCTCCCACCTGACATACAAAAATTCTGCAGGAATAAGTTTCTCAGTCTGTACACGTCTAGTTATGGAAGCAGTCTGTAGATCTGTTTCTACCAGATCTCAAATCAAAGCAGAGCTTCCTCTGTGTCCATGCTCTTGCATGTACCTTTGCGAATCCTTTAGAAGAGCAATTTCAAGACCACTCCAACAAAGCACCATTCCCTGTTCTTAGGTTGACACAAGCTGAAATTCTCTTCCAACTTTATGTTCTTGGGATTTTTCCAGCTGCCAAGAAAACATCTTTTCCTCAGAAGGAACTGTGGAAATGAGCTTGGATATCTATCACAGCTCCAGCAATCTTACCAAATGCCTCACCACAAACACAGGTAGGACTCAGACCAACCCAAACAGCATCTAGACTTTAACTCCTACCCTCAAGTTAGCACATGGCCAAGGGCCATTGATGCCAGTGCAAAGGATGTGAGGATGGAGACCTTGAGAGGTCCAATGTGAACTGTGAAACATTAGAGTTTTTTCCTAAACATGAGATCATGGCCTTCGAAAGAACCATAGCATTTCCAGAGGAAAACTGAATTGAAGCTACACCACTGAAATGGAGTCACTGCTCCAAACACATTTGGAAGCTCTGCTCCAAGACCTAATCCTGCCATGTCACTGGATCAAAGCCAAGAGGATGGCATCTGGAAGTGAGGTGAGTGGCAGAGGCTTTTCCAAGAAGGGAAAAAAACCACTTCAGATAAAGCTTGCACTTAGGCCTTAAAGACCCACAAAGCAAGGAGATGAAATACAGAGAGAATTCACAAGCAAAGATCCCTTGGGAACACCAGCATTGGCACACACAGCTAGGACAGGTAAACTTGATAGTGCCAGGTGCAAGACAGAAGAAAAAATGTTTTGGAGGCAAGGTCTCTTTTTTTCCCCGAGGGAAAAACAGCAATATGGCTATAAAATAGTGCATTTTCATACCAAGTGCTCTCCTACCGACTGCCAAGCTGGCTACTGTGTTCCTCTTCATTCTGCAATACTTACTTGATTGGCAAGACACTATTTCAGCGCTACAAAACCCTCCTGGAACATGCTCCCAATAAACTGAATTCCTCTGCTAACTAATCATTTTATTTGTCTAATTATTAGCAGCACTTGGAACAAATTAGACACCGCAGGCAGAATCCAACAGAGTTTGGTCCCTGCCCAGCGGCTGTTTATACACCACCCTGTGAAGGACCAGGACTGAGGTCTCCAGCTCAGCTCCTTGTGCTGAGGCTGGGCAGCACAACAAGCAGAAGGCTACCAGGAGCAGTCTGGGGAGCTGCCTACCGTAGGGCATGATGTATTCCCAAGGTTAGTAGCATCTGACTCAACTTCTTTGTCCTACCTTGACCTAGAAAAAATGCTCTCTTTGTGTACTTGCCTTTAAGGAGTGTTAAATCCTGTCTATCCACCTTGACATAGGCAAGTACACTCTTATGGGGTGCAATGTCCCTCTGCAATGAAGAAGTTGCCCCTTGGCAGGTACGAGGCAGAGCAGGAGCTGTAGTTTCCCTATACAAAGCAAACAGAAAGCAGATCAGAAAGCACATTCCCTGCATTTCTCTAGCAGCAACTGGAGGCATAACCTGGGTGCAGAATCTGGAAGACAGAACTACTCTCCAGCCCAGATGGAAGCAGCATCATAAGGGCAGGTCTAGTTAAACCCAGGTAAAACCCATTCTGTGGGTGCCTTAGAGCAGAGATTAAAATCCAGGAGTCAGAGGACAGTTATTCACAGAAACAAAGGGCAAATGGGTTTGTGAAGCAAGTATCAAGGGCACATTTATTCTTAGATTAACAATCTTTCAGGTAACACTGAAATAAAACCAATACCAATATTAAGAGGGCACGTTGCTGAAACGCAGCAGCATAGCAGTGCAATCCACTCAGCCAAAGCTGCCCCTCCAAGCAGCAGAATAAACTCGTTGGAGCCTCTTTCTGGCACACTTAAATTCTCTGGGATATAAAAAGTCCATTGACTCGCCAGGCATGGGGATACAGCAGCTCAGGGATTTTCTCTTAAAACACTTCTCATCTCCCTCCATGTGCAGGCATACAGACACACAGTCTCCCAACCCAGCAGGGATGGGATATCCCAGCATCAGATGCTTCAGAAAGTTCAACCACTAGTCAGGTCTGATGGGGAGAGCAGCACAGGCTTCAGCATCACCATGGAAAGAGGGCTTCCTAGCCCTCCTCCATCTCCTCTCCCATGAAGCCTGAGGCAGTATTTCCACAAAAGTCCTGTGTTTCCATACACCCAGGTTTGAGGCCCAGGGCAAAGGCAATTCCAGGACAAACCTGCCCTGCACAACGTGCAGAGGGCCACAGAGATGTCCCCAGAACAGGGAACATGAGCTTTAAAATAATCTTATGGGAAAAAAAAAAAAAAGGACAATATCCTGAAGCATAAAACCAGTTTAAGCACATTCGTTTCACAGTTGCTTGAATATAAAGCCAAGCCCTGGAGCTCTGCCAGCCAGTCAGTATTTTTACGACCGTATCAAAGCACACGATAAAACCAAAAAGCTTAAGGGTCAAACTCAGTGCCGGGATTAGTAACCAGGCTGAAGTGAATAGCACGATACCAGGTCTGAACAGGATCCTCTGATCACAGGCACTTCAACATGTTTGTTTTTCAGACAGACAGCAGTCATGCCTGAAACTCATGTGCCAAATTCCTCCTTCAGCCTGTTCAGGTGGAGAGGGCTTTGCGCAAAATCTCTAAACCCTCTCCACCAAGTACCAACAGAGTCTGCAGCTGTCTCGAGTCACGTACATCACCCAGAGGGACACACTGTCCAAGCCCTTCTCTTGTCCCTATTTTGGTTCTCTACTGCAGACACTGCTCCTGCCGGGGCTGCTCCCCACAGCAGCGGAGCATTTCCGAGTATCCCTGCATTAGGCACTATCCAGGGTTCAGAGGCTGGAGCCTGCAAGCACTAGGAAAAAAGAAGGGTTCCCTTCTGGGTAGACTTCAGTTTCTTACCAAGAGGGCTAAAGACAGTTATTTTTAATTTATTCAGTATAAGGAATTAGTCAACTTGTGCCGAGAGATTTAGTAGAAGCAGCATCATCAGAGATTAAGAGAGACCAAGGAGGCCTTTCATGTGAGAAACTGCTTCTTGAGAAAGGGAACCCATGGCAGAACAGGAGACCCCAACCCCAGCATTGCCCACAGAAGCTCCCTTGGTGACTGCAGGCAGCAGAGAAATCCTGAGCAAGCCACTTGGGAGCCCTGCTCAGACTGTGGCTGGTTTCCGAAAAGGCAGCATGGTCACCACAGGGTTACAAGACCGTTATACAGCTGGGATGCTACTTGCTGCCACTGCTGCAGCCCAGAGCACAAAGGGTTTGCAGTGGCTCCAAGCCGAAATGCCTGGAATTGGAAACCATCAGAAACACTTTCTCACCCCATGGATATCAGCATTCTGTGCCTGTCACCTTCGTCCTGACAAGGCAGGAGGCAGCAATGATGGGCACGTGAGCCAGGGAGAGGGATGGGGCAATGGTGGGTGGTGGCATGTCCTCTGCTGCCCAGCAGGAGCTGAACGGCTCTGGCAGGACACGGTGCCATCTCCTGCCATTTTTGTCCCCTCCTGCACAGCCACAGAGCCAGGGTGTCCAACGCAGACCTTACTTTCAGCTTTATTTAATTTCTTTTATTTAACTTCTCTTTTATCCAAGGAGACAGGAGGCTTCCCTATCGAATAGTCTCCAAGAGTGAATTTTAATGGAAGAGATCAGAGAGAAGCTTAAAGCTCGGGTTGTTTGTTTTAAACACTGGATGTTCCCTTGGCTTGGTTATTTTGGCCTTTGGTTAAGCTCCCTTTTATGTTACACATAGAGATAATTTCTTCTTTTCTACGGCAAGGCTGATCAAAACTGGGAGTGATTTCCTTCCAAAATATTTTTTTAACTAAATAAAATGACTTATTTGTTGCATTCAGTATTTTCCAACAGTGCTTTTAGTTTCTGCACAAGATGCAGCATTTTATTCTACAGGATGTAAATTAAAATAAAAGCGCTTTTCTACCTGTCTTGCAGCAGGAAGAACGTCCTTTTTTAAGGTATTAGTGTTGATTGAACATAAACTGCAATGATAATTCTTCAGTTTGTGTTATTTCACTACAACAAAAGTTCAAAATGCGCATTTTTTAGCCGCAGTGGTTTTAACTGCAGACAGGAGCTCTCCCACAACAGGAATCAAGGACGATTTGGGGACTACATTATACACAATGGGGGTTTTTTATAAGTAGATGTTACTGCAACCAATTTGCACATAATGACAAAATTACAGCTGGGAAAAAAAGTACTGAGGGAGGGAATGACCGAGAATAAAAAGAGAAAAGCCGGCTCCCCTTTGCTCGAGCTGTCCACCACCCATCAATCGTGTCCCTAAGCTCTGACCTTACTTCAGCACAAGCTGCCAAAAAGCTCTATTCCTGCAAAGTGCTGAGCATGCTCTACTCCCACACACTTCTCTCCATCACCAAGGCTCGATGGATTTCCGGCTGCAGCTCAGCTGCGAAAATTCAGTGAGATGGCACCAAACATCACTTCTAGACTCTGCTCCAGGCAAGCTGTAATTTTGATTAAAGGAGCAAAATTTCTAACTCTCCCAAAGCAGCCTCAGCTCCCACTCACATTTTTCTTTTGATCCATCTGCCCCCCTAATCAGATTTTTAAAGAGCTCACAGTGTTGTTTTCTCTCCTTCCTGACATCGTCTGACCCATGGGGCTTGGCTGGGGCTAGACTTGAAGCACATCATGCAATATTATGTCAATTCTGATGCGATGTGTCTCTGAGACGATGGGGTTATACCCTGCCTTTGCACAAAAGCAGAAAGAAATTTTGGGGAAGAAAACAGAAAGAGGAACTTTTCCAGAAATAAATTAACAACCTGCTGCAAACAGCATATGTAATAGTTTCTCTATTTCCACCTATAGCCTGCCTGATGGCGTGATCAAAAAAAGTTGTTTTTACAGGGTGGTTTTGACCTTGTCCCTTATCTGAAACTTCAGCTGATAACAGCAGGAAGAGCACAGGTCTGACCACGCTGCAAAAAGGAGATGTAGCCTTACTCCAGGATATACTTTGCATCTAGTAAATTCCAAGGCTGCTGTAACACACGGCTCCAGAAACCCAGCGTCACTGCTGTTACATCCCCAGTCAAGGACGGCTGGGCAGGGATCAAATCTGAACCTGCAAGTACTGTCTCCTTGTGACTGCACACATCACTTGTACAACCCCTTGAAGGCACCTTCCATTTGCTAAGCTGAAAGTATCTGACAAAGATGGAAAAACACCATCATCTCCTCCAAAACTGAAGGAGGAAAAGACAAGGAAAAGGCAGTTAGCTTGCACCAAGGTAATAAACACCAGTGGCCATCTGTGGCCTTCATGAAGGTAATTTTGCAACTGTGATTTAAAACAGAAAGAAAGAAAAAAAAAAAGAACAAAAAAAGTCAGACCAGGAGTGATTTGCCAACAGTCACACGGCAGTCTGCGGCAAGGATGAGGACAGAAGCCATGTCTCCTGACACTCAAGTCGCTATGGGAGATGTTTCATCATAGCTTTTTCCCCCCTCAGAAACTGCTCTCATTGCAGCCTCACTTCAAATACCCCTCACTTCAAATACCCCTCACTTCAAATACCCCTCACTTCAAATACCCCTCACTTCAAATACCCCTCACTTCAAATACCCCTCACTTCAAATACCCCTCACTTCAAATACCCCTCACTTCAAATACCCCTCACTTCAAATACCCCTCACTTCAAGGGGCTGATATTGCAAAGGAGATGAGCTCTTCCATGCAAACTCATCCTCAGATTGTTCCCCTTGCTGCCTGGAGGACAGAATGCTGCCTTTATCTTAAAGGGGGACATTAACAAACCAAAGAGATTGGTTTTGAGCCAGTTTCACATGCCCACTGCAGACCAAATGCCAGAGAAGGAAAAGCCAATGTATTTTGGGTTGCTTGTCCAACTGCATGCTCTGAGCACAGGAGTTTGCTTCTGTGGACCAGGTTGTGAATCCCATAGACAGGAGGACCATAACACTGTAATGACATGGCATGGAGACAGGCAGCCCCAACACAGCTCAGAGACAGGCCCAATCTGGCGTTGAAGGGGCAGGGTAGATACTGTAGTGCAAACCTCAACATCCAGGTGAGAAATTAAATAAATACACCAGGCTCTGTGGTGTCCCAGCTACACAAACACAGGGCTACAGCCGGCTCAGACACACCTACACAAAATGCTGTCACATCCAAGATTCACTTTCTTGGCCGGGAACAAAGACTAAATTGTCAGATTTTCTCAGAAGTTGCTGATGGCTTTTAATGCTGAGCATTCATGATGTCAGATATGTGAGAGTCCAAAGAGCTGCTTCATGTCACCCCAGAAGTGTGCCAAGGCAGGGTCCCCCAAATTTGAGAGATGCATTGAATTACTACCCAGTAGGGCTTGCATTTACTTTCCTGTCTCGTCTCTTGGACCACAGGTCTGCAACATGTAGCAGGAACAACTCTGAAGATGTCAACTTATAAAGAAGTAGCTCTCAAACAGACACCTTTGCACTCCATCTACGCTGAGCACCACCACAGAGTGGCCCAGAGCCTCTGACTACTTTCACTCCTACTAACCAGGGAGTTTGTGAGGATTGCCCATAAGATGTGCAATCATATTTTTGGCACTAGTGAAACCTTCCCTCAGACCATCCGATATGCACACCTCAGCCTGGTCAGATGGACTAAGGACACCCATCCTCTTATTGCCTCTTCTCATCCAAAACAGAGGAGAAAATAGTATTGACCGTTTAAATCGTTCTGAGCACTAATGAGCCACATTATAGTGCAGTGCTGAACTTGACTGTTGCCTCTTGCTAAGTCTTATTATGACTAAAATTAAATCATTCATTTTAAAAGTGGTAAAATGACTCTCACTTCAGAACACGGCTCTCGGGAAAAAAGAAAGTTTGCAATTTTAGCAGGGCAATGCATGAGATTGTCTCTTAATTACCAAAGGAAAGGCAGCTGGTTCAGTTCCTGCTATCTTAATAATTTTCCTCTCTTTGATGTCTTGATCACATCTTTTGAACAACATGCTTGAAGCTTAACACTGCAGAGAACAGTTATTTTCATAACGAAAGGGAAATATTTTGCTCCATGCATAATATTTAGTTATCCTGATAGGCTGCATTGATAGGGCTTCATATATTGTGTTTCCAAGCTAACGCTGAGTTGAAAAGAGCCCCGCAGGGCAGTGCAAGACTTCTATCTAAATGATAAATATGTAATTGCAGTACGTGTCTAGCATCCTTCAAAATTATATCAAATGGTTTCTAATAAGAGACACAAACATCCAGAACTTTCTTGTCCTAAAGGCATAAAAAGGAAGCTCACTTGTTTCCTTTTTAGTTTTAAAAGTTAAAATTTCTAGGCCATATGGAAATGACATTAAATCTTTGCACACCGTGACAACGTATCTACCGTTGTACAACATACACAAGCAAAAACTCTCTCCACTTCCCACAGGCACTAGAAACGGCCAAAAATCTGGAGCAAGCACACAGTTTTGAAAGCTGCCGATAACAGGACGGAGTTTTGTGAGAATCGCAGCAATCTGTAGAAAATATATCTGTATGCTCCTTCGCACTGCGCTACAGTAACAGGAAATGCCGGAGGATGACCCAGCTACACGTACACGGCACGAATTCCTCGAGAGGCAGCTGGCCACGCGCGCAGGGACGGCAGCGACCCACAGCTGCCTGCAGTCAGGAGCTCTTTTCTTGGTAAATGGGCCCCATTCACAACGGGCTGTGGTCAATGAGGGTATCCCCCAATGGGCTGCACACCAGAGCAAGGGGGAGTGAACCATGGAGGAGAACTTGCCAAAAAAAGTCTCCAAAACGTTTATGACCTGGGCAGAAAGTTCAGTGCTAAGGCAAACGCTCAGCCTTTGCTCCAATTCTCCACGTGCAAGCTGAGTCTTGATATTACAGGTTACATTGAATCTAGCTAAACAAAACCTAGCTGCGGAGGAGTGACTTCAGGATGCAGACTTTTTTTAACCATAACACCCATTTCCTTACTCTTTTCACTTTAAACCAGATGTTATTATATTTTTGTGTGTGACATTTACACTTAACAATGCAGACTCTGGTCGAATTTGCTAAAACAGGGAACAAAACCATGATTAAACTACTTCCTATATGCAAAGGCACTTTGAACATCGTGTGTGTCACGGAGACTGACGAGTTGGAGGCACAACCGCTGCCTGGCTGAGGTCAGACGTGCTTTGAGCTGCAGCTGAGCAGATGTTGGAGGCAGCTGGCCACTGCTCACCATCGCCCATGGCTGCCCCTTCCCTCCAGCGGTTACCGCCACCTCACATCTGCCAGGACAACCAGGTGTGCCATCCCTTGAAAACCCAGATGAGAAAAATCCTACTAGGAAATGAGCTCTAGTTAATCCCTACCGTTCTGGGAGAAGGGAGGGCACCAGGGATCGGATCTGCAGGAGGATATGACCTCTGGCCAGGAGCAGCTGGAAGAGATGACACTTCAACCCAGCACAGGATAGCATCCCTAAACACAGCCCCAGACTTCCACTGACAGACAGAAAAGCTTCTCTTTCAAAAAAGGAAATAATTTGGGACTTTTTATGCTCCCTGAATTGGTTAACCACAGTCTCAGAGAAGTCTCAAGACAAAGAGGGTGCAGGGAAGAGGACCAGGGCTGCTTTCAGTGGCAGCTGCCCCTGGCTCGGCAGCACTGTCACCCTACACAGCAGAAGCCCAGCTGGCTCTGGGACCCAGACCCATCTGGTCCTCTGGCAGGAGCTGCATGAGGTATTACGGAAAGGACATATACCATGCTCCTGGATACGCAGCAACAACCTGAAGTCACTCATACCAGCAACACGTGTGAAAGGACAGGGACACGCACCTTCCCAAGCATGCCTGCTCTCAAGAGATGCAAGTTTGAGATTGAAGCGAAACAACAAAATTAAAGGGTTAAAGTGCGTGAGCAGCACTGCAGCTGGAGTGAGGATCCTTGGAGCAATCCTCTCCAGCCCAGGTGAGACACACATCTGGAAAAAGTCTGGGAGGAGGGGGACAAAGAAACAGCCCCCAGCATCCAGGAAACTGCAGAGAAGGTCCTTCACAGCTGTTGCTTTGGTGCTGCAATGCAAGAGGCCCTTGCTGGGTGCGTTACTGCCCTATAGAAGGGCAGGGCTGACATGGCTTTGTGGCTCAGAGCAAGATCCTCTCTCCTGCACGCTGTTCACCAGCCCACCTGAGCTCTATTAGCAACCAGCAAGCTTTGGACATGCCTAGAGACAGCTAAGACTGCAGCTGTGTCTAGCCTCCCTAGCAGAATTTTGGATGTATTTCTACCCACATTCATTTGATACCTTCTTCCTTGTCCTTGTATTTGACTCACTGTAGAGCACCTTCCAAAACTTTCTCACTTCCATCTTCAAAAAAGGCTTTCTATCCCACTTAAGGATGCTGCAGAGACAGACGAGACTGGGGGCAGCCCACAGCCAGCCCAGGTTCCTGCCTTGGTGACACCACCTTCCCATGCTCTACTCATCCCTTCTCCAGTGAGCTCCAAAGAGTGCAGAAAGGCTGGGACCAGCATAAACACATGACAACTGAGCTGGTGGGAGGCAGGAGTAGGCCCTGCCTGGTGTAAGCAACACTCATCCTACCCTTAGAGGAATGATGGGAAGGAAAGGCCACTAACCCTCCATAGTCTTCCTCGCGGCAAGCAGAAGAGACACACATGCCCCTCGGCCATTTTCATTCTCTAATTTAGCACTGCACAGAACAGAAATCTATCCAGTCAGCCTCCAAAAAATAAAAATAAAAATAGACTGAATTTTGTTGCTGGGACAGCCCCACACACTCATAGACCCGCCAGGCACTTTTCTCAGCCTCAGTGCTGTCCCGTGACAGCTGAGCTGCTGAAGAGTTGGGATGTGCTGAAGGAGCCATCACAGCTGCAGGACCAGCTGAGAACCCAGGAGAAACCAAGCCGGTACATTCTGTAAAATTTTGTGCAACAGTTGCTTCAGTGACTTTAGTTTCTTGTTCCCTATGTGTACACCTCTCCCCCAGCATCGGACAGCCCATGTCATTTTTATCAGCACCAGTTTGTGCTACCTTGGGAATGCTAATCATGCAGCCGAATTCTGATTTTAGAATTCTTGTGTATTAGAAAATTACATTTCTAGTGAGCTAATAATATATCTCACTAGAGAAGAGGAGTTTTAGGGCATCCTTTGGAATATCACTGTATCTCTAAGACTGAAAGAGAGACACACTTGGTCTGTTGGAAATTTGGCCAATTTTCAGCAACAGTAACAATAATAGTATTTATATCCTGTTCCTCCTCCTTCCAGCACGAAGGAAAGCTCTTACACACAGTCTAAGAGAATAGCAACAAACACACGATAATAAAATCACAGATTGTTGAAATACATACACACTTGAAGTAAACCAAATTAGGAGTTGTAATTTCAGACAAGGAGGCATCTGAAGTTGTAATAAGAGACTCTTCTGCTGGCAAATCCATAGTACTCCATGGCCAGAATCATCATTAACATGTTTCTTTACAAAGGTCAATTAAACCGGGACAGAAATTAAGAGATCTCCCCAAGAAAACCCAATGAAGCAGTGGGAATTGCGAAAGAGACCTTTGATCGACCCTGAATTCACCAGATGAATCATTTCATGTTGAACAAACACCAAACCACACTGAAGAGACGCAACCAAAAGCCCCCAATGCCTGAAGCCACTTCAGACAACTCACTAAACCATCCAAGAGATTGATCGGATACATTACCAAAGTGCTACGATTTTCCTTATTACATGCATAAACCTTGACTTGCACTGAGAGACAATTTGACTCAGTTCAGCTGCGAAGAAAGGAAGTTCTCTCTACCACGTATTTGAGCAGACTATGAGTTTGCAGGCAGAGCGAGCACCCCACTGTTACTTATTAAGTTGCAGTAAATTGCCCATGCGATTTAAACTAAGATCAAAGGCAGACCAAATCCCACTCTTGTAATTTTGGCAAAAGCATCTCTTTGCAAAATCAGTGTTGAGCATGCAGAGTCAAAATCACTCTCACAGCTCACTGCTCAAGCACGAGGAACCCCAGTTCCTCTGCCCAACAAACCCCTGTGGACACAAGCAGGAATCCAGCTGCAGCAGAGTTAATTAGAAAGAGTCAATTGGTCTTTTTCCTCAGCTGTGCTCTCCCAGTGCAAGAGAATTAACCAATTACTGAAAAAATCACCTGGGGGAAAAGACTGCAGAGGGAACAGTTTTGCAATAAGTGTTCTTAATTTTAACTCCCTTTGTATAATATTTAAGTATTACAGTAACAACAAGCCTAGTAAGTATTTTCTAGCCAGTGCTACACTGCTGAATATTAGTGTCTCTTTTTCTAAAAAAAGTGACAGCTGTTGGCAATCCCTCCAATCTAACTCCTCCTGCTAATCCCCATCTGCCAAAAAGGTATCATGGCTTCAAGAAGCAGGCCCAGTATCTCAGGCACATTGTCATTAATGCTGTCCCACCTTACCAGTTTACACTTTGCTTCCATGCCTTCCTGGGCACGTCGTCTCTGGGGCAGCTGGAGAGGGAGCCGGGCACCAGCTGTTTGACCCATGTCCTTGCAATCACATCTAATACAACCTGGCTCATTCTACACCAAAAGGTCCCAACTGTGCAACCGCCCAGGAGACATCTTTTCTTGTTTCCTGCTTGGTCAGTCGGGAGCACTGACTCCGGTCCCTCAGGCTAAAATGATGTGCTCCTTAAAGTGTTCAGCAATAACCTAAGAGAGTACTAAGGATAATCTTTGTCCTCATCCCAGAACATACTCAAGCAGTTAGAGCAGGAATGGAAAAACAGGGTCACACCTGATACTGGCCGAGACTAGAAGAAGGGATGCTGGGGTGGGCAGTTCAAAAACTCCCAGGAACAGTCCAGTTTCCTACACACAGGTACTCAACACTTCCTAAGAAAACAGTCTCAGACAGGCCTCCCAAAATCCCAAACAAACCCCAAATCCACTCTCTCAGGGCCACTCTTTCCTAATTTCACCACTGATCTGCTCAGTGTCAGATCTCTCATCTTGCAGGCAAAAAAAAACTCTACGACAGATCCGTACCATTTTGCTTGCAGGGCTGCACAGAGGTTTCACCAGCTGTGTATGAGGTTTTCACAGGTCTTGGAGAAGCAGTTGGCTGGAAGCACAAAGCATCACTGCGTTCTCACTAATAGTCAGTCCTGGTTCCTTCCCACCACACATTTTTTAGCCTCTCTACACAGGAAGCTTTAAGAAGGAGCTGCCATCCAAACAACCGAACAACCACCACTATACCAACACAAACGTCTCGCTCCGTCCAGAAAGATGGCTTGCAACCTTCTAGTTTTACCTTTAGCAAATTATATTAAAGACTTGTAAGGGTTTTTCTCATGATCTCCTGCACTGCTACCCATTGCTGATGCTTTCACAGTAAGCACATGCTCCAGGGTGCTTCTGTAGTTCCACTGATGCTTGTGGAGAGTGCAAAGACACCAAATATAATATTAGTAAGTGGTCTCTGCACATTTTTCATGCACTGAACAGTGAATTTAAGCCTAAGAAAGGCAAAACTACTGCCAGTTGTTGTTTTTACCAGTGCTTCTGAAACAGGCCACAAGTCTCAGTGTGAAAACTACTGCCTTAAAGCATAAGGCACTGTGTGCTCCTCTTGGGTTTCCCAAACAAATCAGCCTCTAAGACAGAGTTAAACATCTGAAGGGCAAATGAGTCTCAGACTGCTTTGGTGAAGTAAGCTACGGCCATCCCAAAGCCTTCTTAGTTCACTGATAACAAATTAGTCTTACAAGATGTGTAAAAACTGGCACTGAATGTGCCAATGAAGACACTGAACAATCTTCATGTCAGGTCCTGGGAATGTTCCCCAGAAAATGAGGATGGAGAGACAGCAGCCAGGAGGATAGCTGGCCAAACAGCCAGGGTCAAGGACAGCTTTGGACAAGGAACTCAGTATTCTGGAGCAGAATCAGCATCCAGCTTTGTAAAGGGGACAACTTCAAGCAATACTGATTTTAATGGCAGCAGATCTGTAACTGCACAACTTGGACTCATGGGGATTGAAATCCCAGGGGTTGCTATGGCCTCTTCCTTACCCCAAAGACAAATGCCAATAACATTAAAAAAGAGCAGATATGGAAGCTGAAAAGAGAGAGCGTTCGTCTGAAACATCCCAACATCAGTTTCAGATCATCAGCATCATAAACCAACTTACAAAGAAGCTTGCTGATAATCGCCCCAGCTATCTCCACCAATACACATGTGACGTGGCACGTCATTTCTGAGTCTGCCAACACTACGAGCTTCAAATGTGACCCTGGCTCTCTTCCCCAAGTGCTGAGAAACTCTTGTTATGTTTGGCTCCCCCTTTGTCCTCCCTTCAGAAAACCAGCACGCTTCTAGAACGTCAATCTGGAATTATTTACTGTTGTTGAAGCTCAGACAGAAACCGCAGGCCACCTCTCCTCTCACCCAAGCGGGACACGCAGAGGTTGACCAAACAAAAGGGCTTCACCCAAGCACTCTAGCAACCTTGCCAAGCTTCTCATCGGGCAAGTTGCTGCCCGCTAAAATGATGCCCTTCATTTCCCACTCCGTTCCTGAGACATACTGAAAATTAGTTTATCTGCACTTTCAGAACATTAAATAGACACCATATGCTTAAAATTACCCTCATTAAAGCTAACGTGGGAACATAACCAGCCACATTTTCTCTCCTCTGCTTTTGCAAGTGGAGTGTCACTTGCAAGGCTTAGGGACTAGCTCTGAAACTCCCTGAAGGGAAGAAAACAAAACTGTGAAAGAACCACAAGATACTCTCCAACAAGTATCCTCCTTCACGCTGACACCGCGCACGGCTCAGGGACAGGACAGACCCAGGAGCCTGTCTGCTCCAAATTGCACCTGATTACATCTGGCAAATCATTCCACTGAGGTCAAACTTATTCCCAGGCAGCTGCATCTGGTCCCTGCCAACATGCACAAGGCTATATCCAGCAGTGCAAATTAACCCACTACAGGCTTGAAGTTGCCCAGACTGAATTGTTGTCATTGCCTGGGCTGAACAGTTCAGGCAAAACCAGTTGTATTTAGTCTGCAGTGACTGTGAGAATTGTGGGGCAGGGAAATCTATTTGCTACACACCTTTGAGGGTGGCCTCTTCTCCAAGAGGAAGCTAGTGCAGCTCAGCAGAGCAAAGGCTAAGAAGGGACACAATCACTCTCTACAAAACAGTGGAGAGCAGTGGGACAGGAGGTCAAACCAAACTGAGTGATGAAACCTGTTTATGCAAAAGGACAATACTGGCCTGAGAACAAACGGGGTGGTGTGAATAAAAACATCTAACATGGAAGTTACTATCAGAAGACTGAGGCTTCCAGTCAAGCCAAACCAACTACCTTTAAGGTTCATGTGTGGAAATGCAACATGCTTGCGTACCATTAATGACCTAGGTCTGTCCCAGGTCTATGTTCTACAGTCCCATGACCCACACACAATACTTTCAGCCATAAAATAAAAATTATTCCGTCTGCTCAAATTATCTACTAGTCTTGTAAGGGCTCTGCGAAGGCACTTCTGGCTGGAGGTACATTGCTGCACACACACTGCTTTCCCTGCCTGATCTGCCTACCTTGCAAAGAGGTGCTGACGCACAGAGTGTTGGGGGATCCTTGGATGAAAGGCACTAGATAAGTTCAAAGCCCGAATATATATTAATAGTCATACCAGACACGATACCTCTACAAAAATAAATTGCCACTTGACCCAAGGCTGGAAAGCAGAAAGTAATCTGCCAAGGCCCAGATGTATGACACTAGCCCATAAATGCGTGATGGGATACAAAAAAAAAGTGTATGGAGCAGAGGAGGGAGCTGGAAGCGATGATGTGAGGCTCGCTTCCTCACTGCGTGCACTGTTCTTCCTGACCTCATCTGGTCAAGACTCAACAGCTCTCACTAATATTAGCAATACGCAGCAAGGCTCAGAAGCCTGAGCTGGTGCCATACAGTTAAGTGGCATCTGGGAAAACATCAGAAGCCCCAGGCTCAGCCAAAGTGAAGTTTCATCCAAGCTCAGCACCCTGGTTTTAATGAAGTTAGATGGTAACTGCTTAATAGCAAGAGAGAACACAGTGTGCTTAGTCTGTAGCAATTGGCAGATAACAGACTTTCTGACCCAACCACACACCTTGACTGATGTGTTTAATAACAGTCAGCCTTGCCCCCAGAAATTTGACAATTTTTTTTTTAACCATTTGTACTTTGAGTCTTCCTATCACCTTTCAGCGAGGTGTTGCACAGCTTAATGACATAGTGGAGAAAAAACAATTTTATTCCACTTCACACCCAAGAATGTCATAATTCCTGCATCATTGCCAAGAGGCTGAACCTGCTCCCCTCCGTCATCTACCTGTGCCTGTATCGGAAGAATTCAGGATCTGCATTCAAACAAGCATCTCTCTCTCCTCTCTCCTCTGCTTCTAGACTAGTTCAACTGATTTGGGATATCATTTCACACAGGTCTTAGTATGAGAAGGATTGGACTGTGGCCAGTCCCAGAAAGATGAACTAGAGCTAAGGATGAGAGGCTTGTTTGTTTCAAGCAGATTGGCTCCCAACCACTGAAGGCAACTTCATACATCTTTACTTTCACATCCTTTGCAGAGACAGCTGGAAATAAGTCTAGAAGCAAAGCAAGTAACAATAGTTACAAGAATGTTATAAACGGTTTTATTTCATCTGTGGTGAGTGTTGTTTCTGACAGCTAAGCAAGTTAACTTATAATGTTAGCAATTTGACAACCAGTCTTTTTAATAGGAACTCTGCTATTGGGTTTCGAAGCAAACAGGAGTTAGCATGGGCAGGGTATTGCCCCTGGCTATGACTTGGGTATGATTTTATCAATTAGGAGCAAGGCTGGGCTGCAAAACCCTTCACCTTGTTTTGCATGCAGAAACTCATGAATCCAAGAGTTTGTCTTGGCTAAGCCGTCAGAAGATGAAGCCTTAAAAATCAAGGCATCTTTGGTAAACAGGTACAGGAGCCTCATCTAAGCTAAATAGGTTGGGAAAGTGTTAGCCGCAACTGCTAGACCCTACACGTTTCCCATAAAGCATCCGTAGGCTTTTGATGGACACAGAGACCAGAACAGTGGGAAGAAAGAGCCTGGGAACTCAGATAAAGCCCCAGAGTGAATGGACAATTGCTGACGACAGTACTGTGAAGTTGGCTTTGGTGCTTGGCTCCTGGTAAAACCATGACATAATGCTGTGTTTACTAGCAGGCAAATCTAAGGGTTGGAAATGGGTCTGTAAAAAAACCACTAACATGTTTTTTTGACAAGCCAACAGATTAACATCTATTGTCACTGGGGCAAGGCCAAACTTGGCTGGAAGAGGTCCAGGAATTTGATGTCACCGAGAGGCTTGAAAGGACGTCAGCTAAAGAGTGTTCCCATGTCATTTCAGCATTCACTGCTGCCTTTGCTGCCTAAAGCAAGCTATTAGCCACCATCACCTTCTCCGTTTAACCCTTTCTGGCACAACATGCAGTAAAGACAATGTGTCAGCCTTTCAGCATTAGGGGTTTGACCCAGATCTGCTACAGCCCACGTTAACCGGATGCAGAAGATTGATAAAGGACCAAGCAGGACAGGGTGCTGGCAGATAAAACACATACTCAACCCAGTTTGGGCTGTCAGTCCTTTGTTAGTACTAACTACAGTCTCTACCCTTCTAAAAGTAGAAACAGTGGGCATCATTAACTCATTTGACTCCTTAGGATGTTTTCAAGTCCCCTGTGATCCAAATCACACAGCCAGTAGCACCCTCAGCTTGGTTCAAGTCAAGGTCTTTATCATAACCCAGCCAACACCTCTCACACACAGTAAGACAACAGCCAAGAGGTTTCAGCTCCTCACCAACAAAATCCCAACACATGGACATCTGGACTCCCATAAATGCCAGTGCCTGGTAGAGAACAATCTCGCTCTACTCACCAGGTAAGTTAGAGCCCTGATGGCTTAGCATCACTGTATGATAACGTCATGGGCAGAGCCCCACAAAGCCCTCAGCACACAGGGAAAGCTTTGTGTCACCTCTCCCCAGGCATAAAGGCTGCAGTAAGCACATCAGTGCAATATTCTCTGTCCTTCTACAGACCCTCAAAATTTAGTGGAATGCCCTGGTGCTTGTCCACAAGTTACTCTTCAGTCCAGCCCTATTATATTTGGAAGGTCACCTGCGGCTCCAGAACTAAGACAATGGGAGATAACCCTATGCTGTGGGCAAGATCAGTGCTTTTCAGAAGAAGAGGAAAAAATGAAAGAATAAAAGAGTATTCTTAGGGTCTGGCCAGGACTATGACACCAGCTCCAATGAGACCTAAAGATCCTTTGCAAACCTCTGCTTTCCACCCCATTTATCTGACCATGTCCTCTTCTTGCTCAAATGCAGAGCAACACAGAAGTTAAAACAGAAGCAAAACACATGCATTCACAGACAAAGCCTCACATCAAAACTCCAATTCTTACCAAATACCTGCACACTCCCCCAACACAAGAGAAGAACTATGTAAAACAGTAATCCCAGTGTTCATCCTGGCCAACACCAGGGCACACAGATACAAAGTGCTGCTCACCGCTGAAAGGACTGGCAGAAAACCCAGCACTGCCACAGCCAAGCAATTTGGCCAACATCTTCAGTGGTGAGGTCAAGGGTCTGAGTGGCAATGCCTTGCTCCCATCCCCAGGCTGTACATCCTCAGATCCCGCTCACTTGGGCCAGAGCCTTAGTTTTTTCAAAAAAGGAGATTCCCTCCAAGATTGCGGTGCCTTTCGCACACCAGCACACACTGTCACTCTCCAGCGCCACCAGCAAATTGCCATTGCTATACAAAAAGCCACTGGTCCTTATGTCAAAAGGCTAGAGAGAGGTTTAAAAACAGACTGATGGACTCTCCTGTCCAGATCATGACTACTGCAATCTCAAAGGGTTGTTACTCATGATAAAATCACTTGAAGTATTTTTAAACTGAACTATTTATACTTATCTTTTATAAATTGGGGAGGTCTGTATTAAAGGATTAAATGCAAGCTACAGCTGCCCAGCTCAGAAACAGGTGGAAAGCCGCTTCCCCAAAACAGTCCAGAGTTTTGACACAGACCGTTATAATCACAAAGACAGCAGCAAAAGATTAAACAGAAAAATCTCTTCTTGAGCAATAACAGCCAGAAGACTCTTCGTACGCCTCAAGTGAGAGTATTTCGGAGGCTGGCTACTGCGCTAGATCCACTGAGTAAAACATCCTGTGTTGTCTTTATAAAACATCCTCTGCTGAAGCATTAGAGGAAAACTTACCTGGATTCAGAGAAGGCAAGGAACTTGTTAGGGATGTCCAGGGCTTGTAAAATACAGAAGATAAAGGACTGCTGCCCCTTGGTATATGGAAAACAAGCATGGATGTTCCTCTAGAACCAGACACTTTTTATTCTTCTCTACCTTCAGCCAACACCTCTAATCTCTTGTTATTAACAGAAAATATGCAGCCCTTTTGTTAATAAAATTAGATACTGCCACCAATGCTGGTTCAGGGATTCTGACAGTTTCACCTGATATAGATATATTTATAAAACACACACAGTTTCCCTCCTATTCCTGACTTTCCTCTGTCCCATCCCAGAAGCCAGCTCAAGAGCCTGTTTTAATCCCACTTAGGAAAATACTGAACTCCAGTCTTTCTTCCTGTGACATGTTTGGGAGATGGGAGGAGGGAGATGCACTTAATTTGCTCTCTGTGGCTTTCTTCCAGGAAAATACTTCACATATCCTTGTTTGTTTGTTTTTAAATTCTAAGTGATTTTAATACCAGTGAAAGTTGCTGGAGTGACAGCCCTGGGAAACTGCAGGCCTCTCACTTACGCACTAGCAGGGGCTGTGCCAGCTGCCCTGCTTCTGCTGAAGACCAGGAGCTCAGCTGCCTCTTGTAGCATCTATCCCACAAATAACTGTCCCACAGCTCAGGCTGCTCGAGATGAGGCAGGTATCAGAGTGCCAAATTTTCAGGCAAAGGAAATATACTGAGCTCAGAGACAGTGCAGCAGTTGCAGGTCAGGGGAATGGAAAAACTTTTAAAACAGATTTTCACAGTATTTTGCTTGGGGGTCACAGGGATATACTGTGGGCTTGCACTTGCTGGAGAGTGGAAAATCAGGAATAATCTTCTACCCATAAAAAATACATGTATGGGTTAATTTATTAATAATAACAGAATAGCCTGAGACACAGTAGGAGAACCTCCAGGCATAGTAAGGGAGCAATTAGAAATCTCCCCTTCACAGAGTTAGGAAAACAGTAATTCAGATGCTCTCTATTGCATCAAACCTCTGAGGGTGCAAGAATGCCCAGCAAGAGAGTTTCACCTCTGCCAGTGAGCTTTCCTGATAGGGAATACAGAGACACCAGAGATCAGACAGCAGCAGCTAGTAGCCCACTGCCAAGAGCCCTGCTACCAGAAAGACCATACTCCACACTTCACCTCAAATACCTCCATAGACCTTGGGACTTCAAGAGAGGAAGCAATGCCCCAGAGGAACAGGCTTATAGCTGGTAAGCATGGCTGGCATCCTAAATGTTTCTTCGGAGAGGAATGCAGCTTTTGCATCATCCCATTCATTACTGTGTCTGCTGAACGCTATTAGGGAAGCAATGGTCTGACTCCCATTTCCAGATAACAATCTGACCTTGCCATTCTGCAGCTGCTGCTCCCAGCGGTGGACCTGCTGGTAGAGGAATACAACCCAAACTCAGGGAGTTCAAAGCCTATGCTATCAGTCAGCCCTTAGCTAACACACACATCTTTACACTTTATAAAAGGTGAGTAAATCCTATTGGCTTTGTAGTAGAGTACACTGAGATCCAGAGAGGTTAAACAAACAATCCAAGGCTACGCCACCAGTAGAGGACATGCAAGCTCTTCTACAACACTGCACAATGTCTTGTATGTATCACACTGGACATTAGTTCAAACCTTTCTGGATGATTTATGAACTTTATACATGAAAGTCTGCACTTATAGGCATGTCCCAGACAGTGGAGAACCACACTTCCAGTATTTCAGAGGCAGATATGGAAGACTTCTGTCTGTAAAGGAGAAAGAATGGCAGCGTGGAGCTCCTGTTTAAACACAGCTATGGTTAGCAGAGATTTGGCATGTTTCTGCCTACGAACATAGATAGGGATGTCTTCCTTACAAACAAGTTTGCAAGAAGCCTATAAAATCACGCTGCTGACTGCTGAGAGCATAGGAGCCTGCTGCATCACTGCGTTTAGCTACCATGGTCTATAGGAAAAATAAAACACACCGCAGCGGTCAGAGAATATTAAGACCAATTAAGGATACACTGCAGCACACTAGTGCAATACGTGAAATTGTGATGAAAACACAGATCTGGGGATGTGTATTCTGCCCACAGAAGTAGAACACTCCCAGTCTAAGGACTTGCTTCATTACCTACACATTGGGCTCCTCTTCCAAAAACTGTAATAAGGAGTGGCTTTGCTGAAATCAATAGCTCAATAAAATCAAGAGGAGAATCTTTATGACTCAAAAGTCACTCTAAGCATGACAGTACCAGTTAACACCACCACACTTAGGCACTTACAGGTACTACAATGAATAGAATATCCTTCTGCTCTATCTTCACCCCAGGGCAATTTAAAGCGTCAGTACACTTTCCTTCTTCGTGCCCTTTGCAATGATGCCTAAATGATCACCAGACAGCAGCCTGGGTTACCATTATGTTGAGACCATCACCTGCTCAGCTAGTTGATGTTGTCTCACTGCCCCCATCTGCCTGTTATCTGTGTGTCATCATTTGTCTTAACAGCCCAGTGCAGAGACCATCTTTCAAGTTTGACTGCATGTTTTAGTGCAAAAGCATCCCTGCTCTGTAATAAAGGCTCTTACGCATTCCAAAAAAAACCCTGAATTTATAAATACATACAATGAGTATACCATATTACCAACATTTAGTGAATGAGAGTTTGAAAAACTGACTAGATTAGTATTATTTATTCACATAGAAGGTGGTGCAAAGAGCGAGCAAGCTAAAGTGGGAATGTTCTAACTAGGTTGCAAGATGTTCCACTTTAAAATCCTTTCAGCTAAAGAAAATAACTTGGTTTCCTTTTGCTGTCACCCCCACCCCAAATGTGATGATATCCCAGCCTAGAAGAGGATAACAGATCTCAGAGAATATGGTTTTGCTTTTATAGTAAAGGGAGATGCACTGTATTAAAAAGCATAGTAATTACAAACTTCTCGGTAAAACTTTCAGTAAAGCCTCTCTCTAAGGGTGTGAGCCAAGGCCCAGGGAAGCTACTGGGAGTTCTTTTTTTTCCATTGACTTGATCGTATCTGGTTTTGACACTACCTGATCAAGCAGCAGGCACCACCAATTTCAACAGTACGCTACTGTGTAGCTCTCTGCCTTCTTCATTTAAGATTTGCACAGCACGCTCCAGGCAAGGTGTCAGCTGTAGCTACAAGAAAGCATTCAGCTTCACAACGCCAAGC
Organism: Tauraco erythrolophus; assembly: GCF_009769465.1. NCBI lineage: Eukaryota > Metazoa > Chordata > Aves > Musophagiformes > Musophagidae > Tauraco > Tauraco erythrolophus. Next base: position 14,064,445 of record NC_141473.1, on the reverse strand, counting down.
AGGGCACAGTGCTGTCAGCCCCCTCTAATGATCCTGCTCTTGTCCGTGGTTACTGGGGACCAATTGCCTTTGCGTGAGCAGGCGCGGATTAAGAGGATGCAGCATGAAAAGGGAAGATAGAAAAAAAAGAAAACCATCTCACATTAGAAGGTCCAGCTGTTTCCTCTCAAATGACTAAATTAGAGAGCTTGTACGTCACCTCCTGCCTCAGGTAGGGTCATATTGAAACCTTCTTCCTGTTTAATCCATATAAAATGGGAAATGAGTTCTGAGGAAGACAATGACAGAATATGAGAGTAGTATTTTTTCAGGCTGGGTACTTTTATCTGATAAATTGCAAGACTGCTTTGGAAGCCAAAGAAAAGTACAGAAAATGCTGCCACACGCTTCATGGGCGGCCTTGGGCCAAGCACTTAACCTCTCTTTGCCTCATCTTCCCACTGAGGGTAGTGGCATATACCAGGAATGAGAAGGGATGGGAGGAAGGCAATACCTCTGAGCTGCCCATCTCTCTAAAGGCTGAGTGCATGGGTGGGATGAACAGACGGACTGCTTTGGGATGCAGGAAGTCTGGGCTCCATTCCCTATTCCATCACTTGCTTCCTTAGGATGTCTGTTCATCTCTCTCTCCAGTCACACCTTCTGAGAAAAGGGCATGATTTGGCCTCTCCATTCCTCTCCCTTTTAGCTCAAAGCAGTGAGACTGGCATAATTTTGACTACAACGCATCAGGATGTGTTGCACAGGTGGGCCCTGGGTCCCATCCGCCCACCCCACTGAGGGATCTTACGCGGCCAGAGGTCACCTGCAGCAGCTGAAAGCATTTGTGCTGTCTTAGGACAATGTCTCCATGGTAACTGAGTCCCAGTGAAAGTCAATAGTGGCATCTTTGCCACTTTTAAAACAGAACTTGGAGGTTTTTGGAGCTGCAGTCCCCCGCTCACAAGCTTGCTAGAAGATTTTCTCTGAGCTTTCTTTTGGCTGCCCTCCCAGCACGCTGCAAGCTCAGCCACAGGAGAGCCAGTACAGGCAGCCTGCTGGGGTGTAAAGCCTCCTGCACTATTTCATTCTGCCCCGACCACAACAAATCAGGACAACTGTCTTGTCTCTCTATCGGTTTTTAATCTATTCCTAAGGCTGGGACAGCCGTTTACTTTGCAAACTGTTGAATTTAGATACTACTCTCCCTTGGCTGGATGTTAGCAACCCATAACTCTGCTGGAAGAAAGGACTGCGAGTGCTCGTTAATCTGCTGGGCTACTCTACTGCCCGCTGAAGAAGCCCTGAGTTCTAGAGGCAATAACTGCCACACAATCCATGATGGAAAAACAGGTAGATGACTAAAGAGTCTGAGCTACTTTGCAAACCTGCTCTAAACAAGCTCAAAGGACTGTACCTCTCTTGGGCACTTCCTAAGACAAATCAACACTGAAAAGACCTCCAAGAGAGAACCACATGCAGGTATGGTACTGGAAACCTAAAAGGACGCTGAGAAAGGGAAGAAAGTGAATCTCCCAAGGCAGTGAACGGGAAAAACCTGTACATTATGTTGGCTCATAAAACAATGGTGCCTGAAAAGTCAAAAAACCCAACAGGACGCAGACTAAAACCTCTACTGTTAGGGAAGAATTCCACTTGGATAAGCAACATTTCCATCAAGAATTGGTTGCAGTGATAAAGAAGAGGTTAGTCCTCTGAGCACTAGTGGGTGCAGGCAGCTTTGGACTAGCAAGGTTTGATCTCTCCTCCCTACTATTCCAGTTCCTCTGGCCATTTGGGAGTGGTGGCAAAGAACTGAACCAGAGAACTGTCTATCCACAGCTTTCAGATATTTCAGAAATACTGACTTCTTTTCTTCCTGACACATTTCATCAGACAGTAAAAAACAAAGAAAATTTTGTAGTCTGCGAAATCATAAGATTTGCATCTAAAACAGGCAGAGTGGTGGAAATGATCCTTAAAGTTGTATGTCTACCCCAGCAGGGTGGTGGTCTATATACAGAGAAAGCCGCAGCAAGGGAGAGGGAATGTTTTTTATCCCAGTCTGCTTTCTCCTGAACTCTCCTCTACTACACACACAGGGGATCACAGCCACTTTTGACATAGTCCTTGCCAACGCATGGAAGTTGAGTTCTGAGGAATGATGAAGTCACAGAGCAGACTGCTAATTTTCTGGCTCTTTCCCAGCAGCCTAGGCAAAGATAATAGTAATAATAATTCAGCCCAGTGAGCCAAGCTGGATCACGGCCCCTCGAAGGAAAGCCATGCAAGGTGTCTTGATGGGGGAAGGGGGAGAGCAGAAAACGGATCATACATCCTAAACAGGTACTCCATCTACTCATCTAACACTGCCTTCTGATTCACACCAGGTCCCTCACTGCGCTCTACCCACAGGCCACTGGCCATGTGCGCTCCAGGTATATCGCATCCTGTTCACTCTGGAAGAGATCTGGCTCACAGTCTCCAGTTCTGCTGTTTAAAAGGGTCAAAAAAAGCCAGGCTGAGCCTTTCTTAGCCATTAGCTGCTGGTACTCCTAGCACAAGTGGCACATGGAGATCAACTCAGACCTGCAGGCAGGGCCACACTAGACAACCCATTTGATGGTGCAAGCAGGGGGAATCCAGCTCCGTATCCCATGGTAGCAACGAGGGACCAACACAGGGACAAAGATCCTTGCCACTAAACCCATGACTTCTCCAGACCCGCCTCATCAGCGCTGGCCTTTGTATAAGCAGCAGCTTGCCACACAGAGAAATAAAGCCATGAAGATGCCTGATCACATCCGAGTTGCTCTTGAGCCTAAGCAGTAAGCGGAGCAGCTAAGCCACAAGGAACAGAGCTCAATCCTAGCAGTACAATTTTCTTCTTCAAAGCATGCTGACATTTTACAACAGGTCACTTGTGACAAGCATGCTCACATTCTCCTGGGAACAGTGCTGAAACCCAACACAGCAGGACTCAGTCCCTTATGAGTCAGCAATGCCAGTGCCGGAAGGAGGTTACCAACCATATCTATGCAGCAGAGAGATTCCTACAAGAGCGATCTCGAGACATTCAGAGACGGCATTAGGAAACAACTACCCTGTGGAGGAATTAGGACAGTATGCAGGCATCTCAGATGACTAAAATCAGCAACTCATCTCACTAACTGGAAATACACAGACAGGGCAGCCACTTGTAAAGCAAGAGCATTTTACCTTCCCTCCATGCTGAAAAACACACAAAGCCAAACTGCAACAGTAGAGTAGTGCTGGAAGAGGAAATCTGTACTCATGTATCCATCCCTGTCCTTGGGATAACACAGGCATACTTAGAGACCTCAGAAATTACCTCATGCATATAAACATCTAGTGAGATAATGCACATCAGTAACTACTCAGTCCTCTGTGGAAGAGCCAGTGGTCAGGGAGTGGGGAGGGAGGACTCCATTCATTTGACTTCTAGTGAATGTTTGCCATCACCCAGGTCCTGCAAAGCTGTGAACAGGTGAAGGTGCTAACCTCCTCTCACCTCCTTGAGAGCAGGATCAAGCACAGCTGGTAGGCAGAGGCTCCCTGTTGGGCTTCTAAAAGAGTCAGACGTTTGGGTAAAGGGTAATCTGTCTAAAGATAACCTGGAAACAGAGAGAGGGGAGGATGTCTTGTTTAAGCTTCTTGACGGATGGTTAAAGGAGGCAAGCATCAAGAGTGGGGTTTTTTAATAGAGAATGCATTTCTGGTTTGGGATCATTTCATGTTTAATTCAGACAATCATAATTTTAGACTAAAAGCCAGAGGAGCTACCCCATAAACAGACCAAACTTCAACAACTAAGAGAAGGATTTTCAGACTGTTTAAAACTTAGCAGAGGCTGGAAAAGGGATTTGGATTTTGTTACCAGCTTTTTCTCTTCAGAATGATTAACTGACACCTTCAACCATTAACCGCAACATCCTAATCCACCCAGCATTGCTCAGCCAATGTATGACCCCAGTTGCACCAAGGGTCTTTCCAACAAACCCAGACTTGACCTTCCTGACATTGTTCCTGTTAAAAGAAAAGGGAAGGGAGAAAGCAAGGAGATTTAACATTTAAGTATTACCAAGTGCAAACCAATTTTTAAAAGACCAGCAGTATGGAGAAAGAATAGGGAATTCATTTGGAAAGTCAAAAGCAGTAAGAGCAGCAGTAGCTTATATTAGGGATATAACATACAAGAGGCATGTGGTTATTGATCTAACCTTCTGTTTATCCTTTCACATGCTGTCATCCAGGGCCCTCAGCCAACCAGGTGCCATTGTGCTACCCAGTTGCTGACAGGGATGTGCTCCCCCTTACAGAGGGAGGAATTGCAGATTCCTTCCCTAGTAGTGATTTCCAAGGGGATGAGAGGGCTGGTTGAGTTCCTATCAAATAGCACTGGATCCAAGATTTTAATCTCTTCCCATGTGCAGAGCCCTACAAATCTTTCCGTGAGGTATTAATCTCTTCAGAAGTTTCACACACAGGGATCATAGCAGAGAATATGCAAAGCTGCCTTTTTTTTTTTTTTTTTTTTTTTTTACTTTCTTGAGTCAAGGCCACAAAGCTATAAAGCTATGCTCATATCATGAAAGACATCTGCTCCAGGGAATGATTCCTGGCATCTAGGCCAAGCTGTGCAGGGGCTTATGCACTACTCACATTTAGTCCTCTCCACATGCCCACAAGGCCTAAGATTTGCCTTCATCTCTCCAGGCCCCACCACGGCCCTGAAAGGTCACAATTAAAAAGAAAAGGAGTCACGTTAAAATGCCTGCAATACTTATGTCACCATCCACCATAGAAAGACATCTGATGCCAAGACACATGTCGTGTGGCCTGAAGGCATTTACAGATATTGGAGGTAGAAAGGCTTCTTGATATTACAGAGACACCTAAGGCAGAGAGCACCAAGCTTTGCACTCTCCAAACCATCCACAGGCAGTGGACAGCATGAAATGTCAAGTCATGTTTATGTTCATTTCAGAGGAAAATAGTTGTTTCATGTTAAAAAAAGAGCACAGAACCAAACTAACAGAGATCAAGGGATCAGACCCAGGGAATTGAAATTCTTTGACAGCCTGGGTTCACCCCGAGTGAGTTACTCTAGCCAAAATCAGATGAAACGCTGCAGCACATACATCCACAGCAAACTACAATCTAGGAAATGAAGAACAGTCAAAGACTTTTGGACCTTTGGGCCAATTCACTCATCTAAAAGAAAAAGATTTGCAAGGACATGGATGACAATTTAATTACTCCGATGCTTGTTTGTGAGCCGATACCCTATTGTGCCGAATACTGTACAGCCAGAGATTGAGAGTAAGTGAAAGGCAAACACAACACGCCATTTAGTTTGCGATTTTTTTGGCTAATAACAGGACGCAGAGGGATGTGGAACTGTTGTGCAGAAGACAATATTAGAAACAGTGTACTGAGAGGAGGGTGAAAAGAAAGAAATGGATTTGCCACTAGAAGCATCAAAGAGAGCTTCTTGTAACAGTTTAGGTTACTGTTACTCAAATGCAACAACAACAATCATCAAGGAAATACAGATTCCTTTCTGCAGGAAAACATGGGAAATATTTTCTTTCACAACTGTAAATACAGGACTTGAATCCTTGTTTTCTGGTTATTTCGCAACAAATAAAAACAGAACAGTGTCAATTTCTCTTGGCGATTGGGAAGGTATTGTTACCAGTTCTTTCGTGTATCTTTGTGCTTGGCAGGCGTACTTCTCTGATGCTGAATTGTGGCCAGCTTTCAGGTGAGATAACAGCCTGCAGCTGTGTCAGTCACAATTACAGCAGCAGCTTGCAAAAGCTAAAGAAGCCTTTCCCACCTGGAAGCAGTGAATGAGTAATAGACTGAACACACAGGTCCAGCTGGCAACCTGAGAGGACACGAGACCTAAAACTTCCACTCCTATGAACTAAGCACAAGATGCTTAATTCCATGGTAGATGAGAGCTTCAGCTTCACATCTACAAATCAGCATCTCTCAGCAACGTAGTGCCCTCTAGCCTTAAGCTAGGTTATGGTTAAGCCTTAGAGGAAAAAGCTCTGCGATATGAAATACTAATACAAAGCTTTGTATCTGATCTATGGCCTTATCTTTCAGGCAACCCATTCAAACGCTGACCAGCTCTGAAGAAATCTGGCAGGAGCACAATGCCAGGAAATACAGTATACTCAGGGCGATTTCACACCAGATGCAACACCCCCTCAAGCTTTTCCTTACCAGAGCTGGATGATTTACTTTCTCTATACACAAAATCCAACCTTCTGTGTATTAAAACACAGATCGTATTTTGAGGAAAGAGTTAAAAATGATTTGGTACAACTAGAATCCAGAAACAGCCAGACTGGGAAGAGACGAGGCTTTTCTGCTTATGTGGATGGGCAAAAGCTACTTCACTGTATGTTGCAAACTCCTGCAGGCTAACACACTTCCACATGACACCCTGTAATACCAGAGTCTAAGAAAGCTGTTAAAAAATCTTCTCTGGTGCTGCTCTGTTAGCAGTAAGGTGTGAAAGAAGAAAGGTGAAAGAGACATGAAAGAGATCCCAAACGCCTTGATAACCGTACAAACTGGCTCCCTCCTCAAAAAAAGGTCTCAACGTAACTTATGGGAGAAACCAAGTGAAGATGCATTCAGCACCTCCGGCTCACTGACTCTCTAAGCAGCAGAGGCTTGCTCCATTCCCCACCGGGCACTCTATAGTGCCGTGGCCAGGATGGAGACAAACCGGGGAGCCAAGAGACCTGTTCCCTGCTGTGCTGGACCTTGCTGAGCAAGAAGGGAAGAACCACCTTCAGAAGGGAAGGAAACTTCAAAACGATAATATAAAAAAAAAAGTCAATAGGCAAACAGGATGAAAAAAGGGCGAAGAAAAAGAGCTGCATGTCCATAGCTCCCGGACCTCACTGCCCCGGCTGCCCAGAGCCCCGCGGCGCCTCACCTGCGTCCCCGCAAGGGCAAACGGGGAGGGCGCGGCGGCAGCCAGCGCTGCCCGGGGGCGAGTGCCGTGCCCAAGGTCAGGCGGGGGGCGGCTCCCCGGAGGCAGCACCTCCCGCCCCGGCGGGGCACGCTCCGCGCTCCGGCCACCGCACCGGGCCCCGTCCCGTCCTGTCCCGCCGCGCGCACACGTGCGCCGCCCCCCGCAGGCGGACAGCCCGGCCGGCGGCGGACCGGGGGCTCGGCCGGGCCCCGCCGCCACTCACGTAGTGCTTCGAGGGGTTCCTCCGCTTCTCCACGTCCACCACGTTAGCGTCCAGCACGCTGTAGGACAGCATCTTCGCGCACCCCGCGGCGCGGCTCCGCTGCTCCCTCTCGCCACTGGCAGCACCCTCCGCCGCGCTGCCCGCCGCGGCGATGCCGGCCGGCGCGGCGGAGGGAGGGAGGGAGGATGCCCCGGTGCCGGCTCCGCCCCGCGCCGCGGCAGCCCAGCTCCGCGCCCTGCCCGCTGCCTCGGGCTGTGCACGGCCAGTGCGGCGGCGGGAGGGGCAGGGCTCGGCCGCCGGCCCCGCCCCCGGGGGGCGCCGGCGGGACGGGACGGGACGGGACGGGACGGGACGGGAGGGGAGCGGGAGCCACCGCCCCCGCGCGGCGGGGGGCTCGGCCTGCCCTGAGATGGCGGCCGCCCGCGGCTTTCGTTCGGGCGCCCCTCGCACCCCGCGGGTCGGTGACGAAGGCCGGGGGGAGCCTCTCCGTCCCGGAGTCGTCCCCAAACCCGGCCAGGCTCCCACTCCCCGCCTCGCCCCGGGGCTGCTGAGACACCCCGGCCCGGCCGCAAGGAGCCCCCGGGAGAAGGGACTGCGCGGGGCAGAGGAAGGGCAGGATGCCTCCAGGGCCCTCCATCCCTGCAGAAAGTGTCCGAAATAGCCTTCCCAAGCGGCCGGCCGAGGTCACGCTGGAAACCCGCGAGCAAGAAAGACGAGCTTTGGGGAGGTCGACGGTGCCCTGGCCCGCGGGAGGATCAAAGCTGGAGGAAGGTCACACAGACTCTCCAGTCACAGGGGCTTTTAGAGCAATAAAGCCATTCTGGCTCTTTGTATATACATATATAGATAAATGAGCATCGTCTTCCCCAGTCACACTTCAAGAAGAGTTTGCCCTAGAAATTTCAGGGTGGTTTTTTTTTTTCAATAATGCATCATTACTTTGCATACGATTATTTGAAAGTTACATCAGAAATGGAAACTTACGCGTGATTTTCCAGTGCTCAGCTCCTTTCATGGCATTCATTAGTTATTCACCAAATTAACTGAAGTCCCTAAGATCTCTCATTCCTCTGAAGCCTCTTCAACAGCAGCCCATGCAGATTTTCCAGTAAGCTTCCAGAGTGCTGCTGACAGCTCCAGACCTACGAGCCTAGGAGCATAGAAAAGCCCCGTACTTGCCGTGAGAACGGTCAGTCTCACTGTGATTTCATTATACACGCTACAGGCACGGTTTCTGAATTGCAACTTTTACAAGCCTTATTAGCCCTGCAACAATGATCATAAGAGAGACTCAGAGTCACAAAGCCTTAGATACCTGAGCCCGAAGGCTGATGTTTGAAAGTGGTTGGTTTCCACCAGCAGCTTAAAAAAAAAAAGGAGGAACAGGAGCTGCATCATCAGCACACAGCTACCAGCTGCTGCCAGGTGGGAAGCAGGTACCTACTGCATAATGCCAGGGCAAGATGCTCTGAGCCAGCCTTCTCCTCCCTCCTCAGCTGCTATACACATTTTACCAAAATTAGTGAACTGACATAAAATGTTAAAATCCCAGCGTCCCGCCCTAGGATGCGTGCAGGCACACGTGAGACCAACTTTAGGTAACTGTAGGGAGGGTGACAGAGGGGAAAAGCTGATGTGTCCACCTCTTGTCACTTCTCAGGCTTGGCTTTTCTCCTTTAGTGCACCCTCTTCCCTCGTCTTCTTTGAAGGACTTCCCACCTCTAATCCTCATGCATGACACAAGGCAGCAGAGCAATTATTTACATTAGAAACATTCACTGTTTAGACTGGCCGAGAAGTCCCTGGTGTGTAGAGCAAACAAGGAAAATTCTTCCTTGAAAATGTAAATATTCAAATTGATATACCTATTGATAAAAATACGCCTGTCGTGGCCAGTCTTTTGGGTCTTAGATGCCTCTTTCATGTGAGCCACTATCAATATGTATCACACGTTCCATCTCCATCATTAAAAACACTCAGGGTTTGTTTTAAATCAGCTTTCAAAACATTTCATTGTGAGGGAAAGAGACAAAATACATCATTCTCCAAACACTCTGCCCCATCCTTCCTGACATTCTTACTAATTGGCATCTTTCTACCGGTATTCTTCTCATCTGCTCATGTAAGGAGCTACTGTTTTCAGTCAAATCTGAGACTGCTGCTCCCTTGGTGTCTACCCTGTACTTTCATGGCATCTGGTCCACTGTTCACCTTTCCTGTAGTCGTGACAACTTCATCCTCCACCGCTCTAGACAACGTTCTCCAGCTGCGAAGCCTGCCCAGCCCTTTGTTCGTACAGCTCTGGCTCCCCTCCTCCTCCATCGTCTGGCGGTTTTGTGTTCACTGCCACCTTCTGCTCTCCTTGTTTGTTTGCTGCATCCCTCCATCTACATAGGAAAAACGCACGTTGCTAGGGGCATGGATTGTTCTTTTAAAATATGTACAACACCCAGTCTAGTGGGAGTCCGATCCCAGACTATTGCAAGACTGGCAGAAAAACAACTGAAACCCCTTATTATGCTGCAGGCTTGGGAAAATCTGCTTCTCTCTTAGGCAGCAGCTGGGAGAATGCAGCTGACGGCGCTTCCCAGCCTTGTGCTGGAGAGCTGGGCTCTGGCTGCTGGGACTGAACGAAAGACTGAGTACAGAGCGAAGAGCACAGCAGGCTTGTTGGATGACCAACCTCACGTGCAGAAAAGCCTGTACTTGACTAGGACCATGAACACAGGCCAAGGCGCTGTGATTTTGTAGGAAAATAACTAACTCTAGGGATTTTCATCCTAAATTTCCTAGTGTTTATATTTTTTTCTTAAAGTCTCCATCACTGAAGTCCTATCATTACATGGGAATATCACTGCTATCATTAACAATTTTAATATATATATATTAATATCAGTAGTAACAGCTGATTTACTAATTCACCTTTACGGTCTCATGCTTCCAATAAAATTTACCTGAGGAACACCCTGGGAAATTCAGACTTCTGAAGACTGAAATAAACCAGCTATTTTAAAAGTTTTTTCTACTCATTTGCTAGATGGGTATTTGGGCAAAGATTTTTTTTTTTTTCTTTTTTTGACCAAACAGGTAATCCCATTAACCTCACAGATCTAACACAGCTACAGCCCAGCAACATAGACTCTGCTCCAGTTACAGCAAAAGCTGATGCGTGACAGAATGTGTGTGTGATCGCCTCAGAGCTGGAGACTTGAGTTTTCGTATTTCAAGAAGACTTTGTCATGCTGGCAAGTTTTTTGTAAATAAGCATTTGAGTTGTAAATTGAAAACACTTGGGTCGTGAAATCAGCGAGAAAATAAAACAAGGGACAGATTTTTCTGTGCTCCATTAGGGACATTTCTGATGCCTCTTATTAATTCATGGCATATCACTGTAGATAAGGAAACGCCCCTGAACATTAATCATACTGTGGCCTAACAGCCCTGTCCACAGTGGCTCGAGTTGCTGTTAAAGATGACTTTTCTTTCTTGATTCTGCTTTTCTGTTTGCCAGAGCTGGGCAGCCAGGTCGAACAGTGTTTTCCTGTCCCACTAGCTAGGAGAGGCTCTAACGGTGCTCAGCACCCTCGGGGGAAGCAAAATGCCCGGTGAGCTCAGCCCCCTGGGGGAAGGGGAGCGTTTTGGTGCTGTGCATGACAGATTAGCCACACAACTCATTACTGGCAGCTAGAGTTGCATGCATAATCTGCTAGACGTGGTACTAGAGATGTGCCCCTTAGGGTTTTTTTGGCTCTGATGTGCAGCAGCACAACACAGAGCCTTTGTTACGCTCCCATCTCAGCTTCTGTACTTACAAAACCTCAGCTTCTTAAAAAGGCTGCTTTCCATGCAGTCCTTCCACTTCAGGGCTTCAACATACACGTCTTCTGATAGGAGCGACAAGAATAGTAGAGCCTGTCTGGCATTCAAATCTCAAACTCTGAAACATAAAGCAAGATGCAATCTTTTTTTCTCATTTTTGAAAAGCCAACTGCATTCCATCTTCTTGGGAAATTACTGCTCTTCAAATAAAATTCACTCTGGAGATAAATAGACCCAGCTAACGTGGTAGAAGGGAGCCGAAGAAACCAGCTGCAGTCCTGGCAGAGCAGCCCCCACCCCGAGCACAGTAGCGTGCCCCTTCCCCTCCCAGCCTCCTCACAGGGAGTGCTGCGTTATCAGCCCCCGTGTGCAATCTAATATAATGGAAAAAGCAAAATAATCTTTCCCCCTGCTAGCAGTGTGCATGCTTTCCCAACGGCATAACGGCTTTTACTTACATTATGAAAGTGCAGCTTCACCCTCTTGACTTAAATTATAGATTATCCTTTTCTTGAAGCAGCTATCTGACAATTTAACCTTTTCATGACTAACGTTTTTCAGTTCTCTCTTACCAGTTGTGGATGAAGGATTTCTAATTGCAGTTTTTGCACTGCATGCTCTGTTTAGGGTAGTAGCAGCAAATTGCAGACTGTTTTCATCCACGTACACCTTGTACTTTTCCATTGTTATGAAAGCTTTGTAGAGATCTGTTGACATGGTTAGAAAAAAATAAAACAAAGCAAGTCCAAATTACACTTTTCTTTATGTATTATATATATGTCAGGCTTAGGTTTGAGACAGCTGAAGTTTATAAAACCGATCACAGGTTTGGTTTGGGATTCCCCCGGTATCTTCCCTGATGCTGTCCCTGACTTCAGTCGCCCATGCTGTTCTCAAAAGAGCACATTTTGAGACTGGCTTCTACCTCATTCTCTGCAAAAAACCTTGGCAATCCATTATTGAAATGCAGGCTTGTTACAAATAAAGTCAATCTAGGAAGAAGTAGTCTTTCTCATGTTACCTCCAAGTATATATATATGGGCACTGAATCTTCCATATTAACAAATTTAAAATGTCCACTAAGCCCTTTTAAAAACTTGAATTTCCTTGTTCACTATTCCTACTCATTTGACCCCTTCTAAAACAAAAAAAACCCAGTAAATTTTATTTGGCTGCATATCCCCTGGAGAAAGCAGAAGAGTTTAACTGCCAATACCCAAATCAGAAAACAATTGACTGATTGAATTATAAAAATGTATCAATAAAACCTTATGAAAAGTTAGTTATGGAACTGCACTTAGACCATAGATGACAAAAAGCACAAGCTTGACACTGTAAGGAGAAATTTGTAACATGCAAGCTCTACCACTCAGCAGTCGAGTACATTGATTTTTTTTTTTTTTTTTTTTTTTTTTAAGTTACCTTCATGCAAAAGTGAAGTGGTTTTCCCAGCAGAGAGACTTCTTTAGGAGCACTTTTGGACCTCCTCAGCAGCAATGCCATCCCATGGGTACACACAAATTGTACTTTTTTTTCCCCTCAGTCATTCGCCGGTTAGACTTTCTAGGGCACTAGTGGAGATGCTTGGAAAACTAAATTCCCTGTAGTATGTTTATTGCTGGGAAATAGGAATGAGGTCATCCAAAATCAGAGAATTTCTCATGAAAAGTGAAGCTATGGTTTCTCTAGCAGGGCCTGGTGTAGGTGTGCTTTTCTGCTTAGAGTAATGGACAGACCATCTACGTAATTCCAAGCATTTATTTGGATCCAGATGTGTTAAGCCATGGCCATGCAGCACCAGGGATGCAACCCTAAAGATCATTTCACTAACTAAAGTCTTTCTTAGCCACTGGTAAAGTGATTGAGGCACACAGAGACCACCTAAGAGACAAGGGCAGCTTCTCCCTTCAGGACTGTTTCCATTAGTTAGTAACAGCATCTGGGCAAGTGACAATTAAATTGTCCTGAACATTTTGATCCTCAAAGGCATTTTGGCAGCCAGCTCTTAACTTCAGCATCTAACTTGAAGCATCCAAGGCATTGGTCTTTTAGAAAGGACAAAATACGTTGCAGCACAGAGGAACTGTTAAATTATAGTATACGGAAGGCAGAGGAAGAGCGTATAAATATTACTGTGCTCTACATAAATTTGTCCAGCTGTTTATGATAAATGTTCTCTTACTCCATTTTTTCCTGCCCTCATTTCCTCCTCTGCTTTCTAATTGCAGAAAATAAAATAGTACAAGTCCTTGCTTTCATGACATGCAACACCTGCTGCCTGTTCTGAAACAGATGTCTAAAGCATCATTAGGCAATTATTTCTTAGCCTTTGTCAATGGGACTAATTTCAAACATCTTTGTGCTAAATCCTCCTCCCTCAGCTTCCTCTGTATTTCTCATCCTTTCCTACATTCAGAGTTCCAACAAAAACTCCTCTCTGTATCAGTTTGCTCCTGTTATGTTTGTCCTGGATCAGTGCACTCACAGAAGGACAAAGAGAGACTATAACTACTTTGAACCAGGAATTAAGTTCAACAGACTTTATTGGGGGAAAAAAGACAAGGTGAGGGAAGAAAACAATAAGAGAGTATTAGTCAGCAGTGGAGGCAGTAGTTTCAGAACACCAGCTGGCTTGTTACAGCTCTTTCTTTTTTCCATGGACATTACAGCAAAGAAGAGTTTTACATGCACGCAAGGACAACTCCTACACTCTCAATATATGAGTTGAATGACTTAAATTTTGGCAACAGGAGAAAACTCAACTCCAAGCACTCTTTCTTTTCCTTACCACCTTTGTACATAGCCAAAAAAATCACATGCTAGAATCAGGTAGGCTTGTAGGGCTTGCTTGACTCTGTTGTTGGGGAAGACGTTTGAGGGAACCAATTCTTCCCTCCCATTTCCAAATATCACACTAGAATTTGGATGAAGCTTCCACTCCTGGGAGGAACCATGAACTTGTCAGACAAGTAACAGACCTGGCACGTGCTTCATTTAATCACATTGGCTGTTAGGCCGTGACATACACTTACAATTTATCTTACCTTGTTCACAGCAGAGGTAGGATGACTTTCCTCTCTGCCTTACTTTTAACTTGGAGAAATCCTTCTGCCTGGTAGGGAAGGAACATTAATTCTTCCAATCAATAACAAAAAGCAAGTTAAAACAAGAGCTGTAGGACATGTCGTGCCAGGTTAATTGGCACTGCACTGCTCAGTGGTTCAACACTGGCTGAAAATTGTTCCTTTAGGTTATTTCTTTCACTAGCAAATTCCTGGTTATATTATGTTCTGGCAATCTTGTTAATCTGGGCTGGTTTCAACTTGTAAATTACTGTGACTAAATTAGTGTAGCCTCCATTGCACATTTAAAAGATATTAGTGGGAATGGGCTGGTGGCATCCCTAACAATCAGTTCCTCAACTTTGTACCCTGATGTAGATGCTATACCTTTACTAGATTTTAACAGTTTGATTTGCAGTTTCCCATCGTGAACGCCTGCCTTGAGGTGATCTCTATAAGCAAACTTCAGAAAAAACAGTCCAGTCATTTCTTGAAAGAGTGCTGCAGAAAGAGTACTTCTTAGAATCATAGAATTGTTTAGGTTGGAAAAGACCGTTAAAATCATCAAGCCCAGCCATAAACCTAACACTGCCAAGTCCACCACTAAACCATGTCCCGAAGCACCACATCTACACGTCTTTTAAATACCTCCAGGAGTGGTTACTCCACCACTTCCCTGGGCAGCTTGTTCCAATGCTTGACAACCCTTTCAATGAAGAAATTTTTCCTCTTATCCAATCTAAACTTCCTCTGGCACAACTTGAGGCCATTTCCTCTTGTCCTGTCACTTGTTACTTGGGAGAAGAGACCAACACTCACCTCGCTACAACCTCCTTTCAGGTAGTTGTAGAGAGCGGTAAGGACTTCCCTCAGCCTCCTTTTCTCCAGGCTGAACAATCCCAGTTCCTTCAGCTGCTCCTCATAAGACTTGTGCTCTAGACCCTTCACCAGCTTCATTGCTTTTTGGACACATTCCAGCACCTCAATGTCTTTCTTTTAGTGAGGGACCCAAAACCGAACGCAGTATTCAAGATGCGATCTCATCAGTGCTGAATATAGAGAGATGATCGCTTCCCTAGTCCTGCTGGCCACACTATGTCTGATACAAGCCAGGATGCTCTTGGCCTTCTTGGCCACCTGGGCACACTGCTGGTTCATATTCAGCTGGCTATTGACCACTACACCCAGGCCCTTTTCCGTCAGGCAGCTTTCCAGCCACTCTTCCCCAAGCTTGTAGCATTGCGTGGGGTTGTTGTGACCCAAGGGCAGGACCTGACACTTGGCCTTGTTGAACCTCATACAACTGGCCTCAGCCCATTGATCCAGCCTGTCCAGGTCCCTCTGTAGAGCCTTCCTTGCCTCAAGCAGATCAACCTTCCCACCCAACGTGGTGTCATCTGCAGACTTACTGAGGGTGCCCTCGATCCCGTCGTCCAGATCATTGATAAAGATATTAAACAGAACTGGCACCAGTACTGAGCCCTGGAGAGCATCACTTGTGATCAGCCACCAGCTGGATTTAACTCCATTCACCACAACTCTTTGGACCTGACTATCCAGCCAGTTTTTTACTCAGCCAAGCATACACCCATCCAAGCCATGAGCAGCATTGCTCCAGGAGAATGCTATAGGAAACGGTGTCAAAGGCTTTACTAAAGTCTAGGTAGTCAACATCCACAGCCTTTCCCTCATCCACTAAGTGGGTCACCTTGTCATAGAAGGAGATCAGGTTAGTCAAGCAAGACCTGCCTTTCATAAACCCGTGCTGACTGGGCCTGATCACCATGTAGTTTGCAGCATGTAATTCTGCAGTTCTTGTGACAGCTGAAATTACAAAAACGAGTTCCTTGGGACTGTCTCGTGTGTGGTTTCTCTAGTATTGTATGACTGAGTTTCTTCCTTCCCCTTAATGGAGGCACTAATTTGAGCTTCCCTCTTTTATCCATGCATCCATTTTCTAAAAATGTGCAAGATGGTAACAGCTCAGAGTCCTTCTCCCCTCTTAACGAGCTAATAGATTACAAAGTCACTTGAGATGCTGGGACAGAAGAGGTTGACAAATGCTCAGACACACAGTATAATCATATCAGAGTATAATCACACTTTCTCAGAAAAAACAGGCTAAAAGGAGAAACACTAACTAGTAGACATACAAACATCAACTTTACAGATCATGTCTGCAATGAAACCTGCAAGGACATGAAAGTGGCAGGCAGAGGCAGATGGCTTCTGTCAGAGGCATGACTTGTGCTTGCTCAGGTTTGGGCAAGACACAAGTGTTTTATTTTTTAATTATATTTATTTTGTACTTAGATACCTGCAAGAAAACCACTACTACAATCTCTGAGGGTGCTACTCAGTCTTTGGGAGGGTGAGGTGGAACAAGCAGTGTTTTCCTGAAATTGCTTCTTTCCTGCTGCAAACTACATGTTGAAGGAAGCTGAAGAGTGAAGTGGATGATATCTGCCTCTTCTGGTGCCTAGACAAAGAGTGAAGCACAACCTGCTGGAATTGGAATGGGCTGTGAACAACATCAGGTCAGTTCGGCAGGGGGGTTACACTGAAACTTTCAATTGCCAGATGTTGAAAATGATATTTGAGTTAAGAAAGAAAAAGGGAACAAAGTAGAGAGGAAGGAGGTTTGACCGGGATCTGTGGTACAGAGATGAACCATAAGACTGTGAATGAAATGAAGGGCCTGAGAAATTACAGTTAGAGAAGAGAGTAGTGAGCAGAAATAGATGAAAGAATTTAGGGGGAAAGCCTCTGTGCCTGACAGAGCATATTGCTGAGAATGAAACCTAAGGTCCCTGGCTCAGCATTTCCCTGTTGCCAACAAACATCCACAAAAATGTTTCTGTAGTGCTGGGGCTCCTGGAGGATGGTAACCAATTATTATAACTATTCTTTATCTTGGCAGCTGAACTTTTGTTTGCTTGCTAGTCTGTTGGGTTGGGGCAGGAGGGCGGAGACTGTGCTGAAGATGGCAATAAAGAATGTGGCGCTGCACTGACAGGAAGTTTCAAAATTCAGGTTGCCCATGGGATCTGAACTTGCTCCCTTCCCATTAGAGGTAAGTATAAAGATACACATCTTTGCCAGGCAGATCTTTTCCCCGCAGGATCAGCTTACTCCCGAAGTAAACCAAACTGTGTTTCCTTGACAAGCAGATCTTCAGTACTTTGTCTCACAATTCTGCATGTGGCTCCATGCCTCACTGGCTGCTCATTCTGAATAATGAATTAGCAACTCCTATTTATGGTGTTCATCACTGGAATACGCAAGATCCAGTATGGACAGATCCACAAAAGTAACAGCTTCGGCCATGTAGCCAATCTTTTAATTTTTCATTTATTACTTTGAAAGAAAAGCTCCATTTCCCAGGTAGCTTGTGTAAAACACATACTGTCATGGGTACAAATTTAACAATCCAAAGATTTGAGAACATGAACACTCAGAACTCATTTATCTGGATTTCTATTTTTAAGAAATCATTTAAGAAGCCATAAGAGGAAACAGGATTCCAGGAAAAATATTTGGTACAAATAAAAACAGGGAGACCATTATTTCTTCATAGAGCCTGGACAGCAAAAAGACAAGACAGGCAAAGCAATATGCTTGGAAAGAGAGGCAGAGAAAGACAAAGCTATCAGCAAAAGTGGGACTTGAACTACAACTAAGTCCCACTCCAGCATCTATCCATTCATCCACTCCCACAGAGTTCTTCTCTAACAGCTCCCAGCAATAGATCTCAAGAGCTTTTAATGACTAACATTAAGAAGAATTGAGGCTTACGCCCTACACAGGGAGCTGTTTTATCCCTAGTTTAGAAAAGAGGGAAACTGAGGCATGAAGCAACCCGTCTCTTTTCTCATCTAAGCAGATAGCGGGGACTGAAGGTAGAGTTGTTCCTTCATTTCCCACCAGAAAAGGAATCACCTTCCATTTTGCTAGAATAGAATATTAAGATTCTTCAGTAATTTTTGTTCTCAGGCACTGTATTACTAGGGAAATTTACCTTTTTAAAGTAAAAATTTTAACATAATTTTTAACATAAAAATGGTGACTGCTTTTAAACACTCCATTTTACTTACCTGCCTTTTACTGCCGTAACGGTTTCTATGGAAACTGGAACTGGCCATGAAGCAGTCCTACAACATGAATTCTCACTTGTCAGTTTTACATTAAAGTGCCACCTTCAAAGTCCTTTAATAAACCAGTAATAATTGTGTTGCCTAACAAGCTTTCCAATTAAACAAAACGAGAAAACACACTTTCACTGAATGTTCTGCACGATATTTTGTAGGTGTGGTCTAAGTCTTAAGAATTTTAACAGTGTGCATGATATGACTCTCTTGGTTAAGGATACGCTCTTTAAACAGAGAGACAGTTTATTAGCAGTGAAGGCCCTAGTGTGTGTAGTCAGACTTACATAAAGGTGACTTATACCAATATGGGTATGTCTAGACTGCTGTCGCAGAAGCATACTGGAGAGATACTGAGTAAATGGGTAAATCAACTACAGTGAGCTCTGTGCTCCCACTGCTACCTGGGGTACTTCTGTGCAGGCATATGCGTACAGTATTCCCTGTAGGTACAAGAGAGGGAACACACTCTACTAGAGTAAGTGTTAGTCTGTTTTGGGTGGCTACTGTGGAAAAAATAAAGCATGCAAGCTTAAGGCACAATTATTCCATACGATTATTCAGAAATAGAATCTGTATAACTTAAATCTAGCTCCTCCATTAATTTTACGTTAACCTTTCACTCATGTGAAACTGTAGGCTCCCTTGTGTTCACTCATATTTCCCTGAGTTAACTCAAATGAGAAACGTCCCTTCTCCTTTTCTTAGGGAGCAATCTCCAACAGAATGCACCCTCAATCACAAGAGTCCAGCATCGCCAGCAAGGACCAGCTTAAAAACTCCCAAGGATATGAAATGAATTCTTCCCACCTCATCTCTGACACTTTGCAGTTGATCAGTGCTTTTAAATTGCAACTGAGGCAGAACAGAGAGGGAAGACACTTTGTGTCTGCATCAACCTCCAATGCATAGAAAATCGGTGGCCAGGGGTTTTAAACAGACTTTATACACAGAAATGCATCTAAACACAGGAAGCGCAGCATCAAAGTTGGAGGCAACAGAACACATCAGATGCTGCATGTATGACTATCCAAGCTGCAAAGGACAAAGATGTAATTCTATTTTGGTATGAATTTATTTAAAGAGACCCCAAAGAGCAATACAATATCCAGACTATATTTTCCTCCAAGATTCAGCTGTGCAGAGCTACTCTCAAAACTCATCCAGCCCATGCACTTGGCTGACACCCTCAGGAGAACCAGAGTCTTTCTTCTAACCTAAGAGAGATCGCCTTTCCCACTGAGCTAGCAGTGTTCTTTTAAACTCTGTCCCAGCAAAATTAGATTCTGCTAATACAGTACTTTTCCAGAAAATGGCCAAGTCAGTTTCTTAAATTAGATGTCATGCTCTTCCATATGGTCCAAGACACCACATACTTTCCTTTAAAAATTCATGTCAAGTAGGCAACTTGTCCATAATCAAGCAGCAACATATGGTTAACTGCTGAAGTGTGTCTGAATTTAGGAATCGATATTCTGAACTACTTCTCCCACAGACAGTCTTTGTTTTTAAGCATCACTTCAAACTTACCAGTAATCAGAGCAGGAATCTGAGAAGCAAATCTTCCCTGTGGCCAACCAGACCTTTTTGTAGGCATAAATTAAAGTTGCAATTCCCCTCAGTGCCACTTCACTCAGAATCCAGAGTTTTTTGCCTGCTTTCCACAAACATTTGGGGAGGGGGCAGGGGAAGACTTCTACAATTTTTTCTTAATCCTCTTCCATTTCCTTCTGCACAGGTACATCCTTTCAGCACCTATTCAGGCCCATATTAAGACCTGACTAGAAGGTATCCGACTCAAAACAGAGCAGCAAAGCTAGGAGCAGGGCAGCCTGCAGGGAAACCAACTGTTGAGCCCTGCAACAAGTAGGGAATTTTCAGCAAAAGAATGATTCATACATAGTTTTCCACTATGGACCAACACACCATCTCTTTAAGGCCAGAGTTTTCCACAGGCCTCTTAATGCAAATGCCAAATATTTTGTCATGCTTTTCTCTTAGCGTATATCTCACTGCAGCCAGGGCTTGGAATGAGGCATATAATATAACAACAAACCAGAGACCTGGCAAACATGGGGCTACTCACTGGCTTTCTTCATGCATATGGTTTATTTTTCCCTGCTACGTCAATCCTTATAGGGCTTTACCACTACATCTGTCTCCTGGGAGTCTGCTATTTCAACTGTTACAGGGAAGGTGCAAAGCAAAGAGGAAGGATACATTCAATCCTTTCTACAATTTTCAAGTCAAATGTCTCACCTCCACACCATTAATTAAACAGATTAATTAAATAGACAAGCCCCTGCAGCAGCAAGCCCTCTCTAAGGATAATACTGAATAGCTCCCAGCTTTCAACTGTGGCACATAACAGAGTTCTGATTATTCCAGATCAAAAGTCTTGCGTGGTAACCTTCTTTAGGCCAATGTTATTTCATCGATGTTTTGTGTTTCTCTGCAAGCAGATAGGGACAGTATTTTTTGCCAAAGGTGACAGGAATAGAACACACAAAAGGCAACAGTGAGCATGAAGATTACACTGGGTCTTGCTAGCTTTTATATTTTCTTTTCCAAAGCATCTGATTTATAGTTTACCATTGCTTCCATTGTAGGAAGCAATTTAAAAATAAACAGGAAAATGGCGGCTGATTTTGAGAATTCTGGTCTGAACAGAATCCACAACAACATGCACCATCAGCGCACATGGTAGCCGGGGGAGTCCAGACATGCTTGACAAGCAGTGCACAAGGCTGCAGGATGGGGAAGGGATGCAGGACCCCATTCCTGTATATAACTTTTCAGAGAAAGGTGAGGACTGCTTTAGTAGTGGAAAAGCTGTCCACATTCAGGAATACATATTTACAGCCATGGGTACACCAACACTGTCAAAAGGGACAGGCAAATCTTTTGATTGTTTGTTTGTGTGCCCTTTCTCTAGCTATCACAAAGTATACATGAAAAGAAAGATCCACAGCTATTACCATATGGAAAGATCACAAGATCAGTCTTTAAGCCAAAAAAACAAGTCCTGATGTGACCACTGCTGTAAGCGACGCTGGTTAGCAGGGACTTTTCTTTAGGGTTCACTGGATGTAAATGTGAGGACGGCCATGTCACATCTTCCTGCAGGGAAACAGCCCAGATTCTTTTCCAGCTCCCCTGCTGTATTAGGATGTTCAGAATCAGCTTGATACGACTTTCACGAGGAACAGTGAGGGATTAAGAAAGAATATTAAACCAAGTATTTGGACAACTTCTCTGGAGCTGGACAAAAACAGCATTCAGAGAATCAGAATGCTCTTTTTTTTTTTTTTTCCCATCTAGATCATACCAGCTAATAGCGGCTTTTCAGGGTCACTCAACCTCTACTTCTGCCCTTCTTTATCCTGAATGGACCAGAACGAATGTATCTTATCTTCTCTCTTTAAAATGCCGTATAATATCCTTCCATAGTGCTGACAACATCACTGTTACTCTCCAGCAGTTCCAAGACACGGTGCATCACCGCTTCAGCCAGAACAGGGTTGTAGCTCTGCTGAACACAGCTCAAGATATGAAGGAAATGACAGCCTTTTTCAGCATCTGCGGAAAAAAAGGAAAATGCAGCCAGGCATGGAGGAAAGACTTCAGTCTAACTGCCTCTTTTTAACTCTTATTATCCAAATTAGTCAGGAAAAAAAACACAGCTGTTGGAGAGGAAGAATGCCCTAGGTACTGAAGCAGAGATGCATGTATTCAGAGGGAAGAGATCCAGTCTGTGCCTACTGTTCTCCAATTATCAACTGGCTTTTCTGGGAAGTGTCAGGGCCATAATGAGTAAAAGGGTGGAAGATAATCAGTCTTGCAAACTTTAATATAATATACAGGGCTCTTTCTGTATAACCTGATGATGAGGTTCATAACTTAAGAGCACCCTGACTGTCCACCTATGCAAGCCATCCAGTTTATGCAACTGCAGAAGAAACCAAACGAAAATCCTTTTGCTGACACCCAACTTCAAAAAAGTCTAGAAGCAAGGTTCGTGGCCAGGACCTGTAACTGTTTGCCCAATGCTGGCATCTTGTGGAAAAACTGCTACAGCGCAACTTTCATTCACCTAGCAATGCATTCACATCCCTGCACTTCAGGCTACTCAGACAATTATGGGAGTAGAATATAACAGAACTTCCGTATCAAATTTTATCTCTTTTAAGAGAAATGAACCTGAAAATGTACAAGAGAACACAAACGTAAAAATAATCCCCCTTCCTAGAGGGCAAGCCAGAGACAAAGGTCCTTAACGGCTGCAGTATCACACGCAGCTACTGTGCACCTGGTGGAGCCATCGTTTGAAGGTCAGTTGTCCCAGTCAACATTTCCTCCAAAGGACCCTGTAAACCCACTAATCATCAGTGCTGCAAGCTCCAAGCTCCCCGTCTCTCCAAGTGCTGAAGTCCACAACAGATTTCTGTCTCCTAGCATAAATGAAACACATCAGCACAAATGGCTTTCCTCCTCCTCAGACACCTCAGCTCACATGATGTAAGGTAAGCTTGATAAGGGTGCTGAGAAATTTGATTTTATTTTTGCCAGTCTCTACTCTAGAATTGGCTGAGCCCCAGAACTGCCTTACAAGCTGCTGAGAAAAGTCACTGGTAGATAGGAGGCAATGCTAAGTACTGGTAAATAAACAGTTCAGCCTAATTCCTATCAGGTTGTGATTCAGCCAAACATATTTCTTTGTAAGTCAGTGATCCAGTGTGGTTAAAGACCTTTGTGACTGGTAGCCAAAAATGAGTCCACCACCCTAGGACCAATAAGTGCAGTGCAGAGTACAGAACAATGCCTCTACCTGGTCATAGTGAGTGTTGTTGCAAAGTGGAGAGCTGCATTTTGCATTAGTCATAGGTTTGTCATAAGAAGGTCAAAGTGCCCATCCCTGATCTACAGGAACTTAGTTTAAGTCTAGATGAATTAGATTAGTGACTCAAGTGTTACTCAACAGTGTAATACATACTTTCCTCCTAGATGCTGGTAGAAAATGGCATTTTGGGGTAGCTGCAGGTGTTCACAATCACTAAGTAACCCAGAAACACTCCTAGCCTATGACCTGACTTTGAGGGAATACACTCCTTACAGTAGAGTGATGCTGTGCCTCTTTCGTCAACATACTGGTTCTAGCTTTTGTCTGCCAACCAAGGTAAGCCAGGCTGTGATTAATTGTCTTGCCTGACTACCAATATCAGAGAAGACAGAGTTATAGAACAACTACCATTTGCCCACTGTGGACATCTCACAAAGGGTCCATTTTGACATATTAAATTTAACTTCAAGAGGTTCTTTTTTTCCTCTCTACTATTAGCCTCATCTAAGCCTAAACCCAGAGCAAATGTGTCAAAAATAAGAAAAAAAAAAAAAGAAAAAAAAAAAAGAACCCAAACCAACCAAACAAAAAAGAATCTGGACTGTCTACCATTTTGCAGCACAGTATGGAATCAAAATGTACTGTCATCCTTTTCTGGCTGTCTCAAGCCTCTAGAGAGACCCACAGTGGCCTCACATGAGGGCATTTAAGATCAGGCTGTTTAAAATTACAATTGGAGCCAAGGACTGGGATTGTCGTGTAGGCATATTACAGATCAGGGTTTGTGGAGCTCTGACTAGGCACGCTGAGGATTTTTTTATTTGTACAATAGTTCCAGGCAGCTGGGTTGGGCCTTGACAATGCGTCACAACTAAAGCAATGGGGTGAGGCGTTGCCTTGAAAACTGGCAAAGAAGTAACTCACTGGAGAGAAGAGTTTCGTTTATCATAAATCAGTCTTCCTGTCATGGAAGATTAATATTACTTTTGAAGGAAACCGAGTAGGAATTTCTTGCAACAAACAAGCAAAAGCCCTTGAGGTACTGCCACGTTCTTATTTTCTCACTCCGAGCCTGCTTGCTACTTAAGGCCAAGCGGGTGGCCAGTGCCATCCCACCAGCAGAGGGGGTCCAACAGTTACATAGAACTCTGTGCTCTCGCATTGTTCCGTGACAATAAAATATCCGCAGTACCCTGTTGGTTTTGATTGAAGCTTCTTGGCTTTCCTCCTCAAAATCTTCTATTACCAGTGACTAGAACATTGAAACGGTCCTTCTGAAAACTAGCAGAGACACACTGACCTGGAAATTGTCCTCTTTACAACAGGAAGCTAAGTAGGTGGAAAGCTTCAAGAACAAGATCTGTAAAGTGGTTGCTATTTTTAACCTACTCAGTGTGGAAATAGCGGCTTTGAGGACTCAGGACTTTTCAGTGTCTTTTCTGTGACTGATCTACAAGTGTCTCTCTGCTGATTTCTGCTCCTGACTGGGAGAAAGAACTTCCCAACCTCTCATAGAGCACAGAGTACTTTACAGTGTGATAATGCACAAGAGGGTAGTTAAACACCAGGTAGTTGCTCAGCGCCCTGTGTCAACTATATACAGGTTCTGGCCTTTATAGTGGCATAATTATTTAAAAAAAAAAAAAACCAAAAAAACAGGTTCCCAGGAGAACTAGCTGATGTATAAAATGGGCAGAGGAATGATTTGACTCTTACAGAGAAGATGTTTGTATTTGTTAATTGGATAAAAGACAATAAAACAATGTGATATGGTAACTTCTTGCACTGAAACAGCCTCAGGCCAATGAGCTCATCTTCACCTGGACGTGCAGTAACATCTACTCCCTCCATCCCCCAAAGATACAGAACTTTTAGCTCTACTTACAAACCCTGTCTACAATTGTTCCACTGCTTAAGGTAGCCAGTTGAAAATTCAAAAATAATGCCACTTCACTTAGCCGTTTTCACTGCAGGATAACCATCATATACCAGGTCCTACAAGCACTGTTATAGTTATGATAGTATAACAATATGAGCAATTTAAGATTATATGCCTTATGTTCTAGTCACTCATTTATTCTGTACTCAAGTGCACTCTACCCCACAAATAGCTGCACTCCAGCAGCAAGTGATACCTGCTGACACATTCTGCTCAATGAATTGAAAGAAACTCTGTAGCAATGTACCTGTGTAATTAGCAGACATTCAGGTCAAGCACAAGCTATCTCTATGGCAATAAGACACAATAGGCTTGAGGGACAGGGATAGCTCAGAAGCCTTATGAGATAAATTATCTGAAAAGAAGTGGATTTTGTTAGACTGAAATTCCTACCTGCAAAGAACAACCACCTGAGCTCCACCTGAGCTTAAAATCTACAGAGAATATCCTACTGACTAAGTAAATTTTACCGTTGACTTAATGGAGGTGGAGATTTCACCTTTCCGTATGGTCACTTGTGTGTCAGCTCTCCCGTAGACACTGAACTAGCAAGATTTGCTACTTATCCAGAACACAAAGCAACAACTGCTAGGTGCCGACCTAACTTCACTACATTTGGTTCCTCCCAAAGTCTATTCTCAAAAGATATAGATCTAAGATAATGGCTGCTTATTTCAGATCTGAGAGGTTTGCTTCCTTCTGGGCACACCTGTCCTTTCTCTGCTCTTGCACTCCTGCTTTTAGCTATACCAATTGGTTACATCAGCAACTTAGCTGAGAGTTCAAGGGTAAGGACAAGAAACGTATCTAATCGAACAGCAGGAGGAGATACTGTCATCAACGTATCAGCATCAGCTCATCAGTGCCCTGATCACACTGGTACTTACGCCTGGGTTTTCGACAGTCTTCTTTAATCACATCAAGGGTCACTTTAAGCAGCTCCTTATCATGGTCAGTCACCTGGAGAAAACAGAAGAAACTGGTAATTTATAGCATTCTATTTAAAAGTAGATGGCATAGCTGTTGAAAAGCAATCCAAGGCCATGGTGTATTCTAAACTAACACTCTCATAACTACAGTCTGCATTATATACTGCCTCCGAGGCTAATAATGAATGTTAAATCTTCAGTTATTATTTTTAGTACCATTAGCAGCATCTATGAGTTAGGTGAAGAACATGATATACCAGAGTTCAACCCAAAGGAGGGCAACCGATTCGGTAGAACACCAAGTTTCAACCCTCTTTGATAAAGAGAACTGTCCCAGGCTTCAGTGTGCTCAGCTGCATGAGTGCACAGTTTGGCAACCCCGTGAACACAGACTGCGCTTGGAACAGCAGCAGTGCTCAAGTCTGGTGCTGAGCTACAAAAAGAACAACTCAGTAGGTGATACAGAGGTAAAAGCAACAGTGAAGTAAGCTGCAGATAAGTATTTTGAGTAAATACACAACACTTGGATGTCCAGCTTCCCTTTCGAAAACACTTCTACTACTTCTGAAATATTTCTACTGTTTCTACTGGCTATGGAAGTCATATCCCCGAACTTGTTTGCAACCACAGCTCAGTTCCTTACATGGTATAAGTCCTTGGAGCTACTAGGTTTCTGGAAAACCACCCCTTTTTCTTGTAGCATCTTTATAGCTTCCTTAAAAACACTGTGAATCCTCTTGGAACTGGAGTCATTTTTTGACTTCACCTAGATGGGAAGAAAGGAATGAAGCAGATGGTGAGACATCTCAGCTCAACTAAAATAACCAGCAAAAGCTCCAGATGCTTACAAGAGCAAGAGGACTTCAGGTGATTTTGTTACACATTTTTCTTCACTTAGTAATGCACAAAACATATCTGTTATGTGTGAGATAACCAACATCCCTGAGCTTTAAAAAAACCCACAAACACACACCAGAAGCTTATGCTTCCTTAAGAGTAGCACAATCTCCTAACTGCCTTCTTTGTATTTTGCAGCTATTTGTTTATGTACTGACAACTCTCTTTTAGAACAGGCTTGTGATGCTTGCAGAACACCTGACTTTAGCTAATCAAGCTTTGCTCATATTCAGAGTTCTCCTAGCAATAAGGGTAGGTAGGAAGATAGGGGGAGCAGTGCTTTGTAAGGTGATACTCGGGAGCAATCCAGGTGCTGGGGATTGGATTCCCATCTCCCAATTTGAAACTGAGGTAGCATCCAAGGAAAAGGAGGAAACCGGCAAGAACAGTACTTGTTTCTCATTCCCTTCATTTCCAGATTATTTTTACACACTCTGGTGATTTACACTCATTCATAATCATCTCTCTCTCGAGTTTCTCCACAGCCTAATGAAATGAAAGGATAAAGAGCATGCAAGACACGTATTTGAGATAAGGGAACAAAGGATTCAGTTTTGAGGGCAGGTGGGAAACGAGTCTCTCTTGAAGAACAATGTGCCTGGAAGTCCATAACTGAGGAGGTTATTTAGAACAAAGGGTTCTGTGTTTGGGACACATCTAACAGATTAGGAAGGAAGGAAGGGGATTAAAAAAAAAAAAAAAAAAAATCAGGGAAAAGCAGGGTTTGTTTGGAAATAGAACAGAGCTAAGACAGTGGAATGGCAGCTAAGGAAGTGGAAGGAAATGAAGAAATCAGTTGTGGAGAGGAGGAAGTATGGGTAGATAAGAGCAAGGCCATGACTTACTCTTCTCCATCTCTATCTGTCCTGCTATGTCCTTCAACCTCCCATTTATCTACACAGACTGCTTCAATTCCCCAATTGTTGCTTCCTCATTTGTTGGGAGCACACTGTGCTCCCTGTGGTTTTCTTTGAGAACAGAGCTAAGCTGCTTCCCACAAACCAACATGTGATAACTAGAACCACACCCCACCAGGGCAACCAAAGCAAGATTTGCCAAGGCATTTCTTCAGCCATCACCATAAATGCTCCCATCCTGTCCTGAACGAAAGTAACAGACTTCACATACTCTACTTCACTCACACAAGCCTTGGGAGTGAAATAGCACCATGCACCAGAATGAATTCACACAAATATGTGACTTAGACACCACGTTAGCAATGGAAGAATATCTTTTCACAAAACATTCACTCAATCCATTTGCAAATCTCAAGTGAAATCCTGACTGCTTCTAAGCCTGGAAGCTGAAGTGCCTAACTGGGAATAATTCAGAGATCCAGTAGGGATATTAGCGTTAGCATGCATCACAAGTTTCTCCATCCCCTTCCTCCAGCTAATCCTCAATACTTCAACAGGCCATAATCACATCTCTCTCTCTGTCCCACAAAAGCTATCTATCTTTTTCCTCTCAAATAAACAGTCAAAAATAATTGCCTAATAGTTCAAGATAATTAACATAGAACAATGGCTATTATTCTCAGTTCAGTTTTCTCCTGTTCCAGACTGAGGGACTTCAGTGACTGAACGTTTGTCTGTCCCCCTGTCCACCACAGCTGTATCAGTTTGGATAACAACAGATACTCCTTCTAGCTCCAAACTTGACCATGCATCTGGTCACTATTCCAGTCACAGCATTAATAGCACTATCATATTTCTCTCCATCACGCCTCTTCTGATGAACTGAAGAAACAAACATAAAACGTAGCAGGAACGGTTAAGTGAAAAGTGAGTATTTTCTCATGGAAAAGCACATTCTCATGGCCATATGTTAAAATGAAGAAACTGCCTCTCACTCAAAGGCAGCAATAAGTCCTCAAGAATCTAAGAAACTGCTAGCAAAGCAACCATATCAAGACTCTGATCAATTTTTAATGTGAAAGCAAACATTTGGGGAGAAAAAAAAAATAGATAAAAATATCTATTTTTAGATAGATATAAAATATCTCCAAAGAAGCACGATAATTATTCAGTTTGGCTTAACACTGAGATCCCGTCAGAAAAGGGACATAATTAAAAACAGACTCTGTGTGAACTGACACACAGCTCAGCCTGGATGGATTCTGAAAGAGAATCACTAAGAATGCAAGGCAAGGGATCGACAGAGCGAAGGCAGAGGGAGGCTTAGGAGCGAGAAATAAGTAAGCAGCTGCTACATATCAGCACCCTCTCACACATGCTGCCGAGTCCAAGGGAAGGGGCTCCACAGCAGAAGGACTATTCTCAAATAACAAATGAGGGCTCCAACCCTCTTCAGAGGCTTTAATGTTATCCTGAAATTACAGGAAAAGTTTGTGGGTTTTTTTCCTAGTGTGCACTAGAATATGCTTCCTCCTCTCCATCCCTCCAAGTAAACAACAACCGAGTTTCATTGAGAACACAATCTAAAATTACTTAATATGTTCTTTTGGTCCACCCAAAATATCTCCAGCTTCTCATCTTGGAAATTCGTAAGTCAATAGTATCTCTTTCCAACACCTTATCGCTTTCCTTTATGCCAAACCAGGCCCTCATTTCCTGTGGACTTGCATCCCTCCTCAGAGCCAATGGACACCTAAGCTCGTGATTTAGTCTATCAAGCAGAAATCTACAGGAAACTGCACATGGGGCTATACACAGAGAGAATAAATCTAGGACCATGAAATTCTATGTGATTTCACATCCCTGTTTCTATTTCAGGAGGAGATTGAAAAATGCTTGCATTTCAACAGTTATAAAGATATATTGTAGCTGTTAACGTAGCTCCTTCTGAGTCACAGCTTATTAGCCATCACTTTACTTTTACAAAGCTTTTCATCTGAGAAATGCAGTTATCAAGTGGTTTAACTGCTGATCCAAAGCACCAGCAAGATTTGAATCTGGATTTTGAATTTACCTCTCACAATGTTCACACCTCATTTTGCAAAGTGCCCCCCTTCAGTATGCCTTAGTTTCAAGGTGCACAATTTCAGGTTCTCTGAAGTGCGGACAGCAGGGGCTCTCCCATCTCCCAGATCAGGTCCTTTTCAAATAAATGAGCACCAAAAAACCATTCATCACTTTTGCAAAACACGTTTCCCACACAATTTTACCATCACTACCATCCCTCCCTAGGCCAGCCAAGGACTTTGTAGCAAAACCAACAGAAGAATCCATGTCTCCAGAATTAAGTTGATATTTTAATCAATACATCCCAACTGATGAGTCTCACACAGCTTAGTGGGCTGCTGCTGTGCAACCAGTTTTTCTCAGATCTTTAAAACAAGACAAACTCTCTGTACAATCAATAATAGGTCAAAGAATGAAGTGGTACAGGAATTAGTCTGTCTGTTCAAAACACTGAAAGTATGTAACCTTTGGCTCATTATGAATCACAACACACCCTGATGGTGTTAAAAGTTTCCTGGTATAACCACACACGTGATTCTACTCACAGAACTGTCCTTTGCAATTTCTCATGCAGTATTTAATCCTTGGCTTAGACAGGTGACAATTTTAGTAATAGTGATTCTGGACATGTCAGTCCTGAAGTCCTATAATAAGCTTTGCAATATACATACTTAAAGAAGCAGTGAAGCTTCCTCAAGAGGCAGGAAGACAAGCACATAGTATCAAAGTATCAAGAATGTGTAATGCACTATGCTGTACCTACAGTACAATGTACAGGGTATGTACAGTAAGTATGAACAACACTGTAAAACTCCCTGCCTTAACTACTTGTCTTTGCTGACCTTGAGATAATATTCAAGCCAAGAGAAGTACAAATAGTGGAGTCTGAAAAGCACAGCCCAAGTTATGTGTCCTAGCTGGGACATACACAAGCTGGAATGGTAATACTGAAATAGCACACACTAGAGCTTATGCATGGAAGAAGTGCATAAAAATGGTTAATCAAGACGAGCTGGTTGCAAGTTGTATTTATTCCAGTTGAGAAACTGGATGGATCAAATTCACATGTAGTTTTCTGTAAAAAAAAACCTAAACCAAACCAAAGGCTTGTCCTTTTGCCAAACATAATTGCCGAAGTCCAGCAACTACACTCTAAGTTCTCTGAGCACAAGACTACTTTTTCTGGTTTTTGCTTGTAGCCTTTCTTGTGGTATCCATCCCCTCAGTCTCAAAAGTCATCTGTTTTATGGGATAAGGGAAAGGCTACAGCTTACGGATAGAGGGGGCACTGGTTATATGAAATAAAGCTCCACTAGTTTTAGAAGTTGTAACAGATTTATTAATTTTTAATTATTTAAAAAAACACCAAGCCTTCCAATTCTCTTACCTATCTTCTGTAGACTATAAAATTAAAAGTTCCCTGCTATGTGTCTGAGCAGAGGACACGATTTGAGTTCTATGATGTGCATCTGCTAGAGGGGAATTTATTCTGGAGGGCCAAAAGACTGGGGAGCCACCAGGACTGGAACTAGGTGTTGTAGGACATGTATGGGATGTGGATGGGGCTCAGGTACAGTAATGCTGAAAAGGAACAGAGAAAAGCTGCCTACCTCAAGCTATCCCAGCTACCTCCTTCCATCTTCACCCCTGCTCTGCTCCACTGACAGTGACTCCAGAGCAGCTCACCACCTCCCTGAAGGAAATACTCCATCGGGAGGTACTCTCCCACTGTCATGAACACTATGCAAGTACTTCAAAAATTGGGAAAGAGACAAAGGGAGTGTATCACAGCTCCTAGGATCACAGGGAAAGGAAGAGAGGGGCAAGAAAAGAGTTTAACAGCAACTGTGCTCCAGAACAACGGAATCAGGGTTTATTTTTTTAAAAAAAAAAAGTTATACAACCAAATAACTCATCCTTCCACATCCAGAAAAAGTGCAAGAAGCGAACAAGTGTGTATATTGTGGTGTGGCCTAATTAGTTCGGTCCACTCATCTAGCTCCTGCCTTGCCAAGCAGGCACGAAATAACATCATTCCACATGAACATTTCCTCATTTAGTTTGAGGGAGATGCAAAACAGAAGACCAAAGAGGGGAAAAGTAAGAAAGAGGGACAGAAATCAGATCTATCACACTTATTTTTGTGGATCAAACTGAGTATTTGACTCTCTGCCAATTACGAGAAGTGACACTTTCCAGAGACAGAGCAGAGGAACAAGGAAATGCATTTCCAGAGCATTACTAGGCACTCCTCTGAAGGCATGCAGGTCACTTGACAACTGCAGGTTCTTTCTTATGTAAAGAGATATAAGCCTCTTTGCAAGGAATTAATACCAAAGGGCACCAGGGAGAACTGTAATTTCTAAATAAGCATCTGTGTGCCCAAATTCCTAGGACATATAGTCACATCCTTGCATCAGGGTCAGGAGCAACTATTAATCATATGATAGCTCCTCATGACTGCTAACAATGATGATGCTACATTGGTTTTGTTGGTTTGGTTTTTTTGTGCCTTTCTATGTTTGTTCTACACTAGTTCCTACTTTAAATGGCTTTGCAAGTTATTCATCTTGATCTTTCTATAAATGCTTAAATTTCAAAGATGGAAGTTTCCAGTATTAGTCACAATGACCACTACTTCCTTTAATGTAAAGTGTTTGGGAACTTTATTAATACTGTTCCAGCTAGTTTAGAAAAATACCCTGTTCCATGTTGGATATTCTAGTATCAAACTTTTCTGTCAAAAATGAGAGTAGCTCCTGTTATTGTTTCTATCCATGCTTGCTCTAAAGCAAACAACAAAAATGCCTTTAATAAAAATAAAAGAAACAGCTATCATGAAGCAACTATCAGAGGCAGTTCAAGACCACCAACAAGAACAGAGCTTTTCATTATTATTTAACCTCATCTAAAAGGGACTGTGTTTTGTTGTGGTTGTTTGTTTTTTTTTTTTTTTAAGAATTAAACAAACCTCAGATGTTAACATAACATCACACTTAACTTTACAGTGCATATCAGAATCAGGCAGTAAAAATGACTGCTATGGATTTGTTTCTCTACAGAAAACCAAAAAGTAAACAAATGAGTCACAACGCTCTAGTTTAACAGTTTCAGTTGCCATTGGTAACACGGTAAAAGCCATAACTCTGTTACTTCTGCAGAAATTCACCACTTCAGTTGAGAATCTGGTTTGTAATTCATCCAAATAAAACAGAGTAATATAAAGCCATTTTACAAAATGTTTTTTGTTCTATTTCCCATTTCTGCAGTTGGTTAAGAGCGCACTATCTCACTGGAAAGTTTCTTAACAGCTTGGTTACACACAGCGGAATGTAAACTGATTTCAATTAAATCCCACCTTCTGATCCTTTCAATCATGGCCTTTCACAACTAGGGATTTCCAACAAGAGAAATATGTAACAGGGAGCACTGCTAATCCACTCATAATCTGCTCTTGAAAGCTACATCTATATTAATATATTGAGCATCCATACTAATATATTGACCATCTATATTAATATATTGAGCTTTAAATGAGAAACAAGACAAAGATTCTGTGCTCCCTTCTCCTGATCAAATTCAGAATCTCAAACATTTGTCCCAAACAGTTCAAGCACTTCAAGGGGATCTCCTTTTCTGATACTGCCACTATTTACAGATGTAGGTAAGTCAGTGCCTGTTGCAGACTGTAAGGTTACTCAGCCCTAATACAAGATTACCCTTAAAAACAGAATTTTCTCATACGGCTTTCTTCGGTCTACTTTTATGTGTCTCAGGTGACAAGGTTCCCTCAAGCTCTGTAAATAATTCATGCATAAAGCTAAAACACTTCTGGCTTTTGAATCCTCTGAAGGCACCAGACTCTCATCTAGTTGTTTATGCTTAAAGAAAAAAACAAGTACATGGTATTATTTCCCCCACTAAAAACTTGAAACTGTTAGATACTCACCTCTTGACAGCTGGGACTGGGTAGGTGCTCACCAGCCAGTGACACCAGAGTATCAATTGTTTCCAACTCCTGTTGGTAAAAGGTCTGAATTTTGTTTTCTAATAGAAAGCTTTTCACTTTCTCATGCAGCATATTGATTGAGAAATTCTGACTCTCCAGGCCACTACGAGCATACAGAGAACATGTCAAAAGGCAAGAAATATACTACTAACATTTTTTTAGAACAATTACCTACAGTTAGTCTGATAGACTGGTTTTCCAAGGTCAAGAGGTGTTTTACTGACCTTAAAGAATCTAAGTTTAAACCTTTAATTGAAACAGGCCATTTTTATATATAATAAACCTCCAACTGTCCTTCTTCAATCATTTGCTGTAACAGTGTTGCAATTTTAAGACCTGCAGTCTCTGGAACCTCACTACATGCATCAGACCTGCCAATAAGCATCCAGCCACCCTTAAACCGATTACAGGAACGGGTGTTTGACTCCGTTTATTAAGGATTTGTGATTTGATGATGACAAGGGCAGCAGAAGTTGAGAGCATTTCAGTGGAACAGCTCCTTATCCTTACACATAAAATCAGGCAAGGACACTTCTCCATCTCATCTGTTGACCTCACCCCCAAATCTTGCTCAAAACCCCAGCTTTTTTTAATAGATGCAAGAAGTCTGTATTTTATGGTATTTTACTACCTTCCTATTATTCACTTTGGTTCAGCATTATATTTCTTTTCTCAGATTATGGACAGGTATCTCATCTGCACAGATCATCAATTATTTGGGCGAAATGCAGGCTGCTACTGTATGCTTGTGCAGAGTCTAAACCACAGTCAGGCCCCGTTCTGTTTTTCTCCACAGTTATTACAATAACAAATAAACAATAATAAAATTTCACGCTTCGCCCCAAGACCGGTCTGGATACTGCATTTACCTCTCTCCCTCCTTGAGGCCTTGGAAAGGTTTATCATAAACCTCTCTATAGAGACAGGGGAGCTCCAGCATTCTTGAGATCTGAACATCACACACAGGATCATCCACTTTATCTGGAGCAGCAAAAAAGAACACACATGCTTGGCCAGGACTTCCATATCAATCTTTTAAGCAAGTATACCTGAGGCAGCACAACAGAGCATCGTTTGCCAGTATTAACTTGGCAAATTTTGTTCACTGTTGTTTTTATTAAAAAACAAACAAAC
Organism: Tauraco erythrolophus; assembly: GCF_009769465.1. Classification (NCBI taxonomy): domain Eukaryota; kingdom Metazoa; phylum Chordata; class Aves; order Musophagiformes; family Musophagidae; genus Tauraco; species Tauraco erythrolophus. The sequence continues at coordinate 14,029,521 of NC_141473.1, read as the reverse complement.
AAAAAAAAACCCCAAACCACAACCACACAAAGACACAAAGGCCACTCCTGCTTTTACAGTTTACAAGGAGGTAAATGACCTGTTGTGGTGCATTGCAGATTATGCTTCTGTCTGACAATTTATTTAACCAGAATTTATGATCTCCATTTTACCTTTCATCAGTCTTTATCCATTAGATGAAGTTAACACATAGTAAGGAGTTTTATTTGGGCCAAAGTGAAAGCAATTTAGAGGGTATTTGAAGTCCACGGCTTTCCTTTAATGAAACAATAGTATTATTACCAGCCCTTGAATGGGTTATATATTCACAAATCTTCTGTCCAGAAAGAAGGATTGAATTCCCTCTCAGATTTTAGCTAGAGCTGAAAAATCAAGACTTTTTATCTGAGCTACATAGGGTTTTTAAAAGACGGGCTTCCCCTCACCAAAGGAATCATTCCAGTATTGTCTCTGACAGATTTCACTAGGGAAAAACAACTCTTACACAACAGCACAAACACAGCGGAGAGAAGAAATTATGTAACTGGAAACTCCTAGGGAGTAAAGACTGGACTGCAGAATCCTCCTGCCCCAAGAGCAGCCAGATGTATCTGACCAGTAGCACCTGCCTACAGGTCTGTACCTGAGTGACTGAAGATGAAGAACACTTCCCAGTCATTCTGCAGAGCCAGAGAGTTTAGGAGAACCTGGATTTCAGTGGTACAATGTGCCCACGCACTGCTGTCTGCCCAAGGAATGGATTATACAGGCTGTGACAAACAGCAACTGTTTCTCCAAAGCAGCTAACGCTCTTGATGAAGTGTGACGTAAAAGTCACCAACTGCCTTCCAATGGGCTTTAGTTGTTCTACTTCAACATAAAGAAAACTGAAGAGCACATGACTCTCAGATAGCCAACCACAGTACCTGCATAGCATTCTTGTATGCATGCTAGTCATCTTTTACAGATTTTCCAGGAACGTCTCATTTACAGACAATCTAATCCCACACATTAAGTAGTGTGTTTTCAAACCTTACACTGCTAAAATTGAAATCAAGACATAGATTAAAGTCTCTTTAGAAAAATGAGATGCCAGAAAATAAGTGGAAATTATTCAATGAATAATGCAGCTTACATCTTCTCACGAACTCAGGCAATTAAGTTACATATGTCACAGACCCATAACACTCACAAAAACATGAAGCCTGAATTTCTCTTTGTTGCCTGTAGGTTCGGATGTGACCTCTGACCCTGACAACATCCCCAATCTCCAGCTTAGTTTTCTGGCTCACCATTTCTTGGAGTTTCTTCATCTGTTCAAGCACAGTAAGACTGCTGGGTGTGCTTGGATGACCTGTAAGAAGTAGGGGAAAGGAGATCGGGCATTAAGGTCAACAGGACTGTCCTTTTGCATTCATCTAAACACCTAAGCATTACAGGAGTCATGTTACTAAAAAAGTGGTAAGGTCCTAGGCACCATGTGATCTGAGTAGCAACACTTTTGGGTGATAAGGTTAGTTTACAGTATTATATTTATTTAAATAGTTCAGCTGGGAAAAGTGTAAAAGGGAGAAGATAATGATTTACCACTGAAAATGTCATAGATGAGTTGCAAAATTGAAACATTAATTTGAAGTGGGTTTGTCAGTTTTTGATTTTGTCATGCTAAGATGGATGAAGGGGGAAAAGAAAGGTCAGCTGAACTTTTTACGTAAAAGAATTAGTCATCTGAGGTGGGGCCAAAGTACTCATGTAATGTAATTTGATGTCTACACTGAAGTAAATTCAACTTGACAGAACTTCACATTTACGTAACACACCTTTCCAGGAGAGTAAATTCTTCATAACTTAAAACCTGATTAATGATCCAGGTATCCCTGATCACAATTACAAAAGGCTGGAAGAAAGTTTCCTGTGCCCCCTAGGAGCCATTTTCTTTAGCATGTACAAATGAATTCACTTCCACTAATAACATAGTGCCCCTTCAAGCACTACTGATGTACATGTAAAATAAGAACGCAAGGCTGAAACAAGGATTCTAGGTCCTCATTCTATTCCAAGTAGTATTTAATGCAATTCCTTTAATGAATTTAAGTTCCTCATAAAAAAATTATTTGATTGTGGGTTCTCATTATTTTTTTGGAATGCTGTGCCACACCATCACGTCTCTAAAAGTAAGAGCCGTCGTCTAGATTCCAGTTCCAGTTGGGATTGTTTATATCACTTGCCATTGTTAAATGTAAGTAAGTATGAATCATCTATCTGCATGAATGGGCTCATTCCACAGACATCAGAGTTTATAACTTTTACATCAAGCTTTCCTTTCCACATTCTATGCATATGTAACCCTAACACTGGCAGATGAAACTAGTAAAATTTAATTCAGTAAGACTTGATCAGCTCCATATCAGGGTCACCAATTTACTACATGAGCTTTCAAGAAGGTCCAAAGTAGAAAGTGTTGCATACTCTGATCTATGAGAAATGGTGGGAGAAAAAGCAAAGAGAAAGCCAGACACTAGTGACTTCTTCTGTTACTGAGTCCAATAATAGATTTAAATGCACAATTTCTGCACATTTAGAACTTTCCCAAATCATAAAAGACTGTTGGCGTCCTCCCACTGTGTTTTAAGCTATTTTCGAGTTCGTCACTGACATTGTATGTATCAGCAGGAGAATACAAATGCAAACAAAGAAGAGAAGATGAATCCTGAAACCACTGCATCACAAGGGTGGGGAACATAGACGAGGTTGCTGGTCAATGGATTGACTTTGGAAACAGAAGCTGTGGTATGCAGCAGATTTCCAGCCAAGTTCCTCGCTAGATGAAGCCAGGAAAAGAACCGTAAGAGGATTCTTTGAACAATGTCACAGCATAGAATTGAAATACCATATTGCTCAGATAAGGAAAAGGCATGACATATCATAATGTAGTGGGTTTATTGGCATCACTATTGGACACAACATAAAAAGTAATATAAAACTCCCCAAATGGCCCAAGCTATAGGATGTGTTGTGTTTTTTGTTTTGTTTTGTTTTTAAGAGAGTTGAATTTGCTTTTCTGCAAGTTTGATCATTCATTACAATACGTAAGACAGACATGAGCAAAAACCTACAGTCAAAAGAGGAATTATTTATTTGATAAGTTACCTGATAAAGATGTTTCAGCTACCATGGGATTTTTCCAGCAGACACAATTTATAACCCCAGTACTATCATCCACTGCAAAAAAAAAAAAATTGTAAGAATTACACAGTAAGAAAGCAGGTAGTGATGTTCCAAGAAGTGAAGATAGATAGATAGATAGATAGATAGATAGATAGATAGATAGATAGATAGATAGATAGATAGATATGTAGGGAAATGACTGCCAAGGATATCTTGTTCCAACCGGTCTAGAAGGGAAAGTGGGTGCTCAACCCCTACTTATACCTCTGAAATAATCTTTAGTCATTTCAGTCATGGAAATAGCTCAGCACCGTATACCGTGATTACGTGCATAGTCAGCAAAGTAACATGTATATTTTCAAAAAACGATCAAGCACTAATTTAATTGATGAGACTTCAGTACATATATTGGATACTAAAGAGTTTTAAACTCATTGACAAAGTCAGAAGAAGAATCAGTGTTGAAAGCTGCAACCAGACAAATTAAAAGGGGAAACCAGGCACAAAACACAGAAGCATTACTGTAACAGTAAGAAAACAGCACTTCAACATTGCAGGGTACAGTCACGAGGACAGACTAGGAGTGCTGCTACCTCCAGCTGCATTGATTTCCATGCTACCATGTGCACAAAGTCTGCTGGCCTGTCTTGTACAAGAGGATGTTCCAGAGAGCAGAAAGGCACTTCCTCTAGCCAGGAAGGACAGAGGACAGCACATGCTTGTGGTTCTGCTCTAGGCCAGGAATTCTCAACTTAAAGTATACAGACTGGTGGCATGCAAGCCATTTCCGTTGCTGAAAAAGCTTAACACCTTCTCCTGAGCATGGGAGCTGTCTAGCTTTTCCTGTTTCGCTAGTACCTAATCAAAACAAGTTTTGCAATTTCTGCCTCAGGTGCTGCATTGTCAAGGACAGCAGAAAAAGACAAAACCCAAAGAAAACTAAAGAAACAATTGTTCATTCTACAGATCAAGAGACTGTATATAGATAGCATGTTCCAACAAACACTCTTTAAAAAAAAAAAGGCACTAAATATCTGTCAAATCACATCAAGGATCACGTTTCCAGTCCAGCTAACACTCCAAGCACCTTGCTCCTTGAATGTAGCCATCTCCAAGATTGAGCTTCCACTCTTTGTAAATTCGAATCTGCCATCTTCTGCTCCCTAAACCAGACCCATGACTACAAAAGTAACAGCAATGTTTACCAGGAAGGTACTGATTGCTACCTGCAGCCGTTTCCTCTGGGAACCATAGCATCAAAGCGAAATGCCTTTGCATTGTCTCACATGCTTTGAAACAATCTCCCTATTTAGGGGGTCCAATTTCCAATCCTTGTCTTGTCTTCCTGTTTCCCAGTGGCTTAGCTGCACATTCCTAATAACAAACATATATCATGTATAAGATGCAGGCAATTCCGAATTCCATAACAAAAGTATTCTCATCTCATTGCTATCCCTCTTTTGAGCTGCTGTGTCTGCAGCTATTTCAGCAGCTTTAATTTTGTTCCAGAACATAGATAATGATCTAGCTGGTAGGATATCCTCTCCTTGGTATAGGCAAAAAGCAACTATTTTAGTAGGAGCCAGAGCCCCCATATATCATATCAAGCCATTTACACGAGCCAGCAACAGCAAGAAACAAGGCAGATGACATTTGACTATTACATTACTGCAGCTTCTAGATGTTCCAGCTTGCAACTGGCTCTGTTGCACTGAGACAGATATGCTTCCTAAGAAGGGCTTAGAAACAAAACAAACAAGACTGAAGGATTAAGAGGCCAAACTCCTCCTCATCAATGTAACAGCTGAAAATGGAGTCCTGGAGAGACTGACCTGTTCTTGACCACACAGAGAATCTGGTAGCAGAGCAAGGCTCTAACCCAAAGTTTTTCCAGTTCACAAACGAAAGCTTTGAGCAAAAGAGACAAATAACTCCTGAAGCACAGATGAATGAGAACTCTTGCAATTGTACTCTAATCAGACAGGAGAATGTTAATCTGTTTTAAATGCACTCAAGGGGTCTACAAGCTTTTGAAAACTTCCTGTGCGTTCTGTGCCGCCCTTCCTCATCTCCTTGGGTTTAAACATTTGTTTGTTTGTGTTTTTTTGTGGGTTTGTTTTTTCGGTTTTTCTGTTTTGCTTTGTTTGTTTGAGTTTGGGTTTTGACTCTTCCGTTAACTATTTGAGGGGTAGCACTCTCAAAGCTACCTGGTAAATGAGATAATTGTGTTCATTTTCATTTCTTTATATCAGAAAGGGTATGGTTCTTGCAGAGACTGTGAGCCTACTGAGATCCCAGTGAGAATTTTTTCATTTGTTTTTAAGGTACGTGCCTTTCAAAACAGATTTAGAGTATAAGGAAAATCACATGTGATGTTTGGTTTTAAAGAAAGGGGAAAGGGGAGAGGGGACAGGGGAAAAGGGAAAAAGATATCAGAAAGGTGCATTAGCTAAAATACAATCTTGTTCAAAGCTACGCTTTAATTAGGTGTCCTTCTCCTAATGGATCCTAATAATAATAGCAACAAACAATCAAATCAGAATGTCAAAATCAGGTTTTACGCAGCATGTAATTTTATTTTTTTTTTAAGCCAGGAAAGAGTCAATTCACTCTCTTTTATAATTATTATTTTGTCACCAGTTCTGGCTGTACGGTTCTCAGCACAGAGAGGACCTAAGATCCTCTCAAAATACGCAGTGTATATTCTGAAGTAGAGAGATAGGAAATGCGGGGGGAAGGTAGGGGCAGGGATACAAAGTCATTTCAGTTCTCTATCAGAGAAAAAGTACAAAGGGGGATTTGCTTTGTAAGTCACTTTCAAGCAGATGGAAACTGATGAAGTACTGAGCAGTGTGCGGCACTCCAACTGATGCAATGCCGGCTCTGTGACTCACCAGAGCCTGTGGAACTAAGATGCAAGAAGTTACAAGCAGGAAACCGTCTAAGAAGTTACAACTTCAGGCTGGCGAGTCAGCCTGCCTGAAAGGGAGGGCAGGCTGGGGAGGGGCACCCTGGCAGGTAGCCTGAAAGCTCTGACCAGGAACTGCTGGAACAAAGAGCAGAGCTGGATGTGAAAAGACAGCAGGAAGCCAGGCTCACTGAGAGCTGTACATAAAGGTCGGCTGATCTAACACTAAGGCCTTCCACTGCTCTGCAGTTTCTTTTTATTTCTATTCCTCCATTTTCTGCCTCCATCAAACATTTCCAAGTTTACACCTGAACTGATGTTGACAGCAGCGTGGGAAACTCTTTCCATAGAATTGTTTTTGCTTTGGTCATTTTGATTCTGTCTTCCTCCATTCTCACGAAGTGATAACTGCATTTGCATACTAGTGCAATAGAAGAATAATAGCTGACCTTCAGTTTATGTTTCAACACTTCATTACATCATCAATTACATCTCTGCCTCTTAACTTAGGTGCTGGTTTAGCCTGTGCTACTTCAAGTGCCAGAGAAACTCATGCTTCAAAGTATTTACTGTTGACTTGTTATCTAGCCTAATGGCAGGGTAACAATGAACATCCAGAAATTAGACTAAAAAAAAAATCCACTCTAAGAAACTTTCAGGGACATTTCTATACAGCACAGAGTTGGCTCTAAGCAGCTCCACCCAGTGCAGGCTATGTTATATGCACTAGCAGTTCATGCTGCTCCACACCAGTATGATGCAACTGCAGGTGTTGTGGAAGCTGGGACTTGGTTCAGTTATCAACCGTATTTTCACAATACTCCTGTGAGTCTGGGAATTGCTGCTGCCTCAATTTTATAAGTGAGGGAACTGGGTAAGAAGAGGCACTCCATGACTTACCTCCATTGGGTGGAAACCCATGACAGAAGACACTGGACATGAGTCCTTCAAGTGTTTCAATAGGATCTATGCATTTGGCTCCCCCTTCCTACTGTGAGATGACCTCCCCCACCTTTTGAAACTTGCCACATCACCACTACTCCAATCTGCTTTTTCTCCAGATGAAAAAGACAGCTGAACAAAACAACAATCAGATGTTTCCATGTTAATAAAATAGTCTGAATATTGGGAAAACCAATAGGGAGGAGACAGGTCCCAGCTGATGTTGGCAAGGACTGGTACTATGATGCTTGAGTTAGATTTGCTAAGGCTCTTACACATCTAAATATAAACAAGCTCCTGACTGCTATTAGAGCTGGCTCCAAGATATGACAAATCATACAAAAAGTCAGAAGGGATATCTAAGGTTCAAAAAAGGAAGAAGTGACTTCCCACTTGCAGGCACAGTTAAGTCTGTTTATATCTGACCAAAGGAGCTGCATATATATGAGAGGAAGATGCTGGGGTCCAGTGGCAAAGCAATAATCAAAATTAAGATTTGTTAGATAAACCCAAATGAACCAGGTACTCTGCTTTAACCATTTGTTTCTCTCTTCTTCTCATTTTCGTGGAGACAAACAATAGCTTCCCTAAGTAAGTAATCTGTGCTACAGATATACATTATATTAGCACAAGAGCACAGTTGTTTCAAGAACACGCAATGATCAAATAAGGCAACCTTTAAGTTCTAATGGCAACTAAGATTAGAAGGCTGCTAAGCACAAGAAGAAAGAAAGAAAGAAACATTTCTTACCTCCATAATTATAAAAGGCATCTCGCTCTTTTGTTTGAACCACTATCCCAACAACATCCACCTGTCTTACTGGACGTCCATTATAAAAGAATACACCTAGACACAGAACATTCTTGGTAAGTGTATCTATGTATTTCTTTCAACATTCTACCCTACATAGTTACATTTGTCAGTAAAAAATATACTTTCTTATATATTCAATATATCTCAAATTATATCTATGCCTACTCATGTGAAAAATCCCCTGGATCAGTGAGTACTCTGAACATCAGCAGGGAGAATTACCAGTTCTACTTAGGATACAAAAGCATGCTTTTGCAGAATGCCAGAACTTCATTAACCTCTTGTTTTCTGGCACATCTGGATGTCAAAACCAGTTTGTTTACTGCAGGCGTTAGGAGTTTTTTAGTCGCTCTTTTGTTGTATCAATTTTGGTTTGGTTTTGGTTTGTTTTTTGTTTGTTTTTTTACATGTTCATCAGGCTTCAAAATAAATAATAGAACACAATGGAAGCAGTTTGAGCTTCTTACAATGCAGCTGTTACTGCTTAAGGCAGAGTCTCCAAAAGGAAAAATAACATAATTCTATCTTTCATTTCTAGAAGAACAGAAGCCATTGGGGGTGGGGGGAGAGAAACAACCCTCTTAGATTGCAGAGCACACTATGCAGTCAGCGTGGACAGCATTCTGAACTTCAGTTTCTGAAATAACACGTTCTAAAAACATCCCTTCAACGCTATTTTTGTGCATCTGTAAAGATGACTTGAATAAGAATAATATGTAAAAACATGTCCAGGAAACAGTGAGGAATCAGAGCCCAGTGGACTTTGACAGCACTGAGGCTGCCACATGCTGTGATCCCTTTCAAGAGAATGACAAATGTTGTTAAACACCGATGTAAACACCATACACTGAAGCTTCACAGTCCACTAGCAGGAGGATAACAGGGCAATAAGCTCCTGGGCTGGCTAATTTTCAATCAATGTGTTTTCTTCAGTTTTTGAATATTGCTGCTTTACTGACAACCCTCTTCTAAAAACTTCTAAAAGTTCTAAAAACTAGGCAACTCAAAGGACTCAGAAGGGAACTTTTGGCTCCATACACTGTAGCAAACCTTATTCTTACAAAGAGAAAGAGAAACACTGCAGCAAGGGAGTCAGAAAAAATGTTCTGTATATAAAAAAAAAGAAAATCAAAACCAAAATCCAAAAATAACTTGTCCTACATGGCTGGCAGCCTTAAATGAGCCTGGAATTAACTTTCTTCATGTAAGAAATACAAAAAACCCACAAAGTTTCAGAAGAAATCACAGGTGATCAGCCAAGCAGCTCATAAACAGAAGTTTTGCTCATAAAAATCCACTGCAATATTTTGAGGATGCATTTATCACTGTTATCTGCACTAATTGTGCAGTCACTGGTCAGGTCTGCCATAGAGAATGTTTAGCAGGTCTGTCCACTTTTCTCTCATTCCATTCACCAGGACACTAACACACACTGCTATAGAAACCCTCAACAGAGATGCTCCCAGTGCATATGGTTATTCACTAAACCTTACAAAATATCTATAAAATAAGGTCTGGTTCAGTTTCAGGGCAAGTCTGTGGAGCAGAGGCTCCAAACTCTTGACTGTGCAAACAAGCAACATGTTATTATGTTCATTTCCAAGTTAGTAAGCCGAGTTTTGGCAAATGACAGAGACTAGATAAAACTGGTTCTCTCCGTTTCCATAAACTCACACAGAACTCCACCCTTACTCTCTGAGAAACTACCTGAATTAATTTGAAAGATAAAATTATATTCACGTTATTAGAAGTTGTTAAACTTGACGACTTCAAGGTGTAAATTGTTTCTCCTGCCAGCTTATTTGTTCAAATTTTGTTCATATTGGTAGCTATAAAAACATACTAAACACTTGAAGCTATGAGCAAGCACATTCAGGCAAGCTCCCCGTAACCCAGTAACTAACACGTTCGCCAATGTGCTATTACCACAACAGGAAGCCACAGCAGCAGTACAGGGGGCTATAGACACAGAGCTCCCTGGGGCAAGTTCTGGTCATGTCCTTACCAGCATTACTGAGCACTGAGCTGTTTGCCATTGCTTTCATTATTATTACCTCCTTTTAGGCTATTTGTGGCTTCCCTCGCTTGTTGGTAAGCTGTCACAGTGCAGTGGTGCATGACAACTCTGAGAAAAGCTCATTTCCATGATGTGGTTATGTGTTACAACCGAGTTTGACACCCACTCTCATTTCAAGGCCTCTGAGACAACACAATTACTGTTTTTATCTGGGAGGTTTTCCAGCCTTCTTGTCACCATTTATAGCAGGAGAGTAATTTGCCAGGTTTACTGCTTTCCTCTGCGTTGTTTTAAGGGATTAGTCATTGTGGCATCAAATGCTAATGCTTGAAAACGGAAAGAAAAAACTTATTAGGTCATTCAGTCCATTTCCTCAGGGCCAGTGCAAGACTATTCCATACAGTGAATTCCTGGCAATCCGTACAGTCAGGATATAAACAATCCCAGTGAAGGGCATCCCGTCTTTTTCCTGGGAAGGCTGCTCCAGGGTTTAGCAGATGTCATTCTAAGGATGTTTTTCCTGACATTCAGTCTGTGTTTCTTTCCATTTCTCCTGGTTACAACTCTGGTTTGCACTCATTCTTAATTACCATTACTTAATGACTGATTTATAGCCAATCATATACTTAGCTTCAGCTGGTGTGTTTAGCAAACCCATTAAAAGCAGAAACCATTGACAGCAAACACCTACCTTTTTCCTTCCTCAAAAGATTTTTTTTTTTTTAGTGTTTCTGTTGTGCTATCATTTGTTGTTGTGTTGCCAATAAATAAGATACACTGAAAGATGTCTGGTTTGGTATATACATAGCATCAGTGGAATGAACAAAATTCACGATGTTTGTTCTATGAAATTTCATTTCATTCTTTGAAGTTTGTTTTAGAAAAAGATACAGGATTGTAAGCAACTTTAGTTGTGCAAAACGCTAGATGCACAGGAAGTGGAGAAAGATCATATGCACCAATTTTAAAGCCTGGTATCTTGACATGACAGACACCACTTCCTTAGGATCATCTTAGAAAAAAAGCAGTAACAAAACTGAAAGAGTTCCTGAAGCAGAAGACAATTCACTTAAGTAAAAGAACAGGAAGGGAAGTGAGAAGGGAAATTCAGGTAATTTAAAGGTGAAAAAAAAAAAAAAAGATAGCAGGATTGTACTTTCTAGGACCATTCCTGCTCTTATAAAATATGTTTGTTAATGTTTATAAGTTTAATTTTTCTGAATGTATTTTTGCAGGTGTGTGTATTAATGTCCAAGTACAAACTACAATCTTATTCTGCTGACATTGTTTTTTATCCTGTTTAAAAACAATTAAAATGTCTCTAATTGAAGCAGCAACAGTTTTTGCCAGATGCATTCGCTACACCAGTACTACCATAAGACTGCACACTTTAAAAAGGCCCCTAAGTACTACTCACTCTAGTACAAACATCAACAACAGACTGTAGCCTAATTCTTGCAATGGATTTAAGCCAAAAGTCTCCCATCATATTAAACAACAAAGAGGTACATATACTGGGCTTTGCAGTTTGTGAAGTCTCTACATACATAAAAACAGTTGCAAGAAGAGCAAAACAAAAACACCAGTCCTCCGTTTCTACAAGAATAGTGATGCTGTTAGCCTTGCTGTTAAAGAAAAATAAATAAGAGTAACAAAACCTACAGGGCAGAACATATTCAAAGAGCCAAACAGATGTACTTTGTCTCTGTGGAGGGAGGGGGGAAGAACTCAAACAAAACACCAAAACCAAACCAACACCACACACTCTGCTTAGGGTTTACTGCTTTTCCTCATTAATTCTAAGTTCCTTGGGTTCCTCCCTGATAATCTTGCACCTTGTCAAGCTTCAGTTTGGAGTAATGAACCCTCCTACAGCAGAAAACATATTGCAGTCTATTTAAAGTCTTTGCAGTGAAAACAGAAATTCAAGGTCAGACCCGTGTTGCTTTAGACAATGTACACATATGGGTGATATTGGCTGAAGACCAGCAGGAAACAGATTGCAAAGCATACAATTTCCAACAATGGTTAGGAAATAAAAGGTGTGGTAAAAGATGCAGCACAGATGCCAATAAGGTTGTTCAAATGTATGAAGAATGTCATATATCTATCAGATCTTGAAATTAGGCAGACAAAACCTCAAAACTTGTATCAGTTTTACAGTATATAAATATCCAGAGGAAAAAGCAAAACACATACACCCAGCGATGTCATCAACTATCAAAATTTTGCAACAAAGAGACATAAAATCCTTCTCAAATGTTGTAGAGACAGTAGAAAGATATAACACATATGGCCAGAAAGGACCATCACTTTTACAATTACGTTTATCAGAATATAACAAGCACTATCACATGGAGGAAATACAACATTGCCTTAATGCAAAAGAGGTTCTGTATCTATATGTATAAGAGGAAGAAAAGTCATTAGAACGAACACATTTTATTTTTCACATAAATTTCACAAACAACCTGTTGTTCTTAAAACTGTTAAAGATAAACCATGGAAAATTACTTTATTGCTGTTTGTGAAGCATTACAGAATCCCTGGACAAAGAGCACAACATAAATCAATTATAATTCTGTGTGCATCATGATTAGCACATATAAGTACATACCTGGCACTTGTTTAGATTCTCTCATCTCTCTTATATCTTTAATATAGAGTCTTGCAAACGCAGAAAATACAGGATCCATTCCCCAGTGCAAAGAAGGTGTCTCTTCTTCATACTTCTTGGACTCAGACTGCATTTAAAACCTGTGAACACAGACAAACTTGTAATTATTTTCTACACAGGTAAAGCCCTGTTCACTTATGTTCCAACTGAATGAAAAAATAGTTTGTGATTTTATGCACAATAATACAGCAGAGCTGATGAAGAGACAGAGGAACTTATCTAATACAATGTTACCTTTGTGTCACCACATGAAATATTCAGAATATCAATACTCATTTAATCGAAGTACTGAGACTCAACAACAACAGCATTTTTCCTAGCTCCTTCATATGAAATAGAATTTCAGGGATTTCTCCTCTACGGACTCATAAACAGAAAACCAAATACAAGACTTCTTTAAAAAAGCAGGATTATGGGATACTAATTGGTTACCTTCTATACACTTGATTATTTTTGCCCTCTATCGTTCTGTTTCCCTTCAATAAGATATTCTCATTGTTCATCCTGTGCTTTATTGCAGTGGAGGAGGGAAGCTTATTTTGTATAAACCAAAAGCAACTGGCCCTTCTTTATTTTGGTTATACAGTCTCCGATAACTTTGTAATTGTTACTTTCCCCTTTTATCTCTTCAGATTTCCCTGTTTAATGCTTGCTCTGTTCTGCTGTTCCCAGAGCCAACTCTCTGCTTATCACTGAGCTTACGTCGAAAAAAGCAGCACTCGATCCAGGAAAGATCGTTGTAGACATATGGAAGTTGAATAGACTTTCTATTAGTTTCTCTATATGGTTAGCTAAATTGTTCCCATAAAGCTTTCCAGGTCACGCTCGAATGGGTGTCAGCCACTTACAGCTGTAAGGCAAAGGTGGGAAGTGGATTGCTTCTCAATAGCGTGTAATAGGGCCGAGATTTGGCAGCTACAGTCTCCTGAGAAGGAGCAGCTCCTTGCTCCTGGTTGCCAGTGATCTCTGTAGTCTGTAGGAGACACTTCTAGCTACTGATGTAGAGGCAACAAGCCATGAATATCATGATAGCATCTTGCTCTGAGGAACAACAAAGCTTGGATTCTGCATGATTTCTGTTTTCACACTTTAATTGAGGCAGAAAAACAGACTGTAGCACAACATGGTAGAGGGTTGCTAACATTTAGTACACGCTGTGGAAAAAACTACATACAGATGACAATGATATTAATTTCCTCTTTTTAATTTTTTTTTTATTTTCTTAAAAAATAACAAAAGGTTAGTGATACTTTGACCTTCCTTAGACCAGTCAATTGTTTTGTGAGATGTTGAAAGTATTCAATTCAGTCAGTTTCACCACTCACTTCACCTTCGAGTAACAAACCAAATAGCTTTATGGCTGGGGAGGGACTTTTTACAAGAGTGTCCACTGATAGGACAAGGGGAACTGGGTTCAAGTTGAAGGAGAACAGATTTAGATTAGATCTTAGGAAGAAATTCTTCAGTACGAGGGTGGTAAGACTTCAGAATAGATTGCCCAGAGAAGTTGTGGATGCCCCCTCCCTGGAGGAGTTCAAGGCCAAGTTGGACAGAGCCTTGAATAGCCTGATCTAGTTGAGAGGCGTCCCTGCCCATGACAGGGAGGTTGGATTAGATGACCTCTAAGATCCCTTCCAGCCTATGCTATTCTATGATTGACACCTGGATTTTGGTCTCTCTCCCCACTACAGGCAGCTTTTCCCATCCTACCCTCTTTGCACATGCAATGTCTACTCAAAAATACTCACCATCCTTTTCTCACTCAAGCCTCCCCATGAAACACACTTTTTCTGCTGCTGAATTGCAGACACTGCTATAAACTAAGCTGTTAATGGTATGATCTTAATTATGCAAAGCTGCTGTTCCTCCATATGGCAGTTCTCTGGTCGCTTGCTATAGTCTGTGTCAAATTTAGACCATAAACTTTCCCAAGCAAACACATGGTTTGAACCTGTATTTTACTTGGCATGCTCATTTTCATAACAAAATTAGTCTTCTCTATCCCTCTCTTTTTGCTTGCAGTCTCTAGTACAAAGTGGCCTGCACTGTCCCTATGCTACTGTGCTTTTATAGCTGCTATAAAAAGGAGTGGGAGAAAAAAAAACATCAAAGAAAAAACAAATAAATCTAGCCCAACAAAAGGTAATGGCGAATGAGAAGAGTTCACACATATATCGATAAACATACACACTACAGTCAATCAAGGCTAACATATAGTGAGTTGGAATAAGGAGAAGCACTACTGGTCAGCATCACCCTGTCTCTCACCCTCAAACAGGAACTTTTAAGATATAATTTTGTCAATGGTGCTACAGTCCCCCAACAATTCACTTTCAGTGGCACTTCTCCCCTGAAAAGAAACGTGGATACACTCACGGTCTTGTTCTCTAAGATCACCTTTTATGCATAGTAATACTCGGTGGTAAGACTTTGGAATAAATCGCCCAGAGAAGTTATGGATGCCCCCTCCCTGGAGGTGTTCAAGGCCAAGTTGGACAGAGCTTTGAGCAGCCTGATCTAGTTGAGAGGCGTCCCTGTCCATGTCAGGGAGGTTGGATTAGATGATCACTAAGGTCCCTTCCAGCCTGTGCCATTCTATGATTCTATGATTTCTGCACCATGCCCCCCAACTTACTCTGCACAGTTACAAAGTCTGTTGTAGCTCAGCATCCGTTTTTCCTCCTAGACAGATGGTAGATTGAGCTAACAAGCCAAAAAGAGAGAATAGGCTAACAAGCCCTAAAATAGGGTAACTTTTTGTATTTTGCGTGAACAGCCACTCATTGGAGTAAAATGCAGAAGTCACCCCTGCACATGTGTACATCTGAGGGGAAACTGGTGAAGCAGCACCACTGGAGATTAAAAATATCTGCATTTTGGCATTTCAGTAAACAGTTGTCAATTTGGAAAGGCCCAAATGTTAACAGATCACTAGCCAGAAGTCCAAAGAACACTTCTAGCTTAAACGAAGCATCTTCCCAAACCATTTACTGCTTCCATGTCCTGAAGGGAGAAGAATTTCTGCAGCAAAAGCTCTTTAACTCAGAAACTACTGGGAGTTAAATCTCAAAATTCTGGAGCTTTCTTCTAGCTCCTAGGCTTTGCTACAGCTCTTCACTGGAGACGTTTACACCCCTCACATCTATCGTAAGGTACAAAACCATCCTGCTTTGTTCAAGTCTGCTACAGACACACCAAGTTTAATCTTACAGATATGGCAAAGATTCCTTGACAAAAAGCAAATCATGCCTCCAGCACTATGAAGGCATCGTAAGACTTCTTGAAGTCCACAGGACAAATCTGCTGAGTTACAGACACTCCATCCCCATCAGGCTGGGACAGCCACTCACTCGCTTTCAGCAATGCCTGAGAGGCACAGGAACAGTATTCTGCAGGGCAGTCTTCCCTTGTCTCTTCATGTCCCCAAAGGCCTCCCAGCCTCTGTCACCACCCAAAGCCCAACCTTCTTTCTTCCCACCCAAGTGCCACTTGGTAGCTACATTTAAACAGTGATCTATTTAAAGACAAAAGCTTGTGGCCTGCTGTGAAGAAAATATGTTTACTGCCTCCTGTACTGCTTGCCTCCAACACTCCTTTTACAAGTCCATTCTTCTTGTGGTGTTAACAGCAGTTGTCTTTTTGCTCCTATAGCAAAGGAAGATTAAGTCAGAGAAGCAACCCTTCCCAAAGTATCTATTTTTCATTCTGTTTCCAAGCTTGTTTCAGGCAGATTGATAGTGTTAGAAAACATCATTCTTACAAGGCAGATAAAATTATTCCAATCCATTTCTCTTTTGCCATATAATAGTATTGTCCTGTAACTTCTTCTTAAATAGGCACAGGAAGCTTCTCCATCCCAGGGGTTAATTAGTTAGAGAGTCATCCTGGTGAAAGTGGAACTTTCCATCATGCTGGAACTGTTTTCAGCTCTTAACTGGTACCATTGGCGATATGCTATCAGCAAGGGAAATAACAGCTATGCTGTACTATGAAGATCCAAGGGGCAAACAGCGGGCACTGAGGAGATGCACGGCACTGTAATCAATGAGAACACAGCTAATAACAGACAATTCTGAACAGATACTACATGCTCAAATGTTTAAGGATTAAACTGGCTTTTGCTGAAAGATGGTGATAAGGCTTCGCAATACAAACAATCCCGAGTCCCAGCATAAGGTCATCTCTTTCTGCATTTTGTTTTAAATGCAGTGTAATGAGTTTACGTTTGCTGTAGTGCACGGAATTCAATCCTGTTACAGGAGAAAAAAGGTAGGAGAAGCATCTGGTCAAGTTTATTAGATATAAGATATCTGTATTCTATTTTCACCTTTCTATAAAATAACTCCAAAGAAAGCCTATAAAGGCATAATAAAAAACAAGATTAGAATTAAGTACTGCTATCTGGACCACTTTTTAGCAAAACAATTCTGTTTCAAAGGCAAAAATCTAAAGTTTACACAGAAGTTATCTAAATACAAATTTTTAAAAAAGCCTCAATTTGAGATGATTCTAGACACTTATCTATTAAAATAAGGCTGTCTCTTTCACCTACTGCTATCAACATTAGCGTTCCTGACTGTAGTGAAAATTAAACCAAGTCCATAATCCTCAGAGTTATCTTGTGAGCTTCACCAGGTAGTCTCCTAAAAGAGAAAGAAGGGAAACCAGGGAAATCTAGCAGCCTTCCCAAGAATGTCACCATCGAAAACCAAGCCCATCTTCTTTCTCCCCCAAGCAGCCTAACTGGTAGCCTTGTTAGAATAGCCTCCCATTTAACACTCGAGTGATTTGTTCAAAAGAATCAGCCCTGGCCAATAAATTTGTTGGCTCCTATTCCTGTGTTTACCATGTACCTTTTTCAAAAATGGTAAATGATTAAGAATTTATTTTCTTCCAATCCCAGTGAAATTGAAACCTCAAATAAGAGTATCTGTTTTAATGTTTCTTGTTGTCTTTTCTCCAGATGTGATTAACAAGCCCTTGAAGAAAATTGCCTTAGTTTGAAACAAATCATTTAGAGCCATAGAAAACGTAACTTGCCAGCAGTTTTCTGCAACTGCTTTGCAACTGCTGGCAGACTGCTGCAAAGTTTCTTTCTCAAGTCAGCTGTACATCAGAAGCAGAGAACATTTCCCCACCAATACAAACAGCTTAGACATTCTACCAGGCATTCACTCCTCTCCAAAGACTGCCACTACTATCCCAGCACTGATGATTTACAGAGGAAGCAGCTCCTAAGCTGCTAGGGTTGCCAACCCTGTGCATTAAACCAACTTAAAGTCACCATTGGTTTACTTGGATACATCAAGCTACAAGCTATGGCTGTTAAAGATTTGCTTTATGGGTCAGCCATCCCTGCAGCAGAGAAAGCAACTTGTGGAAAGAGGAGCAGAGTCAACAGCTGGGTTTTGTAACAACCTCTGTCATCTGAATTGAACTCATCTGTGTTTAAGTCAACACCCTACGTGACAAATGAGTATTATTCAGTTCTTCATGATCAGCAGTGGCACTTGCAGCATGACACAGTTAAAACCATCTTATTTCAAGAAGTGTTTTTAATTACCCAAAGCCACACACAGCATTTTAAATTAAAAACAAACCAACCCAATATCATATTATATGAGTAGATTTTAGCGAGCCGGAAAGTAAAGCTTTTAGTTACAGATAATACGGAGTAAAGATTCTAAAAATTAAACTCACCCTTAGACTTTTTAAAAATACATAATTAAAAGACAGTTTTCAACACCAGTAAGAAGACGAAAACCATCATTGAGCCCAAAATACATCACTCAAAGAGGAAGAAGGTTCCTGAAAAAAATGTGTGTTGATATCAACTTTACTGCTGTTAGAAAATTATCAAACAGTAAGATATGGTCAGTTTGGATCCACTTCCTACCTGGCGGTTCTATTAAAAAAATCAAAGTAGGGTAAGCACTTTCAGTCTTTCCCAATAAACTACCTTCTGCTGTTGCTCATGTGAAGTCCTTTAAGTTTAGATGCTACACGGGGCAACAAATGTCAGTGAGGGCACTACATGTCCCACAGGTCTTACATGCAAGGCAAGTACAATTCCAACTTTAAAAAATGGTTTTGAAATTAAATTAAGAGAACTAGAACTCCTCTGAGCTTCCAGAAGTTTAGCAGTACCTGAACTGTTACTTGTGCAAGTGTTAACATCTGTCTAACCTCCTGAGGTAACATACTTACCAAAGAGAAAGAATTACAGAATTTTTTGTAAAGATACTGCTTGAAATTTTAAACATCACATGCCTTTTAATTACATTAGATTATAGTACAACACACTTCCCTGGCGACGGAAGATGGTGTAAGAGGAAAGACCCATCACCACAAACTTTAGCCAGTAGGGAGTCCATCAACAACTTAGAAAGGTACTGCCCACACACCTGTAATAATCAGGATATAGACAGGAGCAAAAAAGCCTTGTTTTATCAAAAAACAGATGCCACTACTGTGTAATAGTCTTCCAGTGGAGTTAATGTCTCTATGCCATAACCAGTAATGTATTTCCCTCTCTGGTTTTTTCCTTTCCACAGCACTGTTTAGAAATCCTTCTGGACAGGCGCATGTGGCCGCAGGAGACCAGGCAGCCTGGCTTCTCCAACATCAGCAGTCTTGGAAGGAAGGGGTACAAAGCCTGCAGTTCTAGGTTGCCTTCTTTGGCATTGTCACTTGTTTTATATGCAAGTTAAACCTTGTGACAAGCTTTTGGCACTCAATTTTCCAAAAGCATGATTATGGAAAACTAACAAGGAATTGTGCAATAAAATGAGCAGTAGAAGTAGCTCCTTCTGATCCTTGTCCCATGCATTAGTCACAAGATATTTTCCTACATATCAAGAAAACAGCAAACTACCTAACAGACCAGTAAAATGGCTCTATATGTTTATTGGTCACAGACAG
Organism: Tauraco erythrolophus; assembly: GCF_009769465.1. NCBI lineage: Eukaryota > Metazoa > Chordata > Aves > Musophagiformes > Musophagidae > Tauraco > Tauraco erythrolophus. The sequence continues at coordinate 14,010,095 of NC_141473.1, read as the reverse complement.
CTGTAAGCTCACCATAAATAAGGCAGGAGTAGTCACTACTGACAGCCAGAAAGCTTCACTTGCTATTTGTATTTTAAAGCTACTGGTTAATCACACTGAAGCACCTTCTTCAACTAATTCTCTAACCTCTCTCAAGTGAGGGCGGGAGGAAGTCTATGAAGATGATTAATTCTCTCTGAAAGCTCTTAATCACCCACCACGCTGCCAGAATGAGCTGAGCTGCTGAAAAGACATTCTTTCACTTGGAGAGAAGGCTCTCAGTTATTAGGGTGGAATAAAACCAAACAAAACTAAAAATAAATTACTTCTTATAAATAATAAATTTATTGCTGTTTTTCCAAGCAGCATCGCAGCTTTGATAGCAAGAGGATTCCAAACAGGCTCTTGGCAAAGGAAATTTTTTTGGACAGATACATGTACTTTACTGATCCATCATAAAGGAATATTAACTCATTCAAGTTAACTAATGGAGCAAAGAGAATAAAACCTAATTCGCCTCAGCTTAAGGCAACGCAGTTAGCTTTCCTACGTCAGTATAGCAGCTTGAAATACATTTAGTGCCACTTCTTGAATGAACACTTTCAAATTTTGGAAATTTGAAGGGAAGTGGCAATCACTGGTTAATAGGTTTCTGAAGCTATTGGGCCTGTGAACTCCACGACAAGGTTGACTCAATTTCTAGAGGCAAGATTTCCTGCTCATTTCCCTCCTTCCCCTTTCAATTAGTTTATGCATCTGGTGTAAATTAAAACATTACAACCAGAGACTTCAAAATAATTAACCTACTATTTGGTCTAGGTGCACAGTTGTGATAAAGTTTTCAAAATATTCCCAGTACATATCAAAGCATTAATTTATGAAAGACCTGTTTAATGTTCTGAAACCAGTTAAAGTTTTTCTTTGCTATGCAAGTGAACCTTTTTAATTATATCAGAACACGGTGAGGCTGTGCTTGAAATATGGTGTCCAAATAGCACTGTTGTTGGTACATATAAAATAATTAAAACTAGAATCATAGAATGGTTTGGGTTGGAAGGGACCTTAAAGATCATCTAGTTCCAATTCCCCTGCTCCAGGCAGGGACACCTTCCCCTAGATCAGGTTGCTCAAAGCCTCATCCAACCTGGCCTTGAACGCTTTCAGGGATGGGGCACCCACAACTTCTCTGTGTAGCCTGTTCCAGTGCCTCACCACCCTCATGGTAAAAAATGTCTTCCTCATATTTAATCAAAATCTGCCCTCTTTCAGTTTAAGCCATTGCCCCTTGTCCTGTCACTACACACCCTTGTAAAAAGTCCCTCTCCAGCTTTCTTGTAGGCCCCGTTTAAGTACTGGAAGGCTGCTAGAAGATGTCGCTGGAGCCTTCTCTTCTCCAGGCTGAACAACTCCAAGTCTCTCCTCCTGTCTGCATAGGAAAGGTGCTTCAGCCCTCAGATCATCTTTGTGGCCCTCCTCTGGACCCGCTCCAACAGCTCCATGTCCTTCTTGTGTTGGGGACTCCAGAGCTGAACGCAGTATTCCAGGTGGGGTCTCATGAGAGCTCCAGCTCTCAGATCATCTTCGTGGCCCTCCTCTGGACCTACTCCAAAAGCTCCATGTCCTTCTTAAAGCTGGGGACCCCAGAGCTGAACACAGTACTGCAGGTGGCATCTCACAAGAGCAGAATCACCTCCCTCGACCTGCTGGCCACGCTTCTTTGGATGCAGCCCAGGATGCGGTTGGCTTTCTGGGCTGCCAGTGCACATTGCCAGCTCATGTTGAGCTTCTCATCAACCAGCGCTCCCAAGTCCTTCTCCTCAGGGCTGCTCTCAATCCATTCTCTGCCCAGCCTGTACTTGTGCTTGGGATTGTCCCAACCCACATGCAGGATCTTGCACTTGGTCTTGTTGAACTTCATTAGGCTCGCACAGGCCCACCTCTCCAGCCTGTCAAGGGCTCTCTGGATGGCATCTCTTCCCTCCAGCATGTTGACCACACAGCTTGGTGTCGTCAGCAAACTTGCCAAGGGTGCACTCAATCTCACTGTCCATGTCGCCGACAAAGATGTTAAACCGCACCAGCCCCAATACCAAGCCCTGAGGAACACCACTCATCACTGGTCTCCACTTGGACATTGAGCCGTTGACCGCAACTCTGAGTGCGACCATCCAGCCAATTCCTTATCCACTGAGTGGTCCATCCATCAAATCCATGTTTCTCCAATTTAGAGACAAGGATGTCGTGTGGGACAGTGTCAAATGCTTTGCACAAGTCCAGGTAGATGAGGTCAGTTGCTTTTTCCTTATCCACTAATGCTGTAACTCCATCATAGGAGGCCACCAAATTTGTCAGCTACAATTTGCCCCTTAGTGAAACCATGTTTGCTGTCACCAATCACCTCCTTATTTTCCATGTGCCTTAGCATAGTTGCCAGGAGGATCTGCTCCATGATCTTGCCAGGCACAGAGGTGAGACTAACTGGCCTGCAGTTCCTGGGTTTTCCTTTTTTCCCTTTTTAAAAACTGGGGCTATGTTTCCCCTTTTCCAGACAGTGGGAACGTCACCAGACTGCCATAACTTCTTAAATATGATGAATAGTGTCTAGAATAATAGAATAATTTTGAAGTCTCAGATTCATCTAGGACCATCGTATATTTTATGAGCATAACCAGAGATTGAGATTACTCATTTGGAGCTCTTTTGGAAGATTGAGAACTAACTGTTACTCTTCTTAGAAATATTAATACAGATAGCTTAACACTGATCTCTGTTTCTAGACCTACCGCATTTGTTCTTTGGTTGGTTGTTTTTTTTAAGCTATTCCACAAAATTATTCTTTTTTTCCTCCAAATAAAGACTCATAATGCTTCCTGTCTGAAGGCACTTCTTGTAGAAAAATGTTTGAATGGTCCAAAGACAAAACCATGTAAAATTAAAGGAAGCAGGGAGAAAAAAAAAAGCATTGAGACTACATATATTATTACAGTATTCTCACTTTTACTAGGAGAAGTTTGAACTACCACCCCACGTTAGAACAAAGCTTTTGTTATGCTTTTCTAAATCTCCTCACACAGATCCTTTCAGCCAATACGTAGGAAAAGCATCAAAAGGGTGGAGTTTTTGTATTGAAAGTGGTACAGTTTCCAGCCTGCTATTCACTGAATTTCTTTTGTAACCATGCCTCCTTTCTCAGGACTAGAACTTTTATATCTGAAATCAAGCACAAGATTTCTTAGTCACACCCAGGCTACTCTGACATACGAACCCCAAAAATTTTAGAAATGCCAAAGGTGTGTAGATATTTCTTGATTCCTTTAGACAAGTTGTTCTGCATAATCTCTTACACTGCATTCTATGAACTTTGAATGATCTGAAGAGTAGTTTCTACTCAGCTAAGGAAACCTGGCTCATCATCCCTTATCTTCAGCTGCTAAACTCTATTAGGACCTATTAGAAATCCAGAGACTTTGTCCTCTATTAACTTCTGGGTTAGCAATTTTTGTAATTCTCTGAGGATGTTCTGAAATAATATCTTACAGATGCTCCCGCTGAGGTCTGTCCAAGTTTCATCACTGAGAGCTGATATAGGACTGATACAGAACAAACTAAAACTGTTCAGGAATACTTGTCCTGCAACACGAGTATCTTCTTAATAGCTTTCCTCCCCATGGTGCAAAGGTGGCTGGACTTCTTTGCTAGTGACAATTTTTGCCCACCTTTAAAAACCGCTTCCGAATCCAACAGGAAGGGACCAAATGGACATAACACTATTAAGATTCTTGAAAAAAAAATACCTCACTGTGGCTGCAATTTCTTGCATTCCTGACATAAATCACTGTCACAACTAACATGATAAAGTCACTACTATTTCCGACTTCTTGGTATGTAAAAGAACCAAAGAGTCTTTTATAAACGGATATAAGTGTCTCTTTAATTGCATTTCAATTTGAATAGATGCCACTCCCTACCTCGTGCTTCTGAAAGTAAGTCACTTCTGTATACTGTATCCAGAACAATACATTATAACTCAGCAAGAAGCCACAAGAACTATTTTTCCTACAGGCAATTTTATGTTCTGCTACAGAAAATTCAGTCTCATTAATGTAACGGGCATTTTTGGCTTAATCCATAAATACCACATGGTGTATTATAAATCATAATTTTGTGATTGAGATATTAAATTAAAGGTCCCTTCTGTCAAGAAAATAAAGACCAAAAGTGCATCACATCACAATACTCTGTTTTCTCATAAGCAGGCCCTAGTGCTCAAAGTTTGCATATACTATTGTTGGACACACAATAGCTGCTGTTGCCATAACAATGGACACATTATTACAGCTACACACATTGCTGCTGTACCAATAGGAGATCCTACACAAAACCAAGTTCTACTTTACAACACATAGTAAACTACTTTTTGCCTCAAAAATGAGAATTACACAATAGCTTATAAAAATCTAGGTAAAAAAACATTCCACATACAAAAACTCTATTAAACATGTCTGTAACATAAACCCAACATTTTAAAATGAAAAACTATGCTGTTTTCTCAGTAAAATCAGCTTATATTTTAAAGTCTAGCTTTGCATTAATAAACAGTTGGTATCTCACATTCTAAATGTTATTTCCTCCTCTGCTAGTACACACATCTCCGGTATTATCCCACTGCAATGTCTGTCTTTGGGATACTACTACGGAATCAGTACTTTTCAGTGCTATCTTTTCATCAGACTGTCCTTTTTTGTCTGTAAGTGTGAAACGTTCCCTACTTTTCAGCATGCTGTAATAGTTGTAGAAGGCATAATAAACTTCCTGCTTATGCTTACCACATAACCAGAACTGGGTTTGCTGGCTGGCTGGCCAGCCATAATAAAAAACAGATTTTAAAATAACTCATTTTCACATTACAGAAAAAGTTATTCAGCCCCAAGATTCCAGAGCTGATCAGGATCACAAGAGAACACAATGTCTATTCTGGAAAAAAAAAATCCAGGGAAATAGAGGAAGAAATGCAGGATTTGCAGAAAGAAAAGCAGCAATACATGTGGGTTTTTTGTTCAGACATTTTTAGTGCCAGTATTGACTGAAAGCAACACTGAGATGCAAAGCTATCTTTATCCCTTAACAAATTTCTAATCCTAGCTGCTATGTGAACTAATGCAAATTTGAAAACCACAAACAAAAAGAGCAAATCAGCTCGTGACTCCTATGCAAGAGGAAAAGGTTTAATTATCACCCAGAGAAAAGACAAACATGGTGAAGCATTTGTAATGAACACTTTCATGTGACTTAGCTAAAGCTTCTAATATCCATCAGATGGAGGGGGCTCTGCAAGTTTCAAACACTTGCCCTTGTGTTCGTGTACAGTTTTGATCAAATAGATACTGCTTTAAATGAAATATAATCTCAAATGATTAAAATCGAAATAATACAGCATTATAGCTAAGAGTAGTAGTATTTTAATTGTATATTATTTTAAAAGAAATCAATACTCTAGATAGACTTATTCATGTGTGGTTCTGTGAAAGATTGTTACAGTCATCAAGTCATGGAGGGAAAGAATTTTTATTAGACTAACTACTATATTTTAAAAAAACACAGCTATCCGCCAATGCAGCTCCATATTTTAATATTACATGAAAATTCCTACAAAAGAAGTTTTTCAGTTAAACACAAACCAAAAAAGTGTGCTTGAAAAATTTTATCATGAAAGAGGACCTGAAGTTTTTAATTGCATTAGTCAGCTAATCAATAAAGAGAACTGGCTACGTAAGTTTCAAGTTGTTTACATTTTCCATTAAATCTGAGGTTTGTTTCTCACTCAAATAAATATAAAAGCACAACTTACTGCTCCAATTATATATGTTCCCGAAAATCAGTCTTTAAGGTGGTTTTCTTGCAGAACAACTGGAAGCAGTAAGAAAAACATATTTCTGTTTTGCAATAACTTCAATCAATCAAGTTACCATGTTAAAGCTTGAATGTCTTTGACCCAATCTATTTCCAAGAAATATTATTGTACTCTTTGTTGAAATATCTGATCCTTTTTCAATACTTCTATATTTATATTAATTGCTTCTTCTTCTGACATTTGATTTCAAATAAAGCCTATTCAATAAAACATCATCGTTTTACTTGGAAACATTCAGGTAATTTGGCAACTTTTATATTTGCTCTGTCATTATTCCCAGAGGTGTTGCCTGATATCATGGGAACTGCATCCCAAGAGTTCTGCTGATGGTGGTATCTCCATAGATACATTTCCAGGACAACTCAGTTCACACAGTTAAACACCGTGTGACAAAGAGAAGTATCTAAAATGGGAAAGGGTGAATTGCCCTCCAAAGATGCCTCTCCCCACTGACTATTGAAAAAGCTGGGTCAAGGTGGAATAAACATACAGATTTTTCTGAAGTCAAGATTAGATTAATCCTGTTCCTAAACATTATAACACCCAATTTTTTTACTGCAAACATCAAGTAACACCTTTACACATTGAAGCTTCTAAATGCCACATGTTTCTATGGCAATTCTTAGATTAACTGGTGCTACGGTAATGCATTAAAAAAAAAGAGAGAGAGAGAGAGAGAGAGAGAAGTCATGTAATATCTAGTTTCCAGGTTATTGATAGAAGCCTGAGCATTGATTCTGGCTAAAGAGATATGGGCAAACTCCTGAACATCTTACCTCCGGTATTATAATTTTTTCCTGTTCGTATTACATATGACTGAACTATTCCTGTTACTCGTATCAGAAAGGCTTATAAAATACCGAGTACAAAACTAAGTCTCCTCTTTGTTCCTTTGTGAAGGCAGTTTGAAGTTTCAAATGCAGAACAGAAACACAAGTCGCTAAGCTACAGATCTATCAACTGTACGTTTAACAGAAGGGCTTTAAAAGTGCTATATACAATACAGTCTCCCCTCTCAAGGCTTCCAATATATGGGTAACAGGACTTGATATTCCCTGAAGAAAAACATACAGCCTTTTAGGCCACCCTCTTACATCATAGATAAATAAAATTTATTTCCTTCTTCACCTTGTCATAAACATGGGTTATTAACTAATGACACTACTAGCTCCTCTGTACTTACCACCATTAATTAGAGCATTAAGACACAGGAGTCAGGTACAGCATAGCAAGTGTAGAGGGGTCACACAGAAAGGACAAAAAGTTAAAAACTGGCAAGTACACAAAGCAGATGGAAATGTCATAGAGGGAAGAAAAGGAGTATCATCAAGGTCAGTATACAAGATGGAAAGAGACTGACAACACCATGGTATTTAAAATCCACCAAACTGAGGTGCTCCCATGAGAAGGCAACACATTCGAAAGAGTAGGAAAGGAAAAATGACTGATGATGATGAACGAAAGAAGGGAGAAAAAGGTCAGGTATGGGTGAGTCACCAAAAATTTCTCACAAAGCCTGATGGACTGAGGAAAGTTAGCAAAGCTATCGTTGTATAAGGCAAAGTATCAGAACCTAATTCCATAAAATCCCAAAACTCCAAGGAAAAAGGATTCACAGGAAAGCTAGGCAGCTTTTGGAAACAACTTCAAATACAGAGCTCTTGGCAAAAAACAAGAATGCAAAAAGGAGGGTAGTGGGTTAACTAGAAGGATCTAGAAGTTAGTGGCACTTAGAACTCAAATGAGTTCAGTACAGCAGACAACATCAACTTCGGGATCAAAACAGAGTAGAAATGATAGTCCATGGAAAAAGACCTCCATATAATTGGAAAAAAATCAATGAAAATACCACATAGATCAAGTAAAGAAAACAGAAGGGACAGTGTTGAATGCTAAAGGTGACAGATTAAAACGGATGAAACAAGAATTATGCCTCAGATTTAACCACGAACAAGCCTTCTGTGACCTTACAACAGTTCAATGAACTCAAACATCAGAAAGAAGGTTGGAGGAGATCAGTGAAAGTGTAGGTGGACAGAAAGTCAAGACAATATAAAAATATACCATCAAATATTTTGAAAGAAATGAAGACAGGATGTAGGACTGCAGTGAAAGGGCAATATATGCTGTGAAAAACATATTTCAAATTACATTTCTGAAAGAAGTGTTTATTTTCAATGAAGAGAGACTGAAGCAGAGCAGTTTAAATGAAACAGAAGTTGAACTTACAGAGGGAGTTCGGAACAGTAGCAAGTGTAAGCAATGAAGCAATGGGAAAGGATGGTGATATTAAGCAGCAGAAAGTATAAAGGAGACTTGTAAATCTCAAAGAGATGAAGAAGATGGCAGTAAAGAGTTACAGCTATTTTTAAGCCGGTGCATTTGATGCGCAACCAAGATAGTTCTCTAAAATCTTTACTCTGACATTTTAAGGAAGCACTGAATTTTCAAAACACATTGCAGTAAATTCCTGAAGGAGAAATCTTCATATATTATAACTCACTTTTACCTTTTTATCCTTACCATCTGGAAACATTGCTAAAAACTCCTGCTACCAGGAAAAAAAAAAAAAACAAACAAACAAAAAAAAACCCACTAAAACTCAAGCTTCATACAGCCTTCTTCATACCAGGAATTCAATCCAAATTGGGAAGGATTTGCTACTAGCACTTAATCTTCACCTTGCAGAGTTTATTTTTAGGATTGAGTGGCAAGCTGTAACTCTACAGTGAAAGAATAAGGGAAAAATTGAGACTGAGCCACAGGTTTTTGTTCAGATATAATGTTTTTATCTTGAATTACTTGTTAAAGAGCAAGCAAAAAATAGAAGCTAAAAGCAAAACTTTATCACTAGCTTAGTTGCTTCCTTCTTGTGCCAGCCGTTCATCTTACATTTTCAACATTATATGAATTAAAAGCTCTATGGAACAGGAAGACTATCTTTAGAAAAGTCTACAGCAACACGTCTGTCGTACCTACTAAGGTTTAGTCATCAGTAGGATTACATTACTGTCCCCGTTCTGCTCTGAGTGGACCTGTTTTATCACACACACGTTCAAAGTCAATTGAGACATTATGTAGCTGCTGTACGTGAACCATGTACAGTCAAAAGTTCTTTCATGGATAGAGCCGAGAAAGCACAGGGCCCTGGTATCCCAGTCCAGTAACTGCTGACCTTATTAAGGTAACAGGCTCAACTACGTTTGTTCACATAGAGCTCAAGATCTTTTCTTCCAGTTTTGCATTTATTTCCCATTATTATTACAGACTCTGACATACACACATACACCTCCTGCTGCCCTATGACATTAACCCCAAGGCTAAAGAAAAGCTAATCCTGCCTCGATACAAGGATTTCATACTATGGCTTTGGATTCCTTTTTTTCTCCATCCTCTATTGGTTAGTCAGTCCAAATAAACTGATGCAAATTAGTCCCAAAGCAATTTTTAGCCAAGAGAAAGCAAGTAAAAATCAAAATATTCAATTTAAAAAATAAATAAAATTATTATTAATGCCAATAACTAACGATATTTTTAATAATTATTATTTTAATATCCAAATCATAGCTATCATCTTGTGTGAACAGGCACACACACACAAAAGGTACTATATAGAGGAAAAAAAATTTAATTTAAAAAATTTAATTTTAAAAATTAAGATTCCAGAAGCTAAATTTTTGCTGGTAACAATCGCTATTTATTATCGTATTTAATCCAAACTACTTGCATGAAACTTGCAAATTAAGTTAATAGGTGCAGCCAGCCAGCTCATAGAGGAGAAAGGAAAACAGCTCATCTGGATTGCAGTTGTTTCTTGGTATTACCCTTACACACATAAACAGTCTCAGCTTTAGCACTCTCCTCAACAGTTTTACATTTTGTGGTCAAGCTGCTGGTACCAAAGAACCACAAAACGTAAGATCATTTTTGAACAACACACACTGATTATTACAAAAAATCAGGACTGCTATCAGGTTAGCAAGAGTACTTGGAAGGTTCTCTATTCATAAGAGTAGGACTACCCTTGAAACTGATTTTATACAGATTAAAGAACTCATGACACAAAACTGTTGTTTGATTCACAAACTCTGTGTGGCAGGGGCCATCTCCTTGTTCTGTGGTGGGACAGTGCCTAGCACAGTGTATTTCTGTACACTATAAATACTATCAGCACCACTATTACTCAACATACAATGTTAAATATTCTTTAAAAGCTTCTATCTCAGCGTGCTTCAGACATCAAAAACGTTGTTAATACACGATGCAAAGTTCAGTCCCAGGCTACTTCTATGCCCTTACTTCCTTCTGAACCGCCTTTCTAACCTTCGTTATGACAAACACCCGTACTATCAGACAGCTGCTCTGCTGAAATCCCTTTCTTGATTCAGCCCAGCATTTTCTGTTCCTTAAGGACACTCTTCTTTCAAGGAGACTATTGAGGTTGCCATAAGATCCCCATAACCAGTGCCTCTCAATGCCTCATTATTAATACTAAGTTTACATACGGACTACTCTCCTTAGACAGCAAACTACTATCATGCTAATAAAATGGTCTGCGGAATGATCCACACCAGAGGCTTGATCTTTAGGAGTTATAATGCAGTTTAAATTAATGGTAACTGCAGCCACTCAGGTTCATACAAGGATAAGGTGTTGCACGATTTTCGCTGGGTGTTTGTCCTTTGTCGGATCTCCTTTAGGTCTCACATCATGGCCTTAACTGTAAGATCGACTTCCTGCCTCCTGTCGCAGCCTACACTTTGCCTCCAAGATATCTGCTAATTGCCCCTTATCCAGGCAATGGGAACGCCTCGTTCTTTCATGTGAAGAAATATACCACACGTTTGGTGGCATATAAACAACACAACTATTAAAATACAATCTTACTTCAGGCTGATGAAGGAATCATTTGTGTGAAGAGAAGGTTGCGAGATAAGAAAATTCAAGTCCGTCCCACTGATTAAATCTCACGAGATACCAAACGCGTGCAGCACGTTAACATCACACCCTGCTACGAATGAACGCTGTGACAAACCAGAAGCAGGTCTAGGGGCAGCACTGGCCCACAGACAACACAAAGTCTCCCAACACTGCGTTTTTCTACCAACACCTTCCTCAAAGAACCACTTCTAAGCTCAAGCCCTGCAAGAGGCACCACCGGCCATCACAACGCTCCTGGCAGATACAGAGGACCTCACAGCCCCTTCGGCTCTCACAATCGGACCCGGGAGCGACGTGAAAGAGGAACTCAAGGCACCCAGCCGGCCCTGAAAGGAAGCTGTCCCCCTACCCATAAAACATCACCCTCAGCCGCAGGGTCGGGGAGAACTTCCCTACACGGGGCAGCTAAGGAGACACAGGAGGGAGAACAGGGCGTTCTGCAGGATAAGCAACTCAGTGGAGGGTAAAGGATCCTTTTTACACAGTCCCTCCCGCAACTACCAGAGGACAAAAAGGAAGTCACTTCTCTCTCCCCTCCACTGCGAGTTCACAACCTCTACCCAAGGAAAAACAGGAGAGAAGGACGAAAACTCGCCCACCCCAAACGCTGCCTCCCAGAGCCCGAGGAGAACGCGGGTGGCGGGGGAGGCGGCGCGCTCCTCCATCTTGGGGCCAGACACCGACTTACCCGCCGGAGGCCTCCACGCGCTTCTATTGGCTCGCGCTGCCGCGTCACGTGGGGAGGGGCAGCCCCGCCTCGGCAGGCGGCGAACGGTCGGTTGTTGAGGGGGCCGCCGGTGCGCCGACTGCGCATGCGCCGGCGGAGGCTGTGGCGCGCGTGCGCCGGCGCAGTGGCGGCGGCCGGGGCGCGAGGCGGTTCCGGGAGCGCGGGAAGAGGGGCGGGGGCACGGGGCGCGCGCACGCGCCGGCGGCGGGTGGTAGTGGTGGTGGAGGAGGAGGGGAACGTGCTGCCCCGCCCCGCAGGAAACGGTGCCGCCCGGGCCCCGCTCTGTGAGAGGGCGGGGGAGCGAGCGGCAGAGAGAGAGACCGGGAGGGGAACGTCCTCTTCCTCCGCTGTGCCGCCCCGGGACGCCGCGGGGCCCCGCTTCGCGAAGACACCGGCCGGGAGTCAGGAGCGGGGCAGTCCTCTCCCCTCCCTACATCCACTCCGTCCTCTGAGGCGGGAGCGTCGCCGGCGGGCAGCGGGGTGGCTGCTCGCCCCTGCCCGGCGCGCAGCCGCTGCCCCCCTTCCCGCGGGAGCCGTGATCCCTTCGCCGCCTCTCTTCTGCTCAGGCTCCGTCCTCTGCCCCGCCCGCCGCCGCCGAGCCGCCCGTCCCGGGCACTTGTTGCTGACGCGATGGTCGCCGGACCGGCCGAGTAGGCAGGGACCGCCGAGGCCGTCGCGGGAGAGGACTGCCGCGGCTGGGGTCGAGGGCCCGGCCCGTTTCGAGGGCTCCGGAGGGATCTCGGAGTGTTTTTTCCACTCATCGCCCGCGGTGGCGGCTCCCCAGGCGGCGTGAGGACTTTCTTGGGCCCTCGTGGGCATCGCGCCCGGCGGGACCGCCCGCCCCGGATGGTCGCGGCGGGCTGAGGGGGCACCGCCAGCCGCCGCCCGCTCCCTCCCTCCGGCTGCTCGCCTGGAGGCTGGCCGCCCTCGGCAGGAGGAAAAATGTCCTTCTTCAACTTTCGCAAGATCTTCAAGCTGGGTGGTGAGAAGAAGAAGAAACAATACGAGCACGTCAAGAGGGATTTGAACCCTGAGGAGTTCTGGGAAATCATAGGAGAGCTGGGAGATGGTGCTTTCGGTAAAGTGTTCAAGGTAAGGGCAAGCGGGCAACTCGGATCCGTTCTAGTACTGCTGCCGAGGCAAATGCTGTCTAAACCTTGACTATCTGTGAGCTCTGTCGCCTTGAGATACCTGTTACAGCATCGAGTTTCCCGGGAACTTCCTTAGGCAGGGAAGTGCTGCGCCCACCTGCCGCCCTGCGAGAAGGGACGTGTCCCGCGGTGTGAGAGAGCACAGCCTGTGATCCCGACGCCTCTCGTCCACAGAGGCTCTTGGAACTAAAGATAGAAGAGACCTATTAGGTCATTGTCCCGCCTTCAGCTCCACCCTACCCGCTGCTGAATCGCTGGCTTCTCCTGTATTTTGTTGGGGTTTTTTTTGGACTCGTGGACAGTATGGCTTCTGGTCTTACAAAAGCTGTATTTTCTTAGGTGTGAAGTTGGTACTTTTGTGGGTTTTTTTTTAAAGTACAGAAGGAATCCCATGAACAGTCAAATTGACTCGTGTGCCTTGTGCTTAGTTTATAGGGCCAAGCTCACATCGCTTATAATGGGCATTCTCCTATCTTGTTCCATGTGGAACTGAATTAAATAGTTGTGTTATCTTGGCTGTCTTTACGTGGCAGAATTCCTGTGTTGGATCTCCTAACTTCTCTCAGATGCTTGATATTTAAATATACTGGTAAAAGCAGTGTTTTTAAGGATGCTTATCTAGAATATATCAAGCGAAGTACAGCGACATAGATATAACACTGCTGGTGTTCGACAAGAATGTAACTTTCAGGCAAATCTTTAGCTACTTTTCCTCTTTCTGAAAGGGCATTAATGCTCCACATTTGATTTTGCAATAGTGTGGAGAAAGCATCATAGAGAACAAGCACAAGAGAATTTGGGAACTGGCATGAATTGAAACTTTGGAGCAGGTTCTTGAGAAGTAATATGAGAAAGAATAGCATTTACAGTGTTTCTGAAAGCTAATTTGGTCAAGAAACATTTATATTTAGAGTACTGCATTTGAGAGTTTATGAAATCTGGGTACTCAAGAAACCTGTGCTATTTTTGGTAGAAACTGTTTTAGACTTTACCGTGATGTTCCCTATTTGTAAATTTGAGCTAAAGTTCCACAGTTAGTTCAGAATGCTAGATGGGTTATTTTCTTTCCCCCCTAGGAATTTGTCAATGTTCTATTTTAAGAGCATCTAGTTTATTTTGATGTTGGTGTAATACGTAGTCTAGATGGTGGTTCTCGTGTATGTCAGTGTGGAAGATGAGTTTTTTTATTTATTTTTTTTTTACTAAAATGACAAGGAAACATGTCTGGAGTTGCTATATGATAAAGCTTGGCGACTATAAAAACATAATGTTATCTCTCACAGCATTTGCAATCAAAGTTTTTCTTTAAACTTCATAGAGGAGTTTTGATTCCCTTTTCATCAATATAATGCTATAATTCTAATATAATATAGTTTTCAGTATAATGCTCTGGCCTACAGAAATGACTGGGGAAGCCTCAAAGGCACAATACCGAAAGCGTTCTCCCCGACATGCATTTCCCCTCCCGTTCTCAAGCCTCTTTTCACTTCTCACTTGTCTGTAGGCATGTCTGCATTAGCAGTAGTCTGTAGACTGCTAAATTCTGCATTTCGGTGTCCTTTGTGTACAAGAAGAGAGTTTTTTCCAGTCGGATATGATTTTTCACTTTGAGATTTATTTCTGAATGTGAAATGACAAAGTGTTAACTGTTGAAATTGAATTTCTCAGAATTAAACTCTATTTTAAAAATTGTGTTAGTCAGAATTGCACATGTGGTTACACCGGTAAACTTGGTGAATGTAGCACGTGAAAATTAACAGTGTTCCTGGAAAAAATACATCCCGTTTTAAAACCCAGTCACCTACTGCATCTATTCAGCAGCGTTTCTTTTTGTTCCCATCTAGTTTGAGAACAAGGATTGCAGACAGATACTAACTGGACTTGTGTTCCTGCCTCTGAGCATGCTTGGCAAGAAACTGTTTCAAAAGCCAGGGTGTGTTACGTTGTTTTTTCTTGGATATACACCTCGAATGAGAAACTGCAAGAGTAGCAATTCAATACCTTCTCAAATTTTGGAATCGAACCTCTGAACTAGAAAAGAATTGTCAGCTTTTGAAGAATTTGTCTTTAAGTAATGTGAGGAAGTGGGTTTTAATTTTTTGTGTGTTTTTTTTAATTATTATTATTTTTTGTTTGTTTTTAAAAAAAACCTCTGCACACTATTGTCAATTTCATTTGCCAAAACTAGTTTGCCTTTGTTTAAGATCCTAGGAGTCAATTCGTGACAGGGGTTTGACAGATATGTGGTAAATGGAATTACCAGGTAAATAAGGCTTTGTATACTTTGGACTTCTAATGAAACATAGGTTAGGTTGGCTACACGCTACGCCTTCCGTGGAGAAGCATTTGGTTTGGTTGTGTAACTCACCTTCAGGACAAAGTATCAAATACTTAAAACTCAAAAACAACTCTTAAGTGTTTGTGACAGTGTTATGAAGCCTAGCTGATTAAAAATGCTGTGTCTAGTGATAACTAATTCTGTATGCCATTCAGACTTGTGTTTCATTCCCCTTCCTCCCAATCAAGTACAAGGATCTTGCTTATTTTTTAATAACTTAGCCAAGTTACTAGAAAAGCTTATTTCCTTTGAAACTGTTTGTTCTAGTTTTCCAAAGCTTTTTTAGCTCTTACCATTCGCAGGTTTGTGTTCACTAACTTCTAAGTAATGTTCAGAAATATTCCGTTTCGACTGCCGTTGCAAGTTTCTCTTGCGATCAGAGGAGCTGTGTAACTGCAGGCTGCTGACAGCAAAGGTTTGTGGTTGTATAGGACTTTCCATTCATTTTTCCCCTTTTCAGCCTCTTCAGAGGCCACTTTCAGGCTGTTTTCTTATCATTTTGCTCTTGGCTAATGAATAATGGTGTAGTTTTCCATCCTTTTTCAACTTACAGACTTTTGCAGTACTTCAGTATCAGGTTATGGCCTTATAACAAGACTTTTGAGGTTGCAGGTGATTGGTTTCCAATCTTAATTGCCTTTCATGGGTTATTTTAGAGTTACTGAATGGGCTGCCAGGGGGGTTCTGAAAGGCACTGAAGAAGCATAGTATTAGCATTAGGGGTTGATTTCAACTTTGACATTTGGCAGTCAGATCTCAAACTAGTCTTTTTCTTTGTTTCTTTCTTTGTGGGTTGTTTGTGTTTGTTTGTTTGGGTTTTTTTCATCTTAAGAGCAAGACATTGAGAGATTGCAGCTGCTCTTGGTTCGATAAGGTTAAGTCCCCTGAAAAATCTTGGGCTCCTAGTGTTAATTGTAATCAGTTTGCTTTAGAAATGGGTTACGTTATTACATCATGTTACTACATTGTGCGTTGTATTGCCCTGTTGTATCAAATGTCAGTTCAGTGCACATGGTAAACATCGCTGTAAGGAAAACGGTGTTAGACTGTAGTAATTTTAAGTCACCCTGTGAAGATTTTCATCAGCTTTAAGCTGCTTTCTGAATTCCCGGAAGTTGCTGTGCCGGCAGTGGGAAAACAGACCTTAAAACCCCTTGTGTGTTCCGTGGCTCTTTCTTGCTCGAGGTCCTACTTGAGAATCTTTGTCATGTGGCTGCACGTAACCAACTGAAATGCAGATATCTTTCCCAGTTAACCTTTTGAATGAAATCAAGTGCTGGGACTGCATTTCAGTAAAATTTGCCAGCTTTTTTTGGTCGTAAGAACATCGTACGCTAATATAAGAACATTTATATTGCAGAAGGACATTTTCCTAGTGTTTAATTGGTGTCACCTCTGAGCCTTTTGGCCATAGTTATGACAATTATGGGTACCATTCGTACAAATATACTAATTTTAAGTCTTCTGCGGGAACAGATTCTATAGTGGTAGAAGATATGTGACAGTATGCTATATAAGAAATAGGGTATCTGTATATAGAGAGAATATACAGTGTATATATATTTTAATAGAAATTGACTAATGATCATTTGAGAAGCCTTTGTGTTTGTCTGGTTTTGAATTGCATTCGTGCTTCTTAGTTTGAATTGGAATATTCTGTCGATTCATAGTACCTCACTTCTTGCCTCGAATCTAAGATGTTGGAAGCATTGTGTATACAAGATTCTTATAGGAATTTGGAAAATCAGATCTTTCCATTTCGTCTAAGGTTACAAAGACAAGTTTTCTAACTCTCAGCAATTAACTGGTGAATGGCTAAAAAGCCTGTTCTGCTTTTTCTTTAGGTTCAGAGCAGAAATGTTGTGGAAGCTGATAGCTATAATCATGGCAAACAGCATTACCCAAATGTATTATCTTCTGAAAATTACAACTACATTATGTATTTATATACAAACTCATCTCTGGCTAATGATAGTGGACTTTTGATAACAGTGTTTCCTCAAGTCCAGTAAACTAATGATGTTACTTCATTTAAGTTAAGCTTTTGTTTCTGTATGTAAAACAATCTTACCTGTAATGTACCTATACGACTTACAGGAGAGCTTGTTTTTGCTTTAATGTCTTCTACAGCAGGTAGAAACAAATAGAATTTTTAAATAGTGATTTAATAAGACCGGACCAGTTATACTATTTAATGATAGTGCGACCTTAAATGTGAACTGGCAATTGATGCATATGACTAACATCGTAAATTATTTTCTAATACTAGAAAATACTTTAATTAGTCTGACCTGAAAACAAAATCAGGGCAGAGCAAGGAGAATTTGTATTTCCTAGTTTCTGTGGCCTCACAGCACATCATTCTAAATAATTCCTACAGTTGGATGTGCAACTTGAATTCATCTTAATGACACTAATGTATCATGCTGCTTGCTAGGGTGGATATCTTTTACATCTGTAACTTAACACTTAGAGAAATAGATTTTGACCACTAACTTAATATCTGAGTTGAAGCACTGATAGGCTGGTTTTATGTCTCCTCTTTAGCTTTTGATTTACCTGGTGTTAACTCCGCTAATTCTTTAAAAGTATTTGTTAGCGCTGTTGGAGCTTACGAACATTCCTATATAAAAGATACAGTTCCCTGTGGAAGGATATTGCTTGAGTTTGAAAGTCTGTACGTTTGGTTCTAGTTGGAAGATTAAATTCAGGTTTGAAAATTTCCAAATACTGTGCTTCGTCAACCTGAAGTTTCATGCATGACTCTGCCATAAGTCTAGACCTGAAAAGAAAAAGCAGGTGAAAATGTCCTAAATTGAATTTTAATACATAAGAATGAACCAGTGCGGAACTCTTGGTGGTTTTGGTTAAAATTCTTTGCTATACTTAAATATATTTTGTTCTAATCTGTTTTCATTCATAATTGACTATATAAGTTGACCTCTGATTAAACTGGAGCAGTAAAATAGTGCAGTTGTCCTCAGGAGATCTGCATTAATAATAGTCACTTAAATGCGATGTTGCTTTGTTTAGCCATAGAGACATTAGTAGAGAGAGAGGAGAGTTGATTTACTCTCAAGAGGCAAATGTACAAGACAGCGATGTTCGATTTTTAAATATTTCGTCTAAGTAAGATAGAACTAAAACTTTAGCTAAAGCTTGCTAAGAACAGTCATTCCTGTGAGAGTAGCGTGAGTATTTTAGGGCTGCTGTGTATGGTCTAGATGAAAAAAGATGTGTAACCATTCATAGGAAAGAAACTATTTTAGTCTTGCTGGTCAGCTTGATGAGTTGCTCTGTTATGTTATCTCTATTTTCACACTATTGCAGTTTTATGATGTTGGTGATACCAGATAAGGAAAAGGCAGCATCACTGTTTTAAATCCTGGCAAAAGTGTCAAGGGGAAAGCTTTACAGAGCTCTTTACACCCATTGTCACTCTCCATAAGTTTTCTGAGGAAATTGGTAGTGCAAGAAAGTAATCTATAGATTGTAAACTGAGATAATTTTCATGTTTTAAATGGCTATTTGCAGAAGGTAATATCTCCTTTCCATTTTGTCTGTAGCAAGGAAATATTCTGAAGATGTTAGACGTATGGCACGTGTTTTGTGTCTCACTTTTTGGACATCTTTAAGTCACTTGGTTTAAAAACAGCATCACAATACTTAACTTATGAGTAATGTATTGTCTGTCTGCATTCAGAATTAAAACTGCAGATGAGTTTGTGGAGGATAAATATAGCATGCTTGTGATCACTCCTTGTAAAGGCACTCATCTTTTCCAAGGTGTTATATAGTTACAGTTATATAAACTGTATATAAATGAAATAATATCATGTATAATATAACATACATAACTTTTATATACAGTTATATAAACTATATAAAACTAAGTAAATAGGAAATCATTATTTGATTTTATTTATCTATGTTTATGAAAGTTCCAATTTTTTTTGTCATCTGATATTTCGTATTTCTTATCTATTTGTGTAAGTGCTTGGACTGATGGTTTCTTGTCTGGAGAGTAAAGCTTTGGATTTCAGGCATAAGCTAAATGCCACTGTTTAATGTTGTCAGACTGCAGAATGAAGCTTCTTTAAGCTATTGTAACTGGGTGAAATAATTCCTCATATCTAAGTCAGATGCAGGCTATTTAATTAAAATATTCTGATAAAGAAGCTGAAAAAAGTTATGGTATTGTTTTTGGGTTTTTTAACAGGTTTGTAGACAAATTGCTTAAACCTTTTTAGCTTAATCTTTGGCAGGGAAGTAATCCTCCAGTAATACAATCCTCCAAGCAGTAATACATGCTATTGTTGCAGATCAGTAGTTCACAAGTTTCTTTTGGTGGTGAAATTCTCAAATTTACTCAAATTCTAGTTTTGACAACCCCATAAACAATAATGAAGAAATAATTTGTTGGGTTTGTATTTGCAAATGCTGTAATACCCAGTTTGGGATTTTTTTTTCGTTGAATGCAGTTGTGAATGCGCCTCACATATTTTGTGGGCCATGACCCACGTTTTGAGAACCTCATAAGATTATAAACATCATTCAATGACAGTTGTATCTGCGTAAAAGGAGGAGCATGTAATTGAACTATCTGGTTTGAGATCTTAAATGCATTCCTTGAGACCCTGGTGCCTGAAATGTTGTTTGTGAATACTTTTTTGGTCTTTGCTTCTTTGTGTTCCACCAGTAACCTTTAATAATATTCAGATTATACATGGAATTGATGAATTCATAGTTTCACCTCTTTTGCCTGTTGTCTTACTTTACAGTAGCTGCCAAATTACTTAAATATAATGCTTATGCCATCTTTTCATTTGATGCTGTTTGGATTGTTCCAGTTATTGATGTTTAGCAATGGAAAAGCCATGAAATTTGCAGTTAGAAAACAAAGCAGACTGAACTAATAGCACAGAGTAAAAAAAAAAAAAAAAAAATTATGTTGTATAATTTTTCTCCAAACCCATGTAAAATACGTATTGTAACTCCCTCTATCTAATGAATTTTTAATGGCTTTATAACGTGATTACAGTATGGAATGCTTGAAAGAAATTTTAACTGTCAAATATGTCATGTGGAACCACTTTTTTTTTCCACTCAGAAATGGAAAAAAAATAATCTTTAAGAGAAACAAGACCTAGTACTCGCAGAATATGTTTGAAGCATGTCAGGCAATAAAAATTGGCTAAGTAATTTTCAATAAAAGCTAGTAGACTACCTCAAACCACTCTGCAATGGTATTTGGACTTCAACAACAAAATTAAGCTTTACTGTAAATGTTGATTTTTCCATTGGCATTTCAAATTTTCTGTTGAATACGCTCTACATTCACGATACAAACCAACTAAAGGACACGCTGCAGAAGATTTACCTAAAGCAAATAATTCACAATAAAATAGTAATGGAAGATTCTTCATGTATTTAATGCACCTACTTAAACTATCATATTTGGTTTTAGGAAGACATACTGTTTCTTATAGCTGTTCTAAATGTAAGTTGCAACAATAAAGTTACAGAATTTTCTTGTTTACTCTCCTGGATTAAGACTAGTTTGCAGTGTTCTGTGGGATTGCACGTGTTTATATAGAAAGGTTAATGTAAAATAGCTAAGCATGAATGGTGATTTGGAAGCTAAGAGAAAGGCACCAAGTTTTTTCCCTTGATGTAGCCATGTTTATATTTTTGAGCCATTTTCTGTTTAGTTAATTACCTATAGCCTAGAGCAAGAAATTGCTCAACTGTAGATTCATGCATGAATCAAGTTCCACCCACAATCTGGCTTTAAGAAGGTTCTGATTACCTGAAGTATGCTATTCTATGGTATGATTTTTAATTTTTGCTGATTTTTCTATGGAGAAGAATATGAAGAAATGAGAAAGTAGGATGGTACTACTTTATCAATTTATTGATCGGCGTTTAAAACTTACTTAATCTCTCCTTACTACAGAGGACTAAGTGGCTGTTACCTCAAAGTGTCAGTCTTAAAAAATTAATCTGTTGGGTGTTGTTTCAGAAAATCTGAAACTGAAGGAGGTCATGACAAATAAAGAGACTTTATTATTTTCAGAAAGTTTTTCTAAAGCCGCTTTAATGCAGTTATTCAAAATGAGTGGATGAGCACAGCGTGGAAGGGCAACTGTACAGTCTGCTGAAGCTTTTTGGGGAAACCATTACCCAAAATTGTTTTACTTACTATGAAAGCAATGATGAATCCCCATGCTAAGGCCAAATGGTTTTGAATCCATGTAGCTTGATAACGCATTGAAGACAACTGTCCCTTTGCTTTCTTCATATCTCATTGAACAGCATTTTCGATCTGTCTGAGACTTTATTGTTTAAGGAGGACTTTAAGGAACAGGATTTTGTCTCTACAAGTGTTTAGTCATAACTGTGAGTCAGAAAACAGTGTTCTGAGGGAAGTTACTGTAACTTTGTTAACACTACAGTAATAACTTAGCAAGACTTCTTGCACTGGAATTTATTCTTTCTTTATCTTGTAGGTAATGGTTTTCCCGACACAGATTTGTCATGTAAGACTGAAGCTTTTCTCTAGCACGTCTAGATTCCGTATTATAGAAGATGATTTTTCACTCGTATTTCGAAGCAGTACTTTACCAGGAAAAGAGTTAATGCTTTGTAATCAGAAGGCCTTAATAAAACTGCAAAACTTTAATTGAGAAATGTCAGTTGAGAGCTCCAGCAAGAATTAGCATGTTGCAGTAAACCCCCGTCTCCTTCACAGCATTTGTCTCAATCAGGCTTTATTCAATTCATGTGCTGCCTTTTTTTTATTTTGTGAAGTTCAGTCATGTTCCTGCCCCACCTTCAGCTTTTCCTGTTTGAATTGAAGAGGCCCAACCTTTTCAGTCTGCTTTTTATGAGGCAGCTGCTTGACTCTTTAATGATTTTAATTGTCCTTCTCTCATTCTCTTACTTGCTCAACTTGTGCGGATGCCACAAATCTTTCAGTTCAGCATTCAGGCAAACTGTTCTGTTTTTCAGTGCTGGAAAGTCATGGGTCAGAACCACAGGTCTGTGCAACTACATTGCATTGAAAACTCTGAACTGTGATCATTACTGGGAAATATGGCCAGAAGAGTTTGAATGAGAAGTGTCCCCAAAATGAACTCGAATCTTTCCAGTCATGCGGAGAAATGGGTACTCTTAGAGTTAACCCAAGCTTGTTTTCAGTCTTTCACCTTTTCCAACTAGTTTGTACTACCAGTGAAGGTGCATTAACCAAGTTTGAGTAACCTGCAAGAAGGAAGCACTGTCTGCTACTTTTCATCTCTCTGGGTGGGAAGTCGGAAAGCTCAAGCTTTTGCCTGTAGCAAGAACTTTTAAGCTGTTGCTTAGTAGCAACCTCAGATGTCCTGGTCAGCTTAATAACCCTGGAAGTTGTGTGTTCTTTTAGAAATATCACACACCTCCCCTAGCATTGAAAAGTGAAATATAAAAATGAGCTAGTGCACAGACTTGTTACCTTGCCTATTTGTGCTGTCTGTTTCAATGTTTATTGATGCTGTTGTAACTACTTAGTCCTTAGTGGCCCAGCGCAGGACCTCACTTTTGAGCCAGTGTAATATGAAGAAGATTCTTTTGAATCTCTGAAAAGCACTAAACAGGTATGGAACTGAGATGCTAAGTGAAACAGTCAATAACACATTTTCTCAAAAGCAAAGCGTTTCAATAGCTTTAGAAAGTACAGAAGGGACTTTTGAATGAAGAGTGGCTGGGTCTTTACCATGGCTGTTTGCCACAGTGGTTTCTGACTATGCAAGTCAATACAGCCAGAGTGCTGGCTTCCTATTGCGATTCCCAGCTCCTTCCTTGTGACAGGTCTGGTGTTTGCCAACCCCATGATGATCGGGTTCAAGGAACTAAGCCACCCAAAAGCTGATTGTACTTCTAATCTTCTTGGCTCCCCAGACCAGCTCACGGGAGGGCCAGACAAGTGACAGTGCTGATGTAAGGGAAAAATGACAGGATAGTGTCAGCATTGGCTTAAATAGCTATAACAGATAAGCATCAAGGTGGCATATTGGTATTCTGAAGTTGTTAAGGTATGTCAGATGAATGCTTTTTGTCAGGACAAAAGAAAAAATAGACGTACTTCTGTTGTATAAATCACCTGCTGTTAGCAACAGTACAGATAAAAAGGCAGTTTTGCTAAATGCTGCTGTTGGTATTGTTATCAGTCAGTGGTTCTGTCCCTTTGCATCACTGGCATCCGTGCTAGAAGAATTTTGTTATATAGACATATTTAACTGGAAATTTACTAAAAGCCTATGTTCCCAGTTTTGTTTCAGGTGATGATTCATGTCTCTACTTTAGATATGCTACATAATTGCTAGAAAAGAGTAAAAATTTTTTAAGACTTCTTATTTGGCACTACAGAAAAGTACAGAAATGGAATTGAATTTCAGAGTGAGCAGAGTGTTTTGAATCAAGAAATGGCTTAGATAATTTTCCAAAAGGAAGGGAATTCTGCATTCCCTCTCACTGTACAAATGCACAACAAAAGATAGCTGTCTGCTTCAAAAAGCCTTCAGCCTAATAAAAGAATTAAAAAATAAACAGAGAAAAGGTGGAGTAGGAGAAAGGGGGAAGTCTTGTCAAAGAGGAAGCGACTTCATCTCTAACAGCCATGCTGGTGCATCCTCATTGCTGTCATTTCTTGGGGACACGGGCAATATAAAGCTTTCATAATTCCATGAAAAGCGACATTGCCACACTTTTAGGAGACGAGAACAGTACTTCCTCTTGAGCATCTTGTGTGTTTAACTGTTTGCGGTGTTCAACGTTGTCGTGATACTCAGCAGTTCTGTCAGAGGAAGAACGTTGTTCCTACGTTGCATGAAAATCTTTTACTGAGAGAAGCTCACAAGTTCATGAGTTACAAAAGTTTGAGTAAAGCAACTGTTTTCCCTGTACATTTTTTGTGCATCAAGCTCTGCAAAGAGAGTTGAAGTATTTTATCTTGATTCATCTTTAATAATTTTATCAAGTAATGCAATTATTCCTGTGGCCATTGGTATTTATCACTAGCAGGTTAGGTGACTTCTGAATGAATTACACCAATTGGTAAAATGACAAACAGCAAGTGCAAAAAACATATCAGAATTTGAAGATTTCTCAGCAGCAGTATATTTATAAATGAAAATTTCTTTTTAAATTGACTGATCAATACTAGGACTGGCATTCATATGGTCTCTGAGAGTAGTCAGTTTTCTTAATTTTTCAGTTGTTTAAATTCACCAATTAAAAACCCAACAAACCAAACAGTCTGAAAGGCAACATCAGAAGCAATGTGTTCCGCTAGGGTGCTGAATATGAATGAAGTTTACTTACAGAAGCTATTTCTGTGGCACTTGAATAGCCAATTTCAAGTAATACCAAATGTTTATTCAGATGGCTCCTTCTCATCTCCTGAGATGTCATACATGCAGCACAAAGAGAGCTGGGTCATTATAAACTCTGTGTGAGGCAGCCGTTCTAATTTGCGCGTCAGAAAGTTTCACTTTGTTTTCATGAGAAGGTATGTAGCTTTAGGGTCATTACTTGAGACCCACAAGAAAACTACTGGCAAGTTGCAGACTGTACAAACATTAAATAGCATACATCATCATAGTGAATTTAGTTATTAATAAAGTTCATTATAGAACTGACTTGCAAATAACTTGTTTACATTAAAGAGAGCTGAAAAACACCGGCTGAAGTATATTGATTTCTTTTTTTGTTGTTGCTGTCTTTGCAGTTGGTGTCTTATAAGGAAGCAATAACTTTCCTCTAGAATCCTAAATTTCTCATTATTTTTAAAATACATTAATACCATAAAGAGGATATTAATTATTTTCTATAACAATTTTACTTAAAAACCAGATATGATGATGTACAGCTTTTTTATGAAAGCTGTTGAAAGCTGCTCCTCTTCCTTTTTTGTTACTTCAGAAATAGGGGAAGTTTCATCTTAACAGACTAGAGCATGCAAGGAGCAACAGAATATATGCTTGGATAGTTTTGCAAGAGCTATTGCCACTTTTGATATGGTAGTGATGTGGTCGCCTTTCGTTTCCCACTGTTACAACTGGGTCTTTTTGTAAAATACTGAATCTTAAACTACCTATACAGTTTATATTTTTTCCCTTAAAATATATGGATTATAGTTTGTTTATTGTATGTTTTAGCAGGACAAAGAATGAAATGGGGTGATAATGGTTCATCTTGTTTCATTTAATCTTTGCCCTCTGCCTATTTAGCTGTGCTCATTGCAAGTCTTGAATATGGTTCACATTGCAGCATGAAATTAGACAACCTTTTTGCAAACTGCCCATGTTTTCGAGCCAGTAAGATGTATACACTTTAAAGGACAGTTAAGTTACACCTGTTACAGCCCATCATTTTCTAAAATGAATACATAAAATAAATTGTCTTAGTACGTGTCTTTAAATGCCTTACTTCTGCTATATGAAATGTAAAGCTTTTAGTAATATTCTTTACTTTTTTGACAGCTCTTTTTCTTTACTTAATGGCTGTGCCACGTTTCATTTCTATGACTGTGTAGTTTCCCTAGTAACGTGTCAGAAGGCCTTTGTTTAAGGGTTCTTAAAGTCCAAAGAAATAGTCGTTTTTCTTTCTTTTATTATTTTGTTGACTTGTTCATTTCCAGTTTGGGAAGACAGAATTTTCTGTGCTCAAGTCAAATGTGCTTTTTTGTTGTTGTTGTGTTATACATGAATAGTTCTGCTGGGTCAGCAAACAGCTGTAGCCATCTTACATCTCATCTGGCTAAAGGCTCTGGGCAGAGGAGATCCCAATTTTGTTTTGTAACCTAACTCCAAGGAACGGAGTAAGAAGGAACCGTGGGTTAAAATAAAGAGAATTCTAGGTTGATGCAGTACATCGGTAAATGTACACTATATAGTCTGTAAAGTGCTACCAAACGTAATAACTTAGTGCTACATGAAGCCAAACCGCTCCTGTGGTGTATCTGCAGAAAGCCACAGAGTTAGCTTTTACAGCTCCAAATGTTTCCCTGGGAAAAAGATGTCAGCAGGAGAAACACCGGCTCTTTGAGCTCAAGTGAACTGAAGCGTCGTTACAGATGTTAAATGACTGGAAGCAAGATTATAACATAGGATCCTCCCAGGTAAAGGAATTGGAAGTTTCTTAAGTTCTGTGCTCAAACAAATCACAAAACTGCTAAGAGCAAATAATAAAATTCTCAACTCTCAGCTTGGCAGCATGATAATTTTCTGAAAAAACAACAGTCTGGAGACAGTTTCAACTCTAACTTGTTAGTTGTCTTAAAAGTAATACTAGTGAACAGCTAGAATTAGCAATTGTTTGATTAAAAAAAAATCTTGATATTTTTTCTTGGAAGCATTATTAATTTATGTCATCTGGAGTAAAGATGTGTTTATTTCTGGAATAAAGACTTAATTTTAAGCCATAGTGACTAAAACAAACTTCTAAATTAATAAGCAGTAAGCATTATGGTTTTGTTTGTTTGTTTTTTTCTAATGACAGAAGACTGAATAAATAACTAGGATATCTGTAATCCAAGATGGGGATACACTGGGCTACTGTCTTTCGTGGGAAGTTGAAGTCAGTTTAGGGCTGATGCTGTCTGATGCTGGAGAAAATGGAGAAAACCTCTGCCAGCAACTGTTAGTGTCCTCTGCAGATGAAAGATACTGGCAAAGCAGCTTAGCACTGCAGGGATGAACCTTAATTTGTCACACCTCCCCCTTCTCAAGTACAGGAGTGGATTGTAATGCAGAATTGTGTATTTTGATGTTGCTTTTGCAAATGGTATGTACAGTCATTATAAGTGAATTTAGGAAAAACGTACCAGTCCTTATGCCTCTGACACCACTTAATGCTTTAGTTACAAATGTTTTCCCAATATTGTCAGCTGGTTTTCCCTGTTGCTTTTATGTGAGCTATCCATAACAAAAGAAGGGAAAATAAGATTGTGTTATTATAAACCAGCATAGCATATTTGGGTGATTTTCTTGCCAATGTTTAGCAATTTAATTTTTTAAAAAATTTTTATTCTGTTTTTTAAACAAATTTACTTAAACAAGAATAATGATGCTGAAATCTCATATAATCTCCTCTGTTAAATTTCCTCTAAAGGACTGTTTCAGTTATTTTGCACATATTTCCCAGTTCAGGCCTGGTACTTTTCAAATATGCATATAAATATTCCTTCTGATTTCAGTGACACAGTTGCATGAATTGGGATGGTAACTCTGCTTAGCTAGTATATAAAATACCACAGAATTAATGAAGATACATAAAGGGAATCATGAGGTTAAACATCAAAATTATACTCTATACCACTCCCAGAAATAACTTGTGGAATCCTCAGAAACCAACTGTGGAGGAAGCGGAACCACCACAATAAGTACAAAGATAATGTTAAAAAAGTGAAGTTGTCATGGAAACCTCTCCAAAACTAGTATAACCACAAAGGCAGCGCCAGACCACAGTATAAGGAAGATGTTCTTCAGGAGCTTGAGTTGAACCCTGCATTCTACTGTATAGAATTTGCTTGTAGGAAATAGACATACTTTTATCTACGCTTCTATTTCAGTGGTTTTTCCCTGGCATTAAACATTTCTTAAGTCAAAGAAACTGTATAGTAGCTTTGATACATTGTGCAGCCAGGGAAAATTTTTGGCTGATCAGCTGTAGTTTAAGGCTGTATCACTTTTTTTGGTAGACACTATCATAGAATGGTTAGGGTTGGAAGGGACCTTAAAAATCATCTAGTTCCAACGCACCTTCCCCTAGATCAGGTTGCTCAAAGCCTCATCCAACCTGGCCTTGAACACTTCTAGGGATGGAGCATCCACAACTTCTCTGGGCAACCTGTTCCAGTACCTCACCACCCTCAGAGTGAAAAATTTCTTCCTTAGATTTAATCTAAATCTCCCCTCTTTCAGTTTAAAGCCATTGCCCTTTGTCTTATCATTACATGCCCTTGTCAAAAGTCCCTCTCCAGCTTTCCTGTAGATCCTCTTTAGGTACTGGAAGGCTGCTAGAAGGTCTCCCCAGAGCCTTCCCTTCTACAGGCTGAACAAACCCAACTCTCTCCTCCTGTTTGCGTAGAAGAGGTGCTCCAGCCCTCTGATCATCTTTGTGGCCCTCCTCTGGACTCGCTCCAGCAGCTTCATGTTCTTCTTATGTTGGGAACCCCAGAACTGAGCCAGTACCCTAGGTGGGGTCTCACAAGAGCAGAATCGCCCGCCTCGACCTGCTGGCCACACTTCTTTGGATGCAGGCCAGGATGCGGTTGGCTTTCTGGGCTGCAAGGGCACATTGCAGGCTCATGTTGAGCTTCTCATCCACCAGCACTCCCAAGTCCTCCTCCTCAGGGCTGCTCTCCATACATTCTCCACTCAGCCTGTAGCTGTGTTTCGAATTGCCCCAACTCATTTGCAGGACCTTGCACTTGGCCTTGTTGAACTTCTTCGGTTCATTATCTTTGGAATAATTATTTTGTAACAGTCATTTCAGCAGTTTTAGCTGTTATAACTGAAGTTAGCTGACTTTTAATTCCTTGGACCAACCATACCTATAATTAAACAAAAAATTGAAGTTCTCTGTACGTTTTTTTATTACTACTACATTTTCAAATGTTGAGCAGTGAAAACTGGTGCAAAATAATGTAGCTTCTTTGAAATGATGGTCTCATCTTAATTTCCGGAAATCCGTGGAGGTTGCCATCTCTCTCATTGGCCTAACTCGTGATTTATTGTAAAAACTGTGGTTTAATATTGCAGAGGTAACTATTTGCTCTTGAGTTCAAACTAGTACTTTTAATTACATTTCTCGACATTTAATGTTAAAATTAATGCTTCCTTTTATCTGATTAATTAAAGTAGATTTTTTTTTTCTGAAATTCACTAATAAAGAACACCTTTCCATGTTTTGAAAAGAATTTTGAACACTTGATCCTGGTCAGTCATGCAGGTTTTTTTAGTTTCAAAATACAGAGAACAATGTTAAATATGGTATAGTAAATTTATAGAAAACAAAGTCCAGTAACTTTTGCAGTCAGTCATACTACTTCTTGCAGATTTATTTGATCGGGCTGTTAAAATCTGAAATTATGATTTACAGGCGATTTTTTTTCCCTTGTTTAAGAAAGGCTGAGATCCACGGCTTTCTGATAGCTATGAAAAACAGCTCTTGCCTTTGTGTTGTACAAGGAGTGTTTTTCAGTACTGATTACTCAGACATCATCAGAAAGCATAATGGAGCTAGATCTGACAATCCCAGCTTTGCACAGAAGTGTAGCTTTTTGCATGCAAAAACATCTTTTGCTGAATAGGGATGTGCGTATTTTTCATTTTTTGACAACCTTGATGATCTATGATTATGACTATAGTTTCGTTGAGAAGACTGAGTCAGAAAGGAAGAGCTGCGTAATTGATTTGTTTTGCTGCCTGCAGAACACACGGTGTGGTTACGTAACATCTCAAAAGCGATCATGCAGCAGGAAGAAAGGTGATGAACGATTTTCTATCTCGTATCTCAGCTTTGTTTCCACTTGGCTGAACACTAGATGAAGGACAGACTTAACTTTTTTCAGTTGTAAATGGTGTTTAATTTTTAGATGTCTGCATGCTGCATCGCAGGAGAGGAGCTGCACAGTTGGGAAGGAAACATTTGCTGGTGGTAGGAAACTGAAACAGCTCCTCACAACCAGGGCTGAAACTTCATATTGGTCATCTAAAGATGAAAGGCTATGAGTTATCTCTGAGCTGTAATCCTATTACTCTGCACGGTGGCTCTGCTCTCCCTGCTGTCTGTGGCTGGGAATATGCAAGTTCTTGGCTGAGTGCCCAGACGGTAAACCTGTCTTTTAATATTCTGCTATCAGTCTCTTCACAAAGCTTCTAGCTCTGACACTCATATTTGGTTATATGATACTGTGTAAAAACGCAGGATTGAAAGGGAGGAGTCTCTGATTTTACGTACTCGCAGATCCTAGTTTTGTGTGGAATGGTTACTCTTCTTTCTTATATGTTTTCAAATTTTTACATCATTTTTGTGCATTAGATGTCATTGTCATTTTAATGTGAGGGATTTAGGTTCAGATAGAGAAAGAAATTTGCAAGTTCTAATTTACAAGATCATATTTATTCTATGCAAACCTGCAATCCATCTTTTTAAAAATGCATATCATATTGCATTAGTCAGATCTTGGAGGAATCAATTATTCCAATTCCATTTTCAACTATTGTGTATGAATCTTTTGAAAAGATCAAATTTTGTTAATACAAAGAAAGAAAATCTTTTTTCCCCTTTCTTCCTCCTCTCCACATAAGGCAGGATTGAACCGTAACTATTCAAGATGCCAGTTTGGATTTCTTAGCATAGGACTGAAGTTCAAATAACCTGTCATGGAAGCAGAAACCAACTGTATTTAAACAGAGTATTTGGAATAACTCGAATTGGTAGTTGAGAGCTAAAGTATAGGAAGAAACTGCTGGGCTTCTGATACAGGACATGTTTTGAAAGGGCAGAGCCTCTGAGTAATATGAATGGTTATTTGACTTTGAGTGCTCATGTAGCCAAATGCAAAATGAGTCTATGCAAATCAAGACTGCATTTACACAAACACTTTTGCCTCTGCTCTGACCTTTGGAGAATGTTATGTGGCAGAAGAAAGACTTCAGCCACAGTCCAGAAAAAACGAACATGCCCACACAAAGCTGTAAATGCTTTTTGTTCTTCTTAATCCAGGTTGGTTTTTTTCCCCTGTACGATACAGTGCTACATAAATCTTATGCATGAACAGTAAGACAGTTCAAAAGAGCATATTTTTAACGTGCTGTTTACAGCAAGTCACATGGATGAGTATTTATTATGGAGTGCATTGTGGGCTGGAGATGAATAATGCCTTATTCAAAAACAACTTTTAAAATCATGTTTAAAATAGAAAAAGATTGGGTTTTTTTCAGGTGTAACTTGATGTATACTTAAAATGTTTTATCAGTCCTCACAAATACTTGGTAGAAATATGCTAATTCTAAAACTTTTTTTCTTTTAAGAACTGGAAAAAAAGTCTGAATCTAGACTTACAAAATCTTACTATCTCAAGTCAGAACAAAGGCAAACATTTCTTTTATATAATCATTAAGATGCTCATAAAGATAATCATACTTTCTCTATAATCACTTCTGGTTTTTAATGAGGTGTTTTAATAGAGCTACCACAAGGAGGAAAGAAACAAACTTACTCAAAGCAGATTTCTAGTTACTTCAAGGAAAAGGATCTGGGAAAAATCAAAATACAAAGTACTCTGTCAATAGAAAAAAGCTATATATGCTATAAATGCAGCAAACTCCCTAACGTGTAATCATGGATGCTAACTTACCATTGCCCCTCTCTCTCTCTCAGAGGTGAAACTGAATCTGAAATCAGTAACATCTGTTATTTTTACCTGATGTAGAAGTTTAAAATAGTTTTATTTAAAAATATATTATTACTGCTATATAGTTTACATTCAAATTTGTGTAAAAATTAATTTCAGCTTTTTTTCCATGATTTTTTTTCCTAAGTATCCTTCTTGTAAGGTACAGTGGAGAGTGCATGGCCATGCATGTTTCAAAAAAGTAAATTTATAGTTAACATTTGAATTCTTTAAAAAGGGCTTTTAAAACCATTTTTCTGCACATATAAAGCTACCAAGTCTAATTCTGTTATGGAGTCAGACATCTGTTTCACCTTTCATGTTTAATTTACAGTGCAGCTCTAGGAGAGGAAGGCTGGTCTTTCATTCTTGCTATAAAGCATGAAACCAAAACAAATGATGTTTGCATTATTAAGCAGAGCTTTTTCTTTTTATTAGAACGTGTGTTGGAAAACTTCTCAGTGGTTTGTTTTCGCATAATGTTACACAGATCCTTTATCTTTGTTGTTAAAAATGGGAGGGTAAATATTGAGGTTGGGAAGGCTGGTTGTTTATTGTTTTGGAAAGAATATTGAGATAAAAATAAATGTTACAGAAAACCACTACCCTCAACACAAGGTGAATCAGCTAGGACTATGCTTGTAAGTGTGTTTCGCTGTTACTCCCGTTTTTCTGAATGTTAAAAAAAAAAGTTTATCTTTAAATCTTTCATTCTCTTTTGCCGCATTAAGAGAATTATTTATGGCTGTGAAAGTAATAATAGTTAGACCTTGGAAGTCATTCCTAAGAATTCTTACTTGCTGTTTTTGCAGCTTTTGTCTGATATCAGTGTAACGAGGTTAAGTGACAGAAGTCAGGTTTTGGGATTCTTGCTGAATCCAGTCCTGGGTTTATCTCAACTGCCTTTGGGGCCAAGATGGCCCATGCACCAGCCGCAGCAGCAGAGAGACAGGACGAACCACCTCGTGATGCTTCACATCAGGAGCCAGAATTACCCCTGCAGGTTCTTGGTTTTTGCTGCTTTGGAGAGAGCCTATGTCCCTACTTCACCTTTAATTTCATTTGAATGGCAGAAGCTAGGTGGAGTAAATCTAGGCCCTTTCTTCATGGTCTGTACATGTAATTGGTGAAGTAGACTTCAGTCCTACAACTTCATTTATTCAGACGCAAAAGGTAGCCACTGGAAATGCCCTGACAAACTAGTGTTTTTATGACAGCTTGAGAAAATATACTTTCTTGTTTAAAGTTTACTAAATTCCAGGTTACTGTATTCCTTCAAACATAACTTGCAAGAGAATTATTAGAAAGTGTGTATAATTTTGTATGTGTGTATATGTACACACACATATATAGGTGGTGTGTTTAATATTTGCTTTATCCCCCACATATTAAAAAAAATAATAATAATCTTACCTTGCCTAGTTTTGCTGGATTAGTTTCTCAATGATATTCTGTGAATGAGTATTTACAGCAACTGATTTCTGAAAGTTTTTGCTAATTAAATAAGTCACCCTAATTGTAACTTCTTATGTTTAAAAAAGGCAAAGAATATTTAAATGCATAGCAGAAAATATTTTTTTGTTTGTTTGTTTCCCTTTGGTACCCAAGGTCTTGTTTTCCTTTTGCTTTTTGAGTCAAAATCTTACTTGTTTTTCAGTTGACCTTGTCACTACAGCAGTTGTAGCTCCCTAGTCTTCAGGTGTGGAGTAATAAAGTAGAGGCTGGCAGCGTTTTCCATGTGGCCAGCTTCAGCGAGTAGCCATCCATGGAAGTCCTCCTAGACTTGTGAAGCAAAGAGAGCTAATAGGCTTTTTGACATGTGAGCTCGAACATAGCTCCTGGCTGGAGAACCTGCTGATCACTAGTGGAGGATCTGGTTTTCTCCGTGGCTTTGCCAGCAGCTGTGCTGCCACTACGTGGGGAGTGCCAGAAGGGCAAGAATGTGCAGTCAGGAACGAGAGGGTGGAGGCTGCTTCCAACTCCTTGCCAAGTGTTAACAGATAGTTTTTTGAGGAGCAGCACAGAACTTCATCTTAGGAGCACAAAATAGTAACAACCTTAAGATATTCACTGCATGACGGTTTTAAAAAATGACGAGAATGAAGTTGGCCTTGAGAAAAGTTATTAAACCCTTTTTCTGCTGGATTTTATCTAGTCTTTAGTATGCAGGTATTCCTGTTTTGTAGAGAAGCTAACTAAAGGCAGGAAAATAGTACAGAACTGTCAAGAGAGGGTTGATTGGGGTTTTTGTTTTGTTTGTTTGGTGGTTGTTGTGTTTTGTTGTTTGGCTGGCGAAGGTTTTCTGGTGAAATTAACATGTTATCTATTTGCTGTGACTTTTGTAGGCTCAGAACAAAGAAACGAAAGTACTAGCTGCTGCAAAGGTGATTGATACTAAATCAGAAGAAGAACTTGAAGATTACATGGTTGAGATTGATATTTTAGCATCCTGTGATCATCCTAATATTGTTAAGCTCCTAGATGCTTTCTACTATGAAAACAATCTGTGGGTAAGTATTTTCTTCTCTACCTGCTTTTACTTACTTCAAAAGGTTATTGAAGTTACTTTTTTTTTTCCTTGATTTTTTTAAAAACATCATTTGTCCATCACATTTCTTCTGGATTGTCACTATCAGGATAACTCTTCAGTTTCAAAACTAATTCGTAGATTGCAAGTATGACTTTGGAAACTGTGACTGTAAAATCGAGTTACGCTGAGTCATTTGGTCAGGAGTCTGAATCTAAGCTTTGGGAATTAGCGGTTCATTTCGGTGTGTGTATGGAGGGAGTTCTTAGTCAGTGCTTAATTGTAACGGCAGGACTCGGATTTTAATTACATTGCCACAATTTGGAGTGATATTTGGAATCCACAGCTGAAAAATAAATAACGTGCTGAAAAGATCAGCCTGTGAAGTGTGTATTTTATATACAAGTGAATTCATTGGTACTTCCAGGAAGGACAGTTTACCAGGACTTGGACCATAATTAATTTACTTAAAATCTAGATATTTGTACATAAAAGTATGGTGGGCATAAAGATGACTGTATGTCCCACTTCTGCTGTATCCTGTGCACTGGGTAGCTTTAGCCATGTGTCCTGGTTTCAGCTGGGATAGTGAGTTTTCTCCTTCGGAGCTGGAATAGCGCTATGTTTTGAGTTTAGCATGGGGTTTGGTATGAGAAGAATGTTGATAGCACGCTGGTGTTTTTAGCTGTTGCTAAGAAATCAAGGACTTTCCAACTTCCAGTACTTTGCTAGCGTGCAGGTGCACAAGAAGCTGGGAGGGAACACAGCCAAAGCAACTGATCCAAATAAGCCAAGGGGATGTTCCATACCATGCAGTGTCGTGCTTGATATATAAATGAGGGTTGGGTGGGAGATTCGTGCTCTGTCTTCTGGGTCTGTGGTTTCAGGTGTTCTCTCCTCCGGGATCACTAGTTAGGATTGGGCTGGGCATTGGTCAGCTGGTGGTGAGCAACTGCACTCTGTATTGCTTGTTTGTATATTCTCTTAATATTATTTTTCTTTTATTTTATTCCACTTACTAAATTGTTTTTATCCCAACTTACGAGTCTCCTTACCTTTACCCCTCCAGTTGTCTCCCCCATCCCTGTGGGGCAGGGAAGGATGAGAGAATGGCTGTGTGGTGTTTGGTTGCTGGCTGGGTTAAAACCACAACACTAGGAAATACAATTTTTTCTTTTAGGTGATCCAGTGCAATGTTTATAAACGCTTTTCAAATTGTACAAAGAATACTTTTTTTTAAAAGTGTTTATAATTAAAAAAGATACCTAAAACAAGTAAACGAAAATTTCCTTGGAGTCTTAAAAATGTGCTTTATCCTTTAAGCATGAAAACAATGGAAGTGTAATACCGTGTTTCCTGATGCAGATTTATTTTGATAAGCTTTGTGAAAACTTGGTGTGATCTGAATGCAGAGTAAATGATATTGTATAAAAGAGTGGAACAGTGAAAAAATTTCCATGCATAAAGGTCAGCATGAAAGCAAGTCTGCATAAAGGCAGAGTGTGAAACCAAGCGGATAGGCTTCACTGGCAGAATAAATACAGGAGGGGAGTAAATAGTTTGAAAATAAAATTGTAGCTATATAGTTACAGTGAAATGCAGAGGCAGGAAAGCAGCGAAGGGAACGCTATAATGATGTGGTAAGTAAACAGAATTTAGTGGAGGAAAAAAGGAAAAGTATGATAGTTGGACATAAAATATGTTTTTGTTTTCCAGTTTTAGAAACACTATTTTTCTACCAAAGAGGCTTTTGTCAGGTTGTCAGATCAAACTGCAAATTTTAGAGAAAGAAATTCTTTGTTTTCAGTTTTCCACACTTAACTTACTTGGCAGTAGGTATGCAGAACCATGTAAATGGCATAATGGTATAAAAGATTTACAGAGTTGCATTATTAATACATTTGTTAGTACCATTGCTGTGAGGATTAATTATAACAGTAATTTGAATAATACGTAACATAAGTGGTGTATATATGAGTGTTATGGTATAAGGTATAATTTGACGTTTCCTCCTTTCTGGGCAATTATGCTCTGATTTTAAAAGTACTCTAAAGGAAAAAAAAAAGATATTACTTCCCAAAATATTGACTGTTAGGATTCTGACAAGAAATACTCGTTAGCTGTCAGACTGAAAATTATAATTTAAAGTTCAAATTAAAGAAGAAAAGCACATCAGGAAGGGCAGGTTGTCAGTCTTGGATGACCTTTCCTCTTTTTTGCCCTCCTCATTTCCTTTGTCTATCCTCTTTTTCCCTTGTGTATGTTCTTTCTGTCCTGCATGTCAGCACAGTTTGTGCCCCAAAGTAGTTGCAGTTTATTTTTGTTCCAAATGGAAACTGAGAACTGGAGATGGAGTTGTTCCAGTATTATTAGATTCTGGGATAAAAGCCTTGATGTATTATAGATATTAATGAAATGGAGGAATATGAATGTAAACATCTGATTTTACTGATACTACTGGAAAATCAAGTAGCTCTTACACTTGGACTTTTCAGTCAGAGAGATTGTACTAGAGAAGCAAAGCTTAATAATCGAGAAATGAGTTTGTAAGGATTATGTTCCTCACATTATAATGAGTCAGATTTGAGCTGACTGTTGTACTATGTTTGGTAAGTTTTATTACGCAATTTTATCTTTGGATTAAAACTTTTGTCTGAGGATCTCCAATAATAAAAAAATAATTTTCTTGAGCAACACAGCCCTACTTCTAGCTAGGTAAGAGTACCAATGTTTTGCAGAGGTTAGTGAAGTGATTTCTCAAGGCCAAATAGTCTGAAACTCAGGTCTGCCAATAATGCTCCCTTAATCAATGGTTCAATTCAGTGGAACTATTTAATTTGTAATTCGTGTATTCTTTTTTTATATACAGATCCTGATTGAATTTTGTGCAGGTGGAGCAGTAGATGCAGTAATGTTGGGTAAATAATAAACTTAATAACATCTTAAAATTTTTAAATATATATTTAAGACTTCTTTCACGTGTATTTTTTTGAAATGCAAATATTTATGTAATTGATGCTCTGTATGTGTTGAATGTTGGGGGATTTAAATTAGCATTTACACCTATATCTATGGACATTATAACTTCTTAAGTTGGATTAATTTTCTCTCATTTTTCAAGTGCTTATTTGCTTCTCAAAGCACTTTTTTTTTCTTGATCTTTTAAGTGAATGTGATAAGTTGTTCTCAATGCTTATGGAGGTCTCTATTGTTATAACATAATGTGTATGAGCCCTTTTCAAGATCGCATTCTTCCCCTTCCCCTGCCATCTTCCAAATTACGTGGTGATAATTTTTTACGTTGCGTCAACCTTAAAGTTAGATTTTTCTATGGTTATTCCACAAATTAGTTAAACGCTAATACCAGTAAGTAAAAGATCTACTCTTTAACATCTTTGTGTACCATACAAAAGAACCAGTCTCTAAAGAGTGTAGCTTTTCCACAGTTCAGATAGGTAGGTCTACATAGAATCATAGGATCATAGAATAGCATAGGCTGGAAGGGACCTTAGCGATCATCTAATCCAACCTCCCTGTCATGGGCAGGGACGCCTGTCAACTAGACCAGGCTACTCAAGGCTCCGTCCAACCTGGTCTTGAATACCTCCAGGGATGGGGCATCCACAACCTCTCTGGGCAATCTATTCCAAAGTCTCACCACCCTCATACTGAAGAATTTCTTCCTAAGATCCAATCTAAATCTGTTCTCCTTCAACTTAAACCTATTTCCCCTTGTCCTATCAGTGGACACTCTTGTAAAAAGTCCCTCCCCAGCCTTCCTGTAAGTTCCCTTCAGGTATTGGAAGGCAGCTATTAGGTCCCCCCGAAGTCTTCTCTTTTCAAGGCTGAACAATCCCAGCTCCCACAACCTGTCCTCGTAGCAGAGGTGCTTCAGCCCCTGGATCATCTTTGTGGCCCTCCTCTGAACACGCTCCAACAAATCTATGTCTCTTATGGTGGGGACACCAGAACTGGACACAGTATTTGAGGTGGGATCTCACAAGAGCAGAGTAGAGGGGGAGAATCACCTCTCTTGACCTGCTGACCGTGCTTCTCTTGATACATCCCAGGATGCGGTTGGCCTTCTGGGCCGTATGAGCGCACTGCCGGCTCATGTTGAGCTTCTCATCTATGAACACCCCAAAATCCTTCTCTTCAGGGCTACTCTCAACCCACTCTCTGCCCAGTTTGTTTACATGGTTCATAATGAGGAAGGTTTTGGGTACAAAGGATGAAATTTTTACTGAAAGGAGCAAATAATTTGTGGTAGAAGTTTTTCTGACATATGATGTTCAGAATCTGCCAGATAAATTAATTTTTGAGTATAACTCCAAACTGATTGCCATGAGCACATAATAACATGAAATGCAAAAACGTTGTGTTTATTTCTGTCTCTTTCTCTTGTAGAGCTTGAAAGGCCGTTAACAGAGCCGCAGATCAAAGTGGTGTGCAGGCAGACACTGGAAGCATTGAACTACTTGCATGAAAATAAGATCATCCACAGAGATCTAAAAGCTGGCAATATTCTTTTCACATTAGATGGAGACATTAAACTAGGTAAGCATGTTGCATATA
The DNA here is from genome assembly GCF_009769465.1 of Tauraco erythrolophus. NCBI lineage: Eukaryota > Metazoa > Chordata > Aves > Musophagiformes > Musophagidae > Tauraco > Tauraco erythrolophus. Next base: position 13,971,505 of record NC_141473.1, on the reverse strand, counting down.
AAAGTCTTTTTTGGAACTTTGCATGATCTTATAATTGTGTTTTCCTTAGGCTGTTATTTGGCAGAGTTCAGTATTTATCTATTTAAATATCAATCTGACAATGAGAGTTTTTTCGGATGCAAGTGATTGGCACATCTTTCAGACTTCAAAATCAGCAGGGATAGGCGTCATATCAATATCTGTACCCAGTTGCCTAAAGTCAGACACAGGTCCTACTGTTTCTTAGTATAATGTTCTTAATTATACTTATCTTTACTATAGTAACATCAGAACTTCCCTTTCGAAGTTGTTAGTTTAGAAAATGAACATTGTTATCACCAAAAACCGGTACCTGGTACTGTTGTCTCTTCCGTTATTGAGAGAGAGAGGGAAGTAATAATCTGAATTGCTCAGCCTCATTTTTCTATGTCTTTTTTAATTGTTCATTGCACTGAAATTAAGATAGAACAGTCTGGAAGAAAATTAATATGAGCTTTCTATCGTTGGTTCCTATTATTTTATCTGAATTTAAGCAGTCATCCACATTTTCCCTCTGATGTAGTAGGGAATCCATGAGGATTCCTCCAGGAAGAACTGGCGAAGAACTGCAGGTGTTGAACAGCATCTCTTCGTTCAGCCAGGAAAATATAGAAATTATCTGGATCCACTTTGTCCAGGTCTTCATCGGGGCGAATGCTTATAAGCTGTTGGCCTTTGCAGTGGGTCTGCTGCTGTCACAGTCCCGTGACATTGCAGCTTGCTTTCAGGCTTCAGAAACTTCTTTCTGCATGACACGTGTGATTAGTTTTACTTTTAGTTAGTTGTACTTTGGATGCAAGGTACGCAGAGGATGAAGGTAAGGAGAATCAGAAGATCACCACAGTGAACTGGGGCTCTAAATTCCCAGCCTTGCTACAGATGCTCCTTTTAAACATAATTCTCAAATATATCTGCTACCTGACTCATATTGATCACAGTGTCTTTGTAAGGTACAGTGCATCATATCTGCTGAGAAGCTGAGAGTATTGAAGAACCTGCTTTGCTAGATTGATCAGTTAAGTGTATCTGTGCTTTTCGCATGGATTCCCTTGCACAGGATTATTACCTGTGCATATACTTTCATGTGCCTTTCTCTTCACCTGCAAAGTATGGGTAAATTTACCATTTTGGCTTTTCTTGGAAGCCTGAAGATTTAGTGATGGACTCAGTCTCATAGACCTTATTTATAAATGTAATAGAACCAGTATCTTAATTTCTTAGTACTACTGTAAAAGAAATCACAGATTACAGAAAGAGTCTCGTGGTCAGAGAGAGAATCGTTTGTTTCTGTTCAGTTCATTTGCCTCACGTGACCTGGCTTCTCCTCATATGGCCTGGAACTATTTTAAGCTTTTGTCAAGTTTAGCTGATGAACAGAACTCTGTAGGCTGTCAAGATACCACTTTACAGTTCAGACCACCGGGAGATTTCTTCCACACATACATTTAGTGATGTATTCAGGTTTGCTAATTAAGATTTCTAAAAAAAGATCTACTTTAGTTTTGAAAAGTGTACAGCATCCCTCGAAAGAGCATTTTGCTCCTTTTAAACTATTTGTATTTTGCTTCTAGTACACAAAGAAATGGGCAATTCCTTGTTTTACAAATATGTGAATGGCAAATAAATTTCCTTCATTAAATTTTGTTTTTATAAGAATTTGAGTTTTATTATTTCAATATCTGTAGTCCCTCAAGATTTCAGATTTTGCATTTGAACAAATAGCTCTCTTAATCCCTTTTTTTTTTCCCACAGAGCAAAATTAGGCTTCTCAAGTGTTGAGCCCATCAAGTAATTTTATACAGATTAAAGGCAGACATATGGCTATTTTGTCCCTTTGCTTAATATCTAGATCTTGATTAAGAACATTGCGTCTATAATAAGCATATAGCACTTATTTAAATGTCATCTTTTTTTCCTAAGTGAGAAATGTAGTGCTTTATAGACAAGCAATATTAATTGCAAAGATAAAGTTGATTTTTGGGTGGGTGTTACATCAAAGATGCGTATGTGAGCTTTCAGTTACATCAAAGATGCATGTGTGAGCTTTCAGATATTTTCTATAAAGTAAGAAGTCATGTGGAAGGAAACCCATAAGATAAATGGAAAATCTAGCTTTTTGAGAATGTGAATCCTGAAATTAAAAATCGAATGAGTCGTTGAATTAATGAGAGTGCTAATATGCCATGTCTGAGGAAAACAGCCTTCATAGGCTAAAGAAATTATTTTCTAATTAAAATAATTTAACTTTCTTATTCCTATAGTAAGTACATGCATTGGTCTTGTCCCACGTGACTCAACAGTAGCATTACTTTTTTCAGCAGTGGAGAATAATGTTTATTCAATGTCTTTTATTAGCAATGCTATAGAATCTAGGCACTCAGTTATCAAAACACAAATTTTTTTATCTGGCTTTGAAGTTTTAATACTGCAGAATGTTTGCTCTGGAACACACAACGTTTTAAAAGGTGGTTGTAAAATTTAAAAATGTGATGTGTTTTCCACCACCCAGTTAACAGCATTTTACTGTTTGCTTTAAGCGGATTTTGGAGTATCAGCTAAAAACACAAGAACAATACAAAGAAGAGATTCTTTTATCGGAACACCATATTGGTAAGTGCACTGTTTTGCTGACTCTTTAGTATGAACTGATATCATAATATTACCTTGGTTAATATTGCAGGCTTGGTACAATATCTTGTCAATAAATCAAGTGAGAGTAAAATGTGCTTCTTAAAATGCTTCAGTGAATTTGTCTATTCAGAATGCTTTTCGGAGCAGATAAGAGTGCATTTTCTAATCTAGGACTTTGTTATTCTCTTTGCAGGATGGCTCCAGAAGTAGTAATGTGCGAGACCTCTAAAGACAGGCCTTACGATTACAAGGCTGATATTTGGTCTCTGGGCATTACTTTAATAGAAATGGCTCAAATAGAGCCACCTCATCACGAATTAAATCCAATGCGAGTGCTTCTGAAAATAGCAAAATCTGATCCGCCTGCATTAGCACAGCCTTCAAAATGGTGAGTATCTAATTTACAACTTGCCCAACCCCAGCTGTAGATTTTGAGGATGAGGCACACCAAGTCACGTGTGTACTGAACTTACGTTCATGTCGAGCTTTACGGGACTAGCTTTATGCATCAAGTCAGGTACATGTTCTGTACGTGTTCGTACGTCTAAACATACCTCTCTATAGATCTTATAACTGGAACTATGGCTTTTTTGTTGTAGTTCTGCACAGAAGATTTTATAGTGAAGTATTCTGCAGATTTTGCATTATAGTGTATGCAAAATAGCTTTTTGCAAATGCAGTAAAAGATCTGAAGGCCATCTGAAAAAGAAAATTAAGTGAAAGGAGACTAAAGTATTTTTATACAAAGAAAACATTTTAAAAAGATGTGTTATCTATTTGTTCATTTTAATATCTGATTCCGTTAGCGATATAGTGGAATGTGTGTATTATAAACTCAGAGCCAAGAGTAAAGTCTTCTGTAAATGGAAGAACATTTTAAAGGTTGGGTTTGTGCCACGTTGGCTTCTGCCTTCCTGTGCTGTCTCGTGTTTCTCTGAATCGATAGCAGGACCTGGAGCTGCAGCGTAGATGCATACGAAAGCAAAAGTGTGTTTCACTGTACACTAGTCTGATGTCAAGACAAAAGAAAAACCGCTATCCGATTGCTTTTTGTGTAGGTCATCAGATTTTAAAGATTTTCTGAAGAAATGCTTGGAAAAGAATGTAGATGCAAGATGGAGCGCAACTCAACTTCTGCAGGTAGGAAGAGTTAATTGTTCAGAACTATTGTTTAAAAGCAAGCGTATTTTTTATTTTTCAGAGTATTTTATTTATATTTTTCAGTATTATAGTAACTATTTAAATAACTTCAAACTAAATATTCATACACAATCTGGTTTTAACATTGCTGCATTGTTCTTTATTTGGTAATTAAATGACACCAAGCACAGATCAGATTCTTTGTTTACATATTTTGATGTAATACAACTAATTACATAAGTATTTAAGTTTTACTTTGGTACTTATAATGGATGAAGGAGATATTTACCTAAGTAGTCAATTGCTGACAGGCTTTTTAAAAGCTTTAGTGCTCAGCCTTCCTCTATAATGCTGTCATTGCAGAATAGCTAAACAAGAGTAGATGTGACTGAGTACACTGGATTCCGTTTAACGTCAGCATGCATTTACTTTATCCAGAATACATCCGGCATGTGTTGAATAGATTTTAAGCAGCAGGGCCAAGCAGAGAAAGAAGATTCAGACAGTAGGAGAGGAACAGGTAGCTGTTTCTTCTTAAAGAAAAATACAGAATTCTGTCGTCTTGTTAGGAAAAGTTGTTCTAAAGACAAAGCAGACTTTTTCTGGAAAGAATAATTCTAGATAAAGCTTATCAGAAAACAGTTAAACTGTGGAGCTGAAAAGAAATGAAACCCATTTCCAGGAAAAATAACATTTTAAAAAACCTTTCTACTTTTATTCTTTGGATTGTGAAACAGGTCAGTATAAGTGACTTATTTTTATTCTTAGCAAGTTTGTTAGACTACTTACACGGTATATTTGAATACGAATGTTTTGCTTTTAAAACTTCTGCAGAAAAAAATGCTTAAGATGATTATGATTAATGTTAGTTGTGAATCCTCAAGTTTGAGAAAACAAAAGTAACATTTCTCTGAAGTTATATTTCTTTCAAGTTATGATTTTCCCATTGTGTACAATGAAGTCAGCACTTAATATTGTGCTTATTTTTTGTTTTCACAAGCATCCGTTTGTTACTGTAACTTCCAATAAACCAATAAGAGAATTGATTGCAGAAGCTAAGGCTGAAGTTACAGAAGAAGTCGAAGATGGTAAAGACGAGGATGAAGAAGAAGAAACAGAAAATTCTCTGGTCAGTTTAAAAGTTACTCTTTTTTTTAAATATGCAGCTACTTTCAATCACTAGTTTCCTACGGAGAACTCAGTTTCTGGTGCTGCTCAACTTTTGCATCAAGTCTTCTAAGAATAACAGCATAAACATACTGTAATATTAATACAAAATAAGTAGTCAGTGTTTTCAAAATTAGTGTGCTCTTAAACTCCTTAAGAACTAATAATAAAGAATATTACCTAATAAAGAATATTATTTTCATTTATTTTTATGAATATATGTAGTGTAGAATTTTAAAAATCAGATACCAATTATGTGAGGAAATCTTTTAAATGCACTTTTGACTTAAAAGGAATTGTTTTCTGTGTGCTTAGGAAAACCTTAAGGTAGGAAACGGGCAATCAAACCCTGCTCGTTACCATAAATAGCTAACCTGGTTACGTTCCTCATGGCAAATCAGAAGCCTCATCTGCAAATTACAGGGTTCTAACAGTAAACACAGGCAGAGATATTGCAATCACTTTGACGAGTGAAAGGGCAATTGTAGTTAAAATGATACTTTATTAGTATATTCTTTTGCATGGCCGTGTAATCTGGTAACATTCATCCATAGTCTGGCCGCAGCCATTTCTACAGCTGTGTAACTGTCTCCGTTCTGGTTCCGTACTGCCACTTAATCAGATCTGCTGGAGGTTTTCACCATTTCAGTGGAGTTTTACAGTGATTAAAAACAGACCAAAAATTTTTCAGACATTTTTAACAAAGAACACAATGAAAGGCGTTCTTTTTGGTGAAGCAGAAGTGGTCCTAATATTGCGTTTTTGTTAGTGCTGCACCGACTAAAGCCACACAGCTTCTTCCTAGCCAAAATGGCACAAAGACGTGTCTTTGAAATCCAACTGTAGATGGGACTACTGGGGAACTGAACTAATAATAAAAAAAAAGCAAAATGATTGGAAAAAGACTCTTGGAGATTCTGTTAAGTGTGAGGCAGAGGGCTGACCATGGTTCCCTTCCTTCAATCACAGTATTTTTTACTGAATTATGAGGGATGGAAGAGATTTCTTGTGAAACCATTCTGTTCAGAGCTTGTCTGCAGCTCATATGCTTGTTCTGTGGTAATACCAAGTAAAGAACTCTGAGATTATAAAATTCGTATAACTCCGCCTGTAAATACAATATTCATCTCTGTCCAGGTAGTCTTCAATAGAACCGTGCTTTAAGTTAGAAGATGATTAAATATTTTTCTTCCTTTAATTTTTTAGCAGTTACCTGCAGACAAGCGTGCATCCTCTGACCTTAGTATTGCCAGCTCTGAAGAGGATAAACTTTCACAGAATGCCTCTGTTCTGGAATCTCTTTCTGAGAAAACAGAAAGTAATGCAATTGAGGACAAAGCCAGCACTGTATTTCCGGATGACAAAACAACTGGAGATGAATCTGAGGACATTAAATTTAGGAAAACAGCTGATAACATTTGTGATACTGCTGCTGATGGTACGAAAGTGCAGAATGGCTCTGTGCCAACTGGTGAAGATGACAAAGGGAAAATATTGTCAGCTGAGAAGACTAGAGAAAGCCTGGAAGAAGCACATGAAGATACGGAACCCCAGAGAGGAGGGAAAGAACTTGATGCTGTAACAAAATCAGAAATAAAAGATGAACCCAACCTAAAAATAGAGAAAGAAAATGACATGGGAAATGAACAGACAGAAGATAATACACCGAAAATAGTACCTACAGCTGAAACTAGTACAGAAACTGAAGAAACCATTTCTAAGGAGACTCGTGAAAAAGAAGAGAAGGAAAACAGAACAGATGTCTCGGAAAGCAAGGAAGAAAAGGTCCCTGCAGAAAATACTACAGAGCAAAAGAAAGATAAAGATGAAGGTCAGAAAGAGGTAATAGACACCACTGCAGAAACTCCACCCAATGCTGCAGATAAAATGGCTGATGAAGAAAAGGAACTAATAAAGCATGGAATTGACAACGTTAAGGAGATAGGTGATATTGCTGAAACACGGATCAGTGATGGGGATAAAATGCCTGAGACTGAGGATAAGCCAGTGGAAAGTCAGGCTAAGCAGGTCCATGAGATAATCAGCTCTGAGGGAACTCTATCGGAAAGCCAAGATAAAGTGATCAAAGTAGACAAGAAACCGGCAGAAAGTGAAAACGAGGATATTTGTAATATAAGCAGTGTGGAGGAAACAGAGATCGAAGACCGTGGAAAAGATGACATAGACCAGAAGGCAATACAGAGCAAACCTGAGGATATTTTAAATAAAGTGGTGGATAAGCTGACTGACATGGACCAAAATGCAGAAGGGCACAGACCTGAGAATATCCAGGAAAACAATATCCAGGTAGACAAAGAACATGTGGAAGTTACTTCTGATGAAATAACGAAGAATAAGCTTCAAGATACTGCTGGTGAACAAGCCGATGACTCTGAGGTGGCTCCGGTCCCCAGTATTAGTATTAGCACTGAAGAAAATGAGAGAGTCAAAACAGATAATCAAGACAACACTGAAACTTTACAGCAGCTGGAATCAGAGAATCTGAAGGAAAACGATGCAGATTCGGGCACTGGTTCTACAGCTGACAATAGCAGCATTGATTTGAACTTGTCAATTTCTAGTTTCCTTAGTAAAAACAAAGAGACGGGATCGATATCTTTACAGGTAAGTATAAGCAATAATATATTTTCATATAAAATCCAGTGTGAGCGTGAGCCTAAAATTATCTCCGAGTTCGACCTTTGCAATGAAGAACATTTATTGAGTGAGAAATTAGTAAGAGAGTGTGGAATACAAAACTTTGTTGAAACCACAGTATTCTGAATTGCACGCTCTAACGCTGTCTGGATTTCGTGCAGTTATGCAGCAAAGCTGGAAGCTACGGCCCTGCTGATTTTTTTCCTGACTTTGTTACATAATTGTACTTTAACAATGGGGACTAGCGTGTAACAAGAAGTCTGACAATATTAGAGGTGAAGATTGGCGGATGGTTGTAGTTCATAGCTGATACTCAAGAAGACCAGTTCAGTGCCTTACTCTGCACAGAATCCCTGTTTAACAGGACAGATCTCTTAAAACATCTCATCTTATGTTGAATTCCTGTCGCTTCCATCTTCTGTCTCTCTGTTTAGATTCAGAAGCTCTAAGGCAGATGGTCTCTCCAGTTTGTTTATTCCGAACACTGTACTCCTCTGGCTGTGCTATATCAGTGCGATCGTGCCAGTACAAATGAGCTTCTGAACTTCATTTATATCTTTACACTAACATGGTTGTAGCCCTACTAGGATAGTAACTGCGTAACCAGGGGGTTGAAGAAAAAAACCAAACACAGCGCCAAAAAACTCACCCAAATAAAAATCACGACTTGGCATAGGTGTGCCGAGCATGGCTTCAGGATGTTTGCAGCAGCCCTGGCACAGTGGAGACAGTTTCCGCCGGGGTCTCTCTTCTCTTGCGATGAAACAATAGCAGCTCTGAGAAGTGAGATTGCTCCAGTTCTGTCGGCAAGATCGTCACATGGTTTTTGATTAATATACGTGACTAAAAAAAATAAACTCGGTTGTTTAATTTATTTCCAAAGCAGAAGTAAGTAGGTGAGTAAATTACTGTTCTGTTCCAGTACTGTTTTTTGGAATTAGATATCTTTTTTTGGTGACTGGTAAAATTATGGTCAAAAGCAAACAGTAACCACAACTGTCTTCAGCTCTTGAAAATAAAACTGCATCAGTTCTGTTCAGGGTTTAATCTATTTTTTTTTCTACTTCTGGCAATTTAGATGATTTATAATTACAGTTTTCCTTTGCTGACTAGAGAAAGTTTCATTACGTTAGAATTTTTCAAGTTCTCACTTGACTGGTGAGGTACCTGATAAGCGAGAAGAACTCCTAATTGCTATATGGTAGGCCTTCATGGAAATATTTGAATTTAATATTAAGAAAAAAGAGGAAAATAAGTACAGAATAACTCTACCAATGCTTTATTCAGGAAACTAGAAGACAGAAAAAGACTTTAAAGAAAACTCGGAAGTTTGTTGTTGATGGAGTAGAAGTGAGCGTAACCACATCAAAAATAGTTACTGAAAATGACTCGAAAAGTGAAGAAATGCGATTTCTACGGTAAGTGTTTCTAAAAGTAAAATTTACAAGAGGTTAGCAGCTAATTCTTTTATCTTTGCATGAAAGGAGGAGGCTAATGATCTTATTTCTGTAATACTTGGTGATTAATTTCAATTCTGTTAGTGGAAAGTAATGCAAACTGTTTCTTAATAAGACAATCAATTCAAAACCAATTTTACTGGACAGAAGTTGTAGATGCTTTTTTCATCTTTTGTAATTTTCCACTTCTTTTGTTTTCCTATCAATATTAGACGTCAGGAGCTAAGAGAGCTGAGGCTTCTTCAGAAAGAGGAGCAGAGAGCCCAACAGCAACTCAGTAATAAGCTTTTGCAGCAGCGAGAACAGATGTACAGGCGTTTTGAACAAGAAATGACAGTGAGTTTCTGGATTTTGGTGCTCTTGAAATGTGACTTCTTGACGGAGTAGGCAGAATACTGCTGGCAGCAATCAGGTGTTTCCTGCTCTGATGGCTATAGCTTAGTTTTCATTCCAGCTAATGAATGGCCCTGTTTTCCCTTGCGCGGTGCCCAGCTTGTATGCTAGAACTGACCTGCCAGAACAGTTCCTCACGGCCATCCTCTGCTGTGGTACAGCACTTCACTGAACAGATTTTAGTTTTCTAAAAAAAGATGCCAAATTGTATTTACAGAGTAAAAAGCGACAATATGATCAAGAAATAGAAAATCTGGAAAAACAGCAGAAACAGACAATAGAGCGCTTGGAACAGGAGCACACAAATCGGTTACGAGATGAAGCAAAACGCATCAAAGCAGAACAGGAGAAGGAATTGTCCAAATTCCAGAACATGCTGAAGAACAAAAAAAAAGAGGTAAGAGACAATGATGATAATACAGAAAATAAGGAGTGTGGGTGTAGCAAACGGTTGAGATTAGATCTCCCAGAAGCCGTGTCAGCCCCGTGTGCTGTACCGAGTTGTGGAAGGGTTACTAGCAGTCAGTATTATTTCTTTCATTTTGCTGCCTAAAGTGAAATACAAACAGCTAACAGGAAGATTTAGGTATCGACTCGATCTAGAAAACATCACCAAATTACAAGACTTCATTTTTCACAGTGTCTTTAATAAAATAGTTTTTCTGAAATATTAAATCAAGAAGTATTTTCTCAAAGATTGTGAAAAATACTTCAGATTTCTACTTTAAACAAATCCAGCTATAGCTACTTGGTAAATACTTATCAAATTAGAATGACAAAGGAAAGAATATGGTCTTGATTACTACCAAGAACCACTTAAATTCCAGAGATGGGGTTTTTTTGGTTAATTTGTTAGATTTTTATTGAATGTGTGCTGCTGTTGTTTAGAATTCCTTTATATGAAATGACAGCAGTGATATGGATTTAGTTTAACTCAAAAAGGAAAGCCAGGACAGAAAAGTCTGGATAACCTAAAATCTTGTGCAGCTGATTTCATAGGTGTCATACAGCTAAGGCAAAATGGATGACATTAGACACTGACACCTTACGCCATTGATTTGCTTGCATTAGAGTAAGAGAAGGTGATGGGTTTCGATACAGATTTTGCATCTTAAAAGCTGTTTTATTTCATTTTCAGATGAGTCGCGTAGTGCTCGTTCGTATATAAACGGCTCTAGCGTTTGTTCTGATAGTTACCAGACTCGGAGATTTCGTGACAAATCCATACTGTCCATGCTTTTGCATAGAGTGATCCTGTAGTACAAAAGTGCATTAAAAAATGTCAGTTGTATTTGGTTTGAACCATATGCTCATATGTAAATAACGATTTTTATTCTTTTGCGGTGCCTCTTGCATTTTTGAGCTCTCTCTATTTACTGGTGATTGGGTCCTACATGGGAAAGCGGGAAGAATTTTACGTGTTGCTCTGAGCTCAAAGCAGTTCTTTCATGGAAACAGGAATAGCATGTGGTGATTTGGACTCTGTTTTCTGATTATGCTTCCACTATCAAACAAACAGGCGTTTGTCTTTGGGTGCACAGTTTTGTATTTAAAGCTTAAGACGACAATTTGAAGGAAAATGCAGCTGGTGCTCTAAAACTACCCATGCTATATCAGAGTGTGCAATGTTACATTTTTATAATTCTTAAAAATAAATAAAACACATCAGAAAATTAACAGATTAATAGTTGATTTAGCCAGGTTATATTTAGAATCTTTCTACTAATCTAGTCTAATTCACCTTGGACTGAAACATGTTCCATTCCAGCATACATGTCATGAAAAGTTTCTTGAAAACGTACTTAGTTATTAATGAGTTTTGCTTTTAAATTCTTCAGAACCAGACACTTAGAACCACCTAATATTTTGTTTGTAGATTATTCTAAAGACATAACCCGTGTAGATGCCATTTACTGTTGGAGACACTAATAATGGCATCTTACAAATTCATGTTTGAGACAGCGTCAGAAGTAGCTGGTTTTCAGTGGAAGTTGTTTTAAACTTCCAACCATTTTTCACAGCTTTTCCTTGAGATCAACATACTCTGTAGTCCTTTTGCCATAGTGCTTCAAGAAAATACCACTCGCGCAGGTGGTGGTTTTCTTAAGCGTCAACTATTGTGGCCGCTGCATGAAATGGCGAGCAAGAGGTGGCCGTTTCTGAGAGCGCTGGGCAGCACTTGCACGCAAAGAGAGGCTGGCACGTTCCTCCTTTCACGTAACGCACGCGCTGTCCCTTCTCTGCTCCTTGCGCTCTTTTCACCGAACTAACACCCCTGCCGCTGCAGTGATGCACGCTTCCCAGTACCTCTAGTGCTTGACCTGCATGTCCTATGTTCACAGTAATGCTCGCTGTGGAGAAAAAGTGTTCTTTTTGCCACCTTCTGCATGCTTATATACACTGTAGGTTTTGTGTGAAGTGGAGAAAGCACCAAAAGAGCTGAGAAAAGAGCTCATGAAACGCAAGAAAGAGGAGCTTGCACAAAGCCAGCATGCTCAGGTAACAACAGCAGCTTCAAGCTACTAAAATACAAAAGGCAGCAGTATTCACACGGCTTGATGATTTCACTTCTTGTTGTTGTTGAGTGAATATGGAACTTAACTCAAACTAACCCTGCGTACTGCTCTCTCTCTTCAAGTACTCCCGTATCACATCCCGTAGAGTGTACTGTGTAGACACGTAGCAGCAGCCTTTTCCAGGTTTGTGCTGTGAAGTGTAGTATTTTGTATGCTGTACTGAAAAAGAATGGTATTTTCCTTCTGCACATTTATTTACAGTGCTTTTATGAGTGGTAAGTACCCCATAGGTCCATCAAATTATAATAAAGGTTATGGTCAGAACTAAGTTTTGAGCAGTATAAGCGCAGGGAGGAAAACGTACGTAATATGTAAGTGTGAGGCATCTTGTTCATAGAAGCGGAACAGATGAGGTAAAATGAAGTTATTTAAATGTCAAAGGGTAGGTGTAGGAAAGCTTTACAAGACGTCATAGATAATTTCACGCCTTCAGACTTGCTACTTTTATATGACCCAGCTAGAAAGGGGGCTAGAATTTTGGAAAAATACTGGCTTTGTGATGGCCACAGCTTGTACAGAGTGAGTTTGCACCACAGCAGAGCAGGCTTGTTTTGAGTAACTTAAAGATGGAATGTTTGTGTGAGTGGCCTAGCAGAAAATAGCAGCAACTTTATTTGATCAGGTGTCTAATGGAGGAGGGGATTTCCCAGGATAGAATGTGACTTGAGTTGCAGCACGTGTCTCTGCACTTTTTAAGGAAACAATTAAAAACCTACATTTTCATAGTGTTTGTAGTGACTTTGTTTCCTTTGCTTGTTTCAATTTGTTCACGTGAGCAGGGTGGAAGACAGTTTCAAAGGTGAAATATCCTTACTTGCAATGATAAGTACTAGACAAGGTGCAGATGTTTAGTTGTAGAGTATCTAGAACTTCTGGCAGTGACTACTTTTGCGTGATTAGCCTTGACGTTTTAAATGTATATTACTAACATACAGCAGATCTCGTTTCTTCTTTTTTTTTTTAAGAACAGAAATATATTTCGTTATATTCTGACATAGGAAGTACATTGTGTCCCGCAGGGTGTTGCTCAGGTTATGATTCAGTCTTTTCAGTTGTCTTCATGTACACTTTTCAACGCACAAATGCAGGATGTAAGTTGTGAAACGCAAAGCAACAAAAGTTTTATTTCCCTGATTTTCCAGATGTGTGTTTTCTCTTCTCCTTCTGCTCATATGTGCTGATCAATGTCACTGCTGTCTCCAAACTAGTTTGCATAAATATGTGTAATTATGCACTATTCATAGTAAAAAGATCAAAATTATCAGTAGTTATTAACTCTGGGGAAGACACTGAAGTTTCACACAAATGCAGCATGGTACTGTGTTCTCTGGTGTTTTGGTTGTTCAGCACATGTGAGAAACAATGTGTGACTTCTGTGCTGTGTGTGCAGTGAAACCATGTATTTTAAAGATATCTGAGTTTATTTTAAGATACTTTTTGGGCAAAACCAAGGGATAATTTTAAAAAGGCAGACTGCCTTGCACTGTCTGCCTTTTAACCACCAAACGTGTTCTTTAGTAAAGTCTGTGGCCTTTATTGTGTGTGACACTTGAGTAGACGTGGGAACTAGAAGGGCCAAAGGATTTTCCGAGATTGCCTGGTTTATCTTTTGGTGCCAGCAATTATAAATCTTCTTAAGATTTACCATGCAGAAAGAGCAACAATGATACTTAAATGATTGAGTAAAGCTCAAGCATAATTGCTTTTTGACCATGACTACTCTAGAGCAGCTTTCCCCCCACTCCCTCCAAATGAAAAAAATTCCTGACAAATTAAACACCGTCTTAATTATGTGTCTGCACCTTCAGAATAATCAACTTGGAGCTTTCCTATCCTTTTCATCTGGAAAGGGGATCAGAACAGTATTTTCATCAGTCTGTGTATTTGATGAGGTATATCTGACTTAATTTACAGACATGGCCTTCCCGTTCCTTTTGTACCCTCACATCTGCCACTGTCAGAACTGCTGTCCACTGGGAGAGATGAAAGCCTCATCTATGAATAACTTTCTGTGAAGATGGAAACCAGGATTCTCCTGGTCATAATAAAAAACACTTTTAATGAACATTTAATTCTGTATGCTGCTGACAACTCTTTTAGCAAGTAGCACAGGTTCAGTAAAAAAATATAAACGCATAGCTCAGGGGACCCTTCCACTGATCATCTGTAGCCCAGTACTGTTTTCCTGCCTTATCCCATCTCCCTTCCGATAGACCATCTTTAACATTGCTTTGTTACATGTAACAGCAAATGCTTCAGCTGCCCACCTTGGCTCTGATAGGACACTGCCATCATCCTTCCTTTTGACCATTACATCATGGTAGAAACATCTGCTTTAATTTCTTGTTCCTAAAGAGTGCGTGTGTGCATGCTTGCATGCTTATAGATGTGTTGTCTTGGGGTTTTGGGGGTTTTTGGTAGTTGCTGAGAAGAAAGGCAGCAGTATGGTCTTGGTGCATGGGAGGGGGATTCCTACTGCTTTCTGCTTTTCATAACGTGATGCAATGGAGTGATACACCCTGGATGATGGGAAGATGCGGGTGATGTGGGGACTGCATCAGGCAGACTTTGCGAGGAGCCAGCTCAGCTCAGCTCAGCTCAGGGGTGACAAGCCTGCAAGTCCTGCAGAATGCAGTTCCTGCAAAAGCCGTTGGGTGTCTTCGTAGCAGTCTTGCACAGCTCCCAATCTCAGTATCTTTGTGTTTGTGACCAGACAAACCACTCAAGATTGAGAAACAAATCTGAAACCTAGCTGTGTAAATAAATAGATTTTAACTAATTATCCAAAGCAAAATAACCATACACACTTTTATTTTCTTATATCCGTGAGTAATTAGCCCTTGGTATGATGAGATCAGCTTTGTATTTATCGTTGCTAGCTTTGAACCTGCAGCTTGTTTTGAGGAGGGACAAGAGATGTAATGAGTTGCAGATTGCTGAGTAGTTTATTGCCTTCGGTCTTGTTTCTGAAGGTATTATTTAAACATTAAATATGCTCTCACCTACTCTCTACATAGAACATACAAGAGATGCATAATTTTATACCCGAGGCATGTTTGTTCAAATTTTCATAGATCTATTTGTTTTCATGTGTAGCTAATGCTGAGAGAACTGGGAGTTTCATTAAAATGTAATGTGGTTAGAAGAATGCAATTTAATTTACTTCTGTTGGTTTTTACCAGGAGCAGGAATTTGTGCAGAAGCAGCAACAAGAACTGGATGCATCTCTGAAGAAAATTATTCAGCAGCAGAAGACAGAACTAGCCACTATTGAACGAGATTGTCTCAACAACAAACAGCAACTCATGAGAGGTATCCAGCATCAGATTCCCCCTTTGGAAACAGACGTTTGTGTCGTATTTTAATAAAACAATAGTCTGTCTTAAACTTCTGAAATCAAAGACCTTCCTGACTAATCTAGAACTGCAATAAAAACGTGCTATGGAATAGCATTGTTCTTAAAACGCACTTGTAGGCTGCTTCTAAACATACATTAGTGGGTAGAGTTATAAGTATTGTACTGTACTTTCTGAACCAACCTTCCTCTTTTTTCCAGCTCGTGAAGCTGCAATCTGGGAGCTGGAAGAGCGACATCTACAAGAGAAGCACCAGCTCCTCAAACAGCAACTCAAAGATCAGTACTTCATGCAGAGACACCAGCTGCTCAAGAGGCATGAGAAGGTTGGTGCTGACTTTGACACTTCCTTTTGTGTGTTATAGTATCCGGTTTGTTTATCAAGTAGTCTTATGATCTCTACTGGTAGCTGTTTGATTGCACAGACAAGAACCACACCGGTATTTTGAAGCTGTGTATGTTCTGTTGAAATAAAACATTCTTAATTGTCTTACTGGAACATACTGCCAAGGTATTAAAGTATAAGTGGTCATATTTTTCTCTTCTGATTCTTAAAAAAAAACCAAGAACCACAACATCAATCTTTTTCTATTAAAAATATCAAATTCTACTTATACACCAAAACCAGCTTTGGCTTGTGTTTAAATAAACCTACTCATTAGTAAATCATCCTGGAATGAAACGAGCAGAATGAACTGGATTAGCTTTTGGGCAAGTAGCTGACAACTGTCTCTTCATAGCTAAATCCTATAAAAGTGCAGAAGACAACAGTTACTTTCCACAAGGCGTTTTGGGTTTTGTAGCATGCACTAAGCAGAATAGTTCAATTTTTGAAAACACAAACCAAATAGAGAGTTATTACAGGGTCTCCTTGGTGACTGGAGCATGAGCAGCCTCCACGGAAGGTTTGTTTCTCTATGGTTTGGTTTATCCTGTAACGGCTGCTGCTTTCAGCAGCTTTTGCAACAAACTGACCCTTTACAGCTGCAGTAGTGGGAGTTCAGTTCCACAAGTTTCTCCCTTTGAATAACATGGATGTTTTAAAATGCAATTCAAGAGTTGAACAACCACTGGTAAAATATGTGTGTATTCATTATTCATATTCATTAGAGAATTCCATCTGGGTTGGGCATGATGCAGAGCTCTGTGGAATAAGTGGAAGACCCCTTCCTGCCCATTGATATCACTAGGACTGGGTCTGGTTTCTGTTGAAAGAAGCTGACTCAAACAGCATGCTTATTGGTGAAATGAGATGCAGATATTCTAACATAATAGTCGCTCTGTAACATCTCCGTACGGTTAACGTTTTAGGAGACAGAACAAATGCAGAGATACAATCAACGCCTTATCGAGGAGTTAAAGAACAAGCAAACTCAGGAAAGAGCGAGACTGCCTAAAATCCAGCGAAGTGAAGCAAAGACTCGAATGGCTATGTTTAAGAAAAGTTTAAGAATCAATTCATTAGCCTCTCCAGACCAAGATCGTGAAAAAATTAAGCAGGTAATTAATAAAACCAGTTTTAATAATTTACATGCTTAATGTGATGTAAATGTGAGGATGGGATAGGGCGCACTCTCAGAAAGTTCACAGGTGGTACAAAACTGGGCTGATGCACTGGATGAGGTCAAGGAAGTCATCCTTCCCCTCTGCACTGTTGAGACACTTCTCGAGTGTTGGGTCCAGTCCTGGGCTCCCCAGTACAAGACAGACATGGATTTACCGGAGCGAGTCCTGCGAAGGGCCTTGAAGATGACGGAGGGACTGGGGGTCTTGTTATAGGAGAAGAGGCTTAATACCTGGGACACGTCAGCCTGGTGAAGAGAAGGCTCAGGAGGATCTTATCCGTGTGTATAAGTACCCAGTGGGAGTGAGTAAAGAAGGTGGAGCCAGACTCTTCACAGGGGTGCCCAGTGGCAGGATGCGAGGCAGTGGGCACAATCCAAATACAGAAAATGCAACTTAAATGTAAGAAAACACATTTAGTGTGAGGATGGTCAGACACTGGGACAGGTTGCCTAGGAAGGTTGTGGAGATATTCACAACCCAACTGAACACATTCCTGCACAACCTGTCTAGTTGGCCCTAATCTGAGTAAGGGGGTTGATCTTCACAGGTCCCTTCCAACCTCAACTGTTCTGTGATTCTGTGAAATATTTTTAAGAACATTTGATTTTTGTGAGCTTTTAAACTAAAACTGTAGGTACTCACTTATTCTTCAAAAGGGAGTGTTGCAAAGAGGTTTAGAGATTTCCTCTGTACTGATGCACAAAAAAAACAAATCGTGGTTTCGTATGGTGAGCCCTGGAAGGATGAAAAACCTGGAAAATACAGTCTCCTGTAGCTGTATAACACCACCCTTAACAGACACGTGTAGCAATGCAGCTGTGTCACTTGGCTTCAGAGCGAGGTCATTTCAGGAGGCTGGAAGTGAAATGCTTGTGTTTTAAGGAAAAATTAGGCTGCAGACAGAGAAATGGAATGATAGCCAAAGCTGTGAGGGCATTCCCTTTGGAAGAATTTAAAAAAAGAAAGAATAAAGAAAATACAGTTATTGTTTAAATTTTAAAACCATTCTTTTCAGTTATGCTGTTACGTATGCGTTTTGTTACATACGGTTTTTGACTCATGTAAACTGTTTCTCTAAAAGCACCACATAAGCCATCTTTTTATTTTTAATTTTAGTTTGCTGTTCAAGAAGAAAAGAGACAGAAGAATGAGAGACTGGCTCAGCATCAGAAACACGAGAATCAGATGCGGGACCTTCAGCTGCAGTGTGAGGCAAACATCAGAGAACTGCATCAGCTACAGGTTAGAAACATGATATTAAACGAGCGTTTAGGAGGGAGACCGGGTTAATAACGTCGCGGGCGAAGCAGAAGCATCTTTTCCTCCATTTTTACTGACTGGTGTAGATTTTTTCCGCCTTTGCTTTTGAAGGCCTGCAGTGTACTGTTTAACCAGATTCATATGCTTCCATTAATTACTGAGAAATCATTTTACATGCAAGAAGAGCATCAACCAGAAGCAGGTGATCACTTCTAGAATATCTATCAAGTTCCCAGTGCTATTTTCGGTAGGCAAGGTTTCCTTTTAACCTGATTTTGCTGAAATACCGTGAATCAGAACAGAGGTAGGCAGCATCAGGCGTTACCCATGAGACATCCGTAGCTTTACACGGAGTGAGGCGCTTTCTAGAAGCGCAGGCTGCTGTGCGTACTTGAGCTGCTGGAAGGTACTTAGAAGGAATTCTCTGCTTGCATAAGGAACTCTATTCTGTCCCTTCTGGTACGCATTTTGTAAAAGTTGCTGCTGTATATGAGAGGCCAGATCTCCTTTGCCACTAAATCTGCTTTTCGCTGTTTCAGGGACACAAGGGAGTTTTAAAGCATTAAATGATCACCTGCTGATAACCTTTGTGTAGAGAAATCTTCCAATGACCAATGAAGCTGCTTCTACTGTATTCACTTTCTTACATCTTGCGAAAACAGTCCCTGACTGTGCCACTAATACGGCTCAGTAAATCCCCCAGTACCGTGGGAGACTTGTGAGACTTTCAGCTCAAGTAAAATTGAGCAGATTAGGGCTCCGCCGAGCTTCACTGAGAAAAATTTGCCCCTAGCTGCACTCTGGTCTGCCAAGTGGTTGTCGTTTTTGCTCCTGTGGTTTTGTGCTCTGTGTCAGGCCCCGTTGGGACTGGAACCCTAGAAAGAACAACATGGGGTTTAGTGACTGCCATTGCCAACTGCTCTTAAAAATCAAAGATTTGGTGTCGCTGAATACTTAGGTTTTTTTCTTATCATGCTTCAAAAGTCCTCTGAAAGTTAGGCAGGTGCATGTGTACCTTACACTCAGAGGAACGTGAAGCTGATGTGTGGTTTGATTGTCCTTTGCCTTTTTATAGGGCGATTCTGAGGCTGCTTCTGCAAGCAAATTTCTCTCCTGTCTAAGCCCTGTTAGTCAGCTCCTTGGCACCAAGAGCTGAAATATTTCCAAAAACTTACCTCCTTTCAGTGTAATTTATTTTAATATATGACACAAACTGTCTTTAAAAAGCAAAGCAGAAATGCTGTATGACCTTGAAAAGCATTATTAGGCAGTTAAACACTTTTGAGTAGCACTGTCAGCTGCTGTCGTAGTGATACTCAACAGTATATTTGGATTTACAAGTATTTCTTATCTCAATTGGTTCTGATGGCAAGATCAGCTTTTGATAATGCAGCCTCGTAACATACTTTTATCTTGTAATTATTCACGTCACTATTTACACGGAATAAGCTAATTAAAAAGAATTAGGACAACATATGTCACTGTACAAATGTTGAGTTGCCTAATCTGAATTAGTTTTACATAAGGATTATCTTTACCTTGTCTTAAGAATGAGAAATGCCATCTACTGGTCGAGCATGAGACTCAGAAGCTAAAAGAGCTGGACGAAGAGCACAGCCAAGAACTGAAGGAATGGAGAGAGAAATTGAGACCAAGAAAAAAGGTAAATTGGAGCAGTGTATGAATCAGAAAATAATCACGAGTTGGATCTAGCCAATACAGACAATACAAAAAGTATCCCAGAGGAGGAGAATCACGCTACTGTACATAACTACTATAGGTCACCGAATAATAAAAGATGCTATTAAAAATGGGCAAAAGCTGAGCAAAGGACATGTGCAACAAAAAAAGCTTGCGTGTTGTCAGCCTCTTCCTGTATTCCTCTCTCAGGGATTGTGTGCATGTTTGCATGTAAAACTTCGTAGCTGGAGGTAAATGTGATTTTAGGAATGTATTTCAGAAGCCAGTAGGTTACTATGAAAATGGAGTGCTAAATAACAAACAGAGGGTGGTGGAGTTGGTTCTGGGTTTTACATTTTGTTTTAAAATGGAAAGTACTAGATTTTCAGACAGTTCAGAGAGTATCCTACAGGCAGATGATGTTATTAGCTTGCTGGGTCTTGGTTGTCTTGCAGTTTTATAACTGGTAGGTGATTTTTTTTTTTTGTGATGGTGTGTGAAGTTACGATCTTACATCAGACAGTGTGTCACCAGTATAATAGGTTTCTTGTACTTTGCCTTGTAATCCTGTGACAATCTGATTTGGGTTTTAGACGCTGGAAGAAGAATTTGCCAGAAAACTGCAGGAACAGGAAGTTTTCTTTAAAATGACTGGAGAATCTGAATGCCTTAACCCTTCAACACAAAGCCGGATTTCCAAATTCTATCCAATCCCCAGCCTTCACTCCACTGGGTCGTAACTCTGGGAACTGCTGTAGGTTTTTTCATATTTGGAATTCTCCATCCTCATTGTCTAACCTGACTTCATCTTTGGTGTACATCAAAGGACTCAGCGCATTTTGTTTTCAGTGGAGACAATCAGTGTCATGATTGGTTTCTTTACGTCTCAAAACAGAAGAAAAGAAAAAAGGTGTTGGTGTATAATGGCAATGTTATGTCCTTCAGGTGTTTCCAGAATAAGTGGGGCTTTTATCTCGGTCCCAAAAGTATGTTATCTATGGTTTTGACTTCAAGCCTAAAATATTAATATACTCTTTCTGATCACAAAAAAAAGATTTCTCATGCGAACATTTAAACGGTGTAATATTAGTTCTGCTACTGAATTCTTAAGTGTCTGATTTCTCCACGAGAGAATTCCACGACTGAAACTGCCATGCGGTTTGAAATTTTATAATGTTGAGCAGTGTCTTCGTAGCAAGGACTGAAACTAATTACTCAGAACATGCCAATAATCAGGAAAATAAACCCTTTATGTTTAAACACGATTGGTAAAAGGAAAAGCCACTACAACTTCTTTAAAAAGAAACCTCTGGCATAAATTAAACTGAGCTGATCTCCATTACGCATTTTGTCCATTAGTTCCATACTCACATGGGGTGCTAGTTTAATTAATACAGTGCCTGAAACACTTAGATATGTTAATCCTGGCAACAGGATAGTGGTTTGTCATTTAAAAAAAACAAAACAAAACTCCTGAGCATTGTTGTTACTGTACAAAACAGAAGATTTCTTGCTGCTACTGCCATTTTTGTTGTAAATCCTCACCCTAAAATATTTTGCACTAAAATATGTAAAGGTGAAAGAAATGCTAACTTTAAAATGCACAGTTTATTATTTTCCTTAGCTATTACAGGTGGTTAGTTCTGCAAACTGAAGAACTGTAGAATGTATTTTTTAGAAAGCGGTGTGCAAAGTGCACGTGGTTTCTCTGACTGTACCTGAAATGGGTAGAGCCATTTTTCTGTTCTTACCAAAGCCTGTTCACTTAAACTCCATCAGAAAAGTGGAGGTGGATGGTCATATTTATAAATAACCATGGCTAAAGTCTGCTTTGATTAGAAGTGTTAGATTTGATTTTTTTTTTATATTTTAGTCATTTTATTTTATAGAAAGATTTAAGTTAAATATATAGACAAACTACTTTATGGGTTTTTTGCTTTCGTGATGCCACATAGTAGCTTAGGCAGTTTTTTTTTTTCAAGTTCGTAGATGTACAATAAGTTATTTACCTGACTGATCTGCAGTGGAAAAAATCTGAGATGTTTCTCATATAGGTGGTAGGGAATTACAGCTGTATTAGGTCACTCTTGCTGCACGCCTTTCGGGGTTAGAGTTTGAGTCATATCAGGACGGTGTTACAAGCTGTGCTTTCGTAAGCTGGAGTTCAGTTTGTAAGATAGTATTTGCTTTCTGTCATTTGAGGCCTGATTTTCGAGTCTCTTTGGGCATCAACTGTAAACGTTTTGTTTTGCTAGCTTGCATTAGATGGGCGACTGGTGAACATCACATGATGTTCATTTCATGGGAACAGTATTGATGCATGGGAATGAACTCAAAAATTAACATAGGACTTCAATCGGACATGGTTGAAATCTTGGATGCTGAAATCCTTGGACGTTGAACTGCTACCTTCTCAATGAAGACACTTAAAATTTACAGCACAGTAAAAAAAATTGGAAAATGCATGTTTTAATTTAAATTTTGTAACATTTTGATAGCGTAATTACTTTAATAGCTAGCCTTAATTCCTGGCGTTTTATTATCTAAATGTGTATTGTGTACTGTTGTAAATTCACGTACCATATCTCTAGAATGTTATCTGTTGCTAAATGCAAAGTTCTTTAAATTGTTTATTTAGTAGCGTGAAAAATGTCTTTGAAGGCCTTTGACTTTTTAAGCTCCACCATCATAAATTGGCTGTTACCAAAACGACATTAAATAACCTTCATCTCTGTATTTAACAGAGTTTGTTTGCAATTTCATATGAAGTAGGCTCAGTGTTTTACTTGGGAGTAGACAGGGCAGGCAGATTTCCCCTTTGGATTATCTCCACCTTCATCCACATTAAATCCTCAGAGGGAAATGTTCATCTTCTCCTTACATTTTTGGCAGTTTCAGTGATAACGCACTAATATATAGTGGCATAGTGCTTACCTCTGTCTAAATCTTTTAAGTGTTTTGTTCGAAGCTCCGTTTCACACAAGTCCCTGCGACCTGATCTCACTGTAAATTGTACAAATACGTAACTGAGTTCTGTGATGGCGAGAGGGATGGAACGTAGCGACTGCAGCCGTAGTGGGGGCTTGGTCGGGTCTCCAGGTGCGGAGCACTGTCAAGCAGTTGCAGCCTTGTGACTGTGCTGAGAATTGACATCATGCATGAAAATACGGTTTTCTGAGGGATAAGGGGAACTAGCGTGGGTACTTACACATTTAGCCTGATAAAGTTGGCTTTAAGTATTGCAGAACATGGAAGAGGTGTACAATATTGTATCGGTGTCAGAAAATGCAATTCAAGTGAATTTAGTCTCACACAGGCCTGGAAGAGATCTCCTGAGAGAGAAAATCCAATCTCTCTACTACCACGTCACACCCCTTTAATAAATCTTAGCAGCTCCATCTCCAAGGTTGTTTTGGCTAAGGAAAATACACCCAACTGTGTGCTTTCTTACTGAGTGTTTGGCAGATCTCGTTTTCTCCACGTGCCCTTCAAAAGATGACCACAAATCAGTATTTGCTCACCTTTGTGTTTTACTACGTTGTAAATACTGTCCACAGAAGATGAACAAAGGCAATAAAATGCATGAACTGCAGTGCAATATCTTGGTTGTCCTCTTGTATTTACAACCCATTTCACAAAAAACCCTGCCTGCAGGCCCACGGCCTCCGAGAGATTCGGACCTCACAACTGGTTCTTCTTGAGCTCTGAGCAGATTTTGGCATCTGCTAAGTCAGCTTTCCTGGGCCAGGGCCTTGTAAGCACCAGAGCCGGTGGCTCTCCTCGCATCCCAACAGTTACTAGAACTCAGCTATCCACAGGATCTGGTAGTCCTCTGCTAGTGCAGCACTGCCAGTAGCCCAGGGAGGTCTGTGGCTAACCAACCCTCAGGTGGTCTTGCTGCCCCTTTTCTTAGGAGATTCTGCATCTTGAATAAATGCTGCCTCTCACCTGTGTGGGGCTGTCTGAGGAGGGATTTCCAGCCATGGAGGAAGCAGGCTGTGCCTCAGCCCTGGCCTCCTGAAGTCCCAGGGGAACTTTGCTGTTTGCTGTGGTGAAAGGGAAATATTCCAGCATTTGTTCCTCCCTTGATTCCCACGAAACAAATTTGTTTCTTTTTCCAAGCACTCTGCTGTCTCTGCTGAATACATGAGAAGCATGAAAAGATATGATTTGAGGTTGTTATGTCTGTTAAGATAGACCTTGATCTATTAACACCTTCTGAAGGAAAACCTTTAGTTGAATTGGCACCTGAATTGGAATCCAGAGGTGGCAGCACTGCACTGTCCTGACCAGTGGCATTCATTGAAAGTGATTTTTCACATCGCTTTTAAAATACTGATACTCTTTCTGAGCTGCATCCTCTTTTTCCAGACAATGTTTTAAGCTAATGTCCTTTTAAAATTACCCGAATAGGTGTTCAATATCTAATCCATCACATGGTTTAAAAAATTATTCTTTTGTCCCAGAGGACTTTCTCTATTGTAACTCTATGCTACTGATTTTTTTTTCTTAATAAATAGGAAACTTAGCACCTTAACTAAGACAGAGCCGAGCCAAGCAGTAATGTGGTTACTTTCATCACAACACAATGTCTTTTTTGACGGCAATATCACATAGGAAGTTTAAGTTGATTCTTCACCTGAAACAATATCTGTCTTGCAAGTATTTCAAGGATGCTTTGGTATATGAAATTTTTTTATATTCAGGCACTTAAATCCACTTTTAGGTAGGGCCATTTTCAGAGCTTCTGTGTAGCTGCAGCTCCTGGGACCTCAGAAATGCTCATCTTTGCTGAAAACCAGGGAACAGACTTAAATGTGCAAATAAGCTCAATGATAGTTGCTTCCACTGAACTACTGCTTTTTGTTTAATTTGCCAAGGGGAAGCGAGGCAAGTTTTTGAGGACAGTGACTATATGGTCACTGGAAGAAAGGGCAGGGAGGAGTGTTTAGGATGCTCACTATGTAGATAACTTTCTGCTTTTAAGTTGCCATTTAGAATCTGGTCGCTTTTCTTCAAAATCTGTACTTCTGGATCTCAAAAACTTCCTTGCGTTGATGTGTCCACGCACATTTCCCATTCTCAGACTACTTCTGCCATCTTCACAGCAGATACGAAACAAGGTCAGAGAGAATTTACCTTCCTCGTTCACAGGCAAGCCAAGGCCAGGATGCCCTGTCACATTTCTCAGACTTGGAAAAGATGAGAGCAGATAAAGGGAAGGAGAAGACAAAAGAAACTTTGTAGTGTTTCTCTGTATTGCTTGCTGAGCTTTTAGTTGTTCTCCAGCCATCCCCTTTCTCTCACTTCAGTCCTCGTACTTTGTTTCTGTAGCTGCTTGTGGCATTAGGGCGGTCGGTGGTGCCAGAGAAAGAAGACAACATCTGGTATAAGAACATGCTCAAAACCCGCTCATGAATAACAAAGGGCTCATGTGCTTTCACTGTGTGCTGAAAGCAGGAGGGAGTCCCTGAGCCCAAAGATGCTCTACTTTTCCAAAACCTCTTCCACAATTACCAAGCCAAGTGATAAAATCTCTTTCTCACTGATTATCAATCCTAAAATTGTGGAAAGAACAGAAGCTAGAAAGGGATACTGAGTCAAATCTGCAATGTTGAACTGTCATACCCCTGTTTTCTGTGAGAAAGCCGAGCAAGGTGGTCCTCTGTGATAAAGCATCCACAGCTGAGGCATCTCCAACCCCGTGTTGTCCCAGCGGTTTGCTGAATGTTTTGTGTGAACTGCAAACCAAGTTATTTTTGCCTTACAGAAAGCAACCAAAAATCATGGGATGGATGAATAATTGGCTAAGGGTCTCTGTGTGTATAGCTTATGGAAGTAAACTTGCAGTAGCAGCCATACAACAGGTTTTGGGGTGGTTTTTTTTTTGGTCTTGTTTTTAAAAGTTACTTGATTTCATGGCTTTCTGTAGAATATTGTAATAATTCTGCTGTAAATACAATAAAATCACAGTTTGCTGACACAGCCTCGATTTTGTTCATGGAAAACTCTCATGAAATACAAGTGATCTGTGAGTGAACGGGGCAATTTAGAATTGTTAAAATAATGGAGCGTAAAAAGTACTTAAGGTTGTGCAGCGTGTGACCCCCTGACTGGAATAGCCTGGGGCGGCAGTGCAGGTTTAGCGCAAACCTAAAAGGATGCTCTTTTCAGTGAGTGCCCTGCCCTGTCAGTGGGAATTGGTAGTAGTGATGATCTACTTGAGGATATGGTTTAATGGGGATTAGGGATGGTTGGACTCGATGATCTCTAAGGTCTTTTCCAACCTAGAAATCTATGAATCTATGAATTCAGCTTGGGACTGTAGGAGCTCCTAGTTATGCCCCCAGTCCATGGGTCCCCCCTTGTGACAGCCACCCTTCCCACTCAGGCAGAGGTGAAGGAATGAGGCACCGCTGCCAAACAGCCATGGTCGGAGCATGGCGGGCTGGATGACAAATCAAATGAGCGGTTGTGGGGCCGTGGGGCCTCAGAGCACTCTTGGGTGCCCAACCCTGCCCTGTGACACAAACCCGCAAGCACGGTACGGTGCTCCCGAGTACTTTAGGGGTGGCTTCAGACAGAAGCACAGCTGCTGTGCTTAAACCTGACAACAAATGCTTTTGTTGTTGTTTTTAAGAGAGAATTAAAAGCAAATGTCTTGTCTCAGCAGAGCCAGGTGGGGAGTATACATCACCCAGAAGGACACAGGCTTTATTGGCAGACACTGCGAGGTGCTGATCAGGCTCCAAACGCTCCTGAGCAATAACGTGGGAGCAACACCAAAACTTCACATCAAGTAAAAACAGATGATGGGTGTTTAAACCTGAACTGAAAACAAGCAATTCAAATAAGTTTTTTTGCCATAAAAATGAGCCACTGACCTGCTTTGTCCAATACCTGCAACTAAAGTGGTACTTCAGAGTGTGCGTGCATGTGCATGTGGGTGTGCGTGGTCCCAGGAACACCATAAAGCTGATGACGGGTCACACACGCAGTGACCAGGCGCCGCACGAGCGGCTGCCAGCTGCCCTGGCTGCAGCCTGCACTGAAACACCAGCCTCAGCCATCCAACACTAAAATACTTGCACTCTGCGAGTACTGCCTCACTGCGAGGAAGATGATGATGGCTGCGGTGTGTAGAGGCTCCTGCTAATGTGGCCGGAAACTGCCAACACCTGCGAAGCAGCTCGGTGTCTGCTTGGGTCCCATACCAGTGATGCAAAACAAACCAGCCACCATCAGCCACCAAAACCACGAGGTATGTCTGCCCGTGGTCACAGTGACGCAGCGATCAGGAAACCTTGGGGTGAAAAACACGCTTTAATTGGGCTGTTTACATTAAAAAATTCTTTTTCCTCAATGTTTAAAAAAAAACAGAAAAAAATACAAAAATATTTTTAAAAAGAGCAACAAATTATGTTTAAAAGTGCTTCAGTTCAGTCCCTGTCACGTCTCGCAGTGCTGCTATAAACAGGCATTGCAAAGCACGTGCCAGCCCCGGCTCCCTGCAAAGTACTGGCATGTGCAGTGCCCTATTGCTGTCTGAGCCTCTCCAGTAACAGTTTGTCCAAGGAGCTGGGCTTGGGGGTGGGATTAACAATCACGGAGCACCAGAGCATCGCGAAACTGCCAAACTGGGAGAGCATCGCCCTCCAGAGCAAGTCGTGGGCCGGGCTGTGAGGGCGTGCTGAGCCCAGGGGTCGGAAAGGTCTGCAGGGAGGACCATGGGGTGGGCATCAGCACCGCCACGCAGCTGGGTGGGAAGGCAGAGCCTGGCTATTTCTCCCTGCATCCCCGGCTATGCTGTGGCAGCCAGGCGTTGGCAGGGCTGGACTCAGTATCTCATGCAGGTCACTGTTTGGGGTACCTCAGAGCAAAGTGCCCCCTCCCAGGGACCCCTGGGCCACAGCCCTGCTCAGCACCACCAGCACCTGCTTCAACAGGTCCTCCCACTTCAGGCCAGCACAGCAGAGCTTGTGGCAAGGAAATCCCGGTGCGGTGAGCAAGCTTAGTCCCAGGGGTTCTTACAGGGCCTTTTGTCCCGTGGGCTAAACCCGATCTCTGAAAATATCAGGGGTTTGATAGAGGAGGGATCAGTTTGGTGTTTTTTTTTCTTTTTGCTGGCTAGTTGTTAAAAAACCGCAGGTTTTTACATAGCTGGGAGTAATACAAGAAGCCTGCACTGGGTGAGACAGGAAGCCCTTGTCAGCCTGAAGACATAAGCCTGGGAATTTTGGGGAGCTAAGCCAAACATCAGCAACAGGAGCAAATACCCATGTCAGGGTGTCAGGGCCATGCTGGACACGTGAAAGAGCCATTGAAATCTCAGCAGCGACACTGAACTATCAAGCCTAAGTGGGCAGCTGATCAGCAAGGACGTTTTAGCACTAAGGCAGTGAAGATTCGGGCTATTCTCTATAGGCTGCTGGGAATGCTGGCCAGTGCAGAACTGAGCTGGCTCTTTCCTTAAACCCCGATACTTCTTCTTTTTCTTCTGCCAACATACAGTTGTTCACCTGGGGACATGAAAGTCAAAAGGAGGGTTATTTGAAAAGTTTGTGTGGAGAAAAAAAACAGACAACCAAAAAACCAGGACTGTGTGGGTTTTCCAGCACTTCCCAGAGATGGGCTGGTGTCTGGGGAATCCTCCACTCCCTGACAGGCAAACCCTGCTCTCCCAGGGGTGGGAGATGTTCATACCTTTCTCTCCTTTCTCTCCTTTTGGTCCCCTGTGCCCGTGGCGTCCTGGTGGGCCCATTGGTCCAGGGTCACCTAAAGAAATGAGAAGACCGAGTTTGCCCTTGAGCAGGACTGGCCCATGAAGAGGGACAGGCCAGGGTAAGGAAGACCAAGTTAGGACAATGCTTGGGCTGACATCCTGAAGGTGCCACCACCACTGTGGGGAGGCTGTGACCTTGAGCAGCCCAGTGCCAACTATCTCTGTGGACACAGTGCTGCTTCTTCAGCACTACAGAGCTTGAGAGGGAAAGGATGGCAAGTCTTACCTTTGGGTCCAGGATAACCCCTCTCCCCTTTTTCACCGGGCGGCCCCTGGATGGTACCATATGCTGGAGAGGGAAATTAAGGAGAGGATGAATGAGTGGGACAAACCACTTGCAAAAGGCTCTGTGTTGACTTAGAGAAGCAGCGAGTCACACTGGAAGGACATTTCTCTAGGTTAGATGGGATTAGACTGACTGAGAGCAGGTTTTTAAAAACTGGTTTTGGTCCCAGCTGGAGCTGGCCCATGCTCAGGGAAGGGAATTTGGGAACAGAGCAAGCAGCTGTCTCGTGTTGCTCTACATGTGTCAGCCCAGCCATGTTAAAATAAGCCATAGGGCTTGCAAGCACAGTGGCCTTCAGTTTTGAGGTGTTTCCTACAAGTAGTAGGAAATCCTGATGTCCTGCCTAATGATGAGACTGCACCTCCCCAGCAAGGGAGGAAGGGGATCTGCCTCCAGCTTTGTATCTTGATTTTTGCAGCACGTAAAGGTGAAAAGATCACTAGGTCTACGAGAGGCTGGAGAGATCTCATAGGCATGAGCCACAAACACCAAGTTAATACGTCACTTACTTCTAAAGAAGTCCATGAGGTCCTCAGTGACATTGCCATAGGCTGCAAAAACTCTGCTGATGCCAGGGGGACCAGGAGGGCCTGGGGGACCTGCAGGTCCCTGTGCAGTGTAAGACATCAGGTCCTGGAGAATACCTTGGCCTGAGGAATTAAAGATGTCATTTGAAAGGACTTCTGGGAAAACTGTGGCTGGATGCTGAGGCAGGAAGGTGTAAGGGAGAGCTATAGGCAGCAGGAGGGGTGAGGGAAGTGAACTGCGTGACACCAGGCACAGGGGGTTAGGAGTTGTGGGCTGGGACAAGGTGGGTCACGACAAGCAGGCATTCCACTCACTCTGTAGGCTCTCTGACACACGGAGTGCCAACTCGTTGTAATCCAGGGAACCACTGAAGGAGTTGCTGTAGGATCTGCTTGAACTTGCTGATCTCCTGTGTGATTCCTCTTCTGTCAGCAGCCCATCGAAAGACCCATCACTGCCCATGGAGGCATCATAAGAGCCATCGCTGCCCATTGAGGCACTGTAAGATGACATGCTGCTCATAGAGCTGCCATGTGAGCTGCCTGTGCCCTGTGATCCCCCATGGGATCCCTCAGCTCCAAAGGATCCTCCATGCAACCGCTCAGAAGTCCTTGACCCTTGGTATGATGAAGACATAGATCCAGCTACCAAGCCACTATCTCCTTTTGGTCCTGGTGGTCCCCGTGGCCCAGGGGGCCCAGGTGGCCCTGAGATGTAGCTTCGAACTTCATCACCTGCAAAATGCAAGAGAGGGGACTTTAGGTACACTGGGGTACCTGGGCCCCCCCAGCTTGGCAGAGGTCCTGTGCTACCACCCGAATGAAGACCAGAGTGTGAAATTCTGTCACGCCAATCATCGCAGTAACCCTCTTCCAGTACCATTTCTCAGGCAGCAGACACATATGTCAACCTTGATCTCTACAGATGGCACGACACCCTCCTCCTTTCCATCTCTCCCACATTTTTTGGTGCCCAATCTTGGAAACATGCCCAATGACTTTGCAGAAGGGTGCACTCCTCTCAGGCCAATTTCAGCACCTCTGACAAAATGGCTGTTCTGTGAGCAGTCTCCCACAAGTGAGGGGATCCCCATGTTTTTGAAAGACTGCCCTGGATGACTTGCCAGCATGAGAGCTCAGACCAGTGCTGCCTCACAGCTGCCTCGGTGCTGCCCTCCAACCCCTACTTCATCCGTTGCTCTGTAGGCAGGTGTTTGTCAAAGACAATGCTTTTCCCACAGCAAAACTCTGCAGGTGACCTTACTAGGGACTCACTGCTCAGTAACTGCCCAGTGCCTGTCCCTTTTGGCTCACAATGTGCACTTGCAGTCGGACTGAGAGGAGACAGGCCACCGGGGTCCTGCACAGACCTGGCTGTAGAGATAAGGTCTCGCTGCAGCCCCAATTCAGGGCAGGCTCCTACAGGGCTGCCTCAGCTGTGGCAGAGCCAGCAACCTGCACAAGGCAAAGCACGGCTCAGGGTGTGTGCAGGAAGGATGGATGGCTTCCCCTTACTCTTCAAGTACTGGATCAGCTCACTCCTGAACTCGTCACTGTGGGTGATGTCAGCATAGGACAGGAGGCCAGTTCCTGAGAAGCCTGGTGGTCCTGGAGGGCCAGGAGGGCCAGGTGGACCCTGGACTGCCGAGAGGGAGGAGTATCCCACACCTTGAGGGAGAGAAAGAATTATTTTCTGACAGTGAGAGGACAAGGAAATCACATATGTCTCGGGCTTTTCAAAGTTTAAAGGCTCCAACCCCAACTTCCATCCCTTTCCAGCTAATGTTGATGAGATTTTTTTTTAAATTGACCTTGTTTTCAGTGGGCAATCACAGCCCCTGATAAGCTAAATCTCAGTTTCAGTCCTCCCAGCACCTACAAACAGAATCTCCCTGCCAGCTGTGAGAAACATAAGTGCTTTACTTTGTAGGTAAGCAGAGACGTCCTCCAAAGAGATGCCAGGTGATCCGGGGATCCCTGCAGGTCCTGGGGGTCCTGCAGGACCAGGGGGCCCAACAAGACCACTGAATTCAGAGTCTGTAAGACATAAGAGAAGAAAAGGAGTCACCCAAACCACTGCAACCCTGATAAACCTTCCCTGAAAACACAGCTAATGCCAGCTACAGCCAAGTATAAGGTGTTTTTTTCTCCCCAGAACCTTCTGGCGCATCTCACTTCCCTGCGTGTAGATGTCACATTGAGAATTCAGGAGATCCCAAAGAGGATAGAAGTCCCTATTTTTTAAATATACATTTAAAAGTTGGCATAATAAATTCCTTTATGCTGCGAAGTTTGGAGAAGACAAAGGGCTCCTCCAGCCCCATCCCCAAGACAGCACCTCTCTGCTGCTGCTCCCCACGGGAGCACAGTGATCTGTCTGCAGCCCCTCGCAGTCTGTGCAGGTCCTGGCAGAGCCCAGGAGGCCTGTGGTGCTTCTAACTAAGGCAGGGGGACCATCAGAGTCTCATAGAGGGTTATTCGTTGTGATGAGCAAAAGGGGAAATTCTGTGACTAAGCCTGTAAAAAAAGATCCTGGGGGTGTGTAGGGATCTATAGTAGGGGAATAAAGAAGTTGGCTTACTTCGCAGGTATGCTGTCAGGTCACTGTACGATATACCAGGTGTCCCTGGAGGCCCAGGTGGTCCAGGGAGCCCAATGCTCATCCCAGAACCTGCAAAATCAAACAGATCTAAGAGTAGCATGTTATCAAAACAGGCTGTTACAGTGTGAGCAGACAGGCTGCAGGGCTTGTTCACAGGCAATGCAGGAGAGATGCCTACAGGGTGGAGTGTTCCTATCTGCAGACTGTGCTGGGAGCCAGGGCTCAAGCCTTGTTCTGGAGTTAAAACTTGCCCTGTTAATCCCAATACAAGGGCACCTGCAGACAGGCAGGCATCAGGTCTCTATTCTTGGCAAAAGCTCTGCATGTCTCATGAACCCCTGACACAGGGTGAGGGCACCCCAGGACATATAGCTCAGC
Source organism: Tauraco erythrolophus (assembly GCF_009769465.1). Classification (NCBI taxonomy): domain Eukaryota; kingdom Metazoa; phylum Chordata; class Aves; order Musophagiformes; family Musophagidae; genus Tauraco; species Tauraco erythrolophus. The sequence continues at coordinate 13,939,029 of NC_141473.1, read as the reverse complement.
TGTGACCCTCTGGCTGATGCATGTGCTGCTCTCCCTGTGCCTGCCTACCTGCAAGCAGCTCTGGTGTGAAACTTTGCACCTTTGTAATTTGCTTTAATGAAATGTTCTTGCTGATAAAATGCAGCTGTCCTGCCTGAACTGCTGGGGTGCTGCTGATAAACAGCAGTTTCCTACTTTCAGAGCCAAAGAGGAAATTCCCGTCATCTTTGGAGCAGCCCATTAGTGAGATCTGTTCTCCACGGGCAGTTCAGAGAGAGTGAGCACGGACCAGGCTGTGCTTTTAAGTAGATAGTTGCAGCTACGCAGAAGGCTATAACCTGGCCACAGACCCAGTGAGAAAAGGGTTATAAAGGTACTTGGAAGGTGTTGATGGGACTTCTAAGATGAAATGCTGTTCCTAGGCTCAGTTTTTAGCAAAGAAAGAACTCATTACTAGAGTCTGTGGATAGTATCTTAGCTATAGGGCACGTTTGTTCTCTTCCAAGTCTATCATAATCCCTGTGAGGAGGTCTCTGTACATGGGGATTCACACAGTTGACACTGAAAGATTTTTCACTGACAGCATGAGCTTTCTGCTCAGCTCCCAAAGGAAAAGAGGGAAACGCACACTAATAAAGACCATTACTTGTCAAGTAGCTGATAAACCGCCTGGTCAGCTCATCATAATCCAGTGACAGAGACATGCCATCTCCCCCTGGTCCAGGAGGTCCTGGTGGCCCCCGAGGTCCAATTAGATACTGACGAATTTCTTCTCCTGAAAATGAAAAATGCATATTTTAAGCCTGTCCGGCTGCCGCAAAGATGCAAGGTGTGAGGAGTTCCCAGCCTGTAAGCTGAGTCCCCACCACTAAGAAAACCATCAAAACCTATGGATGCAAAGCTCCTTTCCCCACACTTCTCCTTTTCTGAGTGTGAACTGCCCTGTGTATGGTGTCAGAAATATTTGTGACAGGGACGGGAACCTCCTACTACTCAGGATTTGAGGAGGATGATAATCTTGATTGCTAAAGGGATCTCCTTGTGTTCTGTTTCTTCAGGACACCCTGTACAACATCTTAGGTAAAGGAAATTAAAAGTGGCTGGAAAAGACCATGCTGAGATCTGTGGTATTTCAGCAGATATTTGTCTGTTCGGAACATGGAATCTGATTGTCTTGCCACTGGATCACACAGGAGGAGTGCAGTGTCGGCCAGCATCATCAATACCTTCAGGCACAGCAAAATTACATCCTCATGATTTATCTATCAGTCCACAGTGACAGCATGTGCACAAAAGAATACAGAGCTGGGTACCCTCCTCACCTTAAGAGCAAAGACATCGCAAGGCCTTGGAGTGGGCAAGAGGGAATGGGGGGGACCCTAAGAGAGTGGGGGAGCTGGAAAGTGGAAGCTGAAGGTTTAGTGGAAAACTGGAGGAAATTGTGGGAAATTGTTCAAAAGGAGGGACATAGGCAGATGCCACTTAGAGAGTGAAGGAGGGAAAGGGAGGGGAGAGAGTGGGAATCCGCAGAGTTACAGCAGTATGTATGAAAAGCAAACAGGTAAGAAAGTATAGTTTCTGGAAAGCATGGAAACTCTCCAGTACAAGACATAAAGTCTCCAAAGGACTTGGAAGGCAGGCTGAGAGAGTTGGGGCTGTTCAGCCTGGAGAAGAGAAGGCTCCGGGTTGATCTTATTGCAGCTTCCAGTACTTAAAGGGGGCCTACAGGAAAGCTGGAGAGGGACTTTTTACAAGGGCATGTAGTGATAGGACAAGGGGCAATGGATTTAAACTGAAAGAGGGGAGATTTAGATTGGATATAAGGAAGAAATTTTTCTCACCCACTCTGAGGGTGGTGAGGCACTGGAACAGGTTGCCCAGAGAAGTTGTAGATGCCCCATCCCTGGCAGTGTTCAAGGCCAGGCTGGATGAAGCTTTGGGCAACCTGGTGTAGTAGAGGGTTTCCCTGCCCATGGCAGGGGGGATGGAACTAGATGATCTTTGAGGTGCCTTCCAATCCAACCCATTCTATGATTCTATGACTCAGCAGCACCTGTGGCAGGCCTTTGCCCTCTGAAGCAGCTGCTGATAACTTTGGTTGGAGACAGGAGACTGGAAGGGAAGGGCAGATCTCCCGGCTGCTGGGATGCTTTAACCCCAGACCCCATGTTTACCTTGAGGGTCACTTACTCTGCAGCATGTCCAGAAGTTCTTGGTACAAAACGGATGTAGTTGATACCGAACGGGCAAATGACTGGTAGCGATCTGAAGAGCCTGTGGGAATGAAAAGGTTTTACGTCACGCAGGATGAGACAGAAAGTGAAGAGGGGTCAGGCAGGGACAAAGGAGAGCTGAATCAATCCCGTTTAACTGCTGGAATGGGCTTCCCCTGCCCCCAGCCATGAATCAGTTGCTGTCTCACACAGCCTTGTTGTCTACACAGCTGTATGATCTGTGCTCTTCTGGCTGAGATTCCAGGCTGCTTCCAAAAGCTCTGGGAATTTAATCTACTTTAGGAGGGCCCCAAGCATACAGAACTACTCTAGAATATTTGAGACCACATACACCAAATAGAGCCACCTCTGTTTGGATCTTAAGGGCATTACAGGGTCTAACAGCTAACGTTTAACGTGAGACTTCTTAAACAGCGGCCACTGTTAATCTAACCTTTGTAATGGGACAGACTGAGGCCACCTCAGCTGTGTGGAGTCCTGGGCCAAGACTGCAGAAGATGAATAACTGAGCTGGGGTGCTGCTATTTAAACATGTTGTTTGTCCTCTGATTCTCACCTCCTAGGTGTTGCACAAGCTCAGTTGAGAGCGTGACTCAGTACAGAGCTTACCAACATGGTGCTTACTTGTCATATAGCTCATAACACGGGTAGCCAGCTCTGCATAATCCAAGTTCATCCCATCTGCAGTGGTGATGACTCCAGGTGGGCCAGGTGGGCCTGGTGGGCCTTGGGCACCAGTCAAATAACGCCTCACGTCATCACCTAGGTGGGAAGCCCAAGATATGCCCACATCACTAGAGAGAAGACAATGGCCATATGCACAATTACTGGACCCTCTTTCCTTCCTTGGCAAAAAGCAAGCCAACAGAAGGCCAGTTCTGCAGAGGCCACAGTGGGCAACAGTACTTCACAGTATCCAACAAAAATAAGGCCAGAGCAGTAGGGCTGCTGCTTCTAAAAGAAGAGTGACAAGGGGCTCAGGGAGCAAAACAGAGAGAGAGAAAGAGGCATCCATCTGCTGACCTATGGTAAAATGTCATTATACTCACTCTTCAGGTAGTCAGTGACATACTGCTGAATCTCTTGAGATGAACTTCCACCTGGACCAGGAGGACCGGGTGGCCCAGGAGGTCCTGGGGGTCCCTGAATTTGTCTGGATCCACCTACAGAAAGCATTGTAAGGAGAAGGAATGTTTTTGGCATGGTTGCATTAGACCAAGCGATGCTAAAGTGTGCTTGCATTGAGCCCTTCCCACAGGTCTGGAAAGAGCTTTGGGAATGGACTATGGAGGGGCTCCCCCTCCATCTCTAAACACAGTCTGAACATGGGCTGTTAGGCAGTATAATGTCTTCAATTAATTCGGCATTTTATAATTCAGCCTATGCAGCTTTGCAGGGCTGAGTTCAGAGACCTCTCTGGCTTCATACTGACAGACCTGGTCTGGTCAGTTTTGGCACCAGAGTGCAATGCTGTGCAGAAATAGACATGGAGATCCATAAAAGCACTCAAGCTCATTAGGCTAACCTCACTGCCCTGCTGCTCCCAATCCCAGCCAGCCTGGGCAGCACCAGCTCAAGAACTTCCTCACTGGTTTCCATTGCAAGATACACCTGGGCCCTGTGTGATTCCTGTCACCACAGTGTCCAGTGACACCTCATGTACTTTAAGGTATCTGTCTTCCCAGCACCCTGAGGTCGTGTTCCCAGAACACGATGCGGAGAGGCAGAGGGCGTGCTCACATGGAGGGACATTTAAGTTAATCCATATGTACTTTTTGTGAAACTGCATTCATGTCCTGCGTACAGAGATACTCTTATTCAGAATGAAAGCAGCTTAATTCACACGAATCCACCTGAGGGCAAGTAAAACCGAACAAAGGGCACTTTTGTTCTGATCAGAAATGTTTCTATTAAAGGGTTCAATGCAGCTTCCCTAATCCCTGTGAAACATTGCTAGCCAACCTGGAATCCCTTTCTTTCATGCCCCATGGGGACAAACTCTGGCTCAAAAGCTTCCCAGTAAGCTGGAAACAGAAAACTTGCAATCCTTTGTCTGATTTAAAGTAGGCTGTGAAAAAAAGAGGTTTTGAACACAATTCCCATCAGCACTAGGTTGGCACTCACACTTGTAAAACCCAAAGGAGCTTTTTCAAAGTCTCCACCAAGATGTCAGCATTTCTTGATAGTATCAGAGCACTGATGGTCTGGCCTCTTACCTCGAGATGCTCCTGGGATGCCAGGAGCGCCTGGGACACCTGCATCACCTGGAAACCAGAGTAAGGGTGACAGACAATTGTAACGAGTGTCACTGCACATTGCATAATTGGTTGTGTAAAACAGTTGAGCTACATGTTGTCAGAGAAGCAACTACCCAGCCCTTGTCACGACTATCTTGAATTAGCAGCTTGTTGGGGAAGAGCAGAAGGAAAAGGCCACAGCAGCTTTCCTGAGCCTTCTGTGACCTGCACATGCACCTTGTGCTCAGAGCAATTCTATTGTCATGGTCCTGCTCTGCCTGAAAAGGCAGGGGTGGGCACAGCTGTAGTTCTCAAAGGACCAGGTTGCTCCATCCTTTAGTCTCAACCACTCTTAGCTGTGTGAAGCCACCAGCAAAGAAAGAAAGATTTTTAACTTCACCTTTGGGTCCAGGTGCACCTGGTGGGCCTGGGAGTCCTGGAGGTCCCTGCATGGTGACTCTGTCACCTGTCAATTGCAGAAGAAGAGTCAGAGATTCACAGGAATAAAGCGTGTGGACAAAATCCTGGCTCCACTAAAACTAAGACAGAATCAATAGAGCAGGATTTTGTCCTCTGGTTTCAGCCTAGGGACAATGAATTCAAAGCACAAAAGAGTGCATAGACTGACCGTGGGAGAATGCTGAAAGGCCAGGCTCACCCGGTTCTCCTGCATGGGATACAGAAATGGAGGAGCAGTCATATACACAGGCAAGCTACCCTGCACCCCACTGATATGTCCTGGAAACCTCCTTACCCGTGAATCCTCGTGGACCTCGTTCACCTGTGAACAGGGGAGCAGAAGAACAGCGTTGGCATTTGCTTTGTTCTGATCTGCCACATCCCAGCCCACACTGCAGAATATTATCATTGTCTTCAATTTGCAGGGCAGAAATGGGTAAAGAGAGGAGGTCTCATGTTTTTCTGCCAGCTGAGAGCTGAGCTACACTTCACAAGGCCACCTCCTTACACTGACTTAGCCAAGTCCACACTGTATTTGGCGAAAAGATCATTCCCCTTTAATGGCAAATCTGAAGCTCTGAACGCTCCGGAATCTACTGGGCTCGCAAAGTTAGGATCTGAATACAGTGACCGCCTTGACTCCAGTACTGGAGGCTAATAAATTTCTCTGACAAAGACTGACTTGTCTTAAGGCAGCAGACAGGAGTCTTATTTAGTGACCACTGTGCTAGCTTTCTTACAGTTACAGAAAGGCTGGAGGCTTTCTGCTTCCAAGTCCTTCCTTCCTTCTTTTCAGTCTGAGATGCTGAGATCCATTTAAAATCTTTGTAAGGCAGCAGGATATACCCACCTTGGTCTCCCTTCGGGCCTGGTGGGCCTGGTGGACCTGGTGGGCCTGAGAAGAATGTTTCTGTAATTAAAACAAAAAGGTTTCTGCATGACATCCAGCAGAACATGACATAAAGTCTCCTCTGGCTCCACCTTGTCCTAGTCAAGGATGTGCTTTTTGGAACCCAACAGTCAGGACATTCCCAGGACATAGGCCAGGGAATGAGTGGGAAGAACCTGCCTGAGGTGGACATGGAAGATCCTGGTCTCCCTGGTGGGCCCGGAGGTCCTGGCAATCCTTCTCCTTCAAAAGGAACAAAAACAGGCTTCAGGAAGGATGAACCTCAACAATGTAAATAAACAGACATCAGGGCTGCTACATTGCCAGCCATGGCCATAGCTCAAATATTTCCAAGTGTAGGCTAGTATCATTGTTTTCTCCACACACACCTATTCCTCTATCCCTGTTAGTTATTTTTCATTATCATTTGCCACCACAGCAGACACAGGACAGAGAAACTCCTTTCTTTGTGGTACAGACTGCCTATCCCAGCGAGTCTTCACTGCATTGAGAGGGAAAGTTCATTTCATCACACACCTGACTAGCTCCCCTTTACTGCTGAGCAGAGAGCAAGGAATGGGGTTACGCTCCTATATTGTGTCCTCCTGCACCTCCCCTCTTCTGGCTATGAAAGGGAAATCTGTGCTACAGGAAGTGGAGTGGGGATATGTTCCCCATGATAAGAACCACTCCATCTGTCCCCAGCTGGAAGTTAAGGCTGCACAACTAAAAAGTAAAGATGGAATTGATTACAGTTACTTCCTTTGGAGGCTTGAGAATGTTGAGTGTCTTCCCAAAAAGTATGGTATTTATGAATTACTATTCTGGCTAGCAAACCTCTGCCAAAGCAAATCTTCTCTTGGGCAGAATCCTGCTACTGTGAAACTATATTGCAGTGAAATTGTGTTAGTAGGAACCCACTATGTGAAATTCTGCTTCCAGTAAAGTCAGCTCTAGTAACTTCCACCAGATCCAAGACTGCATCTGGGATACCACAAGGCACAGGATAGAGACACTGGAAAATGCCCTCACTTTCCAGGTTTGTTTCAGAGAAACAAGCTCTTACCTGGGGGTCCACGAGGTCCAGGAGGTCCCTGCACAGATTCACCTGATGAAGAAAGAAACAGGATTATTACAGAATATTTACTCAGTAAACTGCATGGCCCAGAAACATGCCATGTGTGTTAGCATCCCCCTGCTCATGTACTGAGCTCTCCTATATTACATACCTGGTGGTCCAGGGGGACCTGGTGGTCCTGCTCGCCCTTGTAAATCTGCCAGCACTATGCAAATGAAACACACACAAAAAGGGAAAATTGTTGCTGTGGAGATACTGCTGCTATGGAAACACTGTCCTTGCATTGCTGTTAGAAGCTCTTACAGTCAAAGGTGGACTAAGGCAGGACCTGAGTGACCTAAGACAAAGTTGAGTCAGGGAGGGGAGAAAAGAGATGTATTTGTTGCTAGCATGCAGGCTAGGACATGAAGCAAAATACTGTGCTGAGCAAGTTGGTAGCATTTTGGAAACAGGGAGATCTCTCTGGAGCATAATGGTTGCTGAGAGAAAGAACAAAGGACTCAAAGGCTGCAAAAGGAGAGAATGAGTTTTCAAGGAGAGGAAATATTCTTCCAACGAAGGGCAAGTTTTGGGAGGAAAACATTATGCAGCCATTATTTAACAAGTAGCTGCACTGTGTTATCTTGATTGGAGATGTATCCTCACCTCCATGCTGAGGGACAAACAAAGTTCAGTGATGCTGAGATCGAACTCCTGAATGGGGGATGGACAGTACTGAAGCATAGTCTGGATCTACATGACCCCCTTCAGATGGTGATCAGGCAAGGACTATTTATGATTTCATGCCCTCCTCTGCCTTGCCTCTCCTGCACACTTGCAGAGGTCTCAAATCCCAGGAATACTGCACCACACATCCAGCATTGCAAAGAGCAAGCAGACACTCTTCTCAGGATGCTGCTAAACCATTCTGTTCTGCTCCACTTATTTTCATCTTAAAATAGCATTTGCTCCCCTGCGAATTTGTCCTCTAATTCACAAAGAGTTTTTGGATTTCTGTTGCTTAGACTAACGTGCCTTTTCAAACTGGTTCTCCTCTTGTGGATGGCTCTGTGTTCATACTACACAGGGAACTGCCCTGTGCGAATACAGTGGCTAAAAGGCCAGTCTGAAACCTCACAGCTCTGTGACCATCTCTGCTGTGAGAGACTGTTCACCAGTCACTATTTCTTAGCTTTCTTCTTTGTGTCATGGGCCTAATTCAATCTACCTCCTTTCGAAAGCACTTTGGGATGCACAGATGAAAAGGAGGGCAGAAGAAGTAGCTGGTACTGCTGTCCCACCACCATACACATACACACACACACTTTATGTCACATTGAGAGGAAAGAGGTAGAGGCACCTCCTGTTAGCTGTGAGTGGGCCTTGAGGCCTCTGGCACCTCTCCAAGCAAAGGACTGGAAAGGCAGGTCCACTTACTTCGAGATGTTAATGACGAGACTTCCGTTTTGATAGTTTCTATCACAGCTTCACCTGGGGATCCCTTCTCACCCCGTGGACCTTTTTTTTTTGAAAAAAAAAGAGAAAGTGAATTATGTAACTCAGGGAGAATGACATTTTGTACCCACTCCTCACCTCCCTGACAACAGATTCTGACTTTGCTTATGTGAACTGGGAGCATGAACTCAGTCCCTGGCTCTGAGGGACATTGTATTCAAATCTGGAAATTACTGCACAACTTGCTCTAACAGGATCATAAAAAACTAAGAAAGGTTCTTAGGAGTCAGCTGTGTTCAAGCCCTTCCAAACAGATGTCTGTCCAAATGGCAGTGGTTTCACAGTGACATTATGACATTATTACCAATTTGGCTCTAGTTTGTTCCCCCACCTTTCAAAATGGCAGGAGGTATCCAGCTGGGCTATATCCCCTACCACAGAAAAGCAACTGCACTTGAGAAGTGCCTTAGAAATACCAGCCTACAGAAAAAATAACATAAGAAAAAAAGACATTTGCAGCATCCACATCACACTGGCTCTTAACACCCCGCTTCTTCCCCTGGGAAAGAAAAAAATAATAGAAATCCTTTACAAGATTAATTAAGCTAAATAATGCAGTGAAATGAACCGAAAGGAAGAAATCTGCAAACAAAAGGGAGAGAGATTGTGCCAAGGGCTGACAGAATTAGAAACAAAGGAAAACTAATGAATTCAGTTCTCTTAAGAAGAAGAAGAATCAAAGCTGATGGAGAAGTACCTTGCTGCCCAGGGAGACCAGCTGGTCCAACAGGACCTGGTTTCAAAGGAAAAAAAACAGATTGCATTAGATTTTCCTGGTTGTATTTTACAGTAGCAGAAACGAATCAATAAGTCTTTTATAAGAACTGAAACTATCAAATAATGTATTTGTCTGCACAAATAAATGGAATTGCTATGGGGTATGAATTTGTCAATGACCCATGTGTTACCTGAAGCTCTGGAGAAAAGGCTTATTTTCCACCACATGGCAATTAGTGCTTGGTGCCCCTTAGACTGGTGAAATAACCAGAATGTCACTGACCACGACAGAACTGCAACATCCCTAACTGTCCTCTCGCATTCCCTGCTGCAAATTGAGGTTAGCTCTACCAAACCAGCTCCAGGATTAGCTCCAGCTTTACAGCTGGGAGAGGCAGAGAAGTGCCATAAGAACCAGGGCTCAGGAACTCTGCTGCCTCACACCAGCGTGCTGGAGGGCAGTGTTTGACCTGGGACAGAGAGTCTGAGGACCAAGCTCATGCATAGCCAGAGTCTCTGTGTGTGTTTGTGTGAAAGATTTGTAGATGCTTCTGTGGGATTTCTGCTGCCTTGAGTTCAAAGCTAAGCTTTCCCTAAGCTGGGAAAGAAGCACTTCCTAATTTCAGTAACAGTACTGGAAAAGAGATTAGACACAGCCTGCTTTCCTGAGAGGCAAAAGAGCTTGATTCTACTTGCTGGATTTGACCTATCACTACTTCGTACTCATCAGATCAAAGGACAACAGTGTTCCCAGTTTCTTCATCTTCTCAGCTCTTCCTTCTTTCCTTCCCCCCTGTGATCATATCCCATTTCTCCCTTGAGGCTGCTGCCTCCCTAACTCAACCTGAGATCTTGGTCTTTCTGCAGGGAAGGGTGAGGACCATGAGTCCTGCCTGAGCAATTTTGCCTCCCAGACAGGGCAGCCTGGCAGAGACAATAAACATCACACATTAAATTAAGAACTGGATGCACAGCAATGCAAGCTGCCTGCAAAAAACACATCAGAGGAACAGCTTCCTCACCTGGAACACCTGGGGGTCCAGTGGGGCCAGGTGGGCCTGGGGGACCTGGTGGGCCTGGCAGAGCAATAGTTGACGAACCCTCTGAAACACAAACATATACGCTTGCACACATATACATACCCAGTGAACGCGTAACCAATCTAACTTTAGGGAATCACACATCTATAGTATATGTATTCTCCCAACACAGGTCTGACACACAGTCGAGATGAATTTAGGAGGCATAACAAAAACCAGAGAAAATCCTCAAAAAGCAGAAGTGTTTGAACTCTCACAGCACTACATACCAGCACTTATGACTTTTCCTGGAGCTCCAGGTTCTCCTAAGAAAACAAAGAGACAAAAGAATTTGCTTTTCGGGGAAGATCTGTCACTAGCTCAATGATATAGTCTTATTAAACATGTGATTTCTGTTCTCTTTGCCTTTGATCTCTTGTCTGAGAAGTCATAGCACTAGAAGGTCATGGGGAAGTAACAGAGCTCAGCTAATCCAGAGATATCCTCTGATCAGCTTTCCAAGCACTACATGTACCAGAATAGGCAAAAGGCCTTGATTTATCTGAGGCAGGCACACAGCTTCCATTGCAGCCACCAGGCACCACACTCATATGCTCAGGGCAGAACCAGGTTTGCTAAGGTTTTCTCAGTGGAGAACTGGCACGCTGAGTGCCTCAGCAGATGCCCTCCTTTTCGTGTATGCTCAGGGAGGCTTTGGCTACCGTCTGTTTCTCAGACCTTCCCTTCCTAAAGCCGCTAGATGCCACTGTTGTTTCAGGGACTGGTCAGCAGAGCGGCTAATCCTCCCTAAAATGAAGGGCTTAGAGAGAAAAGTAGTATTAGGGAAGAAACAAAACTCACCTTTAGCCCCCGGTCGGCCTGGGTTGCCTGGAAGTCCTGATATGAGGTAGATGAACAATTTTAAACGGTTAGTGCAAATATTGTTTGCTCTACTTTTTCCAGGTACCCCAGCTGAGTTTCACTTACGGGTTTATAGAAGCTCCCTACTCAAGACCCTGGCTTTCAGCATTTATAAGCAGGTCCCTGACAGCAAGTAGAGGAATTCATAATGGACTGGAGACTGAGCTGGTAGTGTCCCAGGGCATAGTTGAAGTCTTCCCTTCTCCCACTGCTCCCTAGATTTACGTGGGGCTTCTTCCAGGTACTGCTCCCTGTCCTGAGGCTCCTGGATAAAGTCCCTGCTGACTTGCCCCCCAACCACCTCTGCTTGCAGACGTCACATCCTCTGTTTCCACCTCTATTGCTACATCCTCTCCCCTCTATTTCTGCTGCTGCTTAGAAGGACTTTCCGGTGATGCACAGGGAACTGGAACATGTTGTTTGTTGCAAACTGTTTTGGGGAGAGATAAATTTTCAACACTCCAAGGCTCTGCGTTCCTCAAAAATTACACAGCAATCACAAAACATGTCTTAAAAGCCAAGGGAGATGCAGAAACCTTGGGATATCACTTTAGAAACCCCAAGCAGCACAGAAGGAAAATTACAAGGGTTTTTTTAGCCCATATCAAAGTGTATCATTGATAAATTGAAACACAGTGGAAAAGCCTACCTGGTGGCCCTTGGGGTCCTGTGAGACCTGGAAGAAAAAGGCAAAAATCTAAGATGTCTAAACAAATTTCAGATGGGGAAGGATAGACAGGGAGGAAAAGATTACATTTACTTAAAATTATAGCACACAGTCCACGAATGATGTAAACTGGCTTAGCACCTGTTAAGTAATCTGAACGTCGGCTCATAGCAGCTGACGTTCCTGTTTGTAGTGTGTGCAATCCTGAGATCATAAAGGGTCTAGATTCCCTGTGTTTTCCTTTCATCACCATCTTACAGTACAGAGATCCTTTGCCAGCCTTAACTTCAAATTAAGACTCGAAATTGTTGACAGAGACATCTGTGTTCTTGACTGAGTACAAACTATTTTTGTTCTCTGTGTGTCTTTACCTGGCTCTCCTGCATCTCCAGAGGGTCCTGGAGGGCCTCGGGCTCCCGGCATTCCCATAAGACCTGGTTCACCTAGGGATATAATCACCATTAACAAGCCAGAAGTCACTGACTTACAATCTACCAATCCATTCAAGCTTGGCCACCAGCTGTTCTGAAGCACTTTCTACCTATTGTATTCTCATAGCCAACTGATCATTTTCAGCATCAGCGTCTGGGAGGTGAACATCAATGACAGAAGAGTTCTGTAGTGAGAACTCTGTCACAAGTTTACAGCCAGCTCCATTACACATCTCAGTTCCATGCTTACATGGCTGACTCTACAGTTCTTCTGAGACAGCAAGATCCCAGAACATGAATCTGCTGCCATCTTCTCTCACCCCATTTACAAATCAATCTCCTGCCAAATCAGAAAGTACTTGCATTTCTGCCTCAAAGGAATCCCTTACCTTTTTCACCTGGCTGTCCATCACGACCAGCTTGTCCTGTCCAAAGAAAAGAGATTGATAGGAATGGCTGAAATAGTATCACAGTTGCCCTGTCCTCCTTCTAAGCGGAGCACAGCCCTACATACAAGAGTGTGGCTTTCCATCATATTGCACCTGAAAGAAACCTTGGCTGCAGTTACCGAAGATCCAGAAAGCATTCACTTGAAACTTAACTGCAGAACATCTGTTCTGATTATACAGACTCATTTTAGCTATCTAGAGAAAAGACCTAGGATCACAACCAGTACGACTCCACTCCCACGTTGTTTCCCTGTCTGTGCTCACAGAAACATGTTCTGGGTGGAAATGACATTGCCCTACATATACACACAGCTGTTTTTTGTTACTCACCTGCAGGTCCTTTAGCCCCTGGCTCTCCTGGAGGACCAGGCATTCCTCTTGAGCCTTGTTCACCTGTAACAAAACAGTATGAAAATGAATCAAACAAATCTTGGTGAGGATGCAGTTTATGACTGTCAGCAATATTTGGTGCATTGCCATTGAAAAACAGCATTGACAGGGTGTTCAGGCCTTGTGATTCGTGACTGTCTCTGGGCATTATAAAAGCTCTAGTGACGCGAACACACGGCATGTGAGGAAGAATTTCCTTAAAGTTAAACACAAAGATTGCTACCAAGATAACTGGAATCAAGAATGGAATCTACTTGTTTAAAATTTGGGTGCAAAAATAAAACTCCTACAACCAATAACATCATGACACTTTTTCAGAAAGCTAACTGGGATTGGCTGGGTTATACGATTATTTGAGAACTCAAATAATGCAAGTGTATATTAGATAGGCTGTTACTCCAGGAAAACAATCCACTGACCTGTCATTCCACGAGAACCCTTCTCACCCTGATCACCTGTGGAACAAAAAACGGAAGGATTCTGTGAGATTGTTTCATTGTAACATGTTTCCATCAGAGAAAATAAAATCTTTCTGACAGGAGCACAGAAGAAAAAGCCAAAGAAGGATAACGTTAATATCCATGGACAGGATCCATATCTAAAGAAATCTAAAGAAAATATCCACAAAAGACATTTAAGTGATCAACATACCTTTGGGTCCAGGGGCTCCAGCGGCTCCTTTCTCGCCTGAAAGATATATGGATGATTGAAGAATAGTAATAACAAGTCAGAAGGGAAAGGAATTTCATGCATCAAGAAAAATCATAGAGGACATACAGATACTCTGATATCAGACAAACCCAAACTGAAAACTCCTTTCCTTCAATACAGCTCCACTCATCCAACCATGTTTCCTCACCTAGACTCCGCTATTACCTCTGCATCTCTTGTATTTCTCAATATTTGCTTGCAATCACTGACTAAGTTTAGTTCCTCTTCCCTTTTCCTCAGTCTTATGATTTTCTTTGCCCCTAGCGTCAAAATGCTACATGCTCAGACCAAGCCTGCTACTCAGCGCAGAGCTAGAAACGCACATCAGCCAGTGCTGCTGTAATTGCCGGGAGGAAGAGAAGCTTACCTTTAGCGCCTGGGAGACCTGCTTCTCCTCTAAATCCTTGTAGGCCAGGAGGACCTGTAGAAAAATGAGATGGGGGTTTAATTCATCCCACTCACCATTATGGATCGCTGAAAAAGAAAAACTGTCATTCTGAGGTTTTTTGTCTAGTCTCCAGATGCCATAGCAAAGGAATGCAGCACTCACCTGGAGGACCTTGTGGACCTGGAGAACCCATCAGACCTGTGAAAAAGGAACATGAATTTTCTTTCAGCAACACCACAATTAGAAACTGAACAAATCTCTTTTGGTTTGCCCAACAGTATCCACAACCCAACAGGTTTTTCATAGAATCATAGAATCACAGAATGGCATAGGCTGAAAGGGACCTTAGAGATCACCTAATCCAGCCTCCCTGTCATGGGCAGGGACACCTCTCAACTAGACCAGGCTACTCAAGGCTCCGTCCAACCTGGCCTTGAACACCTCCAGGGAGGGGGCATCCACAATCTCTCTGGGCAATCTATTCCAAAGTCTCACTACTCTCATACTGAAAGCAGATTGGAATTCCCCCAGCGTCTGGAAGAATTTGCATCACTGGCACTCTCAAAACCAGGACGAGAAATCTACACAACTTCCTGTGACATAGGGAAGTGGTTTTCCCTAAAGTAAGGTAAAGAGACTCAAGTTTTCCATCTTGGCTGAGACACTGGGATCTGTGCTTCAGGTGGGACTCATTTTTTTATAGTGCAATTTTTATCACAGTTACATGAATTGTAGAGCTGTAACTGTGTTCAAAGACTATTAGGGATATGGAGCTGACATTATTTCTGAAAGCAGAGAAAAAACAGCTGGAAACATCACACATCTTAAAGATTGATGTTTTGAGAAACCTCCCTGTCAATCCCCATTCTCACTAAAAATCTCTGAGAATTTATTACTCTGAAGGTTATGTGTACCTACCAAAGTAAATTTTATCTAAAATTAGGACAATTAGCTCACTTTTCTGATTACTGTAGTGCAACACAAGTGAAACAGGAAGGCTGGAGTGTTCATTTACTCCTAACCAGTTTGTAAGGCTCTCTCTGTCCATCTTCATATTTACCTTTAAGGCCAGCAGAACCTGGGGGACCAGGTGGCCCTGGAGGACCTGGCTCACCAACACCACCTGCAGAATTAGAGCATAAATAGATACTGTAGAATACAATTGAGATTCCATTTTTCCATTATTCTATCTCTTGTTATTCTTTCTCTTGCAAGTGTCATGAATAATCTGCTGGTCAGTTCAAAACACCCAAATAAGCATACATTGCCCAACTCCCATCTCACTGGGCTTTAGGATGAGCCAGAAAAATCCCCCAGCTTTGGTGACTTTGGTAACAGTGAAGAAGATGACCTTGATACTAAGTGCTTTTGATTCTGTCAAACTCAAACCTGACCGTGAGACCTGGCAAACAAATCAACCCCTGTTTATCCATTGTAAATTTGGCCAAAAAAAATCCCTTAGGCCAGACTTTTCTGTGCTGGAAATGGCTGAAATGAAATCTGGATTTGAATAATCAAATCAAATTCTATCACTGAGGTGTTTTATAAATTGGGATCAAAGTCTAGCTTTTGTCCATCTCTGCTTTATCCAAGAATGGGACACCTAGTTCCTACCTCTGTCTCCTTTTTCTCCAAATCCAGGTGGCCCAGGCTCCCCTCGAGGCCCTGGTAGCCCTTCTCGACCTCTTTGTCCCATGGGACCTTCCATGCCAGGATCACCTACAGGAAACAAATGTCTTGCAAAAAAAGCTGCCTTTATGGGAGGCCCTGGATAAGAGGATCCACGGCCACCTCCATGGGGGAAGGCAATGAGTACACCAAGCTGGTGTTTGTATTCCCATGCCATGTGTCAATCAGTTGTGAGAAACTCACAGCATGGATAGAGATGCTTACCCATGCTGCCTTTCTGTCCTTTCGGTCCTTCTGGTCCTTGGTGCCCAATTGGACCAGGAATGCCTGGAAAGAAAGACATAACAAATGTTCAGAGCCCGTGTCTGTATAAAGTGAACAAATAACATGCAAATTAGGGGAACCCGAAGCCTAGAGAGATTCATCAGCTGGGGTAAAGCATATATTTCTTGGAAGGTGGGTACTTGAACAGGGATCTCTTTAGAAGAACACAGTACATACAAGAGCACAAGAAAGTTGGGCCAAGAACTCACGCAGCTGTGGGACTCTGTCAAAGGCAGGCTGGGATCTTCACACCCGCAAATTAGGCATGTTCAACTAAGTGGAAGGCAAGCTGAGGCCTGGCTTGTAACCAAGTCTCTCAGCTGTGTCTGTAGTTGAGCACCAAGGTATTAATCAAGGGACTTAGTCTATGCTAAATATTGATTCCTTAGAGAACTACCTTGAGCTAGGTTTGCAGTGCAAAATTTGTTCTTGCCTACACTAAATGTCCTCCCTCAAAGGAGAATTGTACTACTGCCCACCTGGGACACCAGGAAGTCCTCGCTCTCCTGTAGAGAGAAAGAAATAGACCATCAGTGGGGAACAGGTCTTCCCTGATTGTCACTTTGGCTGACCTTCACCCCCTATAAAAAGTAGTTTATGTTCCCGGCATGTTTACAAGTTCCAGCATCCCCAGCAATGCCACACTGGCATTGAATGGATTGAATCATTCACACCACACGAAATCCTCTGAAGCATTCTGTCATTAAACCAGGTAGAGCTTGGCTTCAGGAATGACTTTCACCCAGGTGAAAAGTTTCTAGATTCAAAGTAAGATCTGTTATCTCTTCTACTGTGAACTCTAAAATTGTCTTTGCCCGAAAGAAGAGCAAAAAACCCATCCATCACAATATCCGAACTACAGAATGCACTGGCTTCTCTATTTAACTTCTGGAGTAAGAAAAATTCATTTGCTACCCAAGCCCTCTGGCAGGCTGCCAATCTACCTGAGAAAGCAGGTAACTCCAGACTCACCTCTGGGACCTTGTATTCCCATGTCACCTGAGAACAGAGGGAGGAAAAAAAAATCAGGAGAGATTCTGGAGATATTTCCAATGTTACTAATTCATTTTATTTTTCTAGTTGCTTTCTTGCCTTTAATGAAGCATGAAGGAGTTTTGGGTGAACAGGGACACTTCACACTTGAATAGTGCAGGATCAGACCCATCCCACTAGTGGCAAACAGGATCTGTCATTTCACACTGGCACAATGCAAGATTGAGCCTCCTGTAACAGTTCTGCATGGGATCAGGCCCTCTACAGTTTACGTGGCAAACTAGCTTTACACTCTAGCAGGACTAGGGGAGTGACTGTCCCCCTGCATTCGGCACTGGTGAGGCTGCATCTCGAATACTGTGTTCCATTTTGGGCCTCTCACTACAAGAAAGACATTGAGGTGCTGGAGCACATCCAAAGAAGGGCAATGAAGCTGGTGAAGGGTGTAGAGCACAAGTCTTATGAGGACCAGCTGAGAGAAGTGAAGAAACAGAGGTTCAGGGGAGACTTTATTGTTCTCTACAACTATCTGAAAAGAGGTTGTAGTGAAGCGGGTGTCGGTCTCGTTCCATGTAAAAAGTGATAAAACAAGAGGAAATGGCCTCAAGTTGCATCAGAGGAGGTTTAGATTGGATATTAGGAAAAATTTCTTCACCAAAAGGGTTATCAAGCATTGGAATGGGCTGCCCAGGGAAGTGGTTGAATCGTCATCCCATGAGATATTTAAAACACATGTAGATATGTAAAACACTTAGGGACACAGTTTAGTGGTGGACTTAGAAGTGTTAGGTTTATGGTTGGACCTTCAAGGTCTTTTCCAATCTAAATGATTCTATGATTCCATGATTCTTTTTGTTCAAGTATAAACCAGCTTTATCTTTCTCACTGCTAATTTCCCATTGTGGCAAAATCCACCCAAACTTGTGCATTGCCAGAGCCAAAGAATAAGACAGGGGAAAAGAAGGACTGTATGGCTGTACCTTTCTCACCAGGTTCTCCTCTCTCCCCTCGGAAGTAGCCTGTAACAGGAAGTGTTACAAGGGGTTGTTAGAGCGCATTACACGACAGAGTAACTACTCACTTCACATCCAAGGATCCTTCTGTTTTGTTTTTGAGGCTGCAGGCAGCACAGGCTAAGCACAGCATGGCTTTATAAGTAGAGTTTCCTCAGCAAATTTGCTTTTGCAAATCCATGAAACTTCTGAAGCAGGGAGAAGGTAGGCTCCTCTGTTGTTAACTCATCTCCATCATCTACTGAATGGAAGTAAATCATCTTTCCCTTGCTAATGAAAGTACCATGAGAAATAAGGTCTGGGTTCATTTTTCTGTGTAGTTCTTTCAAAATGGAAAACTCACTTGCTACAGCAAACACGATACATCCTGGCACAGGATGGCACATCCACAGCCTACTTTCTTCTCCCTTTTCTGCTGCCTCTAAGGGATGCACCACCAGTGTTAGTGGCAGCAATCTGAGCTCCAGCACAGCTTGCCTGTGAGGTCGGGTGAGGGCACTATTTTTGACAGATTTCATTGCACTCTAAAAGTCCTGGTCTTCAGGCCCTTAGGTAGTCAAATCCTCCCACTCCTCTTTAAGTAATCTGGTCTGATGCAGCATCACAGACATTGACTCTGCTCACCTCGTTCCATTTCCTTGTTCAGTCTGCTCTTCACCATCAACCAGACTGACTCTTCATTTTCATAAGGGAAAGTTGAGGAGGGTGAAATACCATGAAGAAAGTCTACTCTTGAAACATCCTTTTCTATTTTTGAATTCCCTTCGTTAATTGCCAGGAGGCCACCATTGATTTTTTCCAGGTTTTCCACACGTGATTTCAGCTTTCTCACTTCTTCCGCTGGAAAGTTAAAGTAAAATGCTAGAGAATGTACTGCCACAGATGCATGCCTGAAACACCTACTTCTAACCGCAGGGACAAGGCAGCACTGTGTCAGATCACTACAGCCACTGAGTTTTTCAGGATTGTTCTTTGAATCTTTTATTCTAGCAGGGATATCTGGAGTTTAAAAGACAACTTCGGAATCTGTTAGTCTCTGAGAAGTAAGACCTCAAATCTCAGAAGTTTTCCTGTCCTACTTACCCCAAGACTATATAACCCCTCATCAAAAGTTTATATTCCTTATCCATTCTTTATGTCCAGTTGTAATATCTTAGTGGAAGTCACCATCATGCTGACTGTGATCCTCATCAGTTCTCTGGCTTGATATCTCTGACACTTGGCCTCTTTGCCAGCTTACACCCTCTGTTTGTCTTTCTATCCCATTCAACATTTTGTTTCTCAGTTATTTCTTACCCAAAGCAATGAGTCCAAAAAGCAATCCAAGGAGAAGCAACCAGGCCAGAAGCAAACCCAAGAGCCATTTCCACCAGCTACAGCAGGAACCACAGGGACACCAGGATGGTGCTGATCCAATTGCACCCCTTGCATCACCATTTCGTATTTCTGGAAGAGGAAAAGGGAAGTCTCCCGGTTAATGATGAGTTCTGTGACTTGAGAGTCCAGAATCTCTTAGAACAAGGACAGTAATGTCTGATACATTATACAAAGGGCTATGGAGAAAAATCTTTATACCCCACTCTGCACATGGTGGGTGTAATTCTAGGTCCTGTGAAAGCTGGGAACAGCATTCCCAATGGGAATTCCAACAAGAGACAACACTCAGTGCATTTTAAAATAACAGCTGAAAAACGTGATCCCCTTGGGGTCAATTTTTTGTACAGTTTTGAGCCATCAATTACACCAACAGTCAGCATGGTCTGTCTGAGCCCTCTTCTCCCCATAAATCTGTCCTGGTAGCAGGACGCAGCTGTACTGTCAGCTATCTGATTTTCTCCAGCAATAAAAAAACACCCCAACTGCTCACTCATCCACAACCAAATCACTGGTACCAATTTCTCTGGTGTATGCTCTGCTCATTATAGACAAAGAAGTCCCCTGAACATTCCCTCCCTCTGATGTCACTGCACAGTCATCACTCATGTCACTCAAGAACAATTGCTTTTTTGTATATTGTGCTTTGGTGCTTCTTTCAATGAAAGTCTGAACTGTATCACTTACCTGCGTAAGTTGCTTTGTCCCTTGTTGGCACGGATTTCAGTCCTCCTGTTTTAACAGCAGTAAAAGAGGTTTCAACAGTCTTTCTATGCAAGATTAAGCTTAGAGCATACGCTTGAAAGGGAAAGGTAGTAATGGAGGCAGAAGGAGAAAGTTCTGTTGCATTTCTAAAGGGACAAACTCTTACCATTTGCATCTGATTTTAGGCCAGTATCTGTAGCATAAGAGGAGGAAAATCCCTGCTTCTCTTTCTTCAAGGTGTCTTCTACAAAGGAGCCTGAACAGGAACCAAATATAATTAAAAACATGGCACCAGAAGTTCAACCAGGCCTATCTTCTTTCATTGGCAAAAGGCATATTTTTGACTGGGAAGACAAAATAACTCTGCTTGTTTAAACCAGATCTAGATTTTTGCTTTCTAAGCTCCTGAGCTTTGTGAAATATTCCAAGGCACACTCTGGAGCTTCAAATGCAAAAGCTGGACCTAGATTGCAGCTGGCATTGTTAAAGGCTAACTGCCTGCCACAGCTTCTTGTTTGGCTTGCAGGGCTTTGAGTCAAGTGTAGTGTTCTGAACTCTCGCTATGATCAGTCTCCACTTCCCTGCCCTCAGCCTATTCACATGTCCTGAAGAAGAGAAGTTACCTCCATTAAGCCCAGTGGTAGAGGCACTAAAGACTTTGCCACTGTCCTTTGTCATGATCAAAAGCTCCATCTCCTTCTTTGCTGGGGCATTCTCCTTCTCCAGCAGCAGGAACTTGCAGTCTTTGCGCAGAATGTCATCCCCCTGGGAGCTCAAAACAGTTCCCCCTGCAATATTGGTAAAGGATGGGAAAGAGGAGGAGATGAGTATGGGCCACTGAGTCATAACTACAAGCCAAACACTTTCGTTCATTAAAATAGGTAGTCCCATTGTGATTGGGGTTGCCACTACTATAAACATCCAGGAACAGAGACACTGGTCACTGAAGCTAGGAGGAGGGCTGTGTGTGTCATTAGGTTTCTTTAAAGATGTGTATTTCACTAGCAGGAGAGTAACTGCTACTAGAAATGGAAAGCATCTGGAATTCAATCACATACAGCAATGATTTGGTCAATAACATCTTCACTTCTCTGACACACTTACTATAAAATCATAGAAACTCAGTCTGAGAGAGACATTCAAGGGTCATCAGAGCCAGCACAGCTCAAGATGAGGAGCATCTTTAGCAGACCTACTCTGTCAGGCACAAAGCACTTCATATCCTTGAGAGCCAGGCATGGTTATGAAGCATTGAACTGTAGATTACTGAGGTTGGGTCCAGGCCAAACAAGACTCAAGAACATCCGTGTGGTCACCCTTCTGCCATTAGGCAGTATCAAGTATGCCTGGAATGGTGTACAAACCTGAATTTGCACACAAATTGGCACAACATTGAAAATCAAGATAACCAGAATGGTACTATTCCGTTACTCTAGCACAAACCCAGAGTAAACCTGTATTAGAGATGTTATCATAACTTCTGTGCTATTTTTAAGCCTCATCTTTGGGAGTCCTTGGATTGCAAAAGAAACTTGGCTTCCCGTACACAAAAAAATAAAAGACTAATTTATAGCTTTCAGAGTTGCAGGAAAAAGTTGGAAAAGATGAATCCCAACTGTTCAAGGATGAAAGGTCAGTAGAAAGACCTCAACTTCTCTCATTAAAAAAAAATAATTCTGATCATGTGTAAGTCAATGCCCTGATTTTTGAGTTGTTGAGGCTGGTACTACTGCAACACGATGTTAAAGAGCAACCTTGCAAATGTTTGGACTTCAAATGAAGCACAATTTCACACGTGTGACCTTCTATCCAGTTACCCGCCTGCTGAGCAGTAATAGCTGCAATTAAATCATCCAGGTTACCACAGAGTAGGGGAGATCTGAATCAGACCAGCTCATTTGCTCATTCTTAGCTTCCAGCTCATTTGCTTTCTTTTCAGAAAGGCACTGGTGGGAGACTTTGCTAGTGACAAGTCATGGTCCTCAGGAGCCAGGTATTAGTGTCAGTCAGCTGGCCGAATTTCTGACTCATTTTTATCATGATATGCTTGTACAAGGCCATGCCTGAACAACCGAATGACACACTCACCTGCAGAAGCAGGCACACCAGTACTTGCCACGGTGTTGCTCTGAGAAGTGTTCTTCATCCCATATGCTGCAATGAAGAAATTTGAGAATGAAAAGAAATGAAGGATAAAGGTATCTACACACATCAACCTTGGGCTGCACACCATTTGAAAAATCTCTTCTCATTTAGGGTACTGAAGACAGCTCAAACAATCAAGGGCTTCCCGAGCAAGCAAATCTCTGGAGTTTACATAGGCACTGAGAGCTGTTCCTGCAAATGCAAAGCAGAGGAAATGTTCCTCAATATCCTCTCATACCACACTGCTCCACACAAGAAGATGGTAATGAAGGAGCCTCTGTCAAGATGAACTTTCTAGTCACTATAGAAAAGGTGGGAGAAGACAGCACACATTGGTGACCTTCACACTTTCTTTAGGCTTAAATTGTTGCTGACCTGCAGAGGCTGCAGTAGCATTCTGGGTCAGGGTTGAAGAGCTTGGAGACAGGTTGTTTTGAACTCCAAACACTGCAAAGACAAATATGGCAACAGGGGTTACAAGGTTTCTGTGGTGCAGGTGATATTCTGGCTAAAACCAAAACAAAACCAATGATAATAACAACCACCTCTCCCAAGAAATTTCACTAGCTAGCTAGAAGCATCACAGGCCTAAGCATTCTGCTCAAAGATCTTCCTTACAAAATGTTTTTTTCCTTACATCATTTTGCTGTATAAGTTATTGTTGGCCCAGCACAATAATGGTGACTATTTTAAAACATTATCTCAAGTTAGACTGCGGGGCAACTCTCATGGCTGCATGGACCTTTCTGCAGGGGGGAACCTGGGAAAAAGGTAAGTTCAGGAAACTAGCTTGGTGTGACTAGGGGAAATTTAAGGAGATAACTGCTCACAGTATGTGTCAAAGAGAGAAGAGAGAAGCAAACAGTGTGGAAGGTGGCACCTTTGGTGCCAGAATCAGCATGGCAACGTTAGTGCAGTGTACAGACTGCTCTCATACACCCTGTTCTCTCTGCAGGCCCAGTCAGAGACCCTGCACGATGCCACTGTGTTGTGCAGACATAGTGTGTGTACCTGTGAAATGAAGTGGTTTAGTGACATTGAAGAGAGTCTACCAGAAGCCATGAGCTGGGTGAAACAAAGGAAAATTACAGGGAGAACTGGTAGAGTAAGACATTACTCTGAGTTGGTCTAGAGAAGAAACAGGGAGGCCTAACAGGTTTCTTTCAAAAGACAAATTATTCTCCTTGGAAAATTTCTAGTTTTCCCTGCCTCCAGGCAAAAATAGTCAGGAGCTAACACCAGCTATACATGGCCAATTCAAAATAAATCCACCATAAACAAGGAAGAACTTGGGTGTGCAAACAAGTTGCTGACACTGTGATGAGGAACAGAAGAGAAACATAGTGATACAGGTATTATTTCATTTTACAAATCTGCTAGGACTGTGGTGCTGTGACAGCGTGAAGGGAAGAAGAGAAATATCTGACCTGTAGAGGAAGTGCTCAGGCCTGTGTTCAGAGTATGACTGCTGGGAGCCAGGTTATTTGGAACACCAAAAACTGCAAAAAGAGGAAGTGAAATGTTATTACTTTTCTGGAATTGGAAATCCACCACCCGAAGGTCAGTGGTACAGTCACAGAAATTAAGAGTCACAGTTAGTGAAATGCAGTTAGCAAAAATGTACAATAATTGCACAGAGGAGAAATCTCAAAAATTGTGACACCAAACCACTCTTTTACTGAACTGACAAAGGGGAGAAAATCCTACATAAGACAAGTTGCAATCGTGAGACAGTGTGAGAAAGCAAAGCTTCTAATAGTATGCTATCATGAAGCTTCCTGTGGTTTTTCTCTGCAGCTGGGAAATGCAGCATCCCTGGCATGCAGAAGCAGGCCTTACAAGGTATAAGCACACT
Organism: Tauraco erythrolophus; assembly: GCF_009769465.1. Taxonomy (NCBI): domain Eukaryota; kingdom Metazoa; phylum Chordata; class Aves; order Musophagiformes; family Musophagidae; genus Tauraco; species Tauraco erythrolophus. The sequence goes on along the minus strand of NC_141473.1, from coordinate 13,914,928 downwards.
CAACACTTACTGATTATGTCTTTAGTGTGTGAGGACTGAAGGGCTAGGCCCAGTTGTTCTTACAATGGGCCAAGATAATCCAATGTTAACTAAAGTCTAAAACTAGTTTTGATAGGGAATGTGAGCCTAACCTCGTTGATAAAGCTATCATCAAAGTTTAGTGACAGATCAGGTAGTCAGGACAACAGAATCTCACAAAAAAGAGTTTTCAAATACAGTCAGTGTAGAAGCAGAGAGCACCAAGTTACAGAAAACCAGAGAAAATTCAAGCATATCCCCTGCTATCTTGATTCTTCCTTCATTTTAGTTTTCTTACTATGCAAAAAAAAAGCACTGCTGTTGACCCAGTTTCAGTATGGAGTTATATCCTTCAAGCCTGAGTGGTCCAGAAGCATACCTGATCCTGCAGAGTGAGACATAGCATTGATCAAGGAAGAGCTGTTATGGTATCCACCAAGGGAAGACCCAGCAGGCAGAGTGGAGGACCACATGTATGAAGGGAGGGCAGTATTCAGTATGGTTGTATCATATGTCCCCGATACTGTAAAAACCCAAACAGACGTGGCTTAGCATGCATTGCAGGTTTACATGGCAAACGACTTTATCTGCCTTAAATTTCAACTACCCTTGTGGAGTCAACACAGTGACTCCAGGTTAACATAGTACAACGGATCTGAAACGCCAGCTGACTACAGCCCACCTGAATTTTAAGCAATGGAATAAAGATTGACCTGATAGCATGATCATTGACAAAACACCTTGAAGATATTTCATTGCTTGTAGATGCTATGATACCAGAATAAACCACTTTGGTCTGTCATTCTCTTAATAAATCATCCTGGGCCATGGGACACATGACTTTTGCTTCCCACATGTGGCTCTGATTGGTTCACTAGTGTATTAGATTAAAATTCCTAGTTTTAGACAGGATTTGAGCCATGTGCAGGAAAAAGGGTATTGCTTGTTCCTAGATACTGGTAGAGGACAATGGAGTGAATGTGAATACCACTGCCTCAAGCACTGTGGTGAGGCTTATAAATAATAAAAGCTGGTTATGGTATTTTAAGTACCACTTGTATTATTATCAGGTTCTAGTGATCTCTGAACAATGTGCTGTGGACAATACATCAAACACGGACCTAAGTGTTATGTTCAGTACTATCTCCATCTTTCTTGGAGATAAGAGATCAAATTGCTCTACGATATGTTTGCTTAGAGCTCTTGTCTCTGTCAGAAGCATCTCTGAATCAAAGCTAGTGGCAGCAGGAACTGGAAATTAAACAAGTCACTAGAAAGCTACCCGAGATGGTTCTTGTTAGGGCAACATCTGGACAGGCCTCCAGCATTCTGACCCTTTTTCTGTATGGTCACCACTGTCTGGGACAGAGACCACGTATTCTTACTTGGATGTTCTTAGCAACTGGGTATTTTTATGGTAAATAACGTTTGGAATGGCTCCAGCATTGCTAACTGTGCTCTGCCAAGTACCTGACTGAGAGCTCTCAGTAACCATCTTTGTCTCCACCACAGCCTTTTTCGGTATCGGGAGCGTACTTGACGGTGATCGAGTAGGGCTGCAGCTGGCCGATCGACTTCCTTTCAGCAAACGTTTCACATCATCCAACTCTGTCCCTGGCAGGAAAAGCAAGTATCAAGATTCATCCAAAAGCCATTGTTTCATTGATCTGTAATCTTGCCCTGGCTAAACCATTCCATGGAATTTACCTGTGACTATCTATGAAGTTGTTAATTTCTGGAGGTGCCTTTTGAGGAGTGCCACTTACTTAATAACAAGCCTCAGGGCCTCATTTCTGGAACTAAGCACAACTACATCCTTGCAAGATCACCGTCTAACCCACAGCACGCTTCCTTGTTCAGAAAGGGGAGACAAATGAACGTTCTTAACAGGAAAAAAAGAATGACATGCTGCTATCTGTCACCATAAGAACTGGGTCCCAGGGACACTGCAGACATACCCACAGCAGCAACACCCTCTATCCTATACCTGATCCCCCTGGAATAAAAGCCGTGGCACTTACATCTGCCAGAGGGAGATGCACTCTGCAGTCGGACTCGTATTTCACTCTCTGGGAAGAGAAAAAGCAGATCATGAATATGGAGTGAGATGCATTTGTGCCCTCAGCTGGGAATGAATCTTTGGGTTGAAGTGAATTCCTTCCTTCTTGCTGTCTATATTCCATCTTGCCATCTTGCTGCTTGATCTGAGCAGCACTCATGGCCCATGTGAATTGGTTGTAAATTGGTTTTGGTGACTTTTTGGTTTGGGCTCGCATTTTGCTGCTGTTAATTCCAGAGAGCTCTATTTCACTCATTGAAGGCCTCTGTTGAAATCAATAGCATTGTTACTGCCAGACATACAGAAGGCCTAACTATGCAGTCCTCAATCACATTGATATTCCCGCTCATGACAATTATTATTATTACTATCCTTCTGGACAAAAACCTAGAGATCCAAAAGAAGCTTACTAAATACACAAATTCCCCACTACTTCACACTGTCATCTCTACCATGTCCTGTACAATATAGTCTCTTACAACCTGCTGATTTCTCTTTTGGCTCACTGAATGTGACCAGGCTAGTTTTAAGCCAAGATTCTCACCAGGTACTCGATTTCATTACTGACTTCTACTGTCTAGCACAAGAGACCGTGGAGTTAACGTGATTTGGTTGGGGCAAGCCTTTAAGCTCGCTACCCACAAGCAAACTGGCCAGCCAGGACATGTGATACGTGGTCCTCAAGATGCAATCTGACAGTGCATGCACTGTAAAAGAAACACTAGCTTTTTGCATTCATGTGCAGAAGCTGATGGATTGGAATTATTTTCTGAAGTAATATGAAAAGCTGGAGCTGACTCTCTGGTGTCTGTTTTATTATGTATGTCCTAGTTCTGCTGGGAGCTCAGGTATGTAATGTGCCAGAGGAGACTGTGAAGATCTGACACAGAATAATTGGTAACTGTGACACTCTCCAGGAGGAGTGCGCAAGAGCGCACTTTGATTTACATCCACTGCTAAAATTAACTTGGATAAAGTGACATTATAGTTTCCTCTTCAAGCAACTGGGAACAGATATTACATTCTTACAGGGCAATATAATCCTGCTTCCCCAACACTGCTAATAAATTATTAGAAGAGCTGAATGATTTAAACAATGCAGAGCTTTACAGCAAGCTGGCTAAAGAGACCGCAGTAAGTCCATAATTTCCTCACCATCTCCTTACTACCAGCATGACATCATTTGAGGGTATGGCCTTATGGTTTGTAAAATAAGATTACAGTAGGAGGAACATGAATACAATTACTGTAAATATGTCAGAGGCAGATCACAGAGCATGGATGGACCGAGTTTACGGTAGTGAAGAGACAAGATGGAAGACTCTGTCCTATGACCCTAGATGTCCAGATCCCCAAGTAGATCCTCCCTTCTGACACAGTTAAAACCACCAAGACTTTCACTGGAGTCAATTATTACACCAAGCTTGTTTAAGCAGTTGCTTACAGGTAGGTCTGCAGTGGTGTAAATCCACGTACCTCATCTGACTGCTGTACACTTAAACTGGTTGATTCCAGCTAAGGAATAGGTCCATTTAACACACCCTGAATTGTACTGAAGAAAACAAAGGAGGCTTCTACAAGAACAGTACTACTCACCTCGACTTTGGCTTCTCCCTCGTGTGGAGGCAGATGCTGTGAACAGCAATGAGAAAAGCAATATTAGGCTTTACTGCCTGTGACATCTCTGAAAATTAACACACAGATCTTGCTCAGAGTGCTCAGATGCAGACAGAAACCTTCTTTATTTGGGGCACAGCTGGAGGAATTGAACTCTTAGATTTGCCAGGCTCTCTTTGGACCATAAGGTATCTTAAAGAACAGGTAGCACCTTTAGCATTTCTGGACCATCTGCTGCTTTTTGTATACATAAATGTTGTTCATAGATGGAGATCTCCCATTTCCACAGGCCAAAAGGAAGCTAATAGGTCTGTTTACCCCACCAACCATGGCTGGACACTGTGAAACCCTGCCTCCTCTCTAAGCCAGAAAGATGGCCTGATCATAGTTTCACTATCTGCACTGAGTAAAATTGGCAGCTCAGAATTTGGAGAGGGGAAGCTTATACCTGCTGACAATGTTCAGTGTAAATGTATCACCTGATAGCCTGTTCATTTTTCCACATAAATATGTCAAAGCCTAGAAAAGAGCTATTGGAAAAGTATATCCAGCAATGGCTCAAAATCCTAAGATTCTGGGCTTTCTTGCTTGGAGCTGTTCTCCTAGCTACGGGGGATGGAAGAGGAAATGCTATGAAGCATCCCATGTCTATGTTCTCCTGTCCATGTCCTATGGCACATGGGGAGTGTCACAAAAGCTGTTGAGGGTAGCAGATATACATTATGCACCCTCTGTTTGAACATGTATCAGCTAGAGACCCTGCTATCAGCTGTTAATGTAAATCCCAGATAACTTCTCCAAAGTCATGGATCTGCACTTGCTGCCCCATACAGAGGCAGCATAGGCAGAGCAAGACACAGTAATGTGCACAATGCCACCATAGTCACCAGCTCACATGACCTCGCCATAATGTTCAGAGGAACAGCTCTAAAAAGAACAAACCAATTTCTTTTCTGGGAAACTCAGGAGAAGAGTTGGCACTGGAGCTCCCTGTAAAGAACAGAAAAGTGTTCATTAATACTTTGCACAAGCTCATTAAAAGCTTTCAAAACATATCTTTCTGGTAGCTGTCTAATCCCAGTGGGTAACAAATATTTCCATTTAAAAAAAAAGAGCAATTCAGGATTATATAAAAAAGCTGCTAATGTCTTTCAACAAAAATATTCCACAACTCCTTTTAGGAATGAGCATTACTATAAATAGGACTTAATCATTAAAATGTGTCCCTGATGGCTTATTTCCTAGCAAAACCACAATGGGATTCTTGTGCTATTTTGGTCAATCCTGCATTAATGTGACCTCAGAGTGCACAACACATTCCCTCCTTTCTATGGCATGTTATGCAATACCTTCATATGTTGCATGGCGGTTGACATAGGTTTTTCTTTCAAATGTTGAGCCAGGTGATTTGGTGAGAGTAGAGCTGGGAGACTGGGTTTGTCTGTAGCCAGAGGATGATGATGATGAATTCAATCTACCACTTCCACCTATAGGTAAAACAAAATGCCCTCAGCAAATTTGCATTGGTACCTCATAACTGGAGATGAACATTTGGGTCTAATTCTGACTATTCTGAGCATTCAGTGCAGAGGGAAGTATCAGTTATCTTTGTGGTTTCAAAACATATCTTGTCAATTATACATATGACAGGTTTTGGCCTAGGGGAATGAATGAGCCATCTCCCCTAAGCAGGAATAAATCTGGCTCTGGATGGTGCTGGGTTTTGGTTTGCACACAGATGCACCTATAAACTCATGTTACATGACACAGGTCACAAAAACTGGGAGACTGTTAAGCCAAACTCAAAGTTCATCTTATCATCTCAGTGCATAAGATAAGGGAAAGCAGAGATGAGTCCACTTCCCTTCCAAAGCAGCTATCCAGACTCTCACTTGGTCATGCCTTAGTCAGTCACAGCATCACAAAATCACAGAATGTTAGGGATTGGAAGGGACCTCAAAGGATCATCTAGTCCGATCCCCCTGCCTGAGCAGGACCACCTAGATCAGATCACACAAGAACGCGTCCAGGCGGGTTTTGAACATCTCCAGAGAAGGAGACTTGACAACCTCTCTGGGCAGCCTGTTCCAGTGTTCTGTTACCCTTACTGTGAAGAAGTTCTTCCTCACGTTTAAGCAGAACCTCCTATGTTCCAGCTTATATCCATTTCCCCTTGTCCTATCATTGGATGCCAGTGAGAAGAGCCTGGCTCCATCCTCATGGCAGTCACCCTTTACATATTTATAAACATTAATGAGGTCCCCCCCTCAGTCTCCTCTTCTCCAAGCAGAAGTGATTGAGGTGTGCGTCAGGCCCAAGGCTGTCTGGAGGTTATCAGTGGCTGTTAGACAGAGGAAAGAATTTCCCTCCTAATTCACATCAGTGTTTTGGAGAAAGAATTGAGCAGCCATAACTAATGTGTTCATACTCTGTATGAAATCTAATGCTGGAGTATGATCAGAGTATAGCAAAAAGGGAGCCCTGTCATAAAGTGCAACATATCCACTCTGATCAGCAGTATCAGACTGGATTTTGTTTACCCATCCCTGCAAAAAGAGTATACCCTTCTGATCTCAACAGAGTGTTTTCTTGCCAACCTTCCCCTCTACAAGGACCTGTTTTGTTCTGAACTTTTCCACTTAATTCAGCAGAACAAACTACTGTGACAAGTAGGCCTCTGTTGGAGGCATTCTGCAAGCAGAGCGGGAAAGCAGAGATTAGAAAATGCTCTGTAAAACTTCAAGAACCCATTATTTCTAAAGTTCAGATTTTTTTCTCTTCCTCCACACACTGAAAATAAATAACTAGGAAGACAGCAATCCTGCAGAGTTGTCTGAGTTTGCAGGGCTGGGTTCAGTTCTCAGACTGGTGCCAGTCCAGACAACTAGACTGACATCTTCACTGGAGTTACTTCACATCTGCCCGGAGGCAAAGTGATTCCGCAGTCTTGCCTGTAGTTGGTATGGAGGTGTCTGTCATACCTATTGGCTATGGGTAATTCTCCTGCTGAGCTCCCAAACTGCACTTCACTCCCTATGGTTTGTCAGCTCTTTTGGAGCATGGAGAATGTTTTCTACAAGGATAGTTATACAGTCTGTCCCACTGGGACAGAGAGAGGGTTATGCCAGAAACCTGGCTAGGAAGCTTCTTCTCCAGAAACCTTTGCTATGACAATCTAACAGCTAGGCAAAGAATACTGTTAGAGAAGAACTCTGTTTTTAAGGAGCAGATATCACATACCGATTTAGCACGTCAGAAAATTGGGCAGACTGTTCAAAGTGCTAAAGCCATGGACACAGTGGGAATGGCATTTTTTTGTTGCTTTTCTCCTGAAATCAAATTTTCCCTGTGGAAAATGGGAATTTTGCCATTTACTCACCCATCCTCAAACCCAACTTTAGGGAAAGAATACCTTTGCTTTGAGTATTTGCCACTTCTACTTTCATAAACCCTGTTTTCCTTACCGCTGGCTCACCCTACTTCCCTGTCCTGAATCTCTCCTCAGATCATTTATGCTGCCCTTGCTTTTGTTTCCTCACTGTGCAATGTCTTCATTCCTTACTTGAAGTCACATAGCTGCTGCCATGTGTGTAAGACCTCTTTTCCACTCCACCCACTCCAGGGTGGGATGATGTTTTCAGCCCGCTGCTGCTCCCTCCTTCTGGAAGAGATGAGCACAAAATGAGACATTCTCTCAAGGTAAAAGATGAGAAAAGCAAAGACACTGCAAGACAAGGCAAGAGGTACCCAAAGCTGTCCTCATACTCAATTACAAGTATAGCTTCATGTCTGGTGAGATGCCAGAATTGCAGAGAAGTGTCTTGGCAGAGCAGATAAGCATTCACACTGCAAACCCAGCAGGTTGGTAGTGAAGTTTCGCTCCATACATGAAATGAAGGATACTCCTGTTAACCCTCATCATAAATGAGAGAGAGAGTGCGATTCCTGCCCAACCCAGCTGCAGCAAGCCAATCAAGAATATGGTGGTATAAAGAGCATGGAGGATTCTTCCCTACTTGTTGCATAGAGGTATGCAACCCATGACACCTGATATTACCCAAAAAGATTCACTCACTGTTGTCAATTGAGTAAGATGACAGGGGAATACACTGCAGCCCCATCGGTGGAGGCTGCAGACCCATCACTTTTGACCCTTGGCCCCAAGAGACAGTCACCACTTGAGACCCTATATCTGGCTTTAAGCCCTTGGAGAGTCTGGTCTACCAGTCTTAGTGGACTGTGCAGCTTCGTATCTGAAAATACTCAGACAGCTCCCCGCGTGCTGCTCCTTCTCTCCACTAACAAGTATTTCGGCAGAGGCATTTCGGAAAATAGCTCCTCTTTGGGTGCAAGTCTTTCTGCACAAAGACCTGCTGAACCTAGGGATTTATGGAAATAATGCAGTTAAGAAGCATGGAAGGACACAGAACACCAAGCTGAAGTAATGTAATTACTTACTGGGTGGTAAGGACGTCAGTCTTGTGGTCACTGTCTCTGTAATAACTGAGGGAAGAAAAGGGTGCAGAAGTAACGGCATGTTAATAGAGCCAAACAAGATCAATGTTCTATTTAATTTCCATGGAAGATCATGACTCGTTTAAAGACATGGACTCATTTAAAGAAAAGTCCTTTAAGACCACACTGCCTGGGGGCTGCAGTTTCATTAGCACACAATGCTGCGTGTTCGTTTGCAGGCCTTTCAACACTACAGTAACAAAGAACATTACTGCCATGAAAGACTTTTTCTTTACAAAATCCCTGTAAAACATGGAAGCATTATTATTTCTGGGCACTTCTGAACCACAGCTATTGCTGTAGCAGCAAAGCCCATGGTCAGATCTCAGATCCCTTATTAGATTCCTACTAGCTAATTCCCATAATGTCAGCAGAAAACTTATTCTCCCTTTATACACAGCCAAAAAATCTATCTTAAGAACATTTTATAAGCCACGCAGGACATTGATATCAGAGGTAGAAAGAGAATCCAAATGCCTGCACTACTGGCTAGAAATGTAACCTCAGGGCAATCATCTGTGGTTAAACAATCAAGACATGTTACATGTCTCTAAGCGTCTGATCTCGGCCCATTCTATTCCTTATTCTGACTTCAACAGAGAGACCAGCGGCAGGTGCAGAACTTAGTTCTGGACCTCTAGTCAGCATTCAATCCCTTACAAACCCGAGTATCTGCTTCTGGGATTTTTGGTGTGTGACATAAAAACCAAAAAAATGTTCTCCTTACGTCTTTCAGTAACTTCTGATCCGTCTTGCCTCGTTTTCTTTGTTACAGAATCCATACCATTGCCACCTGCAGGGAAAGCAGAGACACTGCACTCAGAGCTCTGACTAGTAGGAGATGACAACAGTTCCTCACAAGCCCCACCACTTTTCTCCCTTCAGCTGGGGACTAGACTGCCTGGAAGACATCTATGCCAGGGATTTTACAGTGTCTTTCCAGAGCCATGTGAGTATTACTTATAGACCCTCACCACTTGCCTACAAAACTGGATGCTGCACAATGCTGCAGAGCTGAAACAGCTGGAGGGCCTGTAAACCCAACAGGCAAGATAGGGGCAAATGAGGCAAGTCCACTCAGTGCTGGAGAAGTTTAGACCTGGATTTATATCCAGACTTTGTGGCACTACACCATGGTCTCCAGCTGTGCCCCTGTAAAGGCTTGATCAAAACCACAGGATCCAAATGCCACTCCCACACATCTGCTCTAGGCAGGACTCAACAGTAGAGGATTAGAAATGCAGGTAGTTGCAGGAGTAAACTACCTACATCATCCCAGTAATGCCAGAAAAACCTAAGCGGAGATACTGTTGCACTTTTGACAGCATACTGAGCATCCTCAGGGCACACTGACACTAAAGCCACAGCACTGACTTTAGTGAAGCAGAAAAACACTGGAGCTACCTTTAAACTAGCCATTTTCGACAGCAAGGAATCTAAGGTAGGAAGTACTTTATCTTGCTTTACAGGCAGAGCAGAGACAGTTTGGAGGTGCTGACAGTGGCTATGGAATCTGATCTAATTTAATGCCAGCTTAGGTCAGTCTACCCAGTATTGGAATCACTGCTGTGAATGCCGTGTAGACTCTTCTTAACGACTTGGATCCACTTCAAGTCCAAATTACAATCTCTAGCAGAGGTATGACTGTCTGCCAAGGCAGGAATACCACAAAGAAACATTGTGATGGTGGAAAAGAAACATCAGCTAGAAGAGAAAATACTTCTGTCAGAAGGAAATATACAGTTGCTCACTCCTAGTTGCTTTAAGAACATTCATCTTGTGCAGCTGCAAACAATGAGAACAAGTTGATAATAGGCCAAAACTCTCCACTGCATTTGAAGAAGACTCCTTAAAACTGAAGGCCTAGCTGTACCAAAACCTACACACTTAACAGGCTGAGTCTGAAAAGAAGCTTTGGGCAAAATTCGTTCCAAGATTTCGAGCTTGAGGCAGAACCCAAGACCATGCCGTCCAATTGAGCTGCCATTTGAGTTTGATCCTCATGATTCCACTTACCCTTCTACAAAGTGTCTACCAAGTAACCCCCTTGATGTAACACTTGTACTGCCCATGCATAAATAATGACACAAAGAAGGATACAGCAGAGAATCTGCAGGAATATCTAAAGTTCAGATTCAGTTCTGTCTTTGAGCAGCTCCTGCTGTTCCCAAAGTTGGACAGGAACAATCTGAGAGTAGAAGGCACACTGCCAATCAAGCCACGTTAGCCTCCTATCACAGACTCAGCTGAACTTTGTGGAGAACACCCACAGTGCCCATAGTCCTCACTCTCTGCACCTCAGACACTGAGCTTGGCTAAACAGCCTTGTAAATGGGGTTCCTGAGGCCACATCCAAGTCCTTACACAACCTTGGCGGCAGGATATCACCCAACCCTTACAGTGCTTGCTAACGCTGGAGATTTCCAAGGGAGTAACCAGGGCGCTGATTCCAAGGCATATGCAAGACCAGAGCTATATGTGTTAGGAGAGTTCCTCCTCCAGCAGGATGACAATGCCCTGCAATAGGAAGGGTTCCTGCTCATTCGCTCCAAGGAGAGGCAGTATCTCTGCTACTATTTCTTATTGCATCAACAGTGGAAGCATCTTTCAAGCTCCTACCATAAAAACAGATGCTGGAAGCTGTTGTCTGGATGTCAGCACTATTGACTTTGCCAGTGTTTTTGGCAGAGGACACAGCTTTGTATTTGGAAACCGCTTTCCTACTGCTTTGTAGCCCCAGAACTCCACTTCCTTTCTGCTATTGGGAAACAGTGCTGGAAGAGGCCAGCACCACCATGGAGTGAATGCACCTTCTGCTCTTTGCCTTCCCTGAGAAAGGGGAGGATCTTGATCTGATACCAATCCGAAAAAAACGAGAAGAGGTTAAACCACATCTTTGGAGCCACACATGCCACAGCCCAGTACTAGCACATGGTGCATTTTGATCTAAGTTGCACGTGTGTTTGCCACCTGAATGCAAAAGCCAGCACAGGTTCCAGCAGGCTGACGGAGCAGGATTTCCATGATCTGCCAGGAGTGACTCATTTCACCAGCTCCTATCTGGGTTCACAAAGACATAGCTGTGGGCTATGTCTGTGGCAAAGCAATAGCGCTGTTGAATCAGAGAAGCCACCTGCAATTATCTCCGAGTAACGAGCAAGAACTTGTGAAGTGGGATCACTCTCAAACAGCGCAGGCAGCAAAAGAGAGGGCAACCCCATGGCCACTTTAACATAAGCTCAGGGGTTGTAATGCACTTGTGGCACCCACAAAAACAGGGAACTTGCAGACCTCACTGGCACTAGGATCCAGAAAGGTCTAGCACTGCCACACTTGTGCACATTGCTTCCTCTGTGCACAGCACTGAAAAGCAGGATAGTAATAGTTGTCCAGCTCTGCAAGGCATGCTTAGGTCAGTGCCTTCCACGTAAGCCCTACACTGCAGAGAGCCTCCTGCTCTCCCACCTGACTGCAGTGCAGCATGCTGCCAAGGATGCTCAGCCAGTCTGAGATGGGACATTCAAACCTCTCTTTGTATTTCAGAAGTTCGGCACTGTGTGCAATTGTAATAAAGTTTTTTTAAAGGCATTTTTCAAAAGGGAGCAGAATAGCCACAAAGACATATTTTAATGGAAAAATGAAAGCAGGCACGCTCCAGATTCTTTTATTCCTCCACAATATCCTTCCAGCTTTCATGTCAGAATGCTGTTACACTCACAGCACATCCTTTCAGCTCTCTCCTCCCTCCATTAATAAGGCTCCTGCTGTGAGACACTCCATTAGGAGAAAGAGGCACTAGCAGGTGCCAAGATTAATAATATTTAATGTCAGTGAACCCTTTGATCATGAATGCTCTGAGACTCAGTAGATGCCTCCAAACCATGTCACTGACTATGTTAAAGGCAAATGCCATGGCTGCCATCATATCAAATGTCTCTTAGGGTACCCCTTCCTCTTAATCAAGCCTTTCAGGTGCCACTGTCCTGGAACTAATAGAACTGGTTCGAAAATGGCCCCTTATCTCTCTTTTACTCCACAGGCTAGGAATCTGACCTTCTCATTCTGCTTTAAAAGCTGTTCCTTTCCAGTCATTCTACTTAAACCAACACAGTCAGAATTGAATCAACCAAATTATGCTTCCAAATCTGCTCATTTTGTAGACTCACTGAAATGATGCTAATGCCAGGGCAGCAGGTTGGATGCCCCACTAAAGCCTGGACATGCTGTAGGAACCAAATTCTGCTTTGCCAACAACCTGTCCTGGTTTCTTTGACACCGGTATGTGCTCATTTCCCAGAGCACAAGCAGGAGCACTGCCCAGACTTCACTTCGCACTGCCAGGTGCTTTCCTTTCAAAAAATGTGTCCTCACCGTGCCTACTTAATTGTGCTACCCAAAGAAAAACGGGCCAAAGCAAGGCCATTCTGACCTGCACAAGCTTCTCACCTCTGGCACAGAAAGAGAGGCAAACAATCTGGGTTCGTACAAAAACTGTCTGCAGAACAGGAAAGTGCTGCTGTCACCATTTCACAGATGAAGAAACTAGTCACAGAAGGACAAATAACTTCCCCGAAGTCACTCTACAAACCGGTCCAAAGACAGGAAAACAAGACAGGTCTCTTACCTTATGCCACTATGTTCACATTGCCACACCTGCTGCAGAAAGGATTCAATCTGATTCTCAAATCAGACTTTCCCGACTTATTGTGACAAAGCTTTGAAAACACCTTACAGTGCCTCCTAATCTTCTATGACAAAAATGTGGCCCAAAGTCCATAATCAGTGAGTCACTGCTGATAAATAAACCCACCTGTCTGAGACAAGCAAAGCTTGTCCGTAGCAACACGAGGTTTCACTCAGAAGCAGTGCCACACGTTCTCAGGACTAGAGATCAACTCCCTAATATTACACCCTGCGCCCACCATCTGAAGCTTCAATTCACAATCAGTATTCCTCCAGCACATTTCGGATCTGCACACTTTTAAAAACAGCCAACAGTTGATCTGCATTTCACCATGCTAGTACCCTCACAGAACTTTATCTGTTTGCATGGTAGTTTCACAAAACGCATTCAAAACGTCCCCAGAGCTTGGCTTCGCATTTCTTACCTCCCAGCAGGTACACTCCTTTCACTTGATACTCATTTTAAAAGAGATATATTAACTGACAAACACAAAACCAAAATGATCCAGCTCTTACAGTCTCATTTTTACATTGATTCCCCATAGAAAAATGTTAACACCTCTTCTATTTTGCCTGAGAATACAGCCTTGTTCTGCAATAAATCTGGAAGAGAGAAAATTCAGGATACTTTTTTTTCTCTTTTTTTCTTTAGTAATGTAACTTACCTGGAGTGCTTTGGTTACTGAACTGAAAATCTGTTTTTCTCCTCAACTGTTTCCTTTCTACCGAAATTTGCCACCTACACCTTATATCATGTCCTTCCAAAGGCGTGTGGAATCTGAGTGATCATCCAAAAATGTTCACCTCTCCTTTATTCAACCTGTTTTATTCTCACCCTTCTTCAGCTTTTCTATTCCCGTGTTCTTAAACAAGTCCCAACAAAGGCGTGTCGTGGTTTCCTGCCTCACCCTACCCTTCCAATTATCTGACACTCACTGGAAAAAAAGATCTGCCTCCAGGAATCAAACTTTATTGAAAGCAAAACTGCTCCTACCTATTTGCTCAGGTAGATTAACCATTCAGATCCCAAACAGATAAAGGTGTGAAGGCTTACGTCAGGGAAAATGAACTGTTATGGCAGTGCTTTCTGATACATGATCCGAGATCTGTTTTGGTCTTTTCTTACAGAAAGTTACACAGCACCTACTGATGTCTCTGCAAAGCTGGCTGCAAGCTAACCATATTTTGGTGCCTGCAGTACAAGAGTCTAAACTCCAACTAGTACAAACTGCTGAAAACCACTCAAGTCAGTTGTCTGAACTGGCTTGCCAACTCCATAGATAATTATGCTTTATTCAGAAGGCAGCACTATTAATAAATAAAAGTACACCAGACTGAGTAAGGAACAAAATTTCTTCCATGTATGTCACCTGCAGACTTCTCACAATATAGGAACTGGAGCAGAAGAGCAGCCATGGTGGGTCAAAGCAGAACTCCATCTAGTTCCCAACCCTGTCTCCCACCATGGCCCATATTAACAGCCCTGGTAAGGCTATATGAACAGGACAAGGATATGCAGATATTTTTCCGGTGTACACTAGAGACTTCCTAAGCCAAAGGCAGCAGCATTGCAATCATTTCTTGATGGATTTTTTTCATTAATTTGTCTAATTAGTTTTTGAATCCATACAACATTATAGTATGTACAGTGTCCTACAGCAGAGATTTTCACAGCTTAACTATACCTTGTAAGAAGATTTTTCCTCCTACTGAACATGACAGCATCATTCAGTGCCCTGTGCTTCTTTCTAAGAATCAGAATTCACCTTGGCCTCTTGCATACTACACAGATTTTGACAGGTTCATACCACTGAATGGGAAAGAACTTGATGCTTCATGTGTATTTTTGCACAGACTTTTCAAGGGATTGTTGCTACGTACTGTGAAGCTCACTCTCTGTTCTTTTAAGTTCCATACTGGAGATTTCCCAGGGTGTGTAGGTGCAGGGCTGCTATACAGCACTACAATGCCACTCCAGAGGCTACACCCCATGTTTGTTGATGGGGATCAAGACTTCTTCAGAATTTATTAATGCATCTTCTAAATCCCAGAACTTGTATTATACTGATCTTTAATCAGACAGATACTAATGAAGCATAATTTCCTTCCTGCACGGAGGAAGCATCCATGACTCTGCCTTCTGAGCAATAATCAAAGGACATCTAGTTGTCTAAACAAGCTGCATGTGATAAATAAGTCATTAAAAGGTGTAGACCTCAGCCTGGCACCTGGCCAAACTGCGCTTGGCTTAAGCCTTGACCAAAAGGATAAAGGCGGCTTTAGCTTTTTAAACTTCATGTTCTTTGAACATGGCATATTACTGCCTCTCTTATTATCAACTGCACTTTAAACCTGCACTTTGGTCATCTCATTTTACATCTGCTTCCAGTAAAATCCACAGCTGTATGCTTCAGACATAGCCTGGCTCTTCACGGACAGAAGCTGTTCAAGAAAAGACAGCTCTGAATGCACTGGGCTATTCTAGCTCTGAAAGACCCACCAGCATGAGACAGACTCACTAGGATGGCACACAGACCTCACTGAAGCAAGAGAAGAGAGCTCGCATTCTCAGATAACGTCTTCCGAACTGGAGGAATTTTCTCCCTCCTTTAACTTTGTCTACCGGTTTTCTTTATATATGCATAAACAAAAGGTAGCCATCATCATTTTGATAAAATAAGAAAATTACATTATTTTAGTCCCTGCAATGTTGTCAGTGACAAAGACATTGGTTTAATCTTTCTTGAGAACAAAGTGTTCCTGGAGCATCTCTTCAGGAGTCATTTTGCCAATTCCTTACTGGAAAGAAAAAGAAGGTGGTGGTCGGGTATGACATAGAGGTACCTTAAAAGGAAACTGAAAATAAATTACATCTTGGGAATCACTGAATCTGCATTTAAAAGAGGAAATTTAGGTGAAGATGAAGTTAAGGATGTTGCCTGATGAAATACACTGATTAGATCACTCAGGATCCTAATGGGCAAGTGTCAACATCAAGGGCATAATTTAGAGAGGTCCTGAGCCTTTTACGGAAGTCCATGATTGCCTCACGTATTCAGAGCCACTGAACTGAACTGAACCAGTGTGGACTGGTGGTTAGAGCAGAAGAGGCAACTTGAGCTCCTCTTGGAGGTAACAATCACCATCTCCCCGTTCCCCCATCTGTCCCGCTCAATTTTGCTTGTAGAAGGTGAAGTCTGTAGACATGGAGTCACACCACTGCCGGGTGTACCTGGGAATGTATTACCAGACACAGAGTTTGCTGCTTTCCCTGTTCCCACCACAAGAAGTAGCTGCAAAGACTTTGAACTTTCAATCGATGCTTCAGTCTGGCAGCTATAGAAAACAAATCACAGTTGAAGACAGCATCATCTTCTCTCGTGAAAGATGCTCCAAAAGTTTACAGCAGCTGATGCTGGCACTGAAAAAGCTGAGAAGATGAGGCAGAGCTCCACACTGCACATTCACCGCACCTGGAAGTGGGCTGTGCTGTAGCACATCTGAATCACCTCCCACTCTGCAAGGGGAGCCCAAAGATAAAGAGTCCCAAAGCTGAACCAGCTGGTTTCGTCATGGCCATCCTCTAGCAGCTCAAGGTGTGTTCATGGTTTAGAAACAGCGAAGTGATGATAACTTGTTATCTTCAACTTCAAAGGGAGCTGTGGAGCCCAGGATAAGGTGTACATCAGTCTTACAATTCTTCCTCAGCTGACACATAAATTACACAGCCAGTAAACCAGCCAAGAAGCTGATTGGAACAGTGCAGGCCCACACAAGGCTGGTTCTCACAGGGAAGAAGAAACCACACCCATTTCTGGGTAGCAACTGCAGTTGCCTCTGTGCCTTGGTTTTGCACAATAGAGCTGGGCAGCTCCTGAACCAACCAGAGCCTCCCGAGTCACTCCCTTGACTCAATGCCCCAAGTTCATGGTTTGCACATCACTTGAGAAACTCACCATGAGTAACCTCAGGCATCAATAAAAGCCTTGTGGGGAACGGATCACTGCTTTTGGGGTGCTGGGGGGTGAGTAATGTCAGGATGCAAAAAAACATTGCTAACTCAGTCTCACCAGTCCCAAGAGACTTCAGTGATCAAGAGATGTCTTGGCTGTTTGTACTCATTAATATAAAAGCTGTACAGCTAAGGACTGACTTTTCTCTCTCCTTTTGGCTTTATATAGCATGTCACACAATGGGAGGCTTGCTACAGCTTCGAAGGTTTATCACAGTGCAAATAATAAGCAGCAATATTTATAATAAAGCTATATATGCATATGGAGCATTATAAAACACTGATCCTTCACAGTGCAGGACAAACTGAATTGTACTGGTCCACAGAGGAGGGCCTGGACTGTTCTGGTGGAGGACAGAGATTGGGAGGAGGTGGCTGAAGACTTGAGCTTGCTGCTCTTACTACTATCATGAGGACAGGAGAAGTGAGACTTTTCAGCAGCTGTAGACAGCTGTCTACCTCTGCTCAGAGAGAAGCCTGTACAGACACTAGGACCCTGATGCCCTCTTGGTGCTCTGCAACACAGCTGCCTAAGAGTTACCAGCAAGCATCCCAGCCCAAGGGCTGGAGATGCACATATGCTTTGTCTTGTGTGTCTGGGACTGCTCCCGATGTATGCCGCAGTGACAGATTCAAGACAGATCCAAACAAAACACACCTGTGACCTCTTAAAGTGCCCCTGTCCTCCATGCAGCTATGTACGTGCATTGATGTTTGGGCACACTTTACACCTTTATACAGGTCAGGCTGTACAGCCGGAGGTGGCTGGCAGAGCCAGGAGTTATCACCCACGTCAGATTCACCTCTAATGGCAGCAAGGCTGGGATGTTAACAGACCTATTTGCAAAAATGACCTGCTGTTATCCCTTCCTCCCCCTCTCCCTCTCTTCCCCACTCCTCCCTCACCCTTGGCAATTAAGGAGCTATTCCAGCTGTCCAGCAAACCACAGCATCTGCCAGGGAACACAGCTGTGAAGCAGATGGTCCTGATCACTGCCGCTTTGAGGGATATCTCTGTGAGTTTAAACTAAGTAACTTTCATCCATAAGACTCCTCTCCTTCCCAGCGCTGGTGTGATGAATAATCCCTTTCACTTTGTCCTCTAGGTAAGAGCTGCCTGCAACACATGCTGCGTACACCAGCAGCGGTATGAGCTGGACCGAGTCTCTTGTTTGATGCTGTTGGTTACAACCAGCCCACTGCCCAATTTGCTTGGCCAAAGACAAAGGAAACCAGTCCTTGAGTATTTTAAGAGAATGCAAAGCTTCATTCATAAGGCAAAATAATATCCTGTTCCCTAGCTTTTAGAAAACTACTGACTATTTGCAAGCCCACTCATGAACCTTTAAAACAGTTTTAGCACCAGTGTCTTTTAGACAAAAAACATGCACCAGAAAATGCATTATTTGCTAACCTCGCACATCAAGTGTTTCAGTCAGCCAGGCAACAAAGGGACACAACCAAAGCCAGATGACCTGGCTGTGGTGCTGCCAATATAAACAATGGAGAAAAGTCAAAGCAAACTGTTTACAAAGAACTGGCAGCGTGGAAAAAAAGCCCTTCTGGCAGCCGCAAAGAAAAGAAGATTTGATTTGTGAATTGCTCACCAGTCACATCCATGGTTGAAATTCCAAGCAATTAGTATTTCAAACAAACAATTCAACCAGTTCTACCTGCTGCCAGTTCAAAGCCTGCAAGTTTAAGCACCATTCCAAAAAGCAACACAGGGAGAACTGCAGTGCAACAGTGCAAACAGGACAAAAGCTGGAGAGAAAACTTTATCTTAGAGATCTGCCTCAGAAAATGATGAGTGTTGGCAAGTAAGTCTGATTTCTGTGGGCCATCTTGACAGAAAATTCAAAACACACATTGGCAAAAAAATCCTGATGGAAAATCTCTGCCAGGCTCAACTACAGCTTGCAGCAGCTCACCTCCTACACAGAGAGAGGGATTGTCATTAGCAGGATGGGAAACGCATGGGAGGGTGACTGAAGGGTCTCCAAGAACAGTTTTCTTTTGCTCTCCCCTTCTCCAGTGCTATAGATTCCTGCCCTGCAAGTCCTTTTCACCGCTAAGTTTCAAAGGGTCATTTTTGGATCCGGAATTATTTCACAGCCCAGACAGGATTTTCAGGAGACTTTAGGAACAGAAGTGCCACTGACGCTGTCACTCAGCTGAGTTTGTACATAGTGCAAGACCATCTCCTGAAAGTACCTGGGCACAGAGAATGAAATTGAACACGGCCAGCACACAAAGCCAATAGCTTACACCCGGTTCAGGAGCCTGGCCAAGACTGCGGATCACTGCAGGGGCAGTAAGTGAAGAAAGCACAAAATCTGTTGCTGCAGGGATGGCGGAACTGCAACTGAGTCTATCCGGTTTGTGGTACATCTTTGTATCCCATCCCCAAGCTCTCTAGCCATATCTACACTGTCAAGATCAAACTTTGCTTTCCTAATAATTTTCTCATTGTCCACGTTGTTTACACACAAGCATGTGCTAAGAGAACGTCAGCCTGATCTCCGGAGCAGCCTGGGGGCAGGCCCAGAGCATCAGCAGTGTCCAACACTCCTTCGCTCATGCAGTACACATCGATCTCACAGGTACAGATAAATATAAGCAGGAGTCACTAGTTTTCACATACCCCAAAAGGCCTAGTAGCCATCCCTAGAAGGTCCTCTAACCAATATGCAAGCGATTTTGCAGTGTGTCATCTCCAGAACTTGGCTTGTCCTAAATGCTGTGGTGAGACAGCGAACTCAAACTACCAGTTTCCTAGACCAAGACAAAAACAAGTACATGGAGCAAACATCAATGACTCAATGGATTTGGCAGGTTTACACTCATTCTTGAGGTGGGTCTTGTAGTGTATGTAGACCCTCTGCGGCCCTGCCATATGCAAGAGAAAAAGGGAGCTGCCTGAGAGACTCAGATCAATAAAGTGTATAGTGCCATGCACCGCTTCCCAGACAGCAGGGCTCCTGAATCTAGGTGGGGATCCCCAACACCAGGAGCAAGTACAATGAGCACATCTTCAAACAAATTTATCAATGATATAGCTTTGCGGGCCACTAAGAGAACATGCTTCCATTATCAGGGATTCTGAATAGAAGCAAATGATCACCCAGGGGAAAAAAAGGAATTGAGGTATAAGGAGATTTTAAATGTGTATTCAATACGTTCACTTTTCTGATTTGTAGCCTGACCATTTGAGGCCCGTTGTGGATGAAGTACATTTCACCCACCATTTTCAGCTGCAGGTTTTCTGAGGAACCTGTGGTAAGTAAAAGAAGCGTATTGCCAAATGATTTTAGTCTACAATGGAGGGATTTTCCCCTCCCTTTGAAAATCTTTAGAAGTCTGCAAGTTGCAAAAGGCTGGAAACTATTGTAACAGGTCAGAAAAAACAGGTTAACAGCACAGAACATGCAGCACAAGAATACTGTGTATGGTTTGATCCCTTCTGCAGGGATGGAAAATACCTAGCAATCTTAGATTCAGGATAGAAAATAAATGATGCTTTAAATTCAGTCTATTTTACTAATACAGACCTTTGCTGGGCCCCATCTATATGGTACACCAGTCTGTCACTTTAGGAAATATCAAAGCATTAAAAAAATTTAAAAATAGCCAAATCAAGATTCTGAGCTTTTCAATTTTCATTTTTGTACACAATAGGCTTTTTGCAGTCCATGAATAGCACGTCTATCGTGCACACGTGCACATGTGTATGTTGGTCATGAAACTGCCTTTGTTGTGAGTTTCAATTAGAAAACAAAAGGACATTGAATACAACAACCTGGTTTTGTACTCCAGCAACACTATTGAAGATTTTGTGTTGCTTAAAGGATGAGTTTTTCCTCAAGAGTATACAGCAGTTAGGAGAAGGGGAAAAGACAGATCCAGAATCAAGACAATCTCTCCAATGTTTACAACAGAGGAAATAATTGATGGAGCAGAATCATTAGCTGGCTGAAAACTCTCCATCGATTTTGTTTTTCACACCACTTTTATAGAAAAGTTTACAAGAAAAAAATATTTTTGTTTTCAACAGAGTCTGAAAATGACAAAAAGTGGAAAATTTCTTTTTGTTCCTTTCCTCTTTTTTTTTTTCCATGGCAGTAAGGGGAACCATTTGGAATATAGGCTTTCCCAAAGCAAATGGCTTTAAAAAAAAAATAAAGCTTTTTAGAACATTTTTCAACATTTCTTTTTGACTTTTAGAATTTAAAATTAAAATCCCTCGCACTAAGAATTAAACAAAGAAAACCATGATGCATTTCTTCCAAAACTGTTTGCTTAAATAGATCGCATTTGTGAACCCTCTTTGCTAACTTTTTCAAGCTGTAGTCTGGTTCTAGGCAGAACTTGAAGAAAGTCACTGCTAAATGAGGCTGGTACAATCTAAACCCAGAAATGATAAGATAAGAATAAGACAGCTGATTTTTCACACCTGTAGGGTGGTAACTTGGACATTGCTCCCACATAATATTTTTCTGGGATCGCTCTTTGTAGTAAAGGGAAGTGAAAGCATAAAACTTTTATATCCATATTTCTACTTCTTTATCAGGCGTTATGTTTATGTTATATCTATATTTCTACTCCTTTAACAGGCTATGTTTTTAAACATTTTGAAAACACATATTTCATGTGATTTTTCACTCAGTTCTGACAGGTTTACACAGCTAAGATGCAAGAGCAGTAATTCGTCTCTCCAAGTTTCTATCTTCATATTTGAACTCTCCTGAGACCAAATGATGGAGCAGATACCGTCTGGCACTACATTAATACTGATGGGGTAAGAGTTAGTTCGAAATCTGTGTCAAAGCAAAACCAGGTTTTTGTGGAGAAGCAAGAGAAGGCCAGCCCAGTAGCGAATATATTCATCTGGAATATGCAAACATCTGTACAGTGATTTAAACCTGTAATTTTCACATTGTTCTCTCTAACCCTGTGATCAGACAGGCTGCCCTGGGCTGAAGGAGCTTTGAGAAAATGTTTCCTGTAATGGTAGATTTCTGGGGGAATCGTCAATCTTAGGTGGTAATGTTTCTGAGGGGAAAAAAAGTGACTTTGTATAAACATGTTAGAACAGCTGTGCTCTGTATGTCCTGGGAAGTTCTGACTATCTCCTGGGCCCATGCATGATGAAGACTGAGGCCATTCAGCAAATTTCCTGAGTCAGACTTTGAATACAAGATTACAGAGTTCTACAAGATTTCTGCTCGAGAGATGGTCCCTGTCAACGTGATTCTTCTCCTTCTTCGCTAGGAAGGCACTTCCTGTGATTAGGCTCTCAAGCATTTCAGGGTGGCGCTCATTTTTCACTGCCAAAGTAAACAACAGCATGAAAAGTCCCTGCTGGGCTACTAAGGCGTTCCCTCTAAGGGAACACGCTCTCTTGTGAGCCCTGTTTATTGCCACCGATCACTGGGGATTTATCATGGATTGGCATTTATCACAGTAAAGATTGATGTTACCACCAGGGATGGGCATTTCAGCTCACATTAGCTTTTTGGTTTCATGGGCGCTTCACAACCATAAATCAAATTCAAACATACGCTTATCGAGTATTGCAAAAGAGTTTTAAACCAAGAGACTGGTTTCCATTAGCATAAAGCTGGATTGGGCTTGTTTCTGTTGCATTTGTTTAGACCTGCATTAACACCATGCACTATAAAGGAGCAACCTGGATCTTACTTTGGTTCTGAAGGCGACATCATACCACTTGCCATAACTGCTTGTTGCAGTGTGAAACTGTTTTTATTCCTATTCCTATTTCTATTTCTATTTATTTGCTGAACTGGTCCTCAGAAAGGCTTGAATCCTTCTTCCTGGCTGCTGTCATGCTGCACCTGCTTTTCCTGGGGCACACAGCCTCAGCTGCCATGTGCAGGCTTGCAAAGCCTCAATTTAAATGGCACTCCTTTATTAGAGGATACATTCCAGGGGCATAAAATACTATTATCCAATATACATGGCTAGAAGACTGCTGATCTCCTGCAGGACTGCAATTACAAGACAGGACATGAGACTCTTGGTAAGATCACTCTCCAGAACGCACCTCGCATGGCAGCTGGAAGCTGCATACACATTCTCAGTACTGAGGCTGGAGACTGCCTTGGAGACTCTTCTTTCTCACATTGTAAAAACTACTGAAGTAAAGAACGAGTTAATCTTATTGAGAGCTAGTAACACTTCTTCAGAGTTCTCTTCTTTGGAAACTTTTGCCTACATTACTGTAATTATGCTTCCATCACTTTTTTCTCTCTTCCCTTCTTCAAGAACTGCTAAGTATCCTCTTCAAGACATAGATATCAACTGTCCTCTCTCTATTCCTTTCACGAATCTTCCTCATCTCCTATTTTTAGCAGAGAGCTATGGAAATTTATTAATCCATAAGTTTTGTGGTCATAGGAGGGAAGATGGTATTTCAATCCACGTGACTGGCAGCAGAGTTGTGTGAGCTGTTGTACTGAAGTTTTTCAAATCTAGTACCTTTCCCTGGTCTATTCACTTCCACTGTGTCTTGAGCTACTCTTTATTTACAAAATTGAACTGTTCATTTAACTTACAGTGCATTGTTTCTACTCCTTGATTTAATACCTGAAACTTTAATTTACAAGCGCTGGGTTTTTTAGCTTTCCTGACTATTTTTTCCAAAAAACAGATCACCATCTGCACTGAGTTCTGCTGGAAGGATATTCACTCCATTGAGGCAAGCAAAAACACCATCAGATCTATACTGCAGGGGTAAATTGTGCATAACACCTGTTTTGATAAGCATTTATTAATGATAGAAGTAATGTTCATTTATCCAGAAATGTCAGCTATTACACTGGTTACAGTACCAATTTAAGTATGTGTTTTGTAGGCTGCTATGTACACTTTTTCTAACTCAATCCCTCCCCCATCTCTTCAGCTCAGTAAATTACTGATAAAGTTAAGAATTGGATTATTGCAGATAAGAAGTATATAGTTTATAGCACCAATAAGAAGTTGAGTCCCGAATGAAAGACTGATACAACAGAGGTTTTTTTTAAAAAATAAATGCTGGTTTTGGTAAGCAAAGAGGCTATAAAGTCCAAAGCTGCTATATTCTATACTGCGCACAGGACCTATGGCAAGGATGCAGGGAGAATATGTGAGAGGGTAAGAAAAATACTTTATTTTTATTGCAGAATAGATCTTTAAAGCGATACAACCCAGAAGCTCATATCCCAACTTCAATACTGAATCCACAGAAGCTTTGATCTACAGATCTGAAAGCAGGGTAAATCCTTTTGTCCTCAACAGAGAGATGGGAGGCTTACGGTGGAAGACATCAAATTAGGCTGTGATGGATTTGATCACAGGTTCTAAATCACTTGTGGACCAGCACAGTATCTTTCTCCTCCTAATTACATGTCTTTAATCCATATGATTAAAATCTGAAGCCATTTCAAATACATCAACCAATTTCTTAGGAAATGGAAAAAGGTGGATGCACTGAATGATTATGTCAGATTTTCAGTCCTTCAACAAAGATGACAGATGCACTGCACAGAATAACAACAGTCAACAAGTTTCGAACTATCTGTCATGTGTAACTACACGTGCCATAGCAAGGCATGATAAGCAACCTTTGACTCCACAATAACACATCAAAACAGGCATTAAAGGAGTCACACTGTTCAGCAGATCTGAAGCTGAGTCAGAGCCTGCTAAGATCTCTTTCAATAGGGAAGTTAAAGGTGTCTTTGTCTAGAACATACTTTTATCCTGACTTTCAAGGTGAACTGATTGTTTACAAAAAGACACCTTTGTATCAGCTTTGCAGAAAGCACAGGGGTCTGTCTTTGTTCAACCTGATCACTGAAAAGGTTTGGAGAGGGTAAAGTGTCTACAGTGTGCTGCCTGCTCTATGGTGGTTATCCTGGAGGTAATACTGATCTTCGCTCTGTTCATAAGGAAGATGGCACAGACTGAAATAAGATCTTGCCCAAAACGTACAAGGTCTATTTTTCTTAAATTCTGTTGCTGTATATGGATTTTTATAAATGCTCACTATTTATCTCTTTCACAATGCATTTCATCTGTATCTTGTGTTGAAGTTAATTATAGCATAGATTTCCTTCTGTTTTGATATGCCAGCACTTCAGTGATCTTGATCAAGTTTCATACCTACATGAAACACTCTGGCACAAACTTCCTGTCCATACAAACATTCCCACACAGACAGAACAGACCAGAACCACAAGGAACAGTCATGACATAGACTCAATGCTTCTCTTCAGAAACCATTTTGGAAAAAACAGATACAAGGGTTAAAACATGCCAGTCCCTGCACATTCTTTTTTGCCTTGACCCTGAGTTAATCATGAAGGGACATACATAAAAGCTGGAAACTGTGGCTGGAGTTACAGAGTAGTTAGAGACACACCACTTATCAATAGTTAGAATGAGAGTAAATATTTGAGCAACACTACAAAAGTCATAGCTGAAACTTGTTTAGAAACAAGTGTTTTTCAATCTGTTTTATGATCCCTCACTGTTACTTAATCTAGACCATCTTTTAGTTTGCAGCTTTCTTCTTATGTGGGTTAAAAGCAGAGTTCAGCACCATTCATTTATGCTCCCATTCCCTCACATCTCTCCAAGTGTCCCGCTTTTCATTAGAGATTGTGCTTCTGCAATCAAATCTCTCGCCAGACACATCTTTGCCATCAAAACCACAAGTGACATGCTAATTCCAACCAAAAATCGTTCATTGAAGGATAAATAAAGAGAAGATTTGTGACCCAGAAGAGAGGAGAACAGATCACTGCGGGTCTGTGGCCTTTTGATATTATTTATTTCTGCTTCATAAGAACACAGAGGTACAACGCAGTCTGTGGAATATCTATGCATGCGTGTACATGGTGTAGTAGTAGTAAACCCAGTAATAATAATTTCTATAGAAATCATGCAGCTCTTTCATGCATGACGGTCTTACAGTAAGTTCATGCACACTTAGAACCCAGATGTTCCAAGTTTCTGCATCTACCACAATTCATCGAATTGATCTGTAACTCATCGTTACAACCAAAATGACAATGTTAAGGTGACAACTGTATGGCCAGCTCTGAAACATGCCAGAGCTGATTGAGAAGTGTTTATTTTCAGCAGGACTCATCCTTCTCTGGAACTAGGCAGGAATGCTTCTTCATTTTAACTGCTGACTTTTTTCACACATTTCTCCTGATAGTTACAAGAAAAACATGATCCTAAGCCAGCCAGGGTCACACTGCCTTGCACAATGGGGTTTCTCCTGGAATAGCTCACAATTTTTGCAAAAGGTTAGTATTACAATTTCAGTTGCAACAAGTAGAACAACAAAAATATAAACAAGGAACATTCAGAGAAAGACAATGAGCAGTAGCTGGCTTTACTTGGAAAGTCTCTACATAATCTGGCTCCTCGACTCAGAGTTACTCTTTCACTCCTTGCTCTCCCCACGAATGGCCACCAGTAGTTCTATTGCTCCTTCACATAACGTTGCCTGCAAGAGGATCTCATTTTACAAACCAGCATTTCTCCAGTGCCAAGAAGGTATTAAAAATCAAAATTAAAAGGAGTAATGGTGAGATGATGGTAAGTACACTATGCTCCAGCTGCTCAGCTGGTAGGGCAGAACCCTGGGGGGAAAGGAAGCTTTTATTTTCAGTGCGTTCCTTGTACCAGAGCTTGAACACTGACTTCACACTAGCAGATTATTTTTTAAATAGCTCTGAGTAAGACATTTGCAAGTGAACACTCAGAACTTGGATCCAAGCTATTTAACTAGCTTTTGCTTCCAGTTTCTGGCAGTTTTTCTGACTTGGCTCTAAACCTTCTGACTGTGCCCATCTCTCTGCTTGAAAAATCCTGTTTTTTATGCAAAGCACCAAAGTATTGCCTTTCCCAAGAGCCAGGTCTGTTTTTTGTCACTTCTTCTCAGCAAGATGACTGGCTGGAAACTTGGTATTCAAACTTTTCAATTCAGAGCAATCCAGATTCTTACTGATTTTCTTCCATTAGAAGTTCAGCTTGTGAGACCTGTGATAACACACAGCCTTCTCTTATAAAAATCAAGGCACTCTGGGCTCATCCTCACTCCGTATGTTATGTGCTGGGATGGATCTTTGTGGGTGTATTTATTGTAATCACAGGGTTGCCAGTTGCATGTTATGGTGGCTGCTTTCCTTACTCGGTGCCTGAAAAGGAGCTGCTCTTTGGGTTCTACTTTAATAACATCCATGATCAAAGTTGTCAGCCGAAGGCTTTGTAACCACAATACCTAAAGAGGTTTTTAGTTTACAGCATAAATTAAAGAGTTCAGAACAAAATATTTACACTCTTCCCCCAAATATGAAAAATCCGTACTAAGAAAATAGTTCTGTTAGGTATGATGGCAAGATAAAAATAATGGATAAAACATAGTGTAAGTGGTGATCTGAAGTGAAGAACCCTCGCTAGGAACTGTGTGTATTTTTTGAGTTTGGTACATTGAGTTCACCAAATCCTGTTTCTTTTGTAAAGATTGAGGTATCTACAGGAGCCCAATAAGAACACTGACCCACTGCTCCCCCTTCTGACAGAGTAACATTTGCCAAGTCTATAAGGATGAACTCTCTGAGAGTCTTTATACCTTTATTTTGAAGTATATGTGTAATTTTAAGCACATAAAATTATACAACTGTAGAGAATAAGGTTGAAAAGGCCTTCAATTAGCTATCTTGTCCATCTCTCTGTCCCAAGACCTAGCTCCATCATAACGGTTCTTGATAGATTTATCTTTAAAAGACTTTTAAAAATTTCCATGAGGTTTCAAAGCCTCTTGGGGTGATCTGGGTCATATCTCACCATACTTGCTGTTAGAAAATGTCTTGAGTTCCAAAACAAGTTATCACCTGCTTCAGCTGAGGATCACTTCCTCTCTTCCATTATCACTGTAACTTATCTCCTTTCTTGCCACCACCGTTTTTGTATTGAATGCTTTTGTCGTATATGCCATTAAGGTTTTCAACAGCAAACTAAGCTTTTCCTGCTCCTGCAGCTTTCCTCAAACACTGAGTTTCCTAGACCTCTGATCACTAATAACTACTGCTAGCCTTCATGGGGACTACCCACACGCTTAAAGCTGCATGGATACTGAAGTACTGTGCTGAACTGGGGACTTCATTCCTAACGTTGCCCAAGGCTGTCAAATACATGCTGGTCTAGTTTAATTGCATTACACTTCAGTTAATTACTGTTTTGATAATAACAATCTGGTAGTTTTGCAAATGTCTTTAAACTTGTAACTGCAGGTAAAAACTACCATATTTTGCTGGTGAAGGACAACCAGTGCCAAATTGTTGTGAACCTCACCAACCGGACCAGCAGGCAGTGTTTAACTTAAAGTTTCACAAGATATTTCCTTAACAGTGCAGGCATGAAACTGTGTGTATTGGAAACCAGTGTTCTTAATATTTCTGTAAGTAAATTGTTTTGCAATAAACACGCATGCCCAATACCTAATGCTTACTGCGACTTTACTACACACATATATCCCCATCCGCATCAGTAAAGAGGTTCCATCCCCTCCATTTCTGTACACAAAACACAGAAGACAAAATAGCATCTGTGGTAGCTAATGCACATCAAGTGTATGCAGGCAAGCAAAACACAAAGAAATCCACAAGCCAATACATGCACATAAAATATTATAACAAAAACTCAGGAAGACATAGACCAAGTGGGAAGAAGATGGAATGGAAACAGAGACTAAGCAATTGCCAGAGTCAAGAGCAATCAGCAATCAGCACAGGAGGAGGGCAGTGAACTGCGGCTGGGCTGGTGTTAAAGAGGCTATTAGAATTACATGCTCCTGCTTCTGTTCTCTTTACTGTAGCTACTTGCAGTGTCAGTGAAATCCCTCAGCTTTTCCTAAAACAAGGGCACAGTGTCTGCACAACAAACTAGTGAAAAAAGACCACCATCTAGAAGCAATACAAGTAAGCATACAATAAAAAATCAAGATGTACAGCTCCCAACATATAAACAACTTAGCAATAAACAAGCATATGATCAAATACAGGAGAACTGTTTGTTATGTACTTGCGTGCATGTGAAACATTCACAGAATATTTCTGTGTCAAGTATTCAGGAACTGTTAGGGACAACTCCGAACAGTATTTTAATGGATAGAAAGAATATGCTAAGAGTGTCTCTTCAATGCATTTTTAAATTTTTTGCTTTACCTAGGATCTTCATTTTTAAACCATCAGTGTGACAACACAGTCAACATTCATTTGTGGAAGATATTCTAAAGATGCTTTGATTTGAACACATACCCATCTCTTCATGAAAGAGCTTCCTGATTTGGTGACCGCCTCTTGGGATTCCTCCACCGGAGATGATGAACATTTAGTCACAGTTTAATCACCTCCAGTGTCAGTTCGAACATGGCTGCAGCTGTGGGGCATAAATGTAAAAGGAATCTTAGATTGCAGTTGCATTCATTCTAGTAATGGCTTTAATAGGCCAAAATACTGAAAAAGGCTGCGCCTCCCATTTAACTGCTTCCCACAAAGAAAGCACTTGAGGAGCATTTAATCTTACCCCACTTTTCCTACCTTTCTTCTATTCAAATTATGCAGATGAAAAAATTCTTACAAATCAATTAAATGAAATTAGTTGTTGATACAAAATCATCAATTCCCATGAAATCAGCTAAGCTAAAGATGAAATTGGCCCATGTGGTTTTGCTGTTTCAAAAGCAAGTGCAGCAAAAATTAATAGCAGCAATAGAGTTTATCACGGTGACTTCAGGGCGTGGGGTTTGATCCTCCACATTCGGGATGACAAGTCATTGCAACTTCTCCATTGTATCTGTGAGGATGATAATATTCTGGATTACTCTTTGTAATGTATCACACATGATTAAGCAGGGTGCACCCATACATGCACTGTTAATCCTAGAAAAAAGAATCCCACATAGGACTTCCTACCCAGACATCAATGCAGACAGTTTTAAGGTTAGTCATGCCTGGTCTCACAGGCTCAAGAAGAGTCAGGGTATATGCTAGCTAAAATTCCAGGGTGATCTATCTGCTAATCTAACTCCTGTGGAGTCTTTCAAGCGAAAACTTGTCAATGCATACCCATGTGTTGAGTTACCACCAAGCATTTAGCAGTGATGAAATAGCTTGTTCTGGCATATGTTACCCATACACCACTTGTAATTAACTCAAGGAAAAAATGCACTAAACTTTAAAATGTCAAAACCAGAATAACGCTTTCAGCTGTGAATGTACTCGGAGATTTCTAGCTACAGGAGTGTTACTTGAAATGATATGGCATGGCTGTCATCGAAGAGGTTGATGACGAAGAGAGCTTGCTCAGTGACTATCAATATGCATGATGGAGGTCACTGATGCCAGGACACAACCTCAAAGCTATGTGGGCTACTGGTTCACCAAATAATTTTCTTTCTTCTCTTAGCATCAGTTCAGCATTCCTGGACTTCATTGAAGACAAATGTTCTTCACCTAAAATACAGATTTCTTAATGTGCTGACAGGGGAACTAGTTGCCTTCTCACACATTAAACACAGTGTGAAACACGCTAATGTGGTCAGCTGCAATTCCAGTATCTCAGCACCGCATGAAGTCATACCATTAGCTCACTCCATATGCCACACTTTTACTGACTTCCATCAGGATAACATAGTTCTGCTTCCCTTCAGTCGAGTAGGAACTTTCTCAATGACTTCAAATGTCACAAGGGCTAAGCTGCCCTTCTGCAGTGTGGCAACAAGACAATGGTAAAAGCAATGTAAGAATCATCACTTCACCCCACTGAGGTTGTAAGGAAATATCACACACTCACCAGTAAAGCTCTTTCTGCAGGCCTGTGTAGAGGAAGGGACTCAAAATACTGTTATTTCAGATATGAACATGAACAGAAAATTTGCACTGAAATTACTTTGGAAATAACTGGAACAAAAGCAATACAGCTCACAAACACTGAAATACTCATTTTGAAATGAGCCATAACTGGCACGAACAGCATATTTTACTCAAGAAACAAGGCAAAGCCAAAAAGCTTCACTGTACATTTTACTTGCTAAAGGAAACGGCACAGAAGACATTCTTGTTGCCTTCCCTACAGCTGAGTATTTTAAGAGGGGTGATAAGAGTTCCCATTGTCTGTGAGTACCTTACATTTTTTGACTTTTAAAGAATTTGCTTCAACCTTTACATTAAAAAGTAAGAGTTTCATATCTGTTCACAATTCTTGGTGAATTGCCTGCCTCACAATCCTGAGGCAGCTGTGCATAGACATGTGATTTTGTTTGCATGAATAACACACAGGCATATCCCCCATATCACAACAGTTATGCACACCTAAAATGTTATGTAAGTTACTAACTGTAGGATCAGGAAAATGGGAGAGCGTTTTAAGCCAGCTCTCACAAGAGTGTATTAACCTGTGAGCCTGGTTTGCAACGTAAGTGTAGTCAGTGCCTGACAACAACACTGCCACACTGAAATCTCAGCCCTCTAGACATGACTTTATTGTCAGCAGCATATAGAAATAGAAAACTCCCATGAACACCACATTTGTATTTCATCCTTAGGAAAAGACCTCTAAATTTCTTCATAACAGAGCAGAAGTGTATTTTTAAATCCTGCTTGCTGATGCTGCAGTTCGGTAGGGAAGGAGGTGTGCTCAGTGGAATGGTTATTTGTTCTGAAACAAAACAATAACCAGTGATGCTGCTGAAGTGACGATGGACACTACTCTCTCATGTCTACGATCAGAGCAAAAGTGAAACCCACAGAAGCCCAGGAAGAAGGTGAGGTGTGCATCTCCAGCTGTGCTTACCTGCCCACTGGATGACTTGTTTGGTACCCCAGCTCAATCCACTGGGTCCACTCAAAGCCTACAGACTACGGGTAACTGCCCTCAAACTAGCTCATCTGCACTGGCAAATAAACCACGTTCACTTTTCAAGTAGCACGGAGAAACATGAACAACCTAGGAGCTACACGCGCACAACATGCAATGAACTTCTGTATTAAGTACGTGAGAAAATGAAACGACTCTTCAAGCTCCGCTACAATCCAAATACCTTTAACACAAAAATGTGCTCAGACCATCACAAATGACAAAAGCTGTACCAGGGACTAGTTTGGGCAAGGGCTTAGATTTAAAAGGCTTGAATTTTCTTAAAATAATGATCAATCAGTTCTCCAACAAAGACAAGAACACTGAAGGTCTGTTTATTGTTTCCTTTAACTGGTACAGTCTCATAAAGACTTCAAACTGTAATTTCTGGCATGGCTATGTCAGAGAAAATCCCACAAGCAGCCAAAAAAATAAGAGACAGTCTTACACCATTCCCTTTCATTAGTGCTGTGCCTCACCCACTTGGTTATTCGCGCACGCAGCAGCGAGAACTCGGAAGCCCATCTCAGCTGACTCTTACATTATCTTTTGTAATGGCAAATTGCAGTGCCTCTCAGCTACAATAAATTATGTCCGTTCTTCTTTTCAAGACAAGTACCTCGAAAACTGAAGGAAAAAATAAGGGATAGTCTAAGCAAGTCCCAGCTGTAAAGCAGAAAAGGCAACAAAATTTTACTTCTGCTTTAGCTTCATGTTGATATCATTCTAGTGACTTCACTGTATTACAGGACATTTGCACCATTATGAGAGCAGAATCTATCTCTCAAAGACCGGTTTTATTGTAGCAAACTTGGGTTCACTCCAGGAATCTGGTTTATAAAGCCCTTCCCTTGATATATTTACATGGCTATAAGCAAGTCAGAACATTTTTCTGAGGAGTGAATTGCAGCCAGCAAAAACACAGCCCTAGGCCCATGCTGAAGCGGGTAGGATTTTAAAAATTTCTCCAGCAGTTGGTGGTTAGGCACATAAAAACACTCCACCCTCCTGCCTCAGGCAAGAGCATGCAGACAGTGCAGAGTGTACTTCATGCGTCAGGATACAGCATTTGACTTTAAACAAGATCAACAGATTTCAGAAAAATGAGAGAAGGGAGTAATGCATATGTGCCTCAAGACTTAGTATGTCGACAAACGTCTCAGTTACTCTTTGGCAATGTTTAGGGACAAAAGGCCTGGCCGTTGTGCCCAGCAAGCTGTTAAATGGAAGTTTTATGATGCTCCTGGCACTCTAGAAGAGAAGAACACATCAAGGTCAAATTGGAGTCCCTAAACCCAAAGTTAGTATCCTTTACTATTATTCTCCACTTTGTCTTTGCTACTACAGATGATGCCCACAGAGAAATGTAACATCTTCTTGTCCTGTCAGTAATGATGTGTGAGCCCTAGTGCTCTTCTGGTAATATAAGATCAATGAAACAGATAATATATAGAGAATAGCTTTCAATTGTGCAGACAAACTGGTGTAAACTGAAAAAAAAAAAATCCAATCTCTAAAATGTCATCACAGAAACACCAAAGAAAATAAAACCAGGAAGTACATTTTCCTTCTAGTTCTTTGGGGAAACAAGTTTCTCTGAAAGGAGGCAATATGGTCGGCAAATAGAGCTCAATAATTTTATTACTCATTGCACAATTCCCAATGCATTTTTTTCTTCTATTTTGCTTACTCCAATCTATTCTGATCACAAAAGGAATTAAAAAAATAGTAATCAAACAATAGCATTATAGTGCTAATAAAGACTGTGTGGGAACGAACTTGCTAGCTGTGTGCACATACCGGCGAGCTTAACTGAACAGTATGAGAAATGCTCTACAGTGTGCCATAAACATGCCAGTATCAATAACACATGGATAATCTCTTTTCCTCAGGGGAAACAGATGCGCATCTTTTCACAGGAAGGTTTTAGTCTGACTCCTGTTTGTCATCAATAAGTTGCAGGTAAAATTATATCCATCATTATTGGTTTCTGCAATAAAAGTACTGGATAGTCACTGGACAGTGACTGATGACAATCTAGTTCCCAGCTCTGTCAGAGTCCTCCTGCCAGATCTTGGACAAGACATGCTTTTGCAGTACTACATGTAAACACCAAGTAAATCAATGGGGAAATGTGGTAAGCACAGCTAAACACTATACCAACACGAAACAGGATCTCTTCCTAGAGTGATCACCCATCAGTGAATGCTGATGACAGTATTTCCTTTTCTCTACTCTATATGTAGTATGTTAAACACATAAAACCAACATGTGGAACTGTCTTTCTATATTCACAGTCTCAAGCAGACTGTAATCCTCACTTGGGGTGGGGCACGTGGGCGTTGCTCTAATAAAGTAGCAATGATAACGCGCAGGATGACTTTTTCATGTGTTATGTTCCCATAAAATCTTACTGGAATCTCAGCTGGCAAATGATCTAAAATTTCAAACTTTCTGTTGTTCTTGTGCAACTCGACTGTTAACGTGTCTGTACAACAGAGCATGACTAATTTAAAGCAGGGAACATCTTGAGACAGAAGGTAATATGTTGTGAAATTGGACACATGCCATCTCAAAGCTCCAGTGTATTTGAGATCCAACCCACTTGATAAATTTGTAGCAGAAGTTCTGTTAGCACTTCTACTGTTGCACTTGGGAGTCCATTTTTAACATATTAAAAAATAAAATATTTATGACATTAAATTAGCTGCAGGTATTAAAACAAACCAAACCAAACAAACAAACCAAAAAAAAGGGGTAGGTTTAAAAAATGCCTCCAAACTGCCTCAACAGTCAAGGTACTGCACGAGTTTT
This sequence comes from Tauraco erythrolophus, assembly GCF_009769465.1. Taxonomy (NCBI): domain Eukaryota; kingdom Metazoa; phylum Chordata; class Aves; order Musophagiformes; family Musophagidae; genus Tauraco; species Tauraco erythrolophus. Next base: position 13,880,276 of record NC_141473.1, on the reverse strand, counting down.
CTTGCTAGATTGTTATAACTGATCATACAACTTAGTCACGTAATCTAAATTCCCACATTTGCTACTGAGAATATTATTTCTAAATCAATTTCACCCATAGATAGTCAACTCCTATACATGGAGTAATCTAAAGGCCCCAGATTCTCAGATTTCCCAAACTGACTTGTTCTAAACGGGCTTTGAATACTTAGATACTTTTTACTGTAGGAGAAAAAAAAGATTGTTACCAACCCTGTGGAATTTTATTCGAAGTGAGTGAATCTATGTATACTTCTGGTCAAAAGCACAGCAACTGCTAACACACTCACACACCTACACTTAGTGCTTACTCACCTCTCAGTGCAAGGGCGCCTCTTGTCTCAACACACGTGGGAGTACCCAAGGTGAAGGGAAAACTGAGCACCCTCATCTGCAGTTACGCAGAGGAACCAGGCAGGAAATTGACGCATTTCTGCTACACAAACTAAGGCGATGATCTAGCGAGAGCGTGTGGGCACGCGCGTTCCACGTGCACCGCTCGGCACGGCGTGCGAGGCCGCGACGCGCAGCACAGAGCGGCTGGGCTGTGGGCAGCGCTGGAGGAACCACTGGCAAGACACCCCCGTGGGCTGCCAGCTGGGCGTTATGGCTTCTGCAGCTTATTTTCTCAGTTCTGACAGTTGCACTAGAAAAACGTGTTGTGTAAATCAGAAATGTACATCTACGTGGGGAAACCATGCCTGCAGCACGGAAGGAACGCTTGCAGAGAAAGACAGGAACATCACGCTTGCTTCAGCAGCACCTTCGAGGGTCAGGGCACTCTAATCCTGAACTGCACGACTGCAACTACAGCTGGGGCTGCTCCTTGTCTCAATCACAATCTACCCGCCTGTTTTTCCACTCAAGCTTCTTCACTCTCACTTCTCTTTCCCTCACAACCCAGACAGCGCTGTTCAGACCGCGCTTCGCCCGCCGCCTTCCTAAGGCTCGGCTTTCCCCCCTCTGTGAGGAGACACTTCCCGAGGTGGAGCGGCTCGAGGCGGGCTCTCCGCGCGCCCCGCCCCGCCCCGCCCCGCCCCGCCTGCCGCTCCGCGCAGGCGCACAGCAGCCCGCGGCGGCGAGGGGCAGCTCCGCGCGCGCAGGCGCACTGCCGGCGCCCCGCCCCGCTCTGCCGGAAGCGGGAGATTGAAGCGCTGGGGCTGGTGAGGCGGCGGGCTCGGGGCGGTTTTTCTCCGTTCGGCTCCTTTCCCTGGTGTCTGAGGGGAGCGGGGTCGGCTCCCCACGGCTTAGTGGTGTTGGAGCAGAGGAAAGAGGGGAGAGGGTCCCTCAGGGTGTCTCCTTCCTTGGCCCCCGCGCGGGTCCTGGCGCAGCTGGCTCCGTGGGGCGGGCCGTTATTTTTCTGTGTGATAAATGGCATCGCTGCTTGGAAATATGGATTCTTCGGCCGAGATCTTGGGGGAAGGTTTTAAGAGTACAGGAGATCTATGTGAATGTGCCGCCAAACAGAGTTAAAGGCAAGAGCATTAGCGATCCATTGGAAAAAGTATTCCTTGTAGTCATGATCATTTGAAGGCATTAACTAGACTTTCTTTACCAAAGTCTGGGGTTTTTAATAGAATACCGTATGTTGAATTTTGAACAACGAGAGGGAATGCTGACTTGTAGGATAAATGAGTCCTTTGGTGTGGAGCCAGGAAGACCAGGGATGCTGGGTTAGTAAGGCTTTGGCATACTGAAGCGTTGGCGTGTTTCAGCTCCGACGAGGGAGTCCCTTGTGCCAGTCTTGCATTGCCTAGTGACTTGTTTGCAGGATTTTCTTTTTAAGAGCCTTCTGTTTTGAAACTCTTAATTGCAATTTGCAGGTAAACAGAGGTGTCGCTGATGATTTTCCAGCTGTGCTTTTGTCATTAGCAGGTGGTTCACAAGTGCTAAACAGAGTTAAACATTGCCAACTCAATTTGAAGTTGGCACATGCTGGGAGGTATGGCTTATCATTTCAATTAAGGTGCTTTTCTGAGCGAACTGGGGTGCTGACTTTTAATCTTAAATTCTACTTGCAGAATTACTTTTTTAAGCAGCATCCCTAGAAGCATGAAATGAGACAGTGGATTATTTTCATAGACCTGGGTACCTAATTATTTTGTTTTATAGAAAAGATTGCTTATACACGTGGACAACAAAAATCTTGCGGCTCCCAACAATACTTGGGATGCAGTTAAATGAAAGGACTGGTTCTTCACATCCTGGTTTAGGATTATTTCTTTGACTTAAGACAAGCAGTAAGGGTCATTCAGGTCAAGAAGATACAATTTGTTTGGAGTGAGCTTTGTTCCTTTCATGTTGCAGGATCTGACCTTGGATTTATAGGCATACTATTATGGGTTCGATTGCTTCATAAATTGTCTTGCTCCTTCTTAACACTTGAAAGAGGATATCAGATAGAAAAAAAAATATGGAGACTGTCTGTAAGACTTTCTATAATACTTTTCATCTTTTTAAGAAAAAATTCCATACAGCTTTATGAGTGAGCGGAAAAATAATATACAAAATGCGTAATAAGGTACTTTGTACCAGTTAGTGTCATTCATCCTCTTGAAACAAAGCCATTCACAAAGCAAGATGCTACTTAGCACAGGAAACAGTTGTTTAACTTATGCAGATGGTTTTTTGAACTTAACAATTAGAAAATAAGCCTTAGTATTTCATATTAGAACTTTTTACTCATTTCTACAGCCACATGGCTCATTATAATCAGGTGAAAATGGCACCATACATAATTCATTCTGTCTTTTAACAGCAACTGCTATCCATCTCAAGATGGAAGAAGAAGTACTTGATAAATCGACATCTTTGTGCAATACTCCAAAGGATTCTGGAACAGCAGCTCCACAGGGGACTAGTTCAGGGAAACAGGTATGAAAACTTACTTGTTTTTCCAGTAATGTGACTCTTCACAGCAACAAAAATGCTATGACATTCAGTCACTGAAGTACTGTTCATTGGAAGACTAAAGACAGGTAGCCTATACCTATAGCTACGAGGTTGTCCAGGTAAGGAGTGTGCTTGGTATACTTTGCTCTGAATATGCAGATGTTTGCTGTGAATACAAAGTGATGGAGCAGTATACCCCAAATGCCATTCTAATAAATTTTAAAACTATTTAGGGTTTGTAGTGGTTTTTGTTGTTGGTTTGTTTTGTGTTTTTTTTTAATGTCATCTTTGGTTTTCTGAGATCTTAATTTTCTGGGTTGCTGTGTATGCAGAATGACTTTCTGTGACTTCTGCTTGCATTTGAACAGAGCACACTAGTTTCAGTTTGTGTATTCTCCATAATGCTGAGCTCTATGTTGGTGTTCATCCTGGCATGCGTTATGGTGATGCTGTCATGCTCAGCATCCAGACCTATGCTGGACAGGGCTAGTTTGCAAGTGTTCCTTAACTAAGTCCTCTCTCCCATATTTTAGTATATTTTCATAGGTAAAAATGTTAGACACAGATTATTTAAAAAAAAAAAACTTCTTTTGAAGAAAAAGAATCACTTTTTAGATGCTTATCAGTGAAGGATCTCAAAGTCATGAACAAGTCAAAATTATACAGATAATTTCTAATACTCTCAAGTAGAATACAGATGTTTCATAATAGCACTAATACAGAAAGTGTATGTGTGGTGGGATGGAACAGCAAAAAAACCCCATCCTTTATCTCCATTAAACTAGAGGGGGAAATCGAACATGATGGAATAAAATCAGCCAAGTTGAAATATGCCAAATATCTTTTTCACAAGGACTAGATGAGTAGGTTAGCCTCAGTGGAATACAGGATTTGATCCTAGAAAATGCACAGGTACATCTTCCCGTGTTTTATAGCTGTGCGTCCAAACACTTGTGAAAGGAATAAGTTAACTTTGTTGTGTTTGTGAAAGCTATAGTGAGAATTAGGAAGTCTGGCTTTACAATGATCGGTATGTATATAACACATTCTGTGTAAATAATAACAAGGGTAAACAGTGCTTTGAAATTTGATTAAAATACTAGATTATGCTGATCCTTCTGGATTTTTTTTGTTGTCTCCTTTTTTGTGTGTGTTTTAGCCAATGAGTGCAGCTCTGAGGGAGCGATTAAGGAAAACAAGACGTTCATTTAATGCTAATTTTACAGTGGCAAAGCGGATCAAAATTGACTCTGAAGAAAAAGACTGTGCTAATGCTGACAAAGGGTGCCTGCCAAAGACAAGTACAGATTGTTCCAGATTACAAGATGCTTCTGAAAACCTGGAAAGAAATGGCACTGGACATACGTGTTTCAAAAGTCCCTTACAAGAAAATGATCTCTGTGGATCAGCAGAGAATTCTCCTGTGCTACAGGCTGGTCTTAGTCAGCAACAGTCCCTGGAAGAAAAAGTAAGGCTGGTGAAACAAGTGCAAGAGAAGGAAGAACTACTTCGAAGGCTCAAACTGGTTAAGAGGTACCGATCTAAGGTGAGGCAAACCTCTGAAAAAGCACTTCTGAGTCATTCTTTGAAGTGGAATTCACAGTGTAGTCCTCATTTATTGATTTAAGCAACAATACTGACTCACTTTTTGTGTGTGTTTGTGTATTGTCTTAATTTAAGTTTTTTGATACTCTGTAGATCGATTTTTATAAAAAAACCCCACATTTCAGCAAATGACAAAACTTGTTTTTTTGTCCCAATTTCAGAACAACCTGTCTGAACTGCAGGCTTTGATAGTGAAATGGAGAAGCAGTACCCAGCTGATGCTATATGAACTACAGTCAGCCTTTTCTGCAGATGGCAAGAAAGTGAGTCTCACTCAGCTGATGGATACTTTTGGATTAGAAGACCAGTTACTGCACTTCAGCAGAACAGAAGAAGATTTTGTAGATGTCTAAATCTACAGGTGCAAAGCTTTCAATTGCACACACGCAAAAGCAGGAAAGACTGAATGAATTCTGATCACATAAGCAGTGTTGATCAGACAGAAGACTTTATGCTTTGAGGTTAGGAGGTTTTCAAGAGACACTTGTAAAGCTACGTACTTAGACACAGTAGGCACTGTAAAAGGCATTACCTAACAGAAAAGATGGAACTCATGCTGTTTTGGAAAACCTGGTTTGATAACTTGATCAGTGAACAGTTATTTAATAAAAATAAAATGAAATCAAGTCATACTTTACCAGGTAGAAGGCAGTCCATTCTTTGATTAGTCTTTGTAAGGTCACTTGTCCTGAAATAATGAACTCAAATTAATTGTCGTATCTTTTGGTGTTCAGATGGGGAAGAGTTCAGTTTTTTGTTCACAGATACATCTCCATTTACAAATATCTTCCTGCTGCCAGCCAGTTAATGACAGCATTTTGTGAGTTACGTGCAGATAACTAATTTTCATGTTGTTAATATTCTGAAGCTCCAACGAGATGTTCTCAATAGCTTTAGTTATTACTGAGGGAAACGTGCCATAATGCACTCATTTTCATTTACTGGTCCAGACAGTTGTCTTCAGGGAAGCTGTCTCAAGCGTTCTGCCACAGCCTGAGATGACAGAAGGAAGGCAAGAAAATTGCAACCAACATCTGTCTATTCCACTACTTCATGTGGGAGCCAAAGTGTTTTCTCTCTTCAAATAAATAAGAAAAACAAGGCCTTGTCTAGTGGGAGTGCTTCAAATATAGCATAAAGCTGAATAAAACTGCAGCATTTCATTTATCCTCCAACAAATGTTCTCTCTTTAAAATGTCTTTTTTTTAATCTTAACTTGCTTCTTTTCTCATCATGGCCTATGCATATAGTGTGGTGACTTCTGTCTGCTTTTATTCTCCTTAAAATCATCGCTCAAGTGTAAAAACAGATACATCTTAACTACTCCAGAACTCTCCCTGCTATGACTATTGTTTTATATGCCATCTCATTCCTTATCGGTTGTACCTTAACTCTGTTGTTTACAGGTGCCATTTCCTGTTTCCTTAATAAGGGAGTAATTTCTTACGTATCTCAAGGGAAAGAAAATCAAAGATCATACAGACCCCTTTAACACTGGTAGGGCTCATTAGACTTAAATCTGTACCCACTGCTTGGTCCTAAGAATACTCGATGTTGCTGCCCATGGAGAATTAATGAAGAACAACCTTTATTGCTAATCACATTTTGAGTAGTAAGACAGTGTTTCTTCTGCCTCTTTAGATGAATAAAAAAAGATGATGGTGCCTGGTGGAGGGGGCAGTTCTCTTCTTTTCCCTGAGATCCTTGGCAAATTTGGAACTGTTGTGCCTAGGGAATTTTCAGCAGGAAGAAATGTCTTGCAAGAAGAGTGGAGATGTAATTAGAATCCTTACAGGCCCTAGTTAGAGATGATAAAGCAAAAAGGGAGGTGGTATCCAAGATCACCACAGAAGCAGTTTACCTTAGTTCAACAAAATTCTACACTTGTAAGGAATCAAAGCTATAATGCTCTCACAAGGGAATGAGTTTAGGTTTTATGTGAACTTATGAAAGGAGGAGAAGAATCAACACATGCCATGGAAGAAGGAAATAAAAATCCATCAGAATGACTGAGCAGGTAGATCAGTCTCTAGCAGTGGTTAATTTTATCACAGGTTCTTTATCTTTCTTAGTTGTCTTGGAGAGATCTGGCAGGAGAATAGACTGCACATTGATGTGAAGGGGTGGGAGATAGCAGCAACTATTTCAGGAGGCCAGATGCTTGCAAACCTGTTTTCCCTGTGATTCCACCAGTGGCAGCAGCCACAGCTACTGGTGGCTGTGGGTAATTATGCTATCATAAGCAGCAGCTTTCAGGATGGCCAAGTAGCACACAATGGTCATGCCAAAGCATACCTTCATCTTTTTGGCTACCTACACCTGTGCCATGAGAGGTGTAAATATATTTTAAAAAGCAAAATGAAGCCAAAGCCACAGAAAAGAATTTTAGCAGATGCAAATTCATGGATTTCTTGCAATATTTCACCTTCAAAATGTTCTACGATGGCATATTGCAGACTAAGGATATGCAACTGTTCTTCTATCAGTCTACAACTTCTTGCACTCTGTTTTCTGTAGTGAGCTATATGGTTTATGTAATGAAAACAGCAGGAATGCATCTCATGAACTGGAACATGATGGGGATAAGACTAAGTAAATAACATACAAAGACAAACATATATTTTTCAAACTGAACTTATTTTTAAAGAAATTACAGACAAAATTGTTTGTGGAAAGAAAAGTTCAGGGAGAAAAGGTAGATGTCCAAGCTCTTTTTCTTAGACAAGACCATGGTATTATACATCTACCTGGACTCTGGATTTTAAAGAATAGGGAATGTTCTCAATCTCAGTCTTTCAACTTCTGCCTGAAGAATTTCAAACTGTTCTTCCTGCTCCTTTACCAGACCCCGCAGGTGTTTCTGCTTCAAAATCTCTCGGTAACGCTGCTTTGCCATCTTTTCAGAAACACGTGTGTCTGCATAAAACAAAACCCAAGGGTTAGCCTGTACTTGCAGGGGGTGCACAGTCTATGTTTATATTGGACCTGCCCCGGAGTTATTCCAAGTTCAGTATAAAATAGGCAAGCGTTTTTTAAAAGGCTCGCAGTTGGGCTTAAGAGTCTTTATAGTACGGAATAAAGTAAAAAATTTCAAAAAGGCTCTGGGCATGCTTCTTTTAGTTGCCAGCAAGCATGCGCTGTTTTGAAAATCTATAACTCTTACTGGTGGAAAGACCTCTACAGTTTTCCTAATAGCGAATACCCTTCTCAGCTTCATGTTACTCCATTCCCTTCAATGGGTAGAAAGAAGTGGGTTGAGCAGTTCTGAGAAAGAATAAAAGCATGTTGTCTAATGAAGATATTAATGACTATAATATTTGGACTTAAATAGTTTCAGCAATTTAGTCAGTTAACTTTGGTTACAAGAACAACAATCTCTAGGCTTGCTCTTAAATATATGATGTTAAATTGTTGTGGTAGAAAGGGCACTGCTAGTTGTGCACGTACAGTAATAGTAGGTGCTCCTTGCCCCTTAGCTGATGCTGATGGAGAACAGGACCATCTAGCTCTGAAGATATTTTCTGAAAGTTTTTTGCTTGTGACTTAAAGCGCGTTATTGTGACTCACCGGCTGCCTCAATGATGTGCCTCCTTTCCGAAACAGAGACAAGCATTTCTTTCAGCTCCAGGCTGAGCTCATAGTTTGCTTGCTCCTTTAAACTGATGCACTTCTCCAACTCTTTAATTCTTTTCTGACGGTTCTTCACATTCTTCTTGTGCAGCTGTCCATTTCCAAATGAATAAAGCAAATATAGGAGCTTATACAAAAGCTGTTCAGACAAACTTTTGGTGGAAACCTATAATCTTAAGCACTGCATTGTATCTCAATAAACTTCCATGTATTTTGATTTGACTAGTAGCACATTCTGACTTTACTTTGTGTAATGTCTTTTACACCCACTGTATTCCAGAACTCTTTATGGAGTTCTAATATAGCAGACAAGAAACAAAGAGGTATGGGTCAGGGGGAGAGACAGATTAAAGATAAAACTTGAAAGGCAAAGGTAGGAAAGGAAGTCAATGGAATCAGTGAGTTGAGAACACTCTCTTGGCTGCTAGGAGCTGCTGAAGAAACGGTGGTTGCGCTGAAGCTGTCGGATGGGCTGTAAAGATAAATACTAAAGCTTGAAAAGGAAAAGGAGGCTGATGCCAGCTAGAGCAACCTGGAGAAAATCCAGTGGAATCACTGAAAAACAAGGATAATCATAATTTGAATGTTGAAATAGATGAGAGCCAGCAAATTAGATTGTGATCTCTCTTTTATTCTGAATATAAGAGGAGAGTGATATTATGAACAGGCTGGCACTCCTGGAGAGAAACATTAAGCAGTGAAGATTGGAATGATGCTTCGTTAGAAATGGAAGAGTGACTTTTATAGGCAATGCTGTGTAAGAGGTGATAAATTCTGCATTCAGACATTCAGGAAGGAAAGCATTTAACTCCAGTGACAGAGCCAGTAGATTTCTCTCCATGGAGCTGATCTATGCAGCAATCAATATATGACTGCTTCCAAAGACTTTAGAGAACTGCTGCTGCAGACAGCTCAGCGCAAGTTGAGGAAACTATTGAAAGCCGGATTAATAAATACATGGATATATATATTCATCCGTGTGCGCTGTTATGGTTATGCTCCAACATAGTCCTTGAGTTAGCCGAAAAGTTAGTATTCCTACATCAGTTGCAGTTATTCCTTACAAACACCTCTTGCTAACGAAGGAGAGGAGTTGTGTTTAAACTAAAAATGTGTGTCTCAAATGTGATAGTTTGCTCAGGTTTTACCTTATCCATGACACCCAGAGTCTGCTCCTTCACCGAAATGTGGTGGGCAATGTGGCTGTCATAATTCAGCACAGTTAGGAACTGAAGGATTAAAAACAGAAAGAAACCATTTTATTAATCCTGTTTATTCTCAACAATTCCACACCTCTGTAAAAGACAATCATACTATATGAAACTCAGAAAACTAGAATTCTGCATAGTGGAAAGGCTTACTAGTGATCATGAATAGTCATGGTAAAGATATTATTGGATGCTGTGTGAATATTAGACAGTACAGCTGTTAAAAAGAATGTTATCTATTATGTGTTAATGGAAACGAAGACCAAGCAAACTGGTTGTGAGGTTGTCAGAAAACCCAAGCTATACTTTTGCCTATAAGGTAGTCTAAGCTAACATAGCTGGAGGCCAAAGTGCTATACAGTCTGTCTTTAGACCAGAGAAAAAAGTGATTCTTTTCTGTCAAGTGGCTTCATAGTAATTCGTACTTCTTTTATTGTTCTTATATCTGCATAATAATTTAGGTTTTGAAGAATTTATTAAAGATCTTTTCTTGGGCACACTGCTACTAAAATATCTCTTTATCACGTGACAAATGGTAAAACAGGCTGTATGACCATAATGGGCAGGTTTCTATAGATGTAGATTCATCCTTCCAGAGTACTGTCCCTCCAAAGTGACAGGTAAAATTTTGTGGACTGCTCTAGTTAGAAGACGAGAAACAAGAGAGACCCAGCAGGCTTCTTGCTTACAGCACCAAACTGCTTTCACTCACTGCTTCACGAATAGCCCTCATTCCAGGTGTTCTCAGGTTCTTGCCCGTGTGCGTTTATCCAACACATCTTTCTGTTCCTATTGTTAGGCTCTCTGTTGCCTTGTCTTTCCTACTAACCTCACATTTCTACTCAAAAAGTGATGTCAAGCCTCTCAGAGCATTCAGATTCCGATTAAACTGGTATATGCCTTTGCTGTGGGCAAGTCTAACTCTCTCTGAAGGCAATAGTTCTGCTCATCAGTTTAAATTAAGCTTGAGCTAATGGCAACACTCTGGTGATAAATTTGCTAGAAGACCTTTCCGGTGTGTTGTCACATCACCTCTTTGGAAAGCTGTTTTGTTGGTGTTAGTTACGGAAGTTCCTTGGCTGTGATTCAGAAGTGGACAAGCAGTTTGGAGAGTAGCAAAACAAATGAAGCCTGAACAAAACATGTATTTTAGATTTTCTCTTAATCTTTTAATTGAATTGCAATATCCTTACCTGCTCTCCAACAGTCTTAATTTTCTCTGTGCTTTATAGGTCTTCCCACTGCAATATCTCCAGCCTGCCCATCCTCCAGCATCCCTAACTGCAAACCTTTAAGCCCTGCACCTTGTTGTCACAAAACCATCAGCTTTCCCTGCAGTCCTCTACATCCCATACTGCAATACCCTCAGGCTTCCCCTACAACCTCTCTTTTTCCTCCTCTCTTCTCCCACCGGTGTCCTTGGCTCTCTCCCAGCCTTTACCTATGTTTTTTGGCCTGCCAGCTGGGCTTGTTCAAAGCTATGTAGGTGCTGTCTTGCTGGCCAGCTGCTGCCTCTTGCCTGCCAGGCATGGCAAACAATTCCCTGTCATTCTGCTGCTGGGCCAACAAATGGCAGTGAGTGGGGCTCAGTGAGGCTCCTGTAGGAACGCTGGATCTTTGTACACTGAGCAAAAGTTACAGTATTTCTGTGAGGTACCAGATGGGGGCACCTCAGACCTTTCACTTAAAAGGAAGTTTTGGTGCTTGATTTAAAAGATCTCTTCCTTGTGGTTGCAAAATCCTTATTCCTTACTCTCAGTGCCAATTTTGAAACACTAAGAGTTAGGGCTAATTTTACCTTTGTTTACACCTCAGCATCCTAAAGAACTTCATCATTGATCCATCTCAAGAGTAAAACTTCCCTTTGAAAGCTGAATTGTTGACCTATTAGGAATCAGGTTTCTCCATAGCAGTGAGAGAGTGCAGAGGTATATATGATTTACAGGTATAGGCAGCGACATTTTCTGCGGTCAAAAGATAAATTAGAGGAAGTAACTCACTAGCTGGCGATCTTTTGAAATAGGTAGTGTTACAATATCCCGAGCCTTCTGTTTCAGATCTTCTATCTGCATTCTCATTTTCTTGTGTTCCCATTCCAGCTGAAATATCTCTTTAGAGAAGTCTTTACATTTCACCATGCTAGCAATTTTTTTTTCTCCTTGAGTCTGAAAAAAATAAGATTAATCTTCATTAACACACTTTACAGATTATGGAACAATTATTTGCAACAAGATGGGCCAGCTTCCAAAGTTATAATTTTAGTAAGGAATACACGCGCTATACTGCAGTTTCTTTCCAGACTTTGCTCCAGATGGTTATCTTTTGTGGAATTTTGTTCCCTTTTATGCTCTGTGCCACAGCCTTGGATTGTAGAAGGAGATGAAGAAAATTACAACTAACGTCTCTCTCCATCCTTCTGTCTTTTATAAGAATGTGAAGGCATTTTAACTCTACAAAATACAAACTTGCACTGTATAAGGTATTCTGTGGTTGTTACTGAAAGGTTTGTGCAGTAGCAGTAACAAGCAACTTTTGTACAGCTAGAATGCCTAAAAAAGGAATGTTTAATGAGAGTATGAAAAAGTGTTTTAAGTATTATCACCAATTTCACCTTACATAAAAGAGTGTTCTTATTTTTTTAAATCTTAATGTAAGCTACTGTTCAAATGCTTCTTAACATGACTACAAGTTTGCCTTGAGAGAAATTTCAGACTGGTGCTCAGGATATTAGCATTTTCTCTTTACTGAGCGTGTGTATTTGATGGTGTGTCTAAAAACTGTTGCCATTTCATTGATTTGAATTGTATTAATCAAACATCAAGAAAGCAGTCTGTATTGCAATCTTTACATCCTGATAAGAGACATTACAGAATTCTTAATAGCCTCTAGATTACAATGGAGCCTACTGGTGTGTAGCGATGAATTTAAACTAGCTGTAAAACTGGAGAAAAAGCAGAGCCCCTGAAACTTAAACAAATACAAATATTTAAACAAATACATTTGTTTAAAATGCTTAAATTTCCTTCAGATAATGTAAATTACCATGATAGAGCAATTCAGTTCTTCAATAACACTCTTCTTAATGAGAATGGCGTCAGTGTAGTCCGGGATCTCAGTACTTTCCAATTCCACCTGTCCTTGTTTTAGCAAAAACTGGACAGTCAAATTCAATTGAAGGTTCATCTTCTCCTCCTGCAGCCTAAAATGGCAGAAAACAATGTTTAGTGATTTCAACAGGATTATATAAATCCTCCTATGATTCTCAAAATGTTTATATTTATTACTGGTAAGTGGTATGTTCACGCAGGGTTACTCTTTGACAGCCTGTCTTCTATTTGCTCCCAAAGTGACAACAGAATTTGCAATTTATTTTCATACATGAAGTTTTCAACCACTGGAGTCAGTTTAGTATACTCTAGCAGATGTTCTGAGAGAAATTGTTCTTACTGAACAGAAGTCTTAACAATAATTGAAAAGGAAATGGAGGACACTACCAGCCAGCATCTGTTTTCTTGTGTAATTTATCCTAGGGTTTGTTCCTGAATGACAATGAATGTGAAAATTACGTCATGTACATGAAAAAGTGAAAAATTGCAGGTCCGAGCAGCTCAGTGAAATCAGGTGTCACGTGACTGAGCAGCATATTGCAATTAGGAGTGATCATTGGGTCCTAGGGCTACATGAGCAAAGTCCAACCGAGCTAGCTAGCACAAACACGGCCTTGACAGCTTCGGGGGATTCACTATGTGATACAGCTCTTGGGGCAGTCGGTTCGCATTGAAGACGACGCTGCCGTCCTTACTGATGTTATTACTTAAGATGGTAGATTAAGACTGGCTTGGCCTGCTCACATGTGCTGCAATCACGCCTCATTTCAGAAATACCGTATGTGTCTCACATGAATCCTAGATAAAAGAGTGTTGGAGAACACAGCTGTGTAATTCTGTATATAACTTTTGGTTCTGTGTTGGTGGAGTTTTAAAACATAGCTGAACATAGGAAAAGAAACAAAATTACCAACTGAGTTCTTGGAAAATGTCTTCTATTTCTGACTTAAGCTTCTCATTGTCATTCATTCTTCTGTGGAGAAAGGCCTGCATCTCTGCCAGTGTCAGGGCTTTCCATTTCACCTAAGCAAGCAATATCGTGACATTCTGAACTTTGTCAACTTTGTCAGCATGTCAGGGCAAATCTCTTCAAGAACAGAGAAGACAAGCTCTTAAGAAGACATATATACTTATAAATATGTAGCCTGAAATTTTGAGAATCCTAGTAGAGCACATGAGACATAGAGGTTACGATCCTTACACTCTGCTCAGAAAATAATTTATTCATTTATGCATAGTTTATTCACATGAAGGAAAATCGCATTTCCTTCTCTTTTGGTCAAAGATCAAGTATCTCTGTCTCTGGATAATTCAGATTTACACCTTCATGCTTTTAAACTGAACAAATAGTTTGCTAGAACTTTCCACAGCAATACCCTTTGTTAAGAATTGCTTTTGGTGTTCTAGAAAAATACAGGAATGCATTGGTGCAAACGTAGAATGCTAATGGGAGGGGACAACTCCAACAGATGATGGAAATCAAATACCTTAATAGTTTTTTGGTACGGATAGAGAAAAGGAAAATGATGTTTTTATTAATGAAACCATGTCAAGGTCACAATCATTCTGATCAAATCCATCTGCATTAATATGCTATTTTTTCCTCTAAAGGAGAACAGAGCTGGTTTCCCTTGTTGACATCTCTATTATTCTGAATTGAATGTGGCCAGGAGCAAACTTCAAACTCAAATGCAGCTTATGTATGCTGCATTGACATTTCACCACTAGCTTGACCGTACACTTGAACCCCACAGAAGTTTAAGACCTGAAAATACCAAGAAGTATATTGGTAAAATAAACAATTTTACATACCAGCTCCTCACTCTCCATTTTATTTCGTCTAGCTAGACAAAAATGTTCCCATATAAACGGGTCTAAGCCATTAGGCATGTGCTCAGGACTATCCAGTTCATCCATGGCTTTCATTAAAAGGGTAAGTGCATCTTTGTAATCTTCAGCTGAGCCTGAACAATCCCTGTATGGGTCAGCTGTGTCAAGGAGCATTTCTGTCATGGGGATCCTAGTGCACATACACAGTACATACACTATTTACTTTTTATTTTCTCTTGCATAAAAAAGCTCACAAAAAACTAAGAAAATTTCATACACTCAATCTCTTGCAAAGAGCAAATAGGTAAGACTGCAACTTACACAAGATAAGAATAGATGTTTTTAAGAACTGATGACTATTTAGATTGTATTTGAAATAGATTGTGTGGGGTGAATAAGGAAATGTAAGTACTCAAAATAGCAATTCTTAGTATGATAGGAATTCAACCATTGCTAACTATCCAATAAAAAGCAAGCAGTCTACTGATTCTCAAAATAATTTAGACTATTGAAATAAATAGCATTGTCATTCCTGACACACAAGAAATATTAGTATTTAAACAGATGGAATCAGGGAGGATCTTACTTTGGTCGATGTTTGTAAAGTTGGAAAAGTTCATCAAGGAGATTGGTAGGTATGTCAGCAAACTCCTTTGTAAAGCCACATTCCAGATTCTAGGAGGAAAACAGAAAGCTTCCTTGTTACCACAGTGCTATTTTTAAAAAAGCACTAACCTGACCATATCTTAGAAATACAGAATATGGTGCTCTTCCAAGTGCTCCCAAGCATCACAGGAATCTGGACTATTTAATAAATTCTTCTATGCACATATTATCCTTTACTGCTTAATTTCAGTGACCAGCAAGTTGTCCAGAACTCGTCTCATGCTTACAGTGAAGTATGTTCTTCTTATTATCAAGACACAGCATTGACTTTTTAATTTCTGAGTCTCCTTGTGTTTGTCGAGAGTCTCACCTTCTCTTCAGCTATTGCATTTTCATAGGTGTCTATGTAAGCTTCAATTTTATTTTTCGTAGTTTGGATTGTTCTTGCAGTCTTGACCTATAGCAAAACCAAAAGATTTCAGTAATGAAACTCAGCCAGCAGAAGTGCTGAATGGCCATTCATATACACTGATGAAGCTGACACTTTCTTATTTCTAGAGAAAACACTGTGAGCTATTTTTACTAACAATATAATGCCTTCTTCAGGGAGTTACTTGTAGATAATGCTAAAAGGTGAGAAGGTGCAAAAATAAGCTAGTCCACTGCTTAAGAAAGTAAAAAATCTATGTAAGAAATATCTTATACAAATGCTTACAAGTCTTCTTTGTAAACTTTGAATGTAAGGACCTATGTCGATACTTGTTTTCACTTGCATAGAGATTTCCTCTTCTGTTCATGTCATCACAGGTAAGACCAGTCAAAAATTCTCAAATTCCGTTCAGTGCAGGGTTCTTTAATTTAGAATGCAGTTTTCCTGTTGTCATGACATAGTTCTGTTACATGTCAGGATACTAAGCTCATCTGTTTAGTGAGGCTGTTAAACACTTCTACAACCATTTTGTTGTATTTGGCAGTTTGCATGGACTAAAAGATATACCAATGGAAGCATTTAGAAAATTAAAAAACAAGATGTATTTTGGAAAACATAAGCTGATATACACTACGCCTCAGGTAATTTTAAAACTAGTTCAGCCTATTCAGTGGTAGGGGCTAGAAGCCTACTTTGGAACCTCTCCCTGTAGCTCACATACAAATGGCTGCTTGCAGCTCCACACACACAGGTCTGTAGAGGTCAAGTAGGAGATGGGACATGGGCAGGCATTAGTATATTCTCTGTGGACTCTGGAACAGCTCTATGAAGATGAAGTGGGCAAATGGGACAATATTGTCTCAAGAACCAGAACCAACCTGCAGACTACCACTACTTCCATCACTTGAGTCACACAGGTATTGGCAGGACACAGGAGTCAGAACTGTCACTCAAAATTATTACGGTGGGCAGTAAGCACTTGTATTGAAATCCAGATCTACTACTTGTGCTTTCCAGTCTTTTATTGACTTGTATATGGTTTGACAGGGATGGGTAAACTCTACAGGAGATTAAATTGGTTGATAAGACTATAAACACTTTGTGGTATGTTCTGCTTCCATGGTCAGATAGATACTCACACACCACCTCTGTGTATGCTTTGAACTGGCAAACACAAGCCAGCGTGGCCCTGGCCTGCA
Source organism: Tauraco erythrolophus (assembly GCF_009769465.1). Taxonomy (NCBI): domain Eukaryota; kingdom Metazoa; phylum Chordata; class Aves; order Musophagiformes; family Musophagidae; genus Tauraco; species Tauraco erythrolophus. Next base: position 13,863,751 of record NC_141473.1, on the reverse strand, counting down.
TTAGGCACCTCAGTGAAAATGTGATGGCATTACACATCCTTTTGTGCATCTTTCTGTCACAAAAGCATCATAATTGGTGCTTCCAGCTCGATACTGGGTACTAAAAATATATCTATAGTAAACAAATAGCAGCATGCCCTTCTGCATGTATGGAGTTTTACCAAAGAACTCCAGATCAACCAAAGTGAGTATCTATTTAAAAACATATCTATTTATAATTTATGTCACCTGTAAAACTTGAAACAATATCAGTGAACCTGTAAATTGTCAGAAAATCTCATTTATGGCAAAATTTTGATTTGGAAAGAGCAGTCTTCACAAGAAGACTTATCCTAAGAATAGCATTCCAAATGATAATTTACTTTTTCCTTCTCCTTTTTCATAAGGAAATTACGAAGTCCAGCTTCTCTAGTGTCCAACTCTTCATTCAACAGTAAAGCATAAACAAGATTGACTATTTTGAGTTCTTCCTGTGAAAAGATTGTAATAAAAAATGTTAACATTCCTGCTGCATAGAGGCAGAGATGAAAAATTAATGTTCTCTGGGATACCTGATAGATGACCATCTCTAATTTCACTTTCCTTTCAGAGAGTTTGCACACAGTCTCATCAAAATTTTGTGTTGTTTCCTTGATGGAAGCTTCAAGTTTCTTCAGTTCATTTTCCAGTGCCTGGGGAAGGGAAGGACAGGAGCAGCAATATTACATCTGGAGGAACAAAGAAGCTTTGATATATATCTATATACTATATATATATATAGTATATCAGATGCTGGAGAATGCACAATATGGAACTGTATCCTTCAGCCAAAAGGTCCCAGAAATTACTTGTTTGAAAGGAGAGTGCTGCCAGGCTACCAAGTTATGTTGTTTAAATATGACTTTGAAGGATAAATATAATTGTATTATTTGCATATCGCATAAGGAACTCTGGGAATGGAACCTGAAGAAAACATTAGGAATACTGGTACATTTGTGAAGTAAAGTTACCTTTTGTCAGATATCATAAGTTTTGGCATGTGTTAATTGGTATAAGTAGAGATTGCCGTATTTTACAGTCTAATCTAGGACTTATTTAATATGCCACATGATCTTTGTTCTTCATTTATTCTATGTATTAGTATTCACTTTTAGAAGTAGCTCCTGAGAAAGATCAGAAGCTTTGGTCATGAGCACTGTGAATAAAACCATTCCTTTTCTCATTTTAATTTACCCTTCTATACTTTTCTTTTTCTTCATTCAGCTCCTTGACTTTTTTCTCATGTTCTCTAAATATTTTCTTTTCTTCATCATTCCAAACATGCTCAGGCTTGGATATAAAAGGAGGTGGAGGAATATCCTGGAAGTATTAAAGACAAATATACTTCAAAAGCAATATTAAGTCTCCATCAGCACACTAACAAACTATAACATGCATCAAATTTAATGAAAGGTATTTCTTAGTGGTAAGTAAGGTACAAGCCTCAAGTCTAAGTAACAGATACATTCTGTTTCTCTGGTCTGTTACTTGCATCAGTAGTTTTGGCATACATATATTGTCCTATTCTCTCACTTGCCTACAGGAATTCACTGCTGAATCTTGTAAAATACAAGTATTTTGTACTTAAACGTACTATCTGTACAAGATATATACATTTTCTGTTTCAGAACCCCAAATCTAACTCCATGCTAATGTATACCTCTAAATGGAGTCCTAATTTTCCAAAACAGATTAACTCTAGGGAGAGTGCCTGGGTATATCTTATTCTTCTTCTGTGACACTCCTTCACATTCTTTCTGTCCTCTACTACTGTGCTATCTATCTTTGCTGAGTTAAATGGAAAACAGTATTTTTCTGTAAGATCACAGCCATGGATAATAGACCCTTTCCCCAGAAACACAGTTATTGTAACAGTAACACTAGATTATATTCCTGCAGAATTCCACTGTGATAGGGACAGGTGTTGATGAGTAAATAATATGCAGGCACTAGAATCTTGTGGTCTCTTTTGAGTCCCGTGTATGGTCTCTTACGGAGTTTACCTAAGCACAATGCAATTCTATAATTCTCCAACTTCCTTCATTCACTTAGTTTGGAAATATTTCCTAGTTGAATTTCACATTTCTTTAAAAGCCCACAAGCTACCTAAATGATATGGCAGAAACGCAGCTCACCATTTTCAAGATGTCTTCCTTTTTGACTTCTAGCACTCCACCCATCATGTCATTAAGAGCACGCAGTCTTTCATTGTCCTGGAAACAACCACAAAAAATATTTTAGGGTACAAAAGGAAGTGCAGTAATAGGAAGTTTTGGGAATGATGACAGGGTAGTTCACTTCTAGATCACTCATACGATTATACTGTGTGTCACTAGTAGATTAATGTTCTTCGGTGCTGAGTGTGAAATACGCTGAAAGTCTCAGACATTTTTCTGGTGGACAGATGTTCAGATACCAAATAACTTACTAAAGAATGGAAAGAATACATAGTTTCCAGTTTTGGAAAGAATACATAGGTGTAGACTAGTCCTAGCCAGTTGGCAGGCTACAATGAAGGAAGTTGTAGTGTCACTGTCATACTGTACATCTCTTTTGGGCCACAACCATCTTAGGCTTTTCAGAGACGCATTTTAAAGCCAGAGAAAAGCATTATGATTTTCTAGTCTGACCCCTGAAGAAGAGGTCGTTTAGTCAACAAAAACATAACAAGCACAAAGCTCTTGATTGAGCAGTAGCATGCATTTAGAAATGTATCTAGTCCCCAGTCAGATGATACGGTATTTTTAATTGCCATGAAGCACATTTTTAAATATTGTGAGCCTAACACTAAATCTTTTCTTTCCCTAGCTGGTCTGTGTAGTTCTGACTGTAAAGGATAATAAGAGGAAAAAGGCACACATCATCATTACCTAACATTGTAAATTTATTCTCCCATACTACATTACTGGAATATTCCAATGCAGCATTAACTAAATAAGCCTAACCAGAGACAAAGGCCTATTGAGTAAAAGGATACTACTTTAAGTACCATAGCAGCAAGGCGTCTTTCCATTTCAAGCTTATCCAGCATTTCTGCTTTCCCTCTCTCTTGTTCAGTCAAGTATTTTTCAACTTTAATCTGAAGGAAGAAAATGAAGTTCGTATCAGGGTGCTTTTCTCCAAATGTGATCACACGTGGACTATTTGGAAAGATAGTGTAATACTAATTCTTAAAACTTTTTTATCTCTGCTCTATTATAATATTCTTCAAGAAGAAAACTGTTCTTTTGAACAGCTCCAAAAGCTATATTTAAAAACGCTGAAATACAAACTACCATCATTTTTGTTGATGTTAGTTGTGTTTTGTGCATACCTTTTCTGACAGTGGAATAATATGGACTAGTGGGAGAGAAGAGAGAAGTGGAGAAGGACTGACAAAAGAGCAGATGAGATCAATGGAATATATCGTATGAGAAATATGGTGTTTCTTTATAAATTTCCAATTGAATTTTTAAGTACAGTACTAAGAATGCTTTAGTACCTAGACACTTAATTTGAAACTACTTAATTTCAAAATCGTGCTCAGAGAAAACAGAGAAACCCTCATCTATGGAAGTAATCCCTGCAAGCCTGGTTTGAATCTTATAGTCAGGAACAGATGGAATTCTTATCTAATTTATGGGCAATTAAAAGCTTTTAACAGCAATAAATTAAGATTGTATACATTTTATTCATTTCAGATTGACTTATTAAGAGCTTTCTCCCTAGAAAGGGAAGGGAAGCAAAGAGTCAAAAGATTATTTTAAGTACACAGACACATCTGGTTTTAGGCTTTTCAGTACTGACACAATGTCTGGAAATGAGAAGAATTAGAGAACTGTATTTGAGTGGGTGAAAGAGAAAGATTTATATTTCAGACACCTCTGAATCCTGAACAGTGAGTGCTTGCTCTGGTATCTCATCATCTGTGAGAGCTGGCTCCCACACTTCCACTTGGAGATCAAGCTGTGCCAAGATTTCTCGGATCCTCAGGTTTCTTTCTTTCACTCGTGCTATCTCCTGCTCCTTTTGTTGTGCAACTATGTCAAATTCCTTATTAAAAGCTGTTTTCACTTTGTAGATGATGTCCTGAAATACCAAAAAAAGGAAACGGCAATACTGCACATCCATCCATGATGATATACCACTCCTCAAGCCATCAGAATCATAAACGTGTGTATTTGTATGTGTGACAGGGAGATAAACCGGTAAAGTCCTTAAAAAAAAGGTGGGCAAATTATCAGTTCTTTTTTTTTTTCCCCTAGAAATTCAAGTTCAAGCTTTTTGTCCATTACTACTTAATAAACTGTCCAGGGGAAGAGAAGTAGAGAGTCTGATAGTAAATGAATAATAAGTAACAGAAACATTGAAGACTGCAAATGAAAGGATGGTAAGACTGGAGAGAAACAAAATGGTGTGAGGATCTAGCTGATCTTTCATTCAGCAGCAAATAACATGGAAAGAGGTCATGTTTTCACAGGGTGTGCTGAGATGGGCAAGCTAGCTTTGGCTATAAAAACTCTTAAACTGAATCACCAGTGGGCAAATTCAGATACCCTCAAATTGGGTAACCAATTTCATAAAAATGTTTTTCTTCCAGACCTGAGCAGGCAAATCCACATGGTGCTCTACTGCACTATGTGCATTTATCAGCTTTCATCTCAGTAACTGAGCTGTGCAACTCTCCATTGTATAGTGTCAGTATGCCCAAAATCTAACAGGGGCTGTGACTGCTGTGAGAACCAACAGATAAGACAGTGTCACTGCAGTAACACAAATTTGAGAAGACATCACCTTCAATAATACTATCTGATTGACTTTCTGCTCCCTGGTGTGCAAGTCCCATTGTTGGTATAGGAGAGATGTGTCTCCACCATACTGAGAGCTCAGACTTCCAATCAGGCAGTAAGATGCACTAGCATCAGCCATTACTTCTTCTGCCTTCTCTTCTTCTTCCTTAGATAGTACAGTCTCAGACTCAATCTCAAGATCTTTCTTCTGAACCTGAATATCACAAACATGATAACTGTGTTAATTTTGGACATGATCCAGTGGCACACGTAGGAAAAAATTCTACAATTCAACTTAGTGATCAAAATAATACAAGTTGAAATTATCATACCTGGAATATTGGGTCTATTTGTAGGTTTCCCAGTACAAGACAGACATGGGCATACTGGTGCAAGTCCAGTGATAGGTAACTAATACAATTAAGGGTTTGAAGCATCTAACATGTGAGGACAGGCTGAGAGAGCTGGAATTGCTTAGCCTCAAGAAGGAGAAGGCTTGTGGGGGATCTTCTTAATGTATACAAAAACCTGACTGTGGGGAGTAAGGACAACAGAGCCAGACTCTTCTCAGTGGTGCTCAGTGACAGATTGAGAGGAAATAGGTATACACAGAAATACAGGACATCCAACTTAAACATAATAAACCACTTTTCCTGTGAGGGTTGTCAAACCTGGGAAGAGGTAGCCCATAGAGGTTATGGAATCTTCCTTCCTTCCAAACCTGGCTGGACATAGCCCTGAGTAAATTGCCCTAGGACAGTTGGACTAGATGAATTCCAAAGTGCTCTTCTAACCTCAGCTATTCTGTGACTCTTTAATACTAATACATTTGTTCTGAGTAAAACCACATTTCGTCTTTATTTATATTTTGCAATTTTTTTTTCACAATTTCTACAGCAAGAAAATGGACATTAGAAATGTATCTATGTAAAGAAGGGTTAAGATGCCAATTCAGAACATTCTGATCTGAAATGCCTTTATGCAGTACTTCAAAGAGATTGTACCTTAAGACCAGCTGTCTCAATCTTCTTTAATTGCAGAACTTTCTCCAAAGTTTCCAGCTCTTCTTTACTACGTTCCTTCAGTGGATAATTCTTCACTTCACAAGCCATATGGAAGCACTGTTCAAATTTTAAAATAAAACACAAAAATCCAAAGTAAAAAGTTCTTCAGAATGCATCTATCAATTCATTTGTTTAATACCTGAATGCTAAACAGTTATAAAGACTTCTTAAAATCAGGAATAAAATTGAGGATCAATTACTATAGACAATATAGTAAAAACACAGGGGTAAGACAAAAACCACTTGCCTTTTTGGTAGTGAAAACGGTTGGTTTAAAATTTGCTTTTTGGTTTTTTAAAATAACCTATGGATTGGATATGGTCTCTTTATCCACAGAATTCAACTAGAACTAGATTTTTTGTGAAATGACTTGGTCTTTCATTACCCTTGAGATAATCCTTTATCATCAGTTTGACTAATCTCTCTCTGTTTGAAATAGGCAAAATCAAGTTTAAATTTTACCTTTATGTTCTGTGTAGCAGAAGTTGTACTGATGTACCTCTCCTTTTAGCAATACTGCATAAAGATATTCTCTGAGATCACAGAAGTTAAATTATTTGCTAATCAGCACTCTTATCCACCTTAGAAGGTAAAATCAGCCAGGCTCAGACAAAATGAACAGAATGAAAGATTTGCTTGAGCCCTGGGAAGAAGTAAGTTTTTTTCCCATACCATAAGCAAATCAGAAACGTGTTATGCTTCTATTTATTTTGTCTCTGTACCTTAAGGAATCAATAAACTACTGCAGAAAATGAGTTAGAAAGCAGAGATTACCTTAACTGCACGTCCTTTTACACACATAGCATCCCAGCACTCGCGTTTGATGACATCCTGCAAATAGCGGTTAGCTAAATTTTCCATCTCAATCTCCTTCCTCACCTTTCAAGATACAGAAAAGAAAATAACAAGATGTGGTGCAAAATACTAAGATATGGGCAATTTGTATTGAGTTATTGAAATAAACCTAACAGATGAAATGAATTACCGGTATTTCATCATCTCAGGCTATTGCAGCTATCTTCTCCAAAAACTATATCACATACTACTGAAAGGCATCATTTTATATGTGAAGAAAAGCACTACAGAACTTAAGCAACGTGTCCAAGGCCACAGTGTCAGATTTCTAGTTCCTGGCATAGATCATATTCCCATGGCCAATGTCTGCATCAGCAGTTTCACCTGCTTCAAAAAGTGACTTAAAATACTTTTAAGTTTTCCTGCTTCTCAGCAGTGAACAGCAACTTTGAGATCATCCTCTGTTCTTCAATCATTCTTTCTCCTTCTCACTCCCAGTTTTAAAATGTTCTCCCCATTTTATCATACCCTGGCCACCTCTTGTTCAGCCTCTGCTTGCACCCTTTCCTGTTCTTCTAGATCCAAGTTGAACTCCTGCTGCTCCAGTTTCTCAATGTCTGGTGCCTGTTCATTTTCATGCATCATTTTCTGAATCTGTTTTTTTAAAAATAGATATAAGGAATAAAAAGTAATTTGAATGTGAATAGAGGGAATGCTATTTTTAACACTATAGAACTTGGTATCAGAGAAAATTATTTTAATTGCCTTCACTTTTAACTGCTTCATGGTAATTGGTAGAATGTGCTGCCTGTAGCTAGTAAACATATATCATCTTTCTCTTAAAAGTTGATTTGGAAGTTTTATTTGAAGTTATGTGTACTTTCTAAGAACCTGTAGTACACAATTCTTTATTCTCTGGTTCTCAGAACTTTATTGAGTTGCTATCACTTTATTAAGTTGTTATCTGTCTCATGCAGTTCAACAAAGCACATTGCAAAATCCTGTACCTAGTGATGAACAGGCCCATGCACCAGGACATGTTGGGTGCTGAGCAACTGGAAAACAACTTTGCAGAAAAGTAGCTGAGGTTCCTGATAGACACCAAGTTGAACATGAGCCAGCAACATGCCCTTGCAGCAAAAGAGGCTAACTGTATCCTTGGCTGTATTGAGAGTGTTGCTAGCAGGTTGAGGGAGGTGAGAAACATGGATGTGCTGGAGAGAGTCCAATGAAGGTGATTATGGAACTGGAGCATCTCACATATGAGGAAAGGCTGAGAGCACTGGGATTGTTCAGCCTAAAAAATAAATGGTTCAGGGGGAATCTCATCAATGTGTATAAATACCCGAAGGGAGGGTGCTAACAGGGTGGAGCCAGGCTCTTTTCAGTGGAGTTCAAGGTCAGGACCAGAGGTAACGGGCAGAAACTGAAATACAAGAGGTTCCACCCAAACATGAGGAAATGTTTTTTTACTGTGAAAGTGACTGAGTACTGGAACATGTTGTTCAGAGAGGTCATGGAGTCTCCATCCTTGGAAATAATTAAGATTTGTCTGGACACAGTCCTGGGCAGATGCTCTAGGTGACCCTCTGCCTTATCCTCTTGCAGATAGCAGTTTTTATGTAAGGAAACAGAAGGAAGAGGACAGTACATTCTATAATGGAAGGTTGTTAGACAGGCAGAAACTAACCTACTGAGGGGATAGATTGCTCAAGGTACAAAGTACATATCTGGAGCAAAGGAAACTGAGAACCAGACAGTACTTCCTGACAGGTTCAGTGTGTAGTCCCTGAAGAAACATGTCTTTATTACCTCTCTGCTCAGAGTTTATGACAAAAATGTAACTGAGCACCAGAGCTGATAGCCATAAAGGAAGTGCACTTGTGAACAAAACTGGTAAGCTGAGCCATTATCCTTGTAAGAAACTCACAGTTTTACGCAGCTTTTTAATTCCCACTTGCAGCTCTTTCTTCTGGTTAGCAAACCTCTGAGTCTCTTCTCTAATGACCTGACATAAAACAAATATATTGTTGAAAGACAAAAATAGATAAGAGGAGAAAAAAAAGATTGAAATAGTCTAAAGGAACATTATCTGTACAGAAAATAAAACTCCAAAGGGATTAATAACTGGAACAGACATAATCCTAATTTAATAGGATGATTCTTAGAATTGCTCAAGAGAAAAAAGATTGTACAACCAGTTCACGGTGTAAACTAGTTGTACAGCAATGGAGCTTAAAAGAGAGAAAATATTAAAGAAACAAGTAATTACAAGTGAAACGATTACAGGCACATTGAACTGGGTAAAGCCTACTGCCAGAATTTGTTAAGTGTTTTATATTCCTTAGATTTTTCATTGTCACTAAGCATTCCCAGTGGGATATTTAAAGACATAAGTAAACTAACATCTGTTATTCATTCTGGAAGCCGCGAAATTTTCTTTGCCCCTACAGCTGATTCATGTCCTAGGGAAAATTTTGCAATTAGTCTGCACCTCTGGAATTTGCTTTCTAAAATAAGTTTACGACTGTTAAGTAGGATGATGGCTATTGATTGAAAGGAAAGAGTGTATCATTCTGATATTGGATGGACTCCTTCCTCTAAAAGTCAGATGCAAGTCTCTAGCAGCTTGAAACAACCTAGGACCACATTGCTGCCCTTCAATTTTTGCTTCTCATCATCTGTCCCTAGCTGATACTAACAGTCATGTGGTACTTGTGTGTAGGTAGAGTCACATGAACTTGCCAAAAAATCCCAATAGAGACACCAAAGCATGAGTGCCAGCATCAAAGCAGAAACAGGAATACATGTCTGGGAGAAGGATGGAGAAGACACCACTTTCAGTGGCAGTATGTCTTAGATTGACTTGAGCCACTTGTGAAACTGCATCATAATTTGGAAAGTCACTCCTGAGATCACCCAGAAAGCAATGATACTTTGCTTTGTCCTATCATTGAACCCCAAAAGCTGGACAAAATACAGCTCTGGCTTATATCAGAAAGAACCTACTAGCATCAATAAATTCATATCTCTGGGGAAAAAAATAATCTAACATAACAGTTTCCAGGCTTACAAAGCACTAAATCTCCTCTCTGTAGACAGTTAGATCTTCGAGGCACTTTTACTTATAAAACTTTGGTTATACAACATACTCACCTCAACCTTAACCTGAAATAAACCTTGAGGGTTTTGTAATTAATGACATATTGTTGACTACTGATTTACCAGTGCTGTAGAATTTGTTATTGAGGCCTTTTGCAAGAAAAGAGCACCTGCTTGGTTTCTGGTAATAATCTTCAGTGCAACCTCTTGACATTTAGAAGATAAATGTCTTTGTAAGTTTCTAAAGGAAGCCAATTTCTCTGGCTTTTTTTTTTTTTTTTTTTTTGAGTTTATTCCTTGTGTAGAAGTGTTCTTTTGGTCTTTGGAGCTCCTATTGTGCTAGTTACCTGCTCTGATGTGTTTATGACCTTGACCTAAAATTTCTAAGAGTCTAGATTGCAATGCCTTAAAGAGAGGTCCAAATGTCAGAAAAGCTTTAGAAACCAGCTTCTTTTAAAGCATATAATTTGGCACCCCAAATCACTACTGACTCTTGAAAAGTCTGGCTTTGATTTAATACTTGTTCTATGAAAGTACCTTCTTTATTTTCTGACCTATCCATGTCATTTCATTGGTATTGGCTGAATACAAACCGGCGACATTTCCAGATTCTTCTGTCACCTCTACATTGGAAGATTTAAGTGATGCCTCCTGAAATTAAGGACAAAAACATGCATTTCAGGTACTCAGAAAGAACAAAAGAGAGAAAGAAAGAAAATAACAAATAGACTCACATTAGAAGCAACACCACCACCACCAAATTCCAGAGAGTGTTACAACATTTTTATTCCCTAACGAGTCCCCAGATTTGATCCTGCAAACCCATGCTATTATGCAAAGCCTTTGGATTCAAACGGGCTGACTGTACTAATCTCTGTAATCACTGCTTTGCTTATTTCAACAGAAAAATATACAACTAGTAACACAACCTATAGCAGTAACATCACACTGGGAATGACACATAACTTCACATGAGGAGAAACTGATTTTCACAGAGTTTTCTGTGACTGAAGAAACCAAGTGAAACTGAAGATATGACTGTCATCTTCCCATAACTATTCCATTTCCTCGATAATACTATTCCACAAATTAATAATTAAGTATATTCAGCCTATCCTGAGGGATATTCTTCTACTTTTACAGAAGGATCAGTTTGTTTTGAGAACAGTTTTTATCAAACTTTTTTTCCCCCATAAAAATAAGGAAAACACCTTCAATTTCTCTTCTGGAAGTGATTCTGACGTGGATTCTGGGTCACACTGCCATTCTGCCATAGATTTTAAAACAACATTTTCACTCAAAGTAGACTTGTTCAGAATAGCAAGAAGAGACTGCCAGTGAACAGCAGCTTCCTCAAATTCAATTTTCTTTATCTTCCTAGTAAACAGAAAGGGAAATGATGTATTTTTTGTGTATTATGGTAAAGGATGAAGTACTAAATATTCTTTGTAACATAACTATTAATTTGTTTTAAAATTCCTATTCAATATTTTGATATACGATTCAATGTTGCTTGAGTTCTAGAACTGCATTATTAAATGAAGTTTCCAAAGAATTAGAAATTCTGAAAGATGGATTACCCAGACTAGAAATATTGCTCTGGCGGAGTCAGTCTTTAGTCTATGCATCTACCTGAACATTTTTTATACCACAGAAAAGCTGTAGTTTCAAGTGTCTCTTACTCCTAAAGAGCTTTCTATAGCCACAGTTGAATTCCCATTAAAGCTGTGATGTCTCCTAATTGCTGAGTTAAAATAGTATCTCATGAGATTACACCACTTACATCCCCAGAGACTCCCTTCCAGATGGTTTATCTAAGAGAGATGAGAAGCTCACTATGGGTGATACTTATCAGAAGATACTCCTATATCTTATATTGCAACCACACCCAAAGTACAAGAGATTCCTCACAAGACTGGTGGAAGCTTTTCATGACCTAGTTTCCCATCCTGGCAAACAATCCAAAAACAGGTAAAGTCCTGACACCACAATCCCAGACGAGCGAGAGGTCCGAAAGGAGAAAGACAGAGAGAGAGCTCTCAGAGAGTCTGAGAGCCTCTGGAAGAGGAAAAGTCCTTCTTTCAGGTCAACCTTCATCTAGATGCTGGGCATGACGCTGCATGATATGGAATACTCCATTGGCCAATTTAGCCCTCAATCCTAAGTCTAAATTCAAATCATAGGGGGAGTGGTGGACCTTTTGTCCCGGCTATGCTGCCCCCCAGCCTGTTTTGCTCCTGCACACTGGCAAGAACACAGCAAGCTGAAAAGTCCTTGAGGTCTCAGTGCCAACCATAAACATCAGTGCGCTATCAATGTTCTTCTCGTAGCAAATCCCAGACTAAAACCAAAACACAGACCTATTCTAGCTGCTAAAAAAGAACTAACTCTGTCCCAGCCAAAACCAGGACACTAATTCTTCTCCTTGCTTTGAGATTAATAAAAATGAAGTCTAGAATCACAAGCAGATGCAAAAATTAGTCTGTCAGGACACAAGAATTTACACCATCGATATTGGTCTGCCACTTCGTACATACTTCCATTTCAGACACACCAGGGCACCATCATTTTCGCCATTAACAAGGATGAATTTGCCATCCAGCGAAAATACCACGGATCTGATTCCCCCTCCTTGATATGAGTGACAATGCTTTTGAGCAAGTATATCCTAAAAAAGTCATAGAAGCAGTATGAGCGAATATGCTTTTCTAATGGAATATGTCTGTAAATTATACTTCTTTATTTTAGACAAAAGTCAGTCCAAAATGTCAATACAGAGTATATAGAAGACTAGGATTTACGATTTTATAATTTTTGACTGCAGATGGGGCAAGTTTCTAGCATATTGATTTTGCAGGAGATAAAGAAGAGTAGTTATATTATCTACCCTAAGATTTACTAGAGAAGAAAGTAATTTGTATGATCACAGACACATTCATTATAAAAACAATTGTACTGTATAATGCTGTCAGTTCATGTTCAACATAAACTTTACTGGAACACTTTATATTCAAGAAAAGAAAAACTCATAGTGAAAGAAAGTAGCTTTCACACCTTTTTCTCATGTAAACTTAACAAAGCCTGTGCCTAGATGCCTACCTACCATAGTAAAAGTATGATAGATGAACAAAACACCATCCTTTGCTGCTGATGCCAGCCACCGGCTGTTGGGTGATAAACAGAAGAACCCTGATCCAAACTGATTGCTAGGAGTCCTCTTTTCTGATAAAAATACTGATGGATCTTTCAACATATTCTGCCAAACAAATAAAATGTTAGGAGCAGTTCAAATGATGGAAATAACTATGCCATTTTGAGAAGACTAATAATAGCTTTGTCGGTTATGGCATGCGTTGCAATTCAAAGTGCTGGATTCCTGAGCTCAGGAAGCAGTACCATTGTTACGCTGCTGATTTGCTTCTCATCTCTTCAAAAGGGTCTGTATTCAGTATGTTTGGGAATGATGTTTCTTGGCTCAGAAAGTACAGGACTTGTCAAGGAGGAATGCTCACCTTTAGAATTCACTTTCTTGCTTGACCTGACTCTTAAACTGAGGAAGACCCATGAGCTGCAGAGAGCTCCAGTTCATCAGCAGGTGATGACAGTGGCTTTCTGGAGCCCTCACTACTTCATTGTGAGACAGGGCTGGCCTGGGTTTGCAGTTGTGTCTTAGAGCCTTGGGCTCACACTGGCTCAGTTCCTTCAAGAGCCGGCTATTCAGGTTACTCCGCAGACGGAACAGAAGCACAGCTCCGATACCGAAGCTACATGTGAAGTGCCTGCAATCTGTATGAGTTTTAAGAACCAACATTTGGCTTTCTCTGTAATAGAACAAGGAGGTTGCTTTTGCCAGGTTTCTGAGCAGATGGTAGGATACTGAAAGCTGGTGTTTATGGATGGAGTAGATATTTTTAGTGCAGAGATCATTTTTTAAAGACAATATCTGCTATATTCACTTCATCTATAGCCTTTGTTCACTAGCATTTAATCATCGTCCAACACAAAGCAGCTTCAGAAAATTACCTCTTCAGAGAGATGGTATTTACAGATGAAAGGTGCACAGGTACAGTAGCCATACACAACGTTATCCTTCAGTCTGACTGTTGAGCTCAAAGGGTAATCCAGATCATATTGCTCCTTTTTAATGGCACTGGCTTTAAGCATTCCTTGTTCATTAACATACTTATCGTTATCTGGAAAATTGAAAAAAGAAACGGGGCAAAAGGCATCACTACCACTAATGCAGGCACTTCACCTATCAAGTAATGCTGAAAACCAGGCTCAGCAAGTGGTGGGCATGACGTGAGTTTCCAAGGAGGAGACTGGGAATTAAGATACCTACCTTTAGCACTAACTAGGTGTTGCATCGATCATCCAGCACACTGCAGTGAAGCAGAGAAATAGCTATACGTGCTCTAGAGAAGTACCATAAATGGTTTAACCACAGTGACATGACAATTTGCATACATTAATTTATACCCTGCTTCTTGGATATTACATAAGCAGTGCTAATTAGTTCGCATGGAGGTTCATGTCATTATTGCTTTCATCTAGAACTTGTTCAGGCATCTCTGCCATGACGTACACACAGCCTGGGTGGTATTGGTTAAAACACTTAAGTTCACATCTTGAAAAGGGCATTTTATTCTTTTTGGTTGCTTAACTTGAGCTTTAAAGAGACACCTGAAATCAAGACTAATGCAATAACTATAGATCTTTAGCAACTTCGAAAATCAAGCCCATTTTATATGTCTAAAATTGGAAACAAAAAGAAGGCAAACATTAGTGAATATTTAAAGAAAACACTAACTTCATTGAAAATTACCTTTTAAAAACTTTGTAAATTTTAAGGCCTTTAAAAAATTATATGTAAATAACTAGAAAATCTAACACTAGGCTTACTAAAAGTTTTACAGAAGTTTTCTCCACAAAAGGCTTTGTTAGCAATTCATTTGCACATAGTGTGAGTAAAATGATATAAAAATAGAATGATGTTAATAAAGAACACAGGCTGCCTCTTGCTGTAATGTGATAGACAGAAGACATCAACTGAAAGCTCAAACTGTATTGATTTGGCAGTTCTGAGGTGGAAGAGACATAAAACTGGAATTGCGTGGTGCCACTGCCAACCAAGCCTGCCCTGTGCTGGCTGCATGGTGAGGACACCAAGTGCAACATTAGCCTGCACTGTGCCTTAATTAAGTTAATGCATTTAACCCCTTTCATGACAACTGAATTAGTTTCCCAGCTGATTCCAGAAAATGCCCCAAATCAGTGCATTCCTAGAATATCAGTTTTACATATTCCTAGAATATCAGACACAATTAAAAGTTCTGTGATCACTAATGACACTCAGGTCCATCCTGCTTATAGTACTTCTAAAATGCTGTAATATTATAGCTATGTCCTGAACGACACAAATTACTGAGTTGCTTCACAGTAGAGGATGGAATATATAAACCAAATCATGAACAGTATTTGATAATTTAGTGTGGGCTACCCAATTTAGTGAAAGACTAACAGGTTCCCTTCATTTTACTCCCAGATTATGAACAGAGATTCAAACTGTGATGTCCCAATATGTACATTGCACGCTGCAGATACACAAGGCCAGATTTTCAGAAGGTAAATGGAGGTACATCATTTTAAAATCTCCTTAATTCTCCCTTTTTCCTCTCAGTGCTGAATTTTTCATAGAATGTTTCTCTGCAACTTTCCTTATTGGGTTACAAGTTGATATTTTTTTAAAACAGTGGACTTTTTCCTTAGTGCCTGTATATGGAAAAGCTGTAACAAAGACAGGGAATCATTACTTTTTGAGATGTATCAACCTTTAACCTTTTCTTAATGAGCTATTACATACCTATAATTCTTTGAAGAGGCTGGTGGGATTGATTCCACTTTGAACATCTGATATGTTAGCCTGCATATGGGTGATGCCAAGCACAAGACCTCTTCGTGGCTGGCTTTGGGCGTTGCCCACAAAGTAGTAATAATAATAACAACAATAACAACAACAAAAACCGGTAGTAGTAGTAGTTAAGTGGTGGCTTTGTGATTCTGCAAGTGAAGTACTTCTGTCCTTCCTTGGCTTTCCCTCAAAACATCACAGTCTTTCTGCTGAAATGGTTCAGCTGACTGTAAGTCTACAGACTGCCGTATGGGAAATGGTGTTCCAGGAGAATGTACAGATAAGATGAAGAAAGACATTACGATTGTTAATATTTTGTGTTAAGGGACGGCAATAATATGTTCTTGCCTTAGAAAAATATCACAGAATATGTATTTCAATTCTTACCTGTTGTGAGTGCTGAAGATAGACAAAAGATTTCCAGTCTTGCTCGCTGGACCTCTGCTACATTAAGAAGCACCACCACTTCGACTAAGTCATTCTTCAAGTCAGAAACTACAGAAAGATCCAGCACTTCATAGGCCAACACTGAAGCAGTTAAGGAACACCAATGCAAATTGTTACTGAGTCATGGTAATATTGTTTTCACTAAGATACGTGAAACAAAATGAGATCCCTGTTCAGAATACATCTCAGCTCAAACACACGGTTTTGAACTCTCATTAAAATGTCAGACAAGGCACAACCTGGTTTCAGAAAGTGCAGCATGCACGCAACTTCAGCTTGAGACACAGGGCACTGAGAATGCTAAGCACCAGAGTGTTATTATTACATTAAACACTCAAATCTGAGTTTACATCCAGCTTGAAATGCAGCAATTTTGAGGCTGTCTGCTGATAACCACCAGATAAAGCACTGAAAAGCTCTCCTATAAGCAGCCAGCCAGCCAATGAGAACGTGATGAAGCAAATTCCAAAAATTTTCTAAGGAAATGTAATTCTATATTTGTCAAACCAATTAAAATGATAAAATAATGTCCTTTATACTCAAAATTATGATTAAGATCATATATGTATATATCATGAAGATGTGATCTGTAAGTGTAATGTTATTGGAGTTGGGAAACTGCCTAAACAAATTTACAAATTTCAGAAGAATTTTTTTGTGAGTCAAAATTCCATCTTTTTGGGGTTTTTTTCAGTATCAACCAGCAAAGCTGACAATTCCAGCAGTCTCCATGTTAAAGATGTCTGGGGTGGACATTTGTGACAGAAGATTGCCCCCAGCTATCACAACCCACAGGTTTTTTTGACTAAGTTCTCATATGGTGAGCCACAAAGGTCTTAAGTTCTTTGCCAGAACTATTACGTTTGTGCTTATAGTACAGTTGGTCAGCTAATCCGTTCTCTTCCCTGTGACTTATATGTGCCCTGGAAGAAAAGTAATATGGGTGCATTTGTTAACTAAAATTATAGATGGGAAAAAAAAAAGACTGGCCAGGACAAAAAAAATGGTTGGGAAATATGTGGGAAGAATATGCTTAGTCCTTTTAAAAAATAAGTAGAATGAAGTAGAGTGGCTTAGTCTGACCAGTAAGTATACTTAAAATAGAGCGAATAGTGAAAACACAGTGTAGTTAATGTTGTTATATATATTACCTATATATCCAAGAACTTGGAACAATTTTGAAGGCCGGGCATCTAGAATAAAGATGTGTCCTTCTGTAGCTCTAGCGATGAGGAACTGGCCACACTGATCATAACTGGGAAAAATACAAATCCAAGTAGAAAACAGTTCAATACAGTCAACAAAAAGGGCCAAAGAATTCCACTCCCTTAACTCTGCTGACTTCATTGAGGGCATAAATACCACTGACATTTCAGCTTCCAGGTTTACAGGGTTGGAGCCTAATACAAAGCCCAGTGCTATGAGTGCAATTTCTAACTAAGTGGGTGGTCAATGACACTCCATAGCAGTCTATGTTAACAACTTTATTAAATCTTTCTTTGAAGTCCACCTCTTTAAAAATAAAACTACTATACAGATTTTTATATTATTTTTAATAAACATGTCTGTTTACATTGATTTAGCTTTGAATATATCACTTTTTGTATCTATTTTTAATGTTTCCTCTTACAGAACTGTGAAAAGAGATCACATCTGAGTCTCCAACTAAAAGACAGATTTATATTGAAGTTTAACGGTTCAAAATCCATTCTATTTTTTAAAAAGTAGAAGTAAAATACTCTCCAATTTTTCAATAATTGAAAAAAAACAACCAAACAAACAAAAAAAGCCTTTTAGATCACTAGAGCTAATTACAAGAGGACTGGCAAATTCCAGAAATGTAAGCAAATAGATAATTAACAATGGTAATAAATATTCACCATATAAGAAGGGATGAGCAAAAGACTTAAATTTAACTTAAGAAAACCTCAAATCTATAATCAGTGAGAAATAACCCTCTAACTCAGATACATAGAATTGTGTATAATTACTGCATATGGTGATCTGTCAGAAAGGATCTTAGACATCAGTCTTTTCAGTGCTCTATTAAATATCTTAAATCTTAAAATAAAGGCTTATTATATTTCTCTCATATAAATCCTGCTACCCTTCCTCTTGCAAGCAATTTAGAAGATATTGGAAAAAAATGAAGCTGTTAAAATATTTTACTTTGTTTTTCTTAGAATAAAAACTCCTTTTCTGTTTTTGTTCAACTAAGAGCATTACTCAAGCAACAAATTGAAAATATTCCTGCCCTTGTTATTACATACTTACTGCAAAGACAGCACTGGAAATTTGGAAAGAAAAATTCTGTGAACAACCCGTGGAGCTTCAACGTCAGTAACATCAAGGAAATAGATTTGACCTCTTTTGGTCCCTATAGCAACACTGTTGGAGGAGGGACAGCAAGCCATAGCAGTTGCCTATTTGAGAAATAAAAGATACTTAACAGTTCCATATCTTTTTATATATTATGCCATATGTTAGTATGCTATTTAAAAGTCTCTAAAATTTGGAGAAGAAACCCTGAGTGGTTTACACAAAAAACTTTTTTTTTTAACAAAGAAAGGATTTTAGAGACATCATAGGAATTTTTACCTATGTGTCTACATATCAAAAGCTAACTGCGCTCCTCAGGAAAAAAAAACTATATCCACTATGCAGATTTTAAGTGAAAGAAGTTCCACCTAAATAAAACAGTGAGTGTACTGTTACACGTACAGCTGTTATAAAAAGGGATTTTTTTTCTTACTCCATCAGACTTCAGGGTTTGAATGCATCTTAAATCAGGACAAAGCATTAACATTTTGAAGTACTTTTCTCAATTCAACTCCTAAAACCTGTTTTTCAGACCAGTCAAGGCATTTAGTTTTCATATACTCGAAAGTTTTCCTTTCAGTTCTGACAGTTATTAAAAATAAAAATTTAATAAAGTAATATCATAAAAATTTAGAGTGTTATTTACAAATATATGCTTAAAGACACATCACTAGGACATTAGGTTGAAACATTTTCTCTGCTTTATGTCTGAGTTAAGTACATGATTAGTTCAAGTAAACATTCTGAAAGATATTACTTTTTAAATCTCTTTCATGGGTTATTCAAAGACACTACTGAGCTCTCCTCAGCACTGGTTGATCCAAATCTGTGGAATATTATGCTATGAATTGAAAAATATTAAAGAAAATTTGAAGTATCAGTCAGTATATAAGCTCCAGGTTACGTGTACCTCAATATCAAGGTTCAGCTTGCTGAGGCAAGTTCCATCTTCCAGGAACCAAACTTGTGCTTCACCTGAAATTGTTACAGACTGGAACAGAGAAAAACAAAGTCAAAAGAGGGTGGAATAACCAAATAGTCTGGAAGCGACTAGTGATCTTCTACAGCATATAAATTCAACTAATGCCTGAGCATAGCAGATGAAGGGTTACTGGTTTTGCTTGAAATTATCTTGCTTTTCCTTTAAGTTAAGTTGCTGCAAGGTACACCTACCTAAGGAAAATGTTTAAAAATTTTTGTGAGTTGCTGCAATGACAGGAATGGTCTTTAAGCAGAATGAGACAAGCCAGGGCAAATCATATAAGCTTGATCAATATTAGCACTCCCACCATTCAGCCAGCAATAGAAAAACCTGCTTATAATTTTCTTTGCACAGGAAAGGGCTTAAGGAGAGTTCTTGTTTTCTCACATGAAAAATTATGCATATCACAATGGTGCTTGAGTTCTTCTTACATCCAGGCAATTTTATATTTCCACAGTAAAGTATAGCTAGAGACCAATCAACTCTCACATTACTCATTCAGAGTCAGGTAAAATTTATCATTCTCATGATAATGACAAACAGATAGATTCAGCAAACCTAATTGACTAAGACTCCAGGGTTCCTAGGCTGGCTACTTGAAGAATTCATGGCCTGGAGACAAATCAGACTTGCTGGCTAAAATATATGTCTTGCAGGAGTCAAAGACATAGGAGGAAAGCAAGGAATTTCTCAGAACAGACAGATCCATGAGTAAGGCTGCCTTTGTCCCTGGACCCAGGACAGAGGCATCTCTCAGGCTGTTCCAATTTGTGCTGAAGGCTGAAAAGATCAGTAGGAATTTCTTGGTCCAACATATATTGTCTGAATTGAATCCACCTTTTGCTCAGCTATGTACCTGAGCAATGGAGAGTCACACAAATGAACATCAACACCAGAACCAACATAGCATTTTAGCAGCCTGTGAATTACCCACCCTGCATTCTAGGGCAAGTTCTGACCCTTCTATAGGGCATACCTGAATTAATGCCATTTCCTTCCTTACGGAGAAGGTACACAACTGTAACAAACACCAGAACAGGCCCAATCTCTGCAAGGCTTTTGCTTTTGTGCATTAGCAACATCTGAAAAGAGTCATTACTATATATAAGAAAGAATACCATTTCCTACCACACAGTACTTGTTCCCTGGAGTAAGAAAATCGGCTGCCAGAAAACAACTGCTGCATGCGTCCAAGAGTTTGACAGCTTCTCCATTGAGGGCAGGTTTGTAAGTGTAGACTGTCCCCTGACAAATAAAGAGAAATAATCTATCACTGGGCTGTGAAACTTTTCATTAAAAATTTTCAAAGACTACAACAAATATAGCCATCTTTCTGAGCTTCACTCTTTAAAGTTTTATATTTGACTCTAAACTGAGGTAAATAGTGCCCAGTAGAATTCAGCTGAATTTAGTGGATTAAATTAATTTACACTAGCTGAAGATAAGGTTAGTTCATTTTAAAGTGATCCAGCAGGTCACATTTTCAAGAAGTTTTGCCTCTCAAAA
This sequence comes from Tauraco erythrolophus, assembly GCF_009769465.1. Lineage (NCBI taxonomy): Eukaryota > Metazoa > Chordata > Aves > Musophagiformes > Musophagidae > Tauraco > Tauraco erythrolophus. Next base: position 13,842,838 of record NC_141473.1, on the reverse strand, counting down.
TTGTTTTCATAAAATAATTTAAAAACACCTTACTTCATGCTACTCCAGGAATCAATAAATGTTCTAAAACAACGTAAAACACAAATCATAAATCTCAAGCTTTAAGAGATATTTTTATCTAAAGACCTCAAAGCCTTTAGAAACAATTCATAACTAACATTGACAAAGATTTTAGAACTCCCCTACTCATTTTACAAAAGGAGAATTAAATCAGAGAGAGAGTGTGACTAAAGTTATTATTTAACTGCTGTCCTGAACCCAGGACCTCCTGACTGACACACATACACACTACAAAAGCATTTTAAGAGCTCTGAATTTACCAATTTAAATGATTAAAGGTCTGGAAAAACAAGTGGCATTTGAGGATTTGGGACCCTTGTGTAAGATTCCTGGACAACGGGCTGGTCAGAGAAAGATCTTGGACTGGTTGCCAGACAAATTCAGGTACGTATACAGAACAACTCTACTGCACAGCCACAGCAGGTCTGATGAGCCCAAGCTACACTTTTCGTATTGTGCAGGCACACGTCAAGCCTAGAGCTCATGCACAGTAGGTTCCACGTGACCTGGACACACTGGAGACCCTGAACATGTACTCCACTGTACACACACAAGTATTTCTTGGGAAATCTCAGCATTAGGTACTTTATAATCCACCATCTGTAGGAGACAATTGTTCTGTGCTTCATTAAAAGTCCTTCCAGTCTTTCATTAAAAACACAAGATGGACTAAGTTCACCTCTGATATAATTTGTCGACTTGTGTGGTTACCTTACAGACATTTCATACCAGCAGTACTAGCATACACACAGAATCACAGGAACATCCCATTATCTCAAGTGCTATACCTGATCAGTGACAAGCAGAAGTACGGTGTAATCAGGAGAGAATATGAGGCTGGATATGGGTTGTAAGATATGAGCACAGATTTTCATCTCATACTGCAGACCTTTGATGTGATAAAAGAATAAAATGCCCTCCTGTGCAGAAAAATACAAATCCATGTCAGGTCTAGGTCATTTATCGTAGCCCACTCTGGCAAACTGAACTGCAAGAACAACTGAAAATCTGTAAAGTAACAGTGTTTAACCGTATCCCATCACTAATGGTCTCATTTGCCTTAGCATGTTTAAATCCAGATTACTCGTACCCTGGATAACAAATCTATTGAAAAATGAAGGTGTCCTTTAATACAAGTCTTAGTAACATTCCATGTTTGATAACAACAGACTCTCTCATCAGTTAATACTTCAGATTTCATATAGTTTCTTTTGAGGCAGTATAAGAATTTGTCCCACTCTTAAGCAGTAATGTACAATGGCATCGTCAGTTTGGGTTGAATATTGAGTTATACTTAGCACAAAACAATTTGGCAGTTCTTCTGGCCATCTCCTCTCCTTTCCTTTTTTTGTTCATTCTTCTTTTCTGTTCCTCTAGAATACTTTTTGTCTTTTGTTAAAAATAGGATTGTCCCCATTTGTTGCTTCTTTGACTATGAAAGTGGAATCTCTTCCTACCATGCTCCCTTCTGATTTCTTGTCTCAAGTCTTAACAAATAAAATATATACAACGCCAGAGAGGATCTTTATAGTTCTACAGACCTTCACTTTTTTCTAACTCCTGTCTTTCCAGTGAACTCTGCAAATATACTCCATTTGAATGTTCTATGATTTTCACACAATAAGTTAAAAGCACAAAGGATGCCTTACACTTCCAGCTGCGTACAGTCCCTCATTACAAAATGCCATGGCAAGTAACACTGGTTTTTGCAGATCCTTTGGTTTGTCACCTGAGAGTACAAAATCAACACAAAATATCAATTTAATTTATTGCGACAACGTGTCTCAACTTCAAATCTGGGATGATTTGCTATTTGTGAGTAAAAAGGCTCCATGAGCTACATATTCTTTGGACTTTTTGCTGTGATAATGAATGAGAAGGCTGGTATATGTAAGCTGAAGTGACTACTATTGTAGTCTGATGAACTAGAAATTGATTTGAAAAATCATTTGATTTTGTAAAGGCTGTTAAATAGCCACATTAAAGTTTGTCAATAACGGAATCATGGAGTCATTTAGGTTGAAAGGGATCCTAGAAGTCCTCTGATACAACCTCCCGCTCAGCACAGAGCCAACTTCAAACTCAAAGCTAACTTCAAAGTTAGATCATGTTGTCCAGAGTCACATACAGCTGAGGTCCATCCCCAAGAATGGAAATTCCATAGCTTCTCTGGCAAACTTGTCCCAATGTCTGACTACCTTCATCATGAAAGTGTTTTTTACCCTAACACCTACCTGGAACTTCCATTGACGCGAACTGCGTCCTTTGCCTGTCTTATCCCATCTTCTCTGTAACCTTTCATTAGGTAGCTGAAGCAATAGCATAAACCCTCATTTCCTTTTCTTCAGGCTGAACGAACATACTTCTCTTAGCCCATCTTTGTATGTCAGGTTCTCAGACTCTGCAATAATCTTTTTCATAGAATCATAGAATGGTTCAGGTTGGAAGGGACCTCAAAGATCATCTAGTTCCAACCCCCCTGCCATGGGCAGGGAAACCCTCCACTACACCAGGTCGCCCAAAGCCTTTTTGGCCCTGTGCTGAACTTCATGCGTTATGTGAGTATCTTTTTTGTACTGTGGAGCCCAAAACAAAGCGTTTGAAACAAACCCCTAAACCCTAACTCAACTAAATTACACGTGATTGCAGTTCCAAAGAAAGTTACTAAAACTAAGCAGTAAGGAACCTATTCCAGCATCACTTACTCCCATTTAAAGTAGAATGAACAGAAATTATTTCACTGCCAGTGTTTCTCCTGAGGCTATTCATTTGGCTGTCTGTTAGCACAACAGCTATTAATCACTTGTCTTGTAAACATACAAAAGATTGCCATCAATGTGTCTTACAGAGGCCAGCGTGAGCTGAGTTTTCCTAACCAGTGGCTTCCAGCTGTACTCACATATTATTACATCACTGATGCTGCCTAGAAATCTATTAGCTTGATCTGAATGTGGAAATACCTTTCTTTTTCTGCACTTCTCTATGAATATACGACACCACTTCCGACATCTTACGCATGTGTTCTGCAGAAAAGAAAACAATTTATAACATCAACCTCGTTTATATGTCAATATTGCAATAGGAGTCGGTTGTATTCCAGTCTACTGAACAAAAGACCAGGTTCAGGATAATTAATCAAAAATGTGTGTTCTTCCCCAATATCCACCATTTCTGTCATTTATGCACCTGAGCAGACACAATCTTTATGTGATTCAGCTTACAGCTGTAAAAGGGAGATAGCAATACTTGGCATGGAGAGCGGTACAAATGCAGATTTATCTATCTTCTAGTGCGAAGTTCTGGTATTGTTATTTCCAACCACGATTTTTTAATCTGATTTACTTACGCAGGAAACTTCAGCCACTCTGAAAAAAATGCCCAAGTGAAATGTTGTGGCTCCTTATGATTCTGTTCGCAACACTAACAGGAATTTAGCCTTTGCTTGAAGTTAGACATGTACCTAAGCATTCTGCTAAATAGATACAGATTGCAGAATGTTTTAAATTAAGCAGAAGCTTCAGTACACGATGAATACAGACAATTTTGTTACACAGTTTTAGGACAGGACTCCAAGAGGAATACACAGGCCAAGGAAGAGCCCGAATGGCAAATATTCTTGTCGCCTTCTACTGAACTTGCAAAAACATTTCTGGTCACATCTCAGCTTTTTATTTGTTGATATTCCAGTACTCCTCTTAGACCTGACTGAACCAGAGAACTTCATGTGCACAGTAGGACTAACACCTTCCACCCCTGTGAAGGACAACGGAGTACAGGTTGTCATTGCCAGAACACTTCATACTGGCTGTTGTCTCACTGTCCTCCATCTTGAGAGCCCTCTGAATGGGAACAGAAGAGTAGCAGGTGGCAGGTAGCAGGGGTGTGACCTTGGGATTCCCAGAAAAAAGAAGGCATGGAATGGGCAGCTGTTGCCAGAAAATTTTAGTCAGTCACTAGCGTGCCAAAGGTCCCCATGAAAAAAGACAGATGGGAATCGCCTCAGCAAGTTGCAATCAATCTGAGGGACATGCACTGAGTCTTCTCGTTCTAGAATATATCAAAAGCAGATTTCTTTCTTTGAAGTCAAAGACATCTTCTGTTCGCTGTGTTTCACACTCTCTGCAGTAAAGCCTGATAGTCTTTACAGCCTTGTTTTCGTTAGAAAATATTTATGTAAGAGTTGACCTCAAGGAATTCTATTAAGCAACATTACATTAAATTCAGTTTTGTTGTCTGAAGACTTATAATACGAGTCTTCAAAGATCTGTTCTAACATTATCTAACATAACAAATGAGGACAATCCAGTATTTTATGCAAAACAAAATAAATTATGGGTACTTAACTAACAGTAAAAAGACTGTGTACAGCTGGTATATTAAGAGTTTAATGCTAATCTGGTAGGGCTGCTTAGTAAGATCTGGGCTCCTGGAACTATTGTTCATTTTATCAGTTTGGATGTATTTAGAGCTTTTTCTCTCTTTTTGCTGAAGAGAAACGAAAGGCAATTATTGGGTGCTAAAGAAACCCACACAGAAGTTGAAAAGACATTCTTCCCAAATGTTTATCATACTAATAAAAGAAACATGGCTTTACAATATAGCTTTACAATTTCTCTAAGGTACACAATAGGAAAACTGAAGAAAGGAAGAAAAAAGCTTTCGTCTATCCACTTTCCTCCCTACTCAAATAAAACACACAATGCAGCTATTTCTTACCAGGTAGAGGTTTTTGTTGAAGAACAGAAACATGGCATGTCTCAGCATCAATTGCCAAAACATATCCTTCCTTACAGCCCATGTAAATTTCTGAGGTTGCAGTCCAGCAGTGGGCAGTAGGATGCACCGAAGGCTTAATATAACTTCTAGGCTTCAGCACAAAAATAAATAAGTTCAATCAACAACTGACAAATATCTGTACAAGCAGTTACATACATTTTAAGGAAAAAAAAAGATCATTACCTCATATAGTCTGACCACTTGTATAACATCGGCCTTATTTTACTCAGTAAACCCTTCACTGAGGCTAGTAACTTGAGAGACAAAAACATTTTCCATAAGAGTCTATATGGTGGAGAACTCGCCTCTCTCCCTAGAAGCTTGCTTAAATGATGTATTATATTTTTATTTTAAAAATTTACATTTTAAAATTTTAATTTCTCTGGATCTGTTCTCCAGCACTTGCATCTGTTATAGTTTTGTCCTCTAGCTTGGAAATCCCTTCAGTACCTTCCCTACCCTTGCAAAGATATTGACCCACCATAACCAGGTCATCTCCCAATTTTTTAATGATAAAATTATGATAAAATTCAACACATTGAGCCCCTAGAATATTTTTTTTAAAAATCAGAATAGCTCTGGAAGCCCAAATTGAAATGGTTACCCACTATGACCTCACCCTGACAAATGCTTTTTAAGCTGCTTTTCAAAATAGTCTTCCACTTTGTAGACATAACCTGCACATGTGGTCTTGCATACTTGGCAGTACTAAAACACATTTTGTTTGAATAGTTTATCTTATCATACAATCCAAATTGCTCTGTAAAACAGCTCTGTCAACCTTTGTGTCATCTGCAAATTAGTCCTAGAAATATCCCTGCCACAGACTTCCCATGTGCCTTGAATTTCATTTCACTAAAATAAATCTCATAAATCCACCATCCATAAAACAGGAGGAACAGAATTTCTCCACCAAATATTATTAAAGAGAGTGACCTGTTCAGATATAACAGTAATAGGGGTCACATAAACACCATGACAGAAAGAACCATATTGAAGAGAATTAGGGGAGAGGGGAACAAAACACAAGAAAACCTTGGGAAAACATTTAAGAGAGAAGATTCAAGGAACCATGTATGCGAGTAGAAGTGGTGAGGAACAAACACTAGACAATATGATGGATTTAAAAATGAAGAGTCTATAATTCTATAAAACACCTGCTGTCTCATTAAAAGTTCTATAAAAACAGGAAATATGGTTGGACTTGTGATGAAAACACAGGGCAGAGATTCATAAGTACCTAGATTTCACTAGTAAAACATGCCAAGCACTTGCCATATGATTCTGGGCAAGTAACTCACTCTCTGTTTGTGCTTACAAAGCATTTTGAATTTCTCGGGAGGAAATGTTACAGAAACAAAGTATATTAATATTTATTTTATAAATCAAATAGGACTAATGGTAATAAACCTATAACAAATGGGGCTTTATATCATCCAGAGAAATATTTAATATAGGCATTTTCACTGATTTTATGAGGCTTGAACATCACAAATCTTCGGGAAGATTGTAACAGAACTACGGTGAGTCAGAAGCTTCCTGTGTAAAAACAAATTCTGTAATGTTCCTGTGTATCTGCTGTCATGACTGTCTTTACACACAAAATAGATAAAATATGCTAATCTGAGGATGAGACTATGTAAATCCCAGACCAGGTTGCTTCTTGAACTGTGCATGGTGATGCATAATAATAAAGCCTTCTTTTTTTGAACTTCTCTACCTTTTGAGTAGCACCTCTTCAGAGTAAAAAAAAATCCATGATGGATCCTTGTCATGAAAAGTTTTATAAAAAGACAATGGAATAAAATTGGTACTGTGGATGAAGTGGAGTCAAGTGGGCTTGTCATGGTAAAGCATATTCAGAAAACTCAGGTTCCAACTATAAGAAATATTGAAACAAAACTAAATCAATCTAACGAAAGAAAAGGATTGAAAGCTGTAGGATATTTAAATTCCTTTCATTCTGCTGCCCCGTTGTGGTTACACTTTGGTACACACCCAGTCTCAGCATCTTGTTCTGAAGTATGGAACCCTAACACATTTCAAAGCAGCAAAAAGGTGCACTGGCAAAGGGCTCACTTTTCTTACTTGCCTCCCAAACATTCCTTAGGAGTGGGCTACACCCTCCAAGGACCATGGACTACAGGTTGAGGAGAACTTCTTTAAATAGTAGTCTAAATAAATGGTTCTCCACTTTGGATGGCTACATAAATGTGAAAAACATCGATCTCAACTGACCCAGATTTAGTAATAAAGAACAAAAATTCTTCTGTCGAATTCTGCAGACTGGGAGAGAGCTTCATCAGACCATGATGCTATTCCCACCGCATTCAACTGAACGCATCTCATTAACCACCACAGGAGAAGCAGGTTGCCTCTTACTAATTGAAAAAGCATTGATTGAATTGAAAAACAATTCCAAGGCATTTACAAATGTGGAGGCAGAGATTTTGGGCCAGAGTCAGGTAACTGCTCATGGACATTTGTAACAGTATACAAATCATTGGTGATAGCAACATCTGCCAAAGCAGCCTGTCAATTTATAAAGACAGTGAAGAAAGGTAGTTATAGCACCTCTATTTTGGACAGCCTGGTCCGTTAAAGCGACGGTAGTCTGAAGACATCTGGGCACCTGAGGACCTCAGCAAGGTCAGTCATTTTGATCTCTCTCAAAGTTGCTGCATTAGACTCTTTTCAACACAAGGGTCTTGATAAAACAACGTTTCAAAGAAGTATCTTCTCCATCAAGTATACTCTGATTAATTTGTGCTGGAATTCCTTTGCCAAAACTGTACGTTGCGTGTTGGGGTGTTGGAAGGCGGTGCTTAACCTGACAAGACGTGTGTGTGCAACTCCCCTCTAGTGCGGGGGGTTACAAGACTGAGTAGCGGCTCAGTTTTTCTGCCAGGTTAGGAACACACGTGCACAGGCATGTGTGGAGGGGAGGATTAGCGCTGTACGGCACAACAAATTCAAGTCCTGCAAAAAGTTACTCGGCTATCCTAGTCTGGAGCAAGGCAAACACATGCCAGAAACTGATTCTGTGCCTCCCAGTGCTAAACCGTGAGTTCAGCACCTCACAATTTAGTTCACAACATACCACCACAACAGGGAAAAAAAACAGCTTGTAATTCTGCAAAACACTTTCATTTCTAAATAGCCTGATGTTCGTTACCTTGTCAATATTCACAATGAAAATACACCCATCTAGGAAACTTGGACAGTAACTAACTGTCAAAATATTTTCCATGTAATTTGAAACAAAAGGAAGTCTTTGTCAAAGACTAGTAGAACAATCTGCTCTTTACTCCAGGAATATTTCTATGTATAAGGACAACATAATCACCTTGAAGGTGCTAAAAAGAAATCTAGGTTTTTCTGAAGGCAGTTGGGAATACAAAGACCCTAGAGTGGTCTCCAGTATGGTTGAAAGCACAAACTTTTCCGTGTGGAAAAGCTCACAACACAGTTCTGCAAGTTCAAGCATAAGAACCTACCATTCCTGAATGGAATAGCATCCACTCCAGGACAGATAAATTCTATTAAGCCTCACAGACCTAAGATGGCAGTTGTTTTTTCCCCAATATCTCTTGTAATTCACTTTACAGGCTAAAGAACAAAGAGGTTTTTACAGTTCATCATCTGCACATAATATAAGAGGCAGTAAGGCAGAAGAAAAAGACAATGCCTCTGATGAGCATATATTATCTTCATTTTCTGTGTTCTAAGTGATCTGAAATATAAGCAGCTCATGTGTAATCAGAATCATTAGAGGATGCTTGTTTGTAGTTATTGATTGTCCTGGAAACCAGGGGCATCAGCAGTTACACAGTTAGAAACCTCTGCAAATCTGAATGCATGAAGCCATGAAAAGAGGACGCGGTCAGGCATCATTCCCTATTTTTATTTTTTATTCTGATTTATAAGAAAAGTTTATGGCAGAAACCTGTAGTATTCTAATCTGGTAATACAGAACTCATGCCTGTCCATTGGAAAGAGATAGTATAACGCCAGTATCATCTTATGCATGGTAGTTTTGGTGTCTCATATATACCACAAGCCACCAAATAGAAACTGATGGTCTTAATCTTAGAAGAGAAATCCAGATTTGCAAGTTAAATGTTTTCACACTGGCAGTTGCTTCTAGTTGGTAGTCAGGTGACAGTAAATTTCAAACAAATTAAGAACACTTTTGAAGCCTCTCAACAGAGGCATCTCAAGGGAGGCTAACAAGTAAGTGATCAAATGTAAGGGAGACAAATAGGTAGGTCCCCACTGACAGTGGTGTGGGAGTGTATTTCAGAAGCAGGGCTTGCTGTCTGGAATAAAGCCTTCAATGTTTCCACAGCTTGAGACATTTTCAGAGTCAAAAAGAAAACGAATCACAAAAGGAAGCAAGGATACCTGGAGGTTACTGTCAGTTTAGCATGGGAATAGGTTTTCAAGGTTTCTGCAGGTCATGCTAGCTTGGGCATGGTAAAACGCTGACATGCTTATACTGCTTCTGGGATACAGACTAGCACCTCCACTACAAAGATGTATTACTATGTTAGGACCTGTGTCAGAAATCTCTACATCGTACTGCTCTGTGTAGTAGCAGCATGCCTTCTAGGTCTCCTGTCAAAATGGATTTCAAAAACACTTTTAGGACAATAGATCTATTTACTGGTTGTAGCTGTTTAACAGACACTAAAATTATTAAATTATTAACACCTATTTGCATAAAAATATAACGACTTGGAGTAGTAAAAGGAAAAAAAAAATATCAACTACCATGAATGTTTCTGCTTCATCTCCTACCAGCCCAGCAATGGCTGAAACTGGCAAATCAGGGCCATGGTATGGATCTTCACTATGAGAAACTGGGAAAAACAAATCCTTATGAGGACTCAAGGTCCCTTGTCCATCAGGGAGTTTCACAGGTCTGTGAAAAAGCAAGAGACACTGTCTGAGGAGAAGAAATATTATGAATAGCAAATGCTGATACAAAACCAAGCAGCACGTTTTCAAAACTTTCAGACACGAACTAAGTTAATGGGCTTTACTTCAGCAAGAGTAATGAAGGATTGTTATGGACAATCATTCCACATGGCTCATACCATTTCACTGAAAAGTAATAGTAATTCTACTGCAAAAGAGGAATTCCTAACTGGCAGAAATGGATTGTCATGTTCTAGTGTCTTTTCTTGTTGCCTTGAATAAACAGCTATTCTGTGTTACTGTTTCCTTGCTAACCAGGCTTATTAGAGTCACACACCTAACTTGCATATGCTGTGAAGATTCATGCTTAATGTTTATTTGGAGAAAGTTTAATGATGATGAAGAATTAGTACTAGCATTTGCCTGTTGCACTCTGGTAATTGGTGTATGAGTGGCTGTTACAATGCAGGAGTTGAGGATTCTATAGTTTACAAACTATGCTGATTTATGACTGGGAAAAAAATTTATGTAAAAAACCATTCTCAGAGGAGGTTCAAACTCTACTGAATAGAATGAAAGTGAGAAAAAGGAGTATAGATGTATCTTCATATGTGTATTCTAGAATGGCAAAAGGCAAAAAAACTTCCAGTATTTTTTTCAGATTGCAAATTAAGGCCTTGTCTATGCTTTCCCTAGTATAACTGTGTCAATGGCAATATGTTGGTTATATTCATAGTTAACAAGACTAAACACACTTGGGAATTGCCGTGTAGCTGTCACAGAAATAGCATTGGTGTTGTCCTTCAAGGACTCCAACCTGAATGATAGATACTACTTTTACACCAGCCTCAAAAAACATTTTAGCATAAATAAAATCTAGATTTGTTTTTGCTGTGCTCTGTGAATTGCATCAACAGAGCCACCCCCTCTGGACCTGTAAATTGGCCACACAAGCTGGAAATCACATAGAAAACTGATATTGATACAGTACAATTTGTGATTACAATAACATATTGTTTAACTATGCTTATTAGGAAGAACTTAATCCAAATCTGGTGGTTTAATAGCTACAAACGCCATGCTCAACATAACCACCTGCAGGAAAGCAGTCCAGGCCCTACCTCAACTCAGTCATGCAGCTTTTGGTAGAGGCTGCCAAAGCAGCTGATTAGTATTAGCTCCATTATGTGCATAATGTGGACATGTGAGAACTAAGACATGAAATCATAAATTGAATTCGCTTGATTGACTAGATAGATTCACAGTGGTTGTGATTTAGCAATTTATGATTGCAATTGCCAGGTGAACTAAATTAGATTAAATTCTTTGCAAACAGATGTGGGTTGCTAGTCTTAGTTATCAAAATGTACTCCTAGATTTTTCTCTTAATCTGAACGGTGTTCCACTTACATTCGCTTAAGGTGATACTCGTCATTATTCCTTTCCATATGCCAGACAGTGACAGAGCTTTCACTAACAAAACACAGGTGCTGCCAATTCATGGGATTAAAACTTAAAGAGGTCGCTGTTATCCCTGGCTGAGGCTCACTGCACAGGAGGATGTTTTGTTGCCAGTTCCTTCATTAAGGAGAGTAAAAGAAAATCAAATCCATTAAAGAAGTCAAAAACATTCAAGCCAAGAGCTGGGTGTCATTATGACTGACATTCAACACCAAGTTTGGAAAACAAATACTTTGTCACTGACAAAAAATTTCTGTTGTCAAACGAGTTAGGTCCTCTTGAGAATGAAAAGGAGGTGGTTAATTAGCTACACATAAAATTATTACTGCTACAAAAAGACTGAGTAGTAAACTAATTTTGAAATCTGACATTTTACAAACATTATCATGCAATTCCTTTTGTGAAAGACCAACAGAGTTGAGACATAGATTTTTTTTCACCAGTGGCTGTTTGAATGGGCCCAATTAACTCTTCAGCACCCCAGACCTCAGCCCTGCTTTTCCAGTCTGTAAAATAATGATTATAATGCTTGCAGTTGGAAGGTATTATAATTAGGAAATAAAACACAGTCAGCCTGTGATTATATATGGATGAATTATTTAGGTAATACAGTAATTGTGTTGTGAGTGCAGAGATAGAAGTTACGGCTGCATTAACTAATTTGAGCACAAAACAGGGCAGAATTTGTGTGGGGCTGTTATGTATAGCTGACAAGCCTGGGAATCTGCTTTCCACTGACTTTTCTTTTGTCCAGTGTAACCTATTTTATGTTCTTACCATCTAATTTGCATATTTCTCCATTATCCAGATTAATTCTGACTGCATTTGCATTTTTAGGTTCTGTCCAAGAAGTGATTAACATTTGAAGAAAATGGTTAAAACTGTTTTTCAATTTCTTGAACTGACTGTTAATCTAAATAACATTTATAGCTTTGGTATTTGTCATTACTGCTGAGAGGCAAAAAATCTAAAATGCATACACCGCAGTAAATGGATTTGGTATAATCCTGATGTTCTGGCCTGTAAGGAATTCACTTACAGAAACAGATCAGGATGCAAGACAATAGTTAATATCAATAGCGTATGCAAAAAATGAGAAGTATTCACACATACACAGTAATTCTCATTTATACAGAAGGCTGTAAGCTTCAGTTCTGACTTTTGAAGATATCAGTGCAGTTGGCGCTCTCAAGATCTGTCAGCATGTTCTCATCTCATACCTAACAGACAGTGCCACCTCACTTTCACAGTAGATAACTTATTAAAATCTGAAACTATATGGTACATGTATCTGAAAAATAATCAGGCATTCAGCCTCTCCTTTGAACAGAAAAGAATAAAAGATCTAGAGATAAAATATCTCAGATGAAAGGCAGCTTTTACTCATCCATAAGCTTTCTATATTTTCAGACTGACATAACTTCCAAAACATCATTTATACCTCTGATTCCAAACTACCTGCTTAAAATGCAGGAACTGTGCAACCATCATACTGTAATGACAGATTAAGAATGCTAAACACTGAGGTTCCTTTCATCTGTACACACACATTTCTGCAACGAATGCACAATATAATCCAATTGCAAAAACAAAGGTCTTGATCTCACAGTAAATTCATACACCTCTGTTCAAGTTATTATAAATTCTAAGTTTAATATTGTAAGGTAATTCTATTTCCTCACTAAATTCTTTCTGACTGGAATCTAGGATGGTTCTTTTGTGACAATTAGCTGCTGACAGTCATATTCACGCTGATTCAAACAGGTTTAAATTGTACGGCCTTGGAAATTGCCACTACTTTAAAGCATTTAAACATTTCCAGATATTTCCGTTTTTAAGAATAATCTAGAAGTCTTTCAAGATGGTGGATTTTTGTTTAAGTGTATGCAATGAACACATGAGACCATGTGTTTTATTTCTGCTGTAAGTGACAAACATGTAAACATGTTTTCACAGAATGGTTTGGGTTGGAAGGGACCTTAAAGATCCTCTAGTTCCAATCCCCCTGCTCTCTTCAGGCCAGTGAGGCTGGCTTGTTGGTTCCTACTGTGACATACACGCAGACATCCTTCCTGAACTACTGTGTATGATCAGAGTTCACAGCAAACATTATTCTTCTTCATAAGGGATAAAGACGAGGCATCTGTAACAGTATCTACTATCATTACTAAAATTCTGAAGTTACAGGAGTTTCTGTCTCTTCACCACTCATTGTACACGAAAAAGCCATAATTAAATTGGGAGTATACAAAATATTCCTTGCATGTCCTTGCTTGACTTCCTCCTACTCCACCCTCCCTATTTGTTTTAAAGAAATGCTCAGACTCCACAGTCAATGGAAGCTGGCTGGCAATGGATGCAAGAGCAGGATTATATTTTTTACAGAACAATTAAAATTAAATATTCTAACTTTCTGTATCTGCATCACATTATATAATGTTTCTTTTCATGACAATGAGCAGAAAATGATGATCTAACCCAGTGACCCATGGTATGTAATCATGAGCAAAACTATATGACAGAACAAAGATCAAGTACAAGTAATTAAGAGGACCACTGAATGGCCCAGGGGAACAAAAAAGTAGAAATTGCCTCTAGAATGCTTTTCCTCTTTTCAGCAGACAACTTTCTTCCACAAACAGCATGGTACTCAACTTCCAAAGGTGAACAAGTAATTAACTGATGCTGAAGACTTTAGAAGCACTCCAAAATATAAAACTTTGAAGAAGGTAGAAGATAGCTATAGCAAGGTAACAGTCATTCTGACTAGGGGATACTAATGCTAGAAAACAACTGCAAATTTGATACAGAAAGTTTGCAGACAATGATTAATCAGAAAAAAAAAAAAAAAGGAGATGAAGGCAACCAGTGAGTCTTCCACATTTGTTAACTTAATTTATGCTAAAACAGCACACATACAAAAACATGAATTAAATGTAAATGTTATTAAATATTTTTTTTTACTCTTACCATACTGAAAGAACAAATTCTGGGATTGAAGAGTAACTGGCTAGATATGGGCCTGTGAAACTAAATGCAAGTAAGGCATAGTCCAGCTGAGCATTACCTGAAATGTGAAAATACAGAACATGGTCTTTAATTGCCCCGGACGTCACCGTACACTATCAGAGTGCCCTTCTCAGTTCCTTCATATCCACTTTAACTCTTCAAAGACATTCTTCAGGCCCCTGATTCCTTCGCTTCACTCTAGATTATTGTTTGGATTTGATTATAAAAATGTTCCCTATGTATCACTGCTTGGAATTTTTTCAATTTTTTTCAAGAGTACCTTGAATTTGTAAAGTATTTTTTCCCCCCAAGTATCCTGAAATCCTTTGCAGTCATAATCTTGTTCATACACATGAAATAAGCAAGTGGTATGATCCTTATTTAAATGGCAAGGAAACTGAAACATGGATAGGGTAAGCAACTTAACCAAGGAGAGAAATGTTATGAGGCAGGCAAAAATGTAAATGAGATCCCAGACTCCAAAGTGTAACTGAAAGAACCCTCATTCATCTCACATCTCAGATTTCTCAATGTGGCTCTCAGCAGTCTGCTTGAGTGCCTACTGCAGTAGGATTTTTTTGTTATTCTGACTATATTTTCCTAAAATTAGTTCCATTTCATTCCATTTGTTTACTCTTTAAAACAGCTCCCTTTTGTATTGTCATATTTCTCCCTAGCTTGAGCCTAACTAAAAGTAATGCAGTGGAAAATTCCTTCCACTGCTTTCTGTGCATCTTGTCATGAGACAGTTTCCTGTCACATGTTTTTTCAAGTCTTAACAAAAAAAAAATCCTTCGGAAACTGGAAGATTTAAGTATTGTTTTAATGAAATGGTGACAGGGAGGGTTACCACATCACTACCTTTTAATTCTGTCAGTTTACTCAGTTCTGGAAAAGTGTAGATATATATGATGGGATTCAGCTTCCGGTCGGAAAAGGCCAGCACTTGACTGTTCCTGTTCGCTGCAAAGGCTCCCACCTGGCCAGTCTGACACTGCAGCACTGTCGTCTTCTTTGTTTCAGTGTCCAGGAAAAGGATGTAATTGCCACAAGGGTAGCAGACAGTTTGATTGCTGATAAAGCCAAAGTTCTTGTTGGAGAATCCCTGAACCCAACTTAAGAGAAACAGAATGTTAAAATGTTAATCAAAGATGCACATTTCTCAAAATACTGTGAAAAACGGAATGTTGTAGCCTAGGTTACACTGAACTGATGCTTGGGATGTTAAGACTCATCCTCATACCAATGTTGCAAAACCACAATAACTTCAAGATTCAGTGTTACAAATCACTAGTTCAGTGTTTCCAAAAATACAGGGTCAATCTTTCTCTGATAGAGCACAAAGGACTGTCATAAGAACATGGAGGGATGCTTATATTTCTTTCAGTTTTCATTAAAAATAAAGTCAGCCAGTCACAGGCTCTGTTTTTGTACTCATATATCACAGTAATAGAGTATATCTTTACTCTGAAAGAATTACACAGGTACAATCTGTACTGGGGACTCAATTGTGTTTGTTTAACCTTTCTACACTTTCATAGCTCGGCTCATTTCCGTGAAATAAAAAATACAAAGGTATGGCTTGTGTTTATAAAGCAGAACAGTCCTTCCGGTTAGGTTCATAAAGACACTACTACTTTAATATGGTAAAACTTTGGAATGTAAACAGGATGTATTACACAAGAACTGAAATAAATTACTGAAGAAGAGTCTGCTTATGAATTTAAAACACATCAACAAATTCGTAACTGCCTGCAGATGTTTTTACCTTTCAGAAAGTGCATGGATAAACATCAGGGTCCTCTTATCAAAGGGATTTGCATTTACCACTAAGTGAAGATGTCTGACTGAACCACAGCTTATCTGCTAGTACCATGTTAGAAAAGTTTCAGCACTGTAACATATATGCTCTGTGTACAACATTGTCGTTAGCACATTCTCTTCCAATTTCTATTCAGAAACTTTCCATCTCTTCTCTGCTTCCAGATAAGAGCATTTGACTGGAAGAGATCTTTGTCCTCTGCAACTGCAAGCAGCATTTTTACACTCCACTCGTGAACATAATTCAGTCCTAAGATCGGCTCAGCTGCTGATCCTCTGTACTATTACTAGAAGATTGTACTACAGCCTCAGCATTCTCATAGCTGGGAACATTTTAAATTAATGGTCTTAAGATATTTATGTCCAGCAATAACTTCTCACTATCTTTTCTGAGTAGTTTCTGCTCTTAGCTTCTTTAACTACACACCAGAGGAGTACGTGTAGCCAGAGAGGAGTAGGAGCACTCTGACTGCATGCTCGTGCAGGCGAACTAAATACCATAGCAACAAAGAGGAGATATTTCAGCTGATGAAAGTTTTTCCAAATCTTTTGCACAAGAACTAGATGTATGACATGCCATGGCACATAAGCAGACCTTTATGAACATGTTCACATGACCAGCTCTATGCTTTTCTCCAACGCTAGATCTGAGTCGGTGAAAATGAAGTATTTTTAACTCCTGTTCACAGATGTAAAATGAAGTGTAGAAAATATGTATGCAGAGATAAATTAATGGGATGACAGTGCAATTTATCATCCTGATGCAACCAGTAAAGGTTTAAGTGGACAAGGATTCAGGCTGTTATCTGATGTCAGCTATGGCTGGTGCAGTATGCACCGAGTCAGGTAATTAGCCACGGCTCACCCACATTTTCCATGCTGTGTCTGCCTCCAGTTCGTTATAAACTTTGTCTCAGAAGTATTTCAGTCATAAGTGCCAGCTAGTGAAATGTAGATGGGATAAAGTAGAGTTGCCTGGAAATTTCCGTACAGAGCACTTTGCCACTGAAAAATGCTGGTTCACACCAAACATGTTATATGATACCATGAGTTTTGTCAGAGTGCTGTGTTTTCCAAAGACACAAAGCACAGCATTCCAATCATCCACTGCAAAATAATTTCTATCATTTTTTTCTAAAACTGATATGCATACTTTTACTGCTAATATTAATATATAAGAAAAGCAAACTTTACATTTTTCTGTTTTATGGAAATGGGCTTTGCTTCACATTCAAAAGGGCTTAAATTATTTTTTTTACTTTGTATAATATTTTCATTTTATAAAGGTGTTTTCACAAAGCAGAAAAAAATGGGTCACACCTCTTCCAAGTAACACCAGTTTGCACAAGACCTCCTCTGAATAGCAATGACATGCTTCAGCTAGTCTCTTTCTTACTCTGCAAGTATCAGAATGGTTAAGGCTGAAGCCTGTTTCTCCGATTATTAGAAAAAATATTTTTCTTTCCTCTAAAAAGTGCTGCATCTGTAATTATGGATCTATGTCCCATACTAGCCATAAGCATTGATGAAAAGCTGAAACACTTAGAATAGGCAAGAAAGCTTACACATCTATCCCATTATATGGAAAAAAATGTCTAAACAGCCTAGATTGCTGTGAAAAATCTCAATCATGGTGGGGCAGGAAGGGCTTAATTCACCTACAGCTCCTATTTGTTCAGAAACAAAAAGGAAGTTGTTAGATTGCCAAAAGCTCTGAAAGAGAAGTGTTTTTCTATATATAGCATGGGTTAGGTGTCTGGGAAATGAAAATATGAAAGTCTCTGACATGCAGATTAAGATGCTGAGAGAGAAAGGCAGGAGTGAGGACTTTGAAAACCAGGAAAACTAAAAGCCATGGCAGGAGATTATGACACTGGGGTTTAGGAGGTACAGAACAGCCAGGAGAATCATAGAGGTTGAAGGAGCCTGAGTAAAACAGAAGATGTGGCCATGAACAGAACTGAAGTGTACAGGTTCACGAGGCCAGGTAGTGAGAAGAAAAGCACACCCTAAGAGTTCGTCGGGATTGTGTGCTGCCAGAACAGGAGAAAACAACTCATGCCACACTTACCAACTCATCAAGCTTCAGTTTAAAATTTACTCCCCATTTCAGAGCCACCCTGTGCTAAAGGGCAGAGAACCCAAGTTTCACCCAAATTCACCAAAGGCTCATTCCCGCTATATGCTGCAGTGCAAGTGCTTCTTGGAAATCTCTCTCCCATAACTACCTGCCACCTTAACGCAGACCCACAACACAGTGGGCTCCCCTCCTTCCCCTGCTAGACCTGCCCTGTTCTCTGGCAGCTGCATGGAGCTGACCGGGGGTGAGAGAAGCCGGGCCCCGGGGACACGGCGCAGGACACCAGGCACGACACCGGGACCGAGGGACTTCGGAGCATATACGGAGGCCCGAAGGGCGCGGGCTATGCCGGCCGGCCCCACCTCACTTCCAGCGCGGCCTCCTCGGCCGAGGAGGAGGAGCAGCCGCCGCCGCCGCCACCGCCACCCCCCGGAGCCTGGACGCGAAGCTCCTCAGCAGCCACCTCCATCTGCTCCGCCAGCCTAGTTACACCGGTCTCCTAGGAACAAGAACAGCCCCTACCATTAGCTGACACAGCGCCGCCCGCTAGGATTAAAACAGACAGCTGATTGGCCAGCGCCTGTGCGCCAGCCAACCAATGGGCACGGGCAGGTATTAAAAGGGCCGGCGGACATAAAGGCGTGAGCATGAGGGGTTGAGCTGCGTTCCTCTCCGTACTAGGAGAAAGCTACGTGCAAAGTGGCGAGAAGAGCTGTCTGTAACATCCCCCCCTTCTCATATAGGCACCGATGTGTGGCTAATGAGGTAACTGCCTGTGAGCCACTGGTATCTGTGGGCTTCACCCGGGTAATCATGGCTCCCCTGCCTGGGAGGCAGGTGGCTTTGTCAGGTGGAGGGGGAGTCAGCCCTGGGGGAGCAACCAGGGGTTCTTCTTTCCCTCGGCCACCCCACGGATCCTTGCACACTTGCTGCTCCTGTTCCAGCAGCACTTGGCCTTTCACTTAGTGAGGTGGCTGGATCTGTTCTCTTGTTGCTTCTCTTGTTTTTCCTGTCATGAGGTACCACAGTTCTTCTCAGGACGTGTTAAGTCAGCACTCCTGAAGCTTCTAAGAGAGCTGAGGAGAAGCTGACCACTGGAAAGTAGATAAAGTACAGCTATGATCTTTATATGCTTATGGCTCTTAGCATGGTAATGCAGTAAGAATGTCTAAGTGTTTCAAAAGTGGACTCAATAACATCTCCTTTTCCCTTTCCTAAAGGGACAAATGTTATTTACAGCATCTTGCGTCCCAGGGTTAGTTCGTTACTACTTATCTGCAGAGTGGCAGCGTGCAGTTTTGCGATACTGCTCTGTAGCAAGGATGGAGAGCAGCACGCCTGTCCGGGGGCAGCAGGGCAAGCCCGTACCTTACTTCTTGTCTTCACGGGTGCTCTGTATGCCATGCAAAACCAAGTCAGGATGAGGAAATGGGTTCATTTTTCCCTGGTGCCTTTGAGGGGCTGTTACAGCACAGAGATCTTGGGATGCTGCTTTGAGTTCCTACATGCCTGTGTCTGGGCTGTGAGTTAGCAGGCTCTCTGTGTTGTTCTTCATTGCTAAAAGAAATTTGAAATTTTTTTTCTTTTTTATGACCCAAAATGTTGCTGAATCTTTTCTGAGGGTGGACACTCAACAGAATGAGAAAAGCCCTCTAACACAGTTTTTTCTTAATGGTAGAAGGAATTAGTTTGTTGTCTTCTGTTTGCCTAGGGTGTGGCGGGCTTATGCGATGAATTACCACTCCCTTTTACTCTGAGGTGCTGTAATGAGTAATTACATATTGAAGAGCAATGACTTAGCAAAAAATCACATTGTTCTTCTATTCACACGGATAATGGTGTCAGGTTCATGGTCGCATTGCTAGTGGCCATCTCAGTGTTTGCTTGCGGGAGAGATCACTGCAGAAAATATGGGTCTTTGTGACATGATGCCTGAGGCCCAACTCCAGTGACAAAACCAAACCAAAAGTCATCAACAAGCAGATCTTCGCCACTGTGCACGTGTGGATCCACTGAGGAGGCTGGGGAAGCTCCAGTTCCTCTGTTAGCCTTGGGAGTTTGACAGAGAGGGCCAGGACTGTCCCTCCCTTCGGCTATGGCTGCCCCAGCCCTCGGGTGACTACTGATGTGCTGTTTCCTAATAACGTACAGCTCTGACCTGAAGGTTGGGCAGAAGTGTGTGGAGCCCCAGGAAGGGAAGCATTTTACTTCTAGGACCGTAGATCAACCTGGACACTATGTGAAATGCATTAAGAGGAAAGCTCCTCCTTCTGCTGTTACACACCAAGAAAAGCTGGTACAAGGAAAGCCCTGGTGCCCTCACCTCAGCCGAAAAAGGGAGCAAAAAGGACTTAAGCCCACGCTTCGGTTCTCTCTTTTGCTCTGTGCACATACAGATGCTCCCACAGGTCATGTTTGCAGAAACAACCATGAATCCTTCGCTCTATGATCACAAGGTAGTAATTAAATTAAATCTAACAGCTGCTGCACCCCCTTATCTGTTAGGCTATCTATTTTCTCCTCTTGGGTTTTCATCACGGAGCAGAACAGCTGCAGGAGAGAGAAACTCTCCTTGTCACGCTCAAGGTGGGATCGGGTTGGATTTTGAAGGGCAATAGGTGATGCGGGGCTGCTGTAGCAGAAGGCCTGGCCTGGGAGCTCCAGTCCAGGGAGGGGGCAGTGAGGTGAGTGGGGGGAAGCCAGTGCCTCACCAGCTGCTGGAGGCACCACTTGGAAAAAAAAAAACGGACATATGGTGTAGAGTTTTGCCACAGGTTTCCCATGTAAACGGGATTCCCAGCTGGGGTAGATCCTGCCGCGGTTATAAAGAAGAGAGCACGAAGAGCAGCTTAACAGCGTCTGTGGCAGCGAGGGGGTCAGCTCGAGCGAGGACGGACCACCGGGCTACGTGCCGCGGCCCCGACCCGAACCCAAGCTTTCCCCGCCCTGGGGGTGCCAGCCGCCGGGGGCGGGGCGCCGGCGGACCCCGGCGGCGGGAGGGCCCGACACCCACCGGGCGGCCGCGCTCCGCTGCGGGGCGGCGGTTCCCGCCCTCCCGCGGGCGGGGCCGGCGGCGGCGGGGCGGGGTGGGTACGGAACGGCGCAACACACGGCGCGACACACGGCGCGACACACGGCGCGACACACGGCGCGACACACGGCGCGACACACGGCGCGACACACGGCGCGACACACGGCGCAACACACGGCGCAACACGCGCATCGCGATGGCGGGCGATCATTCTCGCAGCTTGAGCAAGGGTAAGCGCCGGCCCCGGCGGGCAGGGCGGCGGGCAGGCTGCCGCAGCGCTGCACCCGCGGAGGGGTGCGGGGCTGTGGGTGAGGCGGGTGGCGGTCGGGACGGTTCTCTTCTCTTCCTCTTCCCTTGTCTCTCCCCAGGCAGCGCGGCCCCGGGGCCCGTGCCCGAGGGGGTGATCCGGCTGTACAGCATGCGGTTCTGCCCCTTCGCCCAGAGGACGCGGCTCGTCCTCCGTGCCAAGGGCATCAGGTGAGGCCTCCCCGGCGGGCCGGTGTGTGCGGTGCGCGGCTCCCCGCCGGCACCGTTCGCACCCCCTCCCCCCCCCCGCGACACCCCGCGTTGTCGTGACGGCCCGCGGGGGCTCGCACGCGGCAGGAGGCGGTCCAGGCTTCCCTTCCTACCTGGGCATCGTAAATGGCTTTTAATTAAACATCTCCGAAAGAACTGAGCGACGAGGGGTTTCTGTGGGTGATTTCGCTGTAAAGCCTGAACTTCTTCAGACTTTTGGGAGGGGGGTGTGTCTTGCTGAAGTGGGAAAGAAGCAGGCAGTGTGTGACAACAACGACGGAAAGGCCTGAAGTAGATCCACAGGGAAAAACCCCAAGATGATTGGGTTTTTTTCCCCTCCTCTCACCTGTCGTCCTGAATGTTTGCAGTAGCAGCATTTGAGCTTGTCCTGGGTAAAAGCGAGTAGAGCCTAAATGCATGTTGCCGTTTGGTTTTGATGTAAGCCACGGTGGAAGTTCTGGGAGATACAAACGTGCAGTGTTTCTGTTACGTGACTGCTTAGCAAAACACAACAGTGAGCGAATGGCCTTTGTAGAAGAGGAAGTGTGCTGTGTTCCTATAACATCTTCCCATTCCTGTGCTGCAGTAAGTTAATGGAATTCAGTGCTTATGTTCGTTTCTTTTTCGAGACAGCCTTGTCATTTCAGCGTTTTTAAATGGGAACTAATGCTTCCCTCAGTTTACTTCAGGAAAGACTAGGGAGAGCAGAGGAATGAGGATTCGATCTCCCAAGTACAGTAGCTGTTGAGGTGTAGTGACTGCATTTCACCGTGGTGCAGAGTGGACTGTAGCAGAACAGAGCCTGTTTGCATCTTGTTTCGTTCACTCTTTTAGCCATGAAGTAATCAACATCAATCTGAAGAACAAACCTGACTGGTTCGTTGGGAAGAACCCCTTTGGGCTGGTTCCTGTTCTGGAGACCAGCAAGGGCCAGTTGATCTATGAGTCCCCAATCACTTGCGAATACTTGGATGAAGCATTTCCGGGTAAGAAGTTGATGCCTTCGGATCCATATGAGCGAGCCTTTCAGAAGATGCTCTTGGAACACTTCTCGAAGGTACTGCGTGATCAGGGTGGGATTGTGTTTCTTACTTTGCCATAGCACCAAAAACTGCAGCTCTGTTGCCAATGCTGCTTTTATCCTTTAAGGCAGGTCTTGTGTTTGGGAAAAGCATTTAAATAACCGGAGAGGTTATTTTGGGTCTCTTGCTGCAAGCACGTACAAATCACTGTGAGTTTATGTGTGGGGATGGATGCAGAAAGACAGCCAAGCCAGTGAAAGTGTATATGACTGAGGCAGGATTTTTATCATCCTACAATAGACCAAAGGTTAGTAGACCAAACAAGCTGAATGCTTGAGACCTAGGCGGTGACAATTGTTGTATTTTAATCCTAGTCTTTCTGTAGGAAGTACTATGTGTATGTGGAATGCTGATGGAGAGAGCCTACAACCATGGAAAACAGATGGCAGGTGGCTGTAGACATGGGACATTGTCCTGGTTTCAACTGGGACAGAGTTAGTTTTTCTTTTTAGCAGCTAGTAGAGCTCTGTGTTTTGGATTTGGTATGGGATTTGTTATGAGAATAATGTTGATAGTGCACTGATGTTTGCAGTTGGTGTTGAAAAATCAAGGAGCTTTCAGCTTCCCATGTTTTGCCAGTGTGCAGGAGCACAACAGGCTGGAGGGAGAAGCATAGCTGAGACAAAGGGCCCACAACTCCCCTTATTTCAATTTAGATTTAGGATTGAGGGCCAAATTAGCCAATGGAGTATTCCATATCATGCAATGTTATGCCTGGTATATAGATGAGAGTTGACTGGGAAGTTGGGAGGGTCTCATTCTCTTCAGTGGAAACTCTCTTTTCTGAGGGCTCTCTTGGAGTTCTCTCTCTCTTTCTCTCTCTTCTTGGTCCTCTCCCTTGTCCAGGATGATGGTGTTAGGACTTATCTGTTTTGGGATTGTTTGCCAGGATGGGACAGGCATTGGTCACTGGGTGGTGAGCAATTACACTGTACATCACTTATTTGTATGTATTATTATAATAGGTGTCCATATGTTATTATAATATATCCATATATTATTATAATATATTCATATAATACTTTAATAATTATTATTTAAAATTTATTATTGTTGAATTGTTCTTATTTCAACCCACGAGTCTCCATCCCTTTTCCCCTTTAATTCTCTTCCCCGTTCCCCGGGAGTGGTGGAGGGTGAGCGAGCGGCTTTGTGACATTTAGTTGCTGGCTAAGTGAATTAATAAGGAGGCTGGTTTTGGCTCTCAGTTAGGTTTGGAGGTGGGCGCTGTGGCTGACTGGAAGTAACCTCCCTGTAAAAGTATGTACTTTGAAGGGTCTAAGAAGTGGAAGAAGTCAGCTTGGATATGAGGCAGCAGAGGAGAGGAAGCAACAGAAGATGTAAAGAGATACGGACAAAGAAGTGAGAAGGGAGGATATGTTTACAGCAGGCCTTTCCGAATAGGCGTGATGGGAAGAGGATTACAGGGAAGTGTGTTGCAAGAAACGAAATGTGCACTGCGTGTTGGTCGCATGAATGACAAGATACTAGAAAATTGTTTGTTTATGAGCTTTTAAGAATGTAATTTAATTAAGCTTGGCCACTGGGCAACTTTCGAACTCTATGTATGCTAATTTCACCAGAAATTACCAAATTAGAAAATGCACAAGTTTTGTAGAAGCTTGCATATCCTGCATTGCATATCTCTTTCTTAAAGTACCTTAAATGTTGATAATTGAAGTGCATTTGGATTTCAGAAATGTGTAGCTGGGAGAAGAGTGCCGCTCTGCACCTTGCTACCTTTTTGCTACTTTTTTGGTAGTGTATGCAAATAGGAAACATGCCCTTCTTTTCATTGTTCTCCCCTTATTGCAAGAGAAAAATTCATTAGTATTTGCATGCATTCTTCCTTTAAGCCTTTGCTTACCTTTTCTGAAGTATAAAAGATTTTTTTTATTAGTAGACTTTATTTAACTCTTCAAATCTTTAAGATTTAACTTGCATCTAGTATCTTAACATCTAACTTAACATTTTAAGCTCTGAGAGACTTGCTTGTATTATTGTAATGGAAACATTAAAAACTTTATACTTTCTTTTGTCTAGGTACCACCCCTAGTTTTCAAATATTTTGTGGCATTCAAAGAGGGACAGGATACCACAGCATTGAAAGCAGAGGTTGCTGAAAACTTTGGCAAATTTGAAGAGGTAAGAGTATTTAATGATAATGAGCAGGTTGCTAGTCATTGTATGATCCCTTTTTCTTTCATTCATTTCATGGAAGGGATGCCATCCAGAGGGACCTTGACAGGCTGGAGAGGTGGGCCTGTACGAACTTCATGAAGTTCAGCAAGGCCAGGCACAAGGTCCAGCACGTGGGTTGGGGCAAGCACAAGCACACGTACAGGCTGGGCGGAGAATGGATTGAGAGCAGCCCCTGAGGAAAAGGACTTGGGAGTGCTGGTGGATGAGAAGCTCGACGTGAGCCGGCAATGTGCACTGGCAGCCCAGAAAGCCAGCCGTGTCCTGGGTTGCATCAAAAGAAGTGTGGCCAGCAGGTCGAGGAAGGTGATTCTGCCCCTCTACTCTGCTCTTGTGAGACCCCACCTGGAATACTGCGTTCAGCGCTGGAGTCCCCAACACAAGAAGGACATGGAGCTGCTGGAGCGGGTCCAGAGGAGGGCCACGGAGATGATCCGAGGGCTGGAGCACCTCTGCTATGCAGACAGGCTGAGAGAGTTGGGGCTGTTCAGCCTGGAGAAGAGAAGGCTCCGGGGTGATCTTATTGCAGCCTTCCAGTACCTAAAGGGGGCCTACGGGAAAGCTGGAGAGGGACTTTTGACAAGGGCGTGTAGTGATAGGAGAAGGGGAAATGGCTTTAAACTGAAAGAGGGCAGATTTAGATTAGATATAAGGAAGAAATTTTTTACATTGAGGGTGGTGAGGCAGTGGAACAGGTTGCCCAGAGAAGTTGTGGATGCCCCATCCCTGGAAGGATTGGATCCTCCATCCCAAGGGCACATTGGATGAGCCCTGGGCCATGTTCTGCCACTGGTGGTGTAATGCAACTTCAGCAGTGCTCCAGGAAGTGTCAGGTGGCCTTTATGCTGTTTTTAGCAACTTCACAATCCGTGTTGGTAGTGCTTCTTGACTAGTCTGAACAGCTGTCAGACTTGCCTTTATCACAAACCCATTCCTTCTTCATCTTTAGCAGCCATGACTAGTGCTTGCTTCTTCTTCTCAATCAAGAAGTGTTCCTTCAAAGTGTTCCTCTTCTGGTGCAAAGCTACCAATAGCTTTCTAGTACTTTCCTAATTCTCCTAACAGTCTGTTAGGAGAATTCTAACATTTGCATTCTGTTTCCCCACCCCTTTGAGCTGCCAAAGCAAAACTGTTTTCAGGGCAGTTCTGTCTGTCTGATCAGGCTGATGCTGGAGTAGTGCAGATGACAAACGAATTCTTGGGGGAAGCCACGTGTGTTTCACTTCCCTGAAATGCAGATTTATTGAGGAAGAATTAACCTTCTTCCTGCTTTATTAATGCTGTGACATACTTGCTGCTCCTTCAGTGTTTCTATTTTACTGTACCCTGAAGGATTTTCCAGCAGCAGCTGAAGGTCAGCTGAGGATGGGAGGAGGGAACAGGAGCCATACAAACTTCACTCAGCCTGTTGCAAAAGATACTCAGGAAGGGAAGTGTTTTGAAACACGTGTATGTAGTTTGCTGCTACCCGGCAGAGGGAGCTGTGTTCCTTTCTCTGCAACTGCTGAGTTGTGTTCTGCCAGACACCTGGTAATTCAAACAGCTTGATGCTTCCTAAAAGACTGCTTTAAAATTTCTCCTGGATCAGGGGGGTTAAGGCACAGGGAGTAAATTCCACAGAAGTGTAGTGTTGTGTGTCCAAAAAGACAAATATTTGTAAGGTCTTTCAAGTTCCACCTTTAAAGTGCCAAAGTGCTTGAAAACAGAAGGACTAGTCTTAGAAAAGAAGAAACCAAGCTCTGGAGGTTCCTTAAAGCCTGTAAAACTTGAATGGCCGTGGCACTTGAAATATATCAGAAACGTAAATGTATCGGGAGAACTTGCTGCGTGC
Source organism: Tauraco erythrolophus (assembly GCF_009769465.1). Taxonomy (NCBI): domain Eukaryota; kingdom Metazoa; phylum Chordata; class Aves; order Musophagiformes; family Musophagidae; genus Tauraco; species Tauraco erythrolophus. The sequence goes on along the minus strand of NC_141473.1, from coordinate 13,816,052 downwards.
GTAGTGGCTCTGCTTTCTGTGCTGAGCTGTGGAGATCTCTTTTTAGTTTCTGTGGACGTTACACTTGCTTCATGTTTCCCATGCACCTGGAATCAAATCCAGTTATAGATACGCTGTTAGAAATGCTTTCCTGATACCACTTGGCCTCAAGTGCCATGGGAAAAAGAGTCTCTGCTAAGATGGTGTTCTAGTTTACCTGGGTGTTAAATTTAGCATTGCTCAAGAAATGCACGGGTGGTGTTATGTTTGATTAGTCTGTGCCATTAATGCTTTTTGATAAGTAGGAGATCAAAAACTGATGGATTCTTAGAGCTAAATTCCTTTTTGTTTGTGCACAAGCTGCAGGTTGCTAGTGATGAGTATGTTGTGACAGTTTTTGAATCACTGGAGAGGAGCTGGACTGACAGCGTATGAAATAGTTAAGCCTGATACTACAGCTGCTTTACTGACTAGCTCTGACTCCCCAGATACAGCACGTTTCTCCTGTGCTGTATCTCCATTATTTGCTGTCAGATCCCTTCAGTATGCCTGCATTCCACTGTGAAGTGGGCTTTTTGTTACTGCAGTGTTCTGTTGTGGTAATTTTCCTTCTGAGGGCAATTGTCATCTCTCGTCCGTCACAGATTCTGTCCAAACGCAATGCTGTGTTTTATGGTGGGGACTCAATCTCCATGTTGGACTACATGATCTGGCCGTGGTTTGAACGTCTGGAACCATACCAGCTGAAGGAGTGAGTACCTTGCCTAGCTTCTAGTGTGTACTGAGGTGCCTCAGCATAAATATTCTTTGCATACGCTCTGCAGCAATGGGCCACTCTTGGGAGTCGCTGAGGAAAGGCTGTATTATGTTCTACTTTGAGGGAAGCTTCTTCTCAAAAGAGATCAGTTGTCCAGCGATCTTCTGTAAACAAGCTTTCTTTCACCAGGTCTGTTTTCCCACAAAATAATTTCGACACATCTGCAAGAAGTGGTCAAAACATGGGACTTTCTGTGCTTAACATCATAAATGAAAGTGGTATTTATTTGAAGGGGATGGAAGTATGGAGGCCTAGGTTCAAATTTCTTGATCCAAAACCTCAGACTTGAAATGCAGTTTTCTGCTTCTCTCTGGAAATCCTAGGTTGACAAAAGAGAGTGATTTTGTTTTGAGATGGTTAAACTGTGTCCTGCTTTGCTGTAGCTAATAGATCTGTCCCTGTTGTAATAGCATTTTTTAATGTGTAAATATATGTCTTGATCTGTTATATCCTTACACAGCTCCAGTTACCATGGTATTGCGTTAATATGTAGGGAAATGGTATCAAAGGAAAACTATTTTATAGCTTGCTTAAAACAGGACTAAAGAGTCAACTTGTATGAGGAAGTGGGAGATAAAAGCAGCTGAGTACAGAACAGCTAGTCTCACCCTCTTGCCTGAATCATTCTCGAAGAACGAGAAAGACACAGGGAATCCTTAGCATTGAAACTTCAGGCACTGTAAAATGAGGGCTCTACTGATGAGTTGCTGACCTACTTTATCTCCTGTGTGGTTTTTGATTGGAAGGGGAAATACTACAGGCAATATAGGAGCGTAAGTGTAGAGTCATTAAGGTGTTTGAATGACTGAGGATCTGAGACATTGTCTGCTAAGAAAAAATGCTTTCTAGGTAAAGGTTAGGAGTTACCTGGAGAAGTTGTGCATTAACTAAACTTGGGAGTTGGAAATTGTAATGCAAAGTACTTGGGTCAACCTGCCAGAAGAGAATGAAAATTAGAATTCTGTTAAGCTTTCAGTTTGCCACACTGTTTTTTACCTCAATAGACTGCATCTGGGTTTTGAGCTGCTGGGTTGCAGGGTAGTACAGACTGCACAGCTTGTCTTGGTATGCAAGAGAGAAGAGAGAAGAGGTTTGTGGGTTGTGGAGAAGGACTCAATCACCGCACACAGCATTTGCTTTAAGAGTCACCATTAACAAAGCATTCCAGAGGGAGGCAGTGGTGCACAAGCCTCTGTCCTCAACTCAGAGCAGATGATAAATAGGAGCTGTGTCTTGCAGCAGGGATAGCGTAAGCAAAAACATGCTGATATCGTGCACAATAAGTGCTCTTTTGTGGTCTTGCACTGAGCGCGGAAGCTCTGTGAGAACTCTTTCACTTTCCAAATGCTAGTCTGTCTTCTATGATCTGATACGCATTTCCGTCACCTGCTCTGAGCTGAACATTATAGTAGGAGGGAGAAAGCAAAACAAGCAGTAAAATAGAACTGCTCAAGCTGTTTTGCTTCCTTGATGCCCTCTAAGCTTCCCATTTCTGTTACTCAGTCTCTTTCCTTTTCCCGTAGCATTTTGAGTCACAGCCCAAAGCTCCAACGCTGGGTGGAGGCCATGAAGGAGGACCCTGCTGTCAAGGCTACGATGACTGACCCAGAGACATTCAAAGGTTTCCTCCAGGTGTATTTGAAGAACAGCCCTGAGGCATGTGATTATGGGCTCTGAGGTGCCAGTAGGCACACGCTTGCTGAAGCGTCAGTGCTTCTTTTCAGCATGAGCTGTGGGGATTTAGTGTAACTTGGTGTGGGCTCTTCTGTGGTTGCATTTCATAATGGGGAGTAAATCTGTGCTGAAAAGGCAGAGAAATCTGTGAACTCCACTGCTTCCTGTCAGCAGGAGGGTGTGCTGGCTTCAGGTAGGAGATGAAAAGTCATTGCTGGCCATGTATATCATGTGAAGGAAAATGTTGGCTTTAATCAGAGGTGATGTTCTGTTATCTCTGACCTCTTTGCAGGCATTGCTGGTGGGCAGTCCCTGAACTGACCCTTCTACTTGATTTAAAAATTGCAGTACTGATGTCTTGAAAATAAATAAAAAGCAAACAATGTTGTCTTTAAACATGTTTTTCCTTCCTCTTTCCAGACAGCTATTAGTCACTAGACTGGTTGTACAGAGAGGAGCAAGGCACTATAAAGGCTAAAACAGATAGTGTGGTCTCTGAAGTTCAGATGTGGTTACCTGGTACAAACTGTCTTCCTTTTTAGACAGTACTGCTGCCAAACCACTGAACTTGCAATTCTACCTAGTTACCCCTGCTGAAGTCACATTTGCAGGGACCATCAGTAATGGCTTCCAGTTTGGGCTAGATATGGTAGGGGAGTGTGTGGTTATAGTCCTTCTCTGCCCTTCTGAAGTAGGGTTGTGTTTATTCTAGATCTTAACCTCAATTATCCTAAAGGCTGAAGTAGGGAGTAAAGCTGACAGAAACCATATCCTGAGCAGAAGGACATTTATTTCCGGTTCTGCTCCAAAACTCAAAGCATTGCCATGCATGTCGTCAAGATGTAGCAGAAACCAGAGAACTGAAGTAGGAGTTCAGTCAGAGCATTATGTACTGGTGGTGTCTTGCTGCTGGTGAAGGAATGGAATATATTCTGTTCCAGCAGGTAAATGGCAGGATCAGAGCCTTGCAGTTGGACGTCTTTTGAAGCTAAACTATATGCTAATATAGCAGAGTGCGGATAAGATTATTTGAATCAAAATTAGTCACAGGAAAGACTACTACTCTCTTTTTTTTTTCCCCCCTTGTCTTTTCTCTCCACATAGGGGATTAAAAGAACTGTGACCCATTCTGATGTTGCTCAGCTGTGTATGTCTTTCTCTGTCAGACCACTAACAACCCAAACTAGCCATAATTATAGGGAATAAGCATGCAGAAAGGAATAAGGCAAAGCAGTATTGTCAAGGACAGGGCTATGGTTCCTGTGGTGCCAGGGTGGTTGTGATGAGATAGACGAGGTTGTTCCTGTCTCCCATTGCAGTGAGATAAGGTAGCATAGCAGAAGGTAGTGGTTCATGGTTTTCCTGGTAATTAAGGCACTGAGTGTCTTGGAGCTTTTCTGAAGGAAAACAGGACTAATCTTTTTTTACTTTTAACATGTTTTATCCCAGCACACTAACTCTGAGGAAATGCATGCTTGTGTAACTTCAAGTAGGAAGGCAGATACAAAAGACAGATTTGATGAGGAAAAAGAATTAGCAGGAACTTAGTCTGTCAGCTTGCGGCTATTGGAGGGGATTGTTTATGCTCTTACTAGCTTTAATTCAAATTATGCAGCTTTTCTGCACCTGTTTATCTTTCTGGCTTTTAAACACATCTGGCACTACTTAGAGAAGTACTAATTACTCTGCTGTTACTTCCAGAATGCTGATGTTCTTAAAAAAAATTTCCCAGTCCAGATCTGAAGCTGTACCTATTTTGTAGATTGTCATTAGAGAACCCAGAGGAAGCATAAAGCTGTGAGGTGTGTTGTCAGAATATGGATCTAGGCCAATTCATTAGATGAACGCAGGTTTTGATGAAGCCGCTGTCCCTAAAATAGTGTTGGTGGGATCTCAGTGGCAAGCTTCCAAGGATTAACTGCAGAACGCTTTGGGTTTATTAGCTGCTCTGCTTTGTGTAGGGCTTGTTAAAGCTATTAGTACAGTAGGCTCTAAGTTGGCTCCTATAAACATGCTAGGAATATGTTGCATTTTGCTCCAGTGTAGTATTGGATGCTAGTGGGAGATGTGACATTAGGGAGATCCAATACTGGTTTAAGAGACGAGACTGGTATCCAAAAACTGAACTGGCTGGGGCAAGACCCTAGTAACCCAGAGACTGTGTTGTCCGAACAGAAAGATGTGCTCTCCCCGTCTTTACTTAGTGGCTGTAGAGTGTAACATTATAAATATGCTACTTCAGCAAAAAAAGTAAAATGAAATATACTGCCTTATAATTTCCTAGTAAGTATCAGTGGTCTAAATCCCCAGGCAGACATCTGGGGTCCTGAACTCATTATAGCACACCAAGAAATGCAGGCCTCAGGCAAAGTGTTTTTCATGTGGTAATGAATAGGCAATGGTTTGGCCCAGTCTTCAAAGGAAAGGAAGAGTCATGTGGAATGGCCTGGCTGGACTTCCCTGGTGAAGGGGTGTAAAGGATACATCGTATTAGTTTAAAGAGGCCAAGAAAAGAAAACAGATATCTTCAGTTTTGGTCAACAGAGGAAAAAGATGGAAGTTAATAATGAAAGGATCAAGCAGATGAACAGCTCTGCCTTCTGGTCAGACCTCTCCTTAAAATCTGTGGATCAGATTGTATAGCAAGTGCTGTACTTACTCACCTTCTACTCCGTATTTTGCCCTCCTGGGTCTCCTCTCCCCAGTCTTCTACTGCCGTGGCATCTGTAACATTCCCCTGTGTTATCAAGGTCTGAGAACTGGCTGTTTCTTATCCTCTCTCCCTTTCTCTGCTAGTAGCCTAATTATTTCACCAGCTGTGTTCCTTGGACATTGATTTCACTTGGCAATGGCTGATGAAAATGCAGTCTCTTTACAATCACAAGATCAGATGCTATTTCACTAAATCATCCCCAATTTCTGTAAGATGGAAGCAGTCTTTTCTACTGCTGGTCCAAAGCCAACAGAGATGGCAGTGGCTGATTTATCTGAGTAAATTAGTAATGCTATGTGATGTTGTTAGGATTTTTCCCTCCTGAAACACTTTGATTTGTTAAAACAGGAATTTTGAAACTTGTGAGATGCAGCTGTGTCTGGGGTGGCGCGTGACAGCTGCTTAGCAGTGTACAGTAACTCACTGAGTCCACGAGGAAGTCAGAACGCAGCTCGTATTAAGGGATCAATGTGCTGAGCCTGTTCTGTGCTGTTCACAGCCATCTTCTGATGTGCAGGAGGCAGTCTGTGAGAGTTACAGCAGGTGCTGCAGGTTTGCGTCTTAGGACCACCACTCTTGGCAAAGCTGAAGGAAAAAGCCATCTCTCCAGGGGAAACAGAGCCAAGAAAAGGGGCACTGAACAGCCACAAGCAGAGCAGGGAGCAGACACAGCTTCCTGTAAGCTGCAAACCATTTTCATGAGCCGCCTGTGTGGCTGCACAGCAAAGGCTTAGGAGGGCTGAAGGAAAAAGCTGTCAAATTCAGACCACCTGAAGAATCAATGAGGACCAACAGTGAGACGTTATGGCTTAATACTGGCCTTCCTGCAGTGCTCTGCATACATTCCCGTTTCCCCAAAAGATGCTTTTGTGCCTTTCGTCCTGTTGCTCAAACCATCCTCGAAAGGGAGCTCTCAACAAGAATGCACTCTGGGACAATCCACAAGTCAGAGTGGGGCTGTTTTTTTCCCCTCTACATTCATCACATGACTCACTCTGTGCCTGTTCAGGCTTGGAAGCAGTCTGTCTCCTCTTAATCACGTTAGCTATTACGAGTAATCAGCTGTTTCTTCTTGTGGGAAGACAGCTCTGATATAACCTACACCTTCAAACCTTCAGGCTTGAGGCCTCTCAGTTTCTCCTCATACTCTTTATGTAGCTTGACTGTGTTGTGCTGGTGTATCTCTGCTCTGGATCAAAATTTCCCCCTCCAAAGCTATGCCAGGTGTGGCTCTGGCAAGAGAGAGTCAGTGTGGGGCTTTTCATAGAAACCTGCAATGTGGACAAGCCTAGTGTTTCTCTAGTTTTGCGTACAGGAGCTTTATAATACTGACGTGATGTGATAACCCTGAAGCTGAACTGAACTGGCAGGAATATCATGCTGATGGTGCAGAACGCCTCTGTCCCGTGGGAACGCCTGTGTGACGGAGGCCGGGCCGAGCTGCTCTGCATCACTTGTGCTTACAGGCACCAGAACCATCCAGGACTGCCCTGCCCTGCCTGGTGCAATCTGGCAGGGATGAGACCTGGAACATGTTGGCAAGCTCAGTGTTCTCTCCCTGTGGGTTTAGGAAAATCCCTCAGTGCTGTTTGATTCCCAGCAGAGGGCTAGAGAGCAAGAGTGAAGGTTAGGAGCAATAGAGTGAATTTCTGCCTTGATGCACCTGGGGAGGTGAAGTGACTGATGAGTCAGGCTGTGAACAATGTGGTTTCCTGATCCCAGTTCTTCCTAGCTCTGCTCACTGGGCCTGTGTTGGAACCTGAATGCTAGACTGTCTGCAGAAAGGTGCCTAATTGGATTTCCAATGATATCGTAAGTGTTGTGGCACTTCTGGAAAGCAGCCCAATACAGATAGAAATTTAATCTTGGCTCCTTACACGTGATTAAGTCTTTGCTGAGTTGAGACTGTTAATGGCTGTGGGTCTGTTGGTGAATTTGAAGATTATTTTGCATCTAAAAATCTACTCCTTTTACTGCAGATCACCTAATACACTTTTAAGAACGTCATTGGGGTTTTAGTATTCATTCTTGTGCACAATTTTTAAAACAGTGCCCCAGTCAGACATTTTACAAACACTCAAGTACCTAAACTGTGAGGGCTGTATTTAAATGTTTCACCTCAGCACCTCCTGCACTTCCATCTCAGAACAGATCAATAAAGATAAGATACCCACTTTCAAGACAGAAGTTGCTGATTTTTTTCCCCAACCCCACCCCCCTTCTCTAACACTTTGGATAAGCTGTGGCTTTAGCTAGAAAGGTGCATAATTACTTAAAAACACAGTGCCGGAGTACAAGATGACACTTCTAAATGTAAAATAACTAGAAAGTGAAGTTTCTTTTAGAGAACACTAACGTTAATTGATCCACAGCATGGGCTCATTCAGATTTCTGTTTTGGGGACAGACTTGTCCAGTAGCTGTGATAGGAATATCTGTTTGTTTGCCTCCTTCCTCTTCTCTCAAGGCTCTGCTACAAAGTTACGCAGATCATTTTGAGGGTAGTAGAAATAACACAACCTCATTTCCTCACAGCCTATTTCTTTAGGTCTAGGTAGGCATGAGTACCAACTGCCTCTTACTGCGCTGGGGACATTTAAAAGGTCTCTTGTGTGCCTTTTCAGCATTACGGGAGTCTCTGTCTTCTATCTATCTGCCTGCTTGTCTAAAATTTGTCAGAGGTGAGTATTTCTGAGCTCTTTACAGATCTCTCAAATTTAGTTAAAGTTGTTTGATGCATTCAAAAGTTACTTGGCAGGAGATGAAGGGGTAGACCCTCCTCTCTTCCCCCTGCCTCTGTGCATGCACACACTGACTGCGCAGGAAAACAGCTAAAAATAACCTAGTTTATGTTGCCATAATGAATTCATCATTTTAGAAAAAGGCAGGACTGCCTGGAATTGTACTTGGAAGGGGTACAACAGCTCAAATGATTGGTTGGAGCCACTGAACCAATACCTTGAGAAATCCTCTTTCCAAACAAACACAATCCAGACAGATACAAGACACTTACCTAATACTGTGCTGGTGGTGCCTGGGGACAGATCTGAGTCAGCTTATAGACCTGCAAGCAAGGAACCATTGCACAGAGTTGAGCAGAGAGGATGAAACCTGCTGAAGAAGTGGGCAAATCCTGAGCAGTATCCCATTCCAAGACCAGTGCTCTCACCTTTACTGCTAGTGGTACCTGACCAAATCAATGTCTGCATGCCTGCAGGTCACCATATCCGCTGAGGTTGTTACTGGTTTTTTTTTATAGCACAGGCATTTCTGCCTACTTGAAATAAAGGAGACTCTGCCCTTGCTTGTGGATGTTCCATGAGTGGTAAGAAATCATGAGATAAATTATTACCTGCAAATTATTCTCCTGGCTTTGCTGTCCTGTCTCCCTCTCTGGATGACTTAACTCTTGAAAAGTGCTAATTTCTATCCACACAAACATCACCCTGATTTGCATAGTAGCAAAACAACATTGTGCAAAGTTGGGAAACGGAAATGCATTCCTGTGTGGAATAAATTTTTCTGAAGTCTGCAGATCTTTAGTATTAGCCACACATCAGCGTGGGGAGTGCACTATGTATCTGATTACCATGAAGGCTGTGAGATACAGGGGAGTTTCCTGTCAAATCCATAAGAACTGCCCAATATAACAGTTACATATCCAGGTAGTGCATAAAAGGAGATCTTTTTCTTGTGGTTGTGGAAAAGGCTGCTTACTGCGTTTGCAGGTGTTACTTGTCCAGTGAAGTCTGTCACTGTGCTAGAGAAGCAAGGATGCAGACTGGACCTGCATTTACAAGCTTTCCTGACCTGAATTTTCCCAAAAGTCAGGTACCACACAGGGTCAACTTGATTTCAGTCTTCAATGTCATGGGGAAACTTGTGTAGAGAGAGGAGAACCCAGCTGTAGTGAGGACAGCAGCTCATCAGACTGAAGAGGCACACTACAGCCATCTGTGCTAGTACGTTTATCGAAATGCTGATGTGACTCAGCTTGGGCTTATCAGCAGCAGCAGGCCTGTCTACCTGAGAGAGGTCCTAGTAGAGAGCAAGCATCTGGAACAAGCCCAGTCTGAAGGAACTTCTCTGGGATGTGTGTACCCCTTAGTGGGTTTGGAGAGGGTTGTTAATGACAGACTTCATCGAACTCAGATGATTTGGGAATTTTGGGAAACTGAAAGAACTCTGAACTGTGTTTGAAAATCTTCATTAAAATGAAAAGTTTCACAGTTAATATTATACCTGCCATTCTCATGTTCTTTTATTCGATCTATTTCCGAAGTGACAGCATGCAAAATGCTGTACTGAAGTTTTCAAATGAAGCGGCAGTCAACGCCCAAGGTCACAGCAACTTTGTGGGGCCAGACTGGAGGCCCTAACACAGAATAATAGACAGTTACTGTGACTTTGAGTAAATGGCTTAGAGTCACAGATGTAAATCTACAAAGTCTTTAAGTATTACAAGGAGACTCTATGTGAAGCTTTTAATGACCAAATGAGGAGTTTTATTGGACAATAAGGGAGAAGGAGGTAAATGTTACTTGTATTCTGGCCCCAAAAGAGGTAAGACCTCTGCCATAATTATTGAGTCACCTTCTGCCATCTAGAACATTTAAACAACAGATGGATATTGAAAGCAAAAATGCCCAGGTCTTCAAGGTCTGATCATCTACTAAACTAGGGCAACAGAGATGTTCACTCTGCTATGTGTTAGTTGTTTCAGTCTTGCACTTGCCCTTCCACATAGGCCTGGCAGCATCAGAAGCCAAGTACTACTGGAATTTTTCTGGCATGTGACAGACTTGATTTGCTTTGTGTAACTTCCCCATATTCAGCTATTTATTCTCAAAATGCTGAAAAAATGTCAAAGTACACCACCACAAACTCAAGTCTCTTCTCAGGGATTATTTTAAAGTGACAATAAAAACTGAGATTAGAGATCCTATATCTGGAATAGGGAGGGCTGCTTTCTAAATCTAAGTAAAAATCAGCCTTTTCTTTGTGAAGTTTCTCCTGAGAGTTTTGATTTTAGAAGAAATTGAATGTTGAAGGGGAGAGAGACCTGGAACATGACACAGAGCAATTAACCACGCAGCAGCCAGAGGGAATGGCGGGTACGCACATATCCAGATCCATGATGCAAGGCTTTCAGTGCACAAACCCTACGCCATGCTGGTGGGGTACAGTCATTAATAAAAGCTCCTTTTTTTTTTTTTTTATGTAAATACAGTTGCAAGTGAAAGGCAATTGGATATTGATCAGACTGAGAGGACAAGACCGAGAGGTTTACTCTCAGTTCAAGTTCACGTGCTCATTAGCCAAGCTTGAGATGATCTGTCCCTTTGCTTGAGGAGTGAAGGACCTCCCAGGACAATAACTTTACACACCAACCAAGCATAAACAGATAGCCATGTCCAAGTGCTAGCCAGACCTCTAGCCATAAAGCACACATTTAAGGTTTGAGCTGCAGGGTGGTTGTTTTCTCAGGAGCTTTTGTCCGTCTCTAGGAATATTGTCTACAGGTGCAGCAAGCACATCTCTGGACTGCAGTGTGGCCATAATTGTATGCCAAAACTCTAGGCTGCTAGACTTCTGATGAAAGCCAGCACATTGGAATCAGGGCTTTAAGAAAGCCTGGAAATAAGGAAAATACAAGAATTTAAATCTCTGAAGAAAGAATCCAGATCAAAGCCTAGAGGAAAACTGTTTTACTACTAGAAGAGGAGGCCAAAAACAATCGCTAGTGGCTGGGGATGGCCTCTATCTTCATCTGCCTACTATGACAGATAATACTGTAATAATGGCCACAACATGGACCAAAACCAGCAGTGCTAATTGCCCTTCTGAAAAAGGATTTTCTATTCATGTTACCCCTTCCGTTACATGGCAACACCAAAGCAGTAAAAAATGCTCCAGGAAATTAACAGCTCAAAGGAGCAAATGTTGTTGAGCTTGTCAGACTGAGCTTTAAAGCGTAGTGGCTTTATTTTCGGGGTTTTCTTTATTTATTTTAAATAACAAAGTTGCACTAAAACCACCAAGACTGCTGATGATCCTGTGCCAACAGCACTCAACAAACTCCATTTACCGCGGTGTGTGGGATTGACCCTAGGAAACTGTAACTCCTGGCTAGGTGGACTCATGCTGCAACTCTTAAGCCAGCCGCTTCCCAGGGCTGTTCAATGCTGATTCAGCCCCAGCAATCACTGGAAGGCAGAGTTATTAATTAAAGGTGTGCAACGCAGTCTGTGAAGCTGGAAGACATGTTGCCAAGGAAACAGTGGTGGTTTTATTTTATGAATTCATAACTAGTCTTGGATTTCCTTCCAGAGCCAGGGCAGGTAAGAAGAGTTATTAACAAGGAGGTGCCATTGCCTTAAACCAGGGAAAGGGGTTAAGCAGGAGGATAAGCGGTAGTGGGTGGTGTTGGAACTTGGCTATGGATACCTGTAAAACAAGCAGGTAAAGAGAATTCCTCTTGCTGAACTGGAAATTCAGGAGATTTCTGGTTCAGCCATTAAGGGCAACAACATCTACCAGCAATATTTAGGGCTTGCCACAAAAGGGTGTCTTTTGAGCAGAGATATCCAGAATGATTATTTTGAATTCCTGTGGATTCATATTCTCAGGAAGTCTGACATCCCCACATTATTCTGGAAGAGCTATTCCACTTTATGTTCACAATGCATTTTATTCTGGAACAACTTTTACAGGAGACAGAAATCACAGGGATTCTTGGTATTGGGCTCACTGTGCTAGGAACACACTGGGCACAGCCCCACTCCATCCTTCTGCTCTCTGAGAAGCATTCTGGGGGAACTAGAAACAAAACAGACGTCACGCTTCTTTAGATTTTGTACAAGACTTCCTTTATTATAAATAAAGCTGCATAAGAACATCTATAGAAATTCAACAGTGTCCTGCTATAAAAGCAGCAGTTTGAGTACAGCATTGTCAATCAAGGAATACCTTGGTTTGGAGAGTTTTGGTGCTATTGCCCATCTCAGCTGCATTGCCAAGACACTTCATACTACAGTTTTGCTTCTGAGCTAACATATTACACACACCTCCCCAATCCTATAAAAAAGACAAGTAATAAATAAAGCTATTTACTATGTAGGATCCTACTAAAACTAACCCCTCAATGACCAGCACCTAAGCTGTTACAGGTGGGTGAAGTCTCATTTCTTCACTACAGAGAAAACATTGCAAAGGCTTTGCATTAAAAACGTCTGGTGAACAAGCACCAAATCCTGCTGCTTGAATACTGGATAAATTTTAGGATCTCTTTGCTGAAATATGTCTTTATACCCCCATAAGACCTGTATGCCGAGCAACTTGGAGAGAGAGAAGCCATATTCTATGGCTGCCACATACTGAAGAGCGAACTCCCAACAGCTCCCCTTAGAAGACATTCAGCTCCTGAACAACAGTAACCTTAGACCAAGACATGTCCTAGAGGCAAATGGCTCCTGAGGCTACACCGAGTTGTACATCAGTGGCTGCTATCAAGCCACCACTAATTCCATTGCTTTGACAGAGCCTATAATAAAATATTAAAACCACAAGTTGAGGGTGTAGGGAGTGGTTGGAAACCAGCAGAAGGCAACAGGAGTTCATCTGTTAAATTCACCTGGTTAGCAAATAGCAAGAACAGCACTGAGACACAAGAAAGAGCTCCAGGACAGGCAATTTACCCTTCCTTAAAGATCTCTCATGGAGATACAGGCATTACCAGAGAGATGTGTTTGTTACTCCTGTGTCATGTGCTGTTTGGTTTTAAAGAATGTTACTCACTTCAAACCACAAAACGCCACTTCCACCGCCATCCTGTAAAGCTGCTTCCTCTGAATGCCCAGCCAGACTTCAGTCAAGGCAGTACTAAACATGGGTGGCATTAAAAAGTCTTAGGACATTTTTACTGGCTGACAGCTGATAAGAGCTGAACTGTCTTGAAACCTTTTTTATGAAATGTGAGTGTGGCCTTTTACTAATAGGGCTAGTGCTTCGTGGGCAAATTTAACACAGGAGACACAAGGCAGTCCAAAAAATGATGTGCTTCACATCGTGGCCTCCTTGTACCACTGCAGAGGTCTGATCCAGAGAAATGCTGTGTACCCACACCTCCTCAGATGGGACACATATATACCTCTGGTATATATACTGGTATATGGCTTACAAAGAAGATCTCTGGATTTTACTGGAGCACAGCTTATAGTCACAGAGTACTTCTTCCCCGCCCCGATAGGTATGAGTGGGTTCCCTCACAGCCTCAATGCACAGAACAGACCTCTTAAAAGGTGCTCAGGGCAAAATGAGCATATTGCATGTAGGAAAATTAAGCCAAGCAATTTGCTTTCAAGGGACCCAAATGCGTAACTCCTTGGTTTAGCTCCAGCTTGGGTTCAACTAAACCCCATGGGAACAATTCAGCGTCCCAATTTGGGCTTAAGAAAGAACAGGCACAAAAATACAGAAAACAAAGAACAAAATAGTCAATCCACTTATCAGTTTAGGTTCCCTTTGAGTCTGAGCAGCAGTGCCTGGACTTGTGTAAAGAGAAATTCAGGCACGTTTACAAGCCCATAGGACTGGGGTTACAAAGCTTTCTTCTTGACGTTTTAACAAGGGAGTTACCTTATTCTGTTCAACAGCCTTTTCTTCTCATCCTCGCCCTGCTCAACCTTATACAAAAGTTATTTTTCAACCCTTAATGTCATTTCCTGAGAGACCTGGGTCAAAAATTTGTTTCTGTTCTTTGGACAGTCTAAATTTAGACTTCTGACAGGAAACAGCAGAGAAATTTTTATTTCTCTCTGGCTGGGCTGGGAACATGTTTAGAAGCAACTCTGACCACAACTGCTTCAGCATGACCTGCCAGCAGCCCAGTGCAAAGCTGGATCTGCTACAGGCACAGTGCAGTAAACCCAGGCAGGTAAAAATGGCAAATTGCTTGGCTTTGCAAACAACTTACACAGGTTCCAACGTAGCCTCCAGGCGCCAGTATTCACCCACCCTCCCTGTACCTCTGCTTGTCACTACCTGCTTGCTGTGTCTCCTGAGATTGATCTTACCCTCTTTCCTACTGGAGAAGGCTTGGTTGTGCTAATGAAAGCCAGGGGCTTACAGCACTCGTTAGCGTTAGCAATTAGTCCTGCCCTGTTACTCTGCCAGCCCTGGCGGTCTCCCAGGCACTCCCTGCCAAGAGACCTGAAGCAAGCATTGATGATCCAAGACTCTTTCCTACTAGCAGTACCCACCAGCCCCTTCTCTCCCATTTTGCTTCCTATCCCTTACCTTCTGCTGAGAAATACTAATTAACCACCCCACAGCTGTGATGATAAAAGCCCAGGGGAGCAGCAATTTGAGCAGAGTTCCCTATCCTCACCTGTGCTTTCCTATAAACCAGGTGTGGAAACAGGGGTATAGCTTTCTCTGCCTTTGGGCATAAAATGTCCCTCTCTGGTGGAGCAACAGATAAGAGCAGACATCAAGGAGGTGGTGAAACGTTTTTTACTAGGAAAAGGGAAGAGAGGACACATCTGTGGAGAGTTTGCTTATCAACAGGCTGGATAATAAGCCTTATGCTGTCCCTAGTAGTGATACAGGATTAAGTCTTCTCTCTGATGCATGTGATAGAGAGGATTGATAAAAAGGGACCTGTGGAGTCATGGTAATATGATCCCTGATGGGTCTCACTGCCCAGAACAACTACCCTCTTGTAAACAGGATTCAGAGAAGCCCTAGTGTAAAAGATTGCAGGGAATCCTAGTGTAAGAAAATGGTAGGAAAGGCCCTTTAGCACTGGAGGCCAGGTCTCCGGGACCAGCCCAGAGCAGATCTGCACTGAGGCCTTGGCTTGGATCCTGCACGAGGCACACGAAGGAGCGACTGAGCCCTCTCCTCCAGCAAAGTCACCTCGCTGGAGCTGGACAGCCCACTGGCACGGCACTAACATGCTGCTTCCTGAGGGAGTTCAGGCACCTCCACTTCTGCGTTGGGTGTTTTAGCACATGCCTCAAGAGCCTCCCTTGGCTTGAAAGCCTGCACAAGCTGTCGTTTCCCCATTGCACTGCCGGCTCAGCAAATTACAGTCGCTAGCAGCAGCTCCTTGGAGCCTCATCAGAGCAGCAGTCTTTAAAAGGATTGGGGAGATCCTACATGGAGGCAAACAGGTAGCTTTTGCCTGGGTATCTGGGAGCAGAAGGGATGCGACACAGACCACAGGGCAGCTGCACAGTGCTGCCAAGCTCTGCTACATGTGCACCCCTTTCATCTCCTCCTCCTAACTCAGAGCCATACTGCTGGCCTTGGCCTCATTAAAACATGCTGGGAGAGTTACACGCTCATTTGGAGGGTGGCTGTTCCCTCCTGCTACCAGACTGTTGAGATTGGCTTCATTAGAGGATAATTTCTGAGAACTGCTTTTTTTATGAAAGCAAAAACTGTAGCAGTCCTTTCCCTCTTGGCTGTTCTCAGTTGTGCCGCCCCACGACTCCATACCTCCGACGAGGTAAGGAAAACAAACAAACCAAAATGCTAGAACGGTGTTTCTCTCTTTTATCTAAGGTAAAAAAGGTTCCTGTTCATTTATCCATGGAAAATGGCCAGGACTATAACCCACTTGTCATGCTACTGTGAAGAAAGTGGAAGACTCAAGTGAAATGGTCTGAAGACACAGACCCTGCTGCCTGCTCTGCTACATCCTCCCCAGGGAGAAGAAATGTGCAGGATGCAGGGAAGTTTTTGAAGGACAGGACAAGCCATTTAAACTACTGCTGCAAGTCCTATCAAGGAAGCTTTATTTTATAACCACAGTTACCTTTCCGTTAAAGAGCTGTGGTTGATTTAAGGCTCTCCATCCAGCCCAGATCTTGTGCACGACCCTCCTCCCCACATCAGCACTGTCTTACGTTGCACTTCCCATTGGTCGCAGAGCTCCTGCTGGCTGCAAGCAGACAGGCTCCTGCCATCTCAAGATTTTCTTACCTCCCTCTTCCAAAGGAAATGAAGTATTTGGCCACCACCACCGTTTGCATTGCAGGCATCTGAATAATTTAGTCATATTTGTTGCTAACCACCACTGTGGTGTGACTGAGGCAAGACAGAAAAATATATTCTTAGCTGCATAAAACCCAGCCAGCACACCAGTGGAGCAGAGTCTTACTTTTATACCACGTGTTCCAGTTTCTCCCTATCCTCCCCCCATCTCTTCTCCCTTACTGCAGAAACCACGACCCAGGACTGGTTTGACTGCAGACAAGAAGCGGTACTGGCAAAGTCAGTTGTCTCCAGGAGGCTTCGTAAAGCTGCCCTCTGGACTTGTGCTTAGTGGAGCAAGCGTTTTCCTGCTGGCTTCGGTTAAAGGGATTCCTTATGGATCCCATTGGTGTGTGCAAGGGGAATGTGCACTGTGTACTCATTGATCAGTGCAGACATGTTCCTGAGCATCTCGTGGAATGTGTCTACTGTCTTTCTGTAAACATCCCTGCGTAGCACAAAGGGACGGAAAAGGTTGAGAGGCTCAGCCCTCTGGAATATGATGGGGAAGCCCAGCTCTGCTGGTACCTTCCCATTGCCAATGAAGAAGTGGTAGAGCTTCTTCTCATGCAAACATTTCTCCAGGAACTTTAGCATGTCCTGTAGTCGGGCCTCCAACTTCTCCGCAGCCCAGTCCTGACTGGGATGTGCCTGCAGGAGATGCAGCATCACTGTCTTCAGGTGGTAGTTGGTGAGCCCGCTTGGACCTGTGAGGCTGCACTGCTTCCCATGGAGGAAGGAGAGGATCTGAAGGCAGCTGACATGGCAGGCATTAGCAGGCAGCGTTTTGGAGACCAGCTGGATGAACCTCCTCTCATACACTGCGAAGGTGAGAAACCAGTGAGTGCTGGAGGGCAGGTCTGCAGCCAGGCTGCTCCGAGGGAAATGAGAGATGAAGTAAACATCAGAGTTCTCGTACTGCACCACAGGGGTGAGGTTGAATGCAATTGATTTCCCTGACCTAAATTTTATCTTCAGGGCTCCTGGCGAGTCCAGGAGGCTGAAGGAAAGGTCGAATTCATACTTGTGGGAGATTCGGTTCCAGGCCTTGGTGACCGCGATCTGGAACCACTTCATGACTTGGTCAGCATCCAGATATTGAGTATTTTTGAAGCACAGGAGGTCTTCCATCTCACTGCTGGGCCTGGTAGTATTGCCTTGGCTATGAAGGAGGCACAGCATATCTTCCCCTAGTTTAGTCTTGTCACAGATGCAACCTGTCACATCCTCACCTGCCCTGCATACCTTGATAGTGCCATAACCTTGTTCATCTGGGGGAAAAGACTCGCCAGAGCACCAGGTCTGGGACCGGAAACAGTAAGGCTCTGGGGGAGCAAAAGGCACTATCAGATCACAGACGAAAGGTTTACGCACTCTCCAATTCTCATACATGCTCCCCACACCCATGCAGTCTTCCACTTCCATGTCAGCATCCCGGTTACAAACACTCCTCAAGGCCTCCAGCAGGTCATCTGCAAAGCCTTCCACCATCTCCCGCATCCTGGCCATGTCTCCGGTGGTACCCAGGATGCGCTTCTCATAGAAGCTGGCCAAGACAGCCTTGCCAGGGAAGGCCACTCCTTTAAATGCTTTGCCCAGGACAGCCATGTCATCCTCTTCTCCTCCTGTGTCCTGCCAATTCCCTTCCTGGAAATCTTGCCTCCAGAGCTCAATCAGCAGGAAGATGACCATGGAAAGGGCAGTCCACATATCCCATCGGACCTTTTCCTCTTTGCTTTCCTCCACTACCTCTGCAGCCTTTTCCAGAGCCTTCTGTGCAGCTTCCTGGTCTGCAATTTCCTGTTCCAAGCGCAACTGCTCCAGCCGAAGGCTCTCCTCCCGCTCCTTCATCTTCTGGATGATTTCTTCTGTGTTCTCAGGGACAGTGCCATTCTCTTTAGGGAAGAGGAGCGGATGGTTGACAATAGCTGTAATCACCACTAGGCACACCCGGAAGATTCCCACGGGCATGGCAGTTTCTTCCCTGGAAGAAAAGAAATACAGAATGACCCACGATTCAGAGTATACTCCATCAAGAAGAAAAATGAAAGAAACTCCCCACTTGAATAAAAGCTTTTGCATCCTTTCTAGCCCTGAAAGAAACTGCTTGAGTCTAGAAGCTCCTAAGCACGTGTCTGTTTCTGCAAGTTATCAACCAAGCTTCCCAAAGAGACTTTATCAGCAGATAGTGAGGATGAAAGTGTCCTCTTATCAAATTAACTTTGAAGAACAGAACTGTGCAGGCACTTGCTACTGTTGACACATTGTGATGCTGTTGGGGCAGTGTGGGAGGGCATGTCCCTCCTCTCTCCTTTGAAAGAACTTCAAAGTTCTTTCAGGACAGAAAGAGAAAGAAGCAGGCAGGGCCTCTCCAGATGTTGAAAAGCAGGGCTGGAGATGACCACTGCTTTCCCTCAACGTAAGGCTAATGTTGCAGATGTGGTAATGCCATAGGCAGGGCTATCCTGGCCACCTTTCATGTTAAGCACATCTGGGGACCCACAGAGCCTGCTTGGATCAGAGCAATCTTCACTGCCAGCGCTGGTTATGTGCACCTGGGTGGGAACAAGCCTGCATGGTTTTGTGCTTCAAAGCAGGCACTAGAGGCAAAGCTCTTCCTGCCTTTCAGCGCCATCAGGATCAGGCTGTGGAGAACCCTCCTGGCCCCCAGGATGCCTCATGACTGTTGTGCCCGGAAAAAGGGCAGAGGCGGAAAGACTGCTAAACTGGAAAAGGTTTCCTTTAACCCAGTGGTTTTAAAAGCATCTGGTTGTTTATTTTTGGTGCTTACTTTACTGTTAGTCTGTGGAAGACATTAGTAAACACCATGGCTTTGATGTAAACCATCTTTCCCAAGCACCCTCTTACCAGCTGTGCTTGCAGCCAGCTCACTCCTATTTGAGGTGACCTCAGTGTAGCCGTGAGGACACACACCCGGTCTGTGTGTCACTGCACTTGCTGCAGGCAGCCGTGTGCCTGCAACAGTCCCACGTCACCCCTTGCACAGCCCCTGCATGACTGACACTGCTGTGGCGTTTCGGAGTTACTTGGTGGAGATACTGGCTCTGCTGCTTGGACCTCATGCTTAATAAAGCTTTCCATGTCATGGGGCTTATGATGAAAGAATTTCATTCCCAGCTTTCTGGGAATGAAAATGGTCCCATTGCTGGGGCATCCACCTGGCGCTGACAAGGCCTCCTAGAGGTCTGGGCCAGAGGGTGTCTGGGCTAAAGCCTGGGCTGTTTCCTCCCAGGTGGCATATCTGCTTCTGGAGGGCTCATGTCGCTATCGAGATCCCAAGCACCTGCTCAGGGCAGGACAATCTGAGGTTGTTCCCTGCTGCTGAGACGTGGCAAGCTCACCAGTCCCTCTCTAGCAACATCACCCCTCAGTCCTAGCACAGGGAGATCAGAAGGACAACGCGGACAAGCAGAGGTGTTTCTTCTTTCAGCTGGCACATTTTAACACAGCCCCTTTAATGCCTCAAAAGTGTGTTAGAGAGAGAAGGGTTTCTGTTACAGAAATAAAGTCTGTCCATAAAATACCTAATCAATCAAACCAGAAAGAGTAATCTCATTCCTAACAAACCAATTCATCCTGCTGTGGGAAGGAGGCTGAACACAGAGAACCAAGAGATGGTAAGGCACCGTGTGTGCACCGGGAGCTGGGGGCTGTAATTTTCTCCCTCTGCAATAGCTCCTTCCTGGCCTGAACCCAGCATGTTTTGGTACCACAGCAACCTCGCTGTCCCAGCGTCTGGGAAAGAAGGAGAACATCTCTGGCAATCTCATTTATGCCTCCACAGGGCATGCAATAAAGATAGATCCATCCCAGCGGGCCTTGTTATCGTTACTGCACAACAAACTGCTGGCTTTCGATTGCAGGAACCTAGATTTCCTCGACGTGAGCACTTACTGTACATGGGAACTGTATCCTTCGGCATGCAATTAGCTTTGCTTACGAGAGGGCTGGGACTGGAATAACAAGAGAAAGGAACAGGATCGAAAAGCATTGTCCAAGCAGCAAGAAAATTCACACGGTGCTCAGGATAATGCTAAGTGCCTCTCCCTGTGTAACATTTACTAACTACCCTTTTTTGGGATCCCATGTACATGCATAGATGAATGCCCTTACGCAGACATTGCTCTGGAGATGGTTTACAGGCCTTTCTTGTCCTTTTTACATTTACATTAACTCTTTAATTCATCAGGCAGCGAATTAAAGCTGAATTAATGCCCAAAGCTGGGTGTTCCAGTTGTTCTGTGAGCTCCATGCCTGGCCACATTTTAAAAATAAACTGGGGTCGCCCTGCATTGCAAAGGGCTTTATCAGTTTGCCGGGGCAGGGCAGGAAGCACTGGCGAGTTCCTTTCCTTAGTGCTACGCTCTTGCAGACCATGTGTGCTTTCCAAGCTTAAAAATAACACGGCCAAGGGCCAGGTGCCTCTTCTTGCAGTCTTGACCAGGACGACATTGCTGCTCTGCCCTGCTAGACCTCTGTCCCTGTGGACAAGATGTTTTACTGTTACCGAATTACTACCAGATTACCTTCAAGGTCTCTTCCAACCTAAACAATTCTAAGACTCTTAGATGCATATGGCTGAAAGAAGTCAGCTTCCTCAGGATTTTCTTGGACCCTTCAAGACTCTCCGATGCCCAGCTGCTCACGAGCACACCACTTCCAGAGGTTATCTGCCCCAACGCTCTGCCAGCAGAAGGGGTTGGGCGAGACATCCCCAAGTCCATCACTGGCCAGCCCAGCTGAATTCATTCTGAGTTATGCTGACAGTCTAGGCTACCCCGGCTGATTTTGCAGGGGTGGGTTAGGAAGCACGCACACGACCTTTCCCCCAGCAAACTCTACAGGCATCGACCTCTGGAAGAGAGTCAGGATGAGAACTGGAAGTGACGACATCTTCAGGTCGCATAAATTTGCAAAAGGCATGTCTTTTCAGCCTGAACAGAGGAAGTTTTCTTGGCCAAAACTGCTCTTTTGCTACCATAGCTACTCACACCAGAAAATGAAGCCAAACATCAACCCCAGTTAAGGCTTAAGGTTAATCGTGCTCAGTGACCAAGGTGAGTGGAGCCTGGTCTTGACAGCAGCAAGGGTGGTACCGGCAGAGCATTCCCACATCTCATCAGACACAACTTTCCTGGCTAATATGGAAAGACTAAATAATACAGGTGAAACCAGTAGCACTGCCTGCTGGGGCGGTCCAGCCTTCCCTGTAACACTTGCTTTTAACTTCAGCCCAAGCAATTTAAGTCTGATAAAAATATTTATACCTGCTCTGGCTGAGACAGCTTTTGTATAGGGAAGAGGGAGAGAGTCTAAATGTTTCCAAGCTAGAGACTGAGAGAGAAACATCATTGTTTCATCTATGCATCCAATTTAGCATGAGGGAGAAAAAAAAAAAAAGAAAAAAAAAAGCATTCCTGAGTTTTCAAACAGCAAGTTCCCAAAGTGATCTTCAACCTTTTCCAAATTTATGGCCCTGCCAGGTTTTTCCCACTCCAAACACAATGTCCAGAGCTTGGTAACAGGCTTACCAACTAACGACCAACTAACTACCTTCTGCAGACCCTCTTGCAGCAGTCCCAGGGCTCCGAAGACCTCCCTGAGGGAGGGCATTGTGCTCCTCAACACATCATAGGCAGGCCACCTCCATGAGCATGCAAAGCTCCATCTCTGCTCATTGCCCAGCACATGATGCCGCTTGTTCCAGCCCGCCTCCAGCACCAGAATTAGTTTTCTTCTGGGGTTTTCTGTGGCACTCACTGCTTCAGTGACTGGGCACTTCACTGATTTTAAGGTTAATGACAGCTCTGAACAGCCCTGGGAAGTGAGGGGGCAGACACATCCCACTCTCCAGCTGGGGAGTGAAGGTTGAGAGAGATAAAAGCAGCTGATTGCTCTGCTGCCCAATTAGAAATAACCATCAGCTGCATCCTACAGCACTTGGTATCTTCAAAGGCTTCATCAAGAGCACCTGTAGCCCTCCACCCCCGGGTCCCAGGCGAGTCGGTCCTCATCCTTTCAAGGCTGAAGCAGCCTCCCAGGCTTGGAGGATCCTGATCAGCCCCACAGCAGGTCCTGGATGATATGGGGAGCCCCAAGAGGGGAAGGGGGAAGATGACACTGCTATCATGCAGTTCAGGTTGGTGCCATGAAGCCACATGCAGAAGGAGGCCAGTTCTCAGACGAGCTGATCTGAAAGCCCTTCCCTGCACAATTCAGTTATGTTTGGTTCATCTGCTCACCTGGACCACGGTTACAGGTAGCAGCACATTGCAAGGAAAGGGAAGCAGCACGTGAAGCTCACAGGAGCATAAAGCCTTCAGACAGCCAATCCACCCTGCCACAGGGGATTTCCCTGCATGAGCAGCAAAGTCCTTCGTAGAGACGATGATGCTCAAAGCCGTAACAATGCCCTGTCCCTTCCAGCTAAAACGCACTCAACTTCTGATGTCCCTGAGCCTTCCTCACACTCTTTTCTACAGCAGCTTCAGAGCCTTTTGCCTCCTGCTCAGTCCGGCAAATGAAAAGAAAGAGATCTAAACAGCAGCTTGCAACTTGCCTCTGTAGGTTGCTCATGTGTTCTGAGCCCATATAACCCTCCATCTTCTCTGAAGACATAGGAGAATATCTCCCTTTCATTAACGGTCTCTTTCTTTCCTCAGGAGTTGCTCATATGCTGCTTTTTTCCACCTTTTTATTCCCTTAAATTTTGAATCATGAGGAGCAAAACATGCTCTGGTTGGTGTTCAACAATAAACCAGATAGGAGTGAGCTGAACTTTGATTCTTAAATCAGAAAAACACGAGTCAAGCCACTGAACACGGTTCAGTAATGCACTGGAATACGCCAAGACATCATTTATGATGCACTCGATTGCTTCCTGTGATTTGGCTGACACGAAAGGCAGTGAATAGGTGGCTGCCACATTGTGTTTTGCTTTGGTAGGCTGCAAGAAAGGAGGCAATTCGAAGAGATGATAGGAACTACAGCTGGTTGGGAGCTTTTTATATTGAAAGCTGCCAAGTTTTTGAAACCAGAACTTTCATAGGAACAAATACAATTTCTGAGACTCTTTTTGGGAAGGTCCTTGAGGTCTGGAAAGGACTCCGCTGCTTGTTTTGACTGGAGAGATTAATAGCTCGAAACATCCGCTAAGCTGCGCTTGGGACTTTCTTACTGGGAAGATGTGACTCTCAAGCCCAGGGCTTTCAGGCCCAGCCCAGCTGCGCTCCCCCACGGCTGAGCTTCTGGGAGCTCCGCAAGTCCTCCCCTTGCTGTAACAGAAAACAAACTGCCTTTGAGCATATAGTCTGAAAACGCTCTTGCTGCATTTATAAAGACCTAGTCAAGACAAAAAGTTTGCTAAAAGCCCTTTGTAACGCGCTACGTCCTTCTCCAATTTGCAAATACCGTTGCCACCCCTGCAGGTATTCAGAGTCATGCTATTCTAGACTCAAGCAGAAAGAAATGACGTTTCCTCTCACTGGGGATTATGAGCTCTGAATTGTAAGAAACACATGCAATGAAAGAGAAATGGGAATTGCAGAGATGCACGTCAGTATTATTCTTGCCAAAAACTTGGAAAGATGCACTTTATTTAGTCAACTCCATATCATGCTGCATTTTTTTCACCATCTCCCCATCCAGACTTACAGAGCAGTTGAAAGGCCTTTGCTGGCTCAGGACAGAAGGTGAGGGCGGTTTTCCCTCCAGCTGCTACATGTAAAGCCTCAGGAATAGAGACATGCTGATACTCACAGAAAAAGAAGAAAGTACCACTACAGAGAGCGCAATACCCTGGTGAAGATATCAGACTGGTCTCTGCATTAGGTGCTGGGAATTTGTTGTTCAAATTTTGCCTCTTTTGTACTGAGAAAATTTTCAGGTTTTAATTTTATATGCACATATTTATAAAACAGATCACACATCTATGCCCTTATAGTCTGACCACTTTCTTGGGATGATAGAAACTTCTCTTGAAGGCTCTCCTCCAAATTTGGGAGGGAGTAACAGTAATGTAAGCTTTGGTTTCCTTCCTGGCCCCTGAGGTTGCTGCTCTCATCACTTGGCTGTTTTCAGGTCAATGCTCTGATTTCCAAGTTTGACCTGGGCTTTCGCAGGACTTGAGAAATTGGTTTTGGCAGGACTTCGTTCAAACCTGTCTTGTTCTTGAGACCATTTTTACTGAAGAAGTATTTTCTGGGGTGGACAGGGGAGGAGTCCCATTTCGGTAAAGAATTTCAGGCCAGAAGTGAGTGAGGTTTCCTCCCAGGTCAGCACCACATTTGTTGGGGCCTGAAGGTTATCCAGCACCCCGGTGCAATGTGCAATGGATGCTGCCAGCTAAGCCAGCTCCTAGCAGACATCATGCTGAAGCACTGCATCTCAAAACAAGAGTTCTGACTCATGTTCACATGAGTCACCAAGGTGGGGCTGTGGCATCAGTTGGGGCTGGCAAGGCGCTGGATCCTCGGGGGCAGGCTGGAGAGCCCTTATAGTGGAAGCAAATGCTCAGAGCCCATGAGTAAGGTGTTTATTGCACCAGTCTACCCTTCCCACCTCACTGTGTATGCATCAGCACAGGTGACCCTGTCTGGCTTTCACCTGGCACAGGCAGCAAAGCCCAGACGCTCAGATGAGGATCCTCAGCTGGTTTCTACCCTCCAGGACAAAGATCCCACTGCTGCAGTGAGAACACATCCCCAGACCCATACAGAGCCACAAAGACCCCCCCCTCATTTCCCACTCCACCATCAGTTGTGACAGCACCCAGTACAGCCCACCTAGAGATCACACAGCATGGGGCAGCCGGGAGAGGTTCCTGCTCTCCCATCTCTTGGGCACACAGTCACCTGTAGCACACACAGCCCAGCCAGGAAAATCAGGAGGCACAAAACCACTATACAGAGCCTCTGTGGCACCAACTTGTGCTGTTCTTTCACCTGCTATGAATTAAGCTTGTGTGCAGGACATTGGTGTGATGAGCTACTGACTGGGACAGAACAGTGCCAGCCACAGCAGCTATAACTCATGCTTTGACTTGTCTTTTTGAGCATCAAATTAGTGCTAGAGGTGAAGTATCAAATTCCAGTTGCCAGCACAATCACAGCTGGTTCAGCACAGAGTGCTGGGATCAGGCTCTGACTTTGGCTCTCTACCAAAGCCACCAGTGGAAAGGACAAATGCACCAATGCATGAGAAGCAAAGGCCTCAATGTTGAAACTGGTACCACAACCATTTTTAAAACCAAAACAAGCCAGCTAGCCTGTTCAGGACTACAAAAGACAGGTATGGCAGAGCAACTGCCTTCCAAAACATGCCTGGAAGCCCCACCCAGATTGGCTGCTTGGCCACAGGACAGCAGTTGGACAAGGCCACTTGCCTGATAACTATTGTTTTGCTGTATGATTAAGAACACATTAGCCTTCGTAACATCCCTGGACATCCTGTCTCAGGCCTGCTGCAGTACCAACGGGGTCAGTCATGCAGCCCGAGTCGGACATCCTGCCCAACGGGTCTGCTGTGGACTTTCGGAAGCAATATTTTCCTCCCAGGGTCACCAGATCAGGTATTTCCAAGGAAATGCTGATGCTCATCCTGTGTACAGGACTAGGTACCCTCCCTTCTCATGGACAGGCGGATTTGGGGTGGATAAGCATGTGAGCAGCACTGATGTTGCCCTGGAGGCAGGTGCTACCATGCAGCCCCAGGTCCAAGCAAGGAGTAAAACAGCATCTCTTCAAGCAGAGGAGTGCTTGACTTGCCCTGGGAAGGACAGGGAGTTTCTCTCACATCTTCCAGTCATTCACTACCTTTGCTATCAGGAAGCTTTTTTCTCATGCCTCATTAACTTTCCCTTGCTGCAGTTTGAAATGCTAACTTTCCAGTGACCACCATGGGTAAAAGTAGAACAGATTGTTTCTTTTCTTCTTGCAGCAGCACTCAAGATGTTCAGAGGTCCTCTCCTCCTGCCTCAGCTTTTGCAGCACACATGCATTTGTAAGATGTTGCTGTAAAAATCCCATGGCCCCCCTTCCCTCAAAGCCTAGACAGTACAAAGTTTCCTTTCTGACTCAAAAGGAGTTATTTGCTTTCTAGGGCTCTTTTCCAAAAACCAAAGACATGTGGCACCTGTTGGATTTTCAGTTTCATTAGCAAGAAAGGGATTTATCTGGCTATTTCTATTTCTCAGTGCATACAGGTATCATGCAATTAACCAGAACATGATTGAGCCCCCTTCTTCTTGCCCCAGAAGCTGGCAGCTGCCCTCAAAGACAGCTGTAATAACTACTAAACAAACACAGAACCCTCTCATGCCCCAAAGCACTCACTGTTTACTCACTGTAAGGCTGGACCTAAGAGGAGGTACTCATGGAGACCAGCAGACAAAGCTAACAGCGTGAGGACTGTGTTACTCAGCATCCTCCCCTTTGCCTCAATATGGTTTCTTTTCTTTTTTTATGTGAGCCACCTCAGCTCTTTTCAGCAAACTGCACATGGGCAGTGTGTGCAGTGCCTCGGGTTCCCCCTGCTACGGCTGAGAAGGGGTTTTACAAATTGGAACATAGTGCTGGCTGTGAGGGAGGCCGGAGGGGAAAGGTAGGAAGTGTGCATGTGGCTCCCACCCACGTACTGAGCTGTTGTGGTAGGATCCTGGCCAGGAACCGCTTAGCTTTTTAAGCCAAATAAATTTTGTCTGTTAATTGTGAGGAAAACAATTGGAGTAGACTGAACTTTTGTGGTTTGGTGTTTTTATTTTTTAGGAGGAGAAAAGACACACACCAAGGATAAAAAAAAAAAAAAAAAAGGAGGTTGGCTTACCAACCTCATCACCTCCCTGCCTCTCAAATCCAATTTGATGGGAGCCCTGGCAATAGCTGGTTGTTCCCTTGCACAATCTTTCATCAGCACAGATGGACACAAAACCGCTGGCTGCATTACCAAAAGCCTGATAGCATCATCTGCAACATATGGAGCAATGTCACCGCACAGATGCTCTCTGGCCTCCACCTGGTGCTCATGCTCAGACCCACTCTGGCTGTCACCCTCTCAGCCACACGACCTCCCCTTGCACACGCAGACAGCCATGGCTCATTGATCCGATCTGGCAGTCACCGCAGGGGAAGGTGGCGAGAATGCAAGAAGGGTTCAATTGCCAAGAAGCTTGTTTAAATCTGCCTTCTGTTTCCCCCACTTAATTCTCAATAAGGTGGAGAAAAATCACACCAGTGTTGTTCTATCAGGCAGTGGTTACTCTAACTCTCCTCATCTTAAAGTAAGCATATGCCCTACATCGCTACACATCCAACGTAACTGTGTACTGTACAGCAATTGAAACAACTGCTTTGGTATTAAAAGGGTTGGTGGAAACATTATTAGAAAGTTGATTTCCCAGCAGGGATACACCACTCCAGCACATCTAAGAAGAGCATATGTGGATATTGGCATAGCTCAGACATGACTTGCAGAATGATTATTTTTTATGTTAAATTATGAAGTCTGATTTCATGTAACAATGAGCATTGATACTTTACAGACAGTAGAAAGCACAGTAGTTGCCAGACACTTCCATACTGAGACACTGAAGAAAAACAGCAAAAAAAACGTCATCGCAGGCTGGGAATGTGGTTGATCTGAGATCTTCTACTCCATCAGAGTCTTGACTCAGTGAAAAAGTCACACTCCTACGCCAGGAGACCTGCAGGCCCAAGTATCTGCTTAAACAGGACTCAAAAACACTGGATGAGATTGGAGGTTTGTGTGATATTGGACTATTGTTTTACTAAGTAGTTACAGCTGTTTGTATTCAAACAGTCAGGGAGGAATAGTATTTAAAAGCTGGCTATTGTAGCCAAAACGTCACCACAGAAATTAAAAGCAATGCTTTATTCCATTGCCTGAAATCACAGCTTTTTTATAAAACACAATATAGTTCCTTAAATAAGTTTTTTAAAAAAAACCAAACCAAACCAAAAAAACAACCAACCAGACTGTGAAAGTCCCTGCAGGGATGGGTAGAGGGTGTGGAAGGAGACAGCAAGAAAGAGCACTTTTACTGCAATGTTCCATTTCCTTGACTCTCACTAGGATGACTCCTCGATCTAAGCAGAGGTGCTTTCCATTGCACACCAGCATCTGCAGGAAGAATCAGGCCCTCTTACTTCATTACCTGGTGGCTCTAGAAAACAGGAGGAAAACCACAAATGCTTTGGGAAGCAGTGAGCCCAGTCTTGGCTCGCTAGTCATAAGCCTAAAAACTGCCAAGAGACACGCACGCACACAAATATGTTGGCTGCAGAGTACTGCTGGCTAACTCTGCTTTTCAAAATGAGTTTGAATAAATAAAAAAATCAGAAGAAAAAAGCAAAGCCATACAAGAAACCAAACTGTCTCACTTCCATATAATATTTCCATGAAGCTTATCCTTTCAGCACCCGTGGCCACCAACTCAGAGCTGTTTTCACCCACGGGAATGACTCAGAGACCAGCCTATTGCTACATGCACCCATATTTAATAATTTTCATGTGCTCTTTGCTCAGTCCCTTCTGCTTACCAACAACAGAAAATGTCTTCAAGCTCTTTTTCTTCCCAGCATTCAGTTTACAAACTCTTCAGGGAAAGAAAAACTCTGAAAAGACTCAATGGGATAAGAGCGATGTAACATGCACTGCTGTAGCAAAAGTACCGAACACACATGTTAAGGCTGTGAAGCCACGTGGTTTTCATTTGAGTTGTGTGTGGTGAACACATACTCGCTTCCTTTATAACATAAGCACAACAAAGGAAGGCTTTGTTTGAAAGCCAAGGGACAGCCTCCCTGCACACTTAAAGGCTAAGTTACGACGTAATGGGAACTGTGAGTCACAGTCGTGAGGCCCCTGCTCATAGGCACAAAATCCTCCCTGCTGCAGCAGGCAAGGAGCTCAGCTTTGCAAGGAGCAAAGACAGCTTCCAGCTCCGCATGGGAGACTGAAAGCATCCAGAACTAGCGGCAAACACAAGGCTGAGCTGAGAGCACGTGTTGTGGATGACTTACGATGCAAACATGTCCCTTTGAGTCAACATTTCCTTCTCCTTCAGAGCTTGAGATCATAACCCTGCACTCATTCCAAGAGCATGAAGCAGCCATGGCTCAACAGGGAGATGGGATGGACGTCAGCCAAGCACCCTCACATTGTCTTTTGACTTTGGCTGCAGAAGAGCATGGCCACGACACTTTGACTGAGCATAGCCAGCTCGCTAGGTAGGACTACAGTAGAGCTCTGTGTCCCTAAGTCACCTAGTGTGCCAGATAATTTACGTCACTGTGTGTTGTAGTAGGGGAGGGTGAGCTGATAGATTCCAGCTACCCAAAATACAGACACTCATCTCATCCTTGCCCCTACTAGCCTGGGAGAAAAAGTTATCGTCAATTATTGTGAATGAGATGGGTCGTCTTCAATTATTGTGAATGAGATGCAATCTACAGTGCAGAAAATCCAAGTGTTTTCTCTCACATTTCCAACAGTCCCAAGCTATTTTCTTGCTAAATCTTCAGAGGCCTTTAGAAACCAAACTCTCCTCTGAAACCAGTGGCAGTCAGGTACCTGAACATCCAGGAGGAAACAGCTTCGGATCTAAGCATTTTGAGTGCAGATACACACACAAGCACAAGCCCCTCTGGGAAGCACTATCCTGTGAACACGAAGTGTCACAGTTCAAGCTTGAGAATGTCTCCTAGACTCCATCTCTGGTGTGTATTAACATTCTACAAGAGCCTAAAAAATGAGGAAAAAAAGGTCTGAAAAAGCAACACAGTCTTCTCCCTCTGCCTACACACATGGCCTACACTGCACCTGGATGGTTCCTGGCAAGTCATTGTCTACTTTGCTCTGAAAAGCTTCCAGCTAATCTCCATCTCTGCCTCCCAAGGCAGTCTAGACTACCGCTTAACTACCTCTACCTGGTAGGAAAGTCTCCTTATCACTGCATGTGCTTTCTCCAAAACAAGCTGTAAGCCCTGCTGGGACTCTGGCACATGCAGAGGGTATCTTGTCTTAGGGAGCTACTTCCCTCCCTGTGGGCAGCGTGGGAACTGTTTGCTCCCACTCCTCAACAAGTGCTCTTTGAGCATCACCAAATCCTCTGCAACTTGGAAGAACTGAAAGCAAGGCGCTCTGAAGCTGATTTTCCTTGTTTTCATTTGGGTTTGGCCACAAACTCTATCTTTCCAACTGATGGCATCCACCATCCCTTCAGACAACCCAGAGAAAGATGCAGTTGGTTACACAGGTGGCTCAGCTGACGGCTTATAGCTAATGTCACTTTTCGGCTCAGGCACAAGAACCTTCTCTACGTGCTCTTCCCCCTGGTTTTGAAAGTGAAGGAACAGTACGTTTTCCTTTGCCAGACGCCTGAAATAACCATATGAATCGGAGACAGTGCCTAACAGGGCTTAAATTCTGCAACAGTTGGCCTCAATGGTTCTCATCCTTGCCAACACCATGCTTGTTTTTTTCCAAGCCACACGCATGGCAGTGGGGGGCATTAGCTGTTTTCCCTAGAAATGCTGAAAAAGCATCTCTGCCTTGAGGCAAATATCACTGATATAAATAACATGCTAGACCAGCCAGAAAAACCTGTCTCTGGAAGAGGGATAATAATGAAAGAAGATGGAGGGAAAGGAGAAAGAGAAAGAGAAATGGCAATGGGCCAGCTCTCACGGCTTTGATCAGGGCTGGCTGGAGGAGCATGCCAGGGAACGCTGTGAGCTGGGCTTCGCTAGAGCAGAGCAACTGTTTGAACTGACTGAGATGGGAAGAAGGGGACAGACATCACCCAATGCAGACGCAGATCCAGAATACATACGAAAAAGAAAAAAAGTCAAGTGGAGTAGGTGAAGTAACAGGTACTCAGGGCTGCAGCAGGACCTCGTGGCAGCCAGGACTGCTGCTCTGCCGGCTCCCTCTGCCATCAGCTCCAGTTCTTCCTTTCCCACCACTGCTACCTGCAGAGCCTCCTGTCACACACTCGCAGAGCAGCACTGCCGGACATCCGGGGTTCACCCGGCAGTTCTGCTTTCAGGGGGGTTTTCAGGGGGTTTTGTATCAACATGAAAACTATGCACATTGCTGGCTTGTAAAAACCACTATTTCCCATCAATCCAGCTGCCTCTGCTGTCACCCCTGTCCATCAGGATGTTTTCCAGGCACTTCCAGGCCTTTGCTCTCCCTCTAACACCTGGAAGAGGGAGGGATCTAGTTCCTTCCTGATCTGGGTAAGGTACCTCTGGCACGTTGTCCTGCACAGCAGCAAATGCAAGAGTAGCTGCTGTCAGCAAAGCTTGGTTTCCTTCTGCTGTCACCCTCTAAGTAGACCCCAACTGTACCAAGCAGTCAGATAAAAGCAATTTTATACTCAATGCCAAAAGAGAGAGGCTTCTAACACTGATCTTCTAAACTGAAGCCATTTCCAAATTAAATCTTCACAACATTGCTACTTTTGCTTTGCAAGTGCTGTCTGACCCTCGCTGCTGGGAACATTTTAGTAAACTATGAGCCACATCCCTTTCCTTCCCAGCATTTCTGCTGCAAGGCTCAACATCTCCTAATGGGAGCCCGTCAAGAAGCTTTTTAAAATCACATCAAATCTGGAAGGAAGAATGACCCCTGGAGCACTTACCTGCTACACGACTTTGCAGGTGCTCATTAAACTTCACATTCCTACTATCACCACGATGTACAGAAGACTACGTTCAGTCACCCACTGCTGAAGCACAGCCAGGAAGTCTGCAAAACACAAAGAGAATGAACAAGGAAGTTCAGGCAGAAGATAATGCTGTTATCTAAACTAGAAATTGATTAAAAGAGAGATTAACTCACCCCCTTACCTAATAAAATGATCATAAAAGCTCAAGAGACCAGAAATAATCAGCTTTGAAGTGATCAGGGAAGAGTTAAAACGCTGTTTCTCCCATGGGAAAGCCTGCAAATCACACCGTTGGTCTGTCAGGGTTGCAGACACACCGCCAAGCGAGGACCTCCCTCCTCTGACTCCATCCTCACCCACCAGCCCTCTCCTTTTAAAATGGATTAGGGTCAAATTAGCAGCTGCATAAGCACAAGGGCTGGGACAGTTTTGCCTGGGATTGGTTTGTCTCCAAAAGGCTTCTAGCTGCTGTAAGCAGCTCGCGAGGCAGAAATACTTGCTCGGGGAGCTGGGTTTAGAGAACTAATGTGAGAAACAGAAAACACGGGAGAAGAGGCAGGAAGTCTAAGAGCATACAGGAAGATGTGAAACACAGAACCGCAAAAGAGAAACCACCATATTTTAAGAGAGAGAAGTTAAAAAATTTTAGATTAAACAAGAAACAAAGCAAAGCCCTCCAACCGGGAGGAGAGGATGGACCTGACAAGCCGGTTGCAGGCAGACAAGGGAGACGTTACCCAGCTGCCCACCAATGGGCTGAGGAGCAGGAATCCACCGCCCTCGTTACCAGCTGCTATCACCACTTCAAACTCTCCAACTGTCTTGATCTAAAGCCTGATGAAATTGTGAACAGCATGGGCTGAGCTGGGCTTTGGAGCTGGGTCCTTTGAGGGCTTGGTGTTAGGTTCAGGACATGACCTTGCTCTCCTGAACCCCTTCACTTTGGCAGCCGTTGGGGCCAAAAGGATCAAGTCTCCTTCCTCCCACGTACCTGCTCTGACCAGACTACGTGTATAGTTTCATTTCTCTGTTTCCGTCTTCAACTGTGAGGCCAAATTGGACAAACGGTCTCTGCCCTGACGTCCCAGCACCTCCCAGCCTGCGAAGCTGCTTGTGCTTCTGCTCAACCAGCACCACGACTGTGCCAGCAGCAGCAGACTGCCCAACGCAGGAGCAACACACCTCAATCCTAAAAGGGCTGGATCCATTCTGTAATATCCCAGTGAATGTCTGTTAGCCCTCAGGGCCTGCAGTGCCTGATCTCATGGTGGCTCAGGGCCAGTTAGGTACAACAGGTGCTTTTCCTTGGAGGAAAGGAGCTATGAAGTGTTGTGTGGGAACTGCCACTACAGGACTTACACACTCTTAACTTGTTAAAATAATTTTTCAACCTCAAGAAGAGAGAGTATAAGTCAGGGTCTCCCTCTACTATATGTGTATAGATGTTGGTCCTTGAATGAACCTTAGGGTATGGTCTAAGGTCACTACAAGAAGGTCCCTCTCAGCAGTGGGTGCATCCGTGCTGCATCCTCACATGCTAGCACAAACCTCCCCTCGCTCCCTCAGAGGCTGCACAGTGTGTGTTATGGGTCAGCTCTGTACAAGAGCCTCCTCTCCAAGCCAGAAGTCAAACCCACCCCTGCTTCAGTGAAGCTCAGCAGCTATTCTGGCCTTCAGGTCGTGGCAGTAAAACCAGTTGGTTTTGCTGAACTGCTGGTCAAGGTTGGCCTGATCAGCCGACTTTGCATGGCCCACGTGTGCATAGAAATCAAAACAAGATAAAAAAAGAGCCCTGCTGCAGCTGCACCCCGGGGCCAGCTCTCCATTGCTCGAGCTGCTTGAAGCTTGACTACCTGTCTTCCTTCCTGTTGCCCACGCCGAGGGGTGAATGGGCAGACGGTTTTGATTACACAGCTGAGCAATATGCTGCAAAACCTGGAATTCATGGTCAGGCACACGATGATGCTGCCCAGTGCACACCCTGGCCACATTCCCTCCCTCCCTCCAGCCTGAAAACCAGAGTCTCTACCTCTCTCCACCACCCAGCAATTACATGTGCTGATGGAAAGTATGCCGCCTGGCAGCAAACCTGCTTTTTCCCCAGTATACATGGATTATAATAACACTTGGGAGAGAAAGAGCTGGCCCACCCAACAGCCCATTTTAAAGGGGATCTGAGGGAACAAGCCAGGAGCTTTTTTCCAGCTCCCTTCTCCATTTCCCCATTGCTGGAGATTGCAATTGCAATTCCACGGAGCAGAGCATGCAGCACAGGACAGCAGGGAGACTCGTGCAGGCTCTTCATGGAGTTCATACACTTTATCAGTGCTCCCCAGAAAAACTGCTTCTTCATGTTCACCTTGTTGACAGAGGCTGAATTTAGCTTAAATTTTGCCAGGACAGTTGTTTTAGAGGGGATGCAGATGTGTCAGGAGAAAACTGACAACTGGGAAAATAAACCACCCCTTTTGCTGTGTACTCATTGCACTCAGAGAACTAATTTAAGCTATTGGGAAAAAAAAAAAAAGAAAAAAAAAGTACACCACAATACAACCCACGAAGAGTGTTTCCTGATATTGCACTGTCTGCATTAATTCATTTGCAGGCAAGCTCCAAGATACTGAAACAACAGTCAGCAGGTAGACAGTCACAAAAGCCAGCCTAAAATTGTCCTTTTGAAAATTACAGTTTTTGCTTAAAAAACAAACTCAGAAATTAGTTAGATCAGCTCGTGGAACACCAGTGTTAAGTTTCTGCAGGTCAGATTCCTTGCCCCTGTTACTCACTGCCACGTAAGGAGGATCACAAGCACTGGCATCCCTCTGAGACCGCTGTGCAGCAGAGGCACACAGGAGCCCTTCCTGCTATGGAGAGAACCAACAGAAAACAAAAGGGGAGTAGGACATGCACCTTTGGTGGACCCAGTCATCAGATGGCCCAAAATAATCACTCAGGAAAAGCAGAGGCCCCCAGTCCCCGACCAGGGCTATTTAGTCTGACTTGGAGGGGGGGGGGGGGGGCAGGGGGGAAAGGCTGTTCTTCATATATTGTAATGCTCCAAGCAACAAAAAGAGGAAGACAGTTAGGTGGGGAGGGGCTACCGCCTGAGCTCTTGATAAACAGGTACAACGCCTTTGGTGTGCACAGATCACTTCTCCCTTTCATATGCCACTGGTGCAAACACAGATCACTGCATTCTGCACACTCAAGTCATGCAAAAAAAGTGTCATCTACCAGCTGGGAGCCAAGCAGCCCTCAGGGCTGATCCCAGAACTGACACTAGCCCTCTGACCTTCAGCAAATCAATTCACCTCTCTCCGCATGAGGCTTTGGGCAACCTGGTGCAGTGGAGGGTTTCCCTGCCCACGGCAGGGGGGTTGGAACTAGATGATCTTTGAGTTCCCTTCCAACTCTAACCATTCTATGATTCTATGAATCACACTTAATACGTGCATTTCCCACGCGGGAGCAGCATGAAGTGTCTACTGTGCAGAAAACAAGATTGAAGAGAAGGTTTTAAGTTTCCATTCCTAATTTTCATGCTCTGCTTTTCCTCAAGGACTGAAGAAACCCCTTTCAAATATATTAAGGAAAACTAAGACCAGTAGGTTTTACAAGCAGATGTCTATGAAGGTAGGCAGAATCGCTTTAGTCAGAGCTGCAGAAGAGCATTATCATCATCATCAAACCAAACTCCAAAACCTCACAAAACAAACCATGCTGCACTACAGCTGCTCTCCTGTCCAAGTGTTACTTCCCTGGCAGCTCAGGTCCTTCCTTGGCACCTCACCCCAAACACTCATGCCTGAAGGAGATGTGCCGGGTACAGTTTAGGTCTATAGCACTCATTAAAAACAGGTTAATAGTAACATTCGCTTAGAGACACTGCTGGAGCTCACCTTGCCTGACCACATAACAGACACCAATAGCAACATGTCCTATTTTCCTGAAGAATTTTAATATGGCAGCTCCCAAGAAAACTGCTTCAGCAGAAGACTGCCAAGTTGAAGATGCAAAGGCCATTAAGGCTCTAGTTCTGCATGTCAGTTTTACAGCCCATGATTTCCAGTATCCCAGCCTTGACTCACTCTGATTCGAGCTACTACTGGCCATGTTCAAAAAGATGCCCACACACATGAACAGCAGCTCTACTAAAAACATCGCTCCTTCTCTCTCTACTCATTAAAGAGACATACCGTAGCCCAGAAGAAAGGCAAAAAAAGTTTTGTAACAAGCTAAGCCCAAGCCACGTAACACTGAACACGCAGCAAAGCTCAATAATGATGCATTTTGCATGGCCTGCACATGCCTGAGACCACCACTGGCCTAAGGACCCCATGTGCTGTCAGCACCAGCAAAAAGCAGCAGCTTTGGGTCCCTATGGAGCGTGACTCGATCCCGCAGAGGTTCCCCAAACACTCCACCGAAGGGGGCTGCAGCCAGTTCTCCTGCAGCTCAGAAGCCCCCGAAAGCAGGCTGCCTTCTGCTCCCTGCCTTCGGCTCCTGTCTGGGCTGCTGGGAGAGGAACGCCAAAAGATCTGTGGAAACTTTGGCGGTCACAGTCATCTGCCCCAGGGGCCCGATCCGGCCCGATGCCCGAATACCCACCGAGACGAGACACTTACGCAAGAAGAGAGCGCAAAACGCAAAAGTTACTCGGTGAAGAGAGACCGGGGAAAGTGGCACCAACGCGACCTGTTGCGGGCAGAGACCAGCACCCGCCGCGCCCAGCCCCGCGGCTCTGCCCTCCTCGACCGCCGCGGCAAAGCCCTTCCTTCCCACGGCGGCGGCGCGGGGAAGCGGGACCCCGCCGCCCGCTCAGGGTCCCCGCGGCCCCGGACGAGACTCACCGGGCCGGGGCTGCGCCGGGGCCGCCGCTCCCCGCGGGAGATCCGCGCAGACCGGCGCTGTCGGGGCGGCGGCGGCCGCTCCCGGGGCGTCCCGCAGCGCGGCGGCTCCGCTCGGCGAGGTGCAGCCGAGTCCGCCCAGCCCGGCCGGAGCGGGCTTCCTTTTCTCTTTGTTGCTTTGTTTCTCTCCTCCTTCAAACCACTCCCGCCAGCCCTAGGAGCCGAGCCATCCCGCGGCAGGCTGCGGTTCGCTCCCTCCCGGCTCCCCCATTAGCTTCCCAGGCAGTTGTGTACTGAGGGCACCGGGGACGGAAAGGAAATGCGCTCATTTTGCTGCTCGGATGTATTCCGACCTCCTGGTGGTCGTGCCTGAAGGTCGGAAAAGCTGCTGAACCACGTAGCCTCGCTTGTAGTTCTTAGCAAAGCAAAGGAGCAGATCCCAGGGACGCTGAACCATTTTCCTGCTCTAAGCTGGCACAAGCAGAAACTTGTGAACCTGCCCAACATCCTCTCGAGGCAGAGAAGTGGCTCTCGTTTCCTTGTGAGGGGAGAGGGAGCTGAGGCACAGCTGAGTTAACTTAACCAATGATAAAGGCCACTACGGGATTTAAAGTGTTTTCCAACACTGCCCTAATTCTACAGTTAAAGAGCATCTTTTTACAGATCTAGCAGAGA
Source organism: Tauraco erythrolophus (assembly GCF_009769465.1). Lineage (NCBI taxonomy): Eukaryota > Metazoa > Chordata > Aves > Musophagiformes > Musophagidae > Tauraco > Tauraco erythrolophus. Next base: position 13,778,599 of record NC_141473.1, on the reverse strand, counting down.
AATAAGTTCACTCAACAACTATCGCTTCCACAAGGAAGCTCAAGGGCACCACGTTTGAGCAAGAGCATAGTAACATCCATCCACTTTAGTGGAACGATAGATTCCTTTATTGCACTCTTCCTCTTTCCACAGCATTGCAACAACAGTCTTATGTCACCACTGGTATGGCATGCGGCACGTTCTCCGCCACTGCTGCTTTGATTTGATCAGGCGATGGACATGTGCTGCAGTGGGGACAATCTGCAGGTTATATTGCACTACAATTTTGTGATCTCAAGAGGGCACCCGGCAAATGTGGTAGCACAGCTTCGTGTTGAAGCGGGTCCAGCTTGTGAGTGAGAACTGGGACTAAGTCAGGCCATTCTTTCAATTTCCTGAAGTGCTTAGTGAATTAAGTAACAGTTTTAATGTTATTCAAAGGGTTTGTGTTTGTAAATGTGTATGTATGGATATTGTTTCCTTAGTGTCTGAATCAAGTTTATTCAGGTTTATTGGCAACCTGGGTGTTTTTAGTGCATTCCTTTCTCATTATGCCATAATCTATGAAAATCTTTTCTAGCAAGAGCAGTACTGGGATCTCCCCGCTTCTACACTGCAGGACTCAGCCTGTCTCAGTGCATTATTTATTTCCCCTGGGAATTTCACAGCAGCAGCAGGAGAGAAAAAACAGCTCCTTCTCCAAGATCATAGCTATTCATCACCTAAGCCGAAGGAAACTGTCTATTAAATATCACCTGCATAAAGCCTGACAAGGTAGTAATTACTGATTCTGACCATGTATACATAGATATACACACACATTGGACAATATAAATCATTATATGTTACAGTGACTATAACTTGCATTCATCTGCAAAATTTCCCTGCGATACGGGGAAAAGGCCTGAACATTTTTCAAAGGAAGGCTCACATCCCAACAGATTATATTACATATCCACCATCGCATTCAGGATCCACTTTCTGTGCCACCTAAGATGGTATAAAATTATGATAACAATACAATATATGTAAATGAAAAAGTCAAACCAAGACACATTCATTTGATTTGTATTAGTTTTTTTCGACTCAGTTCAGCAGTTTGAAAGAGGAGGGAAAGCTAGAAGCACATATCCTGACAACTCCAGCACATGATTCATTGTTTGGGTATTGCTGCACTGCAGAAGGCTTAAGATCTTATCTTACTAAAGGTAGTAATTTATTTGCTAATGACCCAAGCTCCGCTAACCTTACTCAGATGTTGGGCAGGACCTGAAGCTGTGAGCAGTGGAATAACAGTACCACAGTTCCTCGGACCCTGGGACATAGCCTGTGGCTCTGTGACGTGGCTGCTACTGCAGCAGAAATCAGATATAATAATATTATTTCTAAATTAGACTCTAAGATCTCATCAGCAGGAGCAGGACAAGAGCAAGATCTGGGCTAAGAATTAAAGTCTAGGCATCTTTCTCAGCTGCTTTCAGACATGTTAGAAGATCAAGGAATCATTCTTTCCACTAGTATTTCTAATCCATTACAAAACTAGCACTATTTCCTTAAACTATTCAAGAAGTAAATAAAAAAAATCATCTTGCACGATCTATAAAGAGAGAATAGGGATATGATAGAGAGGCCATGAGTAGGCAGCAGTGAAACAGGTTTTAGTACAACTTCCAGCTGTCTCCTTCACAAGGAACATGAGAAGCGGCTGCCAACGTGGAGCACACGGAGAGATCACATAAACACAGAGAAAGCAGGAATGATAATCTTGCTCCAGTCAGGCCTTGCTGGGGCCTTACTTTTTATACTGCAAGTGTTTGTGTAAGCCTAAAGGAGACTGCAGCAGGGCAGTATTTTAATAGGTACAGCTCAGCGTGACCCAGCAGAGCAGGAGCACAAGCAGACCAAGGGGAGATGGGAGGGGAGGACTCCCTTCTATCCATGAATATTTCACATGTCCTAGCTACCATGCAAGGAAATGTGCAGGGAGACAGGGTCACCTCCTCACAGCTCACCATGTGGTGTCCTCATCTACCCCCTTACACTTGACCTTATAAACATCTTACATCTCTGTGATTTTGACAGCCTTCTCTGGGTATTTTTTTTAATAGCCTCTTCCTCCCAGAGGACTCAAGTGTCAAGTAGTGAAAGATGCCAGACAAATTTTCAGCTAGGGAAAGATTTGGTGATTGAGAATTAAAAGGCTGAAGAATAAAATATGAAAGAAACAGGAATCAGAGCTTAGGGCCTGGATTCTGCTGCTGGAACTGAAAGGCTGTTGGAAAGCATGGCAGGAAATTGGTTTTGCTACACATGATAACTCTAGACATTTGAAACTCATTTTTAAATGCACACAAATGTTCATGATTGGGAAGACAGCCATGGATCAGAAATGGTAAGCAGGTAATGGAAATTATCCATTGAAGAAACCTGAGTGCTGTGCAGGGCCAAGTGTGTTTATGTTACCTTGTAGGCTTTCCTTCATAGCCTCTTTAGGGACTAATGATGCTGCACAACCAGGATGGGAGGGGGCCACTTCTACCAGACTATTCCTCCAAATACATAGGAGGAAGAGTCCCCCCCCATGTCACTCTCCAAAGCTATAGGTCAGATTGGTAGCACAAACCATAATACTGGTGGTGGTAGGAGCCCACAGTGGGCAGCGATGGCAATGGGGATCTGCGGAGTGTTGCTTTCCTCCAGCAGTCTTGGAGAATCCCTGTGTTTGGCTCGGAGAAGGGTAGAAGACAGGAATTTTCTAACAAGCATGGCAGGCCATTGTAATGCCAGTTGAAGAACTGACAGGAAAATCTGAGATGGAAAACTGTTCTGCAGTTTGAAACCATGCTGGGGAACAGCAAGTTCCAGGATTATTGACTTAATTTTAGTTACTTTCCATAATTATAATCTATTTTATTTTTTATGTAGAGCATGGAATTATACGTTATACACAGACTGCTTGTCAGCTTTAGTTTCTGTCTCCGAACTAACTGAGCTCTTTATTTGGGTGTTTCTATTAATCAAAGCATTTCCATGATTTAACTTTTTATGAAAATGGTAATGTGTCTTTCTCTTGAGATCATTGGCTCAACTCTAGTGCCAAACATGATCAAAGGTTTCTGCTATTTGAGATCTGTTGCATGATCTTTATGAACGAAGTAGAAAGCCTCAATCCAATTTAAACTGAACAACTTCACATTTTAAAACTATCATTTAGTTTGAAAATAACGGGAGAGGAGGACATTCAAAAAGAATCTAGTAAAAATATCAATTAGATAATTAAGTAATCAAGGATCGCATAGTGTTTCCTTGTCACCAGAGAAAAAGGATTTTTAGTAAGCTTTTATTCCTTTTAAAACTGCAAAACTGATTTAACTCTGAGAAGGCGAACTGGCTTCCAGGGTACATCCCAGGACATCAGCCCACTGACAGTGTCTGCAGCACCACTGGTGTCTGAGGCCATGAGGTTGTGATGGATTTCCGTATGCTGGGGAAATCACTAGACTTGCAGTTTTATAAGTAATATTTATGTAACATATCTGTAATACATATATAATAATATTTTAATATTAGCAAATTGTCAGACAAATGTTGCTTTCCTTAGCGGTAACATCCTGTTGATTATATTATCTGAGTCAATTGAACAAAATTGTACGCAAATACACAACCTCATCTGTGAACACACGTTCACCCAACCAGTACGTCTCCATGTATTAATTAATATTTGTAACAGGTTTCTAAACCCGAAAAGCTTGTCAGGGCTGAAAATAGCTATTGGCTGGGGGGGCCTGGGGCAGGATGGGAGGGGGGGAGGGGGGGGGTGTCAGGTTCGCAAACCATTGTGGTGGCAGACTGCCACCTTCTGACGTCCTTCCTTACAGCAGCCCGGTGTGAAAGGAAACCCATTTCACCACCCCCCCCGCCAAGGCTTTCTTTTATCAATTCTTCTTATCGTTACCTTCCAGTGTCCACAAGGTTCATTTTACACTTTCCAGAAGACCTGTACTGTCATGGTCCCTGCCCAAAATTGCTTACATTCTCCTGGGTGACGTTATGATGAGATTTTACTCTATTTATTTATATCTCTGCGGTAGCCCATAAATCCTTTCACTCAGGAAGTGATGGCTTATCATTTTCATGCCACTACGGTTTAAAACATGCATTAAATTAACTGCTGGAGGGTTGTGACCTCAAATAAATCAGTGAGCAAATATTTCTTCTCTACTAACCCTTTCTGCACACACACCAACACGCGGCACTGATGCAAACCTCTTTTATGCAGCTGGTGAAACAGGTGATTCTGCTTATTCACCATAACGCAAAGATATCTCTTGAACAAAGTCAGATATTCAGGGAAACGAATAACAGCCTTTTCCATGAACTGAAACTTTCTGGGTCTGGCTTGTACCTGCTGTTCATTAATGGAGATTTATATATTTTTATTTAAGGTGATTTATTTATTTTCTTCTTCTTCTGTGGCTGTGGGATTTTTTTGCTCTTACTAGCAGAAAGGTTTTCCCAGGGCTGGAAACAGGCTCAGCTTAAATGGGAGCATTAAATAGTGATCCCACTTCAAGAGGTCCATCTTGTCTAGAGGTGCACTTTATGACATGAGCACATCATTTATAGCCATGACAGTCACAGCACTATTGCAGGATGGCAGATGTGGTTATTTCCACTTTACTAATGAATATAAAGCATGGGGAATTTTAAGCAGCTGGTCCGAAGCTACAGAAAATTCTTGCTAAGGTCAGAAACCCAGGTGTCCTCGAGTGCCGATCCAGCTCCTCGGTCACAAACCTGTCGAGGCATTTTGTAGGTTTGTTGCAGAATTAATTCAAAGTAAGTATCTGAATCTTGTCAGAGATTTGTGTCTTGTTTGCACTTAAAACTATGCGCTGTGTGTTGTGGTGGTTTAAGGCATGGTGGCTGGCTTGTCAAAAGCAGGCATTAGCATGAGTTATGACGGACTCCTAATGGTCATCTGCTATGTCTGCACTGCAGTCAGAGGTGCAGCTACCATGACGGCGAACTTGTCAAATTTGAATGAATTTAGCTCAAATAGCACTTATCATGAAGACCAGCCTATACAGTCACCCTTAGAGGGTCTCACAGGACACAAACCACCAGGAGTCTGAGGAACAGAAGCTCATGGGAATGCCTCAATAAATGGGTATCATATTTGGACACATTTATGCTGTTACCTACAAGAGCACAGATGAACCTAAAGCACAGAGGTAACTACCTCACTTCATGAATTTTCACCCCTGTTTTGTTGTTAAAGCTGTAAGAAAGAACATAACAAATAAACACATTATAAATTTAAGATGTAATTTTAAAGGTTTCTTTCTTATATAATTTATTCTTTTATTATTCTGAGCACATCCCCTTCCTCCAGTAGTATTTTTCTAGCAAAATTAAAATAATGTCTTTTGATATTTCTTTATATGTGCAGCTGTTTTGTTTTAAGGGTCTAAAAGTTTGGTTCTCTTAAGAATCTCAAATCCTAGAATCACAGAATTTATCATGATCATCTTCCTGGTAATTTTATTATATAAGAAGCATCAGTACAAAAGAAAATGAAGAAAAGAGTGTACAACTTAGAAAACTAACTTTATTTTTTTTTTTATTAGAAGTGCGCTTTGAAATATTGAAACTATGTTTCAGCATGTAGGATATTTTGTAAATTAAGTCATATAGAATCACAGAATCACAGATTGGTTAGGGTTGGAAGGGACATCAAAGATCATCTAGTTCCAACTCCCCTGCCATGGGCAGGGAAACTTTCCACCACACCAGGTTGCGCAAAGCCTCATCCAGCCTGGCCTTGAACACTTCCACGGATGGGGCATCCACAACTTCTCTGGGCAACCTGTTCCACTGCCTCACCACCCTCTGAGGGAAAAATTTCTTCCTTATATCCAATCTAAATCTCCCCTCTTTCAGTTTAAAGCCATTGCCCCTTGTCCTATCACTACACGCCCTTGTAAAAAGTCCCTCTCCAGCTTTCCTGTAGCCCCCCTTTAAGTACTGGAAGGCTGCTAGAAGATCTCCTCAGAGCCTTCTCTTCTCTAGGCTGAACAGCCCCAACTCTCTCAGCCTGTCTTCATAGGAAAGGTGCTCCAGCCCTTGGATGATCTTTGTGGCCCTCCTCTGGACTCGCTCCAGCAGCTCCATGTCCTTCTTGTGTTGGGGACTCCAGAGCTGAACACAGTATTATATATAGAAAATGCACTATAAAATGTGCATTATTCTCCAGTTCTAATGGTAAAATCAGACCATTTGAAAGCATCCATTTGCAATTGCCTATTTTGCCATGTAATCAGTAAAATGAAGCGCTACAATTCAGGCTTCATTAAACCAGGAAGAGAAAAAAGTTTTCCATTGTCATTATTAGTTTCAAGTGGTACTTTAAGGTCATAACCACCATCCATTCTGATAGGGGGTACATGCATGGTGCGATACATTCCCTGCCCTCCAAAGCTATGAGATGAAACAATTTGTGACCCCACGGAGATAAAACCAGCTGTTTCAAGGGTTAGCTGGGAGCGGAGCAGACCGCAGCAGCTGGTACTCCAGCACAGCTCTCCGAGGCAGAGCCGCTGTCCTGCCTTCCCCGTTCCAGGCCGCGGTTTGTGCACTGTCCTTCGCCGGCGCCGCCAGGCCGAGGAGAACGGCCAGGCGCAGCCACGCGGCACGAGCCGGGCTCCACACGCGGTCTGTGCCCCGAACCCGCACAAATCCCCTTTTATCACCTTCCGCACGCCCGGCCCCGCCTCCCTGCGTGCCCTGGGGGGACGTTGGACCCTTCCCGCTGAGCTCTGCTCCTCACTGGGCTCACGGAGCAGCTACCGGACTTTCCTATCAGAAGGAACTATTCCCGAGTCGTTGGTTAAAATCCCTGACGGGTGAATTTCAACAGCAGGACGGACGCCTTTGGAAGAAAACCCCGAGGCCGAAGGGACGCGGAGGAGCGACCAGGGCCTTGTGCAGGGCCGCGACGAGCCTCTCCGCGTAGCCTCCGGACCGGGGGCCCGCACAGCAGCGCGGGACAGCGCAGCCGCCATGGCCGCTGCCGCCGCCCCAACGGCCCCGCCCGCCGCCCCGCCGCGCTCCGGCCCCGCCCGCCGCCGTTGCTACGATACGGCGCAGCGGCCTCTGCGCCGCCGCGGCCTGGGGCGGTCATAGCACCGGTACCGGCTCCGGCACTGACCCCGACCCCGGCACTGACCCCCGCCCCGACCCCTGCCGCCCCCCGCCCGCCGGCAGCATGGCTGAGGTGAGCTCCCCCTCACCCTCCTTTCCTCGCTGTTGTTTTTCAACAGACGAGCACCGGTACATTAGAACAAGCCCGACGGCATCATCTATATACCGTCTGTATCTATAGACCAGACTTACGTGTCGAGTGACTTCTGTGAGCAGAGCTCAGTTAGATCCTGCCTTGAAAGCAGGAGCAATCAGGCAACTTGTACATAGGCAGTAATAGCACTTAAATTTTAGGAACACGCACTACTTTTAAGACCGCGCGTGTGATTCCCCCCTCACCTCCCCATATGCCGTTACTGCTCTGCTTTTAACTCCAATTACAATCACAAACGTAAACGAGATCACAGCTGAAGGTTTGACGTTGGAGAGGAGGATGAAATAAGGAGAAACCTAAATTCGTTGCTGTGAGCACCAGAGCAGGTTTGAAGGGGCCATGCACCAAACTTCAGCCATGCCGCACAGGCCACCCTTCCACACCAACAGGAGCGTGGGGTTTAGTGTTGAGTTTGCCCTTGCTGTTTTCCCATTGAAGTTTCTGACACAGGAGAAAAACCCTCAGCTCAGAGCCTTGGCCAGGAGGGGGGATTTGGAGCCGGTGCCTCTGCCTCGATGCGTCACATGGCCTGACATTTCTTTCATGTCGTAAGGGTCTGGTTTTACCCTTTTTATTTCAGGTTTTCCAGGTAGTGTGATCTTATGTACTGGCCACCCCCTCCCCCCCCCAAAAAAAAAAGCCAATGAAACAAACGAAACGTGTTGTTTTGCTCTCAGAATTATTTTTTTTTAGAATTTTGAAAATTCTCGTCTTTAAACTGTTTATGTTCAAATGGTGTGTAGGGGCCTGAACCATTTTTGAAAATAGCAATCCCTTGGTTTGGGGGAAAGATACGAGGGCAGATTTTTAAAGCTGTGGGAGCTGTACATCTCATGGCCTCTCGTCTGTGAGGGATGCTCACCATACATCCACAGCCAGCGCTAACAGGAGAGCTGTTTTCCTGTCCAAGTGGGTCCACCTCTGACATGTAATTCTAAGGATATACCTAGGCTTCCGATTGCAGCGTAGAGAGGTTCCAGTCTGTTTCGTGCAAGCTTGAGTACTGGCAGCAACATATCTGTGACAGCACGAAGTGTCTGCTGAGCTGATTTATCTTGCTGCTTAGCAGATCAAGCTAACTCCCGGAAAACAGCCATACTGCCTCCACTTGGTATGAGTGTGTTTTGTTGAAGGCTATAACGGAGACTTATTTTAAGCTGTTTTGCAAAATATTGGTGGAATTTGGTGTCCAGCAACTGAGCTGGTAAAACTTGGTGTCAGAACTGAGTGAGATCAAAAATGTCCCCTGTGGAAGGTTTAACAGTGGCATTTCCTGCGGAGGAAGGATTGGCTTGCTTTGGCATTACTGCAGCTTTCAGACATGCTTATCTGCAAGTGATTTTCTGGCACGATCTGCATAGAAAGCATAAACTAATCAGACTTTAGAGTATAGGGAACTGGGAAGAATTGAGGCTAAAATACTGGGCTTCCTGAATAGTTGAGGTATTATTTAAACACTATCACAATGAAGATATTTTATAGACCTGTCTTTGAAGTAGTTGTGGTACGCAATTACAGGAACTCTGACTGATAAAGCACAAGTTATTTCAGTAAAATCAGGGGAGATCACTTTGAAAAATAGCCTGCAATGTGCATATCATATGCTAGCAAGAGAACTGTTATTTCAGAAAGTTTTGTTACGATTTCTTAGTAGCTGTTACACACTCAGTATATTGCTTTTTTATATTCTGAGGTCATAAGTGAGATGTTGAATTCCTCCTGTTTGTTGATTATCTATCTCATTTCATTCAGGAAAAGTCTGGCAAGCCATCTATAGAAGAAAGTGCATTTGAAGCACTGGAAAAAGACTTCCAAGAGTTCCTCAATCTACTTAAGGGAGATAAAACTCTGGAAAAATTCCAAACAGAGTACGAGAAGCTCCATGCTGTTCTGAAGAAGTCTCATGAAAATGAAAAGCGTCTCATGGAGAAGTGCAGGGCGCTGAGTGCTGAGCTGGTGGCGAATTCATCTAAAGTAGCTGTGCTCACAAAGCTCTCTAAAGATGATCGGGGAACTATATCGTCAATGAAGACGGTAAAGTTTTGAATAGTATTAAATATGATCCCAAATTGTTAATGAAAAACACGGTAATAAGAAAAGTATCTGCAAGAACACTTCATTTTATGTAGAGAACTAGCTGGAGGACCAAGTATAGAGCTGGCAATTCCAGTTCTTTAACCACTGCTTTGCCACAAAATCTCTTTATTTTCTCAGGCTGGTATTTTTGCAGGTCCCAGTCAAATTCTGTGTTTATTTTCACCAAACCAACTCCATCAGCTATCAAGTACTCACTAATAGTTTTTGTTTAAGCTCTGTAAAATAGCACATTTTCAACTTAATATTTAGTTTTTAATTCATTAATATTTTCATTAAGATTTTTGGAGGGCTGCTTGGATGTTAACTATTGCCAGAACAGAAAAAAAATCTACTTACTTGCTGAAATATTGATTGTAGACCAGGGAAGTGTCATCAACTCATATAAATAAATGTTTCACGGTGTTTTTGAAAAGGAAGCCTATCTAGCATTTCAATGTGATTGTACCAATTTGCTCTGATGTGTTCTTTGTTATTATTGATTTGAACTCTGTCAAGTCAAAGTGCTCGATTCGCTAAAAACAGTTGATATTTTTAGCCTTACAGTGAGTTTTGACTCCCAGAAACCTAAAGCTGCCAAATGATCAGAAGACTATATTTTGAACTTTTTTCCTTCTGATGGTTTAAAAACTTAGGCTGTGGTATCTAGACAGGCTTTAATTTAGCATTTAGTTGAGAAACCTCCATGCTTTACAATAAAGTGTTTTGTTCCGGTAAAATAAATTCAGTGTAACAATCTGGAGTGATCTATGAGCACTACAGAAATAGTTCTTTGAAATGAAGTTTCCTGTCCTTAGAATTATGAAGAAAATACACTTGGAGTAAATATAAATAGCAGTGCTGTCACACCATGGCTGCAGCTTGCAAGCCCACGGTACTTCTCAAAGTATCCTCAAGGAGGAGGAAACCTGCACAGAAAATCTTGGTTTTCACTGCTGCTAATCAAAACCTGGTGGGTGGGTGTCAGGAACTGCAATGATCCTTATAATTTTCTTTCTGCTATTACATGGCAATACTCTGAGTGTGAACAGTAGCAGAGGCAATCCTTCAAGATGTTCCCAAGCTGAGGAGACATTGTCTTAGTAATGTCATAAAACCGAGGAGTGGAAGAGTAGGAAAAATAAGAGCCTTTCCGATTTCAGCAGCTAATTTGTAGCTCAGGCAAGGTATGGCTTAACAATACCACCTACTATTGAACCAGCAAAGAGATTTTGTACTGAAAAAAGCTGCTTGACAATATGATCCTATTAGAAAGGAAGTGCAGTGCACAACATGTGACATTGCAGTTCTAGTGGTGTGCTGTGGGCCAAGTAAACTGCACTGATACTTTTTCAGTTTGGTTATGAGAATTAGTCTTTCCCTTAAATGTTCAGGAATTATTTGGATATTGTTTAAAGTATTTATGTCATATATTGGGGTTTTGATTCAAAAAATGTGTTTTGCAAGTGCCCAAGGCGAGTGTTGAGGAAAGTTCAAGTGCTAAAATGGCAAAGATTATATTCTTCAGCGCTAAATTAAACAATCTGTTCCACCGTTTCATTATTTACAAAAGATAGGAGAATCCTGGTGGAGCTGTTCCTGTAAAAATGGTATAATTGCTTCAAATTAAGGCCATAAATCTTGGTGACTTGGTGGGTCATCAGGGTAAGAGGTGTACAGCCTTCCCCTGCTAGGTCATTGTTTCATACACAAATAAAAGTTGCAGAAGCAAAATTTTTCCCCATGTGAAGCCTGGTTGTAATCAGTAGGATTTGTTTAGGGGCAGGGGTTAACTACACAGATCAGTGGCTGGTAGGACCCAGGTCAATAATGATCAATAGCTGTTAACTGTCTGATGGTTGTTCATTGCTCTGTTTTGTAGTTTTAATAAACTGGACATAATAATCTCCTGTTTGCAGTCGTATCCAAGGAGCAAAGGGCCAAGCTGAACAGGAAGGGAATACAATTCTCTTTTTCATTGATAGGGATACTGATCCACAAGGGTGCACTGGAAGAATGCTAGAAAGGGAATTTATAGGAGATTGTATTGCCCTGCTTGGAATTACCAAGTTTTCAATTTCTGGGGGTATCAATCCAATATACTGAGAAAGCATTTCAGTAATTCTGTTTCTGAGCAGTGAAACTGGTGTGATTTTTTGGAGTATTTAATGAAAATAAAGTAAGGCAGTCAAACTTTATGAATTCTGCTTCACAATTTCCACAGTCTCAGTACTTCTCCAAAAATGTTGGGGAATGGAATAATTCTAACTGCAAGCATCCAGTGTACTTCCTCTTTAATTGTACAACAGACTACAATAAAGCCCGGTTTTGCTGATGCTGAAGTCTGTAGCAAATTCTTATTTAGATTTTGTGTATTAGTGGGGCCATCATGTGTGCCTGCCAACTTTATTGATAAAATTTGGTTTTATCAATATAAATTCAATACAATTGGCTTTACACATCAAAAGCAAGAAGTTTCAAAAGCACAGCTCAGGGTGACGTGAAATCACTGCTTATCTGAATGGCCTCGTTGACTTCAGGAGATCTCTTTTGCGAATACATACCAGTACAAAATACTCCTTGAAGCCAGTAGGACCCTTCAGAAGGCATATTGATTTTATTCACCAGTTCTATCCCCAAAACTCCAATTGTAATGATTTCATTCACCAGTTTTAATCACAGTGTAATCAGCCAGGAGGAAGCTTGGATTTAAGTAATCAGCTTTAATATTATTTTCCATTTGCATTTTTCTAGAGAAAGGTTGATTGCCTCTTACTGGTTGTCAAATCTGAAACATGTTTGTTTACAGCTGTATTTTATGCTTTTCTGCCAGTCAAGATGACACACTATGTCTTCAGCCTAGTGTGCATTTATTTAAATTTCATAATTGAACATTTTCATGTAAGATAATAATGAATTAAAAATTCATTATTTACTAGATGATGCTTAATACTTTATGTGCGATCATGGCTGCATTTGAATGGAAATTAGAACTCAAAACGCATAAAATGTAAAAATTGACTTTAATATTTAAAACTATCTAAATATGCTTGATACATAAGTGAAAAGCACATTTTTCAAACTAAATTTTGAACTAAGTAACTTATTAAGTAATGAAAATATAGTTTGTAGGTAGTGAATTTAATTCACTGTAATCTCCTTCAGAATTTCTGAACAAGTAAAGCCCATCATTTAAATCTTTATTAATAGGTTAGAGAAAAAAAAAGAAGAGCAAACATTCCTCATCTTTGAGTTCTAGGTGGTTTCTCAAATTTGGGTATGCTGAACTAGTTGAATAAATAAAATGAAAATGTATTCCCCCTCCAGTTTGAAGGGGCTACAGATGTCATATTGTGTGTTACCTTTTCAGCAAAGTCTGGTAGCCTGTTACTTCCGCTAGTTCAATAGCTTGAATTTTTGATTTATGCAGTAAACAGCTAAGTGCTACATTTGTTTGATTTAAGAGACTGAAATAAATATATTAATTAATAATATACCATAATATAGGTGCAATAATTTTGAGTTTAATGTTAAATAGGTTTTTTTTAGAACCAGAGGTGTTAATGTCAATAAAGAACTGCTGTAAACAATTTGATATAAATTAAATTTTGTATTCTTCATTATGGAGGTGTTTTAATTTTTTTTTTTTCCCTGCCCCGCTTTCATATGATGCAAGTAGGAGTTGAAAGGGATATTATAGTCTAATGTAATGATGCTTCTATCTGGCTCTGCTTGGGGAGACCCTAGAGCTAACGTAGTTCTGCACAGCCACACCTGGAGTCTAAATTTGTATGAGTCCATCAAGTCCAGAACTCCACCAGGAGCCACCTGAGAAAAGAGCACGAGGGAGAGGACATAATACTGTGATTTGCAGCTCAGGGACTTCTCGTATCAAAAGTAGTGTCTTCATTTTTTACTGAGTCTTTGGGAACTTTTCTTCCAGTCCAATCACTTTCTGTATTTATGCATTCTTTTAGCACAGGATTCCAGAACTGGTAGGAGCTGGCTTTGAACCTGGCAACAAATAAGCCTGCTGTCTGATTCTCAAGGAAGCGATTCAAGGGAGAGAGATGCAGAGGAGGTTACAAAATCAAGTGAACCCTCCTCCTCTGTCCTGTTTGTAAATATCAAGCCCTAGGCTTATGAGAGGCACACGAGTCTCTCATTTGAATCATTCCATGTGCTGAAGTTTGGCACGAGAATTGTGGCTTGTCTAAATATATAGTTAAAATCAAAATACACTAGGTCCTCACAGATGAAGAGGCAGAAAAGCCCAGAGTAACATCTTTTTTCTCATCCATATCAGATTGTATGTTTTTTTGTCGTAACAGCTAATAAGATTTTTACAGACGTGAGTGAGCTATTTAAGTCAATTGTACCTTTGTGGGCACAGAATTTTCAGTAAATTTTTAAATATTAGTGGGACTCGCATAACGAAAACCTCATAGAGTGAGATTTGATAATGTTCAGATAATGTACACTTTTGTGGTGTCAATTGACATAGCCCGAATGGCTCAAAATATTTGCTATGCCATCATCAAAAAAAAAAACCTGTTGAAGAAAACTGTTGTGAATTTAAGGATGAAAAGGCATGAAAATCTATTTTCTTGATTAACCAAAATGCAAGGCAATTAATTTTTAATTTGTTATTAATTTTCAACCCAATTTAATTTATGTAATTGCTTTCCATTTTGTTCCCAGGAGATTGAAAAGGCCTGGAAAATGGTGGATACAGCCTATGAAAAAGAACAGAAAGCGAAGGAAACAATTAATTCACTGCAAGAGGAAATTGCCCACCTAACTAACTTAGTGGAGCAAGGATCTGGACTGTCTCTGGAAGAGGACTACAAGTAAGTTTTCCCCAGGGAGGGGGAAAGCCTGATCTGATTTTCTATCAGTCTACACCTTGTTTAGCCATTTAAACACTACAAAGACACTGGAAAATAGTGTCTTTTCTGCCTTTTTCTTTTCTCATGAGCGCACATTCATTGGTCTGTGTTTATGCAGTGAGCAAGTACAGAATCATGCTCTAAGTGAATTTGTTCAACATTGGGTTAAGCTGAGAGATCAAATAAAAATCAATATTATGCACTTCCTCAGTATCTGTCATATTGTTTTTTCTGACTAGCATTTCAACATACTCTGTCTTTGAGAATAGGATCCTGTAAATATTTTTACATATGGTGGCAGCAAGGTCAAGTGGATAAGTCAAGGAAGCGGAAGACTTGATTTCTCTTCTGTTCTCAGCTTTGTTATAAGGCATTATCACTGTCTGTATTCTTGTTTGTGTTTCATATTTATACATTTTCAAGACTATGTGGTTTTTTTACTGAACGCTTAACGCAGTCGCTAGCATAGAGGGACCTGGTCTCGGTGGAGCCTGTAGCTGCTGCAGTGTGCAAATCATAACGGTCCTCAGGAGCTGCTCAAGAGCCCTCTAAATGCTAGTGTTTGTAGTATCAAGACCTCAGACTGTGCTTGTGCTGTAAGATTAAGTGTAAACTCAAAGATGACATTAAGCGTATTGACCCAATGACCTGTGCACTTTCTACTGAGATTGCTGATAGTTGGCCCAGCTGGTTCTGGCTTGAAATTTTCGCACTGTGTAAGGTATTTATTTATATTATGCATTCGGGATATGTAGGGGACATGCTCATCTACCCATGCACTGTGTATCCAGCCTGCATAAACAAGACTTTTATTTGTGAGCAAAGTCTTTGGTGTGCTCAAACATTTCCCCTCCAAGGAATGTACCAGCACATAAACAACCTGGATGCATGAGAAATCCATCCTTTCACCTTTTGGCTCTGAAATGTTCTGGACCTGTGTAACAGGTTTCCTTGGATCTAAAAGATAGGTAATTAAGCTTTCCCCTAGTATAACTCTCCCTAAAGGCAGCCTTCTGTGGCTGCTTTTTCCGTTTTCCTGCAGGAGCCAGGAGCCATTACTTTGCCAAGACCTCACTCTTGTTTCCATCTGCTGCCCAGGCTGCTGTGACCTGCCTACTTACGATTTCTTCTTAAATTTCCCTGTGTATTGCTCTCCCATTCTATGCTTAAATACTCTGTCCAGTAACAAGGCCAAGGGACTAGACAACTCCTTTGCAGGAGTCTTTTAGAACTATAAGGCTGGTTTTTAAGGTTGAGCTTGAACCCACAGTGCTTGGACTTTCTTTCAGGTTGTAAACGTGTCTAAACAGGGAGTCTGTTTTATTCTTCCATTAGGTAACTGTAAGACATAACCCAGTTAGCTGCCCAGTCAGGTAAGCTGCAAAGGGACTTTTTACAGCAATGTAACATTTTCGGTCCCCAAGTGATTTTGCAATGGGTGGAGAAGGAGGAATTTTGTTCACAGTTACCTTTCTGGGAAACTGAAAGTTTCTTCAGCCCCATGAGGATGTGATACAAGAAGAGTGGTTTATTGGATTAGGTTAGCTTTTAAGGCCGCCTCTGCTGATGGTGACTACGATCACAGTAGATAGAGCATATAGTTCAATTGACCAGCAGAGCCTTAATCCAAGAGGAGTTTTAAATGACACAAATTACTTTTAAATTGCCGTTTCTCACAAAAGATCTTACTCTGGCATAGGAGGAAGAACAGAAAGGGCCTATGACACTGCTTGACTATTATTTCCTTGTTCCCAGTATCCAGGATTTGCTAAAACGTCAAGAAGAGACAACAAAGGAGAGAGACCAGCTCTTGTCAGAGGTCGTGAAGTTACGTCAAAGTCTAAGTCAAGCCACAGAGCAGCAGCAGGATACAGAGAGGGCAAAAAACAAGGCAGATCAAACTGTTCTGCAGGTCTGTATAGATCACCAGGTGGTGATTTTAGGCTTTGTCCTGAACCATTCTCCACTCTTGCAATTGATCTCCCTTGACTATTATTCTACTACCTGTTCTTTCACAGCTCAAACATTTTCAGGAGTGCTTAGAAAGGAGTTGTTGTGAATGATTTTTGTGTTTTTCTTTAATTCTAGGCTATGTCCTTTGCCATGTACCAGCTGCTTCCATAACTTCCCAATACCCTGAATGAGGCTGAGGCTCCTTTGCCTGAATCATATTTATCTTTCATACTGGAGATGTAGGGCTTTTTCTGCACTGTAAATCCTTATGCTTCCAAAGAATCACGTAGAACATAGACCTGAAATGGAGATCCTAGGTCCCTTGCCATTGGCAGTGGTTGTCATATGATGCCATACCATCATTTTTATGAATGTATCAAATTCTGAATTAAAAACTAATCAGACTATTTTCTTCCCTTCTGCTTATGGGAAGCTCTTCCAGAACCTCACTTTTCTAACGGTTAGAGACCTTTTATTTTCTCTTTCACAATGATTCCTGCCTACTGTTTTTCAGCTTAAATAATTTTTCACCTCAACAATCTCTGTAGAAAGCAGTCATATTCCATCTCAGCTTCACTTTTTTTGTCCCCTCCTTCAGTTAGGTTCCCTGTTTTTCTGACTGTGTGAGTAGGCAGTTCTTTAGTGATCAATACGTATAGCTTCCTTTAAATGTGTACAGCAGCTAGAGATACAGAAAACAGAGAATCAATAGGATACCCACAGAATGGAGAGAAAGTAGAAAAGGATGGAAGATGTGATACAGAACTCTGATACATCAAAATATAAAAACATAATAATAAGAAATAAAATAATTTAAAGCGGAAAATAAATAGGGGCTCGAGCAAGACAATAAGAGAAAGGAAAAGCCGAAAAGAATATTCAAAGAACAGAGGAGAGATGGAAGCAGCATTTAGCTTACAGTTTTCTATTAATCACAAATAGAAAAGTAATGATCAGCTAGGTTTCATGCACAGAACTAATTTTTGTTTCTAAAACTGATGGCTGGGAATGTATTACAGGAAAATAGAAATCTTTGCTTTTCTGAAAGCATTGTGAGCATGAGAGAAAAGAGAGAGGATTGAAACTCCCATCAAAACTCACTGAATCTTGCCAGACTTAATCTTCTGATACTTGCTTCATCAGCCCTTAAATTTACAGGATTGTTACAGCATTTGTAACCACCTCCCATTCTCCCAGTATGAAATCATTCCCCACTTCAGACTGCTTAAATGACAATGTCTTTTTGAAGATCCTGTTGAAGACCCAGTCAGTTCTGGCAATTTTTCATCTGTGGGCTCAGAGGGAGAGGAATTTTTAAGTGAAGAACATCTTTCAGTTGCTGATCCCTAGCTGAACTGAGTATTTCCATGTGGATCACCCCCCTGTGTTTCCTCTCTGCTGATTCTGCTCCATCACATTTTTGGGAAGGGAGAGAGCAGAAGTCACAAGACAGTCTATTAAATATGAGAAAAAGCTCCTCTTTCAAAGTTTCCGCAGAGGAACTATGAGAGCAGAAAGATCGAGAGCAGTTGTGAAAACGAACACTGGTCTGACATCTCTCTCTTTCCTTTACTACCAGAGTAATAAGTGTTTCTGCTGGTGAGATAGAAAAATAAAAATAAAAATCCTTGTAATACAACATCAAGCCCAAATTCGTTTTAACACTACATTCAGAAAGCACCACTTCACAAGTAACTTACAACTGAAAATACATTTGTCCCACTGCATCTCCAGAGGAATGCTTTTATGTCTGACTGCATCAGACACTTCTGTGTGGTTGAACTGGCTGGTGCTTAACAAATTCTTGTCATCAATAAATAGGTTCCCTCATGCAGGATTTTTTGTCCAGCCATTAGAGAACATATTTACTTCTGAGAATATCTGGCATATTCCATGTAGTAGTGGGTATAGTAGTATAGAAGCTGTTGTTTTCAAAATCAAGCATAGTGAGAGAGGCCTTGTTTTCCCGAATAAAAGGCAGCAGAAGTTAAACTTGTGTCTTCTCTGTTATTACAGCTTCAGCAAGAAATCCAGCTACATCAGAATGAGGCATCACGAGAGGCTCGAAAGAAGGAAAAAATGGAGAAGGAGCTGAAAAATCTTCTAGCTGAAATGGATAACAAACAAGCTGAGATCAAGAATTTACAGCAACATATACAGAGGAACAAGGAGGAACAACTGAAAATGGAACAGCATCTAAAAGAGCAGAAGGTAGGGTACATGGCACACTGTATTTATCAGGTTTAAGATTAGGGTCAGATGTCAAAATAAGAAGAAAATGGATTTTCTTGAAGGGAGAGGGAGGGGGATTATTTTATAACTATTAATTTTTATATAAATATTACTTTACCAATAAATAAGTATGTAATGTTTGCTGACAGATTTCAGATACATTTCCTCACAGAAATCAGTAGTGGATCACCATGGTATTGTTAGAGGTAGTTTTGAAAACATCACAGCAAAGGAGATAAAGTCTGTGAAGAGCATAGATGATCTAGTGATAGTAACAGGAGACTACCAGTTTGGACTGCTGTTGTGTACTTCCAGTTTTGCCACTGGTTCACTATAGTGGTATTTGTAATGTCATTTTACCTCCGACCCCTTCTTTCTTCTCTGTCACAATAATTTTTATCTACCTCTCAAGCTTATGGAAGAGTTTCTGTGAAAGGGCAGAGAACTGTCTTCGTAAACCTTTATGATTGATTTTCTCCATTCTGTTTCTAAAAACTTTATCTGGAAATGTCCTAACATAGTGTTCTGTAAGTGTTTGAATTTTCAGGTTTTCAGTCCATTTCCCCTGACTTTGAGAAACTCTCAGAGAAGCAATTTCAGTAAATGGCAGAGGAGATCTCATCACTGTAAAACAGTCCTACCTCAAGGGAAACTTCTCTGGGAGTTGTGTGTATCTTGTAAATTTATGACTTTTATGGCTTTTTCTTCACTTCAGTTCCCTGAATTTGTGAAGGTACAGGTCTCCGACAATTTTTTGTCAACATAGAGTCTTAGTAAAATACTTCACATAAAGAGATACAGAGAAGACTTGGTTATTTCTCTGAATATCACTGATTTGATGCAGCTTTTAAGGGCAGCACCATGATCTGCCAGGACAATCACATTGTTTTTAAATAGGATATCTACAATTCCTGATTCTGTTCCATTCTTCCTCCTCTTTCTATAGTCCCTTTCAGCCTTTCTAAGTGCAGATTTCAGGGGCATTCAATTGTCCAAAGTATCCTGGAAACCAATAGCTCACACAAAGTGCTGTGCTTAGGGTAATTAACCAGTCTGCTGCACTGTCTGTTGCCTGTGCTGGCTTGAAGGTGTCTGTGGAGGCCCTGCATTGTCTTTGCAAAAAGTCTGTGCAAAACACATTCTACTGAACTGTGCAAGAGTCAGAGTAGAGATCTGCAAGAGAAGGTGACACATCTGTTGCAATGTCAATTGAGTTATTGTTTCTCAACTGACTTGTAGTTGGCTGTGATGCTCTTCTTCCACTTAAATATCTAATAAAATATCCTTGCTTGCATGACAGTAAAGATGGTTTGGTATAGCTAATATAGGCTTCATCCCACCCATATCCAAGTCTCAGTAAAGAATTGCCTGAAACACAGTGTTATCTTGATATTTGGAACAAAAGAAACTGTTCCTTGTTTTTACATTGTCTTTGCTTCTGCATGTATTCTGAAGGAGATTCCACTTCTCTTCCTATAATGTTCATTAAGGATATAGTACATATTGACTTAATCAGTTTATCACACTTTAATGCTTGAAATGAAAAATATAATGATTGTTCTTTCCTCACTTGTGGAATAATATCTGTTAGAGGAAGTCCCATCAAGCAGAAGAAAAGGCTGGCAGCTCCAGTGAGAAGTATATGCTCTCCACAGAAAACATGAAACTGCTGTTGTGGGCTTTTGACTGAAGACAAATTAGAAAGGAAAATGGTTGTGTCCTGGTCTCAGCAAACCATGTACCCAGAGAAATGTTAGCATATTAATATGGGATTTGCTTGCTAAGAAACAGGGCTGCCCTGCCCTCTGCTGATTGAAGTAATTTGAATCTCATACTAATTTTCAGTAATTATATGTAGCAAATTGTTCTGTTACATGATGCTTGCCAAATGCCTAACAAGTGTTAAAATATTTATCTACCACCTGCAAGAGAGACCTGCTAAGCTCCCAGAAAAAAAAAATGACACTGGCTGTGCTATTCATTAGAAATTATCGTATCCCCTAGTCAATATGAACATGTATCATATTTCACATTAGTAATTTCATCAGCAATGAAGAGTGGATTTTAAGCAGACAACAATCTGTAGCAGCTTTTATCTCCTGGGGAGATGGAAGGTTCTGTCTTCATGTATATGTAGGTATTGTAATGAGATTAAAAAGAATTAATAGGATTGTTTTTTAATCTAACAGATCTTGAGTGAAAAAGCTGATAAGGAACTGGAGCAATTACAGATGAGACATAATAAGCTCATGCAAGAGAGTGAGCAGCGCAGTGTGATGTTTGAAGAGGTGATCAAGGACATGCAGCAGAAGACAGCAGAACTGAAAGTAAGTGCTAGAAGATGTATGCATCCTATCAGCTGTATCACTCTGATGGCACTTACCACCTGGGACAGGGATGACCTCAGTTCTTGTACTGATAGTTCCATATGAGTAGTTTTGAGGGAAATCTGAGGAGTTTTTAGGAATAGATCTGGCTGTTGCTAGATGCCATTCTTGCTGTGGCAGTACCATGGTGCCCTATCACCTGACAGTGTAGCACCTATCCTGCTGGAGGAGCTGTGTTTCATAAAAATAGATCAAAGTGCTCAACCCATTGTGTTCATAAAGGATGCAAGGTACTTTTGACAAGCATAAGGTCTTTTTTTGGTTGTGAGATCTTCAGATAAGAGCAACAATTTTATTTCTTACAGTAATTATCATAATCAGAATGTTGCCAAAAAACATTGAAAAATGTTAATAAATTAAAATGGCAGTGTCCTGGATAGCTTCCACTGAATGGAGTTGCTTCCAACACTAAAATTTTGCCCTCTATAGTATTGGTTGGGATATTAAGTAACCAAGATGGTGTTTAATTTCTGATCTAAATGGTTTTCATTTTCTGATCTAAATGGTTTCCTGCCTGACTTTACATTGTTTAACAGTTGTTTTGTACCACTCAGAAGCAGGTGAGTTTCAGTTCGGGAAGGATTAAATGATTCCTGCATATGTTTTTTAGGGTACTTTGAGAGCATTCGTGATAAAGAGTAATGTATAAGTGTTAAATATTATTACTCTGTCTACCGTATCTTGCGTTTTGTGTCATCATTGGAGTTAAAACACTAAACACTAGAAAATTCAGGTAGAAAATCATTATCTTATCAAGGTTTAGTCAAGTATAACCAATTCACCTAAATAAAAAATGTTGCTTGCTGATAGGGAGCTTTTTTTTTTAATGGGTACTCTTAGAATGCTAAAAACTAACCACTGACAGATTAAAAGCTCAGTTCGTAACTAATATAGCACAGAAGATTCTGATTTGGATCCTTAATGGGCTCTATGGTAGGAGCTTGTTCTCTGTTGTATTTTGTTTGGCAGACTGGAGGATGTTTTTCTCACCAATTTGAGAAAAAAATTACTGTCTTTTCCAGGTTATCTGGTTTTATCATTACTTCTAGCGATAGCATCATTGTTTAAAACTTTACAAACAATGTGTTTAGATGTGACTTATGTTTGGAGCTCTAGCGTGTCACAGGGAGAATTTTGATTCTATGATTTTACCCATCTTCAAGAAAAGTTGATGGAACTTGTAGAGTCATGCACGTGGACTTCTGGGAACAAAAAAAATAGAAGATACTTCCCAGTTAGTAATTAAGTCAATTGCTAAAGCTTCTAAGAGCCCCAGTCGTGATCTGAGATGCCCTTTTTGTAAGCACTGTGCTTGCAGTTTCATCCTGCAGTGTGCTGAGCGCCTCCACTATGGTGTTGGGCAACCCAAACTGCGAAAGTGTTCATAAATCTCTTGAAGGTTATTGTCAGCAAGAATTGAAGAGATTCATGTCCTCCCAGAGGATGCTCACATAGCAGGATTCACCATCTTACAAAATCAGTCTCTGACACTGTAAGCGGAACACTATAGCCTGTGATGGCTGTAAAATCTAACAGTGGCACTGCATTATATGAGAGATTTATACTTCTTAAAAGGAAAGGGAAGTATTCATGTTGTGATTATTGGTTGTGTTTCCTGGTAACCAGTTCCTTCATTTTTATGCAGTGTTTTGATTGATTATTTTCTCCTCTGATTGCATAGCAAATGAGACAAACTCTATGTTTTGCTATTTCTTTAAAGCCGTAGGTTATAAAAGGGATGAGATAGCAGATACCCGCTATCCAGACTACTCTACAGATCTCTTTCTCATCACAGCCACTGTCCCTAATACTTTAAAGGAAATTAGAGCTGTCTGTGTTTAATCTGCAGGACTAATTGGGTAGTGCTGTGTGAGGTTTGTAGCTGGGGTTTCTTTACTGATCAACTTCAGCCCTGAAGCATAAGATTTGATTATCATTTTCCTTGCCCTAGCTGTCTTTGTTTAAATTATTTTTAATAGTGTTCAATTAGCTAATTATCGTCTCTCAGCTGACCCATAGCAC
This sequence comes from Tauraco erythrolophus, assembly GCF_009769465.1. Classification (NCBI taxonomy): domain Eukaryota; kingdom Metazoa; phylum Chordata; class Aves; order Musophagiformes; family Musophagidae; genus Tauraco; species Tauraco erythrolophus. Next base: position 13,755,707 of record NC_141473.1, on the reverse strand, counting down.
TTATACCTTTGCTTCCTGAATTTCATGGAATAAGTATATACCAAGTACAGAGGCATTTTCTTTCTGTGGATACTTTCTCTCTCCTTTCCTTGTTGCTGTTCTGTAGGCCAAAGATGAAGAAGTGACTCAGATGCACCTTGAAATTTCAAAGCTGAATAAAGTAAGAGATGTTCTCCAGAACAAGCTGCGTGTTGCAGAGGAGCAAAATGTTGATGCGGGACATGAGAGAAACACCCTAAAAAATCAAGTATCTGGACTAGAGAGAGGTAAGTGCCTAACTGATGGATGGATCTCTCTTCTGATTCATAATTTATTCATTCAGGGTACATTCTCCTGTTAGGATCATTCTCATTCTAGTATGAGATTGTGTAATGACAGTTAGAATCTACGGCAGCATTTTAAAAACCTTGTAGGGTTACAGAATTTTCATAATGTCACATATGTGAGGTGACAATCAACAGAAATAACTGAACTTTGTGGTGTGCCAATTTGTGCCATGTCAAGTAGAGAGTCATCCCCAATGCATCTTCGTTGTTGTTGCACTGACCTGTGAGAGAGAAACAATGTCAGATCTTACTGAAATCAGACATGGTTAGACACACTTTTTTTTTTCCTGCTTTGATTCTGCTGAATAGTTACAGCTTGGAAATGAATATGTGCAAGTGAGCTGATAAACTTAGTTCTGGTATGTTTAGGGCTTCAGTTCGTCAGTGTGGATACCAGAGCTGTCCAAGTATTGACTTTGACTTGCTAGCAGATCTGGAAAACTTTAAGAAGGAACTTTCAACGTTTTTTGCCAAATGGAAATTTTGGAAGAAAATGCCTTGGCTCTAACAAAATATTTTGTTTAACTTTAAAAAGCAACGTTTGGAGTATTTTTGAGCATTTGAAACTACTTTCTTCTTTTTTTTTAACTTTAAAATGCAAATAAATTTAAAAATAAAATATACTTCGAAATAAAAATAGATGCATTTTCAAAGTGATTTAAAAAAAAGTTTTATGATTTTATTTTTTCTTTCTAAAATAATGTTATGAAGTTGACAAAACATTTGAGTTGATGAGATTTCACTTTTTGGAGTAGAAAAACGCCCTTTGCTAGAAACTTCATCTCGATATGTACTGGCATAAATGCCTCTCTCTGCCCTCCCTTGTTTCTAGCTTGTGTCCTGAAGATACTGGATGTATGAGATATGAATACTTCCTTATAACTGCATCGTGTCTGTTTTTCATACATCTCTGTGAGAGTGAAAGAGCTTTCCCACAAGCATTTTGCTAGTAGTACTTAAGGTCATGCTCTGTACTAGGAAGGAGACTTAAGATTCAAATCTGTAGTGGAAGGCCTGAGAATGGCTACTAGTAACATGTCTTTTTGGAATATCTGACATATCTCAGCGCTCCAACATACTGCCTTTCCTGAATTGCAGTGTTAGTGTGGCAGGTCTTAATTAATTTTAAAATGTAGTGAAAACTCATGTCTCTTCAATTTTTAATATATTTTTAATGGTATATGTCTGGTGTTAATCTTGACCCATAGCAAGTGGTTTTAACTCCACTGAAGCTAGTAGAATCTCATTGCTTCAAAGGAGAACATGGAAAGATTCTCACATGGAAAGATTAGAATAATTCTAAAAGTCCCTGGTTTTGAAAATGCCTCAGTTTTTGGATGCTCACATTCAAGCTTCTTAAAAGCCTCTGATTTTTAGTGTGCTCCATGATTTTTGAAAATACAGCTTCTTTGTGGTGTCTTGGTCCGAACACCCAAATACAGTAAGTCTTCATACCATTAACTACTGTGCCTGAGTTCTTCCAAGTACCCAAATAAGTATTAAGATCGATAGCTGATAAATGGTCACAGCTAATTGAACTGTTCATGTAATGTTAAAGCTTTTTAAAAAGTCCTCTAAGTTGTTTCTGCAGTTTTAACAGCTGTACAGTTTGAACCCAGGATTTATTCTCTTTCCTCCTTTTCTCTAGAGTTGGAGGCTGCCAAAAAGCAGGCGGAGATTGACAAGAAAGCTGTAGATGAGCTTCTGCGGGAAAGGGATATGCTGAGCAAGGTGAGCTTGCATTGGTACTACTTATAAACAAATCTCACAGCTTGAGAGTGAAATGTCTGTAGTTTAAACACTCACAGCAACACAGAAATGTTGTAGAATAAATAACATTAAGTAAAGCATTCGGATTTCCTTAAGCAGATACTTACACTGCTTCTTTTCTGTGCATTGAAATAGCAATTGTACACATAAACACAGAAAAGATTTCTGAGTTTTAACATATAAACCATCAGGGAGTTCAAAAATGCTACATGTGTTCACCTGTATTGCAAACCCGTTATTTGATATCCAAAGAGTTCATGACACCAGTGCTTTTACACTCTGTAGCATATGAAGTTTAATATAGCCAAACTAAGTCTTTGCTAATAAAAGACAAACCAAAACATTGATACACCACGTAGCGGCTTTGCAGGCTGTGTTAATACTAATCCTTGCTTTTAGGTCCATTTCTCATACTGATCATTTTCCATCAGCCCAAGGTTCTTGTACTGTAGGATAGCATCTCATGTTTATGGGCATTCCTGAAGCGTAATCTAGTAAATTCAATGCTAAAAGATGATTTCTAAGGTGCTTTACTTGGTATAGATTCACTGTCCCATGTCTTCACTCTAGCAGAGACTCAGATTTGGCAGGTAACAAATACCTGTTTTGTACAGGGAAGGAAATTTCAAGGTGGGACCAGAATGCTGATTTAGTGAAGATAATGTCTTGGTATTTTCTGTTTAATCCTTATACATAATTTTAAACCAAGCTTGGTTAATTTACAGCTTGAACTTCCTATTTGGGATATGAGAGGGAAGGGTACTTGGCTTTATTAATTTTTTTACTGGCTATTGCCAAGCTTTCAATCTAAATGCCTTAAAGCTGGTAAGGTTTTTCCAGTGATTAGTTATATCCACTTGTAAATAATCTTATCATTTTTTTTTTTTGTAATCTAGACAATAGTGTTTTAACTTCAAATCATAAAAAGCACTATTAGCAGCTCTGTTAAGAGACTTTTTTTAAATCAGATTTGAGGCTCAAGTATTTCAACTGAACAAATTAGATAATGGGTAATAACATTGGGATGTCCATAATCCACTTAGACAATGGCATGTTTTTGTCATAGTGGTGGCAGTGTTGCCTTTTAAGCTCAAGAGTCATCATTTTGTGTTCCCTGTAGAAATTGGTCAAGGCTACTAGTACCACTCAGAAACAGATAAATTTGGTGAAGCTCCATGAACAGTCAAAGAAGAACTTGGAAGAAGAAATCCAAAGTTATAAGAATGAAGCTCAGAAACAAAGGAAGATCATTTACCAATTGGAAAAGGAGAGAGATTGTTTCATCAATGAAATCAATGAGCTCAAACAGAAGGTAGGAATAGCTTTTTGTGCAAGTGGTTCTTTCCTGTCTTAGTCTCAAAACTATAAAGATGATACTTTCATTTCCTAACGTGCCAGTGGGAGGAAGCTTAGATCAGTGGTCTGCACACAGTTTACAAAGATTTCTTCTTGTCAGTGCATCTTGCCCACTACTGTTTCAGGTCTCTCTGGGGGAACTTCATAGAATCATAGAAAGGTTTGGGTTGGAAAGGGACCTTAAAGATCATCTAGTACCAACCGCCCTGCAGAGACACCTTCCACTAGATCAGGTTGCTCAAAGCCTCATCCAGCCTGGCCTTGAACACTTCCAGGGATGGGGCATCCACAACCTCTGTGGGCAACCTGTTCCAGTGCTTCACCACTCTCATAGTGAAGAATTTCTTCCTTAGATCTAATGGAAATCTCCCCACTTTCAGTTTAAAACCATTACCCTTTGTGCTATCACTATACATCCCTCTCCAGCTTTCCTGTAGGCCCCCTTTAGGTACTGGAAGGCTGCTAGAAGGTCTTCCTGGAGCCTTCTCTTCTCCAGGCTGAACAACCCCAACTCTCTCAGCCTGTCTTCATAGGAAAGGTGCTCCAGCCCTCTGATCATCTTCGTGGCCCTCCTCTGGACCCACTCCAACCGCTCCATGTCCTTCTTGTGCTGGAGGCTCCAGAACTGGACTCCAGGTGGGGTCTTATGAGAGCAGAGGGGCAGAATCCCCTCTCTTGACCTGCTGGCCACTCTTCTTTGAATGCAGCCCAGGGTATGGTTGGCTTTCTGGGCTGCCAGTGCACATTGCCGGCTCATGTTGAGTTTCTCATCAACGAACACTCCCAAGTCCTTCTCCTCAGGGCTGCTCTCAATCCATTCTCCACCCAGCCTGTACTTGTGCTTGGGATTGCCCCAACCCACGTGTAGGACCTTGCACTTGGCCTTGCTGAACTTTATCATTGGGTGGGAATTCTATGAGAGACTTGGAGTCTAGCCATGTGTTTCTCTTAGTCAACAGTCATTTGGGAAATGAAAGTAGGGCTGGAGTTCAAACCAAGGCCTCTGACTTCTTATATCTGAGTCTCAAAATCAAAACTCTCATATGCAGAGAAATTACTCTTTGATTGTACTGTCTTATCTGCAGAGAACCTTATCTTGCGTACTACTGGTGTCCTCAAATTGAGGCTGGTGAGAGCTGACAGTGCTTTACATCCTTGTAAGAGACTCAGTGTTTTGAAGGATTATTCCCAGTATGTGAAAACATCTGAACATGTTCAAGCTAGTTTGAAAAGCGGAAGTTTTCTGGGAACAGCTGAATAGAAACACTGCATAAAATTTGTGTTGCCTGCTACCCATTATCATGTACAACTCTATTCCTGAAGATACACCCAGGAACATGGTTATAACATGTTCCATTAATTGCTGAAGATCACATTGAAGGGCCCTCTGAGAAGCTCATTGATTTATTGGGATTAGCATTCAAGCTGTTTCAACTCAGAAATTATTTGCTATCTTTTCACTTCAAAATTATCCTTTCCAACTTCATGTGACCAGGGTCTTTTAAATCATTTTTTGAATGGTATATGCTCCCTTGTCTGGAATGCTTTTTGTTATTTCCTTGGAATAATATTCCATGAAAATGAGATTTGTCTTTGTTGCAAAGTCATATTTTGCATCTTTCCCTCATAGTGCATTTCTGACAGTCTAGGTATAAGTTAAGGACATTGTAAACTAGGGCCAGGGAGTAATTCATAACACTCAGAACTACAAGACTCTTGCTTTCAATTCTAATTAGGGTTGCTCACAATATTTTGAGGGTGAAAATGACAAATGTTTTCTTGCTTACTTTTTCTTTTTTTTTTCCCCTGCCACTTTCAGTGCAAATTTTCTGTCACTTCTTATATGGCAGAGCCTCAGTAAATGGGTTATGACACTTAGGCTGTTTCTATAATGGTGCCTGTGTTGTGACTGCAAATTTCCAAAGGACTTGCACAGTTCTGTGGTTCACTGAAGGGGCAATTCCTGACTCAGCTTGCAGGTGAAGAGCAGCAGGAGCAGGTCTGAGCACACGAGTATGTGAGACAATAGTCTTGTCCCTGCAGAGGATCCCTACATGAAATTACTCATTGTTTGGAAGGATAAGACAGGGCAAAACACAGGGTAGAAGGAGGACATGGGATCAGGATTATTATATCTACTAGGTAATATTTAGGTTCGCTATTTGACTTATGCAGGCTTGAGAAACTGGCAAAACTACAGGAGCCATTTCAGAGCTGGTGGGGAATGAGCTACTGATGGGCGGTAATCATATGGCCAGTCAATGCTCTTCCATCACCTTTTACCATCAAGCCAGCTCTGAAGGGGCTCGCTGCACACCTTCTGAATTTGTTAATGACTGGTGAGGAGCCAAACCCATCTAAGTCCAAAGACTTGGAATTCCTGCAAGGCAGACAGAGCCATGCTGGCTCTGAAAGCTGTCTGGTTATTTACAGCACGACAGAATCTATAGAATCTGCAGAATTCCTCTTTCAAAATCATCATTTGCTACTGCGTAACTGATGAACAGAGTCAGCAAAGTTATATCCACAACAGTAAAAGATTTTAGTGGTGAGAATTCATGCTAGACTTGGGCTTCTCATTATTGGCCTGGCTGAATGCTACTTCGCACTATTTTTAAGCCGGTGTTACTTCTTGAATAGTCTTGCTTGTAGATTAGTCAGCACGAATGAGATGAAAAATCTGGCTCTGCTCTTTGTTGTGTAGCCTGTGTTACTGAGCTACAAATGTTAGTAGAATATTTCCTTATTGAATTGAAATTCTTACATTGTGAAGTCTTAGTTTCCCTATGGAAGGTTTAGGCTGCTGAAAAGGAAGTAGTGAAGTTACGCCTCCGAGTCTCACCGGAAGTGTTCTCTAACTGCGCCTTATGAGAAGTCACAAAAACAGTCTCTAACATCTTTTTTTTTTTTTTTTTTCCACAAAAAGCCATTTACTATGTTAAGTTTGCAGTTTAACAACATATCCAGGAAAATAAAAAAAAACATATTTCCTTTTTTTAAATTTGCATATTATTTTGGAAAATCTAATACTCAACAGACATATCATTAAGACCATGACTGCACTTCTTGGAGCACTTAAACAGAAGTAAGCAAGTATGGACGGCACCATGACTTAGATCTTGAGTAGGTTCACTGTACTGAACAGGTAACCAACAGCAGATGATGGTTAAGCACACGGATAAAAAACCTGTGAGGGTACAGAAGAAAACTATGAATATCTAATACTTTATGCTTAGCTTTGGCCCCTCATTGCCAAATCTGAGAGGTGTAGTGTGCTATCTACTAAATCAGAATCGAGGATGCTCAGCCTCCCGCAGGGCTCTGTTGGGAAACATTGCATGTATCTTTTCTGTGTTTATAAGGGAGAATTATTTGGGTTTAATCATTCCTGAAAAAAGCAGAGTCAGCCTCCAGTCTATGAGCACAACGCAGGAAACAGTCCACAAGCTTATTGCACTTATATTCTATCAAAACCGAGTAAAGGACTTACAAATGCGGTGACCCACTTTCAAGTCTTGCTCCAGCCTATGATCACCATAGTGCAGATTGAAAACATGCCTTATTGATTTCTTCTCCCTGCTATTACTATTGGCAGGTTGTTTTAACAGAAGAGGAAAAGGCAGGAGTAGATTATAAACTGGGACTGTGTTTTTGTATTGCACTGTAAGCAGTTCCTGGGACCCTCTGCAGTCAGCTACAAATGTGCTGGATTTGTATTCCTGCTGCTATAATAAAATTTTCTATATTTAGCTATCCTCTGTCTTCAAAGTTGGTTGGAGATACCTGATAGAACGATCAATTAATGAAGCTCCTGCTTCATAGTTAGACCTCACAAGGCTTTACTGTTGAGCAAGGCACGACTTCGTTGACCACAAGCTTTGCAGTTATTGACTATTTGATGTAAACTTTTTTTTTTAATTCTTCTGCTTTGACATGTGAACATAAATCTTAGCTCAAACCGCTACCTTCAAAAAAAGAGTCAGGAAAACTGAGTATGAAATGCAGTTGTAAATGGGCTTCTTTCCTGGATTTTGTCTGTGTGATTCCTCAGCTTTTTCTTTAATGCTTCGTCTTTTTCCCAGTTTTAAGGGTGACAATGTTTTCGCCTCTGGGCAATGAACCTGAAAAATTATGTTCCTGCTGTGTGCACTCCTTAGTTTTCTTTTTATTTCTTTTAATCTTATTTCTTTGTGATGTTGGTTTCCATTTGAATCCTGCTTATTTGTGGTCCTCAGTTTTCAACTTTATACAGCAGGAGAAAGGTTCTTAAGTTTCAAAAAATATAATTAGGAAAACCATCATAATGATTAGCAACTATTTATATTTTTGCTCCTTTAACATAGTAAATCTTATGTATTGTTATGATGGTAACTGTTTAATAAAGGTGTCTACAAAATTCCGTTTTTTCATTTATTGATACTACATGTGATTCTCTTCCTTCTACTGTCTACAATACTCCACTCTTTTTAGGTAATCTTCAAATCATTATTTCTAATCCTTCATAGAAGCAACTAATGGTGATTTACCTGTTTATTTAGATCAAGTGTATGTTATGTTAACTGATTTTCTTACTGTATTTATATATCAATAGTTCGTGGTAATGTGTTCATTAAAAAAAAGTTGGATTGTTAGAATATAGGCGTACATGTAGGGCTTTCTGGAAAATCATGTGTTTTTATTCATCTTATCATACAGCTGACATCCAAAACAACATACACAGTCTAGCTTTGCTCTATAAATAACCTAAGGCTATTCTTAATGAAAGCTGTTTATGTTGATTTTGTTGAACCCACTCAGTGACAATATTTTCAGTAGCTTGTTTTTAAATTAATATGTGCACATCTATAAATTTTAGTCTTGAACAAAACCTAGGTATCAGATTAAAAGAAAATGTTCTCCCACATAAGCAATCCAGAAAGGTTAAACTTGTACTTGGACAAAAGTGATTTTTAGTTGTAGCTAAAACTTCTTATCACAGGGATTTGAACTTGTCATCTTAGAAGAAAATCAGAAACTCTGTCCCATCCTTATAATCTTGTGATGATGGATTAATCATGTTCACTTCCTTCTTTCTGCCCCAGGCCCTCCAGCACCTGAAAGATATTGAAATACAGGAAAAGCAGATCCGTGACCATAAGAAGGAAATAGAAGAGTCTGCAATAAAATTAAAACAGCAAGAAAACCACTGTGACGCTGTGAGAACAGAGAGGAACCTATACAGTAAAAATCTGGTTGAAGCTAAGGTAGAAGGATATGTTTTTCCTTGAGTTTATCTCTCTGCTCTTGTTGTATTTTTTCTGATCTAATTTTAATTTGTTAAAAGGAATGCTCACTGGGTGAATGGTAGAAGTGGTTTCTTCATTCCTGTGTGTTTTGGGGAAATTAATGGTTTAGGTCCCTGACGGTTTACCTGAAGAGTTTGTATTTGAACTGAAAATAGGAATTCACAGTCATCATGTGACAATATCCCTGCTTCAAACCACGCATAAAATCATGGTATACTGGAGCTACGGAATCATAAAACCTATAGAGAAGAAACCTTTTCCTTTCCATCCTAGCTCCACTCTGTTCCATCGCTTTAGGAGTTGTCTGTTGAATTTCATTAGGAATGAACCATTTTTCCATTTATGTAGGATGCTTTACTTGGCCACTGTCTGCCTCTCATCAGTGGATGTGATGTTGGCATTCTCACTGCTTCCAAACAGTCTCTCAGTAGAAATAACGGTGAAAAATTGCAATGCTGATATTTTTTTTTAAATATAGAACATAAATTTGCTTACTTATAAAGAACTGGCAGCTATGTGCCAAATGACAAAATGAAGCAATGAACTCATCAGCCTTTTCAGGTTTTGAATGTTATATGGTGGAGTACACAAAGCTGTTCACGGTTCCTGTTGTCAGAGGCTGGTATTTAGACTTTAATAGCTTCCTTGGCTTACCATAAAACTCTTTTAGCAAGAGCTGTGTGAGAAGACAGCTGAACCCAAAAGACCTTTTGGCCAAGGCAATGCTATGTGTAACAGTGAAAAAATAGCCATTCATAGTCCAGTAACAGGTCAGCCAGCCATGAAAGGAAAAAATAATAGAAGAGAGTTGTCCTAAAAATTATAGTAAATTATTTTTTCTTTTAGGAAATAAAACAAATTTGCACAAGCTTGTTTAGATAAAGCTAGATGTAAGTATTTTTTGATTGCTTAATATGGAATGATCCCCTGTTGCCCACCTTGGTGGTGGTCTCCAGAGTACCATAATCTTCAGCTCAGTAAAATCTCTTGGAAGAGTCATGCTGGCAGTCTGTTGATATGAGATAAATATCTAATGCTTTCATCCCTGGAGTTTCTTTTGGTGTTAGGAGCTCACTTGTTTAAGCAAGCTGATTAGGAGACCTGTTTGCAAAAATTGGGTGTTCTTTCTGTTCTTCATTAAATACAGAATTAGGAATGTATTTGGATATATATCTGGGCATTGTATTTTGAATCTCTCCTGTCTTTTACAATATTGAAGAGCTTTATAGGCTATTTAGCAAGGACAGCTTTTAATGACTTTTGCATTCATAGGAGTGACTGAACATGCAAACAGGTAGGCCTAGTGACATATTGCTACATTTATTTCTGGTTCATTTATTTTGCTGTATATGGGCCAAATAAGTGTGTAATACACAGATTTTTTTTTTTTTTGAGGGCTGTCAGACTATGAATGAGTACTTTCTTAGTACTATTTTTGAAGACTGTCAGGAGACTCAAGATCTTGCTTAACTATGTTGAGCATTTCATGCAAGAAAGCATCACTCATTTGTCAAGTAAATCCACATCTCTGGTGGACAGTGCTGAAAGAGCTCTAAGTACCCTGGTTTTGTACTGAAACAGAATATATTCGCGTGAAAGGTTATGATGAGGTGGCAGGCTCTTGCAGAGGAGTAAGAGCTTCTAAAGCTACTTTCATTAGATCCAGAGGAGCACGTCTGGCTAAGCACTGAATTTATTAGTTTCCATTTCATGTCACAACCTGTGCCATCACTGCAATGAGTTGAAACAGTTTCTTAGTTTTTTACAGGCAGGCACCTCTTTGCTGTGAGTTGAAGTAGTCCTAGTGACCTAATCTCTCTGCAGTTCTACCAAGCTTTTTGCTCTGTGATTTGAGTTTAAAATACATGCTAAATATTCTTGCACCAAGGACTTCTCAATCTCTGAGCACGCTCTTTTCTCCCTTGCACCTGCGTGCAAGCTAGCACATAGGCAAAATGGAGATAAGCATTTCCTATACTCCCTTGCAGGCATATAGGTATCTTACTCATGGGTATGCTTATCTGCAGAAAAAAAGCTTCTCTACAAACATTTGTGCCCAACTGCACACAACCTTATTGAAAAATAGATGACTAGAAGCATAAAAACTGATGGGTAGGATCAGAATCTTATTAATTTGGCTTGACTACTAGTTCTTACCCTGTGTCCAGCACTATGAATTAAATGGCTTATTATACTCGTAATTGATGATTGTTATTTCTGTCAATGTGTCTTTTAAAGGTTTTTTTTACTGCAATGCCATGCTGGATAAACAAAAATTGTCATTTAATAAAATTGTTTTGTTCTGTTGGATTAAAAAGTAATATTTTGTCGTATGTACAACAGATCTCTCAAGCACTATGGTTACGGTTTCCAACATCAAAATAGCCTGAAATCCCAAGCACAAACCTGCTCTTTTTTGATCCCTCTTTGTGATCACACTTTCTGTCCTATTAGGATGAGATAGCAGAACTGAAGAAGAAATTGAAAACTCTGAAACATCAGGTGGATCAGCTGAAAGAGGAGATCACAGACAAAGAAGCAGCCCTTGTGAAAGCACATCTAGAACATCAGCGAACAGAGGAGGAGATAGAATCATTGAAAGTAAGAGTGTTTACACATACACCTTCTTACAAAAGATGGTTTCCGTGATGTCAGAGACTGCATCATGTTCCTGGTCTGTGGTAGTTGTTTTGCTGTATTTTACTAAACCATTCTGTAATTGAAAGACAAGATCTCAGTACCCTTTAGAGGTATGTTGCACAAATCTTCTGAGTGTCTGACAAATTTAATCTCTGCCTATAATTATAATCAGAAAGCTCCTTGATTGTCTGTTGGAAGCTTTAAATCTCTTGGTGACTGAACAGTTTTACTGAAAAGTTGTATTTTGCTTGCAGAAATGTGGATTTTGGGGATATCCTGATTCTAGCAAACTTTTTAATATAGACTCTTATAAATCAAGTTTTTCTTTTAAAAAACTTTTTTCTCTCTGCTGTTTTTAAGTGCAAACCCCATTATATTACGCTATACAATCTTGTATTTCTGTGTGACTAGTAAACATTAGTCTCCTGGGAGTTAGGCAATGCCTTTTGTTAGGTCCCTCCACACAGAAAGTTATTTTAATATTGTGATATAAAGCAGCAAGAATCTGTTTTAAATCAAAGGATATCTGAGCTTGAAGCTCTGGTAGTTCTTCTCAGCACTGGCTGCAGCCCATCCTTATATAAGCTATTAGATTTGTGGTGATATTTCAACCCAATTTGCTGCACTCTCAAAAGATTTAAGGAGTTTGTGTCCACGGCAGCTTATTTTTTCTCTTTGCTAAGCACTAGGAAAAAAAAAAACACAACAAAACCAGGAAACAAACAACATCCCTCAAAAACAGAAGTCCCTTACCACTTTCCACAATGTTTTCTTTTGTCAGTTTATTGCTATGCTGCAATGACTCTTTGAGTTTTCAGCCCCTCTCAGCACGTTACAGTTATGACAAGATGTCAATAGAGCTTTGTAAAAAGGTGATGAATTTGTGTTCTTGTACCTGATCTGTCTCAGAGTTGTTCTATCAGGGATGGAGAAGTCAAACAGCGTCTCATTTCCTGTGTGCAGCTTTCTGCCTTAACTAGTCCCCAATTCTGGCTCATCGCCTTGGAACTGTCTGCCATCCGTTTGACAAACATACAGTTGTTACATGGTTTACCCACTCAATTATTCACTAGCGAGCATGTCCATACACTGACATCACATTACTGACTAGCTTCAGGGCATTGCGGTCTTCTACCTGAGTGTCTCTGCTGAATACTAAAGCAGAGGAGAATTCAAAGAGGGAGCTGATTGACACGGGCACAAAAGAACCCAATTATTTGTATAGCAAGCTGGCATCAATTTGTCCCGTTTGTGCTGATGTGAAGGAAGCAAGCTGTTCCTGGGAAATCAGTTTAAAGAATGCACTAAAGCATGGAGGGCTGGGATTCATAGGAATAAGATGATACAGACATTGAATTTGTCCTTGCCTTAGCTGGCATAAAGGTCTTAAAAACGTGTAATTATGGTAAATGAAACAGAGGATGCTTGATCCAAGCTCTGTTCAAGCCAGTACAATGCCACCTTTTGGTTTCAGCTGGCCTTCATATAGGCTTGTGGGTCAGACTGGTTTGACAAAGAATCTGAATATTGAAAAATATACATGTGAAAGCTGTAAGAACTATGGCCCTCCAGGCTTCAGCTGCTGTCAAGTGCTTTTGTGTATTTTTGTAGATGTTCATGCCCATCCTTTTTTTTTTTTTAATTATTATTATTTTTTTTTAGCATTTACTAGAAATCTGGATGTAAAACCTCTGACTTCTTGTTGTTTCAGCATTCTGTGTCCAGCCCCAGTTATACCTTTTATAAAAGTCATATTTTGCTCCAGAACAAATTAAAAAACCTCTTCACTAACCCCAATATTTCAGAATCTAAACAAGAACTTGGTTTGAATTTTGTTTGAGATGTTGGCATAAATCCCATATAAATTCTTCTTTCTTACTAACTATTCTTTCGTTCTTACAAACTCAAATGAGCTGTGCTGATTTACAGCAGTTTCAGACCTGACGATTTTTCTGCTTGCAAAGTGACTGTGTTTATTCATTTCCTTTTCTCTTACCTAATGTACACAGACCCTCACAGTGTTGTTTTTAGCACATTAAATCTCATTGAAAGTTCTGTTAGCTTGTGGGGCCTTTGTGTGGCTTAAAGTATTTATCTTCTTTCCTGTACAAGGCAGCTCAGATTTATTTTACTTGGAGCATTCCAGTGAGGAGTTTTGTTTATATGCACGTTTGCTGCCAGCATCTAATACTGCTTCTTGTTTACAACTCATATTTTTTCTGACATAAGGAGAACATAGAATTTTGATATATTAAAAAAATATTATCCAGCAATGCCAAACGCATGAGCAGTTTTACATTTGTAGACAGCTTTTGCTCAGTGTTGATTGCATTTCAATATGAAGTGGCTTGCATTTTTATTCTGCTGATGAACATCCAACACTGAGTAAGGGAGATATGAGTGTGGCACATATGGGAAAATGAGAATTTTATTAAAGAAAATAAGAATGGAACAAGCTATTTTATTATGATGATGAAACTCTTTCTGTCCTAAATCAATGTTTTTGCAGGTGCAGCCTTCGTCACAGCCTCATTCTTTCAGCATTGAATGATGCTCTTTCTGAAAAGGCAGCTTGAACATCATCCTTTATAAGGGTCAGCGTTGTGGCAAAGTCTTTGAGTCAAGGCTTGAAATTTTTCATATCTGTGAAAATGGACTGTTGCTGGATAGTTCCATCTTGGCTCTAACTAATTGCCTAGCAATGGTAGAAATTTCTAATAATCCAAGAAGACTTTATTAGTTTTTATGTACATGCATGCCTTGAATTACACAGTTCATGACAATAGGGTGGAATTATTGGACAGGTTCCAGTGTTCATTTATGTTAGTGGTGTACAATCACTGTAACAATGCATTAGTTCTCCTGCACTTAGGGACAGCCCCTCTTTTCCCTGTCTTCCTCACCTAAACATCCACTAAAAAAGTGCTAAAGCTCTTTAATTTTGCTCGTCCATGCCTGACTATCATCTTTTCCATGAATTCTGGCTGTCTTGTTTTGATGCTTCATTTGTATTACACAGCATAGATTGTTGCTCTTTCTAGCAAGGTGAGCTATCCTTTCTCACGTCCCAGCCTGGCTTTGAACTTATGTCTGCTACATTTTCATAACATAACTTGATTGAAGAGCTTTCCAAATATTACCTACTTAATTTTTTTAAAAAAATTTTTATTAAATGAGATGGCTCTGAATTATAATTTGGACCACTGTCATAGATCAATTCCATCCAGATTTCTGTTCTGTATAACGCAACAATATTAAAATACTCATTACAACATTTCTTTATGGGTCTTCGTGCTTGCTTCTCTTAGTGATTTATTCTCAAAAGTAACAAAGTGCATACCTCTCAGGAAACAAAAAGAATATATGAGATTTTATTAAAATCCTAACTTTTAATCCCAGATTTATGTAACAGGAAGTTGTTACTAAGCACAGTTTACATATGTTCTTTGACTCCATCAGGCTGAACTGCTTAAGATGGAAAAACAGGCTCTGGAAACCAAACACTTCATAGAAAATCAGGAGGCAGAAGAGAAAAAACTCCTAAAAATCATTGCTGAAGCTGATGCTGAGAGGCTGAAGCAGAAGAAAGAATTTGATGAGGTAGGAATCGCTAATTTGGCTTTCCAAAGACACTATGTTCTGTTCCCTCATTTGTCTAGCATATTTTTAAGATCAAGATCCTCAGCTACTGTAAATGTGGTACTGTTAAAGCTTTGTAGTGCTGTTAAAACAAAAATGTTAAGATACTGAAGTAAATGAAATATGTGATTTATACTATTCAGGTGACTGAACCCTTATAGAGGAAATTATTAGACTCTCGCTGTATTTCTTTCACTAATAACAGTGAACTCTCTTAATGTACATGATTTTGACTGATGCAAATATAGTCACAATACTTTGGGATTGTACTGAGAAACTGTAACGGAGATTATTTCTTTGCTCTGCATCCTTAGGTTATCAACAAGAGAGATGTGCTGGGGTTCCAGCTTGTTCGGCGCAATGAGGAAGTGGCTCTGCTCTATGAAAAGATAAAAATCCAGCAGTCCATCTTAAACAAGGGCGAAACCCAATACCGACAGAGAATGGAAGACATCCGACTTCTCAAGCTGGAGATCAAAAAACTTCGGCGTGAGAAGGGAATACTTGGCAAGACTGTGGCTAATGTGGAGGAGCTCAGGTAGAAAAACAGATTGAATGGATTTCCATAGTGACTGCATCCATGATTCTGTGTTTAAGACAGAAAATA
Source organism: Tauraco erythrolophus (assembly GCF_009769465.1). Classification (NCBI taxonomy): domain Eukaryota; kingdom Metazoa; phylum Chordata; class Aves; order Musophagiformes; family Musophagidae; genus Tauraco; species Tauraco erythrolophus. The sequence goes on along the minus strand of NC_141473.1, from coordinate 13,740,084 downwards.
TGTTTTACGCATGGTAAAGATTTGTATCAGCAAACATTATACTTTGGAGAAGGGGATTGTTTGGTTTGACCTCATAGACTGGATTAAATTTACAAAACAACTTATCAGCAATTAAGAAAATTAAAACATTAGGAGGAGGAAAGGAGGAAAAGAGACATCTTGGCCAAAGTTGAAATAGTTTCCATATTTCCCCTTGCACTCTGAATTACTGCCTACAGAATAAACTTGACAGACAGCAGCTGAAAAGGTGTTCGTAGCTCAGTGAGCTACTTAGTGGTACCCAAGGCCCAAATTAGTGAAACTGCTTTTTATTAGGCAATCCACAGAGGATGGGGAACATTTGACTTATTTATAACAAAGCCCTGCACATTTTTAGAGCTCTCTCCTTCCAGATTTATATGTAGACTTGCTCTCTGAGAAAGATTTAGTTAAATTTTCATTGAAGGTTGTGTTTCTTTAAAACAGAAGTTTAATAGCCCCTGCCTGATTTATCTCCTTCTTCTCTAGCTTAATGCTTCCCTTCTTTTTTTCTAACCCTCCAGTATTTGAGGTGTATTCTTTGCTGATAGGAAACTATTGTCATTTCCTACAGAATCAGTCTGGGTTTGTAAGGAGAGGCAGCTATGTTCTTAGCAGATAACTGTCATACTAATTCTATGTAGCTACCACAGTTTTGGGTGAGATCTTTAACTATATCAGTATGATTCCATGGCTTTCACTGGAGCAAATTAACTTCAATCCGTGGTTAGTCTCATTGACTCCAGTGGAATTATGGCAGTTTGATTTGGTGTAACAGAAAGGAGAACTAGGCACAAAACATTAGCGATTGCGGTTTTCATCGACGGACTGCAGACAGGAATAGGATTTGAACTTGCTGCCCAAATGCATTCAGCTGAAAGTCCGTTACTGTATTGAAACTCCGTGATGGTATTGAAGCATAGCGCGATGCATGCCATGATGGGAGGATCAATTTTTGCACACTGCGGCAGCAATCGCATACTTTAATGAAGTCCAAAACCATCATGAAAACGGCCTGTCGAAAGACTCCATTTATCACTTGTGCTGCTAATTGGCTTTCTTGATTTGCCAGTTGGAGATGTGGGTTTTTTTCCTCTTCCATAACCTTGTCCAACCTCACAGTCAAAAAAAGGCGTTTTTCTCTCTAGTGAGCTAAATGTAACTCTGAGCTTAGCAGGAAAAGATTCAGTGGAGGAGTAGGCACATGGTGATCCTCCACCTCCTTTCCCCTTGGAGAACTTATAGGATCCGCACACCAAAGTGATAAGGGTTGGACCATTGCAGAATGTGCCTTTTTTTTGCTGCTCCTTGATCCATACCATAGGACCATAGTTGTCAAAGCAACTTGGGAGTGCTCAATTAATTTTAAATTCAGCAACAAAGCAGTTCTGAAATTCCTTGAGGAGAGGTAGTAAGAGTAAAAGAAATCAAACTTAGGTTCTCTAAAAAACAGTGTCCATCATAGTTAGGTCCGTGAGTGTGTTTTATTTACTGGATTATGTGAGCCATGTAGATTTGAAATCTTCTTTCAAACACAAGTTGTAAGATTCAATACAGAGGTAACTGGGTATGACTCCATAACTGATTTGTACGTTACTCTAGATGAATTAACTGTCCTTCTGGCCTTAATGTACATGGGAAGATGTGGGCAGTGAGATCCAGTAGGCTGTGGAGTAGATGCCCCAGGAACGCATCAAAAGTCCCTTTTTTGAGCCATTCTTACTAAAGTGAGTGAAGAGGTCTATCTGTGTTATCTTGTGGTTCCCCTTGTATAGTGATTGGTGTCGACTATTAATCACAAGAGTCACTTTGCCAGTGCTGTAGCACATGGGAGAATGGTTTGTTAATGTTTATTAGTGCCTTGGTCACATTTATGTGGTTTTGGTATGTTTTTTTCTTTTTGTTTTATGCTGGTCTTAAGACAAGAGGTTCATCACATGCGGAAGGAACTGTTAAGAGAACAGACTCGGTGCAAACTTTTGGAACAAGAACTGGAGAATCCCTTGAATGTTCACAGATGGAGAAAATTAGAGGTAACGTCTCAGCATTTCAAGTTCCCAAAGCCTGTATTACCAAATCAGTGACACAGCACAAAGCCTACTTAGTTTACTGTTATGCAAATTATGTGGAGGGGCAGGCAGACTGAAATTTCCATAGTACCAGCGGAATGGTTAACTGCTGAATGGTTTCCTTGCACAATGCAATCAGTGTTATTTTTGTGTCACTTTCTCAATGAAAAATTGCAGAGAGATTTGTGAAGAGCCAGTCAAATGCTAAAAGGAATAAGAATGTATAAGATGAATTTAGAAGGAGGAGATTCCTTAGCATGGATGATGAGAAAGAGGATGATACGGGAAAGATACAATCCTACTCTCACCAATTAGGGAGATATATATGGGAGGAAAGCCAGAATTAGAAAGAGTCATGGAACAGGTAGACTGGGGAATGGACAGACATGAAGTCAGAAGGTAAATTACATCTGTGAGAAAAGGAAGAGGCCTCCACATCAATAGTGGTGGACTCCCAAAGATAGCCTTGCCAGGTAATGTGAGCTCAACTGTTAAATAAATAGCAAATCTAAATTTTCACACTATTCAAACCCACGAAATGAAGGGGAAAAATAAATAATCTGTCAAACACAGACCGAATATATGAACATCAATTGGCCTCACTGGATATTTTTGAAGTAAGACAGAGCCAGCTGAGATTTTTCTGTTGCATGGATCTCTGATCTGGTGTCAGCCTATTATTAGCTGCTCTAATAATGAGTGGTAACATGCTAGTCCCTACAGCAGCAGAGCTGAATGTTTTGGCTGTACTTACTAGCCCGATAGTTAATTTCTGATCTTTCCATGCTGAGCTTAAAGCTGAACAGTGTGCTGAGCTTAGAGCTGAACAGTGTGCTTAGCTTTTTTCACAGAAGGGAGACAAAATGCAGAATGCTGAGCTAGGTTAAAGACATCTAGGTACAATCTCCAGCAGCACCTTGTAACAAAGGAAAATCAGGCCAGTCAAAACATCCAGTGTTGGGAAAATGAATGTATGAAGAGACTGATAATGGGAAATTATGTATTTTTGTTCGAGGTCACCGGTTTGTATTTGGAACATAGAAAGGCCAGCAGATGGCAAGATCTGTATGAAATAATCCTGATGGGGTTTTGGTTCGATTCCTAATGAACAAACACCCTCATATCACTACACTTGTCACAAATTGGCACCGTGTTTGGGCAGTGCTATAAAAAAATCAAGGACTGAGTGGGTCATAGGGACTGAACTACTTTTTAGCCTGGTTTCTCAGGAAATGATGTTGTATTGTGAGCACCGCATGCGTGTCTGTATTAGTGTCCCAGTTCCACTTGAATTGATTGGTCAATTTAGATAAAATCAGGCAAAGGATTAAGAGCCATGAGATACCAAGTTCCTTATGAGCTCAAGCAAATATACATAGAGCAGGGCATTATTGGAGCCTTTACTGCAGCATGAGTTTAATCCTTATGAGTTACCAGAGACATTACATGAGAGAGAAACCATGTCGGAGAGAGGTGTTGTGAATCCTGAAGTGGGGAAAAGCTTCATTCGGAGTTTGCTCCTTATTAAAGGATCCAACAAGAAGATACAAAGTGGTGGGAAAGTAAGTTTGCTGGCTGGTCCTCACAGAATTATTTGTTTGCTCCTTAGAGCTTCCTCCAGATGCAATCTACGACAAAAGAATGAAAAGGGAAGAAGGAGAGACATCTATTAGCTCCTGGTCTTAACTTCTCAACCTGTTTCAAAAGGCTATATTACAGTTACTCTTTCGTTCCAGAGAAAAATCTCCCTCTCCTTAAAACTCAGTTGACACTGTTTGACGTTCTTAAGACAGTGGGAAGTACTTGCACTGCCTTTCATATATATGTCAGTGGGTAGTTTCAGTTTCTGCTAAAAATCAGATACTAACCTCCTTTTCCTTCCCTGTCACAAGGTTCTGCCAATCTTTGTTGATTTGGATGTTAAGCTCTGAAGGACTTCTATTTATATTAGTTGTTTTGAGGAGGATTGATGAGGGTAATAGTGTTAAACATGAGCATTCTCCAACTGATCTTCAAGAGGCAGAGATTCCAGTTTCAGGACTGCTTGTATAAATGCTACTTAAAAAAAGCCCCCAATGCCACCCTCCCCCCACTTTTGTATTTGTCACTTCTGGACATTTAGATATTACGGTTTTCATTTGCAAGCAAGAAACACTAACTTGTTGTAATGTCAAATTTTTGAGGCTGCTTTGCTCTTGTCTAGGCTTGTGACCCAAGTACCTATGAGCTGATTCAGAAAATACAGAGACTACAGAAGCAGCTTATCAGCAAGACAGGTGAAGTGATAGAGAAAGAATTGCTCCTTCAGGTACCGCAGCATCATTATTTCGTTGTATCGTATTAGTATATTTGACTCACCCTGCATTCTCTGTTTGCTCAGATGTGCTTCCTGAACGTGATTTAGGTGCATGACTGAATTTCTTTCGCATGCCCCTTAAATAGCTTTAGATGGCAGCACTGACTCACTGAAAGAGAACAAATAGCCTCTGATTAGTTGATTTTTATATCCTGGTTACTGTTACCTGGACAACTATGGAAAATAAAATTAAAGGTTTGCTTTAGTTTATTCATGTTATAGATTAGTCTTCAAGTCAATGTTAAACTTTTGGAAAGGCTTTTTTTTTTTTTTTAAATATGCCTGTTATGGCCAGAACATGAAGGAAAATCCTTGTTTTATTCCTTTTGTGTTTAGCTTGCCTCTTGACAGCAGGAATCCTACAGAGTTTGTGTGATTTAGATACCTTGCTGTCTGGACCATGTTTGACTTCAAGGTCTTTGTGATGAACTTTACCAAAAATTAATTTTTGTGATAGCTTATCTTTTCTAACTGTATCAGATGTCCCTTAACCCAAGCAATACCGACAAAATTTGTGTTGTACAATCAAGGAGAGACTATATTCACGTAGCAGAAGCATTGCTGTCAAATATAATAAAAAAGGACTGTCTTTGGACTTCAACCATAGGTGTAAAACTGGGAAATTTGTCTCTTTCTCTCCCTGATGTGCTATCCCTGTGGCTATGCCTGGTGACCGTAGGGATAGCCACAGTTTGCCAGCTCTAAGTATTATTTTAGCATCTTTGTCTTAAATACCCTAATAATCTTGATACCTGTGTTGAGTATCACTCAATGGAGAGTAGGAGGTCACCTGAAGCTCCACCTACCTTGAAGAAGCTCAGTAGATGCTATCAAGGCAGGGTTTGTCTTTCTTTCTTTATTGTTTTGTAGGAAAAAACAGATCTGCAATATTGTTTGAAGGTAATTTATGGTGTATTATGCCTTTGCTTGGAAAAATGTAATCTTTGTTGTTGTTGGTGCACTGAAATGTTGTCGGTGAAATAGTTTGTTAGCTTAAACAAAATGTAGCAAAAATAGCTCCAAATTTGCTGTGCTTTAGCCATGCACAAACCCAGTTCTGTTAGATTTTGACATACTCTCTATTGGGTACCTTGCCTTATCCTTACTGTGCTCCCATTTAGCTATTATCCTTATTTAGAAGTGAAGAACTGAGATACAGAGGTACTAAGTTGCCTGTCTAAGAAAATCCTTGAAATAGTAGGTATTTGAGCCTACATTACTATACTAGCCATTGGCACAATCTTTCTGTCTATGTGGCAGTCCTTCTGCATTTTAAAAATTATTTTCCTAGATTTAAGTCAGAATTTGGCTGTAAGAAATTTAATTGTTGTATCTAGAATTGTTAATTAGATCCTTTGCGTCCTTAATTCAGGCACCAATTTCCTGTGCAGCAATGCTGAAATGAAGGTGTCCCTCAGCGAGATTGATGGTAAAGAGAAGGCCAAAAAATACCACACTCCACATTCTGTTCAGGGCTTCACCATCAATGTTTGGGAGCTCTTCTCTGGTTTGCCACAGTGTTTTTGAGTCCTCCACAGTGACTGAAACAGGGCACTCTCATAGCAGGGCGTAGGTAAGCAGAGGTGACTAGAAATGGAGGACATCTGCCAGCTCATTTCCTGAAAGGGCTGTGTGTCCTACTGGTCATTGGCATAGGGCTCACAAGCTAAGTGTACTAGCTGAGCTTCTTCTGCTGAGTGTCTGGATAACCTTGTGTGAGTCATTTTATTGTTCTTTGAACTAGTTTTCCTATATACATGTAACATGGTACGATGATAATATCCGTTTTGTGAAGTGCTCTGATGCTCACTACAGCAAAATGCTTACTGATAACTTACGAGACTGATGCTGTCATGATCCTAACTCCTTTGGTGAAGGAGCGAGCCTGAGGAGCACCTCCAGCAGAAGGAAATGAACAGAGAGCAGTGATGTTAACTTTCTGGAGGCAGCTGAGCTGTATGCACAGGGAGGGTTGCTTCACCAAGCCCCCTTCTGGGCAGCATGTCCTTATTCAATAAGGAGTATAGAGTTTGATCCTGACTGAAATTTACCATTATGAGAAACAGCAGCAATTCAGCTCCCATTTCTGGAATTTTTAATTTTTGTACCCTCAACATAATTCATCTTGCTTAGTGAGTTTGCTGCCTGGTCAATATAACAGGCAGTGTATAAGGAACTGCTCCTTCATAAGGTCTGACAATTCCTTTTTCTTTTTTGTTTTTAAATCCTGGTAAATTCCCGTATGCTTAAAGGCATTCAACATCTTTTTTTTATGGGTCTCTCCTGGAAGTCAGCTCAGCTCAGTTCAGTCAGTCTCTGCTCATTTGCAGGATCAGGGGAATTGCTGATGCCTTGGCCTGTGCCTAGTTGGTGGAACATCCCCTGTACTCACAGTCAGAGACTGCAGGAGCTGAGGGATACAAACTCATTAGTTTTCCCCATGTTGTGTTTGCTCCTTGCTCCCAGTATCCTTATCCACATCTTGCCCTGTGACAAGGGCATAGCCATTGCATATATCTGCTTTATGATCATGTTAATGTCTTACTTGCCATACGTAACTGTTTTCATGTGCATGTGGCCATCATGCTGGCAAGTAGGATATTTGTTGAAGGTGAAGCTTGCGAGTGTCTGTGTCTATTTCTGTGTGTGCTTGTTACGTAACTTAAATCCCCTCGCATCAAATCATCGTAGTAAAATGAAGTGCAAAAAACTATGAGGATTGAATATTGAGCGTTAAAACCACCTTTGGAATGTAGAAATAACCCATGTCTGAAAAGGGTTGAGCCCAGTGTCAGCAACCTGCTTGTAGAGTATTTGCCTTGTTGCATCCTCAGGCAGAGCCATAATGTTTGTATAAGGAAAAAATATTCCCATTTGTGTTGTATGCACTGCAGTTCTATCTTCTGATTGTTGTTTTGTGTGTTTGTTTTTTTGTTTGGTGGGGTTTATTTGGTGTGAGTTTTGTGGTTTTTTTTTTGCAAATGGTCTTTTAAATAAAAGCTGGTTTATGCAGGGAACAATGTTTCAGGATAAGCTGGATATATAAATGGAAATTTTTCTAAGTAAGGATCACAGTATATAGATTCATGTAGAAAAGCATCTGCTTACTTTACCTGCTCCTGATGTGTATTTGATCATATCCTTTTTATTAGCTTTTTCACTATTTCTCACTTGTTAGTTCTTTAAAATGATGCAGCTGTAAAAGCATGCTACAATCCATGCTATGTGATTAAAAGAATGATTCGCTATGTTTCAGTCGGAAAATTTTGACTGCTGACAGTACAGGAAGAACCCAGCTTGACTCTAAAATCTCATACAAAAATATCTTTCTTAACCTGTCGGCAGGGCACATTTTTTGTATCATCAGACACTTCCAGAGAGGTATTGAATATGCAACATGATGAATGTTGGTTTTTTTAGAGTGACTTCTCAGAGTTGAACACTTTAATAAAGGTGTAGAAAGATGTCCCATGTTATAGAAATTATTAAACTTTTTTCTTCTTTCTGATTTATCTGTGCCCTGTAGCCGCAGCATCTTGGGTTATAACCTATCAGCTCTCATACGCCAAGTAAGTGTGGACGTCCTAAGACTTTGAAGAGTAGCTGCAAAGCAAACAGTTGCACTTTCTCCTTTAACTCAGATATTCTCACAGTTGTGAGCTGCTGTGCTGATGAAAAATGTTGTCTTAAAAATCAGATCCAAAACCAAAGTCTTGAATACTTACAGTCAATAAAAGTCCAATGGCATCTTTGCCAAATGGGAAATGTTACTTCAGGGTGAGACAACTTCCATGTTTGAGTGATTACCTTCCTTCTGAATTTGTGCAGTTGAAAGATACAGCATTTTTTGGTTCTTTTCTAAACTGTTGAGTGATACTGCAGGGCTTTGTGGAGAAATAACGTTGTGTGTTAACTAAGAGATTTCAATGATGGGTGAAGGTCTTTGAACACATGTGGTATGTATAGACATAAGGTATAATTATTAATAAACAGAAGTGCTGTGCTGAACAAATCCCGACTGAAAAAAAAAATAATTACTCACTTTGTGGGACAAATTCCTCATGCGACTGAAGCTCTACTGCGTACTGAACAGTGATGTGATAAACTCACAAGGTAATGTATTACCTTGTTAGGATTATGATTAGTGTGGGTTTAGGAACTTATCCCATTAGAAGTGAATTATGCACTGCTTTATTTGTTTCAAATTTAGTTCTTTCTCTTCAGAGTGAACTCCTCTGATTTTATGTCTGACTGAGCGGAATTTTATTCAGCTGCATGTCTTGGAATGGATAACCGTGGGAAGATTTACTTTATATGTCAGCTACTTCCGTTGTCAGTCATTTCAGAAGATTGTTAATAAACGTAAGAGAGACGTGCAACCAAGATTATTTATGAACGGAGGCAAAGGCAAATGTGTCTCGTTTAAGCCTTGTGTGTAGTAGTGGAAGTATTATTCTTCTGTACCTATTCACTATTGTTTTGTCAACCATCGAAGACCAGGACTGGGCAGTCAGACTGTGATGCTTCCAGGCTGTTAGCATCTTGAGCTCATAGTTTCAAAGAGTACAAGGGCAAAAGACATGATTAGCTCATATATCTGACTCAGAGATTACAGCCAGATAACACCCACATGTCCTTGTATTGAGCCAAGTTTTGAGCTAAGTTTCAATCCCCTTGAAGAACTGATAGTCCCACTGACACAGAGTAGGAGGAACAGAGGGGATGCTGTTGTCTCTGGTGTAAATCAGCAGTTTCATTTCAGGTATTGCAAGATACAGGGAGGAGAAAGTGAAAGGGACTTTGTGACCTTGGGCAGGTTACTTAGCTTTGCATGCCTCACATCAAGTAAAAAGGGAATAAAATAATTTCCATTCTTATACTGGTGTGTGAATGAATAGATTAGAGACATGACTCAATTCAGTAGTAACAATAGCTAAACACTCAAAATAGGCAGATGTTTTATTTCATTTGTGCTAACTTGGTAGTAGAGCTGTTCTGTCCAATTTGAGGTTCTTGTTGCTGTAGTGTCTGAACACATACATTACCTTCTGTATTTCTCAGAGCTGGTACTATAGTTTCATAAAGAAATCTGCTTTAGAACAGTGTGTTACCATGTGGGTTATGCAGGCTGACAGCTACTGAAATCAAAGTTTTCTCCCAGCTAATGGAGAAGCTTTGGGATTTGCTCTCATGTATTTGTTATACAAAATTTTTCTCCCCATTTGTTATCTAAAATACTTTTTTAAAAATCTTGTATCATTTTTTCAGCCCCATTCATGAGAGCCTAGTCCTCTTGAAAATAATTTCTTTCCCTAGCTTGACAGTTTCCTGAAGCATGCTTCTGCTGGCTTCTTCATTGCTCTCACAGTGCTCATGTAGCTTCCATTATACAGCACGTAATGCAGAAAAGCGTGCTCAAATGCTGAGTAAGAGACTTTCTCATCGGACAGCCTGCTAGCGAAAACAGGGGAAAACACTCCTTTTACCTGCCTTTATTCTGGTATTCTTAAGGCTCAGTTCAGTTTTATTTTAGGTATTATCTGTACATCTTCAAAATGGCTGAGATTTACTTTACCCTCTGAAATTTGGCATTTATATGTTTTTGGTGCCAAGTATAGATTCTACTTGGATTTGAGAGTATAGCCTACTTACACGTTACGCGTAGGGTAGATAGTCTGAGTTGGGGATTTTTTTTGGCAGAATTGTCTATTTTCATTAAAAATAACTGCAATTCACTTCAGGAAACTAATGACTGTAGAATCCCTAAGAGTCTCTTTTGACCTGCCCATTATTGTTTCTCTGTCATCTTGCCTTTAGAGAGATTTTAGCAGAGGTAGTTTGGGAGAGTGCTTTGTGCGCACTGAAACTTACAGGTGAACTGCAAAATCCACTGCCAAAATACAGCCCTTTCTTTACTACTCCTTTATCATTTATATATAAAGTCAGGCTTTTGAAGGGATTTTCCATCTGAAAATGAAAAGGGAAATTTTCTTTTTGGCTTTTTATACTTTACTAGGTCTTGGCTCTTTTCTATCTCTATTTCCTGGAGAATTTGACTTCCTCTGGAAGCACTGGATTAATGTCCTATCTTGCAGCTCAAGCTAGCAGTTCTCTCAGCCCTCAATTAAAGTGGTGAGTATATTCAGCTTTAGGCCTTTTCTACGCTGAAAAGTACCATTCCTACTAGCAAAAAAAGTCACTTTTCTGATTTAGCTTATACCAGCTCTTGAATGGCAGACTTTCTTGCTAGTATAATTGCATCTAATTGCACAGCCAGTAGCTGGCATAGCAATGTCAGCACAAAGAAATTGCATGAGTAACTGAGAAAGCTAAGCTGGCAAAGCTTCTAACCATTGATCAAATGGTTCCTGACATGGAAAAGAAAAAAAAAGGCAGAAAAATGCTTTCCTGTCCTTATAAAAACATAAGGGTTGTTATGCATCTTAAGGAAGAGGAGAGGGAGAAAACGGTACCTGAAATGTGGTTTTTGAGCTTATGACTCCAGTTCTAAGTTGGTGGCCATAATTTCAAGGGATTTATGTTGTAATATAGAAATAAGAAATACAGTAAGGACTCAGGCCTAACACTTACTTTTTGGCTTTCAGCTGGGTGCGAATCATAAAGAAAAAGTTTAGTTCCCCAGTGCTATGCAGAATTAGGCACTGGTGTGTCAAAGGCAAACTGTAAGAATTGCCTTGATTTAGAATTGGACTTTGAAGAGAACCTCTGTTCTTTTTGCAAATGAAAAAATAATGTATTCCCATGAACTCTGGCTGTAACCCACTTCTGAGTAGAGATGAACAAAAATATCTAATTATCAGCACAATATTTGGATGCACAACAGTCTATTGAGTTAGTGCCATCAAATTAATTTCAGTCCAGTGCCTTGGATCTGATTTGAACTGGAGTCTCCAATGCAGTATGAAGTGACGTATGGAGGTACTTAATGCATTGAGCCATCCTTCAGGACGACATTTTCAGGTTCTTTCCTTCTTGTGCTGTCTTTTTATTTTCCTTTTGTTGTGTTTGAAATGTTCTTTGCTGAGCTAGGGCTTTGATTGGGGGTTTTAACTTTGACTGTAAGTGGAAATGTTTTGTATTTTAGTATTGTTAAGTTGAAAGATGAGTGTCTTTTAGTGATTCTGTGCCTGGCATGATGATTTCTTCATACAATTAGAATTTCTCTAGTGCCTTTTGTTCTGCCACTGATATTATTTTCCCAATTAATTTAATTATTTACTTAAAAAAAAAAAACTGATCATATATCCGGTAGGGTTCTGTTAGTAGGGTAGAACCACTCGCACCGAGCAAATTGTAGGATCATTGTATTAATTCTTGATGCAACCTACCTGGACTTGTATGCAATCCTGTGATGATGTGATAAGTAATCACATCTCGTAAACAGGAAAGACGAGTCACCTGTGTGAAAGTCTGTTGAGGGTCTACATATCTACCTGAACGTTTTGTGTAAGCCTGAAGAATTTGATAAGAATTTGAGGGACATTCAGTTCTTGCCCCAGCTCTCCTCAGAAAGGAGCTGATTTCTATTTCTGCGTATTTTTAATACGCTTCTTGGTGCATTAGTTTATTTTAGCCCTTCTAATCTCAGTTCATCTAGAATTAGATATTCTATGCTATAGAATCTTACGGCATGATAAACTACTCTTAAAACCACACTGACATTTACATTCTTTCCCTCAACATATGTTGCAGTTCAAATGGAAGAGAACAAAGTCTTCCCAGGAAAATAGCCACCTTTTTTGTTTGTTTGTTTTGTTTAGGGTATGTTTGTTTAAACAGGGTTTTGAAAAAACAGGTATGAAAGGTACTGGTCACTTTAATGTCATCAGGTGAAGATAATCATCTGCTCTTTAGAGTAAGAAAATAATTTTCCAGTAAAAATAGTACAAATATTTCTGGCACTGGGAAATGAGAAGCAAAGCAGATTACTTAGCGATCAAACAAAATATTTTTGTGAAGAAGTGGAAGAGCTTAATTTTTACTAAATCTTTGTGGAACTACATTGCCCTCATGAACAAAACATTTCCTATGATAGATCGTTTTGGACAGAGGCAAGGTGCAAATTTATTTGAGAAGTTAGAAGAAAACAGATCAAAATGACTTCTGGGGATCTGCACCATTTTTAGCTGCTCTAATGGTGTTTTAGTCAGAAAAATTCAGATGCCATTTACAAAAATGAGGAAGTTGCAGGTGAAGTTGAAATCTCTTAGGGTTTATAGATGGTAAATGTGCATAAACGCGTAATCTGTTATAAAAGTTTTTTTAGGAGAATTGATATATTTACTTGAGTTTGAGCTTGAAAGAGAACTCTAGTGGGTCATCAGATGCCATCCTTCCACATTATGCAAGACTGATTTAATTACGCAAATACCATCCTTGACAGATGAATGTCAAGTATGATTTGTTTCCCATGTTCTGATACATGTGCTCCCAGTCCATGAATTGTAGTGTGCATGAGAGAGATTGTTGTCTTGAAGCACACTGTGGTTTATGCTTGTGACTCTCCTCCCACACTTCTAACCTGCTGCTGTAGTCTAGCTCTGGTGTTTCTGAAAAGCAAGGAGCAGATGTATTGGCTTACTCAGCATGGTGGTCCTGGGAGCTGGGGAGGTGGAGTTTCATTTCTGTGTATCTTACAGGAGTTTTAGTGAACTTCATGTAGCAACTCTTTGTGTTCAGACCCTTTTGTAGAATGAGAGGAGGATCACTGCCCTGGTTGGAAGCAGTACTTCAGCATAAATACAGTAAAGATTGAACAGTATTCAGATACTGAAAGGAGGCCATTTAAGTACTCAAAGTCTATCACTGTTATCCATAATCTTCTTCAGAAAAGTGGAAATGATCACCATTTTATTCAAATGGGTTACATCTGGTTTGAACCCAGAAATCCTGAGCATGGGTATCTTGTGATACCCATCATCTTGTGATGATTAGACTTAAAATATTTTGTAAAATGATACATTCCTAAAGTTCTTACTCAGTCAAAATTGCCATTAGCTTGAATGATAGCTTGCTAGAATAAAGCTTGAGTAAAAAGTTCAGGAATTGTTCCAGAAAATAACAAATAACAGAAAACAAACTTCTTTACTCCTCATTCCTGTATTCAGCATGTATCTGGGAAGGAAATAAATCTGCTGTGCACCCCAGGGTAAAGTATATTAATCAACCACTTATCTTGTTAAGGGAAAGTAAATGACTTGCTGTGCTGACTGAATACGTTGCAATGCACAAACTTTGCAGTGCTGTTAGCAATCCGATACTGACTGTCAGCCATCCAGAAGCTGCTAGAGAAGTTAAAATACTGGAGGAGTGCAACAGCAGTGTAGCAATACATTCACAAGCCCATATTATATAGTGTAGCCCAGAGCCAGCTGCAAATCTTTATTATTCAGGTGTACCCTTTGGCAAGCGTTCTTCCATTGAGGCAAGGGTATTCTGCTCCTCCCTCAGCAGCAAGCTATGGACAATCTACAGCATCCCATTCAGTGATGGATTATTATTTTGTATGATAGTCACAACAACAAAAAAAAACCAACAAAAATACCATATTGCACAGGGACAGACTAGATTTTACCTATGTCAGATCACTTATTTTCATTCTTATAGAAGCGTGAATGGTGCCATTGTTGAGAAAACACATGCAGAAAGATGCAGCAGTGATAAGGCTGTTTGGGGGCTGTTAGGGACAGGCAGTTAGTCACTGTGGTGTTGGTTTTGTTTGTTTGTTTGTTTTAAGGTAGCTTAAAATTGGACATATGAAGGCACAAACAGGTGTAGAAAGAAACCCGTTCCTCATTCTTCGCTCTGAGATAGCCAGACACGAACTGCCAAGCACACCGGAGCCATGAACCCTGTGTAGGGAGTGCATCAGTCAGCCAGCTGCTCCACATCCTCTAGGCTCAGAGCTCAAGTTTTCCCGTGCCTGTCTTAGTAGATATAGCTGTAATCTTAAACAGGGGATGGCACACTTGAGCACAGCAGTTGTTTTAACATGAACATTAGGATTCACTCTCTTTCCCCTTCCCTTAGTCCTGTTTCTGCTTCTTTGAATTTTAAGAAGCAGGCAGGAGGAGCTGAAACAGAACTCCTTAAAGGATAGCAGAGGGTCATCTCTAATTACAGTGAGTCGAAAGGAAGCCATATATTAAAACATTCATGATTTCAGAACTGCCGTATGTGTTTCTTAGATGCACTGTTATTTCTTAATAGGTTCCAAAATGTAACAGGAGACCACTCTTTCTTCCCTGAGGTACTTGACATATGCGGGGAAACTCTGCTACCCTGTCAGAAAGATGTATGTAGGCTTTACTGCCTTGTTAGACAGGTATTTGTAGGTTTAAGTGGTGGCTTGACTTTGAGACAGCTGTTCAGAGGCAGCAATTCCAGAACACCAAAGGACTTGAAGCTAAGTGCTCTCATCTTTCAGGGAAATCTAAGAATCTAAGTCAAGTAGGTGATTAAAGAGATGCAGGTGCCTATCTTATAGATAGGTGTTTCTAGAAGCAGCTCTGCAGTTTCTCTGACCCTTTGAGGTCATCTGTCAGAAGTGAGTGCAGATGCTGGGTCTGCTGGGAATCCCCATCCCAAGCCTCCCCCTGCAGGAACAGCTGATCATTAACAGCAGAACTGTGATATTTCTCCTTTGATTTATCTGATATTTTAAAAATCTGAATGACTATTGAATAGCTAAAATACATGGTGTTACACAGACTTTACAATACAGAGGTTTTAAGACAAATAGTGCACATTTGAAGAAGAGACTTTTTTTTTGCGTTGAAACTCTGTATATGGTAATTATTAGCCAGTAAAAGGTTCCCCATTGTTTGCTTTGTAGACTTACTCAAAATATTTAGATTCCTTGTTATTAAGATTTGTAACAACCCTGAATCTCCTCTAGAATACTTTAAGACAAGCCACTACTAGAATGTGAAACAAAGGTTTGTTTAGAGCTCTCTTCGGTTCAACTGTCAAGCTGCAGGCATTGTGGAAATAGCTGGAATATTTACATCAATCCATGCCATGTCAGGGGTAATTCTCACCTTCAAGGAACAGCTCACTTTTCTTCTGTGTGTATATATGTGCATGTGTGTTCCTGTTCACACGTACAGAAGAACAGGGGATAATTAGTTGATCATCTTCTGCAATGTAAAGTATAAACACTGTGATTAAATGAGCTACTCTGATTAATGATTTTATAAACTCTTGTATAATGTCAATAGTAAAAAGGAAATTGCAGCTGTTATTTCAGCAAGAGGCATCCATGCCATTTTCTTCTGATAGATTGTTGTCCTTGTGTCTTAGAGTTCAGAAGTTGAAAGGAGAGGAGGATATGTAACCTATCTGTTTGTCCATTGGAAAAA
This sequence comes from Tauraco erythrolophus, assembly GCF_009769465.1. NCBI lineage: Eukaryota > Metazoa > Chordata > Aves > Musophagiformes > Musophagidae > Tauraco > Tauraco erythrolophus. The sequence goes on along the minus strand of NC_141473.1, from coordinate 13,724,260 downwards.
AACCCTCTGTTTTCCCACGCGCTTCCTAAGAAAGATACAATAGTACCAGTACCTAGCAATAATAATAAAAATAATAGTAAGTTGCAATTGCACTTTAGCTGGAAATGTTTGTACTTTGCTGTTCCTGGAAGATGGTAATAATGCAGCATTGAGCTCTTACTGTTACAGAAAAGAGTCAAGGGTGAAGACCTTAGAAGAGGCTCCAAGGTGTTTCTTCCTCTCTCATTAAGCTGTTTTGAAAATGCCAGTTAATTGTGTGCAGTCTGCTCTGTGCCAAAGGAAACAGATTTGCTCTTGAGAAGCATTATTATCAACTGGAGGGATAAGTCATAAGACAGGTTGAGTTTAACTCCATCTAGAGTGGTGCAAATTTCACCAAAGATGAGGAAATGATCCCAACCTTTCCTTCAAGTTGGTGGCAGCATTTTAACAAGAAAACCCCAAGCGTCTCATGCAGTATTGGTGTTGTCACATTGTGAAAGGACTTCAGTGCCCTCTTTCAAACCTGAATTAATTTGCCCAATAAAAAACCTCGCATTGGACAGTTAAAGGAGGGTCTAGATGATGATGAAAATACAAGTTGTACTAAGGAACTACATGCTCGCAAAGGTGTTTGCTGATGGATGTGGAATAGACAAGAAAGAGCAGGAGCTTTTGAAAAGTGTTTATTGAGAAAGTTTATGCTGCACATTTCTCACAGTGCTGGAGGCAACTTTCTTCTATTGTTATAAAATTCATGAAGGTTACTGTATGCTAATTTTTCCTACACCTCATAAAACTTTTAATCATAGATGTCCTGAGCCAACAGCTGCCCTATTAGGTATACACATACACACAAATAAGTGTGCAGCTTATACAGGCAAAATGACGATGACTAGATGTGTATGCCTGTGTATGTATTTAATTCATATTTCTGTGCCCTGTTTGCTTAACACTTCTGAAAATGGATCACAACCCCTTAAGGATGCTCTGCTGCTGCATGGAGTCATAAAGAAAATGGCTCTGGAGTTCAGCACAGCGCTGACATTTTGGTTATAATGCCAATAAACAAGAAACCCCCTGTGGCACATTGACTGACTTGTTTTCCTCACCAAAGCCATGAGGAACTGTAGTGTGCTTAAGAGTTACTGTCTTGCTTTCTCCACCTTAGTAATTAAAATAAGGATTTTTAGTTAGGTTAAGTGTTTTGGGGTTTGTCACCATACACTACATTGCACACTTTTGCTCTACATCTTTATCTTGTTGGTTTTTTTTCTTTAGCTTAATTGCTGGAGACAGGAGCTAGCATAAATGAAATTTACTCTGAGTCGAAGGGTTTGGTATTTTTTGTGTGTAGGTTTTTCTAATAATTTGTGTGATATAAAGCTTTTGGTGCGCAATAGGATTTGTGTGGATCTGGTGGAGAAGGCTGTTGGTGTGCTGCTGTGCCACGTAAATTTGTTGAATTATCTACTTGGAAAGACAAGCTGATAAAAATGTGGAAGCTGGGACTTCATGTCCTATTTCTGCTGTGAATACATCTTCATTAAATGTACGGTCATCCATCGTCTCTGGCTCGGAATGATACCCTGGGCTAACTAACAAGATGGGTCATTTCAGGAGTTTCCTAGTGTCATGATGGGGGAGAAGATGATGTAAAATGGAGTCTCATCTTTTGAGCTAGCACCAAGTGCATTGGTCTATCCCAGCATTGCTGACTGCCTTCCACTCCTTGTCAAAGCAGTGAAATGCCTTGGTGTCATTTTGGGAATGTGTCTGATGGGACTGATGGTCCCTCTGGCAGGGAACAATGAGCAAATTGGACTGTGCTGGTCAGGAGCAATAGCTTCTTTTGCAGTAGGATTGTGCTGGCAAAAGTGATTCTTCTTGCTGTAGACTGAGCCAACTCGTGACCACCAAGTCCTGAAGAATCAATTCAAATTTGCCAAACACCCACCAGTCCTCTGCAGAAGAAAGTTATTTTTTCTCAATTTGCTAAAGAGCAAGCAGGCCAGGAGAACTCCGAATTCTGGCTGAGACAGCAGCTAGTTAAGTTTAGGGGAAAGCAACAATCCCCTCCCCTCCAAATTAATAGGTAAGAGACTTTGGGATACAGAAACATATTGTCATGGCCGATCCTAAAGGCAGATATAGGGACTCCTCAGAGATCCCCTGGAAAACAAATCTAAGACAGGAAGGGCTGTTCTAAAAATAATGTGAAGTTTTGTTTACACAATTTTTACAGCAGGTATTCACAAAGGTGCTGAAATTCTCTTTGGAATGCCTGAAATTTGACTGTAACCCTCAATCTGAGTCTCCCAGTGTGCCCTACATACACAAAATGAATATGCCCTCATCTCTCCACCATCGGCTTGGCTTAGTTCATGCCATAAACCAATGCAGCTGGTTGACATTGTGGGCTCAGTCCTACGGTCAAACACCTGCTGAATTCCATGAGAATTTTGCCATTGGAAGGATCACATAAAAGGCTTTGGTACTGGTCTGGACCTGATTTCAAGACGTGTACGTTACTCCTACTGGTGAAGGCTTAACAGCATGGAGGTACAGAGAAAGCTGATGGATCTTCCTTTACCTTCTCAAGAGGAACAGTACCTCACAGCATGTTTGTGACTTTAAGTTCTTTTCATCTCAAGAATGCATAGCTCTGGGAAGATGTATGTTGTGATTGCAGCCTGACACGAGGACAGAGAGGAGTTTGAGGGGCGGCATTTTGGGACAAGCCAAAGAAACTTATCTTACACATGTTATAATGGAAGGGCTTATTCCTTCCCAACGGGTGTAGGATTTTGGGTAGCTTTTTCTCCCAACATCATCTGTGCAGCCACCAACAGAAATAAATGGCATTTACTGACTTCTGCTTTGGACGAAATAGTGTTAACTGACTTCCAATAGGCACCAAACAGATAAACTTACTCTCTTGTTTTTGAATTACTGCTACACTGCTGATCATCATTGCTGACTGTTGATTTTCTTGTTAGTGTCAGGATACCTTTTCTCCGTCTGGCCCCATTGGGTTCCCAGACATTTTACGGAATGCATATGCATTTTACTGTCTCCAAAACAAAAAAGCAACACAGATCCATCTTCTGGGGATATTAATTTGTGTACTACAACTGAAAGCTACTTTAAATACAACTCACACACCAGACAACCCTACAGGTCTTTCTACATGTTCTATGCTGTACCTGATAGCTATTTATAAGGTATCTGCACATGATGCACATTGCACAGCTTGTCTGCCCTTTGAATATAGCTAGAGTATTGTAGAAGCCAAACTTTTGTTTATAATTTCGTGTTGATTTTTTTTTCCTGGGCATTCCTGATATCTCCTGTGTAGAGATAAAAGTACCGGCTGTAAGCAATGCATTTTTGGTGATAGTATTGCATGTACCTTGTGATTGACTTAGATTTAGTCTGGTGGTTGTTGTTCTAAAATTAATTGAAATTAATTGATTTTTTTAAATATTTTTTTTTCATCTTGGAGTAAAATGTCAGAAGTTATAGAAATGCCAACCTGTGAATATAAACTTTTGCTGATGAGGGAAGAAGTATCCGGGATTTTCTTTTAACATTTTGCTGACATATGGTGCTTCTAACCCAGTGACAAATTAATTGACTAGATGTAAAAGAGATGGACAGCGCTTAGCGAGGAAGGACAGGATATGCATTATAAGACAGCTGGTTCTGCCTCTCTTGGATTATGGAGACAATATACATCGGACAGCTAACGAGTCTCTGTTGCATAAGATAGATTCTCCTTATAACAGAATTGCACACTTCGTCTCTAAATGGGGTTATTATACACACCATTGCACAGTGTTTGAAGAGCTTGGTTGGCCCTTGTAGAGGGTTAGGAGAGAAATAAATTGGAAAACAATTGCACATAAGACCTTCAATCCATCAACTGCTCCATATTTATCCAAATTACTGTTACACTCTTCCAAAATACAAATCCGTGATACATTCAGGGGTGGAATGTTAATACTGACTGGCCAGATTTTGACAAGGCAGATTTTTCTTTTGTTGTTTTTTTTAACTTGCAGTAAAATCTTGCTTCCTCAGGAAGAAAAGGTGGCAGTAGAAACCACTTGTAGTGACATAACAACTCTCTACTGAGAATGAATTCTCAATTTAATTTTTGCCACTATGCAAACTTCAGTCTGACCCTCAGGAAGTTTTGATTTTTCCAGAGATAAACTGAGAACAACTTCATTTGCAAGGAACTCTTTCTCAGTAATATTCAGAGTTTAAGGGCAATGCTTGCAAAAGAAATTTATGATTTGAAGTGCTTCCATTTTTGGGTCTCAACTTGTGATCATTATAGTGCGTGGTTTTCAGAAAATGCTGCAGTCTAAAAACTCTGGACTCTTTATGCTCTTGAAGACTGGACACTTAGAACTTTACATCTTCAAATTAACAAGCCGCTTTTGAAAAGCCCGGCTCAACCATTGAGCAAGGCCAAATACTAGGTGATGTGATGGCACCCTTTCCCACATCAGCGGAAGAATTCTATGGTAAGAGTTGTAGACAGAGCTTATAAAAAAGACAGCAAAAAGGGGTTTGTCAAAGCCAGTGTAAATAATCACCTGTCCTACCTCCTACTTGGCCTTTTTGTCATTTTCAGTTAAATCTTTAGTCTGCTAGTGCAGCTTCCAGTCAAATAACCCTTCTTTTTAATTCCAGCTCTCCAGGTACCAGACAAGGAGGGGATCTCGCTAAATAATGTTAAATAATAATGATCTTAGTCTGACTGGGTACATACTAAAAATATTGTAATGTGCAAAGCTATGAAGGCTGAGTTTAGATCTTTATTCTTCAGACTAAAAACAAGTACCTCCTCAAAACACAGTTGAAAGCAGCATGTCAGTACAGAAAGCTGTAAGTGGGTCCATTGTTTCTGTTTGGGCATGGCTATATCCAATTCCCAAAAGTATACTGTTTCAACATGAAGAAAGAGAAGACACATGAGAAAGAAAAATTACTTGGTGGTAATTGTACTAGTCATAGTTGTTGCTGTTTATACTTTCTTTCCCTTTCCCAGGGCCCCTGCAGTTAAACTGTAAGGTTATATATATGTGTGTCTGTGTGTGTACATATGTTTTACAGGATTTTCTTTGGAAGAAGTAGTTATTCATTCATATAGTCCTTCCCTGACATTTCTATAGCCTGCTCACCTGCTGTTGGGTGAAGCTATGATCCTTAATGTAAGATGATGTGACTCATAAGAAGAAAGATTGCAATAAGCACAGTTACTAGTAATTAATTTCCCACCCTTGGTTACCCTTCCAGTGACTGTTTTATATTCTCTGTGGTAGAGCGTGCTTGCTGATGACAGTGTTTAAGAGTATTTCATTCGTGGTTCGAGGTAGCTGGATGTTTCACTTAATGAGCTTTCCCACTGCTATCACAACAACTTTAAACACCTTATGGCTAGTGAGGGAAGACTGACACACAGGCAGATTTGTTTCTGCAAATACCTTCCTGATTGAGTTGCGTTTTTCAGTGAGGTTGATTGCATCACAGGTTGTGCTGCTGCTGTAGTAGTTTTATAAGAGCTCTTCCTGTTGTCTTTTTCTTAGGAAAAGGAGAAACTGTATGTGGAACTGAAGCATGTCTTGGCCCGGCAGCCTGGGCCTAAAGCCGCAGAACAGTTGCAGCTCTACAGGCACACTCTCCGAGAGAAGACTAAACAGCTAAAAGTAAGAGATGTCCTTTATCTCTGGCTGAGGGGCTGCCCAGATTGCAGAATGACTTCACCAGTGATTCTGGGGAGCGAGGCTTCGGGAAGATTTTTGATGATCAGCATGCATGCCTTAATATATTAAATCAGGAAAACAAGGTTAATACTGCATCTCCCAAGGGAGAACCAATAACAGTAGAAGAGCTTTTTTTTCATATTATGCTAGTTTGTTTCATTAAAATAGAGAAAAAGTCATATCAGAATATGAGTATGCAGCACAATGCTGTAAATGCTTTTTGTGCACGGGCATTCTGGGACACCATCAGTTTTCCATTAACCTTTTTCTTCTTCCCTTTTCTTGAATTGTTAAGATATTTAATAAGCAAATCAAAGCCATTTCATTTTCTTTTAACAAAATAGTGGGATTATAGTGAGAATCCAGTCTTAAATTCTTGTTATTTCTTTTGCAATGCGTACACGTATATTAGACTTGCAACTTTTATAGGGATGACAGGAATAACCTATCCTAACCTCTTGTCACTAGAAGGGAGGATTTCCTGGTTGTGAAGGAATCTTGTGGGAAACTTTGAAAGCATGATATTAAAAAGTGAATCTTTGATAGAATAAACTGATCTTCCCTTGTTCTTCCCTGCTTGAAAGATCAGTCTCCCCAGGAGTTCATCTACTTCTACAGCTCCTCTCTCTGTTGAAGTCATCATCTCCTGTTCACTGCATCATAATCACGTCTATACCAACCATGAGGAAAAAATTGCAGCAGCAGATGGGCCCTTAGGAAACAGAGGCTGTTATGCAAATCTTAGCTTTCCACAGAGAAGAAAAACAATGTACAAAATGTAAAATAGAAGCCAAAGTTTAGCTAAACTGAATGTGATTCGAAGTTTTCCATACGGTTCCTGTTTGTCCTCAATGCAGTCAATTGCTTCTGTGTATTTCAGGCACAGTATGCTGTAGTGTACTGGTGTGCATGTCATTTTGTGGTGCCAGGTCAAGTTATTCTCCTTCTTAAAGAAGGAAAACACACTGTACATGCTCTTACTTTCTTTAAAGTTCAGTGATTCACATGAAAGCAGCATTGTGTTCATATTGACACTGCCTGGTACTACTTTGCCTGTGCAGATTGAATTACTTCACATAACAAAGTGAATCCCTGTGAATAAAACTCATTATTATTAAATAAACCCCCACTTTACTATTTTTTAAGACCTTCTTTTCGGGTTTTCACCCAGATTTCTATTCCAGAACATTGAAAGCTAATGTATGTATTAGTATAATTCTCATAATGCTTGGAGCATATTTTACATGTTTTATTATGGTTAAAAGGCATAGCCTTAATTTTGTAAATTGTCCTTATGTGAGCAGAGATGTTCAAACAAAATATCATGATAGAAAATAAGATGTGGTGGAAAATGGTGATGTCTTATATGGTCAAATGTGAAAGGAAAAAGTGCTTGTAAAAGTACTTAGGTGTAAGTGAAAAATCTCCTGTTTCTGATTTTTGCCTTTTGTTTTTTAGGCTTTGTCCTCAGAATTGAATATGTATGAATCACAGAGCCAAGGATACAAATCTGAAATTGAAAGACTTGCCAATGAGCTTCTGAATGTGAAAAAGAAATTTCTGGCTCAGAAACGGAAGGAACAACAGGCCAAGTATGGGAAACTAACAGTTTTGTCTTCACAACTTTCTACACAAATTGTGTTTTTTTAGACCCTGCTTTACTCTTTTGATCAGAACATGGCCAAATTTGACTGAAGTGATATAATATTGTTGCCTAATTTTCCTGAACGTTATCCTTCATATTACTTCAGCCTGGTCTAGATTTACCATGATCTATGGCCACGACAAGAACGTCCAGCAGAGATGTTGCTGACATGTTCTGCAGGCCAGTTAAATTATTCATACCAATGAGATAGTGCCAAGAGGACACAGATTAGTGTCTGGTCTCTCACATTGAATCATGGAATCATAGAATAGTTGGGGTTGGAAAGAACCTTTAAAGGTCATCTAGTCCAACCCCTCCTTGCAATGCACAGGAGCATCTTCAACTAAATCAGGTTGCTCAGAGCCCCGTCCAGCCTGACCTTGAATGTTTCCAGGGATGAGGCATCTCCCACCTATCTGGACAACCTGTTCCAGTGTTTCGTCACCCTCATTGTAAAAAATTTCTTCCTAATATCTAGTCGAAATGTATTGTCTTTTAGTGTAAAACCATTACACCTTGTCCTATTGCAAGAGGCCCTGCATAGTCATTTCTGAAAATGGAGTTAGTGGACTTAACTTCTAAAGTGTCTTAGATTTCTGCAGTCAGAAAACATGATCTGTCACCAAGTTTTTCTGTGTATGCCTTTTGTCTTTCTGCCCCTTTCCATCCTCAGCCTGTCCCTTCCTCACACACTAAAGCCAACAATTCTCTACATTGCTGAATATAATTCAAAGCTGCCTGTATCTATTTCGTCCTTAATCATATTTCAGCCAGCAAACAGTTTTGATGACTAAATTAGCAAAATAGTCAGTGATAAACAGTGACTTTTGTCCATCTGCAAATTGCATGATGTTACCTTAATGTTTGGAATTAGCAACAATTGTGCAGTGCTAATGGCCTTCCCGGAGCTTTAGGATCAATATGTGAGGCTACCATAATGCCTGATAATCCATTTCCAGCAGCTAAGTATCCTCTTCATGATAGTTTTAATGTTTCCATTTTGGACCCTGGCATCAGGTTTCTTTCTGTTCATTGAATGAGAAGAAATTCACCCATGTTTTGCTGTTATATCCTATCTAGAATTAGTTCCTATCATAACTGTTGAAAAAAACTAACTTGTTAGGGGCATAACTGCTTCAAAGTAAAACAAAGGTATTGTGTGAGGTGATGGTGACTGAACTTGGGTCTGTTAATCATACACAGTGAATGGAATTTTGTGTTGCAGGTCAATTAGTGCTGAACTCATTACACTGTTTGTAGGTTCACAATAGGTATCTGCCATTAGTACAACTTGCTGGGTTGTTCTTGTGAGCAGGTGTGGCTGCAGTCGAATGAGCACGGTGTCTTTGTGACATCTGTGTTTTGGAAGTACATTCAGATACTGTTGGTGGTGCTTCTGCAGGATGATAGCATCTCATTGATCCCACCTCTGGCTCAGAAGCAACCAGCACTGTGCTGTCAGCCCTGACTTGCACTTCTCTGGTCTTTATGGCAGCTGAGAGGTGGCCAGATACTGAGCTTTGCTCTCCTTTGTCCTTCATCATTTTGTTCCTCAGTCAAATATGTTGGACTGCATCCTGCTTTGAAGGATATGCACACCCCAAGGCATAGCTGGGCGTATCAGTCCTGGATAACTGCAGATTCTGTAATCCCTAGACTGTGCTCTGTGTTGCCCAGCAGCAGTGCAAAGGAAACAACCTTGTTGTGCAGCCTTCCTTCTCCAAACTGCCAATAGTGCATGACATATCTTCTGCTTTCTGCAATAGAGAGAGCCAGTTGTGCAGCCGAATCCTTCCTAAAGGAGTCCTTCACCCCTGACATACAGCCATTCCACATCGTTCCTGCCTCAGACTGGGCTGGACAGGCACTGCCTGGTGTGTAGATGCTAGCCAAAGAGCCAGGGCCGTTTGATCCATACAATCTCAGAACGCTCTACATCCCAGCTGACACAAAACTCACTGTGTGAGTGAACTCAAGTCAGAGATCACTGACTTGATCTCTGTCATGCTGCCTAATGTTAACATCATGTCTGAAACAAACGTGACTGGTTTTGCTAATAAAAAGAGGATCCTGTCAGGACAATAGCATTAATAGCATTTTTGACTACCGCGGTATGAAAGAGAATTAATACTCTCAGATAACCTCACACAAAGGTATCATCTGAAGCTTTTATTGATTTGCACAAGACAGTTCTAGTTTGTGATTTAAAGTCTTGATACTGAACTAATGCAGCTTTCCATGAGATGCTGAAGGAACAGAATGAGTGACAACAGGAATTTAGCTTTGTTTTGTGTTCAAGGTGAAAATCCAATGTTTTAAGATTTTGGTTGTGAATTTAAAATCCTCTTTTTCTGCTCTCTGATCCTGAATGTTGTTTTTCCCAGATGTCTTAGGCTTTCTTTTTCTCACTCTTCCCATTTTCTCCTCCTGCTTCTTGCACCCGTTCTGCTTCACTACTTTTCCTAGTTACTTCTAGCACCAGGGTTCCAATTTTATCTTGATAAGGATCAGTGAGAAAATATGAACCTTAAATCCACACCATCCTGCGGTCCTATATATGTAAATAACTGCACTGAGGAATGTCAGTAGTAACAGGGAGCTTTTGCATGTGGCTGCTCACACATTAATTCTGCATAATATATTACAATATTCGGCTGCATAGAATTTTCCATACTGATGAGCACATCTATTGGCTGTCTCCATGGGAGCATGAGGAAAGAATGAGCATGGACTCTGGATCGTTTTCTCTTCCTGAAGTTGAAAACCCAATAGTGAGCTAGGATGAACCATCTAAATATAGCATGTTAGTTTTTAGCACTGTCATCTGGCGTATCCATTAGTGCTACACTGATACAATTAAAAACAGTTACAAATGCTTTTCATGGTTAAGTTCATCTGTGCCATCTTTTGCCTATTCTCCCACCTCCGTATGGGTTAAATTTGGAAAAGGAAGCACAACTAGTCATTCTACAGGGTTTCTCTGAACTTCCTCTTCTCCTGGAACAGTTATTTAAGGACACAGAGAAAAGTATAAATTCCAGAAGTGTTTTCTTTTCCCTTACAGGGGGCTAAGAAAGGGTACTAATGTGACAAGGCTAGATTTTGCAAAAGCATGGTTGCACTCACATTTCTGTCTCAGTCTCAGTGACTGTAAAATAGAAGAAATGGCACTGACCTGCTTTGTAAAGCCTTGAGACCTCTGCTCTTATGATACACTAGTACATCATAAAGCTCCACTTGGTTCATTTTAAATATCTCAGGACCTTTCTCTGAAACCTCCAGGTGTATTACAGTGAGTTTGAAATACTGCCTTTCGTATTTGTTCTGCTGTGCTTACCTCCCCAACCTTGTAAGAGTGGAACCAGCTAACCCTAGTTCCCTCCTCTTAAGGCCATCAAATTCAAGCCCTGCTGGATCCTCAGATGGAACAACTTCTTGGTTCTATCAGTGCACCCACAGCACACTGTTAGTTTTCCGCAAATGTCACAGGCAGGGTAATTATCACTAGAACTTTGTTAAAACGTGAAGCCAGATAACACTATTTATTCATTAAAATTCAACAAAGGAAAAATATCTCCCCATTGCGCCTGTGATGAATGTAGCTGTTTGTTTGAAAACAGGCATATATTTGCTAGAATGGGATGGTGATTAGAAATCTGAAGTCGTGGAGTTCATGTACAAACTTGCTTTAATGAGATGCTCTGACCATTTTGGGGAGTAGCATGAAGAGAGCTCATTTATTTCTAATTTTTAATAATTCAAAAAACCATCAGTAGGCTTGTAATTAGATCCAAACAGACACCCAGTCTTGATGGTTTAGCCTAACAGGCTTTAATCAACAATTTTTTAATGATCTCTTGATACGTGGTTGCATCAAAGAAACTTTGGAGGACACAGATTTCCTTAGTTTGTAAATATCACTGGACTGCAGAATGAAATACGTATTTTCTTTTTCTTTGTTTCTATTTAAAGGGAGAAGGAGCAATCCTTGACTTACATGGAACCTGAGTCTCCACGCCGCAAGCCTGACGTTCCTCACTTCACTGGAGGAGGCTTTACTCTCAGCAGACTCCTTCCCAAAATTACGGCTTAGGAATGGACTCACCTCATGACATTCCTGTTCCCAGTTTCTTGCTAAGCTCTGTTTGTGCTGAGTTGTTTGAGAAACTGCAATTTTAAAACAAATTCAGAATCAACTTTCTCTCTGAAATCACTGTATTGCCTTTAGGAAAAGGCATTTTATGGTAGAATTAACGTAGCTTTGGTTTACAAACTGTGGATGAAGTCTGCCCATGTGATGCCAGCAGAAGCATATGCTGGTGTAACCGAATAGTGGAGATCATGCAGATATTTCTTCTTCAATACTGTCTCTCTATTTAGCACTCCAACACCACAAAATGCCTTAATATGTAGTTACTTCTCCTTTATCTACCACTGTTGTAAGCACTCACTCCATTTATCTTCTGACTCAAAGCACCTGAAAGAAGTGAGAACACAGAAGAGAAGAAAAATTAATAGGCTGGTGTTTCAAGCCCTACTGAGCAAATGCAAAATTAACAAGTCTTTACTTGGATGTACACATGTAGCAGTTCTTTGTGCAGGTGGTGTCTAATAGGGTTTATGCAGTGTTTGCTACAGTTGTTAGTAAGATCAAGGAAGTTTGTGGCCACGATGTACGTTATTAAGAATGCGATTCTGTTTACTGTAGTAGAGACAAAGTGGCAGAATTATGTCTGTTCAGCTGGGGAGTCTGTGCACCCTGACTGGGACATGCTGTTCTCCCACTTAAATACTTCCAAGTGATTCAAACTTGGACTCCAAACATGTCAAACTTTACTCTTTAATTTCTAGACACTTTGGCATTTTTGTAACTTTCAGAAATTGTTTTTGTAATACAGCAGGAGCCCTCCAACCTTTTCAGCCAAAAGAGATTTAATTACCATTCATTAACAAGTGAAATAACAAAGTCACGGCATGAGGTGCTGAAGTATAGAAAACTTCCAAGCTGTAAAATAAAATGTTTTGAAACTGATTTGTGCATGGAAGCTTTTTCCCAGCCTGGGGGATAAAAATACTTGTCCAAAGAGATATGCTGATAAATATTTCACATGCAGAGGAAAAAAAAAAAAAACAACCAAACCTAAAACCCTTTGCAAAGATTTTGTTCTTTCCTTTAGTGGAATACATAATTAAATATTAAAGCTACTGTGGGAAACTTTTAATGGAAGTATTTAATTCAAAGGAATCAAGTTAAATACGACAGGGATCTACTTTGCTTTTACATTGGGGACCAGAACACTTAGTCATCAGATCCATTGTATTTTTCTTTTGTTCCCAAAATAGCTATTATTGCTTTTTCACTGTCAAGTGCATTATGCCAAAGTTATCATTTTAGGGCGGTCATGCTGTCTGAATCGCGTCTTTTGTGTACCTGACGTGTCCTTGTAGTTAGAATAGTTGAGAATAACTGACATGGGCACTTGAGTTTGATGGGATCCCAGGTAGGTTTTACTGAAGCTTTTACAAACTGGTATTTGTTAAGGTCCAGGGTATCCAGCCTGAAGCTGGACTCTGCTATGCTTACTGATACTGGGAAGTAATTTTTACTGAAATAAATCTTCAAAGGCACATTTATTAATTAACATGAATGAGAGAGGCATAGTTAGACTCCCAGAATACCATCACACTGTAGAGAAGCAACTTACTTACAACTCTGAACTGTACAGTGTACTCCCTAACTTATCCAGAGGTAATCCAAGTCTGTGTACATCTTTCCCTCTTTTTGTTATCAGGGTTTGGGAGACAAGGTATTACAGTGGTCAGACCAAAGGAAAAGGAGCCAAGCATACAGAATCTGTTCCCTAATTGCATATATTTTTATAAATACACTAATGAACCAGATTCATTTCCATTTCTGAATCTACTTAATAGTAGCTTGCATTGCACAGATTGGACTATTTTTAGAGTAAGAAGCTCCATCCCTAAATGATTCTTGACCTGAGTTTTCCGGTCTCTAAAATGAGTGAGGTAGTATTTGTCTAATGACTGGCAAAGGTGAATTCATTTATGTCTAAAAAGTGATTAGTCTTCTAGATTAAAAAAACATAGAGGAGTGCAAAAAGTTGTGATTTTCTCATATAACATGATCTTCCAGTCTGAAGGGCTGGGAAGTGAATACAGTAAATTCCACCTGCAAAATACAGGAGCTTTTACTGTGTTCATCCACAATTTCAAGCATCCAGACGTGAATATGTTGGCTACTGTCTCCAGTTTCATTGCATTATTTACTCACTACCAGGGAAACTACATTCAGAGGTTAATCTGGAAAAGAAGAATAAAAAAAAAGGGCAAGAAAATACAGTCATCAAATTATTGCCAGTAACTTTCAGCATAATCAGGAATAGAATAAGTGCAACCAGCTTAATTTATAGTGCTAGAGAGTCAAAACCATTTCTGAGTTCATATAATAGAATGGATTAAAGCACACCAGATCCCTTCCCCCCTGGTCTATAAAAGTCAGGGAGCTTGAAAAATCGCTCTGGATGTCTGTGAACCCAGCTGATGCTGAGGTGCTTTTAGTGTTCAAGGATTTGGCTTGCACAGCAGGGAAAGGCAGAGCGTTAATGAGAGTATCATTTGTTCAGTCGCTTCTGCATTGTGAGCAGCAGCTCTGAAGTGCTTCTCCAAGTTTTGTTGCAGAATACTGTTAATTGAATTCCAGTCTGTGCAAGATATAAGCCTAGAAGTAGCAATCATATCTTTAACTTCTTATTCCTGTAAAGATATGTGAAAAGATGGAGGCGAAGGGCTGTGATCCATGGCACTTAACTTAGAAGAAATCTTTCTTCACTTTAATTGGTTCAGATTGGAGCTGTAGTGGCTTGCACAGTAGATCTGTCCTGGAGTCTTTTTCAGTGAGCAAAGTACGTAATACTGTTCATTTTCAGAGCTCTTTCAATATGCAGATAATATTTCAAGTAACTTCCCATCGAACTTAAGCTCTGATCCCGTCTGGCAGGCCTGTATTCAGCGTGTTGTACAAGCAGGACACAAACAAGACACCGTGCACTGAACTATCAAGTTCAAAGGCAGCAGCACAACCCTCCTGGGATCGCCTGTTAGCTACCAAGGCACACGGCACGAGAATCCAGCCCTCAACTTACACTCGCTCTGCGAATTCAGAGCAGCAGGAGCACATATTACACACCAGGTAACATGTCCCGCTTCTGTAAGTCTGGGAAAGCCTTGAGTCAACAGCAGTGACAAACAGGTCACAGCTCAGGCTTTGTGGTGTTGAGAGCAACAAACCCCAGGGCAGGCTGGGGAGGCAGCAGGAGAGGGTGAGTACTTGGCACCCACAGACAAGAGCTGTTACCAGCACCACAGAGCAGAGGCTTTACCGAGTGGAGCAGCAGGTGCTGGGCCCTGGGGCACTAACGAGCCCTGATCAGCTCCACCTGGGCCCAGGGGCACCATTTAACAAGCTCAACCCTGCAGGTGCTCCTTGTGGTCTCCTGTCCTTCAGAGAGCAGCTGGCTCTGGCTGCGTTCTGACAGCAGGGCACAAGAACAGCTTCAGTGCCTCCTTCTAAGTACTTTCACAGAGCAAGTTGCCACATGATAGAGGAATGGATTGCACAGGAAAGGAGTTCTGGGTGTTGAAAGCCCAGGTGAACAAGAGGAAAGGTTTCCCTCCCAGATCCTGCAGATGAGGAGCTGTTGTGGAGGTGCTTGGCAGCGCGTCCCAGAGCACTGCCCACAGGTGGGTTGTCAGTGTGTGAGCTCACAGTGCTGAGTCTCAGGTTGCTGTTTCATACCCTGTGTTAGGGTGAAGCTGTTGTGCTCTGAATAAGTTGTAAGAAAGTGCAGAGAGAAATAGATCCTTGATTTATTCCCTGTCTCCCATGTGAAGTTACCAGAGGGTAAAGTTATCCAGAGTTAAAAAGAGAAGCTGGGCAGTGAAACCAGTGCCTGCCAGCTCTAAAGTGTTAATGACTCTTCCTGAAAGTTGGCCCATCCCAACTATCTCTACCCAAATCGGAGCCTCTAAATCATGTACATTTGTATTTAGGCACTTCAGCAATTGAGTATTATTTTCCTAGCAGGTGGTTTAGCTGTTGTGCCATCTCCTCCAGCAGAGTGTATTTTTAGTGTGTTTCTAAAAGCAGGAGCTTGATTTTGATGCTCTTTCTGTTCCCTACTTGGGCGGTTTTTAAGCAGCCCCACACACATCAGCTACTTACGCTGTTCAGCGTATAGAAAGATGTCAAGATCCCATCCTACGGGCTTTCTTGAGGAGCCTCACTTTCCAAGGGAGGGTGAAGCTGTGCCTATGGCTCGTATGAGTGCAAGAGAACAGAGTAGGACGTGCTGCACGTGGCTGAGGTGAAAGCAGCTGCCTGCTCCTTTGCTCAGCCTCACCCTTCATTTTGCTTTCTCCCTGAATTGGAGCACATATGCAGGTTTATTGAACCCATATACTTTTTAAACCCACTGAGGTCAGCAGGATTATGTATCTCATCCCAGGTGAATAGAGCCATCCAGACTGTGGGAATGCAGCTCTGGGGCTGGAATAGGTTCCAAACCTGCTGAGATCCTCCCTGCCCCTTCGCTGCCTCTCTGCTGATGAGTGCAGGGTGCTGAGCTTTCTCTTGGGGCCTGCCCTGTCTTCAGCAGCCAGGTCCTACCAGGCAGCTGCAGGAGCAAGGTTTGGAGGTGAAGCTGCAGTCTTGCCCTTGGTTCACCCCAATGTGAAGAGGCCGAGTAGGGGTCTTGAAATATTGAGCAACTGCTGTACTGTGGCCATCCCCAGGGTAGGAGCTACACCATGGCTCTGTTGTGACACAGCTGGGGAGGTGGGTGCCTCCACAGAGTGTTAAGTGGGTAGTGAGTGACCACAAGCAGGATGCCCGGGAGGGGAAGAGGCATTGATTCTTAGGGTAAAGGGAGTGTTATTGAAGGGGAGGAATCAAGTGCTAAATTCTGCAGATTGCCCTGAAACAAAGGTGAAGGTATGCTTTGCTCTTGTGGTCTACCTTGGCTAGAAGCAGCTTGTTTCTTAGGCTGTTGCATCTAATTACAGGGCTGGGATGCCCACCATCAGTGCTGGCCTTCTGCAGGTTGGCTGCTGTCAGCCAAGGCTTTGGCAGTACAGGGGGCACTTCCTGAGAGATGGCTTTAAGTTAATTTTCAAGAATTGGTACTGTCAGTGCCTTTGTACATCTGATAGCCCTTGCTCTAATTGTTGTTGGGTCTTCTAGTTTCTCTACTGCCTTGGCTTGTGTGGTGCTCGTTTCTTTTGCAGTGCCTCCTCTGAGAGGGGCAACAATGAACTCAAATCTGTAAGTCACGGGCAAATTGTGGAACTGTTTCTTAATCGGGGTATATTTGTGGATTTTCTATTTGGGATCCTTCTTGTCTTACAGCCTGAGTGCTTTCAAGGAGAATCCATGGTTTTCAAGGAGGTACTCTGTCCTCCAGGGATGATAAAAAGCTGGCCAGGCTGACCTTGTCATGGCCGGTCAGAGGTCTCTCCTAACAGTGAATATCCCAGTTGCACATCCTATGCTGGCTTTAAGGGCAGTTTTGCTCCCTTTCTGTGAATCCCAGACCAG
Source organism: Tauraco erythrolophus (assembly GCF_009769465.1). NCBI lineage: Eukaryota > Metazoa > Chordata > Aves > Musophagiformes > Musophagidae > Tauraco > Tauraco erythrolophus. Next base: position 13,707,246 of record NC_141473.1, on the reverse strand, counting down.
CCATTTTCTTTACTCTTTGCTGTTTTGCAGCTATTGTCAGAATTTTCTCTCTCTCCTTCTTTCCCCTCCCCGCATCCCGCCCCCCGTGTATGTGAGCTCTTCAGCTTACCTAACATCCAGAGAGAAAAAAAGGGTGCAAAGATTGTTTTGAAGGATGTTATTTTTGCAGGCTGGATCTGGGCAGATCTGAGTTCCCCTCCAAGGCTCCAGGAGCCTCCTTTTCTGATGGTGGGCACTTTAATCTGCCCAGGTGTGAAGTGGATATAACAACTACGCTTTCAGCCAGTCTTGACTATTTAAACTTCACAGTTCTTCCCAGCAAGAACCATTTCTCAGGGCTTTTTCTTGGCAGAAGACTAAGCAGTAATTTAAAGCCATTTTAATCTGAAATGAGAATCTCTACATGGGGTTTGAATGCACTTCAAGTGAAGTATGTATTTGCAACTTTTGTTGATCCCTCTTAATTTTCCGAGTACCCCTGTAGAAGCAAGGTATGTTTGTGTAGTGGCAAAACACACTGATAGCTCAGCCTCGTTGAGAGCTGTAGGGTGATAACCCCAAAATAATCAGGGAGTGGTGTATTTGGGATCAACACTAGAATGCAGGTGATTAACCATCCCTCTCTACAGAAAACATAAAGAAACTGGATAACATGTTCTCCTGTGTTTTCTCCCCGGGAAATTTATCCTGAGCACAGAGTATTTCTGAAGGAAAAAATGCATGTTTTGTTTCAAAAGAAAAAAAAAATTAAAGTGCTGTGCCCACCTCCTGTGGGAAAGTGCAATTTTCTAGAACTGCTTTGACATTTGTGTGATCACAAGTGATCATGCCAGAGGCTACCCTGTGGCAGCTGAGCTGCAGGAATCGACCACAGGTACGTTCTCAGCTGGCCCCAATTGAAGAGTAAAATGTGTTTGCTTAAACCAGCTTTGTCACTTCAAATGAAAAGGTGCCTGAAGCAGCAGTTTAAATCAGCCTGTCTTACCGTGCAGTCAGGGCAGGCTATGAGCAAACACACGCTCAGTTACCACGTCTCACCCAAAGGGTGGTGACTTGCAAATTTGTGAACATCCTCAGAATCGCTCGGTTTTGCTCTGCAAAATCCGTGCCTCTGCAGCCCCTCGCGATGACGGGTGCGCAGAGGCACGTGGTGCAGCCGAACGGCAGGGCGAACTCTGGGGGCCGGCTGGCTAATAAATGCTCTCGCTTCCAAGTCCCAGTTCAAGCCACCTCATCCCCTGCAATTTCCGTGTTATCATTCAGATGTATTCCCTCCTGGCCAGTTAGGAAAACTCATCACCAGAGTTTTATTTTAACTGAGTGCACACGAGTCTTCCGGAAATTACCAAGTCCCTCGCTGTCTCAGATGCTGTAGAGGAGAAAGACAAGCAGACGTGAAAAGTCTCAGACCAGCCTTCTTTAGCAGCCCTGCATCGCTCTGCGTGCGTGGTGGTGAGCTATTTGCTAAGCCCTGATGCTTGCGCCAGTCCTGAACTTGGAGCAGCTTCAATGTTCAGCTTTTCTTGCCAAAGTTGCCTTCAAAATTCCTTGCAGCAATCTCTGTTGTGGTTTGGTTTCCTGCTGTCCTTGTTGCAGAATTGAGTGTTTCAACTGGTGTGTGGTGCAGCAGACGTGTTAGAGCTACACGTATCAACTGGAAGAAGTGAGCAACTAAGTGCTTTGGTTACACAAGTCAACAGATATCTGCTCAAGTACGTTAGCTGAGGGTTTAGCGTATTTCCATTGGTATCTAATCAGGTGCAATTCCTTCTTTGCTTTTAATATGATGTGTGCTTACTGGATCCAAGTCTGATTTTATTTTATTTATTTTTTTTTTTTCTCTGACTTTTACCATTGATATTGAATGTTGATGGCAAGCAAACTGTTCCCAGGCTAATTGCTGTCCTGTGGTCAGTAGTACAAGACAAAGAGCCTGATGCTCTGGATGGATACATGGGAGGTTGTCTTCAAAAATCTGATGATGCTGTCTTACAAGAGCATGGAGGCTCTGATGGTGGTGGGGTTTCTGGTGGGTTTAGTGGTTAATAGACCCCATAGTGGATCCTTCAGTGGTGAGGGAGGATGTATGTCCAAGAGACTATTTCTTTGGTACTGGGCCAATGCTTGAGCGCACACTCCCCTCTGTCTCTGCAGCTCCTGCCCAGCTCTCATGGTGTGGGGAGGTGTCAGAAACTGGCAGTCTGTGCTGGTCTGCGGGGACAAGAATGTGACTCAAAACCCCAGAAGATCTTATGTTTCTGGTGGCAAAATATGATTTCTGCCCGTCTCGTATGGGGCAGGTGAGTGTCCCCATAAGGTACCAGCTGCTCCCTGCGTGCCCAGCTCTGGCTGGGGTGTGCAAGGACTCAATGGAGCAGGGGATGAGCTCTGTCCTCCTTCCGCAGCTGTGCAGCCTCACCCCGCGGCTCCAGCCAGCAGCGGAGCGGGTGTGAGGCCACTCGTGCCTGGGGCTGTGCGCTCCCCTCCGTCTGCACGGGAACAGATGCCTGTGTTTCGCAGAGCTGTCAGTCATGCACCCTTCACAAGCACTAAAATTCAAATCTGGTGATATCAAGGGGAATTACATGCCAGCATCGCTTGTCTGATCAAGAGCTTCACCTTGTGCTCTTGAGGGATGCGTCTGGTAATTTACTTCAGGCTGAGGGATAACTGAATTTTTTTTTTTTCTATCTGCATTAGTGCAAGCTGGCAGCAAGCTATCCAAGCCCTCTGCCACCCAGCGCGTATGCCCTGTCTGTTTCCTTTGCTGGCAGCGTGCAGGTTTCTGCCGGGCTTTGATCAAGTTTTGCAGCTGCGACCTTGCGTTCTTCCCTCGCTTTTAGTCCATGCGCTGGCAACTCTAGTTTCCCCATTACCACCCCATGTCCCAGGACTCTATCTGCTTTGCCCTTGGTTGCCTCCAGCCCTGAAGCTGATGCATCCAAACAGCCCAGGGTCTGCCTGGGGGAAAAGTGGTGGCACTTGCTGCCATACCATGGGTCCTGGCCTCTGCTTTCATCCAGGTACCTGCACTGCCGGGGTTGAAGCTGAATTTGAGGAAAGCAGAGAAGCAGGAGGTGGTGGCCGTGTCCTGCCTCTGGTGCTCTGCAGGCAAAACAGGTCACAGAGGGTGTTTTTTCCTTTTGCTGGAGCTGAAGATGGGAACCTGAAACTTTGAGTGCCAAATCTTGAGCTAAAATTCACCTGAGCACAGCACAGAGGAATACTGGGGTCTGTGTTACAGCCCTGCCTCGTGCCATCAGACAAAACAGCTTTCTTCTGCTCTCGTGACACTGTAACCTGCCCGGGTCTCTCCCGTCACCTCCACCCGCAGCCCAGTGCATGCATGGACAAACCCTTCCCAGTGAGCCAGGCAGGGCTGCTGGAGCGTTTTCCAGTGTGTCTTTCTCCTACCCAATGCCCCCAGCTCATGGGAGAGGCTGGGTTTGCTGAGCAGTCGGTGGGGTTGGATCAAACAGGCCGTAAGTGGAGCGCTGGGAAAGGCTTTCTCCGGGACTGGAATAGCACGGGGCAGCTGCCCTTGGGAAACAGCCTTTGGAGCCACCTGACAGGAGAGCCAGACATTGGGAATTCTAGGGGGAAAAAATCAACCCTTCCATGGGTTTTATTGGACTCTTGGAAAAACAGTAAGACTGGGGCTTGCTGAACAATGTTTCCACTAGGAAATGCTGCTGTTTAATGCACAGTCCATGGAGTGATATGCCGTGGGCAAAACGTTGCTCAGGGAGCTGGTGAGTGTTGGGAGCAGAGATCCTTGGGGTTGCTGGGAGGCTGAAGTGTTGTCCCTAATTTAAATGTATGGTACCTTCATCCCTCTCCTCTCTGAACTCCTGCAAGGCAGAGAAAGGCAAGAGTGTGTTACCACACAAGGCTTCCAGACCACGGCTCGCATCTTCTCTGATCTTGTCCTGGGCTCACGCTGAGGCTGAAGGAGAACAGAATTAGGAATAAAGGTGTTGGGTTAATCAGCTGCTTGGAGGATGGCTCTTGCCTAAGACCGCAGCATGCTATCGCCACCAAGTTGTTCACCTGGCCCAGCAAAGTGCTTGAGCTCTGCTGAGCTTTGTCTGCCCCTCGGGTTGCCCAGGGAAACCTGCCCACCCCACTGTCCTCTGGCTCAATGGTGCTGAGATACTGTGGATTTCACAGAGCACATCTGGCTCCAGACATGGTGAGATCTGTAACAGTATTTCACCTTTCTCTAGCATGTTCCAGGTGAAGACTGCAAAGAACATGGCCAATGCTAACCACATCATAACAACCTTCCTCAGGAGAAATAACCCACATCACATCTCGATCAGGCAGCTGGAAGCACAAGGTGATTTCTTCCAGTCAAGTCTATAGCAGAGTCCCTCAGAGAAGCGTTTAAGGTGTGTGGGATCTTTGTATCGGGATCCAAGCATCTCCCAACTTTTAACCATCTCCTGGCACAGCAGTGATGGGGACAGGCCTCCCTGGTGCACAGACAGGGCAGCGGAGCAGAGCTGGGGAGGGCAGCTGGGAGATGCTTCCAAGGCAGGACCTGAGCCAGGTCCCCCATACTAAGAATCCTTGTTCTGGGCATTTTTTCTCTTCGATTTGTTCCTGAAAGAACCCACTTCCAACTCCGAGCCCTGGGCAATCCTGTTCTGGGTTAGGATATTACAAGCATAGCTGCAAATCTGCCGAGAAGTTTTTCAAGTCGCTGCTTTCCCCATGGAGCTGGCACAGCAAAAGCCATGTCTAGGTGAGATGCTTCATCCCTTTCTTGATTTTTTTTTTTTTTTTTCCTATCCAATACCCTTGTCAAAGACTTGTAGGCAGCTGCAGCTCAAATAATCCTGCATTTTTCTTGTGATTGTTTTGCCTGATATCATGGTGAGTATTTGTATCAAGTCAGGGCATGATAGATGGTTAGATTTATGCTGTATGTTGTGATCTGGAGGTATAAATGTATTTAAGTGACTTATTCAGCTTAAACATCAGCACTGTCTGCTGCTCCCTCGTCAGCATTACAGGCAGAGAGAGATGAAATAGTATTGTCACTGGCAAATAACATGAGCACAAAGACCATTTTCAGAGACAGATGGAGTATAACTCCTCTGTAATTCTCTTGAATTATTTTTAGAGCAGGACAGACTGAAAGCTTCTTGAGGACAAGGGCAGCATGAAAGGTGGGACAGGCTGGGAGCCTGAGCAAACATCAGGACTTCCAAAGAGTTTGATGCTTATTAAAAATACAAAGGCAAAGAGAGAAGAAACCTGAAAGTGAAAGATGCCGTGATCTCAGAAGCATGAGCTATTTTCCAGGGAAACTGCTCCCAGAACTGGAGCAGGTTAGTGAGGGCCATGATGATAAATGCGGCCGGCTGGATCATGGGGTTGTAACCACAGCTCAGGGCTGGGGCTGTGCATAAATCACTGTGGTGCATTTATGGCCCTTTTATGCCATCTCCCTCCTTTAAAATTAATTTACTGTGCAGATCAGGTGCCAAAGCCCCTTTGCCTTCAGCTTCACGGGCTTCCCTGCTCTGCTTGCAGAGTTTGGAGGTGGCAGAAGCTGTCTGTCCTCTAAAAGGACTTCACCCAGTATCCACCTTGCCTCCAGGCTGGTGTGTCTGCCAGAGGGGTTTGGGCCATCTGTCTTTTGACTGCCTTTAGCAGCTCTGCTGCTCCTTGCCTTGGTGCTTCCTCAAGGGCAGTGAGCTCTGCAAACTGGGGATGTTGGGAAAGGGCCTCGCTTGGTGCAGTGGGTGTGAAGCTGCCCTGGTGCCCGTGTAATGGGAAGATCTCTGGGATCCCCCTCTTTGGCTGCATGGTGGTCACATCTTGCTCCACAGAGCGCTAATAACCCAGCCTGTGGCTTTGTGCTGACCCAGGGCCAAACCTTGCACTACTGAAGTGCACTGAAGGTTTCGTTTTGGTTTGGGTTTTTTTTTGTGAGTTTAGGGTTTTGTTTTCCAAGCTATGCCTGTTGCTGTGGCTGGTGAGTACCACATGGGGAAAGTTTCTATGTGGTGTTGGTGCAAAGTTTTTCCTATGGCTCAGTGTGTATCCATGTGCTGAGAGGGTGGAGGGAGCGCATGGAGCCAGGCTGTGCAGAAGCAGCATTGGAGAACAAACAGCTCCCCAAGTCTAAATGGTGTCAATTGGGAAATTAAAATAACGAATGAGAAGGACAGGTACAATCAGTCTTTCTGGTACAGAGAGTGAGCATGAGGGAGAAAACACGTTTCCTTTGTGATACGTGGTAGCTCTTTGATAACAAAATGAAATTTTGGCTTGTTTGGTGAGCAGGGGATAGAGATAGACTAATGAGGAACTGGAAGAACTTGGGATGCAAAGCCAGAGACTCCTGGGAGACCCGCAAGGAACACTTGCATAATCTTAATGTTTTTCTTTGGCCCAAATCCCCAAAGTCTCCTTCCTGGGAACTTCACAAACTCTTCCTCTGAACACTGCTGTAGCAACACCTGCCTCTCCCCTCCCCTCCAGCCCCTCTTTGCACTTCCACAGAGCAGCAGTGTTGCGTTTGTGTAAGGGACTCTACTGCTCTGCTTGCCCACTGCTTCTCCAGGTCTGCTGGAGAGGAGGCAGGATTGTGCCTGTGACACAGCCTGGTGCGTGCTGTTGATCCAGCTGTGTGTGTTGGGATGCCAGGCTCTGGACAGGAGTGTGGAGCCAGGGCTAGTGCTGCCTTGGTGTAAGCTGGGTCTGCTGGGGTGCTCTTAGCTGTTACTGCTCCTCTCTGGAGCCTCTCGTGATGATGCTGGCAGGGTTCTGCCTGTGTGATGGGTGCCCTCACCATTACACCAGGTCCTCAGCCGCTCAAGCTGCAATCACATGGATGAGGGCAGGCCTTCACTTTGCTGGAGTCTATTGCCATTTCTGGGCAGGCAGGCATCTGGTGCAATATGATAGTTCCTGAGTTATTCCCAAGTTTATGGCACTTGGTAATACCACCTTTAGGCAGGGAGAGCTACAGCTGTACCTCTGCAATATCTGAATTTGATGGCAGCATTAGCAGGGCCATGTTATAGGAAGCGGTGGTGGAGCACTGGAAGTCCTCCCCTGGGCAGGGGGAGGAGCAGAGCATGTTGCTCAGTGTGTGATGTGCTTGTCATGGGCTGAGTTTTGAACAAAAGAGGGGCTGGTCTTCTTGCAGCCACCCTGTGCCCTCTCCCCCGTGTCCGAGCTCAAGTGTCCTGGGCTGACACCTGCAAGCACAGAGCCTGCAGCCCTGCTCACGTAATGCCAGAGCTTTCCCATCTCTGCTTAATCCACAGTGCTTTTCTTGTGATAGTGCTTATGGGCTATTATTAAAGGTTTGGTGCAAGCTGCCAGTCCCTGAGGAACTGGTTAGGAGTTTTTCCAGTACAAAACTGGGTTCCTCATTTATAGTGTGATGTGTGAGTGTAATGATTGTGTCCTGCACAGGAAAATTAATCAGTGATCTTTCTTGGGACAGAAGAGGAAGGAGGAAAGAAGTGTACAGCAGGTCTAGTGCAAAGAGTGGGCTGTCTTTCTTTGTTCTGAGACTGCAAAGCTTTACCCCATTTGTGATGTACTGGCCAAATGTACAGCTAAGGGGTAGTCTCACCCACAAGGACCTTACGGTCTCAAAGACTTAAAATTATGCTCAGGAGAGCACGGACTAAAAAGAGTGAACAACAGGTCATGGGCGATGACTGAGCCACCAGGACAGACCTTCCCTGGTCACAAGCAAGTCTGAGGTGTCCAGATGAGTTGCAAGGACTCTGCTTTTTGAGTTTGAGAAGAGCATCATCGCCCTTCTCTCTGAAAACATCAGGCTCCGGTGAGGGCTCTGACTTGCAGAATTTCTGTGGACATTAAATGTCTCCATTCCATATGGCCCTTCATTGCTGTGTCCTAACTCCCCTTCTGTGCCAGGAGGCCTCTGGTCCTGCAGGGGAGCTGTGTGAGTGATGGGACTTCGAGTGCTGGAGCATCCTCCTGGATCTGCTCTACTCTCTCGGGGCAGATTCACTGCTTTGGAGGCCTCTGCGGGTAGGAACAAATCGGCTTTTCTGCACCGCTTATCTTTGTTACTGATACACAAGCACTGTGATCCTCTCCTAGAGGGTCCTCTTTCCATCCTTCATCCAAGAGTGGCCCTACATGTAACCAGATATGATGGGATGGGAAATAACAGAGAAGTTGATTCTTGAAGCAAACAGCATCATTCTTTATCATTTGAGAAATAATATCAGTGAAAGTCCTAAATTGCCTCACATGAGAGCTGCTGTGCCAGGGCAGGCTCCTCCCTTGCTCTGGGGCTCATATCTCCCTGGTTGTTGTGTCTGGGTGAGTGGTGGCAACTGGGGACTTCAAGGCACCCAGGACCACTGTACACTCTCAGATGAGAAAGGACCTCACTCTGTTGCTATACTGACAGTACTCCTCCGCCTCGGCTGTTTGGCCAGGGACACAGCACACACTTGCTCTGAAAGTCACTTTTCTTAATTTAACCAAAAGTAGTCTTAAGAATGCAAGGAAAGCAGCACAGCTGGGCCAACGTGCTGCTCCTTAGTGCTGCTGTGTGTTCAGGAGGGGAAAGCTGCTCTGACTTACAGAGCTGAAGGTATCTTTTCCCCTCTTCTTCCTAATTTTATTTTATTTTGTTACACTTTTGCAATTATCCCCTCCGGGGCTATAATTTTTGTTTAATATTTAATTCATTTTTAAAGGCAAAGTCATTACTGTTTTGGAAATATGGGTAGGTATTATTTTTTATTGTTTTTTTTTTAATACAGCAGCCGTAAGCAATTTTAAAGCACTACTTTACTATATAAAACGATCTTCCCTTACGATTTGACGTTGATACTGCATCCTGATTTATTGTGGAAGACTGCAGCAAATGGCATGAATGCTTAAAAGATAATCATGTTGGTGATGGACGTATGGGTAGCGTGCGTGCAGCACGTTTAAATGACAGGATGGCAAGGCTAGTATTGTTCTGCTGCCAAGATTCCCTGGTGTATACGGGGTGTAGTGGTAACTACATTAGCCTGGAGGGATTGTGATCTTCCAGCCTTGATTTAGGTGCTCGACCCAAGGTCAACCTGGCACCAGACTTAAAGCAGATTGGCAAAAAATTTGAATCCCATCTCAGTAATAGGCTGTGTAGGTGGCTATAAGGGCTTAACTCAGGCCCAGATATGGAGAATCTAGAGGAAGAGATGGGAAGGGCAGAGCTGTGGGAGCATGGAGGTGCATCAGTAGACATTCAGGGCCTATGGTAGGAACCAGGGCTGCAGGAGAAACCATCCACATAAGGAGGGGTCCTGGACTTGGTCGCTCATCTCCTCCTCTGTTGCTTCCCGTTGCTGTGCTGCCTCCTGTGCAGCAAGGCTGTCGCAGAAATGCTGCACGTGTGTGAGGGGTCCCACCAGTTCTAAGGCTATGTGTAGGACCTATGTGTGACCTCTTTGTGCCGAGCTGTCTGCGATATGTTCATACCAAATGTGATGCGTTTTAGCACTGGGGGCTCAGCATGTTCCTTCTCTAATACATAACTGGAATTTGGCTTAGGGAGGGGAGCCTTTATCTCTGCATCTAAACCAATGAGGACAACTTAGCAGGTTAAAGCCCAGCAAAGTGTTTAGAAACCAAATCCTGACATCCAAAAAGAAGCAGCAGGCCTGGCTGGACAACAGAGGTTTAGGTCAGGACAACATAACTCGTTGGGGAAGTCCTACTTCTGGTGGCTATGCGAACCTCTCTGCTCCTGTAAGGGCAGGAAGGCTGGTTTTATTTCTTCCTTTTGGAGCAGGAGCCATGTCCTTGTTCTCTGGCTCTTTCGTCATTAATGCACAACAAAATGTAGTTAGTTGTGTGGAATCTGCCACAAAGAGGGTTCAGGGAGGAGAGGAAAAGAGATGGTGTGAAGTGGGGTAGGAGAGCAGAGAGGAGCACCAGGGGAAGAAAAGGGGATGAAGGTGTATTTAAGTGAGTGGGAAGGCTGCTTTATGCCTTCCCAGTCTGACTGGAGAGATGGGAGGGAGACTAGCCCTCCAACAGCACTGCGACAGGACGCCGAATATTGCTGCCCCTTGCAGGGTAGGGTTGTGCCACCGCTGTGGTTGGGAGCTGGCTGTGGACCAGCTCTGGAGGGTTTCGCTGTATCAGGTGGCTCTTGGCCAGGGGAGGGGTCAATGCTCTGCCATTTGATCCCTACTGAAGTTGTTTCTTGTGAGGTTCTGGAAGCCTCTCAAGTTGAGAATCTTAAATATATTTTTTTTATTTCCCTCCTGGTGGGTGAAATGCGGACTGGGAGACGAATGTGCTGGTGATGTGCGTGTTTGAAGTCTACATCAAACCTCTTGGTCTGGAAATCTCAGGCTCCTCTCTGGCCCTGCTTTTGCCTCTCAAGCTCCCCAGCTTGGAGCAGGGCAAACTGCACTGAGGTAAATTAGAAAGGTTTGGGTGACTGCACTCAGCTCGGCATCTCCCAGCCTCAGCTGCCTCCTGCTCTGGCATCCCCAGAGAGCCCCAGTGGGGGGAATGGGCTGACCTCTTCTTCAAAGAGCTGCACTCCTGCAGCTTTGCTGGCTCTTGTCTCCCATAACTCCATCTTGTCTCCCTGTGTTGAACACCCAGCTGCTGCACTGAATATCTTCCGAGCTTTATCTGCTACAGCCTTGTCTCCAGCTTCTGTGGTGTGATGAATTTAGCAGGGAGTTAACCTCCCCTGCCTCCACCCCAGCCCTAAACATCCCCTGAATGGAAGATCTGTGCAAGGAATTGGATATGTCTCCTGCAGCTGACATAACCCTGGGCAAAATCTGTTTTATAGCCAAAGGGCACCTTTAAAAACTTTTAATGTATGTATTCAGGGCTTTTCCATTGGTAATAGGGAATTTGCATAGGGCAGTAATGGACACTTTCCTGTCTTTTTGTAGAGGATTTATTTTTTTTTGTAATGCTTCAGACTCTTACACTATGATAAGGGGCAAGACTGTTGAAACAGAAGGACGATTTTTTGGCTGCCTCCCTGTGAGGTACTTCAGGTTCAGTACAAACTGTTTAAGTAATGGGACATCTCACACAGCTGCTTCATTTTCCTGACTCCCAATGAGGTGAGACAGCAAATACCTCACCAACCGTGGAGGCTATGGCAGTCTAACGCAACATACCTAAGGATGATTAATCCAGAGCAATAGCCTGGCTTTTTAGCTAGCTCAGGTTTCTGTTGCTGTAGTGGTTTGTCTGGGGTGTGCAAAACCCAGTGCAATGTGACCATAGGCAGGGCGGGACACTCGCCCTGGTGTCAGCACAGCTCTGCTGACTTGCATCGGTGTAAACCCCAGAGCAGAAGGATGTTGGTCAAAGAGCAGGGAATGATGGTGGTGTGGTGTCAGGAGTGGGCAACCTGCCCAGTGTCCTGCCCGAATCAGCCCAAGCCCAGGAGCCGGGGCAAATAGTGGGGAGCAGCCATGGAGGAGCTCCTCTCCATCCTCTATCAAACAGTGCCAAAGTGTGTCAGCACATCACTGTCCAGCTCTTCCAGATACCTGATTTAGCTCAAGGCACTTATTTAACCCCTATCGGACTGAAGTAAAACCTGTAGTGCTCTGTTCTGTCCTTTTTTCCTCTCCTTCTCCTGACCTGGTGCAGCTGGACTGTCCTTTCTCATGTCCTGCCCAGTATGTCCACCAAGCAGGATTTTCACAGAGGTGATGGATAGTGCTTTCTAAACAAGGCACCCGAGCCCAGGCAGATCATGAGCTTTACCCTGAAGCCGACGTATGCACGCTGGTGAACGGGTCATGAGGTGACACATCCAGGAGAGGTGCTTATGGTGTATTGCTGGAGCACCCTGAATCCTGGGCCTGCAGCAGGAGTGAGAGGCAAACAGGCACAACACGTGTTGTCCCTAGATGCTCCAGGTTTCTTTCCCCTCTGGTGACACCATGTACAAGCAGAGGGGACTGGTGCTGCAGCAGATCTGCCTGTTGCCAGGCTCAAGGCAGGTGCTGATCTCACTCCTCCAGTAGAATTGGAGTCCACCGTGCTGGTTTTGATGTTAAAGATGTGACAGGACACATCACAGGGAGCCTGGGTGCTACGGGCGCGGCAGGCAAGGAACGGCTGAGAAAGGCCGTGTGCTGGGGAAGGAAATAGCTGCTCTCTGAGCAGCTGCTGCTTTTTCCCTTCATCGCTGGCTCAGGAGCTGCTCTCCGTTGACATGTAGTGCAGCGGACATGTGCTGAGCATCCCTGTGCTGTGCTCAGCCCTAAGTGCATGGGGGGCTGAGCCCTTCTTTGTCAGGCTGAGAGGAGAACTAACTCCAAGAGGGCTCCTGTCTTCTTCTGGCTTTATTCTCTTACGTGCCTTGTAGGGGAGCTGTTGGCAGATTAGACTGAGCTGCTAAAGCAGACAATTCCATAACTCCTACAGCACCTTGCTCTTTACTTTGATTTCCTCCACCTGACCTGTCTGGGGAGAGGCTATTCAGCTGTTCGAACCACTGTTTTGATCTGTTGTGTCAATGCCTTGGCTGATAACAGTTGTTTCTGTGATATGAGCGCAGAGAGAAAGCAGAACCACTCCTCTGCTTCCCTCTGCAACCGACCCAAAGAAGCAAAATGCCTCTATCTAACTGGTAGAGATGAGTTTATTCCAGGTACTTGTGGGGGCTTGTGAACTTCTGGAGAGTCCTCCAAATGTCTGTGCACTCACAGAGACCAGGAAAGCTTAAAGCAAAACAGGAGCCAGAGAAAATGAGTGAACCAGAACAACCTGCAAACGTGGGCAAACTCTGGAGAGGAGGCTCTGCCACTAAGCTGTGTGCTGTGGTGTGAAGGAGGACTAAGCCGCTTTCTCCAAGCAGTTTGACTGTGTTGATTTGTTACTGGCTTAGCTGGAAGAGCCTGCAGAAAGCTTTTGGGTGCAGACGGGAGCTAATTGTGCTGTTTTTCTCCCCAGCCCACCTAATCTTCTCCATTGATGTTCCTGCAGCCTTCCCTTTCTCTTTTAAAATTAAAGCTATTGTTTTTCCTTTTGAGGAGCTGCCACTAAAGAATGTGATCTTGGAGGCATATAAACTTTTCTCTGTCACTTTCTAACTTAAAAATACAGACAGTCTTTATGAATGAAAAAGAAATTTTGTAGAAACGTTGAATGCTATTACAGCTGGCTGGGAGTTTTCTAACTAAATGCTTTTTAGCAGAATATGCTGACTTGTTGAAACCGAAACTCTTCACATACTTGTTTTAACAAAACTTGCGATGGCAAGTTGGTCTTGGCACCATGACAAAATTTCTGGATAGAAATGGAGGAGAAGGAGGTGGGGTAGCTATCAATGCCCTGGTACTGGGGTGTTTGCTTCTGATGGGGGATGCTCCAGCCAGACCAACCACTAACTCAGGATGCCTTGAGGAACTTACTTGGTGGTGGAAGAGAAATGTCCCCTTCGGCTGTCATTGAGCCTAAGTCCCGTCTCAGGACTTGTCTCTTCGCACAGCATCCGTGGTAACGTAAGCTGAACCAGGACACCTCAGTCCCTGGAGTCCCTGTGGGTCTTGTGGGGTGAGCAATCAGTGGGTCACGTGCAGCTGCCTTTCAACGTGCCGGTTTCTATAAAACAAAGATGCTTTTTAAGGCCATATCAGATTCCCTTGTGAAAGAGGAATGAAAAGGAGGCAGGGGGCAGCAGCAGAGAGAATGCCACCAGAAAGGCTCTTCTTTGATTTGGGGTTAAAAGCAGATTTCTGTGCATTTGGACTGTAAGCCCCATTAAGTGCAGCTCTAGGCAGTCTGGAGCTCTGTGACAAGCACTAATTTTGAGAGATTGTTCTTTGCTGGTGGACAATTACACACCGATAGCAGCAGGAATCTGAGCATGGCTAATCTAAATGGCCTGGCATTTTGCTATTCAGGAAGCAATGTTTTTTGATTTGTTAATGTTATAGAGCATTTACCCTGTACAATAAAAGTTCAAGTGTTCTCCCCAGGTTTCATTATTTCTCAGGTTTACTCAGTAAAGGCAGGAATGAAATACACGGGCACCAACGTTGTTTACAATTAGCAGAAAATTGCCATTTTACTGTAGTTAACCACTCTCAAGCTTGCCACCTATAGCACTTGGAAGCAGACAGGCTCTTGTCTGATGCCTGTTCCTGGTGGGTCTTGAATCTCTAAATCCCTGTGCTGAGCTCTGCTGAGTCTCAGAGACCAACAGGACCTGGCGATGGCTGACACCCCAAGGGACCTGCATCTCAAACAGGCTCTTTGTGAACGTGGTGTCCTTGGGACTGCGCATTTGTCATCATCAGATGGAAGCTGTAGGGTAAGTGACGGAAAAAGAAATTAAGATGTGCTGAGGCATATTTTTTTTCCCTGGTAACATAGTGTAGGAATGAGAGGTTCTGGGCAAAGATCTGAATGAGCTGTTTGCTGTCTGTCTGTCACAGCTGAGAGCAGTTTTGACACTCAGAGGTTGCTCTGTGTGCGGATAGTACTGCTGCTCTCATGGAGCAGCATTCCCCAATGGACAGTGCTATCTGCCACAAGATCTCAGCCAATTTATGATGTCGCTGCTGGGTGCTGTGAATTCAGCTACAAAGAGATCATTGATATTTGGTAGGTATTTGACTGGACAGTTGCCTGGAAATCAGCTCCCCTTCTCTCCCTCTCTCCAGAGAATTCGTGCTTGGATCAAGCATCTGAAAACTTGGTTTGAGCTGTTCCCAGCCCTGCTGAAGGCAATGATGACACTTGGAGGTGTCCCACTGCAGAATTGGCCCTGGATCCTCTGGTGGCAAGTGCAGAAGTGTTGGAGGTGTGTCTAAGGGCAGCCACTGTTGTGCTGTGCAATACAGTGCCTTATTCCTGCTGTTTCTACATCCCAGTACTGAATGAACTGGGATCCAGCATGACCATGCATGATTAAGGAGGTTAGTCGATAAATCCTTGGCTAGTGAAAAACAGCTGACTTCGAGGGAGTTGCACTTCCTTGCACCAAAGAATCCAGTCACGAGCATCCAAATTCATCTGAAAGCAGCTTGTTAGTAGCACCTAGATACTACCATAATTGGTGAGCTATAAATACCAAAGGCAGACATAATATTAAACAGGCTGTGTCATCAATTAGCTAATGACAGAAGCATAGAAATGTTGAATAAAAATAACCTGTAATAGCACAATCCTTTCTTCTTACCCCCTCCTACTCTCCCTCGCCCAGAAATGAGCAGCTCTGGGACACCTCATTTTTTACTATTAATAATTTAGGAGCTGTAACATTCTGTGATGAGCAGTGTCTGATCTGCACAACGTTCACTTTTTCAGATTGCTTTGCATTTCCAATCATTTGGAAGAAGCAAAGTCGGTAAAAACAAGAGGATTTGATGCACAGGATTCTTTCAGATAATGAGGCGATGCATGTGGCGCAGCTTCTAAACAGAGTTTGTTCAGTTCAGTGACATTATTGTGACGGCAAGAGCTGCCCATCGTGCTTCAGTGTGGCACAATAAAGAGCAGACAAAGGCACAAGGCGTGGAGGGGGCTTCCAGAAAAGAAACTTAGCGTTACATTAATTTGTAGGCTTGGATTTGTAATTGTGGACCAGACCCCACAAATGCAGCTCAGATGAATAGAAACCTTGACTAACCCTGTCAGAGGTGATGCGGTGTCAGAGTCCACCTTGTGCTTTCACTGCACGTGGTGCAGCAGAGCCCAGATCCACTGCCCGATGTCATGAGCTGGCTAATGCTGTTATGGGTGGAGAAATCTGGCTCCCTGCAGAGCACTGACAGTAGCCCCATGTTTCTCCTCACCCATGCCCCTGAGGAGAGGATGAGACTGTGGTCCTCACCGCACGTCAGCCCTGGACAGAACTGTGACAGTTTCTTGACCCGTTGAAATGCAGAGGGATCGAGGCCACTGACCTGCCCATCACAAACAAAGCCCCTTTCCCTCTGGATGTGCCTGTTGTAGGTGAGCACAGGCTTCGTGAGGCATGGATAACTGGAGTTATAACCACACGCTTTGGTAAGGGCAGAGAGCAGATTTCCTTCATCAGTTTTGTTCAAAACTGCCTGCCAAGCTTAAAAGGTCGTGGAGGAGGAGGATGCAGGGAAAGGGGGATGCAGACAGACTGACCACAGGCAGTGTGAGCATTCAAACCCTGTTCCGGAAGTTTATCAGCCTGAGAAAACCCCTTGGCAGGTTTCCAGAAAAAAATGGAAACACAGAGAGCTCCCCTGAGTCTGTGTCCCAGCTATTAGCCCCCTTATCAAGATTTTTCTTTTTGGCTAGGAAATGTTCTGGATGAGAGAGGCTGACCTGAGAGCTGGAGTCTGGGAACCTTTTTTCCCCTCTTCTGTTTCTCTCTGTGATTTAATAATAGCTCACAGGATATAGGATCCTTTATACAAAACAGCAGGACAAACGAGCCCTGACTTTCTGTAGGTTTTCAAGTGGGCACGGAGCTGACGGGCAGGTTGCTGGGTTGCTCCCCGGCTCTGCAAGCAAACATCGTGTGACACCGGGGACTGGGATTCGCGGAGGCAAACTTTCTGCCAATCTTTCCTGGTTCCTTTTGTAGTCAGAGTGCAGCCATCTCCTCTGCAGGGTGATTCAGAGAGGCTAAATTAAGCTCTCTCTCTGAATCAGCCTCCTGGGCAACTCACTTTGCAGTTCCCATCTCTACAGCAGCCTCGAGTGCTACAGCTGGGATGGAGCTCAAAGCCCAGAGAATGCTGCGACAAACAGGGGTCTTGGGATGCTCCAGCCCTGGTCCCATGGACCTGGAGTGCCCCAAGGGAGGCACCTGCCCCACAACGGGAAGGTCTCTCCACTGCCACTGTCTGTGTCATGCACTGGTGATTTGGGGAATCTGGGATTCCCTAGAAAATCTGTGATTTGGGAAAACTCCTGATAATCCTGCTTTATATCTGGAAGCAGTTATGAGGTGGGAAACCCCTGCAGAGCCTGCTGTGTGGTCTGTGCTCCCCTGAGCTTGGCGGCTGAGGAGCCAAAGGATGGCAAGAGGGAGGAATGCTGAACCTAATCTTGAGCAGAGAGGTGAAACTGTTGTGATGCAGCTCTCATTTCTGCTGAAACCACCTGCTGTTTTTTAACAAAGTCAAAACTAGTTTGTTCCTATTTAAACAACAAAATTGCATTGCAAATGTTGAAATTCAAACATTTTGAGTTTTCTGTTTTGTTTGTTTTTTTTTTTTTCAGGTTCATTTCCTGCCTTTCTGTTCACCTCACTTTCTCTCTTTCAGGTTGTGAAGATTAGGATAGGGTTTGATGGGGATATCCTGATATACCTCGTCTTTTGAAAGTGGAAATAAAATGGGTTTATTTTTTGTTTATTTGTTTTCTTCTGTGGGAAATTCTGTTAGTCTTTAGGAAAAAAAAAATCAACCTCCATATATTTCATACTAAATGCTTTGTTTCCTTTTTTTTTTTTTTTTTTTTTTTGGCAGTGACACATACCTGTGTGCAAGAAGCAATGCCCTTGTCTAGTTGCAGGGAGTTTGTGCTCACTGATGGGCCAGCTGGAAAGGCCCTAAAGAAAGGCTTTGTCTGACTTCTGCTGTTGGGGATGCCCAGGCTCACAGCAGATGAAACTAAGACAGGGAAAACAGTGGTGGACAAGTGGGAGAAAAAGAGCAGTGATGGGCACAGACAATGAGGATGAGAGGATGGAGCTGGTCTGGAGGGAAGGCTGGGAGGAGTGCCAGGGACCTGTTGGGACTCACCTCTCTGCAACAGTGGGAGCTGCAGCTCGTTCCCCAGTGAGAAGGCAGTGACTCCTCCTTCTCGCCTCTGGCTTTTGTGAAGCTCTAGAAATTGCAAGCGGGGGTGATTTAGCATGTCGCTGCTGAACGCAGGAGGCTTTGTGGTAATTAGCTTACTGATAATTAGGAATATCTTTGAGTATTTCTCTGGAAGAAAACACTGATCCATTTATAACAAGCCACCACTTGCAAAGCAGTTACCTGAAGTATGTTTTTCTCTTTTTACGTAAAGAATTAACTTGTTTTAACTTTTTAATCCAAATATGTCAAAGATGCCTGTCAAGAATGATTGGTCTTTGTAACTTAAATGTTGCGAATGTATCCTGTGAAATGTCTGCAATAGGTCTTGGTTTTGCTGGTTTAAAAAAATAATTAAAAAACTAAAACAAACCACAAAAGCAAGCATGACTGACTCCTCAGAGTATAAAAGGGACATTTAATTTTCCTAAAGCAGTGACACACTTCTGAAATTTGAAGGCCTCTGTGCACACACACACTTGCATGTAAATACTATGATACTCCTGGATTTTTGCCTCGTTCTTTTTTACTGTTGACTTCCCTGACTGGCTGCGCGTACAAGTGATGGAGGTGACTCTGGCCTCTTCCTTGCTTTGTTCCGAGAAACAGATATAACACAGGAGCTGCTCAGGTGTGATACCTGTGACCTTTGGGTGCCTGGCTTGTTGCCTGCTATGTTGGGCTGTTAAACTGTGGATGTTTTATACGGAGCCGAAAGATGGAAACAGAGCTGGTGTCAAAATTATTTTATGTGCAGTGAGTATAAATGACTTCAGTGAACTCTTACGGTAAAGCAGAAAGCAACGGTTGAAGTGAGGGACCAAGACGGATTTTAAGCAACAGAGCTTCACAGTAGAGCTGAAAACTGATCTGAGATGTCGTGTGCTCAGTGTCTGAGCCTTGTTTATTCTTAGATATCTCAGTTATGTTTCAAATGTCCTGATCGCAGAGGTCTCTGCCCTGCTAGTCAGCACGGTGCGAGGGCAGTCACTGTGCTGTGGCCACTGCCAGTCCGTGCTGTGGCCACTGCCAGTCCGTGCTGTGGCCACTGCCAGTCCGTGCTGTGGCCACTGCCAGTCTGTGCTGCCTCTTTTTTGCTGTGCATCCCCAACCCCTCTGCTTGTGGCAGCAGGTTACTATTTCTCACTTGGTTCGTGGTCTGCAGAGCCAGCCAGAGCAAGGTCCAAGTCTTTGGTACAACCCTCACCCTCTTCAAACTAAGCAGAGGAGGACAGTGTGAGGTTTGCTGGGGTCAGAGAGGTGTCTCGTGCTTCCAGCTCTGCACTGGGAGTATTGCTCCCTGTGACTTGAAGGGAGGAAGTCAAATGCCATTTTGTTTTACAAACCTATCTAACAGTGATGATGGTGAGTTTGACTGAATAAATTAGACTTGAGAGCTTTAAAGGAGGATGAAATGTTACTTGTGTTTATTTTTAAAAATACATACCACTTTTTACGATATTTTCACGGCTCATTAAGCTCTCTTTTATTTTAATTTCCTTCCTAGAAACTGTATGATGTGCTGCTCATTGCTCAAACTCAAAATGGGATTTTTATCATTGGTACTATCTGCTTAAAATATATTTGAAGGATAAATTCCTCTTATTTCCCCTTTTCTATCCACCCTAGGGCTTAAATAGCTCATAAACAACAACATCAACAAAAATTGTTTTGTTATTCAAATGAGACTTCTTTTCCCCACTGCAAATTTCTTCCTCCCCGCAAACTGTGTTTTTAACGATAACAACTGCCTAAAGCTCTCTGATTTTCTTCATAGGCAATCATTCTGGCCAAAACCAAACAAAATAGGGAGCCCATTAAGCTAGAACCTTTTTTTTGCATACACCTGTAATAATTACTTAGATATGGACATCAAAGTGAATAAGCTGTTGCAGAAAATAATTGGTTAATTTTGATTATGCAGGAGCATCATCTTACTGCATTGATAAAGGAAGCTCTTGCTTGTAGGCTGGACAGTCACCAATTAGAGATGGGCAGGGTAGTTCTCAAATACAGGACAGGTACCTGTGAGGATGGAGGGGCTTTGCCATCTGTCCGCAGACACTTTTGGTACTTTCCTACTTGCTAACCACCTGCCTGTTGCTAGAGACTTCTTGACATACTTAATTGAGAGCTGGCGCTCACAGAATTACCAGTGTTTCGCCTATGTGCGTGCATGTAACAAATGTCTAGAAGTCTTCAAGTGCATTAAAATAATTAACTAAGCCTCACTGCAACCTAGTGAGATATTAGCAACATTATTTGACAGATCATTGAATTAGATGTGGAGAGTTCCAGTGATTTGACCAATGTTGACCCACTCTTGCAGCAGACTTGAGTTCAGAGCTGTAGTGTGATGTCGAGACAGCGACTGTCTCACAGCATCTTTCTGTGCTTCTGGAGCAGAAAAAAACTGAAACAGTAAAGTGAACCTTGTGCAGATGGACTCTTCTGGTGGCCAGGTGGTGCCCTGGCAGCTGCAAAACTGAGTAGGAGAGGAAGATCTTTGCAGGCAGTGCTGAGGATTTCGGGCAGATGGGCTGACTGCTCTGCTTGCCTGGCCTCTGCAATGGTGTGTTTCGAGGGATAAGGGGTAGCACAGAACTGGTGTTCTCTAAGGGAAAACCCTGCCGATGCCATGCTGTCTGCCCTGCTATGGCCCCAGGCTGTCATAAGAAGCTGGAGTATAGCACCAGGTGGCATAAGAGGTGTCCCCTCAGGTGGTAGTTGCTGGTGTTGGAGGTGGAGAACGCAAGTTGCTGATGTGAGTCTGCACAGGGATGTTGGCTATGGCAAGGCTTGGTGCCACAGTCACAGGCAGCAGAGAGTGAATGAGTTTCATCGCAGCCAGTTGTATGAGGAGGGCCTGAGTTACTATTTTCGAAACAGGTTGAAGAGTTCAAAGTGCCTTCTGGATAGGGAAATGCTTTCCTTTACATCTACTAGTCTGAGCAGCAGGTGCTACCCACCCTGTTGTCTGCCCTTTGGAAGGATGTAACTGCCCCAGCCTTGCTGATCGAAGGGCTCGCTTGAGCTCTCACTAATCTGCTGCATGGAAAGTCTACCAGCCTGAGAAAACACAGCCACAAAATGGGCTTGAAACTCCTCAGGCTGATTTTCCTTCAATTGGGCTGAGTAAAAAGCACAGAGACTCCTCTGCTGACAGTATTGTGCAGGCAAGAGAGCTGGCAGGCAGCAACATGGCCATGGGATTGGAATCTTTTTAATCAGCACGTCTGTCTGCAGAAAGCACCTGTGTCTTTCCCTTCCGTAGCTCCTATAACCACTGCAATTCATTTCCTGGCAGTCGGAAACTCTTGAACTCAAGCTCTTAATAAGCCAAAGCAGAGCACGGCATCAGGTAAGGGGTGTTGATTGACCAAACTGTCCTTGGGGAACTGCTATATGAACAGCAACCATTGATAACAACCATGTCACCAAGAGATGGGGTGGGGGTAGCCCAACCCTGAACAAGGCAAAGGCAGTTGATACAAAAGGCGGCAATACTAAAACAGATGGTGAAATCGGTGGCTATAGTTCACTGGCGTTTGGCAAGTGAATAAAGTTTCCCATCACAGACTCATCTCCTGGGATGGAGCTGTGTGATGATTTTAGTTGCTGGCTGGTCCAAGGGTGTCATGCTGAAGCCCAGCTCTGGGCAAGATTTTGGCTGCTGCTGGGCAGAGGAGCAGATGACTCCTTTGTACCTGTGAGGGAGGTCTGGAGGCTCGATTGAACAGATCCTGAGCAGGGAGAGCTGAAGTACGTGGTTCACTTTTCCATGTGTTTGAACCCTTTTCCCTTTCCTTGGGTTTTTTTTGTTTTGTTTTGTTTCTTTTTCAGAAAAGGAGAGCTCTCCCTTGCTCTGTGGACAAATGGCTTCTGCTACACACAAATCCAGGGGCTTTTGGATGCCCATTGCCAAGGCTTTGCAGAACTGTGGGATGTGGGGACAGGCAAACACACCAAGCCACTGACTTCACCAGTACAGTGATTTTCCCTGTGCCTTTATGTCCCCAGCCCCATTGGTTGTTATGTGCTGGGACATGTGGAAAGCGTTTTTCCTGGACCCGAGGAGCATGTTTTGACCAAGAAGAATGTGATGGCATTGCTGAAAGGATGGAGAAAGGGAAATCTTTCCCTGACTTGCCATATGTGTTGCCTCAGCTGTGAGGGACACGTGGCAGTCCTCTTAGTCTGGACTAATCTGTGAGAAGAAAGTCATGCTCTGCATCCCTTTAATGTACTGGTTTTGCCCTGAATGGCAGTGGCATGGAGGAGAGGCCTGGTGGATGAGAAAGGAGGGCTTTTTGATGGCAACCCAGAAGGCAACTGCCAACTCATGTCATCTTTTGTGTTCTGGTTATTAAAGCCATATGTGGCAGTGGGGCGGATCATGAGGAGTGTGAACATCTGGGAAGAGAGTTTCCATCAGGTGTTGCACCAGCTGCTCTTGAATGTGCATTGTGGAATCTGGGAAACAAGAACTGGGAAAGGGAACTGAAATTCCCCAGTGTGCATGCTGACCCTGCAGCATAAGCATCTCTGCACAGTACTTTGAGCTTTCTCCATTGACTATTAGCACAGCCCTGGACCTTGTTATAACTCTCTTTGAGCTATTCTGTGTAAAATACCTTGATCTATGGCTAAAAAGCACTATTTAAGAGGCTAGGTATTAGCATGATGTAGTTTGGTTTTTTTATGTGCTCTAATCTAGTCTTGAAGTGGAAGATCTGAAGTATGACATGAGAAGCAGTACTGCAGGAATTACTCTCGACAAGTCTGGATTTGCAGAAGAGAGCATATCTGGATAGCTGAGCCCTGTGGGCTTCTCCAAGGGGGACTTTTAGGCTATCTGAGGTTTTCCCACCACTCGCTCGTTGGACTCCCTTGTTCACTGCATGGTTAATCAGTGAAGGTGAGTCTTTTATTTCGTTTTTGATCATTGTGCTTTCCTGCGAGGTTTGGGGTGTGTGGGAAGGTAGGACTCCAAAAACCTGCAGTAAAGGAATGTGACAGGAGGCAGGGTCTATGGTGAGAAAGTAGAGCTGACTTTGAGGCATAAGGGAGTATGGACGTGCAATCCTTGGGCATTGCTCCTGGGAGTTAGATGGGTTTTGCAGTCTGGCAGGGAGAAATGTTTGTTTTCTCTCTTCCTCAGCTGATCCTACCACTGACACTATTGCACGAGTTGTCCTGTTTTCTTGAAGGAGCTGGCTAGTCTCCCTAATTGGTGAGGGAGGGAAATGGCACAGCCTGTGACTGCTGAAAGAAAAGGTCTCAGCTCAGGCTGTGGAGTTACGTGGCCTGGGAAATGGAGCTCTTCAGCTTTATCCCTGCCAGTTGGCAGCTTTTCCACTGCTCCTTTTCTCTTTTGTGCCCCGAATCCACAAAGCACATCAGCCTGTCCATTGTCCACAGCCTCCAAAGACTGGCATGCGCACTCAAAGCGGTGCACGTAGCTGGGTGTGAAGCCACATGTGCGCTGGAGGACTTTGATGGAGCTGTGAGTCCCCAATGCCAAATGCTTGTCTGCTGCTTGGCGGCTCTCTAGATTGGCTGCAGCATTCAAGGAGCGGGTGGTGAGAGGAGAAACAAGGCTGGTGTTTATTCCAGAATTGTACAAAATAGGGCTGGAAGGGGCCTTGAGGGTCATCTAACCTTTCTTGTGCAAGATCAGTTTGACCTAAAGCACCAGCTGTGTCTGAACTGAAAACAAGTCACGTTTACATATAAAGAAGCTTGCTGAGAGCCAGAATTTCATTGTCTGAACGCAGGCAGAGACCCAGATCTACTCTGAAAAAGGCAAACTGTATTTAAAGACTTGTTCTTGAAAATTTAGGCAATTTTCTCAATGCTGTGCAATGTCTCAGTGTAACTTCAAAAATCAATTACTTTTACACTAAACAATGATTAAGCTGTTCAAATCACTTGGCAAACAAACAGCTGCAACATCCAGAAAATGAGAACTTCTGGAAGGGACCATAGTGATTGCTTAGATACTTGCCTTTGATGAAATTATAAGTATAGATTATTTTTCCCCCCCTTCTTTCCTCCAGTTCTAAAATGAGTAACGCAGGAGGCTCTGAACTTGAATTTTACATTCTGTTGCCTACCTCTGAATTCATCTTGTAATAAAAATTTGAAAGTTTGACTTAAACTGCTCCAAATGGTTTCTAGATTCCCATACGAAACACTAAATTGCATACAAGAGGAGCCTGAAGATGAAACAAACTCTGCAGTAGCAAAGCAGACCTGAAGATTATGTATTTCAGTAATTGACAAAAGTCTCACTTTTTTAGACCCTTCATAAAAGAAAGAATCTGTGTATTAAAGCCTCAGATTATCTGGGCAGACTCTGTAGCCATAGAAATCAAAGGCAAACTGTCAGTTCTCCCTGTTTCCCTCTCCTTTCTTCAAAAGGAAAAAATTTTTCCATGGGAACCTAGAAGGAAATTCTAGAAAATAGATAGAGATTATATATCCTTGATTTGCAACAGAAAAAGTGGGGTCAGAAAGCAAGATATTTAATTTATGCAAGGCTGAGTAGTCTGCAGGCAGCAGGGTGACAGTTTGACCAGACATCAGGAAAGTAATTCTTAATTCCTCACCTCATTTCTCTTGCTTTTTTGGGAGATGAGATGTGTCTCTTTTCCTTCTGCAAGAAGCTTGCCTCCCTGCATAAATCAACTCCATCCTTTTTTTGAGCGCCATGGTTGTGTTCCTTTTGGTTCATACTGGGCTACAAGCTTGGGTTGAAAGTTTAGGTAGTTCAGCTACATATATGGGAGACTCAACAGCACGTAAGAGTGCTGCCGCCCAGGGGCTGGAGCAAAGCCCGGGCTGTGCGGGGGTTTGTTTGGAGTAGTCAAGACGGGATGTGTAAGTTGGCATTTGTGTGACACGACCTGTCATTTTTAACATGCAACATGGTCTCACCCACAAACTTAATTCTCGCTAAGAGGTGGGGTCTGCTTTAGTCAGGGCGTTTTGAAAGCCCTGTTGCTGCATACGATCTTCCTAGAGAAGTGTTTGGGAGTGGTTTTCTGTTATTTTTATGATCTTGCTGGTCTCTAGCTGGGTGGGATGTCCTGGCTGTGTGCAGCAGGGGTTGAATACAGTGAGTCCCATAACACTCTGGATCCAGAGGGGTCAGCATCCCTGTGGGACTGGCTGCTTGGGACAGCTGAATACCCACTCTCTGCGCATGACAGCCCACCCGGTCCCCACACTCAGACCGTTGGTGGTTTCAGGATACCTTTGTGCCTTCTCTGCCCTGGGGTGGGCTGGAGGGCTGCCTGCCCTTCTCTGCACTTCAGAGTAACCTCAATAGCAGAGCAGAGCTGTGGTACGGAACTGGGCTGCTGTGGGAGACCCAGACCCTGTACTGCAGCTCAGCAGAGCAGTGCCCGATATCTGTGAAAGGCAAACGTGGTCTGGTTGTGTGTTACATGATGATGCGTATCCCCCGAAAGCTTATTCTTTTTGTCAGTTCTTTTTTCCCCTCTGGGTTTTAATTTTCTGGTGCTACTTAACTTTGTAAAATAATAAATGGCAAAAAATATGTTCTTAGAAATTCATGCCTGAGGCTGGGGCTTTTTCTAAGTAGTTTTGACTTTTCAGAGGGAAGCTACTGCTAAGCAAAAATTACCATAATTAACTACAGTAAACTGCCTGCCATTTGATGTCTGAGACTTAAAAGCTTCTGTTGGGATCCAGACAGTTTTTGAAAACAAGGCCTCAATGGCCTAATTAAAAAAGAAAGGAGAGAGAGAGGGGAGCAGGAAAGACTGGTGATAAATCTAAACAAATCACAATTTGCTGACAAGAGGAAAGGTAAATGCAGCCTCAGGATTTCGTCTTGTCCCAACATGCTTTTCCTCTGAAGCGAATGGTCCCTGTTGCTCTGGATTTCACACGGACTCCAGTGGCAGGAGATTTTGGATCGGGGTGCAGCGTTTCTCAGAGCGTGCAAAATAGACACATTCCCTTTAAGGTTTCCACTCTTGGGAAAACACATCAGATTTTGAGTAAGTTCAGCCCCAGGCAGCAGCAGCAGCAGCCTTGTGATGAATGTGGGCAGCACAAATATTTGTATAGCAATTAGCTGCGCAGTGCAATGATAATAACACAAATATGCTTTTAGTAAGATAGTGCTCACAGCAGTTTAAATTGGGGCTGTAAATACATTGATTTCCTGGGAAGCAGGAGGATTTACACCAGTAGAAGCGCTCTCTGAGCTTGTAAGCTGTTCTACTGGTCCTGCCTTGGTGGGGAACAAGCCGATTTCAAAGGGGCAGTGCTGATCACGCAGGCACATCTGCAGCACGGCAGAGGTCAGGCACATTGCACCAGGGAAGGGTTTTCCCTTGTTCTTCTGCATCCTCAGACTGCTTAGCTGCCCAACGAAATGAGAGGGGATGAGGCTGTTTTTCCATCTTCCTGTGCTGGAAGGAGCCTGGAAAAGGAGTCCATGTGGACAGCAACTCCTAAAAGTGTGTAGTGGACTCCTCTTGCTTTCGAGATGTTTTCCAAGGGCTCTGACTGATGAAATCAGCTCGTGTTCTGGTGTTGGAGGGGGTTTCCATTCCAATGCGGATAGAGAAGCTTACAGAGCACTTCCTGAACTTGGCTCACAGACTCCAGCCTCAGGGGAACAGTTTGTGTCTAGCTGTACAGGTATACCATGCTGGGCTGATGGTGGTGGTCTTGCATGGAAGAATAGAGCTGTTTGTACGTGCAAGGACGTCATTCCTTCTCAACAGTGGAGAGGGAAGCACTGCCCGAAGGGGCAGCCAGGACATGGCTGCCCTTCTCAGCTGCTGCACCTGGTACCTGGTCACGCAGCACACGCAGGGTTGTGCTGTGACTGTGTCATGTCCCACTGTGAGTCGGAGGCTGACACAGGTGAGCTGTATCTCCCAGGTTGAGTTCTACCTTGAGCTCCTCTTGCAGCATCCTTCGGTGCTGCTGCAAGCAAAGATGCTAGGAGGCACATGGGGCCTTTACCTCCTCAGAACTTTTGGCTGAAACAAAATTAGGAGCAAAGAGAACTGCTTGAGGGAGTTTGCACTTCTAAGAGAATAACCAGACTTTGCCCTCAAGGAGGAAGTTCACTGAATTGCAATTGCCTGCCCGCTCTGATGATGCCTAGATTTCTCAAGCTTTTTAATAAGAGTAATTGTGCTCACCTTTCTCAAAGCCCTGATGATGCTGGGTTTCCTGCCTGTCCCTTTTGGCATTTTGTGTGGCGGGAGAAGCAATTTCTTTTCCTTCTGATATTGACTCTCCTCCAGTTGCTGCTCTCTGATGTACAAATTAGCTTTTGAGTTTGGCTCCATGAATCCTGCTGTTCTCCCTAAGACCATGGATGATGCTGTAACCATGGCAATCTTCTTCTGTTGCTGCTCCAACAAACCATCAATGTGGAAGACTCTCGGTCTGACATCCTTAAAAGAAAAGCAAAGGTTTTGTTGCTCTGAGAGCTCAAAGCAGAAGAGAAGGAAGAAGTAAAGAAAGGTTTCTAGCCACTGTTTGGCTGTGGTTGCAGATGTCTAGGCTAGACATGAAGACAGTCCTGGTGGATCAGAGCAGAGATCTGCAATGATGCTGTGCTGTGACCAGCAGCAAACACCTGTGCAAGAATAGGGCGAGCAAAGAGTAATCTGCTCTCCTCACCACTGTACTGTGCTTGTGGTGATCTCAGAGACTTCCAGAACCAGATGTGGTGTGTCTGTGTGCAATAGCCCTACCATATTGGCTAAGTTACATTCCAGCTACAGCCAGTTTGCAAAAGCTTTGACAAATGCTTCAAGCCTCCATTTATCTATACACTACAATCCTGGACCAGGTTACAGTTTCTTTAAGGCTATGTAAGTCCAGTGTGATTCCACTTACTAGAACAGGATCACTCTGTCAGTCACCAGTGCTGCCACCATTACAGATGTCATAGCTGCATCCTGGCAAACTTCCTCAGGGCAAACTCCAAGCATAAATGAGAAAAAGCTACTTTTTTTGGTCAGCAGAGCCAAGATATCTGGCAACTAGAATAAACTAACCAGTGAGAATATGATTTCTTGTATCCTGTGGGCTGTAGGAGAGTTATCACCTATTTGTCTAACACAAGGAAGTCTAAAACGAGATGCTCCATGCTTAATGGAGGGTGCAGCTCGGTAGCGCAGCTGAGCTGATCCAATGTCTTCCTGATCCTGAACATTTTGACTTTCTGTTTGTATGTCTTTGGCGGTACAGCTATTGTTTTGCTAGCCAGCTCCTGCTGAGATGATTAAACTCACTAAGTTGGCAGAAAAATAAACTTGGCCGAAAGTTTTCTCCCTGGATAGAATAAAGGAAGCACTTTCTGTCAGATTAGTGAGCTGAATTGGCTCTATGAAGGTTCTGACACAAGGACAAGAGAGTGAGTGGGACCATGTGGCTGATAACCAGGGCGGGGAAAGGGAGGAGGAAGGGTAAGAAAACTAGGACCGACTTTTCTGGTGACAGAAAACTTTTAAATAATCTTGTGTGCAGCTGAAATGTGCCATTAGCTGTGACACCTAGCATTATGAGAGCTTCATCCTGTCCACAGGTTTTTGGCCACAGTGATTGGGTCAGGCAGTCTGTGTTAAATGCAGTGCAAAATCCCAGCGTAAGGATGTCATCTCTGCTTGCTGGGGAATGGATGCACTTGGAGTTATGAATGATTTGGTCTGAAATTTCTGCCAGAAAGCCTCTACAAGACTGTTTACATGATTGTGCCTTCTTTAACCTAGTTATTCAGCAGAAGCCCCACGTGGAGCTGCAGCGTATGCTAGCAGAAGCAGGCGCACTGCTGGTAGACTTATTTTACCTCCCCAAATAGCGTTAGACATGGCAAAGAAAACAGCTGTCTATGCTACAGTTGTTACAAGCTGTTACTCCCACCTCCTACATACCCTTTGAGATGACAATGTTGTCTGCAAAACACTGCAGTACATATACAGTGTTTATGTTCTATAAATTGTGATGCTTACTGTGAGATGCGCTGTGGTGATGGAACTCCCTTTTCTCATTCACTGTCTATCTGGGAGATGTATTGCATAGCTTGGTGGAAAGGCCTAGCAGCAGCTTACACCTGCAGCAGAAATTTCTCCCAGGAAGCCAGACACAGCTCCAGCTTCAGTTACAAGTGACTTGGTAGCTAGAGAAAGTACTTTGGGGTGATGGTGATGGTGGTAATCACCGAATCCTTGTGATAGCCCTTGATCCTGGAGACCACTCATCTTTTTACTGGGATGGGTCAACCCTCTAGAGCTGCCCCTAGCATTGCATGAAGAACAATGTGGTCTCCTTGTTGCATTCATGCTTCCTTGTGGTCCTGATGAGCTGTCTGGTAAAGAAGGCCCTTCCATGAATAGTAAAGTTAGTGCTTCCCATTCTGATGCCCTTGATGGCTGCAGAAATGAAGCAACAAGGAGGCCTTGCAGTGTGATGCTATTGCCTGAGGAAGGACAAAGGGAGGGATATATGCTGGTGAAAGAGCAGGCCAGGGAGCTGTACAGGCAGAAGAGGCTCAGTGTAGTTGTAGGTAATCCCGAGATTATTTGGGTGTTTTTCCCTAACAAGATCCTTGTTGTTGAAGGGAATTGGGCACAGGAGGGAGCATGGCTCTTGCTTTCTCCTATTGCCTTCTGGAGGCTGAGTACATTTCTCTGGCTTTTAGCCTGGCATGCTAACAGTCTCAAGCTGACCAGCTTGTGATGGGCAGTGTCAGGAGCTCTGTGAGATGTCTGTGTGTGATCTTGCAGAGTAGATGTTCTGTGGGTCTGCTTGTAAGACCCAAACAAGGCATCCAGGGGTGGAAATGCGGTCACCACACGTTCCACAGAGAGGAAATGGTGGGAAAGGGTCATACCTTAGGCACCTTAGTCAGGCATCTGGACCTGAATAGCCATCGTATGACTGCTCAGTATAGCAGAGTGTTAGATGTTCCTGCGAATGTAGTGCTTACCCTGTGCCTTACTGTTATGATCTGCCCATGCCTTGCATTGGAAGAGGACCTATCTTGTGCTTTGTGCCAGCAGATGCCCGATTACAGAACACAACATAAACTGCAGGTTATTAATGTCAGCTGGCTGCAATTTCACCAAATTTGAAACTTCAGGAGCCAGGTGCTGGGCTGCCATCTCCACATGGCTCTGCCAAAGCACCTGTTTCTGAGCGCCATCTCTTCCCTTCCCCCGCACCTCGTGCCAAAGGCCATGCAACCCCTGCAGCAGCTCCCTGAGATGCAGACTGTGTGTGGATCTGTCTGGACACCTCCTCTTGCTCCTCTTCTAACTTTATGCAACTCCCTACCCTTATCTCCTCTCACGCTGCTGGTCCTCTCAGCAGCTGAAATAAATAGCAGGAGTGAGTGGTTTGTGAACTCTGGCTGAACTGATGGGATCTCTTCATAACACTCCACATTTCTGCAATTAGTTGTGGGTTTTTTTTTCATTTAATTTTATTTATTTTTAACAGGCTATGCTTCCAGATTTACTGAGCTGAATGCAATTGCTTAGCATCATTATTCTGTTGTAATAGGTCTGCTGGCAAGTTTATTAAGCAATAAGGGATGAAAGGCAGCAAGTTTCTAGGTGGTTATAGTGTGTGTTGTGTAGTGTTGATAAGACACAAGGTCGAAGGCTCACAGCTTTAATCACCAGAGAAAAACACCCTGGAGAGACAGGATCTTATTGGTATAATGACATGGAAGTGAGTCATAAAAAAGGGAACTGCTATAAAAACTGTCCATTTCTCTTTGCCTGGAGAAACTGATGCTTAGGAGAGATCATTTGTAGAATTGCTCTAATGCCACATCTACGTCTATCTTCCCCTCAAGGATTAAGGACCAGGTGTGAGCTTGAAATGGAAATCCCCTGAACTAGCTCCTTTCTTTATCTGTAAGTCAGAGAAAGCTCCAGTTTTGTTGATGAAGTTCATGCTGAGGGGCTTTCTCCCCCAGCAGAACCCTGGAGCTTTCTGTGTCTGCAGGGGACTTGTGAGATCTCGTGAAGTCTGGCAAACTGCTGCTGGTGGCCCTGCCAGTGCCGTTGTAGCTTCACCCTCTGGTGCTGCTGCTTCTCACCCACCGGGTTCCCATGGTTGTTCTGCATGACTGTAAACAAACAGCATCTTCCTTGGGCCTGAATATAGCTGAAACCACACCACAGCGTGTGGACTCTGTTTTCCCTAACCACGCAGGTCATGGACTGCTGTCTCTCATTCTTTCTTATCCTTACCTACTGGTGTGATATCTAACATTAAAATCTCTGCTCATGCGTCTACTTTGTCACTGGTCATCATTGTAATGTCTGGCAAGTCAGGTCATTGCTACCAGTCTCCTGGCCTTACACATACCTTGTAAATCTGGGCTGATAGTACAACCCAGAACAATACAGTAATTTCAGGGTGAATTAACAAATTTTGGAGGATTACAGACGTATCCTTTAGAAATGCTAAGTAATAATGTTGTGTCCCTGTGGAGGCTGTTAGAAGTTGAAAGATGACGTCTGACGGAAAGATACCATTATAACAACGTAGAGTAGCCAGATGGGCAAGTGATCCACGCAGCTTATGTCAAGAAAATGGGAAGCATCTGTCTCTGTGGGGAATGGAAGAAATAATTATTGTATCCATGTACAGCCTGGGAGATTGATAGCTGTAATTTAGCAGTGGCTGTTCAGCTCTTCTATCAGCAATGATGAAGTGGCCTGCAGTGTTACCTGTTTCTTAATCAATCTCTCGATTGCAATGTGGAAGGGGCTGGAGTTACTCTCTGAAGATAGAGATCTCGCAGAGTGAAGCAGCAGTGACACACAGCCATATGGGACACCATATGTGAGGAAAACATCTGCAAAGAACTTTATCTTTTCTTTCTCTTCCTCCCTACTCCTTCTCATCTTATTTAATTACAAAGGGTTATTGGATTAATATGCAGATCAGCTCAACAGCCATAGCTGAAGAGCCCAGTACTGTGAATCAGACTCCTGTGGCAGGGAAACCTGAGCAGCAGAGTCCCGTGACATCAGAGAAGTAGCAGATTGCTGATTTAACACCCCATTGTTAAGACACAACCTAAAAGGCTTGCTGAGGACCAGCTGTAGAAGAAGCAAGGATGAAGCTCCGGCCTTCAAAATCCTATACCTGTGCTGCAGTCCATGGAGATGGCTTTGCATCTGGAGAGAGGACTTAAATGATGGGCTGAGAGGGGCTGGGCCCATTGATCTATGGGCCACGCTTCCTGATATGACAAGTGGGTTATATCTGGCAGGCCTCATCAGGCTATGTCCTTTTTTTTATGTAAGTCAGCAAATAGGAGGCTTTGCTTTTCGCCTGACACAGCCCTCAGATTTGAAATGCAGTGTGGGAGATTACTTTAAGGACAGAAAAGTGTGTGTTACTGTTTTATAAGTCTGATTCTGTTTATAGCCCTTTCTTGTTCTGTTCAACTTACTGAAACAGATTTTCATCTGGAGTAAATAATGTAACTGTTCCCTCCAGCGGAACTGCGATGATTCACACCAGCTTGGGTTTGCTTCCACTAACCTTAACTCGTCGACGTAATTAACTAACATGATTGCCCTCTCATACCCATGTTTCACATCTCTGAGACTACTGCGATGTTTTTATGTAACCTGGGATAAATTCAACCCTGATAAAACTTCTTAAAGGTCATCTTGCTTGTGTTAGGGATGGAGATGCTCCTTTGATATTCATGATTTGTCAAGCATGATTTTTGTATGACTCAAACAGGCCAAGTGCATAAGGTTTTAATCAGCATAGTGGTACCTGACATTCCTTTGCTTTAGGAGCCCGATGGCACTGGTAGTTCAGCGTGGTGCCCAGGCTTTGGCAGCGTTACTCCAGTGAGAGCCCCTAGGCAGGGCCATGGCGATGGCTTTCTGGTTAAGCTGCACCGGGGACAGGTAAGCGGAAGGCAGTTTGGAAACAGCCTCAGCACCTGCTGAGCATCTTTTCTTTTGGTGTAACGCTTTGCTGCTGTGGTTAAACTGCAGGGATTTCTGGACAGAGGTTATACAGAAATGTGGTCATTTGTCCTGCACTGATCATAGTAAGACAGCTGGAGCTAACTGAGGGTAATGGGGAAACACAATGTTTTCTGGATGCAGCTTGAACAGTAGTTGAACTACATCAATCAGTTCACTTTTCTTTAATGTCTTGAGTGACTAGACAGGAAGGAATATGAAAGAAAGAGGGAATGAACTGACGTTATTGTAATAGATACTTTATTGCCCCATCATCTGGTTCCTGCATACTGCTCAAGGTCTGGTTGCTCATACAGGCCTTTAACCAAAAGCTTGCCACATCCTAGCCTGATGGGTTTGTTGTACAGTGAGGATATACACCCAATCCTTCCATAGCTGCTGCGGCGGCTCTGGCCAGGGTGGCCCATGCCATAGCACTCTCACCCCTAGAAAAGTTTAGAGTGAGCCAGGGAGAGGCAATAAGCATCAGTAAATTGAGCCTGTGATGCACTACAGAGCTCTGTTTGAACATCCTTCCTTCACTGAGGAAGGCAAAATAGTTTGTTATGGATTTCATGGAATGGGGCACCTGAGAGTAACAGCTATTTGAGCACCGGCATGTGCTCTATGGAGAGATTATGTTATTGTTTAAGCTTGCTTGGATGTTGAGATGACAGCTGTGTAGAGATCGTGTGGACAAATGAGGTGAGAGCTAATGCTCAGCAAGAGGGATGCAAGCTTCCCAGGGGGTATGGATTTGCAGTACAACACAAAATCAGATTTCAGAGATCAGCCATGCTGAAAAGATATTGACCAAAGATAAAATGCAAGTACTTACCTGCTCATTTTCTGCAGTGCTTTATTGCTCACTTTTGTTTAGTTTTGCACTAAGTAAAGGTATCTTTGTCTTATCTCTCAGGCAGAGCTACCCTTTGCAGGCCCACAGAGCTCATCACTTTTTTGTCATATAGGAAAGCCTGGAATAAGGGAGAAGGCAAGGATTTATTTTCTGAGTACACCAACAAACAACTTTTCGTGATTTGGCCGTATCTACTGTGGACTGATGTGATCCCCTCCACCTGTTGAAGATTTTTGGCCTCATTTCCCATTATGAGGTGAGAAAAGAAATGAGGACAAGGAAATTCTGTTGACCGAGTGCTACCAGCTGTACTGTCCCTGGCAGCGTTAGGAGGATCATCTGGTCCCTCACTCAGTTCTGACCATGGACAAGCACTGTAAAGCGAGCTGCGTGGGTGCAAGCTGTTCTGTACCATGAAGGCCCTAAACGTTTAAGTTGGTTTAAATGAAAATCCAAAGGTCAAGAATTCTCAGGATGATCTGCTGAGGAACCTTTCCTATGCCACAAGTGACCACAGGCATATGTTAGCCATGGACCACTCAGCTGGTAAAGGCTGGACTGCTGGAGATTCAGAAACCAGGGGAGATGGCCTGACAGGAACTAGGGAATTTGGGCTCTCAGGTTTTTAGCCCCTCATTAATACTCAGGTGGGTGAAAATTGGAAAGTTTTTGAGATCTTCCCTGTTCCTATCACAATCTATCTGAAACTAGAGAAAACGAACTGTCTGGTTGTGTTGAGCAGATAGATCTCGTGGCCCTATGCTGCTGGGTCTCATGCATTCAGGAGTAAAAGTCACTGTGGTTTAAAGCCTTTCTGTGACCTATGCGGTCCCAGTTCAACTCTTTCTGATGAAGGTCTCCTTTCCAAACACTTCTGGGGTTGAATGGAGATGGAAATTGAGATTGTCCCCAATCTGTCAGGGTGAATGGACAGCATGGGCTAAGGTTGTCCTGTACCCCTGTTGCAAGGACAGAGATTGCTTCCTCATGCTTTCAGCAGGCACCTTCCACTACCAATAAATTCCCTTTGTGAAACACTGGAGAAAAGCAGACTTGTTGCCACTTCATATAGGCTGTGAAATCAAACTGATTCCTTTGTAAAGGAAAGCAAAGATACGGGCACAGGTGTTCAGGGGGCTGCAACATGCTCCCTGCCTCTTCCAAGGCCTCTGGGTGAGAAATGCCAGAAGGAGGACAGAAATCCAGAGCTGCGGAAGCAGCTACAAAGGAAATCATGTGCCTGTGCATGTGTGCATTTACCTCTCTGGATGTCTGTTTCCCTGGACTTTCCTTCTCTTTCTGTATTCAGAGCTGTTTTTTTTTTTAAAAAAAAAAAAATGCATAAGTGATTTGCCGATCAAAAATTACAAATTATTTATCTAGAGAATGTTATTTGTCTCTTTGTGGAGCTAGCCAAATTGCTGGAAAATGGGTTTCCCACAAAATTAGTTGACCTATCCACAGTTTAAATGCTGAGGAGACACTACTGGTGTGTGCCAGCAGGCAAGCTGCTGTGCGCTGCTGGTGAAAGGATGGTAAAAGCAAAGTAAAAAAACAAGTGAGAGGGTGTATGATGATGTGCTTAGTAAGTGATTCTCTCACTATTATACTTTCCAATCTTTTTAATGATTCCTTTGCTTGTTTAGTATATAATCCTAAGGTACCAGATATAGATAAATGAATACTGGGAAAAACAATATTAAGCTGCAGGAATGTGCCTAGAGAAACTGTGAGGCAGTTGTGTCTATAACAAAATCCAGCACATTGGGCAGAGTTCTGTCTGCTGGAAGTGTGTGGCATGCACAGCCGCAGCATCACATAACTGTGGAGTGTTCCTAGGAATGTAATAGCTTGAACTGTACAAGGGATCTGTAAATCCCCTAATGCCTTGGACAGATGAGATCTACTGGTAGCATTCCTGCCTGGGAGATGGTGAAGTGGTGGCTGACACTAGTATCAGCAGCATCCTGCCACTGGTGGCAAAGCTGAGGAGTAGTTCTATGTCTGAGAGTAGCTTCTCCCCTGGGCTACGTTGCTCTCCATCCCCAGGGAGAAAAAATGTGTTCATGAAGACTATATCACAGGGCACAGCCTTGCTTTGCACAGAGAGGGAAGTCTCTATGGCTGTCTGGACCATGAGGTCACTCACATCAGGGTTGTCTTGCAGTAGGAACTATAAGATGTTCTGGGTAGTGCAGAAGACTGGTCATCCTCCATGTGCGCATCTGGGAAGCATAAGATCCTGCCTATGTTTCTGCATTTGTTGATCTCCTTTAAGTTCCGCTGGAGCTGACAGGAAGAGAGTCATGACTCTATTTCCCTCGAAGCTAAAGGAAGGCTCCTGCTGACCCTGATAATTGTGGATCAGGTGCTTCTTTGTTCCATTCCTGCAATCAGGGCTTCCGTCTGCTTTTCCATAAATAGAAAGCACCAACCACCTCAGAAACCCCTGTCCCCACTCTCGACAGCCGGGGTCATGCAGGACTCATTAAAGAAAGTAAATAAAGGATGTGGGCAGGCCTGGCAGTGACAGCTTTCTCATGGTGCCAG
Source organism: Tauraco erythrolophus (assembly GCF_009769465.1). Taxonomy (NCBI): domain Eukaryota; kingdom Metazoa; phylum Chordata; class Aves; order Musophagiformes; family Musophagidae; genus Tauraco; species Tauraco erythrolophus. Next base: position 13,671,040 of record NC_141473.1, on the reverse strand, counting down.
CAGGCCCTCTGCCAGGTAAAGCTGAACTCCCGGCGAGAGCTTCTCGGGGCGCCTTTGGGATGTGTACAGAAGAGTTCTGTGGTGAGATGAAATATTTAAAACCGCTTTGGGTTGAAGCGAGGTAGGGGAGCAGCAGCCTCTTTAATCTGTGCACAGTTTTAAGACTGTGTGTGAATCATTGATGAGGAGGGCAGAGTGTTTCTAAAGCTCTGGCAGGTCATTAAACCTGGTGATGGACTCATTAAACAGGGAGCTGCATGGAAAGCCCTGGACAAAAGTACTGGAGTATTCCACACGCATTGCCCTGTGGAGCACCAGCACTTTCTACCTGTGACTTTCAGAGTATTTTGCAGTGTTTATTAATAAACGAAAATGTCTTAGGCCAGTGGATTGTGTTGCATAAGAGGAAATATATGAAAGAAGCTCTTTGATCTGTCAGGCAAATGCAAAAGAAGATACAATAGTTGAAATTCAGGGCTTGGGGTGTTTCTAACCACCAGATTGTGTTGCACATGGGGGTTGAGTGAATCCCTTCTGCCAACTTTTTAACTAGGACTTAACTGGGGTAGAGCAGGGGGGTGGAAAGTGTTGCAGTGTTAGTGTTCCCATGGCTTCAGTGGAGGAAAAGTAGAAAATGTCACTTTGCCAAGCAGTGTCCTCAAACCCATGTTTGTTCACAGCTTCTGCTGGCCTCAGTGCCCACACCACAGCGCTGCTGACCTCTACTGTACCTGCTGTTCTGTGCCTTAGGCTTTTTCTGACCCACCTGCAAAGATCATGCATGCTGTAGATCGGGTTGGATAATTTTTTCCAGCCATTGCAATGACAAATACAGTGTCAGATGATCCCTTCAACTGGTTTGAACTTTGTTTTCTTCTGAGACAACTTTGCTTTTCAGTAAAACTGTGCTTACAGAATTTTGCTTTTCAGTAAAACTATGCACAGTAAAACTGTGCTTAAGTTCTAGGCATAGACCTGAGTAAACCTGGCCTTACTGCTTACAGTCCCTTGTGCTCCATCTCTAATTGTTAATTACACAGACCTAGATACTTGAATGGTGTAAACTGACATTACTCTCTTGGCTTCAGATGGGTTCACAGAATTTGAGCAATATCCCCTGATTCTCTTACATTTACATAGCTGCGTTCCAAAGCACTGTGCAAATGTCACTGAAGAGATTATGATATCTGTCTTCCTCAGGGGGCTGGACATTGTCCCTCAGCTGGCAAGCAAGCAGCAAATGCCCTTTTCTGCAGAAAGGCCGCAGCTGTCTGCCCTTGCTTCCCTGGCCCTCAGGAGAGAGTGGAAACAGCTGCAAAGGAAAAGATCCTTCGAATTTGCAACGTGGAGGAGGAGCAAGGGGTTAGCATTGCAGAGGAGGCTTCTGGCTTGAGAGCTCTGAGTTCCTTTTCCCTCTCTCTCTTGGTTGGGCTGAGAACGAAAGAAGCTGGCGGCAGCAGCTTGGAGGAAGGGCAGAGGTGTGGGGATTTCTCACTTGGATGCTGGGCTCATGGCTCGGGTAAGTCCACACGTTGCTTGAAGCCATAGGTGGCAATGAGGTGGGAAACAGCTCTAATCCCTTTTGCTGGGCACAGTAGTTGTGTCTTGGTGTTTATGTTTCTACTTAAACTTTTGTTGGGACAGCTTACTTCTAAAATGCAACAGCTTCTGACAGAAAGAGAGTTGATTACCTCTCACTGTTGCTTAGGAATCCAGAAAAGAAAGTGAAGGTGACTTAAATATGAAATTTGCGTTCTGCTACACACAAAGGTATCCAAGATGCTCTAATTTTGTCCTCAAGTAAACAGTAATTGAGTTGTTCCTTTTGCTTGCTTTGGTTTATTGCTTGAAACAAATAAGCCCTCCCTTGAATGATCCATTTCCAGAAATCTTGTAAGCAGTATGCTCAGTGGAGGTGGGAAGATGGATGTGTGTGAGCGCTTGGGAATGCACAATTGGTAAGACGGAGTGCAGTGGGAAAGAACAAATGAATTCTGACACTGTAAGTGAAGATTAAGCAGTGAAGAGAGTGAGGCTTCAGCTGGCAGTCATTGCGTTAACAGCTTGGATATTTCAATAATCAGTTTAAAGTCGAGTTTATCAGGCATGCAGAAAGCTCAGCTCTTCAAGGTGTGCGGTTGTAGCTCAAAGCCACTGAAAGTCAAGCGAGATTATGATGGTGTGGTGTAAAAACGCATTAATGAGATCTCTTCCATCCATTGGAGGAAGAGTCAGAGCTGGCATAGTCAAGAGCAGATTTCTGTTGCTTGTGATCCCAAACTCCTGTTCAACTAGGAGCAGAGAAGGAGGCAGCTGGTTTTTACCCTCTGTAGAAAGCTCAGTCACTACCTGAGGCTGAACCACCTCTGGACTTTCCTAGTAGCCTGTGGCTCTCCAGTCACATGAAATGTGCCTCTTTTTTTCCTTCCAGTTGAACGAAGTGGCCTGTAGTGGACAGACACAGCAGCATGAGTTTGTTATCCTGCTCATCCTTGCCCAGATTTGCTCTGACTGGTGCATGCCAGTCCCTCCGAAGTCGGTAGCGTTGTAGGAATGACCTGTGTGACTGTGCTTTCCTGGCCAGACCTTTATCAGATATAAATCTGTACAAGCTTCTGGATTCAATGATGCTGCAGTAATTTGTGGTGTATTTTGCAATATTTCTACTTGGGCAAGTCAGCCAACAATTGCCTTGTGAAAAACTGGCTACCTTAGGAACCTCCACCTGGGGATATCCAGTGGCCATGCTGTGCTGCCTGGGTATTCCTCTGCCTGTAATTACAGGTGGCCACTGTCAGATGCTGCACTAAGAAATTACTCTTTGTACCCAACTTAAGAATTGTTTATTCAGTTCTGGAGTGTGTGATCCCTCTGTTATCATCAGTTTCTCTCTAATTTCCAGCCCTCAGACTGGAAGGCACTCTGTCTCCATTGATTCCCTTAGTGTGTAGCCAGTTTTTGGCTGTGCTTTTTGGCATCTAGTAAAGGGCGGCCTGGGCCCTGACTGCCGTCAGCTGTCCCACAAGCAATTACTGCAGCTGCTTTCCATTTCAGCACATGGAGAGGCTGAGACTGGACTCAGAGACAGTAGTGGTGCTCTGAGATCCAAACCTCTGCTGTGGCTGGCTGTAGTAATGGTGTCAATATGGAATGTGTTTGCCTGGATGTGAGGTTTTTTTCTGTGCTTATGCTTGCCTCTTTTTCTCTGTACCAGAGGTTAGCCTGAACCTTCTGCTAGGCAGGTAAAAGTGCATTCAAAGGATAGCTCTTACTGATAGAGGAGTGAAAAGCCAGCCAATCCCCTGTGCCATTGCTTCACCAGAGAAGAAAAATGTGTGCTACGTTTTCCCCTCTGGAAAGGATTTAATGCAATTGATACAATTCCGTAGTCTACTGTGTCTTTTTGTCCTATTTCTTTCAGCAACTCAGTGTGCCAGTCCGACCTTTTCAAATATGGCAGGATAGCAGAAAATAGACAAAAGTGGGAGGGAAGTTCAGGAAAAATCATCCCAAAAGAAGATACCACTTTTCCCCAAATCTAAAGGGCTGAAAGAAGATGTGTTTGGAAAGGTCGAACATGCTGAGTACATCTTACATGGCTAGAGGATAAGGAAGGATGCACACGTACATGCAGAACACGTGCTGGGGAATGGCCTACAAAGCAGGCCACGGAAGGATGCTGAGAGCAGTAACATAAAATTAAGAAAAGGGAAACTGTAGGCTGGGAAGAATTGAAACTGTCCTGGTGAGGGATCTTTAACAAGCTGTGGGTAATTTCCTCAAGAGAGGTGATAGACTCTCCATTGCCAGAGTTGTTTAAAAAGTAAACGATAAAACAGTAAGAAATATGCTCTAAGGACTAATCTTCTGTCAACTTGATGGATTAATGACCTAATTGGTCCTTTGGTTTCCTTCCATCTCTCATGCCTACTGTTTTGTGAGCAGCAGCTTCTAGTCATTAGGAATAAGACTAGGTGGAAGGAGCAGTGTTACTGGAAATACTCACTTACTTTCAGTGATTTGGTCTTCTTCCAGACCTATTGGTCATAAGAAAGCTTTGGTGCTGTAGGAGATAGAATAGGTGTGGGACTCCGAGTCTCAAACTGAAACTTGCTTTCTGCATTCCCTATAATGCCTTGAATTGTTTCTGTTTCTCAGACAGGATATTCTTCTGAGACCTGACCCAAAGCAAACTATTCTTACAAAGCTATAGTAATTCATTGTCATTCCTACGTGTATGGGCTGGGTTGTGTCAACCGACTGTTCCTGTATGCTCCTTGGGGCTTTTTTCAAGGCACAAATGGGCAGATAGATTGTTTTCACATCAGAGCTCATGGTTTTGGTCTATCTGGTGATGCAAAACAGACTGGAAGCTTTGTGAAAGTCCTTCTCCCTTCCCCATGTTTTCCATCTACCAAGTTTTCTATGCTGCTTAACTTCCCAAATGTCCCACCTAGGAATCAGGCGTTTGATTATGGAAAGAGAAAAAGCACAATGACTGTGTTTTGGTATTCGCAGTGCCTGGAAAATACTTTCCATGCATTGGAGGAAACTTCAGGATGCTCAAGATACTCAAGAGACCAGAACCTGCCCTGCACTGAGAAAATCACGGTGGTTGGAGGTAAACGCAGCAAGACACAAATACAGCTGGGTCTTGCACTTATCTCGCTTTATCCTAGTAACGATGAAGGGCATCCTTTTTTCTTCCCTTTCTCCTTGACTGTTTACCCTTCCCTGTACCTCTTTTAGGATGTATGGACCATCACTGCGTCTACTGTGCTGTTGTTCTCAGGATTTCAAGTGCTGAGAAAACTGTCCTACTGTAGTTTCCTTCTCATCCCTTTCCCTTTGTACATCTGCTGGTAAAGCAGCCTGGCAGTAGATGAAGCTTTATATACATTAGACATGTGTTTGCATTTGAAGTGGGAAATAAAATATGCACAACTCATTCTAATTCAGACTTGTAAACTGTTTTCAAATTACCAAATCAAAATTTGACTTTTTGAAATAATTTTAATCGCTGTAGGGTTTTTTTTTCAGGTTTAAATGGTGGCATTCCTAGGGCATTTATAGAACCACAGAATAGCTTGGGTTGGAAGGGACTTCAAAGATCATCTAGCTCCAAACCTCCTGCCATGGACAGAGACACCTTCCACTAGATCAGATTGCTCAAAGCCTCATCCAGCCTGGCGTTGAATGCTTCCAGGGATGGGGTAGCCACGGCTCCTCTGGGCAGCCTGTTCTGGTGCCTCACTGCCCTCATTGTAAAAATTTTCTTCCTTATGTTTAATCTAAATCTCCCTTCTTTCAGTTTGAAAGCCATTGTCCCTTGTCCTATCACTTGTAAAAAGTCCCTCTCCAGCTTTCCTGTAGGCCCCCTTTAAGTACTGGAAAGCTGCAATAAGATCACCCCAGAGCCTTCTCTTCTCCAGGCTGAACAGCCCCAACTCTCTCAGCCTGTCTTCATAGGAGAGGTGCTCCAGCCCTCGGATCATCTTCGTGGCCCTTCTCTGGACCCACTCCAGCAGCTCCATGTCCTTCTTGCGCTGGGGACTCCAGAGCTGAATGCAGTATTCCAGGTGGGGTCTCATGAGAGCAGAGTAGAGGGGCAAAACCACCTCCCTTGACCTGCTGGCCACGCTTCCTTGGATGCAGCCCAGGATACGGTTGGCTTTCTGGGCTGCAAGTGCACATTGCTGGCTCATGTTGAGCTTCTCGTCAACCAGCACTCCCAAGTCCTTTTTCTCAGGGCTGCTCTCCATACATTCTCTGCCCAGCCTGTATTTGTACTTGGAATTTCCCCAGCCCATATGCAGGACCTTGCACTTGTCCTTGTTGAACTTTGCGAGGTTTGCACGAGCCCACCTCTCCAGCCTGTCAAGGTCCCTCTGGATGGCATTCCTTCTCTCCTATGTGTTGACCACATTACACAGCTTGGTGTTGTTGGCAAACTCTCTGACGGTGCACTCAATCCCACTGTCCATGTCGCCGACAAAGATGTTAAACAGTTCCAGCCCCACTACTGACCCCTGGGGAACACTACTTGTCACTCGTGTCTGCTTGGACATTGAGCCGTTGACGTAACTCTTTGAGCGTGACCATCCAGTCAATTCCTTATCCATTGAGAGGTTCGTTTGTCAAATCTGTCCTCTCTCCAATTTAGAGACAAAGATGTTGTGCAGGACAGTGTCAAATGCTTTGCACAAATCCTCAATTGATAGAGGTGGCCTCTGGATTTCATGGTTTCTTTTCAGAGTCTTCAGATCCTGGTCCCTGTGAGCTTCTGAGCACCATCAGTCCCTTTAACCTTTGGTAGGTTACATAGGCTGAGCCTTGGTTGGAATTGGTCCCGGTGTTTTCTGTGTGCCTGACCTCACCTCAGCCCTAGTCTTTTTCTTATTTTCGATGGCTTCTCTTCTCAAACTGTTTACAGGTGTCTTTTCCCTTGGAGCTTCTTAGTAGATTGCATTTACTGCTTTTAACTTGGCCAGCACAACCTTGATAAATGCCACTTGAAGCTGCAGCTCCTCTGACTCTCCTTACATTTTACCTTTCATTATTTCAGTGCTTACGCATTCTGTTCAGTATTACCCAGTTGCAAAATTACCAGAAGGAAACAGCAGTGGAGTAGGACCACTGATATTCTGTCTATATTTCAGGCTAAATGTATGTTCATTGGCATATAGAGCACAAACTTTACACTGAAAGATTTCCGCAGACTGCATCCTTAGCTTGTTCAATGCAACTCAAGATTTATGCATGTGTGGGAAGGAATGTGATTGCGCATGTGAAGATTAGTGCAGGTCTTGGAATCCTTTGAGAGGAGTAGTGGGTTTTTTAGCAGTGAAGACCACTGATAGAGATGAAACTGGTGGATGAGTGATCTGTTAATATCAAATGCTGAAAGACTAGAGAAATAATAATGTCTTCTGAAAAAAAGTGTACTAGAGTCACTTGGAGGCGAATGGTACCTAGTCCTGGCTGTGGACGGCAATCTCAGTCTTTGTTATCTCCAAGTATCTGGGAAGGAAATTGAGGAAAGAGGTCTTGGTGTGGAATGAAAAAATTTACTTTAATAAATCTGGAAAGATTTTGAACACCCAGTTATTCAATGTCCGTATGCACTCCTTTCTCCAGCTGTTAAAACTGAGGAAAAGAAGTAGGAAGGCTTTCAACAGAGATTCATTGGCAATTAGAAGGGAAACATCCACTGTGCTGTGTCGATTTCCCTTGGCCACTTCCACTTAATGAATACCCTCAGAAGAGCAGCTCTACTATTGAGCCAAAGCAAATTCTGCACCACGTCGGTTAGTTATGTGTGCCTTGCGGACAGAGAACGAAAGTGCTAATGCATGATTTATGTGTCAAACCAGCACAGTAACATTAACTAGCTAAACTGCACAGCGTGCCTGTTGAATAGAGACTGCATCTCCATAGGCTAAAGTGCTTCTCACCCTGACCCATCTGCTTTACTGAGATTGTTGTAGCTGTTCCTCTCCCCTGCCTTTGGAGGTGAAAGCATCCTCTGTGATGCTCAAGCACAGGGAGGAAGCTTGAGGAGCACTGTGCTTAGCTACTGGGATGCAACACTACTAATCATGAGTGTCACTTAGCCGAATGTACCTGCTGAACTGGGGGATACAGAGAGGTAACAGATAGAGACTCTCTAGGCAGGTTTAGTGCAGTCAGAGCTTCAATTATGTGAATATATCAATTTTGGGGTTAATATTTTCTTTTAGAACCTCATAGCAGATTTGCGGTTCTCCATTCTGGATTCTGCTAAGGCCTGACTGAATGGGAATGAGCAAAGGGGACATGTAAATAGGCCAGATCAGAACAGTAAGCCTAAGAGGGATGGGACAGTTTGACTCAGAAGTAAAAACATTTTCCTTCTCCTGGCTTTTGTATTTTGGTGCTCTCAGCAGCAGCCAAAGGCTGATCATCGTACGCTGGAGCTGGACTCTGTTCTGAATTTGTCTACAGCTCCCAGGTCTGTGTGAAGGTGTTGCCTCTTGGAAAGGCTTCTGGGGCATGGCCAGCTGTAGGCTGTGTCTTCAAACTGTGTAGGTTTCTGGTGCAGGGGTAATAGCACGTGCGAGATGCAAGTAAATGGTATGAGTACCATATGGATAAGAGCTATTTGTTACTAATACCTATTGTCTGGCTGCCATTTGGCAAACACTACAGCTGGACTGCCCTATAAAGAAATTCAAATGACTTCTAGGAATGGAGACATTCACTTGCTCTGTGAACTTTTTGTAGAAGGCACATTACCTGCAAGGGTATGCCATTTTCCACAGATCCTTACCTCTTGTGGTTTTATTTCTATTGTTGATTCATAGTGTGAGGCTTAGGAGAGCCGTGTGTAACCCAGCAGGTGGTTGTCACCTTTATCTTGCTGGCAAGGTGTGGCAACAAGATAAAAGTCAGGAACGATCTTCTCTATTGATTTAACATAACTTCTGTTCAGCAGAGAGCACAGTTAAACGCAGATATACAGCTCTTCCTGGCTGTGTGGACCTACCACCCCCTAACATGGGTGATAGTGAACAGGAATATCAATCCCAGCTGTCAGGGTGCTTCCTCTTTTGAACCTGTGCCATTGTGCCGTGTTTTAAAGAGTGTGAAGGCAGTTCTTTAGTGTCTCTGGTACTGTGTTAGTTCAGTTGGAAATCTCAGCTTTGAGAGTTAATCCACCTGTAAATGGGGAGATTGCAGGAGAAGGGAATAGCTACAAAATGTCTTCCTCTTTCTGTGGGATGAGGATATTCTCTGCTGTGCTTGCTCACCACCCAGTGTTAAGTGGTAGACTTGTTCCCAGCTGAGTTGAAATGGGACAGCGTTGTGCAGAGCTTCTTGATCAAGCAGATCTTCTTGGTATCAATCAGCACTGGGATGTTATGTTTTGAAGCTCCCCAGTTTTATTTCCTAATGCTCTTACTATGGCTGTCCCTGCAAAAGAGCTGTGGTGTGTTTGGAACTGGCACAGTGCTTTTCATGATCTTAAGTGTGCCTATTAAAACAAAAAAAAAGGCCATACTGAAAATCAATTTTCTCCTCTCAGGTCTTGAGCAATTTTGTAAGATATAATAAGATGAGCAATCTGGTTCTGGCAGTGAAAAGAACAGATGCCAAGCTATAATTTCACTTACCAGAAAATGCTGCGGAGTCACTTTGTATTGCAGAAAGAAGAATCTGTTATTAATAGAGGACAGTTAAAACTTGGAGTTCTGAGAGCACACACTTCATCTGGTCTGTGCCATAGGGAGGATGGTAGGCAGGGACACGTCCTGGTCAGCCAGGAGAGAGATGACAAGATCTTGGAGCATAAGAGGTTGTCTGTACCTTGACTGAGCCGCAGAAACTGTTGGTTAACGCATCCCATAGCATCAAGGGGTTGCGTTTCTCACTGTAGGAACTCTTGCTTGTATTTTTTTGTAGGATCACCCTCCATGAAAGAAGGCAGAACAAAGCTGGCATTGCCCCTTTGCACAGAGCTGGTAGCTATCGGGCCCTGACCTGGGTCCTTTGAATACTACTTAGTTGAACAGATTCAAGGAATTGGCCAAAAAGAAAAGAGAAAATATCTTTTAAGAGTGCTGAAATTTGCCTGTGTGAATATATTCCTTCTCTTGTATCTAGAAACATCCTAGGTTTGTTGCCAGCACCACCTCCTCTTCAAGGTCAGACACTAACCATATTCTGGAATGATGCAACACCCCTGCCCATTTATTCTGTGGATACAGATGTGCATTGCTTTTAAAGCAGGCACTGGCTAGTGCAGAGTCACAGGTTTAAAGTCACACCTGAATTTACTGCATTTTTATATCCCTGGGCAAGCAAGCCCTAACTCATCTAAGCAGTCTTCAACTTGTTCCCTATTCTGGCCAGCCTTCTCATCTCCTTATTAAAATTAATTGTGTTAAGTATTGGGTCACAACTAACCTTTTTCTCTGGAGGCTGTGGCAGAGATAATATTGCATTCTCAGCATCATCAGATTTGTTCTTCTCCATTAACTGATGGGCTTATGCTTTTCTCTTTGCTCTCCTCTTACTTTTAATGTATTTATAGAGCCTACTTTGTTGCCTTTATGTCCTTGTTAGTTGTAATTCATCTAATGCCTTAGCCTTTCTGATTTATCCCTGCATGCTTATGCTATTCCTTTATGCTCTTTCTTAGTTGCCCGTCCTTGTTCCCACTTTCTATACAGTTGCTTTTTGATTGTTCAGTCTTTAAAGTGCTCCTAATGTAATCATGTTGGTTTCAAGCTATGTTCGCTATCTTTCCTCTGTACCAGGATAGACTGCTATTGTGCTTTTGATACAGTCCTTTTCAGCGCTACTAGATCTCCTGCATTCCCCTCTACCTTAGATTGTCTTCCCAAGGGACCATGCCTCATGGTTCTGAATGTGTTGAAGTCTGCTGCTTTTTTTTTTCCTCTTCTTTTTCTGAAGTCCATTGTCCTTGTTTTCCTGGTCTCCTTTTCCTTCCTCTGCTGTCTTATGATCACTTCCACCTGCATTGCCTTTCACCTTTCAGTCCTTAACAGTTTCTCCTTATTGGAATCAAATCTAAATGCCCACCTACTTCCTGTGGCTTTCTTCACCTTTTAAGACAAAGACAGGTCACCATCACAAAGAACTTAGTCTCTCTGTGTCTAACTGTACCGTTTCAAGTAGCAAAAATCCTCCAGGAAAGGTGATATCTCTGCTATTCACCCAGAAAAGACTGATCCATTTGCTTTTTTTTTTTTTCTGGATCATCCCACTCCTCCCTACTTTCTCTAACACAAGAGATCTGGAATAGGGCCTGAAGTTTCTCCTGTGCCTGAGCTTCAAGCAAGTGCTGCTGCCATGAAGTGCAGCACCCCTTCCCTGTTTCTATCTTGTTTTTCTCTTAAATATGCATATATATAGCATTCCCTACATTTTTTTCTGTGTGGCCTTGTTTCTGATAACATCATTTTAAATATGGAAAAGCTCCAAAGTTACAGAGCAAGTAAGTGAAAGCAGAGTAGGATCCTTTATAATCTGTTCTAGAAAATGCTTTTTCCTTCACAGTGAGCTTTGAACTACTGTGAAACATCTCACTCATTATTGAGATCCAATAGAAAAGCCAGTAAACTAATGCTGGCCTATGACAGCTTTGCTCTGAGTGCTGTCCTCTTCTCTCCTTAACATGCTGTATTAAAGATGTATTTACTATGCAATTTGAGGCCTCTGATACTACTAAGAGATAGGACAAGAGGAAATGGCCTCAAGTTGCACCAGGGGAGGCTTAGATTGGATATTAGGAAAAGTTTCTTCACCAAAAGGATTGTCAAGCATTGGAACAAGCTGCCCAGGGAAGTGGTGGAGTCACCATCCCTGGAGGTATTTAAAAGAGGTGTAGATGTGGTGCTTAGGGACATGGTTTAGTGGTGGACTTGGCAGTGTCAGATTTAGTCGGACTCAATGATCTCAAAGGTCTTTCCCTGCCTATTATTCTACTTGTTTCTCCAGAGCAGAATTAGCTGGTCAGACAACTCTGGGAATCAAGAGACTACATCAATTCTCATTTGTCTCTTCCCTTCACAGTGTCTACAGTCGGGTCTCTCCTGGCTTTCTGTGAAAATCGTTAGTCTCTTTCCTGAAGAAGGTGTATTTCCAAGCTTTGCTGGTCTTGGCTGAAGACTGGAGCCACTGGTTTAGCAGCAGGAACACATAAAAGTAGATGTGAAAAGAGGTGAGTGTTTTCAGTAGAACTGATGCACAGTTAAATCAAGGAAACAATGCAGATGCAGAACGATAATCACTTTTATTAACCTAGAGCCCCCTGCACTATTCGATATATTCATAAGTGCTATCCACCAGCATAGGACCTATTAGCTAGGTATTTACGTATGTAAGACCCCAAAGTGTTCATGTAACATCTGGAATTTTTACCACCAGAGCAGAAACATATGCCATTCCCTTCTTTGGTAGCAACAATAAGTGATTATTCTGGACCAGTGACAAAAGGTGACATGATGCACACCCTACTAACAAGGGCAAATACATTAAAATAGAAGAGATGAGGCGCTTACAAGCCTCCTATAGCCCTGTGTTTAGGGCTCAATGCTGGTGGTGTGCTTCATTTTTCAGTGAGTCAAATAATTTTCAGAATGATCCTAGTGATAGGAAGGGATTCACAACACAGTTCAGACTCAGGTCTGGAAGGTTTGCATTTTGAACTTCCTTTTCTTTTGGTTCCCTTCCAGAGTTGTTTCAGCTTGTAAGCCATTTGCCAGAAAGCAAGGGGGGAAATGTTTTTCCATTCTCTGCTCCAACAACAGAGTTTACAGATCTGCCCTGTTAGTAAAAAATTATATTTCTAGGTGTTTAAACATTTTGCATATTTCGTAATCTTAACCACAATATAAAGCCATAAACACACATTGTTCCAGTGCTGTTTATTACAATGTCTATAAAACAGCAGAATATTTAATTCAGTGTTTTGCTCATTTTGGACAATTTCAAAAAGAATCCTCTTTTATAGGTTGTGTACTATGGTTTCTTATTATCTAATTGTGAGTCATAAAGCACCCAGAATGGGTTGGTTATATAAGTGTTTCGGCTTTTGTTTCATTTGACAAAAAAAAAAAAAAATCACAGGTGCACAGAGAAGCTTGAAATTAGGAATTCTAACAGGTTCACAGGTCAGAGTAACTAGGAATGTGGGGTGTGTTATCTATTTTTGATCCCATTACTTTTGAAAGCTGCTTTTTTATTTTCCAAGTTCTTAAGCTGCGTGTATTAACTCTTCATATTAGATGATACTGCAGTCTAGCTGACTTAGGATGGTTTCCAAAAGGTTGTTTGCCTCAAGTGAGAAAGAAATGTTTCCACCATAAAAAGTTTAGCAGATCATTAGCAATCATGTTGATTGATTCAGCTAGTGCAGATCACAGACGGGCAAACCGTTTGACTGCCAGCTGGGATAAGAAGGGTAGGTTCAAGTTTCTACCCTGGTCTAGAGTTAATTCATCACCAGAATCAGAGGCGTTCAGTAACATAGCTCTGAAGAGGGGTTGGAGATGCAAGTGTTCGATTTGGACACTACAGTCTGTGAAGTCCTCACTTGTTAAAGGTGTGTGTAAATACGTCTTTCTAGTGTTTGAAGGCTGGAAACTTTAAAGGTTCTCTAGCAATAAGTAGCTGGGACAGAGTTACCTACAGAAGTAAACTCAGAGGAGGTATAGGGTATCAATTATGGGAATGAATTAGTCTCCTAAGCTCACATGAAGACCCTCATTCAGGAACACAGTGGCCTTAGGTTAGCGGAATGAGTGGCAGGGCTTGAAAAGCTTCCAGAACAATGATGTCCATTTTGGAGTTTAAAGAACTTTAACTTATGTGTGCTGCCTCTGTGTCACTTGCTGCTTTGCCTCATCTTTTCTGAGCATTCCCATGATGAAATGGGCCATGGTTAAGTTTCATACTCAATTATCTGAGCATAATCCTAAGGCTTAGATTTCCTTTGCAAACACTGATGGCAACAAATTTCAAAACCTGTTCTCCACAACTGTAACTGTTATCAATATTTCCTGTCTCTGGCAGCGTTCCTGCCTAAAGTCTCATTCCCTCCAGCTGTGCGATTCAACCATCTGTGCCAAGTCAAGAAGAATTCTTTGCATCTCACCACATCTGCGTGTCTCTGCCACACTGACATATTTTGAGCCTCATGCCCTGTCTCAGAGGGACATCCCGGTTGTACTGCACACCTAGGCTGAGAACTGCAGCAGCAGGTTGCATAGATGTTGAACTGAAGTGCAAGGCATATGTAGTGGCCTCTTCCTCAGGGAAAAATTAACAGCAAATTTGTCTTCACATGGCCTTTTGCACACCTGGTAATTTTTAACCCAGACACGAAAACAAAAGCTGCTTTCACACAGGATCTGGACAAACCAAGGTCAGCATTCAGCTCTGAAGGAAGTAATTTGTAGCACTAACAGAGAATTATTAGGGAGGCCTGTATCATTGCACCAAGTATGAGCCTGCCTTCTGTGTGCAACAAGATAACCAGCCATCCAGGCATCTTTAACCTCTAGAGTTGACAGCATGGGGATGAGAACAGAAAAGCCTTCCTGTGAGAGCAGAGGGATCAGAGGAGGCTGTGTAATTACTAGCCATTAAATAAAGTACGCTCCGATGTCTTCAAATGCCAAGGCACATATATAATTAGCTGATGAACTGCAAATAAATAATTATCCAGCAGCAAAACCCAGAGGAGTGGAGGGATGCTGTTCACCTCTCTCTTCTTGCAGGGAAAGGTGCTATGTAAACTGCTTATTTTAGTGAAAAGTTGATTGTGTGGTGTTAAATGGCACAATGACTACCTGAACTGGGAGACAGCATTTCACAGCTGGTCCCAGGTTTCGCTGTTTTATGAACTGCTGGTAGAGATTTGTGTAGTTTGGAGATGGATGGTGGTTGTAACTTCAGTTATTTCATGTGGGCTGTGTTTGGGGCCCCTCAAACAGAAGCTACTGCTGAGCTATCTGGCAGTTGCTCTGCCCAGGGACATTAGCAGCCTGGGGATGTTTGCAGGACTGAAGATCAGGTCCAGATCTGCAGGATGGAGGTTGGATTTTCAGTTGCCTTGTGCTGGTGCAGTGCTTATGATGTGAGGACGGCTCCCAAATGCTTATTTACACCACTTGTGATGTAGCTGTGAGGTATGGATCCTCACTCCAGTGTGTGCTGAGTTACTGCCCTCAGTTACTGCCCTCAGTTACTGCCCTCAGTTACTGCCCTCAGTTACTGCCCTCAGTTACTGCCCTCAGTTACTGCCCTCAGTTACTGCCCTCAGTTACTGCCCTCAGTTACTGCCCTCAGTTACTGCCCTCAGTTACTGCCCTCAGTTACTGCCCTCAGTTACTGCCCTCAGTTACTGCCCTCAGTTACTGCCCTCAGTTACTGCCCTCAGTTACTGCCCTCAATTACTGCTGAGGTGAGCCCCTGACTGCTAGGTCAAAAGAAAAATGCAATTAATTTTAATCTCCTTTCATTGCAGTCTAAGCTGTGCTAGATAATCTTACCCTTTCTGTGATGTGAGAGTGTTTCCATGGACATTTACAATACCTCAGATATGTCATCAATTAAATGTCTCTGTGAGCCTTTCCTATCTTCATAATTACTGAATCTCTAAAAATAGTTTCCTTCTATACACGTCAGTGTTTCTAGATTTGGTAAAAGTGGGAATGAAACAAATAGACACAAGGAACTGAAATCAGATTTTCTTCTAACTCCCCAATTCAGGAATCTTTGAATCAAAGATCATAGAGAGAAAGGTATTGATTGTCCTGAGTACTTCCAAATTTCAACAGGTTTAGTAATGCAAGTCTGTGTCTAATCTGAAGCATACTTATTGTTTTGTGTTCGAGGAGTGGGCTGTTAGATGGAATTACGTGTTTGCTTGCAATATGTTACTCAGCCTTTAGATGTCTCCAGCTGCTGAAAACAGTTTGGAAAGGGCACTCCATGGTTAACAAGAAAAACTCGGGATGTAAGTTCTGCTGAAGCCTCTTTCTGTTATCTTTAATGGGTGGCTTTAAATGTTTTTAGAGAAAAATCTCTAATTCTATATACCATGGCAACTAACAAGGGTGGGTAGTGATGCTTATCGTTTCCAAATCAGTTCACTCATTTCTTCCTAAAGCAGCTTTTTTGAATTTTGAAGATTACAATTAAGTCTAAATATAACACTTCAAGTAAAATACATATGTATTTCTAAAGTTTGAACACACAGAAAGTGATTAACGATCATAGAACAGCAAAGATGTTTTTTAATGTTAGATTAATTTATGATCTAGAAGAAATAGCATTGCCATGCTGGAAGTGACTTTAGAATTTGCCTCTTTAATAAGTACATACATAAAAATTATTTCATACGCATAAGCTTTTCTTCTCAAATAATCCCACAACATTTTGCAGATGGAGGTACTAAATAGAGTCAGTGAAAAATGAAACACTAAAATGCAACCTGAGAAGTGCTAAATCTCGGAAGAGTTTACAGATTTTGAAAAAAACTGAAGGTTTGCTCCAGCAATTGTTTTTAAATGAAGTGGTTTTTATTTTTCTGTCTGTCTGGTTTCCATAAAACTGTTCTCACCAAAAAGACATTTTTCTTTCTCTCTTTTTTTTTTTACAAAAATGTTCTGAGAATCTGTAGTATTTGAATTTTATTTTCTTCAGAAATACACTCGATGAGCTAATGTAAATCTGATAGTGTTGTATATGGCAGCAGCTGAACAGTGAGTGACTCCAGCACACAGATTTAACTCTGGGAATAAAGGCTATGAAGTAACAAGTCAAACTTGGAGGAAACCCAGGAGAGCTGTGGTTTTAAGGGTTAAAATCTGTTTGGGAGAGGAAGGCTTACACCCTGCTTCTTTCAATCAGTGCACTGCAGTTTTGATTACCAGGATTAATTATCTCCAATTTTAGCTCTCAATCAAAGGTCAATGTCTCCAGTGTAATTCATTTCTCCTACTAAATAGTTGGTTTAGAAGCCATTAAACTACCTTCGGAATCTCCAGTGTTGCTAGAAGCAGCTATGATTGAAGTTGGTAGATGTTTTCTGGTGGAGCTGATTAGATAGTTTCCTTATCCCACTATATTTGTAGAAAATTCCGAAGCTTTCTGCTTTGAGAACTTTCAGGATCTTTTGGTGACCGTTTTCTACAGCAGAATGACCAGTGTAACCCGGTGCAAATCGGTGTGTGTGATGGGAAGCCGAGAAAGTTCCCCTCGCAAATCATTGCAGAGTTTATGACCGGAGCCTGTGAGGCTTTAGGTCAAAGGCTTCAGCTGCCACAAGAATTCTACCCTTAGTGTCCTCCATATATGATCCACTTGTAAGGATACAGTTTCAATGTATCTCTGCTTCTCAGACTCTTTCTTCGTATGAAGAATTATATAATCTCTCTGCTGATTCTACAGGTCAGTAGTTGAAGTGTTTACCCGCAACAAAGACAACAAAGGTCCAGGTCTGAAACAGACACAGCAGAGACCTCAGCACATATTTCCCACACATTCTGCCACTGGTAGGTTATGAGGTGTGTTGGGTTGCAAGTACATCCATGTCTAGATACTGACCAGAAATCCTAGCCTTGTCAAGATAAGTTTCTTCTGAAAAGAAAAGAGGTTTGAATTGACAGTTTCTTGTGAAATACAGGTTTTCACCTAAAAATTCCTACCCTGCTTAAGTTTTCACCCTGCTTGCTTGATCAAAGTACATACCGAGGTGGCTGCAAGCACAATATACTCTGGCAAACCTTAAAGTGTACAAAAGAAAGGGAAATGAAATTCATTTTCTTCTCAGTAGGGGTCTTGGAGCACTTTAGTATGTAAAACATGACATTGTTCATAGTCACTCCTTGTATTCAAGGTGCTGGCTCAGAAATTCTGGAGGCCTTCAGAGACAGCGCACAGCACCGTTTGATAAGAGACTTCTCCTTAAAATTTTTGCCTGTGCTCCTCCTACTTATTTCCATTATCAAGTAAAATAAAAGGAAAGAGGGAAATCCAGGCACTGAATTCACTGGGACCAGAAAGGCGATAATAGGAGAAAGCTTTATTGTGAAGCCTTTTGGAACTTTTTGAACTGTGCCCAATTAGGATAGAGAATACTTGGTCTTACTCGAAAGTAGCTAAGTTAATATCCCTCTATGCTAGCATTCAGTATGGAAGAAGCCATTTGGCTGCCAGAGGGTAAGGAGAATAGAAATAGGACTGTAGTACACTGAATAATTTCACAAATTGCAGATTGTGTTCTTGGATGGTACAAAAATGCATTGTCTACTTCGTATCCACAGCACTGCAGTGAGAATTGGCTGCCTGTTACTTTCCTGTCTGCTACTCTTCTTAGGTGTTTGTTCAGTGCCACACTTCTCTGTTTATGAGAGGAAGTTAGGGACGGTACAAGGAAAGTTTCTCATGAACCTCACTGAAAAAAAAAAAAGGCAAGCAGAAATGTTTTTTATGAACAGAGGAATCATTCACTCTTACGCTCTTTCTGATGAAGTTTCCAATACCAGTCAAACCTCTGAGTCTTTATGAACCACTGAAACCATTCCAGAAAAGAAAAAGCAAGTGGAGTAAGGGACTTCTTCAAGCTCAGGAACTGAATGAAGCTGTGAAGAAAGTTCCTATTTCAAGATGTCAGTCTTCACTGGAAGTATGAAATGTTGGAAATCTTACAGGTGGGACAGTTCTTTAGAGGGCTCTGATTCAACTTTTCATTTCCAAAAGCTTTGGAAGATGACCTGTTTCTAAACAATTTGAAAGATGTGATTTTTGAAACACTTAGGAAAAATTAAGATCTATTGGGATTGGCTTAGATCAAAGTGGTCATTCCTGAGGGTACAAAAATAGATTAGACAATGTCTTTTGCTGGCTTTATCTTCTGTAATTCTTTGATTACCTCTCATTTCATACTGTATCCTAGGGTGTGAAAACATTGGGATCTTCTCCTCAGTGATTTTTTTTTTGCTCACTCGTGTTATGGCAACGTTAGCACTAAGAGGCGCATTACAAGAACATGTTACACTGAGATGTTAATCAGCTGACCTCTGCAGAAGACACAATACATGTCACTCACACTACAGTGTTGAAGTTATGCCTAAGTTTTAATTTGCTCTGAAATTAAGACTTAATAAATCAGTCTAAAGAGACATTAAATGCTAATTTTTAATCATACAAGCAGAGGAGAAAGTGCTTAAGTATTTAAAGAGGAGCTGGGTTAACCCATCATACTCCTCATGGCAGCTTGATCTTTTCTGTCACTTAGCGCTCTCTTCCTACTTTTGACTGTACTGGGAAATGGTTGTTGATTCACTTCCTGAATCTTTTCTTATTAAGAGCTTTGTACGGTTCTGAAATATATATGTAGAGAAAGGGAAGACTTCATGCTTAGAAAAACTCGCTTTAAGAAAATCACACTGTTAGATTTATCCTTGCCTTAAGGACTTAAAGGCCAGCATTCTCAGCCCAAGACTCCTAAGATCATGGACTGTATGAACTTTTTTTGATGTTACACAGCCATGAAAAATTGGGGAGTTAAAAGTGAAGATGGGACTGTATTATTCCCTGAAAGTCATAAAAATGAAAAGCTTAATGGACCTTTTAGGATTTCACTCTGAGATTGTGACACCAAGTCATTGCATAAACAAAGTGGCAGGACAGCCAAGTGCTTGGCTGATATTGTGAGCTGCATCAAGTCACATCAGGTCAACAGGATTATTTCCTCTTTAGTGTAATGCGGAACTAAGAATGAGTGTAAATGATTTTTGCCACTGGTTTTCTGTGTGATGCTGGATCAGTTAAAAGTTTTCTGTCTGTAATCTAGTGGGTGGATAATTGAAATCGCCCTTTGTGTCTCAACTCTTTGGCTAGAAAAGAGAAGCTTAGGTTTAGATCTTAACCACAGTCATGAATGTTCCATACTGCTTCCTATGTAATTCTCTTGAAGCAAAGAAGTTTCATCTGTTGGTAGATTGCCTTCCTCCCTCAAAATTGTGGACGGAAAATTACCACAAAACAAGTTTTGTCAGTTCTGGTCTTGTCAGGACCAAATTTCATTCAGGACAGCAACAAACTTTGTTGCCTTTGGCTACAGAGAGTCATACTCTAGCTGGACTGTAGCAAGCATTAGGATTGCCTGGGCAGTAAAGAGAGAAGGATGTGGAAGTTTTGGTGTTACCTGTGTGTATTTAATCATGTGTTGACTCTGTCCTTAAAAGGAAGCACTTCAGAGTTTGACTTAGGGGAAGGTGTCAAACTGCAAGAGGATGATGTCATTGCTGAATAGATTCAAGAATGCTTGGCAGCCACAGGCACTGTAAATGAGAGTGCAAACAGCTTATAGACAAGTGTCAGGGCATTAATGAGTATTGTATGTGCAGAGATGCCAACAACAGGACTCCAGAAGTTGATGGGGGCAGAATCTTCTCTTTTGTAGGTAATGCTCTACAGGGTTTCGTAAATCAAGTAATACATAAATGAGCAGTGAGAGCAAGACTGGGTTCTAAACATCTGGCCTCCTATAGGCCCCAAATTATGAAGGCTGAGAAGAAGAGAAGATTTCATCTTTCTCTTATCTCACCCTGGCTTTGTGCCACACCTAGGTCTCCTGTTTTCCATAGTGTATCTCGTTGATTTGATCATACACCACTTCACAGGCTTCAGGTCTCCTAATCTCTTTTTCTGACTGGAAGAAAATCCCATATTATTATTTTGTTCTTCATTTCTTCACCTAGCTGTAGGGACAGTCAAGCAAACTTAGCTGAGCTCAGCCTATGGTTGCTAGAAGACCTTCTAGCAGCCTTCAGTACTTAAAGGGGGCCTACAAGAAAGCTGGAGAGGAACTTTTTGCAAGGACATGTAGAGATAGGACAAGGGGCAGTGGCTTTGAAGTTAAAGAGGGTAGATTTAGATTAGATATAAGGAAGAAATCACTCTGAGGGTGGTGATGCACTGGAACAGGTTGCCCAGAGAAGTTGTGGGTGCCCCATCCCTGGAAGTGTTCAAGGCCAGGTTGGATGAGGCTTTGAGCAAGCTGGTCTAGTGGAAGGTGTCCCTGCCCATGGCAGGGGGATTGGAACTAGATGATCTTTGAGGTCTTTTCCAACCCAAACCGTTCTATGATTAAAACTACTTTCCCTTTCAACCCTAGCCTGGGGATCTCAGATCTGGCACTAAGCAGAAGATCACAGGTGAAGATGAAAGTCTTTGGAAGACTGAAATGGCTTCTTGTGAGTCCACACTAAGATGTCTTTAGAAATCAAGCCACATGAGGAAAGCAAGCTGAGCTCTCCAACACATTAAATTAACCTAAGCCAGTGCCATGCTTAGGGAATATGAATCTCTGCAAATGGTTCTACTGGAGACTGAGAAACTAGTTGCAGATAACATGATGCATTCATACGTGCACTCTGCTGTTTGCTAACACAGCAGTTTCACAGGGATGGCCCTTCACTGCCTGTCCTCCAGAGAGGCACAAACAGGACAGAAAAGCACGGCACCAAGAGCTACTCAACAGAGGCCCAAAGCTCCAGCTGCCGGAGGAGATTGTTCATCTTTGTGTTTCAGCAGAGTGAGATTTGCATTACAAGGAAAGCTCTGGGAAAGAGCAAGTCTCAGTGGCTTCAAAAGCCCTGCTTCTGTGGAGCTCCTTACAGTGTTTTCAAAGCAAGTTGTCTTAGGCTATTTCATGGGTCCTCATCAGCCTAGAGAAAGGTTTTGGAGAAAGATTTCTGCCTAAATTGCTGTCTTTGTTAGTCTTCTGATTGCAAAAGTCATGTAAGACTCTTCTTGTAAGGCTTTTCTAGAGACAAAGGAAGCCTTAAAAACTCCAAGAAAATGCAGAAATTTGTGAATGAATAAATTACCAAAGATTTAAGATAGCTGGTGTGATTGGACCCTATAAATACACTTTATAACAAGCCCCTGTTATGGCAACAAGCAATCACATACTTCTCTTCCTGAGTTTCTGAGGCTGTCTCTGGAGCTTGGTGGGAACCCATCTGGTGGCTGAATCCCTTCCGAGAGGCTGCAGTGACTCGTTTTGTGTTCGCAGGCTTTTGACCGCTACTAATGGTCAGACAGCAGGGAGTTAAGAGCAGAATGGTGAGGAGGGTGCAAAGGAAAGGTCTTTCACCCTGTGTTCCTGAGGTTATCTTAATTAAAGCATAAAGGGCAAGCAGTTTTTTTCCTCTTATACACATTAAAAACAACTACTTGTATGTGTCAAAAACATTTCATTCCCATCATGGCCTTCTCCGTGTATTGATTTACTCAATTAGTGGTGCATGACATGTTTCTCTCTTTAATAAAACGGTGTGGGATTCTTGACATTTAAAGGGTTCGACAATGCACATGAAACACAGGTGCTGTTTGAGACAGTGTACACATCCCTAGGTCTTTTCTCACCAAATACTTACAGCTTCTATAAAGCACCCCACTCTTCCTGTTTTCGCAAAGTATTTACAGTGATAGAAACATACTTTATTTCCTGTAATTGATGAGACACTTATAATGCCAGTAGCTGCAAGGAAAATAATGAATTATTTTCATTAGAGAGAAAGAAAAAAAACCCTACAACTTTAGTTTTGGGTTTTTTTTGGTGTGTGTTTTTTTTTTTTCTAAAATGTTGACATCAAATACCAGACATCAAATGAAGTGAAACAAAGCCCCTAATGTCTCGGGTTTTTTTAAAGATATAATGATCTCTCCCTCTCTAACAGGCAGTTTATTTTTGGTCAGCTTCAAAGCTCTGTTTCCTTTGCTCCTGGTAATGGCAGGATGTGCCCCTGAAATGTGCCTGTGTGGAACAAGGCTGGAGTTTGAACTGAACGTTTCAAGAAGGATAATCAAACACTTGCGCTGCGTGATGCTGTGTTTTTTCCCACTCTGCCAGCTGCGAGCCAGAGACGCTGCTGGATCAGAGCACAAGGGCCAAGGTCCGGTCTCCTTGCTGACTTACTGATTGCACTGCCATGGCGACTCGAACATGCTACCACTTTGTGCCTCTGTTTTCTCTTGTAATGTTTGGCTGCAATTTGCCATTTTTTCAGCCAGATTCCAGAGGAGCTTTCTGGGCTCCTCTATTTTTTTATTTTTTTTTTTTATTGCCCAGAGCTTGATGCTTTATAGGATTAATATGGTTTCAAACTGGAATGGGCAAAACATTTAAAGAAGCTGTAACAAATGTTGGTCACTCGTTTCTCACTGTTTGCTACATTTCCTTGCTGTATAGGTTTCTCACTTGGAAAATCATGTTAGGGGAGGAATGGAGCCTGGAAGTTTCTGCTCTGAAATGGCAGGCGCTCTATCAGACTAAAGCAGAATCTAATACAGCTCTTAGCAGTATGAGGGCTGTGACATTGCTGGTTGCAAGAAACCGTGCCACTTATGGCACTTGTCAGCTTGACATAATTCAATAGGGCTGGTCCTGTGTAGGTAAAAGTCTATGCAACTCACTAAGCAAATTTTGCCTCAAGGTTAAAGTGCCAAATTCCAATAGAATTTAAGTGTCTCTTCATGGACATCTTCGAAAATCTCAGCCTCAGTGACCTGTTCAGTACCTTCCATTTATTGCACGTTGTTTTACCTCCCGCTCTAATTATTCTACATAAATGAGGCTGACACTCATCAGAAATGAAATATCCAGTTTCTTGACAGAGATGTTGTGATCAGTGATTTAAACATCTTCCTTGAAAGAGATGGGGGAAAAAAATCGATTTTTAAATTTAGTAAGCCTTTGTTAGACACAGTACAAAAATACCGGTGTTGAGAATTTAACTAGTCTAATTTGAGTCTTGTAGGTCTCATGAGATGTTTGTTTATTTCAGGCTGGTCTATACCTGGATTGCTAGTACCTGATTTAGTACTCAGTGTTTAGTATTTGAGGTCTTAAAGATTGTTTGTTAGGTGAAGAAAATGTGAGTGAGACCAAACATTTTCCTGATACAATTATATTAATCCACACTGGCTGTATGCAAGTCTGTCTTTCAGTTAGTCTGCCCCAAAGCTCCCTCTCTCTTTTGGCATATGGACTCACTTGTAGAACCTCTCATGTGGATATACAGTCAGTCTAGTTTCCAAGTCATAACTTCTCTATCTTTCTTTCTCACTAAAGAAAGGGATGTTCCATGGCTCCCTTATTCAACGCAAGTGGAAGAAAGCTAGCAAACCAGTCTCCTGGAAAGTGATGTGAGCACCTGTAGATCAAAACCAGATAGCAGTGGGATGGAGGATATCAAGTATAACCGTATTTGGACCTTGACATGTAGAAAATGAATTTATTTCAAAGGCTTTGTTTAGGCAGCAAATAAAAAATACTCTTCCCCCCCTCAGAATACCCTTTGTTTCAGATGGTTTTTACTGTGCCCTTGCTTTTTGTCACAATATGCTGAATAATATGTGGTCCCCAGCAGAACACAGGACAGACTACTGTTGTCATATGAGCTGTGAAGGAGCCCTGAGATTAAATTTTACAGTTAGAGCTGTTACTGACTGCTGATTGATTTCTGACAGTTTGCTCAGGAAAGGAATACATTTATTGAGGTGTATTAACCTCTTCATCCCTACCTCCCTGCTCTGTTCTTTGAAAGAGTGGTCCTCTTATGACTACTGAAAGACAGGACTGTGAAACGAGGTTGTTGAGTGAGGTAGATACTTGCCCCAGCCATTCACCTGATAGTAGCAGAGCTGCTTGGCTGGGCTTCCCTTGTTCTGCACATCCCACCTCTCAAGGGGGTTCCCTTGTGAATTTGAATGCCAGCAGCTAACTGTTTAAAGTAGAAGGGCTGGAATCCTATACCTGCCACTGCTGGGGTGCTTATAGCAGGACCCTGGTCTGTGTGCAGGATTAAAGTGGCCTCAGGTATTTTACATGGACCCTGTCTTAAACTGCTGTAACTTTGAGAGTCACTGGATCTATCTGATTTATGACATGAGGATCCAGCCCACTCTGTCATCTGAGGCCATTTCTAGCCTGGTGAATGCTCAGAACACAGCAAATTCATACAGAAGCCCATTAACTGCTTCACCAGAGAAAGTCATGTTCTAAAACCAAAACTGTCCCCTGTTTAACTGGCGTACACAATGTCCCTGGTGCTCTTGGGAAGCTCCACTCAATCTTCTGCTAAAGGCAACTATTCATTCAGTCTGCAGCATAATTGCCCTATTTCAAGGCTAGAGCTGCTTTCCCTTGGGACAGGTTTCACCTTTGCTCAGCTGTGCATGTGTAGGAGTGATCCACAGGAGCACATGGAAAGCAATTTAAAGCAGCAAATTCCCTGCTGCTTTTATAAGATTTTAAATCAGGTAGTTCTAGAGTAAAGAGGAGGGTACAATGCAAGAAATTCTCCCACTCTGAATCGGCTTTCTGTTTGAGCTGACATGGTTGTTTTCCTCCAATGCTAAGTTCTTCCAGTATAAATTTTTCAACAAGGGTTTTCTTTTTCCTTAACAGCATTGATAAAAGCCCATGATAAAGGTGAGAATTTTGATGAATATGCTGTGTATTTGTAGCGTGATGTTTTGTCTAGCTGATAAAAAAGAGGTGTGGATAGAGAGAACTAATATATTTCCTACTCGTTTGGCACTGATTGATGGGCAGGCTACGTCTGGCTGTGTATTCTTTCCAGAATGACAGAAATAGGTCATGAGACTGAGTGAAGTTAATAAATGATAAAGGGTACTGGTCGAATTTCTGCATGTATCGTCCCCAGCATGAGAGTTCTAATTCAGGTAATAAACAACGTTTTGGCTGCAGTGGGCTGTGCTGCTGCTTGACCTGCAGAATCAGGCAGCTTATGCTATAGAAATGAAGGTCTTTGTTCTGGAGCCTGCTGCAAGGTGCAGTGGAAGTGATCCTCAGGCACTGCTATAGTGAACTCTGTTGCTTCAGAGTGGTTAAATATTCTTGTCCATTAGTTGAAGGCTTCAGCATCTTTCAGTTTGGGGTTGGTTTTGCAGCTGAGATTCTGCTTGCAGAATTTGAGTCCTCCACAATGCCAACTCAAACAGATCTGGGCAAAATCTCCTTTCTCTTCTATGAAGACAGGCTGAGAGAGTTGGGGCTATTCAGCTTGGAGAAGAGAAGGCTCTGGGGTGATCTTATTGCAGCCTTCCAGTACCTGAAGGTGGCCTACAAGAAAGCTGGGGAGGGACTTTTTACAAGGGCGTGTAGTGATAGGACAAGGGGCAATGGATTTAAACTGAAAGAGGGGAGATTTCGATTAGATATAAGGAAGAAATTTTTTACATTTAGGGTGGTGAGGCACTGGAACAGGTTGCCCAGAGAAGTTGTGAATGCTGCATCCCTGGAAGTGTTCAAGGCCTGGTTGGATGAGGCTTTGAGCAATTTGATGTAGCGGAAGGTGTCCCTGCCCACGGCAGGCAGGTTGGAACTAGATGATCTCTAAGGTCCTTTCCCACTCAAACCATTCTATGATCCTATGATTAAAACATCCTTCAGTTAAAAAACTGGCTTCCTAGGCCTCTTGTTTTGCTGCTTACTGTATGGGCAGCAAAGCTACAGGGCTGGTTTTGTGTATGGCCTGCTGGGTTTAATTGGTTTGATTTTCTGGGGAGCTTGGAATATTTCTACCAACATGAATTAACTCTTTCTGCTCTCTGAGACGCATAACTTTGTTGTGCTTAGGAGAAACACCCCAAATAGTTTGAAAACAGCCATTCATGGAGGACCAGTTTTGGACCAGTTAATATTGTTCATCTCTGCTCAATGGATAAACAGCATTCTGCAAGTCAGTGCTCCCTGTGCTACTTGTAGAAGGCTGTAGAAATCATCTGCTGGATTTTTTGTTTGATCTATTTTACATAAAATTCCCAGGCAATTTAACAGATATTAAACTGATAAAGTTCTGTGCAAATAAAATACCATAAATTCCTCCCAACTTTAATAGGAGAGGGAATCATATTTGGATTTTTAATTTTCTATTTTGCTAGTTGATCGTACTTATTACAGATATCTCTGCTCTAAAATTGGACAGAAGGATATCTTCTTTCAATTATTTTTAATCACACTTCAAGCTTCCATTTGTAAACAGTTTGTAAACAATTTGTTTTAATTAAATGGTTATTAAAATGTTATCTTCCTCCCCAGCAGATCAATAGGACCTTCTCCAGAGGTGTGTGTGTAGCCAGGTGTAACACACAATGTTCATGTCCATAATAGGCTTGTGCTGTCCGTAGCTCAGCTGTGCTTTGCGAGTGGTTAAAGCACACAGCAAAGATACCAGATAAAATCTGACTTGTATTCCCCAACTTGTTGCTGGCCTCCTGTCTATGCCATAATTTTCCCTGTCTTCATTTCAGAGATAAACATATTAATTAACCCTTTATAAAGAAAGCATTAGTTGAGAACTAAGGATTATTATAATAAATTACATATTACAACATTAACAAATACGGCGTGATCTTAATTTAATGAATTTTATGTTTCTCACGGAGTCATTTCTCTCTCTATGCTCCTGCTAGTTTCAGTTATTAATACACTCAAGTCGTCAGCATCTTGCAGTATGGCAGAGGAATTAGCTTGGAAAAATCCTAGCTACCAGTCAGTGGAAAGAGACAGGCACAATACTTAAATTAAGCCCCATGGTAGCTTCTCCTTCACCAATTTGAGACACTACAGTAGAACTCCAAGAATTTCTTTGGTGCTGGAGGAGATAGTATGAACTGGGGCCCATGTGACCCACTTACAAGAAGCCCACGTTATGGCAAGGAGGTGAAACTTGATCTCTCAAGTCCTTGACTGATGGGCTAATAACTGGGAACTTGGAAACGTTTGTGTCAACAACCGGCTTTGGTTGCTGTTTTCCACCGTACAGATAGGAGGAAAGGGAGGTTCACAAAGCAGAAGCCCCAAAACGCTCAAGAAGTCAATGTCAGAGCTGGCACCAGCTGCCAGCCGCAGAGAGCTTTTCATGGGAGATGTTGCCTTGCTGTTTTTAAACGGGTACAGTTAAAACTGCTCCCAGCTTAGTGCACCTTTCTCTTGTCTCCATTATGTGCAGCTTTCTGCTGTAACTGCTGTACAAATTGTCAGCCTGACCTATCCCAGAGGCGGCTCTCTTTGGAAGATGATGTTTTAAAAAAAACCTGCCAGTAAATTCATGCCTGCAAAGCCTTTGGAAACAACAGGCAGTGATACCTGCCCGTGCCTTCCAGACTCACAAACCAGGCAGCTTGTCCTCAGAAGCCCATGTGTGTTTGCGTGTGTGCTCGTTTCTTTGCATACCCAAACCCATGCTGAAGATGCA
Source organism: Tauraco erythrolophus (assembly GCF_009769465.1). Taxonomy (NCBI): domain Eukaryota; kingdom Metazoa; phylum Chordata; class Aves; order Musophagiformes; family Musophagidae; genus Tauraco; species Tauraco erythrolophus. The sequence goes on along the minus strand of NC_141473.1, from coordinate 13,643,228 downwards.
CCTTTGAAATCACTCTTGCAGAAGATGTCTTAACTTTCCAGAAGTTGTACCAGGAGCAGAAGGAACGAAGACTGATTTCCAGTGGGGCTGTGACTCCCTCTTTCTGCCTTTTCCATCCATATGACTGGGGCCAGGGAGAGGAAGGGCTGAATTTTCTGATGCCTAATAGAAAGCCCTTCCCAGGAGGAAATGTTAATTTGAGGGTCTCTCCCCTGTCCTATCACTTGTACCAAAACTCTTTTGAGGGAGTTCATATCTCTGAAGCCTCTGCTGGTTCATGAAACTGGTTTGAAAATGACCAGTTAATTCAAAGGCAAGAGGGTGGCTGGGAGAGACAGCTGGCCAGGCACTCCCTAAGGGATTTTCAAATCGTAATGAGCATGTTGGAGGGCGTATAGATGGGTGAGTTAATACCACTAGCCTGTACTGCTTGGAGCAAGATTTCTATGCAAAGATTACTTTCAAGCCAGGGGATTTTCTTCTCCAAATATACTGATATTAGACTGTGCATGCAGATATTGGAGTTTACGGTACCTGTCTTTGCTTGATGCTTGGGTTTCTGCAATGCATTTACTGCAGAGGTGTTACACGAAACTAAACGGAATTCCTGAGAGCCTCTGCTTGCTGGGATGACATGAAGGCCAACCCTGGCTGTTGTCCCAGGAGATGCATGTGGGAGCAGGCTTTCCTCTATGCTTTTACTGGGTTACTTTGAATTAAGCATTAGAATTCAGTTCATCTTGCTAAAAGCAGAACGTGTTGCAGCACTGCTTTAACTGGAGATATAATAAACAGACTAACTCTCAACACTGGTTGGTTGGGAGATCCCTCCTCTGCCAGAGCAGTCTTTTACTGAGTTGCCCTGGCTGTCTTGCTCCAGAGGGCTCCTCACTGGACTGTTACACTGACTCTTCTACCCTTGGAGTTATGCACCAGACAGAGATGAGTTTGCTTTTGTGAGTATTACTGCTGGAAATGATGGGAAGCTAGGAGACAGGAAGGATGTAGTAGAAACACGTTATGCACATGACTAAACCTTCCCCCTAAAGACGGGGTTTTGGTTACGATCTAAGTAGTTACTCAGTTAATTCCATAAAGGCACTACATTGATGACTGGAGCACTGCCTTTGGTGGTGTTTATAGACTACTCCCAATGTTCAATGGATGCAACAAAAGTGAGGACCAACTTCTTCAAAAAAATTGGCCCTGCTAATCTTTTAAGAGGTGCTTGTGCTTTGGCAGCAGATGTCATCTTTATATACTCACTTTACAACTGACACCCAAGATGGGCAAGGCTGTGGGTAATCAACTTGTGGGTTTTGAAAAGAGTTTTTAAAAAGACGCTAATCAATAGTTCTCGTAGGAGTTCTCACACAGAGCAGAAAGGGACTTCTCACTTGTCTTATTCTGATAACTGTTTCTCCAAACTCTTTCTCAGAATGCTTTTCCATTCCCTACTTAAACCTAATTGGGGAAGGGGATAAGCTTGTGTTAACTAGTCATCTCTTTTTTTTTTTTTTTTAAATCTTTTCCTCATTTGTTTTATTTTAATGAGGACTCTATCTCTCTCCATTTCAATTGTTCATCATTGCTTTATAGTGATACAGCTGTTAATCAGGTGTTTAGCCAGGGGAACATCATTTCCCCCCCATATCTTTATGTTGCAACCTGTTTTGTGTTCTCTGCTCCAAATTCCTACAGCAAACTTCTCCCTCAGCGAATTTTTGCTGTGTTTTTACCTATATGACTTTTTTTTTTCTTTATGTACTAAATTTCTTGCTTAATGGAAATTCTTTTATTAGCAGCACTGAGAATTGGGTTTCTTTACCCTAGGTTAGGGACAGTATTTATTTAAAAAAAAAAATCATCCAAGCAGAAGAAAAGCAACATGTTCACACTCAAAAAGCAGAGACAGTTGGATAACAAGTTTTGCTTGGCACGTGGAGTCCTTCTGCCTGCTACCAGACTGTACTCTGCCTAGAAATAACAATCTCCCTTCCATGTTGCACCCTGATTTGGCTCTGTGACTCTGGTAAGATACTGCTGGAATATCTGACACCACTCTTATGCCTGAGACATAACGCTCCTGTGTGAAATGGCTCTTACTCCCAACTCTTGCTGTACCTGGTCTTTGCTGCCAGGCCATGCACTTGTATTCTGCAACTCACCGCTAAGATCTGTTACTAAATACAGAAAGTTCTGCTTATTGTCCCTCATATAATTATCTTCTGAGCCATTTTTCTTCAGTGCATTTCATAAACAGCATGCCATAAAAGATTAGGAGGATAAGTTTTAATCCCTACTTCCCTTAGAAGTAAAGGGTGATACTCCTAGTGGTGAACAATCCTGACTCTATTAAATTGATCCTATTTTACTTCCTACTGAGTACCCAATGGATAATGAGCACCACTTCTTGATGGCTAAAAATGAAAATTTTATGCTCACACCCTGGAGACATGTTATTCTTCAGTTTCCCTTTAAGAATGATGTGGTTATTGTGTGCCAAGTGTGTGTAATTTATGCTTTCAGAATAGAGGATTATATAAGGCATCCCAGCAGCTGTGTGTGTCCAGCCTGAAGAGACAGGAGCTACTGTAGCAGTGGGGTTTGAAGTTGGACACAACAGATGGAGGGCAAGGGTGGTTCAGATAAAGAGTGGAAACTTGTCATGGGGGAAAGAGCTACCAAGCATCTTGCAGCCTAGCAAGCAATGAGACGAGTCTATAGACTCCTATAGGCTCCTTCATAATACCATGTACTGGTAGAATGCTCCTAGAGTGAACGTAGCTGTATGGGCAATAGTGCACTTGTACAAAGAGTAAAGCAGAATCCCAGAAATGCCTCTGTGCTCAATAACATCTGTTCGCTCTACAGGTTTTTGGTGTTACTGTTATAAGGCAGTCTATGGGACTGGAAAGCCATCTCCTCCTCAGCTGTAGATATTGAAACATGGATGGATCTGCTGGACAGGCTAGCTGCAACAGCATGGCGTTAAGGAAATCAATGTGACCTTGACAAACGCGTGGCCTGGTCAGCCAGTATTGATTCACTAATGAGTTGCCGTTGCGGAATCCTCTCTTACTTGGATCTAATGGTTTCTAGAAGTGATTGATTTCAGTGTTTGCAAGGAAGCACATAACAAAGAAAGAAAATAGAAATTATTCTGTGAAAGTTGATTTTTTGAAAGTAAAAATGTTTTGGACGCTAGAGGGGTAATTCTGTAGCAAACTGGCAGATTTGTGTGTGCTATTGTCAGGCTGTGACTCTTGGTGCTAACTTAGGAACATGTGGCTGAATGGTCATAAAATCTAGTTGCTTCTAGTTATGGCAAACATTTTTACAGTTATGTGCTCTTCAAGGATGATGGAAGACCCATTCTTCCTTCCCACCACATCTCCACAAAGACTCCAATTCCTTGTCACACACTTTTGATACTAATTACCCAATTTTTGGAATTGTGTTTTGGAATGGCAAAGTACTACAAAACACGGGAGACCTCAAGGGCTTTGTTAAACTTCCGTGTGCCTGGAAAAGCCAGGAATCGAAAATGCTCAAAGGACTTCAGGATGAGGACAGCCTCTTATTTAGTGGGCAAGGGGCTGAGGAAAGAGTGGAAAGTGCAAGAGCTGAAGACTGTAAATCTCAAAGGCTTCCTTTCTATTTACTTCAGCAGATTCTAAGAAGTTTTTACCTGGGTTATTTCAAACACTGTGCAGAACTTGGCCTGGCTTAGCAGTTCTTTTCCTGCTTTGTTGCCTTGTACGGATTGAGGAAGATATGACTTGATTCATTTTCCAGGGCATATTTTTCATTCTCAAACTACCTGTCAATTTCTTAGTTTTGTATTGTGTTTTTGAGGAAACTCCCTAATTCAGACTTGTGTAGCCATTCATCAGGTACAGGACACGGATGCAAAATCTATACAGCAAATAGCTTAATGTCTTCCTTTCAGGCACCTCATTAAGAATCTGGTTCTCATACAGGCATGTTCTGCACCTCAGAATTGCTCAGATTTGTATGAGGGTGTGTTGGGAATTCTGCGAAGTTGGAAAGCAGCTGATAAGGGAATATAAAATGGAAATATGTTTGTGATTAAGTGTTTCCAGTGTAACCAGAATCTCAAAAGTGATCACATGCATTCAGTGCAGAATTTGTCTGTATCTGTAACAGCTGAAAGAGCCATTGCTTTCTCAGTTCAAGCCCCAGCCTGGACATTCTTTGACTGTATGAAACTCTTCAAAGCAAATAGGAATGGAAACGTTACATCTTGGTTTAAAAAATTCATTCAAAATGGGTTTCTATTTGTAAAATATTTAAACATTTGCCTGCAGTCACAGGAATACAAGTAAAATTGTGCTACTGCATGAAAATCTTATGAACTAGCACAGAAATGGAGGTCTGGATGCAACTGCAGTTTAGTAGATGACTCATGTACGTAACTGTAAATTATTCTCCAGAAGAATTACTTACTGACAAATACTTTATGACAATTACATAATGGTTGCATAGGGAAGAAATATATATCTCTATACACACACGTGACATTATCACACAAAATATTCTGCAGCAGATTTTTGAACCTGCCAAATCCAGCCCAGACTGCTGCTTCTACTACACCTCTCTTCGCCCTTCCATCCTCCTCCATTTATCTCTTCATCCTTCCATCCATCTCTGTCCCTTTGACCAGGACTGTAGCCTGTGTGCTCTTGTGATGTGTAAAATTTATGGTTTCTATGCTGCCAGCAAATGAAGGCACCCTGCATCCAGGAAATTATTCTATGACTACTGCCTGCCTGAACCAACCCCTTTGCAAAAGTTTCTTTTTGACCTCACTGGGTTTTTTTCCAGCTTCTTGCTTGTTTGCTACCTAAACATGAACACAAGGGAGCACTGGAGGGTCTTAAAAAAAAAAAAAAATTAGGAAAAGAAATAAATCAGTAAGTGGATGTGTTCAGGGAGAGAGTACATCCAACTCCAGAAGTCACAATCGGGGTGAAAAACGTGGCCGAGGGAGGCAGTTAAAGTCTTTTCCTTATGGCCAGGTCTCTTCAGAGCCCCTGACCCGGGCGGCTGTCGGAGGGTCGCGGCACCTCTGAGGGCCACCCCACACCTGCCACCGCCTCCGCTGGCCCCACGCAGCTCAGCGCCAGCCCTGGGCGCGCTGCCATCGTGGTGCGGCTGCTGCGTGATGCCCGCCACGCAGCTGCGGTCGTCGGGGTGGGCAGGGGTGGAACCTGCTCCATCGAGGTGTGAGGGCACGGCTGCGGAGCAGGAGTGGCATGGAGCCGGGTGTACTGATGGATTTACACGGTTCTACAACCCAAAGAAGCGAAACTAGCATGTGCTAAAGCTGCTTATCTGTTGCTTATGACTCCTGTGCCGTTTCTGTGTAATCAGCCAGAAACCTATCTTGGGAAGCCCTGCTTTGCTTCTCTTGATGTCGAGAAGAAAAATCCTGTTTACAGCGGTGGTACAGAAGCAGGAAGGAGCAGATGCTGGAAAAAATTCATTTGAACATTATCTTGAAGAGAGAGAGAGGGTGCAGAAGGGACTATGAAATAAACTTACCAGCTTTGATTAGGTATGTGACACAAAAAGAGCAGAAAAATAAGAAGCCTTTTAAGAGGGGTGCCTATGGGGCTGTAAAAACTGCAGACTAGTTCCTGAGGACCAGGGATGACATTACATAGAGGTTTGAAATACAATGCATCTGGGTCCTCTGGCAGGTGCTACTGGGAATCTGATGATTCTTCAGTGATGTTTGTCCACATAAAGGTGCCAAAGGGCTTAATGTCTTCTTCTCCCAACACATACAGGGATCCTGTGTGTGAAGTGGACAGGGAGCTCCACTAAGCATTATGGCAGGGCATTTCACACTTCACCTGCTTCAGCCTCGGACAGAAGGCTTTGGGATGGAGGTGGCTCTGTGCACAGCTATTGGGAGTGAGCACACAGTTGTCTGATATTTGTCTCCTAGCAGGTAGGTCACTCTGGAGCGGCTCACTTATCTTAGTGGTGTGGGACAGTGGTGGGCCTCCTGGAAGGACAGCTCTTGTTAAGTATGCAGGTTCGTGTCCAAGCTGCATGAGGAATGCTGCGCTCATCCTCACATGGCTCCAGGGAAGCCTCACTGTCTCAGGAGCCGCAGGACATTGCTCTAGATCTGTTTTGTGCTGACGCTGTTGTTTCTAGCTGAGAGGAGAGAGTAGGAAGGGGCCCTGGTGAACGCTACCAGACTTGTAACCTTCAGCTTGGGTCTCCGTAAGCAACAGTCTGTACCTTTTAAATAAAACTCTTGTGTTCTAGATTCAGCCTCGCAGTCCATGCTCCTATTAAAGAGGGTGTTATGAGAACTACATCAAAACAGGGTGATTAGTGGGGATGTGTTGCAGTCCCATTGCTTGCAGCCAGTGCAATTCTCCTTGGCATTCTCCAGGCTTCTGTCTGTTCTTTACTTCTTGTTTGAAAGCTTATAGTTACAGTTCCTTGACCAGGAGGCAGCCTCTGGGCACCCGTAATCATGCAGCTGCATCAGGGCAACAAAACTGGTGCTGCTGTCAGTAATGGCCTGCTATCAAGCTTATAGACTTGAGCTGGGTCCTCTGTTTTGCCTAGGATGGTGGAAGGCTGGGAATCCACCGTGTCCCTCTCCTGCTGAGCAATCTCTTATGCAGCCTGTAGGCTTGCTACCGTGTCTTCTGACTTGCTTGCATGAGACCTGCATGTAGGTAGTTCTCTGGGACTGTGACTCTGGCTTTAAAGAAGCTGGCTACTGGAACGGTTGCTCCTTTGATGCTTATCACCACACTCTGTCTTCAGTGGTATCAAACGTACTGATGCATGTAGAATCAGGTGACTGCTTTTAGCCAGATGACAGCAGCTCACACAGCGTGCGAGGTTCACAATTACACTGTGGCCTGCTGCAAGCTTGAGAGGGGCATTAACTTTGCTGTGAATCTTTTTATTGCGTGAGCGTTGTGCCCTCATCTCATCTGCCTGCTCCTGGGAGCAAGGGGCAGTCCAGCTGTATTTCTTTCACTGTCTGTATTGATTTATAGTTGACCTTTCTCAAGGCTTTTTAAATACAAGTAAAATGTAACTCCTGGGCCTTCTGGGAATACATGTCTGATTTTTCAGGTTTTATCCTTGTCATTGATTCCTTTCCAGTTACTTCAGCCAAAGGTGAGGAACTGATGTGCGAATGATGGAGCCGCTCTTTTTTGTAACTAGGCTGTATGAAAGGGTCACTGGTAAGCTGAGAATCTTACAGAAGCCCCAGAAATAGGTTCTCTCTGCTTTTGTGCAGCCAAGACAATTAATCCAGGGAGAACACTCTTCAATGCACTGAATTCGCCTTTTTGCTCCTATACTTTTTTCTGTTCTCCCCCCGGAGGGTGAACTGGACAAAGACTACATAAGGGATGTGTCCTGTGAGGTCAAACCTATTGTAGGTGTTTAGTATGGCCTCTGCAGTAAGAATTGCTCAACTCAAGTTGCAAGAAAGTAACGATAAATGATTCCTGTACAGGGTTTACTTTAAAAGCATTTGAAATTGATTCTGAGCTGACTTGAAGTAGAGCACAGAAGAGAAGAACAGCTGATGTTTAGTTCCATCTGATAAAGGTCTTCAGGTCATCATGACATAGTAAATGGGCCTATAATTAAATGATGAACATTAACAGAACAGAGAAAGCCTCCTGTCCTTAGTTGTCAGTGACGTTCTAGCATTGCTTGTAGTTACTCTGTTTCTTTTCAGATAGTTGTAACTTGGGCTGATGAAAGGTCCAGTAACTGGGTGGACCAGTTGGTGGTAGGAAATACATCTTTCATGGTGAGGACTGGAAAGGAAATGTAAGTTTTTCTAGAAGTTTTCAGGAAATATTTCCAGGACATCATTATGTTATCTGGAACTATTATCCTTCTTACATACTTCCTAGTTCAGAGAAAGGAGGTACAAGTAAACATGCAAGAAGGTTACCACGCAGTGTTAAGTTCCAGATTTGTTTGGTTAAGCAGGGACCTCACTATCTTCAATATTTTGCACAAAAGTACCTCAATATTTTGCATAAAACCATTATTTCAAATCTAGGAAACGCAACTGCCAGACTTCTGAGCACTATAGAGTGAAGCAGATGTACATAGGTGATCTGCCATCCTGCCGAGGCCAACCTTCGTAAGCAAATCTATCCTTGACAGGGAAGGATCCAGACATGTTAGTTTTCTGGTTTTTGGTGGAACAGCTGGCTCCACGTTTTTGTGCTAATAAAGAAGACCATAACCATTCTATGACCAATTGAGAGGTACAACTGTGGAAGGTCCCTGAACCCAGTGACAAGTCTTTGGGCAGCTGACAAATAGTTTTCAGAGATGCATAAAATCACGTCATGTGCACTGTTATTACCTGCTCCCTGCGTAGCACAAACAGAACACGTTTATGACAAAGCTACAGGTGTGATGTGGGTACACATTAAATCTAGTTACGATGTGGCTCTTCATCAAGTGAGTTTCTTGCAGTGCCTGGACTGCCTCATGTGTTTGATCTCAGAGGACAGCCTGCTACTGCCTAAGCAGGAAACATAATTCTGCTTCTTAAAGCAAAATTCACCACCCTCTGTCTTTGGCCTGCAGCAAACGGAGGCATACTAGTAATGGAAGCCCTTTATTAAAAGAGCTTTCTGGAAAGTATAGGCAAGGGACAACGTATTTAACATTTTTTCCCCTGTGGTGTGTGGGTGCAATGTGAACGCAGATCACACCTGAACAAGGAAGATGGCAGAGTATAATAATATAATGAGGATCTAAGTGCCACACAGTTGGGTAGAAGGGCCCGTTCCTGAGGAGATGAGATCGAGTCTGCTTTTTGCTACATGTCTTGAAATCACTTTTGCAGGTCCAGGTTTACTGGAGTGCGGATTTAATGCTCCCTCACTGAGCCTTTCTGCCAATTGATTGATGAGGTAGTTGACAGACTCTTAAGAAGGAGGTAATGAGTAGAGACGCATGGCAAGGTTTCCCTATGCCAGGTGGACTGGAATGTTGTGTGGGGCAGCAATGCAGGAGATGAGCTCTGGTGATGGATGTTTAGCACCAGGGCTTGCATCATGAGTTCAGGTTCCCTCATACACAACAGCACATGGGCTTAGGGCTTCAAGGACTCAAGGCAAAATCATGCATGCCACATGTAAGTAGGGTACTTGAGATAACCTGCTGTCACCTGTTTGGAAGATTTTTTTTCCCACCTACCCATCAAAATCCATCTTAGACTGAACATTCTGATTCTTCAATGCTTGTTAGCCTACAGAGGGTGGAAGCGGAGACAGATAGCCTGGGAGGAATACAGAGAAGCTGTAAGAGTGACCAGGGATCAAGTGAGGAAGGCTAAAGCCCTAAAGGAATTGAATTTGGCAAGGGATATAAAAAGCAACAAGAAATGCTTCTATAGGTATGTAGGGGACAAAAGGAAGTCCAAGGAGAACATAGGCCCCCTCCGGAAGGATACTGGTGCTCTGGTTACCCGGGACATAGAGAAGGCTGAGGTACTCAATGAATTTTTTGCCTCAGTCTTCACTGGTAAAGCCTCTTGTCTTACCACCCAAGCTGTGGAAAGAACTAGCAGGGACTGTGAGGATGAACCACCGCCCACTGTACTTGAAGACCAGGTTCGAGAACATCTGAGGAACTTGAAGGTGCACAAGTCCATGGGACCTGATGAGATCCATCCGCGGGTCCTGAAGGAACTGGCGGATGAAGTTGCCAAGCCACTGGCTATTGTATTCGAGAAGTCGTGGCGGTCTGGCGAGGTCCCCGATGACTGGAAGAGAGGGAACATAACCCCCATTTTTAAAAAGGGGAACAAGGAGGACCCGGGCAACTACAGACCGGTCAGCCTCACCTCTGTGCCTGGCAAGGTCATGGAGCAGATTCTCCTGGGAACCATGCTAAGGCACATGGAGAGCAAGGAGGTGGTGGGTGACAGCCAACATGGCTTCACCAAAGGCAGATCGTGCCTGACCAACTTGGTGGCCTTTTACGATGGGGTGACAACATCGGTGGACAAGGGTCGACCAATGGATGTCATCTACTTGGACTTGTGCAAAGCTTTTGACACTGTCCCGCACGACATTCTTCTCTCTAAACTAGAGAGGCATGGGTTTGATGGATGGACCACTCGGTGGATAAGGAATTGGCTCAATGGCCGCACTCAGAGAGTAGTGGTCAACGGCTCAATGTCCAAGTGGAGACCGGTCACGAGTGGCGTCCCTCAGGGGTCCGTGTTGGGCCCGGCCCTCTTCAACATCTTTGTCGGTGACGTGGACAGTGGCATGGAGTGCACCCTCAGCAAGTTCGCCGATGACACCAAGCTGTGTGGTGCCGTCGACACGCTGGAAGGGAGGGATGCCATCCAGAGGGACCTCGACAGGCTGGAGAGGTGGGCCCGTACCAACCTCATGAAGTTTAACCAGGCCAAATGCAAGGTCCTACATCTGGGTCGTGGCAATCCCAGGCATAAATACAGACTGGGTGGTGAATGGATCGACAGCAGCCCTGAGGAGAAGGACTTGGGAGTACTGGTGGACGAGAAGCTCAATATGAGCCGGCAATGTGCTCTTGCGGCCCAGAAGGCCAACCGCGTCCTGGGCTGCATCAAGAGGAGCGTGGCCAGCAGGTCGAGGGAGGTGATTCTCCCCCTCTACTCTGCCCTCGTGAGACCTCACTTGGAGTACTGCGTCCAGTTCTGGAGTCCCCAACATAAGAAGGACATGGACCAGTTGGAGAGGGTCCAGAGGAGGGCCACGAAGATGATAAGAGGGCTGGAGCACCTTTCCTATGAGGACAGGCTGAAAGAGTTGGGGCTGTTCAGCCTGGAGAAGAGGAGGCTCCGGGGTGACCTTATAGCGGTCTTCCAGTACCTCAAGGGGGCCTACAGGAAAGATGGGGAGAGGCTGTTCAGGAGGGCCAGTTATGATAGGACAAGGGGTAACGGTTTTAAAATAGAGGGAGGTAGGTTCAGGTTGGATATTAGGAAAAAATTTTTTACCATGAGAGTGGTAGAACACTGGAACAGGTTGCCCAGAGAGGTGGTGGATGCTCCATCCCTGGAGACGTTCAAGGCCAGGTTGGACAAGGCCCTGAGCAACCTGATCTAGTTGGAGATATCCCTGTTCCTTGCAGGGGGGTTGGACTAGATGACCTTTGAAGGTCCCTTCCAGCCCTAACCATTCTATGATTCTATGATTCTATGATTCTCCATTGATCTTTAGGTAGTAGTAATTATCCTGGATGCTGTATGATCATCTGCCTTGTAGAACATTCTCTGACATGAGTATGAGGGCATAGTCAAACAGAAACTTGTTTGGGAATTACAGGCAATCTGTGAAACTGAATCTGAGGTACTAGTTCAGTGTCTTGAACATTGAAGCTGGCTGGTGGGATTTCTGGCCCTTTTTCTCTCACAAAAGGGATATTTTTAATTAGGATAATTTACTTGTTCAGTTTCCAGGAGAGCCCCATGAACAACCTCATTAGCATACCTCAGAAGAAGGTGAACCTCATCAAGAACTGAAAGAAGTAGAATTGGTGGGGGAAAGAGAGGAACGTTTTGAGCCAGCATCATGCCAAAGACGTGATGCTACATCCCAGTATCTCCACAGTCTGTGGAGAGACATAGATGCTTCAAGAGATGCAGAGCGCCTTAATTCAGTGCTTACAGTAGACATCAGTAGAATGTCAACCCAAAAGAGTCTTTGACTCATTCCTTTTTTTTTAAGTATTTGTGCCTGGTTCTCTAGCTGCCCTTTCATTTTCGACTGTGCTTGAAGATGTAATTTGATTGCTAGGGCCAACTCCAATCCCTCCTGTTCTCCTTTATGTGTGTGGAGTTCTTCCACCCCTGTTTGTTCCTCCCACCCATCCCTTTGTATAGAACCAGGCGAGCAGCCTCCAACACAACGTGCCCAAAAAAGGATTGTGCAGTTGTAAGGGTGCTTGTCAGCATCACACCTTGTTCACAGCAGGGAGAACATGACTCAGCTGCCACCCTACATGGCTGGGATGTCTCACCAAGCAAATGATGACATTTTCAAATGCAGTGGAATTTGGAAGTGGAGTAGAGGGAAGAGGAGGAGTTGGGCTATGAAAAGACATTGGGGAACATTGGTGTTTCCAATAATCTGAAACTTTTAGTTAAAGAAATATGCAATTTAGAGAAATATAACAGTTACCTGAGCACATTGCAATCTGGTCTATTGTTTTATTGTACAGTGAAGGAAGGCTGTTCCAGTTGTTAGAGTTTTTGCATGTGACTTGACTAATCTAGTTCAACTCCATGTTCTGCAGTAAATATCTTGCGTTTCTCTTGCCCAAGCTCTAAAACATAGTTGAAAGTAGTGCTCCCCTCATGAGAACATGGAAGGATTTCAGTCTCAGTCTGTACACATTGTGGTCATGGAATAGATCTGATTGATGGACTCCCCCGATGCATCGGTGTTTGTGAGGCATTTGGAGCTCTTGTGATGGATAAAAGCATGAAAGTGTAAAATGTTATTTTAGCTCTTCTGGAGGAAAAAAATACATTCATTACTTGTGGTGGTGTAGTTTGGACTAAAAGTAAGTCTATTGTGTTTAGATGGTACATAGACAAATGACTCAAGGCTCACAGGGAAACTAATCCATGGAGGCAGCTTATTTTGAAAGGACAAGTTTACTTGAGTGCTTCGGATCCTAAAGATGGTGAAACAGATGTTGTTGAAACTCAAGCAGTTAGTTTAGGCTTTTGTGTAGAGATACTTTATAGGTCTGGGAGGTTTTCACTCCTATGAATAAACCTCGTATTTATTCTTCACAGCAATGGGCAGCTTTGTGAACAGCTGAAGAAGGAACAACTGGCGTATAAACTGGGGTTCAGTTCATCACAGACTTCCTTTGCTACTGTGGGGAAGTCACTTAGACACAGTGAGCCTTGGTTTATCTGTAAGTTGGGAAAAATATTCTTATCCTGACTCACAGTGGTCCTAGGTCCTAAAGCTCGTTTATCAGATTGTTTTAAAGACCATTTATGTACCATACTGCTGTCTGGGACACTAAAGAGCCTCATTTGGATGTAGCCTAAAACAAAGTTTCCTGATGCTTCAGAGACATTATGGGACCGTTTGTTGGTGTTAGACATGAAGTCCTGGCCGGAGCCCAAGTTTAGTGTAGTCCTAGCCCATCTACCAGAAATTCTCTTTTGTGTGTTCAGTAGGATATGCTCTTGTCTGTTATGCATGTCTATTGTGTGCTGTTAAAACAGCTGACACATTTCACCCTAGAGGAGCTGCATACCATAATTGGCAAATCTTTTTTTACAGTAAAGCAGTGCGTGACATTTAAGTGTTTTGAGATTCCTTTTAGGAGAAGGAAACTTCTATAAAAGAATGAAAGAGCATTCTGTTTAGATGGGAAGTGCCTAAATATGTTCTTTCTTTGGTAGAACTGTAATCCCATATTCAGTGCTTAATGAACAGATGACAATGATAAATGTTTCAAGGATATCATTATTGAACAAATGTTTCGAGCCAGCAGGTGGAAATATGGATTCAGTTAGTGTTTAGGAGTCCAGAAACATGAAAGCAAAGGTGTGGAATGAATCTCCTGTGTCAAGAAGACCAGGTCTGTGCTGTCAAAGGCATTGACTGTTCCACTAAATGTTTAAACTCACTTTAAAACAAGCTGGGGATCACTGCTACCAAAAAGTTGTTCCATAGTTCAACACTTGTGCTTAGAAATATTTCTTTATTCCCTAGCTTAATTGTCAGTGCATGTTGGTTCTTAGTGTGAAACACCTAAGATTTGTACAGAGAACAATCATAGCCCTTTTCCCTTTTGTTTTTCTAAACTAAGTTCCCCTTGTAGGATAAATTTTTCTCTTCCTGATCATACTGTTAACCCTATTTCATACCACTTCCGATCTTAGTAGATCTTTGTGACCACAGGTGACAGAAACTGTCTGCCTTGTCCCAGGGGAGAGTTCTTGTAATGGTCTAACGGCTTTCTCTCTTACTGGAAAGAAGGCACCTCATATGTTACTACACTATTTTTTCCCATTCCATTTTGTTGGTGTCACCTGCTGAGAAACTAATACAATATGCTCTGTCTTTTCTTTTGATTAGCTCCTGGCTTAAAGCCACAGTTCTTATTAGTCTTTAACTACTTGCCCTGACTGTGATCCTCCAGTGTACTCACGATGATTCCTCCATTCCTGGCATTGGCCAATTTGCATTACTTTTTAAGTGTAATTTTGTAAGTGGAAACACAGAGCAAGACTGTTCCTTATGGGAATCTGTTAGTAAACTCACTCCAACTTCATGTTTTCCTGTTCAGTACTACCTATTGCAATTTTCCCTGTCAGCAGTTCTTGCAATTCCTGACCCAATGCCCGTTTTTTCCATCTTGACTAAAAACTCCCAATTTAGCATGATAGCAGTTGCTTTACTTGGAGTCCAGGTAGATGAGATTTGCTCCGGTTCCTTTGCAGAAGAAGTGGTCACCTTATCAAACACGCTTATTGTAATATTACAGATCTAGCTTCGGGAAAGGCTGCCTTCAATTTATCTCTGTCTTGGATTATTTATTTTTTTATTCAGAAAAGATTGTAAAATCCTGCATATGGGTGAGGCCAAAATAACTGGCCTGTAGCTGTCTAGATGTGATTTTTAAAATCTCCTTGTAGCAGTTAGATTATCAAGAAACCAATTAAAATTCTTTGAAGCCAGGTCTGTGGATTCACATCTGAATTGCCTGGTCTCTCTGAGTTGCACAAGCAGAACAAGCAGAGTTCTACTTCTTTTCTGTGGAACTGGTGACTTCCTCTCCTGTGTGTGTGTATTTTCAAATGTTACTTTGACTCTATTTTCATTATTGTCATCTTTAAGAAAAACTGAGGTAGACTACTTACTCCGTTTTGAGTTCCTATCTCAAACACTGTAAATCTTCACCTCATGTTTGTTGTGAACCTGTTTCTTCCTTCCTTGCTTTCCTTTCAAACATGGGAAAACTCTTTCTGTGAAGTCCTTGGTTTCCATTTCTTTTGCCAAATCTAATCCAGTTTGATTTTGGATAATTCTTGTCTTGTGTTTCTGTACCACACAATCATGGGCTCACCCTTGTTCCTTGTGTCTTTCCTGAAGTACCTGTTCATCTAGCTGTATCCAGAACCCTTCCCTATGAGCCTTTCTCTCCTCTCTGGGGATACATGATCTAGATAATCCTTTCACTTTCAGTTTAAAAAGTAGTTACCAAATCTGATATGGATCCAAGTTCCCGAGTTATCCAGCCCTGGTTACTTTACTTGTTCTCTTTATTTCTCCAAGTAAGATGAAGAAATGTGGTTGGTTGGAAGAGAAATACGCACTGACCCAACAGAAGCTTGTGTGAGCCTGGAATATTTTGCACCTAAATAAAATAGCCTACTTGTGGAAGAAGGATAAGCCTCGTGCTGATGTGAGATCCAGTGACAGGGGAGACCATTTCATACAAGATGCCAATTCAGTACAACCAGAGAAGCCTTCTGTGTGCTCAAAGAGCTAGAGCTGGAGATAAATATTTGAGGAGAGACATGAGCTGTCCAACAGAATGAGCATACAGCAAAATGTACTGAGTTTCCCTCCAGGCATCCCAGCAGCAGTGCAGCAGAATTGCCTTAAAACCTTGATTTCTGGCAAGCTTCCACTGCCAGTCTGGTTATTTTGGGAAGTTTTTTCTGTTGTATATTTCTTTGAGAATGAAATGTGAGAGTCCTCATCTTCGTGTCCCATCAATCCATACGTTAATCTGACAGAGTGGGACCAGCCAAGGAGGAACACCAGTTCATTCTTTTCTGCCTGCAAGAATTCTGTTTGGTTGCTCCTGATTCCATGGTAGCAAACTGACCTGGATCCTGAGCTGGCATGAACTAGGAGAGGTTTGCTGAAGTCAAGGCAATTGTGCTGATTTACACTCATGAGTGTAACAGAGATGGATGTATTCATCTCTATTCGTGTTCCGTGGCTGGTCCAAACCTGCAAACAAATATTGGCCCAATGCTTATTTTGTTTGGAAAGTTTTTTTGATTTGATCATGTTGGATGATGAAGTCATATGTGCCAAATTAAGAGGGCTTAAACTCCGGCATTTCACAGTACGGGAGTACAGATACAGAGTAAAAGATCATCCCCATGTGGAAAAGCTGTAGCAGAATAGAATTCCCTGTGAAGGCAGGCGTTGTTTCCATTTGCAACCTTTTTTGCTGACCAGCCAAATTATTTAGACAAAGGAGTGTTTGTGAAGAAAGCTGATGTGAAATAGTCGTGTCATCAGTTATTCCCCACTACTGCCACGTTTAGGCTATTTCCCCTATAACCTGTCTGTGTTCACTTGTTGTCTTTGGTTTTAGGTTGCAAGGGTACCTATTGCTTGACGTCTGTACAGTGTCTTACACAGTCCACATGCAATGGCAACTGTCTCATTGCTCAAGCAAGCATGGGAGGACAGAGATGAAATATCATATTCTGTAGATTGATACAGGGAAATCTATCAGCCTAGGATGGGAGTTTTGGCCGCAGTGTATATAATTTCATTTTTCTGGTGGACAGTTTCACTTCAAATTTTGTCATAGCTGCTGAAATGCTGTCCTTGGGTTGCAAATTATGACAATGCACATAGACCCACTGAGTACTGCCATGGTTGACAAAGATGTTTCTGTGGACCCTGAGCTCAAGCATAGGATGTTATTTGATTTTGATTTAAAAAGAGAAAGATTAGAAATGATTGGCTGCAGTGCTGGCAGTTCCCTCCCTCTTTCCCCTTCCCCTTCCCTCAGTGTAAGTCACCCTGAGGTTAGGCAAGATGTGGATTTATAGAACATCAACTCCACTTTCACTGTGAGATAAACTACTTCATATCTACCACAAGGTAAAAGTGTGTAGACTGGCAGCAGCAACAGAGTAATCAATGTACAATAAATCTACATATGATAACTGACTTCTGTAGCCACCATATCAGACTCTTATCTCTTTCCCTCTCCTTGGCAAGTAGATTCAGAAATCAAATAGCTGTAATTTTGTAAATGCCCAACAGCTTAACTCAACAAAATCAGTTGTAGACACCTCCAAAGAAAAGCTGGGAGCTGCAACATCACTAATTTGGCTGCTTTAATCCGTAGACTACTCATCCTCCTAATTTATCTATGTGTTTGTCACTCACTAAGAGTGGCTTGCCTGTGGAAGAGTTCCCATCTGGATGCATTGATCACAGCACACATGATAAATTCCAGATAGGAAATTGGCACTGACTGAGAAGTTTAGGGCTTCATACTTCACTAGCAGCTCACACAGGGGAAAGCCATACTATTTGCTTGGTGTCGATGGAAAAAAAAGATGTTCAGCAGGGAAGAAAGCTTCTTTCAGCTACCCTCTTACTCCACTCACAGTGCCGTTTGCTTTCAGGAGGAGACTTGTAGTGTGTGGTTTTTTGTGCTGCATCAGGGCTGCAAATCAAGTCCCTCTGAGGAGGATGAAATTCCTCAGAATGAAGGACGATCCAGGAAAAAAACAACATTGATGACAAGTAGGCCCATTTTGGGACAAGAAATGATTGCTCATACTAAGGAAGAGCTCTGGGTTTGGTGGAGTCCTACCATATGTTCCTGCACTCCATGCTTAGCGGAGCTATTCATAGGAACAGCCCATCTCTCCACTATGGCCCTACAGACAGAAGTTATCTCAGCCTCTCAACTAGGATTGCTATTCAGGAAATGTTTCATTGACCCTGTTCTCTGATCCTTCAAATTACATGGCTCTACTACTCTGTCTGGGAGAGCCTCCAAGACAGCACTTCTGACCCATTTTGCTCTAGGTTATGCTCTCTGGCATATCTCTACTTGCAGCCTTTGCAACTCTGGTACTTCCTGATGAACACTACGGTATTGAGGGAAGCTAAAAGAAAAGGTCAGGAGGGATCCTTGATCTAGTCTACACTACTATGTCGTGCAGAAGTTCACAGTGGATCAAATCTACCTTCACTACCTTCCTGTGTATGTGAAAGTTTGCAGCCTAGTGACTCGATCACTGGGTGGAGCCTGGAAAGATCTGAACTATTTCTGATTTTTTGCTCAGGAGTCTCACCAGCCTGATGGTGACCTGGTGTAGAGCATCTCATACCCCCTTGCCTTCTACAAAATTGAGCTAATAATGCTGAAGAGTGTTTTTCTTTGAAACATAATTTGAGGTTTACTGATAAAAACTGATATTTACTGTCATCTTTGTGACTCATGGTTATTTGCTCAGTATATGTTGCCCACCAGAGTCTTTCAGTGAAGCCATAGGTGGCAGCAAATTTTTCATTCTTCTATGTCTGTCCTTTGTGCTGGCAAAAATGAATAGCCCTTTTTTTCATCACAGTGATTATTATCAGGTCATAGCAAAACTCATGAGGGAGATGGAAGCATCCAACAAACACTATAGTGGTAGAACTCTTGATACGTTTAGAATAGAAATGGCTTTGCATACAGAACAGCCACCACTGGTGGCTTACTTCATGCAGACATAAAAATCCATCTCAGGACTCAAGTAGTTAAATTAAATATAATCTTCCCACCAATTGTCTGCCAGCACCTCACTGTGTATCACTTGTTCCTAAAGACAAGACCTCTATTGGAAGGAAGCCAGTAACATGGCAATAAGTTGTTTCTCATACTGTAAAAAAAAAAGAGAGTAGAAAAAGCTATCCTGACAATTGCTGAGCAAGATTGACACAGTGTAATAATACGTAGCCCCTACTACATCTTGTAGGTTCAAAACACTTTTTAAGAAAATGTGCGGATGTGTCATCAAATTGCCTCAACACCAAACTTCGTGAGCTTCAAGCTGCACACAGCACAGTAGTAAAGACATGTCTGGGGGAGGAACTCAGGTGCTTTTGAGATCACTTAACATAGGTTTGTGTCCACGCACCATCCTGACAGTCAGACTTCAGTGGCTGCTAGTCAAGATTCTTGGAGGGAAAACTTTTTGCTGAATAGTTTTCTTCAAATTTGCTTGTGAAATTTTTAGTCGATTCTAAAAAAACATAAATAAAATGTTGTTTTTCATAAAAGCTTTTAAGTAGGTTCTCATTATCTTCTGAAAAATATGGTTTTTTAAACCTTCTGAGAGGGGCGGGGAGTGCAAGTAACTTTCATGCTTTCCCTATTTGTGTAAGTAGGAACAGACTCCAAGATGTGGTAAAAAATGGAAGCAATCAGAAAAACTTGTTGTAAAATCATTACTATTTTTAAACATGCATAGCTTAGTTTTTAATCTTCTTTATGGGAAAAACAAACTGCTAATGGTTACGAATTTGAAGTGAAAATACGCATTTTTTGTAATATTTTGAAAATACGTTTTCCCAAACCAGTTCTTCTTTTTATCAAAATTTCACATAAAAGGAAGAAAATGTGGCAATCTAGCTCGTCCAAGTAGCACACTGTGAGTTACCAAGAGGCCTGAAGTGCAGAGAGCCCTGAGAAACAGGTAGGAGAGCCTGCTCTGGAAGATGGAAAGCTGTGGTAGAGCCTGAAATCTGAGTGGTCTCTGAGATGTAGCAAGGAAAATGGTCCTTGTAGAGTCTCCTGTCGCTGTTGCAGCTCGGGCTGGCAGGCTGTGGGTTTGTGGCAGCTGTGGCTGAGACGTGCCTGTAGCACGGGGAGCTTCAGAGCTGGAAGGTGTCTCCGGCTGCAGCAGGCAGGCTGGCACAGAGGCAGTTGTGTGCCTTTGCTCTTGGCTTCATCCATGACTGGTTTCAAACTGTAGGGCAAGGAGTTATCAATAAATCTAATAGTGAAATTAATTCAAATTATTAATAATTACATAAAGTAGTTATTCATTTTCCTTCTTCAGACTTTCTAGTAGTCTATAATACTGGTCTTGGACCTCAGGAAAGGGGAGGAAATGACGTAAGTCCTGGTTCTAGAACCTCTGCTTTCTTTGTAGATCCACCACCTCTCCAGCCTTTGCTGACACCTGATGGCAAGCCACAGTGGTGCACGCTTGTAGCAGATGACTGCAAACATCTGGGAAGCGGAGACAGCTGGAGGCTTGGAGTTGCCATTTTGTGTCAGAGTTGTAGGCTGTAATTCTCTGCCTTTGAACATGTGAGTAGGCTTGTTTGGTTCCTGTTATATTCTCTTTACCTCCTTACTGGGGAGGTACAGCATCCTCCTAAGATACACGTTTTCTGAAAATGCTGTTATAGAAACAGTTGCCGTGGTGGAAAACCACTTTGTCCAGCATCCCCACCCTGCTGCTGCTAGAATCTGCCTCCCCTGCTACCACAGACACTGGGAGCTGCAGATGCAGACCTGACATGGAGGTGTGAAGTTCCTCATCCCCTGCCTTTATAGCATGTGCTGCTTAGTTTGCCTGATTGCCCTCCAGGGGTCACAATCAAAGAAGTCAACCTGAGAAGTATGATTCTCCCACCACAAACCTTGCTGACGATGTTGAAGTAGACTCAGAAACTAGTCTACAGGAGCTTAGTTTTAAAGAGTTTTGTGTTTGGATGGCTGAGAATTCACGTCTCTCTCTGATCTGATGAAAAATTTTAACTCTTGTTCTGTGTGATCTGGTATCAGACGCATGGGCTAGTGAAAAGCAGGGTTGCTGATCCTGACCTCTGTGCTGGGGAAGGTTATGGAACAGATCATCTTGAGTACCATCACATGACATGTACAGGACAATCAAAGGATCAGACACAGTCAGCATGGGTTTATGAAAGGCAGGATGTGCTTGACTAACCTAATCTCCTATGACAAGGTGACCCGCTTAGCGGATGAGGGAATGGCTGTGCATGTTGTCTACCTAGACTTTAGTAAAGCCTTTGACACCATTTCCCACGGCATTCTCCTGGAGAAACTGGCTGCTCATGGCTTATATGGATGTACACTTTGTTGGGAAAAAACTGACTGGAAGGCTGGGCCCAAAGAGTTATGGTCAATGGAGTTAAATCCAGTTGGTGGCCGGTCACAAGTGGTGTTCCCTAGGGCTCAGTATTGGGACCAGTTCTGTTTAATATCTTTATCAATAATCTGGACAAGAGGACCAAGTGCATCCTCAGTAAGTTTGCAGATGACACCAAGTTGGGTGGGAGTGTTGATCTACTTGAGGGTAGGAAGGCTCTACAGAGGGATCTGGACAGGCTGGATCGATGGGCTGAGGCCAGTTGTGTGAGGTTCAACAAGGCCAAGTGTTGAGTCCTGCACTTGGGTCACAACAACCCCATGCAACACTACAGGCTTGAGGAAGAGTGGCTGGAAAGCTGCCTGGTGGGGATATTGGTTGATAGCCAGCTGAATATGAGCCAGCAGTGTGCCCAGGTGGCCAAGAAGGCCAAGAGCATCCTGGCTTCTATCAGACATAGTGTGGCCAGCAGGACTAGGGAAGTCTGCCTGAAGGAAGTACCCCTGCACTAGGCACTGATGAGGCCGCACCTCGAATACTGCGCTCAGTTTTAGGCCCCTCACTACAGAAAGACACTGAGGTGCTAGAGAGTGTCCAGAGAAGGGCAACGAAGCTGGTGAAGGGTCTAGAACACAAGTCTTATGAGGAACAGCTGAGGGAACTGAGGTTGTTTAGCCTGGAGAAAAGGAGGCTGAGGCTTATCACTCTCTACAACTACCTGAAAGGAGGTTGTAGCAAGGTGAGTGTTGGTCTCTCCTCTCAAGTAACAAGTGACAGGACAAGAAGGAATGGCCTCAAATTGCACTAGGAAAGGTTTAAATTCGATATTAGGAAAAATATCTTCGTCAATAGGATTGTCAAGCATTGGAACAGGCTGCCTAGGGAAGTCGTGGAGTCACCATCCCTGGAGGTATTTAAAAGAGGTGTAGATGTGCTTAGGGACACGGTGTAGTGGTGGACTTGGCAGTGGCTAACGGTTGGACTCAACAATCTTAAATGTCCTTTCCAACCTGAATGATTCTGTGATTCAATGAAGACTGTGACATTTGATGCTTAATCCCACCCTGACGTGCTGGTTCATGTGCCATGCTAATATGAAGATCTTTAAGCATGGACGCATGGGACTAGGCCCACAGGTAGTGTTCACTGTATCTGATACCTGCTGCTCCCACTGTGCATGCAATATAAAGCTGCATCTCTCTTCCAGCTCTGTTAAGACAGTCCTGGTTTGGTGCCTGCAAATTACTCACATCTCTTCCTACCCTTGGTATTGTGTGCTTGGTGTAACTACAGTTTTTGGCAGTGGGAATCTCTGTACCGTGTCCGATACAACACTCCCAAATGTGGTTGCAATCTTTAAGTGCTGTTGCAGCACCTCTGCTAATCAGCTCTTGCTGCAGCTACTAAACCAAATCCTGTGGCTGTGAGCGGGTTTGTATTAGAAGGAAGTTCTCCTCCTTCTTCTGTCTTAACTCGGTTTCCTATTTCCCAAAGCCAATGCTGACATCAGGTACATGTATCCAGTCACATAGACAATGGGTCCTTCTCTAAGCTGAACTATTCCCATCTCAAAAGAATGGAGAATTTTGTGACTTACCCTGGAGCACTGTGGTGTAGCTGGCAGCAGTAAAAAAAGCTACAGCACTGAATGAAGGAAGGTCTTTTCTAGAGGATTGGGAGTTCAGGATGCAGTCACAATTGAGCTTTTGTTTGCTGTTGTTCTTCTTAAATAACTAAAAATTCAGGGAGTGTGCTGGGGGAAGCTGCTTTGGTATGTTGGGTGCTCGTCTATCCGGGAGGATGTGGTCTGAGCAGGGTGGACAGTTTCCTTCTCTGCGCAGAACAGAGCAAGGATTGTCTGAGTATGAGAAAGGCAAAGCAGTGATCCTTCAGACCACGGCCTTGTTACTCTGGGCTTTTATGTTTGGAATCAGGAGTTTCTTTAGCTCTGCAGTCTGTACTGTGCTGTAAGGCAAAATGGATGAAAACAGAGTCTAGGGAAAAGACTGAGACTTTCTTGGATTTGCACTGATGTCGTGCCCTTGGTATCTTTGGTGGTTTTTTTTCTGAGATTTGCCATTTCTGTGAAAGCGGGTAGGGAGGTCTGGGACTTTGCTTTCAGAACCTGGGAGAGACTGGGCTTTGAAGGAATACATACCATCACCCTTAATGTGTGTAATAATACTAAGCCAAATTTTTCAGCTTTTGACATCATGTATTGTTTGATTGTCACCTCGGTGATGCTCTATTCTTCCACTTAAGAGTGATGCACAACTTAGTGGGGGAGGGAGTGTATTTCCTTATGATGTAGCTGATACTGGCCTTTATCTAGGGGCAGAAGAGCAAGTAGAAGCCCTGGTAGCTTGATCTCATTTGACGGACTCCATATTCCAGTGATTTCAATGAAAAGAGACATGGAACCAGATAGCACCCCTAAATTATCTTCTGTCTATGTCCATATTCATCAGTCCAGTGAGCAAGCTCTCTCTCTCACACCTAAGGGTTGCATTGAACTGCTGCTGTGCTGAGGTCCCCATGTCTCTGTACAAGCTGTCCACCTCTGCAGGATCTCCCCTTGGTTTGCTGGTGAGTGTGTGCTCCTGACCAGTAGCTCAGCCTCAGGCCCCTCCTGTGCTCAGTTCAAATGACTATGAGAAAGGACAGTGGAATTTTTCCAGCACCTTCCTTTTGTCTGGGGGCAATCCTGACTGCAGGGATTTTTAAAGCTCTACTGTTTCTCTTTTTCTCCTGGAAGCCTCTGTGCATGTTTTTCCTGTTTGCAGGGGTTTGGATTTGCTAAATCAGTTCCCTTGATGGTGAGCACACCTTTTTGTGTTTGAAATACAAGCTGCAGGATACATATTCTATATGTTTCACCAGCTTTGTTAACCACACTGCAGGAAGACAAGCTGTGCAGGGGCTGCTGGATGAGGGTAGATGTGACAAATGGCTTTCCCCCCCCTCACATTGAGGCAAACGTTCAGGTTTATTTCATTTTCATGGAAGTAGGAGGGTATGAAGGCAGCTTGAGTGCTGCTTTCTCTTCATTATTCACCTAATTAAGCCCTTATTTTCCCTGGTTTTGCCTTTCTTGTAATTACATGTGTTCTTCTTACCTCCATGCACATTAGATGTGCCTTGACAGATTCAGGTCCTGGTGTAAATTTTGAGTAACTGCCTTGATTTATTGGAGCTGCTTTTTTTGGGGACAACTCTCTTGCAGCTCATGGCGTTAGAACAACGTAAGCCAGAAACAAATCCGGGAAAATTGTTCTTGTAGCTCTTGACCCCCCAGGAACAGACGCTGGCTCCATTGCCTTTCCTGTGTTATTGGCTTAAAGTTGCTCTATTTTACCCCTCCCAATCTGCAGGGATCAGAGCCTGACTCTTTCTGCTGCCTCTTACCTAGGGCTGTTCCAATGCCACAAAAGGGTAAATGGAGGAAAGACAGTTATATCCTGGAAAAACAGTGCGATTCTCTCCAATGTTGAACTTGAAGTCTTTTACCCATGTTTCTAATACAACTTTTAACTTGGTCCCAGCCAGTCACATTAAAGGTGAGCCCATGCCCTGCATATTACACACCCATGAGCTCAGAAGTGACACATCTTCCCGGGACCTTCCAGCAACAGAAAACACAGACCAAACAGAAGCTTATGAATGATTTATTGCAGGGCTGGGTAATGCTGTTATTGTGGCATGGGACAGGAGCATTTGATATTGTGCTGGTCACTAATTCATGTGCAAAGCCTCAAGCGTTGATCTGTGTTGAATTAAATGCATCCTGAAGATGTTTTCTGTACTGTGCCACTTGAAATTCTCTCTCCTGATGCAAAGCTTTTGAAGCAAATAATTTTCTGTTTCCCATTTGCCAGTGAATGTGTGCCGTTTAGTTTGTAATTGGAACACAGCATGCGGCGTGTGTCTTTGCTAGATCATGAAAAGTGGCCCGTTTTCTAAATTGCACAAGTATTTGTCACTTTTGTTTTAAAATGAGAGCCATAAATTCTATGGGCCATGTGAATATATATATTAGTTTTCTTACACAGGTGAATCAGTCGTATTCTGATCTAACATGGGTTTTATGACCCTGCTCGGGTTACATTCTGTACTATATTTTGTCTGTTGCTTCTATATTTAGATTTGAGCTTTGAATTTTTTTAAAAGAAACAAAAATGTGGAAAAAGTAGGCATATCAAAGAGGCTGTGCTTCTACTTGTTACTCATAAGCCAGGAGATTCAATGAGCTGTGCCAATTTGGCATGTTGAAGATGCTTGACAGTCCGTTTCTTATTAAATATGGTACATTTAAAAACTTTGATTTTACAAAACTGCAGATCTGTTTGATTAATGTGTTTTCTAGGGAGTTTTTAAATACTTGTATTGGCTGAGAAAAGTCCACTAATGCTTAATGGGGCATGACAGTAGCCTCAGCCTAGCTGTGATGTGGAATGTCACCTGACAGGGGAGACAGAAGGGGTCATGTTCCTAATGTTATGAGGGATAAAATGCAGATGAATTGATGGAACAGATTTCCTTCACACTTCTGGAAATACAACTTTTTTTCAGGTCAGCAAACATTATGAAAGCCTTGTCATCTCTGCCTCTGAAGAAACACGTGCCTTTCAGAAAGTGAGAATGAAACCCCCCTTATTGTTTTCCTTTTCTGATCCTACTTTTTCCTTGAATAAGTGGTGGGTTTTTTGTTGTTGTTGGGTGGAGGGGCTGAGGGAGGGAAATAGAGGCAGTTTGCAAACAACGTGACTTAACATGACAGGAGTTAATCAGAGATCACGTGCCAAGCCAGCATTAGTCAAAGAAAGCACTGCTGCTCTTTCTGGGAGAATAAACATCTTTGTGCTCTTTAGCTGCCTTTGTATTTTGGCAGGGAGGAGAAAAAGGGTTCAAAGAAATGCTGTAAGATTCCTGCCTGCCTATGATTTGTAATATATGTGGCATTTGTAGTGCAAGGAGGACTGCAAAGTGCAGTGCAGAGGAAAATGCTGGTACAGAGTTGAAGTGTCGCTTCGGTATCTGAAGCAATCTAATACTGCTCTCAGTGCTGCTAGCAAAAATTTTTACTGTTGCTCAAAGAAACTGAATTTAGGCCACTGACAAGAGCTGTTGAAAACCCCATCATGAGCTAAGATCTCTTTCTGAGGTTAACTCAAAAGGAGCTTTGCCATTTAGGATTGAAACCAATGAGGAAACAGGAAATACAAGGAAATCTGGAATTGCTCAGAATGATTAATGGGTCGTGACGTTGGGAGACGGATTGCAGAGGGAAGAAGCTCTCTTTTCAGTCCATTGGACTGAGTGGTGCTAAACTGAGGGTGAGTTGGTTTGCAGGACCTTGGTGTATGTTGGCTGGAATAAGTACAAGAACTACAGACACATCGACCTTGAGCTTAATTAACTTCTGTTCTCACGGACTGAGTACATATGCAGTGGGATCTTCTTCTCTTGTGGATTTGTTGGTCTATTTAAAGCATAACCCTGTACTTACTCCTCTGGGATTCACTAGTCTTACCTCAATATTGTTTTTTATCAGTGAGGAATAAACTTCACTGGAGATATGGATACAATATGCACTCTAACATGACAGCCTTTAGATCAGAATTGTATTATGTGGAAACTACGTTTACATTACATCTAAATAAAATATTGTCAGCGTCTTGCTCTGCCCACACCAGTACATTTTCTAAGATTCAGAGACAATTTCCATCCTGTTCCTATCTCTTCTTGTCACCAATAGCCAGATTTTCACAAGAGATAGTCACTCAGCAGGTCTCATTTTTACATAGACCAGTTTCCTGTGCATTGTTTAGGGTGTCATAGTATGACTGTAATTTATACCCATATTAAGGAGGCTTACGGCAGATTTAAGAAGCTTTAGGATATGGGAGAACCAGACAAACTGAAGATTTGTCTTCTCCTTTTCCAAATACACAATATGCAGAGGATTTTCTGAGCCAGGTGCCCAAGGAATGGTGAAATTCATTCAAGCAATACACCTCTTGACACTCAAAGTGTGAGTCAAGAATTCCTCCACACTCTAACTGGCTTGGAAACAAGCTGTTGTACATAATTTTTTTTCTCCATGATACAAATCAGGTTGTTCATCTCCTCACTTATCAATTAAAGAGTTGCTTCAGAGCACACGGGTCTCATTAGATCTGGAAACTTAATGCCTTGATCTATCATAAATGGTTTAAGATTAATATGGAGGAGGCCAGCTTTCTTCTAGTACTTCACAATTCAATTTAGCCTAGATATTATTTCCCAATAGAGAAGGAGTTGTTTACTCTGGAAATATAATAAAGTGATGGAGCATTGAGAATTGAGCAATCATTGCCTTGATGCTTACACACAGACATCACTGAGATGCATGGATAATTACAAAATGCAACGTTCAGGTAGAGTCACTTAGAGAAGTGGTTTGGTTAAACCTTGGCAACTAATGAAAGGTGAATCCATACCTAGCAGTTACTATGAATGCATTAGGAAGGAGACATTCTAATTTTTGTCTCTGAAACATATTGCATCATTCAGAGATATTAGAGTGTATAAGCTGATGCCACCTTTATTAACACAAAAAAACATATTTGCATGACTCACTTCCATGTGTTGCCAACATTAATTAAAAGCCCACCCTTTGACTCCTGGAGAGTTTCTTTGAAGTGGTGCAACTTAGAACAGGCTGTGGTTCCAAGTTTCTTTCATTCTTGTTTGCTTATATTGACAACCAGTATAAATCTATGAGGGCAAAGAGTAAATTTGTTCTCCCTTTAATGGGACCACTCATGCAAGGGCTTAGTATTAGATCTTAAATTGGCACCTTTTAAATCTCTGATACAGATACAGACTCAGTGAGCCATGTGGATCTCTCACCTTTCCTACAGCTAGAACTAGCTGGAAATTACTTTTCTCCTTTGTCAAATATGTTTTCCGACAAACATTTAGCCTGCGTGCTAAAAACAGTGCAAAACCTGAACAACAATAGTAGTTTAGTTGAAAATATTCAGCTTTATTTCCTTTTCTAGAGAAACAAAACACAGACAAACAAAAAATAGCTGGGAAAATGTAGATGATATCTGGGGATAAAAATCTATTGCTGTGTTTAAAAGAAAATCTTGGGAAGGGGAAGGAAGAGGAAAGGAGGACCAGATAAACAGTTTTATGCTTCTAATCACTCATATGTTTAAAGGTATACCTCCTCTTTGCACCTTCTCCAATGCAAAATGACAAGACAGACTAAAGAGTAAAAAATCTTGTCTCTCCTCTTTGTTCTCAGGTTTCCTTGCATTATCTCTTCCCTATAAGAAGGAAGATAGTCAAAGTCAGGTAGCAGATACGTCCCTACTGTAGTAGCTTTGAGATAACTCCTCTTACGATGCAAGTGTTGTAGTGACAATCTAAGCAAATGCAGTGGGTGTTCTACAAGGAAACGGAGTGCTTCAGTCTCTGATGGGTTTGTCGGGGCTTTGCGCACCTAGGAGTCAAGGTAGCTTGCATGTCTGAATGTATTGTCTCTGGAAGAGTACTTCAGAGCTTCTCCCTGTGAGCAAGGGTGGGCAAGGGGCTGGAGGTAAGTTTGGGTGGCAGGGAAGTGTGCGGTGGAGAAAGTTCATACTGCCATGGCCATGCATGCAACTTCAATAAGCGATCATGAGATGACTTAATTTTTGCATTGTACCCTGGGTCTTTGAGTTGTCAAGGTCTCGAGGCTTCGGTTGGAGCTCGTATATCATTGTGGTCTTGAAATAAATACACTTTTATGTGGAATCATAGAATCATAGAATGGTTAGGGCTGGAAGGGACCTTCAAAGGTCATCTAGTCCAACCCCCCTGCAAGGAACAGGGATATCTCCAACTAGATCAGGTTGCTCAGGGCCTTGTCCAACCTGGCCTTGAACGTCTCCAGGGATGAAGCATCCACCACCTCTCTGGGCAACCTGTTCCAGTGTTCTACAACTCTCATGGTAAAAAAATTTTTCCTAATATCCAATCTGAATCTACCTCCCTCTATTTAAAACCATTACCCCTTGTCCTATCACAACTGGCCCTCCTGAACAGCCTCTCCCCATCTTTCTTGTAGGCCCCCTTGAGGTACTGGAAGACCGCTATAAGGTCACCCCGGAGCCTCCTCTTCTCCAGGCTGAACAGCCCCAACTCTTTCAGCCTGTCCTCATAGGAAAGGTGCTCCAGCCCTCTTGTCATCTTTGTGGCCCTCCTCTGGACCCTCTCCAACTGGTCCACGTCCTTCTTATGTTGGGGGCTCCAGAACAGGATGCAGTACTCCAGGTGAGGGCTCACGAGGGCAGAGTAGAGGGGGAGAATCACCTCTCTCGACCTGCTGGCCACGCTCCTCTTGATGCAGCCCAGGATGCGGTTGGCCTTCTGGGCCGCAAGAGCACATTGCCGGCTCATTCATGGTAAATATTTCAAAGTCTGTGAGGTGGATTCCATGAGTGCTGCTGGAGACAGGATGAACCCTGGAGGGCTTTGCTGGAGGAAGGATCCTCTGCAGGATTCTGAGCGAAGCATCATTGGTGTCAGGATACAACAAGCTGTATGACCATTCCCTGATGGGCAGCTGTTTCTGACCAGGAGTCCAACATCCTAAGAGTTTCTGTGGGACTGATTTCTGCTCAACTGCATTTTGTGCATTGAAGCGTGGGCTGAATGTTAGAAAAGTATCTACTTGTACCCATCTGCTGCTACTGTAAACTACAACAAGGTTTAAGGTGAAATCATGCTCTGTCACTTTTCACAGACCTTCTAGCTGTCTTTGTTGGATTAATGAGGGGTACTGACTTATGTTGGTACCCACAGTGACAAAGATAATGTGATATAAAACCCACAGTTCGGACCTCTGAGATAGTTGCCTCGATTGCTGTTGATTTAAATAGTGGTGCTCAGATATTTAAAAAAGATCCTCGGCAACTTCCAGTATGAGACTCTTTTCTTAGTGAGAATATTGTAAAGATCCAGGCTTTAGTATTACATCTGTTGGGAGATATTGGCAAGGAATTTCTGATCATACTTGCTCTGAGTACACTCTTGTAATTGGTTGCTATGCAAAAGAGTATTAATGCTAGTCCTGCAGGTACCTCTGTCCTTCAGTCTTGGCAAGAATAGATCAATGCACCACGCAAGTTGAGGGGAGTTGTAGAATATGTGGAAAGCCAATTTGCAGGCCTAAGAATGAGTAGGACTTCTCTTCTGAGGCAGCAGATTTGGGAAAGGCAGCATATAAATAAGGAGAAACTCCCTTTTGCGATGAAGTGCAGTCTGTGCCAGAAATAAGTAAGTTTTTGACTCTTCTCAGGGCAGAGAGTGAAATGAATTAAAGATGCAGAAAACCTGACCATGCTTGTGTCAAAAAGCAGAGCAGCATCAAGGATTCTGGGCTTTTAAGTTCGCTTTGCCGTTGATACTATCTCAGTTGCCCAGCTAAGCCTGTTCTAGCTTTATATCCTTTAAATAATTTAAAAAAATGATGTATGACCTGCATTCCACTTCAAGAGTGATATAGTTTGCAAAACCCTCTGGAATCCACTGGAAAAAAGCAGTAAGAATGTCAGACGTGTTCTGTTGGCTCCTCTCGTGGCAAGGTGTATTCAGAACAATTGGGGTTGCTAACTCACGCCTTCGTTCTGGAGGTATTTGTTCAGTAACGAAAGAGGCAGAGGAGCGGACCCTGAGAAATCTGCACTCTCTGATACCCTGCTGAGTCTGCTCAGACGGTAATGTAGAATGTCTGTTCTCTCCAGGGGTGTAAAGTACACCATCAAAATGCAGAAAAACACGCCTCTTAGAAAAATTGTGCCTGTAGATACAAGGAAAATGGAGAAATGAAAAATTAAATGAAGCCAGGCTTTTTTTTCCTCAAATGAAGACAGATCTTACATTGTAAATGAAGAGAAGCCTGCAAGATAATGCACCAGTCGGGGGCTTCTGTATGGGTTTAACTGGAAAGAGGACAACTAGCAGCAGCATCCCAGCACCAGTTTGCAAGAAACTTGCTAATAATCACATCCCTGGGTCAATTGTGAGCAGTAGAAATCAGGAAAAGAAGGAAGAAGTTAAAAGTCAGCAATCTTCCTTACATCTAATGATGTCCTCTTGGACACGTGCTTTCTGCTGACATCTTCTAATACTTCCAGATTCATTCTTGCTGCTGCCGCTGTTACAGACTTACTGCTCTGTTGTTCAAAGACAGTGCCTGAGTTGGGTTTAAAAATATGAGGACTGCAAAGAAAGACAGTAAATAATCACATCCTCCAAAACCTCTTGTGAAGAAGTTAGAACAAAACTAGCTTTCTCTCCAAAATTTCCCTGACACTGCTGATGTTAAAGAAAGAAGGAAAAGAAGGAAAAGCCAGAATAACAGGCTACACTGTCAGTGCCTACTCCATTCTTCATCGAAATATCTGCTGAAATAAAATGATGTCCTCTTTTTGGCAATAGCCTGGCAAATGCGCAAACACTTTATCTGAGTGTCTGCTCAGAGTTACTTGACTTCAAGAGGATTTGATCACAAGCTTTATTTAATTGTATGGCAAGCAGCATCTAGGGCTCCCTGACCTCATGCCTGTGATGTGGAAACAGGTGACGACAGCTGGTGAGGGCTATGTCTGTAGATTCTCCCCTTAGTGAATTAATTTTGTGTGCCTGTAAGAATTTATTTTGGATTCTCATGTACTGCTTCATTTTTAACAAGGAAAGTGAACTTGGGTTAAAGTACCAGAACCAAATTTTTTTATTTTGGTAGATGAAAAACTGTACATGAGCTGGCAATATGTGCTTGCAGCCCAGAAAGCCAACCATATCCTGGGATGTATCAAAACAAGCATGGCCAGCAGATTCAGGAAGGGGATTCTCTGCCTCTATTTTGCTCTCTGAGACCCCACCTGCAGTACTGCATTCAGCTCTGGAGTCCCCAGCACAAGAAGGATATGGAGCTGTTGGAGCGAGTCCAGAGGAGGGCCACAAAAATGATCAGAGGGCTGGAGCACCTCTGCTGTAAGGACAGGCTGAGAGAGTTGGACTTGTTCAGCCTGGAGAAGAGGCAGCTTGGGGAAGGCCTGATTGCAGCCTTTCAATATGTAAAGGGGATTTATAAGAAAGATGGAGAGAGACTTTCTACCAAGGTGGGTAGTGACAGGACAAAGGGAAACAGTTTTAGACTAAAAGAAGGTAGGTTTATAAGGAAGAAATTTTTATGATAAGGGTGGTGAGACAGAGGAACAGGTTGCCCAGAGAAGGTGTGGGTGCTTCATCATTGGAAGTGTTGAAGATCAGGCTGGACAGGGCTTTGAGCAACCTGATCTAGTGAAAGATGTCCCTGCGCATGGCAGGGAGGTTGACTAGATGATCTTCAAAGGTCCCTTCCAACCCAAACCATTCTATGAAGTATAACTCTGAAGGACAATGGGAAAAAGAGACGAAATAAGGAGAATAAAACCTGTTGTAGAAAGGAATATGAAGGGTCAGTGGGCATTTCCTTCAAGAGCCTTGCCTAGGCAGCTGCACAAATTAAAAAAGCCTCCAAATAGAAGGAAGTCCTGCTCCCTCTTTCCCACGAGATGGCTTTTGCTGCACCCATGGACATCTATCTTAGATAGAGCAGGAGGAAGCTAAAGAAGAGAAATTCTTAGGGCTTTCTTTGTGAGGTCTGGCATGGAGAAGGACGTAGAGGACCAGCAGTAAACATCAAATGCAGCTGAAAGTTCAGCCGGCAGTACTAAGAGCAGATCTACATTACAGGTGTGTGTGCAGGCTCTGGTGCACAATCTGGTGAGCAAAGATTTCATCCCTCTGGTGTCAGCTCAGCCAATGCTGCTACAGATTTTTTATTTCTGGTATAGAGGGGGACATATATCAGTTGCTCTGGTACCTAAAAAGGGACACCTCTGTTCTAGCAGGTGTCCAAGACCTCAAGGAACCCTGAATTGACAATTAGAGATGTTAAAACACTTGGGTTGCTGCAGGGAGAGATGTAACCTCAGCGTGAATGGGGGTGTGTGAGCTCCCTCCTGTGTCTACTTGTGTGATAAAGGTGGACCTCAGTGAGAGACCTAGGCAGAGAAGACTCTTTAGTTGCCAGTTTAAAGTATTTCTGAATCTCCTGCGCTGATAATGCGGTGATGATGGCAGTAGAGGGGAAAGTCTAGTGAGAGGAAAAAGAAATATTCTATTCAGTCTGGGCTGGGGAAAGTTAATCACAACATAAAAATGCTATTATGGTATTAATGAGAAATTCACTTCTGGAAAGCATAGTGTCAGGCAGAACCTGCTATTTGGAAAATTTACGCAGCAATCTACTAATTCTAACATGTTTGATTTAATAAAAAACTTCAGTTTAAAAATTCTTTAAAGAAAAAATCTAAAGATTTAAAGAAAAGACTGTCTCTGTTAAAGTCTTTGTGATTTTTTTTTTTTGTCTCTCCTCCCTCTGGTTTTCACTGAGACCAGAAATCTCAGTATTTCAGAATTTCAGATCAGTAGTGTTTGAAGATCATATTTTAACCTCGTTTGTCCCTTTTTTTCTTCAGTGTGTGATAGAATACCAGAATGAATAACTTCCAGCTAGTTTCTTGTTCTGTTTCTGTGTTACTTTCATTGTTTCTTTTGCCACACTGTCAAGCTTCCAGGGGTGAAGAAGTATTGAAAAGGTGCAATGTAAGAAGAGGGAAAACACACATGCTCCACAATGGAAAAAGAACAAAAAAACCCTGAAATCTTTAGTCTCTCTGGGTTAAACTGCAAAACGTAGAAAGGAGGAAAGAGAAGAAGAACCTTTCCTTTCCTCAAAATTAGAAAAGTGAATTTGCAATGATGTGTGGCCAAATGAAGGGTTTGTGTGCTTTTAAGCTCCTCTTTTTCTCAGGGTACCTTGAGTGATCTATGAGAAGCTCCCTTTCCTTTCCAACAAACCTTGCTTTCAAGTCTCAACTGTTTGTAACTTTGAAATGATCTTAAAAAAAGAGTCAACAAAAAGCTGTGAATGGAGAACATGTTTTATCTTGGGATAAAGTGGGGTACAGGTGCCCCAATTTTTCACCCAGATCTGATTCAGTGTTGTGTGGTTGCCAGCCAGAAGGCAAGTGAGTGGCATCAGTCACAAAGTGTAGTCATCAGTCTAGTAACTAAGCTGAGATAAATCCCTCAGGTATCAAGCTTACGTTTCTCAATTCCTTACTCAGGACGCCTCTCTGAAAAAGGAGCAATAGTTTAAGCACAGCTATTGTGAGGAGCAGGAGAGTGAGTGCTTTCTGTGGAATGTATGATTGTGTAAAGGGGTAGGAGGCGTGGGATGGCCAAAACCTTGTTCATAACTTCGCCTTCGAAACGGTGAGGCAACTCCAGTTCTGTTTTACAGATGGAAAACTGGGAAAGAGGTTTTAAATGATTGCCTCCAGGCTCTGAAGGGAAAATCAGTGCTGGTTTGACCACTAGAATGATCACCTCTATCTCTGTTTGGACTACAGTGAACCCCTTACAGATTAATAACTGTAATAGTGGCTTTCATCTTTTATCAGACCCATCTGATCTGATCTAACCTGTGGATGTGAAGATGAAAGGTTAATCCCCCAGGCCATCTGCTTTCCTTTACCTTTTCTGTCTGAATGCATTGTTCCCCCATCTTGCCTGCCCACCGTTGGCATGTCTCCCGCTGTCCTGTCACACTAATACTGGTTTACGTCTGACTCTGTGCAAAGGACTGCAGCCTCTGAACAGCAGCTGCCTATTAGAGATGCTTACGAGTTTCCTTTAGTATTTCCTCTCCCCTCCTGGCAGCTCCTCTCAGTATGATTTATGAGCAGCAAGCATAGCTGAGGGTGATGCGAAGTATCAACACCTCTGAATTCCAGTGATAGGAGCCGGGGTAATTAATAATAACAAACCAGGAGTGTTTGCTTTGTATGGAGATCACGTAGCAGAGAAGTGTTTTTCTGTATTCTTTGGGAATGGGGGAAGTCAGTCCTAGCCCTTCCCAGTGCTGTTAAATCTGCATGTCATTTTCCTTAGATAATTAAGTAATTCCAGCCTTTCAAGGAGAGAGACTCCCTCCTTTTTCCCTGTTAGCTTGCAGATGTAGTACATGTACCTTGCGGCAAATCAATGCTAACTATATTACCATGCATTATTGCAGTAATGGAGTAGAGTAAGCCCAAGGAAAAATGTTCAACCCTTGCCGATTGCATTATGAACATGAGGATCCTTTATGTAGCAGACTTATTAATTGCACTTTCATTTGTGTCCCTGAATTTTAACCCTTTGGAGATTGCTCTTCAGCTCCAGAGTATCACTAAAATTGTGAGGTGTTGGACAGATTCAGAAAAGGGAGAATGACAAGAGCGGTCTCTGCGGTACTGTGCTGGAACATGGACTATCTGTTACAAAGCTGAGGAATAGATTTAAACCACCACCAAAAGAAGGCAGCTGCTAAATTCCTTAATAGAACACAGAGCAAACATAACTTGTGTTTGGAGCAACAGATGTTGTGCTTAGGTGCTCTTTTAAGGGACGGGGAGTGAAGAGTTTTGGTCCCTCACCTGTGCACCCATGGGGCTGCTGCACGATTTGCACTACACAGCGCACCTGCATAGGTTGTTCCTCCTCCCTCCCCAGGTGAACTCCCTGATTTGCCCCAGCAGTGTTTTTATTTTGTGAAGATCAGCCTCCTTATCTCTTCTCATTTAGACTTTGTCTGTCTGAAGGCAGTGACCTTGGGTGTAGTCTGCAAGTCCTAATCTAGACTTCAGAGTGGGGATGTCTCTTTGCTGTGTTTGCAGGCCTTTTCCTGGAGCCTGATAGGATCTCGAGGCATTGCTAGAGTTTAAATGATTAGTAAGTTAGTAATTGGCATTTGCACCATGGAAGTGCACAGCGCAGTGATGCCTGGCCTTTGCCAGCCCCTACTGAGCATGCATTACACTGTGTATGGGTTACGTATTGTTCTCTTCATGGGACCAGTATTCTTTTTCCTAATTTCCTGTGGTTGTGTGAAACTGCAGTTAGTTCCCTGTGAGTTGAAGCTATCAGCCAAGACAGTCTAGCAAAGGCTGTAATAGCTGCCACTTAGTTTTGTCCTACTTATCTTAGAGGTGTTGGGAGCATAACTTTCCCTCAGACTCCTCCTTTTCAGAATGCTTCAAAATCTATTTACATGAGATTTGATTCAACCTGGTTCCTGTTAGGAATACGTTGTTGCTGAATCAGTGCACAGGAGATCTGAGGGACTGCCAGGACTGGCTTGGTAAGAAACACCTGCCTACAGCCAGCTGCTTTCTGCTGTAGTTTTGTGTTATTTTGCTTTATATTTATACTTCCTTTTTGTGTTGTTCTTCCCCACTAAATATACACCCTTCCATTCATGTTGACTAGTATAGTATATATACCTCAGTGCTGTAGTTCAATTTCTCTCTTGTTTGGGGTTGTTCTTAAAAGAAGGGAAGGAAATAGCCATAGGTGAGAATCTTAAAAGGTGGTGTTTGTTGTAAGAGAGAAAACAGCACCAAGCTGTGGCAGGTTGAACATCCTCCTGTGAAGTCCCACCATCAAAGCTGGGGTCCCTGCCAGACTTGTTTCTCTCTGCCTTGCTAAGAAAATTCTGCCTTTGCACACACACACACAAATTGCTTTGGATTTAGCTTGAGCAGACAAGAAACAAAAAAAGCTCCTTCCCCTTCTAGGTCTATGTCAAGCTTGGTGGGAGGGGAGAATGAAAGAGAGAAGGATTTTTCTGGAAGAGGATACAAAGTGGAAAAAGTACCTGGGGCGAGAACGAGTCTTAATTATAGAGAGCTGTTTCTATATCACTGACCACAGCAGCTTCATTCCTTCCGTGTGGGGGTGGGAACAGGCAGTTGGTGTCATTTCTCTGTCTTATTTCTGATTTCTACAGGAGAGTTTTCTAAAACATCTCCTGTGCAGTATCTGGTTGGCTGGAGGCTATCAAGGAAATTTTCCATCCCTGTGGATTTGTGGATTGTTGCTGTTTCTTTTGCCAGTAGCCTGTGGGGACCTGGATGTGGCTGATGTTTGGTGTCCCTCTTTATTTGAAGCTAATAAGTTCTTTTCTCCATGGAACCCACGAGACTGAGGCACACCTTGGAAATGAAGGGAGACGAGGGTCATTTACTCTTTCTGAATCAGTGACCATGCATTAGTCACATTCCCTGTTTTTAATCAGATTTTCTCCAAATGGAATATCTTAGTACTCATAGCATGTTCTTGGATATTAAAACATCTTAAACCATGATTATGCCTCTCTTCTTTATACGTGGCACAGTTGGACCCAGCTTTTTAGATGAACTCTTTGAATTCAGAAGACAAAGAAGGGCTGCAGATTTGGATGTCCTGACGCAGAGCTTTCTAGGTGATGCTAAGGAGGGTACTTTCAAAAACTTGGTGAATGCTGCTGAAGATCTAAGATCTCACTGTGGTCCTGGATGATTTGAAATCTCAGAGACAGGGAGTCCTGTAATTCTGACTGGAGTCTCCAAGATAGAAATATATGCAACCTGTGGTAGATAGTGAATTCAACTCAGTGAACTTTTGTGCTGCACAACTTGTCTTTGTCTATGCTGCAAATCCATGCACTCATTCCACTCTGATAAGCTCTTTGGCATTCCTGATGATACTGATAATCAGCAGAAGGTGATTTTCTTATCTTGGCTTTAGGACCAATAGCAGAACTCAACATTAACTAGGAGCATGATGTAAAACCTGCAGAATCTCCCCAGAGCGTTCAAAACACCTCTGCCTTCTCTGTGTGTCCCAAATCCTTCACCTGTGCTGTGCAGATTGTGCACCTTTTGGGCAGCCTTTACTGTGGGTGAAGATAGTGGAGCTGTCTGAGCATTCCTGAGTGAAAGGGGCTCTTCTGTCTCTCACAAAAGGGAGAAAAAATCAAAAGGAGGGATGGAGATAGGCCGGTCACCAAACCTGGCATTGCATCTGCTCAAGCTGGTGAAGTTCTGAGGTGGAGGGTGAGATTCATAGAAGTGGTTCTTCACCATGCTAAGCTTCTGCCTGCTGCAGTTCCAGCGTGTCCTGTGGCACTTGCTCCTGCTTTGGGGCATTGTGTGGCTGGATGGTGTGGAGCAAGAGGATAGTGGTGCTGATGTGGGGAAGGGACCCATTACTCTGTGAGAACCCTGCTCCATGACTAGCTGTGATCAACTTCTCTCACCACTGCCCCATGACCCAGGATGTGTAAAACACTTTCCTTGACGTGCTGGTATGTGATGCGTGTGTTGCATGCTGTGTGCTGGGCTCCTGGTTCATCGCGTAGCGCAGGAGCTAGATTCCCCCTTGCAGCATCTGCGCAGTGTTTTTTTTTTTGCAGCCCCTGTTTATGAACCTCGCAGCAAGTCTGGCAATGCTAAAGGCTCCCTGCCATGGGCCTGCTGTGATTCAGAGGTAGCCTGCCTGCTGCACACCCCCATGGCTGTGCCAGACGAAAATCTGTCCCACAATGGGGGGTAGTACCCTACCAGAAGAAATGGTGGGGGCCCTGCCTGCAGGTGATATTTACTCTGAGGGTATAGGGACTCTTCAGCTTTTAATGATTTTTGTTTAGGTAGATGCAGGCCTTTCCTTAGTAAACAAGACAGCATTATCACAGAGCTGCTTTGTTTTCCAGTGAGTGGTCTCACACATAATAAATAGGTTAAAGTTAACTGAAGCAAGCATTGATTTTTCTCTTAGTACTTGTGAGATTTCCTCCCTTGGGAGAGTTTGAGTAGTGCGGGAGGCCTTCAGGGGAGGGTGTCTGGGTGTGAAGAGAGTGCATGTAGCTGGGGCATTACTCAAAATTTTCCTCTTATGATCTCTTCCCCAATTCCCTTCCCTCCGCTCCTTTCTTTCAGGTTCCAGCTCCCACTCAGGAATTTCCTGGGGTGATAGTGACTGAGACACACATTCTGGGCCTCCACAGAGGCCGGGGTGTGTGCAGTCCCACCGGGAGGTGAGGGACATGGAGCAACGATGGACAGAGCTGGACAAAGCAGAAGGGATGGGGGAACTGGGGAGCAGGTCTATGACCAGCAGTGGAGGTAGCAATGGTGAAGTTATTGATACGTGTGATAGGAGTTAACTCTTCAGTTTCATAATTATTTTTTCTTTTCCAAATGAAAATCACAGAATAGGAAAAAAAAATAAATAATGAAACCCCCATATGATCAATGCTGCTGTAGAAGGCTTTGGCATAAAATGATTGTCAGGCTCTGTTTCTTTCTTTAGATAATAGTGTCATCAGACTTCTTCCATCCAAATCAACCCCTCTAAACAAACATGACTCCCCCAATTATCTTTCTCTCCTTAATTGAACCAGCTCCCCCTTGGTTATAGGCATGTTCTGCTACTTCGTATTTGTGCCACAATTTGCCTTCCAGAACATTTACTTACTTGCTTACAGAAATCTACTGCATTGCCTGGTGTTATGGCATATGGTTGCCTTACATCAATTAAAAATCAACATGGTCCAACAGAATATAACACCAACCCCTGCTTCTTTGAATGGATGTTTGCAGCTGGGTAGGGATTAAAGCAGATTGTAATGGATTAGACCAGGGATTAAAACAGCCTGTAATGGATACTGTGTTGGACTATTCCATTTCTATTCTTGGATATAGACTGTGCAGATCTAGGGGCTGTCAAATGACATCCTCACTGTCACTGTGTCATGTAAGAAGCCAGGTTTTGATGCAAACCTGATATTCCTGCAACAGGGACTATAGATACAAACTGGAAAAACCCCTTTTCTGCGTGCTGGTGATGGCCACGCAGTTCGCGAATTGTGCAGGAGATGGGGGTGTTGCTCACGTTACCTTTGTCTTCTAGAGAAGGAAAGGGATTAGAGAGCACTGCTGCTTCTCTGACACTGAGGTCTCTGCTAAGCGCTGGGGGATCTGGACCAGGGAGATTTTAATAGATAGTCCCACATCATCAGTGGGACATCAGCTTTGTGTCTTATTATTTAACAGTAATAAGTAGGCACTGGTGAAGGGTTTTTAGGATTTTCTTTGGAAACATTAGCCCTTCCTGTGGATATCTGTCTGAGAAATGAGGGCCTGGGGTAATCTTGCTGACAGAGTATGAACTGAATGTCTGGGATTGTCCCTGCATGTGGCAGGTGTGGATGATCTTCACAGAGGGTGATTTTAGTTGCTAGCAACACCTTTTCAGTCTGCAGGGTAGGAAAGACCTGCTGTTGGGGTGGTGAAAGTACTGCCCTAAAGAAAGTGGTGGTGAACACACCTGTGCATGAAGCTCATCACATTCTGTGCCACGTCCAGCACAGTTGTGTTCTTGTGGTGACAAAGAGTGATATGGCGGACACAAAGCAACACCTTGTGCTGGCCCAATTTGGGAAAGGAGATGTGTTCACAAGTCCTGTATTGATGTGGGTGGGCTTTGGTTGTGAAGTCAGAGATGATGTTACACAAACAAGTGACTGATCCAGGTGTGAACAAGGATGACTAGGTCTGTCTTAAACAGTGTCCAGAAAGGCTGAGAAGGTAAACGAGACTGGGTGGACTGCACAATGGCTAAGCGGTGGCAATTGCTTGCCCCACAGTAGCTTTTACTTTGTGGTGACAGGGATTCTGGACAAGCAGAGATCTTCCGGAGCTTTAATCATAATGTAAGGACAAGTTCTGCATGTCACAGCTGCAGCCTTACTGTAGGAGGATGACATTTGGTGGGCAGCACATCCCTTCGCAGTGCATAGCAATGGCAAGACCCAGGGGTGGCATGCGTGCCGCAGATGCCGCGCACTTGGGGACACTGTTCTTGCAGCAGTCGATCTAGGGGGACAGTTGAGGTCCTGCCCCTTTCCCAAACCAGGTTGTTTCTTTACAAGCAGCAGGAGGGTACAGGCTCAGGGCTGGCCTGGCTCTGTGCCTCCAGAGCAGCACCTGCCACAGGTGTGTGTCACTCGTGCGATCCTCTCGCCCAACGTGTTACAGATCAGCTCTGGCTGAGGCCCACGTCACTGCTCCCACACAAATGAAATGTCATCTCCTAAACATTTTGGCAGCATAGTTTGAAAAAGAACCGATTCCAAGCCAGAAATAACATCCGTTGGGTTGGGGGCGGTGATTTACTTCCCCTGCCCCCACCTCCCACTCTCCCTCTCCGCGTCGGGATTTGCGGCTCACGGGCAGGGCCAGGGCCGTGCCCGTGGATAGCACACCGCCCCCCCCCGAGCTGTTAGCGCTAACCCCGGACCCTCTCCTCACTCCTGCGGGACAGCCACCGAGCGACAGCTCCCCCCGCTTGCAGCAGCCAGCGGTGTTCGCAGTCCACCCTTCCCTCCTCCAACTCGGTTCTCGCCCTCCCCAGCAGCAGCCGGGCCGCGACACCTCCCCAGCCCGTCAGGCGCTTGGCCGCGGGAGGTGGCTGAGCGCGGGGCACCGGCTACGGAACCCCACGGCTCTCCCAGCGCGGGCAGAGCCATCACCGAGCCTTCCTCTGTCCCTCTCTCCCTCCGCTCCCTCCAGGGCTGGAAAACCCGCGTTAGGCGGGAGAGACTGTTGAGCCGTCCCCGCTCCGGGACTGGCGGTGGCGGGGGGAGAGATCGCGGGGGGAGTCGTGTAGTTGGTGGATCCGTCCTTGGACGGCAAAGAATGGCTGATGTGGGAAGTGGGAGGGTGGGACGATTAACATAACTATCGGCACTTTGGAAAGGGAGGAGAACGGGGGAAGGTCGACCGTGGGTTTGATCTGAAGAGAAAGTGCCGATGTGTTGCTGCAGTGAGTCGCTCCGGAGGGACGTGGCACGGGCAGGGGTGGCTGTGACAAGTGTGATCCCCGGGACGGTGGGGGGACGCCCCGCCGCCGTGGGAGGCGGCAGCCTGCCCTCTCCCCTTCGCTCCCTGCGATTACTCGCACCTTGTCCGGGGGCTGAAGCGGCAAAGGCTCCTTGGGCTTTGCCAGCAGAAAGCAGATGTCCTGCCCGGGGGAACGTTACATCCCTGCCATGGGAGCGGGAGCGCTGCGCTGCCACGACCCACAGAAATACACATCTCCCTCGCTCCTTCTCCCGCCACAGTCCCGAGATGCTGCTGCAGTGAGCTGCATGCAGATACTGCCCGCAGATACTGCCCTTTCTTGGTTATTCGTCCTCAGATAAATCCTGCTAGCCTCCCCTCCTGGACAGTGGCAAGCTTCCCGGGATTCTCACGCACACGCGCGAGTTCCCACAGCCGGAAGGCTCCGCTCGGGACGGACACATCCACATGCCCGGAGCCGGCTCTGGAGTGGTGCTGCTGGATGGCCGAGTCCGTGGGGACGCTGTTACTCACGGGGAGTCACCCAGGAGCTACTCATCCCAGCTGCGCTGCCTTACGCCCCTTGCCCATATCCAGCCTTTGTGCATACGTATGCACGCGGATATACAGGGTGAGGAATACCTACGCTGCTGTAAATACGCGTACATGTAAACGTACATCCGGAGAAACAGTGAACGGCGGCTGCTTTGTCTCGGGCAGGAGCACACATACCAAATCAGGAGGAAAGGCTGGGTGATGCTCCAGCTGATTCGGTGCGGCGCGGTGTCCCGCTCCCGCCCCCGGCCCCGCTCCCGGCCCCCGGCGGCGCGGTGCGGCTGGTGACTCGGTGGTGTATTTCAGCGGCGGCGGCGGCTTGGCAAGGCTCGGGGCTCCTCCCCCCGTGTGGTGTTACCCTCTCACTTGATCAAATCCTTGAACGTGAACAGTTTCACTGAAAAGCACTTTTCAAAAAAAAAAAAAAAAATCCACCAACAGTAAGGAACAGAATCCAACTACCGGGGAGAGAGTTGGTTTTTTCTTTTTTCCTTTTTTCCTTCTTTCTTTTTTTTTCTTTTTTCTTTTTTTTTTCCCCCCCGGTCATCGTCTGAGAGGCTGAGAAAGAGGGAAGAGAAGGAAGGAGAACGAGAGAAAGAGAAGCCTTTTGCAAATAATAATTATTATAATTAGAATCCGGCCCCTTTCTCCTTAAAAAAAAAAAAAAGCGCCCTAAACGCAGCGCCTCGTCCCCCCTCCCTCTCCGAGCCCCCCGACTCGCTCCGCAAAGGCATGGAGAAGGGAACTAACTGCTCTCCGACCTGCCACACCGTTTTCCTCGCCTGGACATGGCTCTTACTTCTCTCCTGGTGTTGCACCGGCGCCGAAATAACTTGCGGATCCTGCTCGTCTCCATCGCCCTCCTGGCCGTCCTCCTCGTCTCGCCTTAGGCAGGAGCAGCGACAGCCGCCGCCGCGAGGATTACGGAGCTGGCCGGGCGGCCGAGCGCGGGGCTCGGCCGGGGCGGCGGCCGCCGCGGAGCCGCTGCCGGGCGGGGAGCCGGGGGGCCGAGCGGGGCCGCGGGGAGCGGCGCTCCGCTCGGCGGGGGCGGGCGGCGGCGCGCCCGGGGGCCGGGGCCCGGCGGCGCCGCGGACCCGGCGGAGCAGCGAGGGGCGCCGGGCGCTGCCGGCGGGCGGCGGCCGGGGGGTGCCCGCGGCCGAGGGGCAGCGCGGCGGCCGGGCTCAGCCCCGCGGGCCCCCGGAGGAGGGGAGAGCGGCGCGGCTGCGAGGGGCAGAGGAGCTGAGGCTGAGCAGCACCACCTTCGCGCTCACCGGGGATGCGGCGCACAACCAAGCCATGGTGCACTGGTCCGGGCACAACAGCAGCGTGAGTATCGCCCCCTCGACCCGGCCCGGCTCGGTTTGGCGGGGAGGGAACGGT
This sequence comes from Tauraco erythrolophus, assembly GCF_009769465.1. Classification (NCBI taxonomy): domain Eukaryota; kingdom Metazoa; phylum Chordata; class Aves; order Musophagiformes; family Musophagidae; genus Tauraco; species Tauraco erythrolophus. Next base: position 13,599,557 of record NC_141473.1, on the reverse strand, counting down.
GCGCACAGCCGCGGGGCGGGATGGTGCCGCGCTTGCCGGGGGCGCGGGGAGGAGAGGGGGGGTTTGGCGGGCACCTTGCTCTTATCGCCAGAAAGAGGGGGGCACGGAGCGCTGGCCGCAGAAAAAAAGAAAAGTTTTCCCGGGGAAAGATGAAGGAGAATGGGGAACACCTTTCTGCCCCCGCCTCCGAGGGCAGAGCTGCGATCGCCGGGGTAGCGCGGCCGGAGAGCCGCCCCGGGGGCCGGGCTGGCCGGAGCCTTCCCTTTGCGGAGGGGAGACCCTCGGCTCCAGCGTGTCCCATGTGCCCGCACAGCTGGGTCCCCTTTACTTTGTGCCTCTTCATATGTAATATACACCTCGGCACGCTTCGCTGTCTCTGTGCCAGGGGATGAATGATGTGCCGTGGTGGTGGGAAAGTCCTCCTGCTCTCCACCCTGCATGCTGGCGACGAGAGAGATCCCATTAATTCATTAAGGGGTGGCAAGCCCCACAGCACGTTAAGGGGCTTTGAAAGGAGGCAGGTAGTGCAAGCACAGGGAAAAGTTTATTAAAAATCGATGGCATCTCACGCCTTTTCTCTGAAGTCAAAAATAACGAGTAGCTGAGGTGTCCCTTAAAACCTGTGGGACTGTGCGGGCATGTGGGGGGTGTCCCAAATGCCCACATGCCATCGTGCCGTGATAGCACAGGGCCCTCCCTCGCACCCTGCTTTGCAACGCCCGGCAGATGGCTGTGGACAGAACTTCAATTTTCTTCTAACTTGGTATCAGAAATACTATTTCCACTCTGATGGAAAGTCTGAGAACAGGCGTAATTTAAAGGACTCCAGGAAACCTTTATGTCTGGTGACAATATTCCCATTATCCTGATGATTATAGCTTGTCACTGCCTTGAAAATGCCTCTTTTATTGTTTTGCCACTATTAGAAATGGACATAAAGCAATTAACAGCGTAAACCAGATTGGCTGGATTTTCAGACACATTCTTCATGAAACTGATTAGTCATTAAAAAGCAAATTGTCTAGATTTATCTATCTGTCCGTCTATCTATCTATGCGTCAGCTGTAGCTTCATAATGTGCAATTCAACCACCCCTTTATTTTTTTTGACTGGAAGTTTTTTTTTCTATTTGTTATTGCTTAGGCAATAATTCTGACAGCAATGTAGATGTTACTTTGATTTAACCAATTTTTAAAGGCAGTTGTGTTTGCCAGACATGAATTCCACTCTCATTAAAGATGAAAGCAAACATTCGAGAGAAAACAGCTGCATGGTATATTCTAGCACTACACTTGTATCCAGGGTTATTTATTTTAATATAACATGGCACGTAATGAAGCAAACAACCTATATGCCCTCTCTTTTGTTTCATTTCGGAGCTGAATCAAGGGGTATTGAGCAAAAGACGCTAAAATCCCCATTATCCCTTCCCAGCATGGATTTCCAATAGTTTTGACTATTTTTGGTTAAAGTAGCAGAGAAAACTCATTCTGCAGGCATTTGCAGGGGCAAGAAAGGTTATTTTTTCTAAAGTACAGGTCAGAAAGTGATTTTCACAAAATTCTCCCTCCTTCCTTGGTTTCTTTACAGAAGTATGCTATTTATATAACTAGTTTCCTTTATTCTTTAACTCCAGGTGACTGAGAAGGGTAACATAGGAAAACGTCTCGATTGTTCACGACTTTGCATTAAGATTTTGCACCTCAAGATGCCGTGCATTGAAAGCTTCCAACTCTAAAGCAAAAGCAAAAGACTGGTGTTTATTGCCAGTGTGGTGCTTGTAGGAAGGAAAAGCAAGCACGTCAATAAATAAACGTGTTATCTTTTCATGATTTTTCTGATATGAGGTTTAGCATCTGGAGACTTTTTGTCTCCTGTCTCTTGGAGAAAACACACTGCATTTAGTGATTAATTGGATTTTTTTTAAAAACAGTGTAGTGGGAAAGTTAAATACTTGAACCTGATCCTTTCATTTATTAGCAGAGAAGGCTGAATCCAATGCCTGTTTTTCTGCTGCAGTTCAGTTTTTACCTAATTCTACTGTTGGGACGGTTGTGGCACAGGAATATCAAGGAATTTGCCCAAGGTCACTCAGGGAAACAGAGTGGCTTCTTTTGCTGGCCACATTGGTTCCTAGTCTTTCACCTCAGCATATGTTTTCTTAGGTCACAGTAGACATAAAGCAGCAGGAAAGCGTATTGAAAATGGACAAAAGATATTAACTCATGTGTCATGATTATGCCAGATGACCTAGGAGAGCAGGTAGGACATGTCTGTATGCTGTTGTTTTCAGCCTGCCAAAGCGGTAAAGAGATGTTCAGCTTGCTTTTACCGATTCCCTGCTACTTGAACAGACTTGAAAACTTAAGCTTTTGCCTCTCATGATTTATGAAAAACATAATCCATCAGATTTCATGCAATGAAGCAGTGTGTTTCAAATCAGGCATTAGTGGTGGGGGATTCCGAACAACTGGATGGATTTGCAAAGAGGATGAAAGCATGGTAATAAAAAAATTGGGTTCTTACTGGGACGTGTAGCTCTACAGGCACTCCACAAAAGGGAGATCTCTGCAGCTGCTGCACGTCCTGTTACCTAGAATGTTTAAAATCTCCTGTGTTGTTTTTTTTTTATTATTTTAGGAAAAATTCCCTCTCCGTCTCCTATCTGCCTTTTCTCCCATGTCCCTCAAATCTCAATTTAACTTACTAAAAAATAATCCCTTCCAGACAACAAACTTTTGTTTTCTCCACTTGCAGATGGTGAGGTCAGGATTAGAATAGAGGCAAAAGGCTGGTGAGATTGGGGAATTTGGGTTCTCGGCTTTGTCCTGCCCAGAGGCTTTTTCTGTGACCTCAGGAAAGACAATTAACCTCTCTGGATCTCCTCTTCCATGTTAAATGAGGATAATACTACTTAGCTACCACAAAGTGGTGGTGTGGAGCAGAAATCATTTCTGCTTTGCACAATACCTGAAGATCTTCAAGTGGAAATTGTTAGGAAAATGCAAAAATACTGTTCTGTGTAGAAATGAGATTTGTGTTTTCTGTGTTCTTGGGAAGAGGACTTGTTTTTGTTCAGTGGGTCCGATGCTAGGAAAAGGAGACTTGTTACTTGGGCTTCAACTATCAATCTGTCCTAACAGACATGTTTATTGGGAGAAGTCACTGAAGCTCTTGAGGGACCTGGTAGAGATCAGATAAAATATTTTCTTGCTAAGGCCTTTCTGAAGGAAGGAGAATTTTTAGTGAAAACCGCTAATATTCCCAGAAGATCTGCAAGCTATCCTTTTTTCAAAGCCATTCCTCTCTGAACACACACTGTGACAAATATGCCATTCACTGAGCAGTTGTATCCTCTGCACTTGTTTTCTCTCTCTCTAGATGGTTATATTATTGCATGGAATTTTTCGTCGTTTTGCTCCACAGATGGTCTCTCCAACCTTCCTGTGAAGATGATCTGATGCCTTAGGTTATCTTTTCTTCCTTCCACTCTCCCTGATTTCTAGGATAAGGACCTGCAAAAATAAGTGGCAGCACCTTTAATGCTGTTACAGCTTTAAATCTCCCTGTCTTGTTTTTGGACAAGAGTTTTTTCAAGATATTTCAACAAGCTACAGTGAATAAAACACACTTAGATTGCTCTCCTGATATGATCACTAGTGGAATAGTAAATGGGGACTGTTGTCATTAGGTTTCAGAGTTGTCACTCTGATGAATGTAGCTGCTTATAGGAAGTACTTAATTCTATCCATGCTTTTTCCGTGATGGAAGTACTACAAATTCTGTGGTGTTGTGGACAGGTTTTTTCAATATGAGACGCAAAGGTGCACATTTTTAGCTTTCTTTTAACCTTTAGAAGACGTTTTCAATCCGTTATCTAGGGAGAGGCCTCAGCCTATGATCAAAGTGTGCTTCAGCTATCCCACATATACATGTCTTTGCCTTTCTAGTAACGAGAGGCAAACTTCAGACATAAAGATGAGAAAACGTACTATAATGCTGTGGTAAGAGCAGGAGAGGGCATTTGTCTAAAGCATGTGCAATACTGCAAGTTTCTTCAGCTGGGCCAAGTTCCTCTGTGTATAGCAGTATAGCGTGTGTAACTGATGTAGGTGCTACTTGTGCAGACTATGCAATTGCGTTGATGCTTATAGTATGATCCAGGCTCTGAAAGTTGGGGAAGGCAGGATGAGAGCTGGTGAGAGACTGGACTGGGGCCTAGTTTTATCTTGTCAGTCATGCTACACTGTTTTGTCCAGAGGTCTTATCAGCCTATGGCCATCATCTCTAGAGTTAACATGGTTGCAAGATTCACTCCCAGACTGGGAATATGAGATGGCTTTGCGAGAAGACTCTGATAAAGAGGAGGCTAATAGCACTACAGTAGCCTACAGCCACCTGAAGTAGAGTTAGAAGGAAGATGCAGCTTATCTTATTGGTTGAAGAGCATATGACATGTGGCAACAGCCACAACATATGTCAGATTGGACACTAGAAAGTGTTTCTTCTCAAAGAAAGTGGTGCAGCAAGGCACCAGAAAGGTTTGGGAATCTCTGTCTTTGGAGATTTTCAAGACTCATGTGGACACGATCTGATGGTAACAACCCTGCTCTGAATGGGCTGCTTTTCCTCCTGCTGCCGCTGATCCTATTCCTTTACCCTGTGCAAGCTGTGAGGGCTGGCAGTGAAAAGCAGGTTGTACGAGTTCTCGCAGTGAAGCCTGTCTCTTCCGGGAATGATTCTTCTGAATGCTGTTGGCAGTGTTCTGGTGTGATCTGCTAATGTACTGGTGGTTTGATGCTGAGACATTACTCACTCCCGTGGTGAATTACAAGCTGGGGAGGCTGATGGGCTTGCTGTGTGCCAGGTAGTTTTTCATTAAGATGCCTAGCAATGCGGTGTGTGTTGGGCAGAATGAGGTGGGCAATATTTGCAATTCCAAATAGACTGCTATGCTTGGAAGGGAGGAAAGGGAGAAAATGAAGCTTTAGGCAGGCAACACTGCATTTAGTTGTCAGCCATGGGTAACTGCTCCAATGGTCCAGTTGGATTTCAGTCTGAAATGTTTACTCCTAGAGTGCAAGATGGTGACAGAGCAATCATATTAATTACACTGCATTTGGAAGATATTTTAGTTTCTATTCTAGACTGTTTCTTTCTCAAATGGCTTTTGGTTGTGGTCTTGTTGCCATGGAAGGTAGGCTGGCTATGTCACAATGTCTTGATGCATTTCCACTTCTCCACTATCTTTGGTAATGGAGTTTGCAACTAAAGTCCTTCTCCACGTTGCCAATCTATTTGTAATTAATATTCAAATAGAAGATGAGGAAATAAAAATGAAACTCTTGCATGGCAATTGCTTTTATGGTTGTGTTGAGTCAGTAGAGCAGGAAAAAGGCGTCTGGAAAATATTTTTTGGGTTATTTCTCTCCAGATAGGTTTCATTGCAAAGTCACTTTGATGTCCAGTGGATGGGCCTTGATGTTGCTTGTGGATCCTGTGAAGCCGGCAGATTCCCCGGGCCATTACCCTGCCTAGCGCAGCAAGCTGTTGATGTTCTTGCAGCTCAGAGCTCAGTAACAACTGCTCCTGTTCTAGGTGCCTGTCAGCAGTTTCCCTTCAGGCCTCAGTGTGCAGACTTTGTCATGCTCAGAAATGAGCCCTAGGATTTGTGGCTAAGCTTTCACAGTGATTTAACTGCAAACAGAAACAGCTATGTGATTCTTTAATTAATTTTTTAATGGAAAACATTCATCCAATTAGATGACAAAGTATTTTGAAAATGGGTTTGAGCAGATAATTGATGTTAGGCAGGAGAGATTCTTCCCAAAAGAGAGGTGAGATAAGACAAATATTTTCTTAAATGCAAGGCTGTGGGAAGATGAAACTTTCAGAGAGTTTTCGAATTTATAGCTGGATTTGTAGTAGAGATTTTAGAAAAAATACGAAAGCAGTCATCTAATGTGCAAAGCGCAGGTTAAGGTGCAAAGATCTTTAATGTTGGTTGTACTGAAGGATACTGGAAACCAGTCTTGCAGTCAAGAATTTACTTAAGTCATACCATAGTGTCATGCTCCTTAAGCTCCGTGGAGGTCTGTAGATAAGGATGGAGGAGAGCAGTACATGCTTCCTGAGTCAGTGCTCTCTCACAAATCCAGATTTGTTTCAGGATTGAAGGCCAAGCCTGAGTTTATGATTGGGATTGGTTCCAGGACAATTGCAAGGAAACCTGTCAGTTATGGAGTTAAAGCTTGGGTTTGACTGGGATCTGGTCAAGTTTAGCTTCTAGTGAGAATCTGTGTTTGAAGGTGTGGAGTCCAACCTGCTTCTAATTAAGACAGAAGATTAAATGACATGTTCCTTGTGAAGCATTGAATGCTGTAAATGCAGAAAGTCCCAAAAGCAGAAAAGTGTAAGCTGATGTAGAATTGATCTAGGCCAATTTACTGTAGTTGAGAATTTGACCTGCAGTATCCTACAGCAGTGAAAAGTGCAAGGTAGGAATGAAAAATGAGTACAGAGGCGAGGAAACATGGGACAGTACAGCAAGGAGACCTGTGGGCTCTTAACATTCTCTGAATTACAGCCACAGGGCTGTGGATGGATGAGCTTCTTTCTCTGTTGTGCACAGCCCTTCCCTCTCTCTTGCTTGGCTCTGGGAGGTGGGAGTTTGACCCACACTCTAAGTCGTACTGGAGACTGGTCTGGTGATGTACCCGGCTGAGCCCTACAGGGATTTTCAGCTGAAATAAACCTTACTTAGCAAATATAGCTTTGCTGAAGCCATACCTTTGTGTGCTAGTTTCTTGGTTTGCTTAAAACTCCCTGCAGGAATCCGAGGCAAACAAATTCCCAAATCCTCATTTTCTGTTAATGCCTAGGGAAAACTGCAGCGTTGTTGTTAACATTTCCTCCATGCAAAAAGAAGGGCATGTCAGTATTTCTTTTCCTACCTGTATGGGGTGTTGCGAGACTGAAGGAACTGAATAAAGTTTGTTGCATGTTTGAAGAGCATGACTGTATGGGTCTTAAACATAATTGATAAATAATCCGCTATGGAAATTTTAGAGTCAATTCCCAGTCCTTGTGGCCAGCAGAGTCCCAGCATACAGTAAAAATCGGAAAATTGATGCCGAATGATCAAACCTCTCTTTTTTCCTCTTCCTCTCGGTCCTGAAGGAGACCGGATTGCTCTCCCACTGGAACAAGCAGCAAAGCCCTCTTCTTCCGGGAGAGTCCCTGACACGGAGGCTGTCGCTCTCTGCTCTCTCCTTCGTGTTCTGACACAGGCCACAAACGCCAGCCAGGCAGATTTGCAGAGCACCACCGTGCCCGAAATAGCATCGCTTTTAATTAGCTCCAGCGTTATTTGGACACCCTGGGGCGCAGGCTGCCCGAAAGGGTGCCGGGCTGCTGGGGTGCGGAGAGCCGAGCTGGGCACTAGAGGGAGCGTGGGCATTTGGGAAAGGAAGCAAAGTGCTGGAGTGGGGGAGCGGAGCTGGAGCCGGAGAAAGGCAGGCAGGGGAGAGAGAGGCTGCTGAAATATTGAGATGAAAACCCGCTTGGAGTCATCGGCTCTGTGAAACTTCTGCTGTCTGGGGTTCCCTCTGCGAGAGGGGAAAGTAGTCGTAGCGTGCGCCGGGCCGTGGCAGAGCACTGCACCCCCTTATCTCCCTGTCGTGTCGTCTCCAATTGCTGCCAGGCTTTTTCCTGACGATGGGAATCCCAACGCCGGGGTCTCTCATCTGCTCCCGTCCCCTCCAGCCTGAGTCATGGACCCGTAAAACCGTCAGCAAACCCCCAGCAACTGCTGGCAGCGCCTGCTGGGTTGGGTGAAGGGGTGATGTTAACCCTTACAGTGCCAGGAAGCAGCAGCCTGGATCCTGGCTGCTCCCGGCTGCGGCGGTGTGTGCTCGGCGTCCCCGCAACCGCCGTGCCCCGTTTTGCCTCCGGCACCTGCCCCCGAGGGTGGCTGTTTACGGACTCGCTGGCTGCCCATCTTCTCCCTCTCCTACACCCGCTCTAGCTGGTGGGTGAGGGCAGGGGAGTTGCGCTTCGTTCCCTCTCTCCCCGGTTCCTGATCTGCAGAGGATATGCTTGTCCTGACCAGTCCCTGCCTCTTGGGACTCCACAACGTTTTGACCAACTTGAGGATGTTGCACAAGTCTTAGTGTTTATGTTCCTCTCCCCTCTTCTTCCTTGTGAGCATGGGGGGACAGAAAGGACTGGGATTCATCCCAGCCACTGCACGGTGGGACAAAATAACATTTCTTCCTGGGAAAAGTGGTTACACTTACTGGTGTATTTGGGAATAAAATGGATATAAGAAAGCCAACCGTATCCTCGGATGCATCCAAAGAAGTGTGGCCAGGAGGTCGAGGGAGCGGATTCTGCCCCTCTACTCTGCTCTCGTGAGACCCCACCTGCAGTACTGCATTCAGCTCTGGAGTCCCCAGCACAAGGAGGACATAGAGCTCTTGGAGTGAGTCCAGAGGAGGGCCATGAAGATGATCTGAGGGCTGGAGCACCTCTCCTATGAAGAGAGGCTGAGAGAGTTGGGGCTGTTCAGCCTGGAGAAGGCTCCAGGGTGATCTTATATTAGCCTTCCAGTACCTTTCAGTACCTAAAGGGGCCTACAAGAAAGCTGGAGAGGGACTTTTTACAAGGGTGTGTAGTGATAGGACAAGGGGCAATGGCTTTAAACTGAAGGAGGGGAGATTTCGATTAGATCTAAGGAAGAAATTCTTCACTCTGAGGGTGGTGAGGCACTGGAACAGGTTGCCCAGAGGACCTGTGGATGCCCTATCCCTGGAGGTGTTCAAGGCCAGGTTGGATGAGGCTTTGAGCAACCTGATATAGTGGAGGGTGTCCCTGCTTGTGGCAGGGCTGTTGGAACTAGATGATCTTTAAGATCCCTTCCAAACCAAACCATTCAACGATTCTATGTTTGGGACTTGGGAAAACTATGACTGAGCCACAGCAAATCACTTAAGTCAATTGTGGACTAAAGGCTTCAGGATCCTAAAAACAGCTGATTTGGCACTGCTTCAGACATGACACCAGTCTATAACACATGGGTCCTGCTGGTACATTCTCAGGGGATGGTGATGGTGCTGATAATGCTCTGGAAACGTGTTGAGCCCCTTGTGGGTTTGGGCAGAGGACTCCAGTGAAGGGATAGTGGAGCAGAAGGCTTGAGCACAGAGCTCCTGCTGACTTTTATGGTGGAGAGAAAAACACGGTTTGAGTTCAGGTGTGCTTTCTTGGTGTGCCAGAGGAGAGCAGGCCATGCAAGCAGGTTGTCTTCATGTTTTTTGGACTTGCCATTGTGCCTAATGAGGGTGTGTGTTGTCCCATGCCTTGCCTTCCCTGTCTCCAAGGAAGAGTTAACTCACACGCAGGCCTGTTGCTGATGCTTAAAATGGACGGATATTTGCAAAAATTATTGAGTGGAAGAGAATGTATAAAACATGATTATTTAGCTCTTGCCAGCTGTGCTTTAAGACCTCATGGGTGCAGGGAGGAAGGAGTGGGAGCTCTAATTTGTTGTTAGCTTTTCCCTGCGGTTTGTGCCTGATTGGAAAATCCCCCCCAGCTGTGATCAATAACATCAGGTGCAGACAAACAGGGCTGCCTGCCTGCAGTCCTTACTTGCCTCTGTCAGAAGACTAGGGGGGTGTGGGAATTCTTTCTGCACAAGCCATGGATGACTGTGTATTTGTGAGTATTTCTCTGTTCTAGGCTTCTTGTCCTTTACCATCAAACCCTGCGAATTTTGTGCTTACAGGGTGACAGACATGACTGTACTCATAAAGCTCTTATGCTGCCTGCTTCAGCTGTGTATTTCAAAGGTCACCAAAAGGAAGGTCAGTAGTATTAGTCTTATTAGGTTGTGGTGTTTTTTTTTGGTTGTGTGTGTGGGTTTTTTTGTGGTTTTTTTTTTTTTTTTTTTTTGAGAAACTAAGGCATGCAAGAGAGAAGAGTTCTGCTCTGGGTTGTACTGCTGATCAGAACTAAAGTTAGAAGGTGAGTTTTCTGACTTCTGTCCCTTATTGATATGGCTTCTTAATGACAAAGGACTTATTTTACTTCAGCTGCCACAGCTCAGATGCTGGGTGTAATTTCTTTTGAAAAGAGATTGCATGAAAGGAAAAATAGGTGAGAAGAGGAGCTAAGAGGGGGAAGAACAGGACCCTCATTAACAATAGAAAAGTGGAACCTGCTCAGCTAAAATCGTTAACAGATTGATCAAGTTAAAGCACAGCAAAGTTCTGGCTGAAAGTGATGTAAGAGAATCTTTGCTGTTCTAATCTGTTTACCAACATAGCTTCCTCGATTGAGTTATTTCAAATTGCAGCTCCTTTTGAGCTGGACGAGAATTGACCCGGTGTGACTGTGGGAGCCATGAATTTGGGCTTCCATTGGAAAGACAGAGACAGGAGAAGGGTCACATCTGTCTGCTGAGGGGGTTGGGAGCAGACTCTGAATTATGTGGCTCATTTGTAATGGTTTGGAATAACTTAGGTTGATAGTCATAGCAGGGAACATGTAGGTCTGTGTGCCTGTTTGTGCAATCTTGTTATGGGATAATGTAGTAGGATGCAAAGTTCAAGAGTCTTGTTAGCTTTTTGGAATCATTGAAGTGGCTTCCCCACTCTTTGTGTTACACTTCACAACCCAAGGGGAAAAGTCTCTATCCCACACCAGGTGCAGCTGAAGGACTCTTGAGTGAGTCAGGGCAATTAAATCTTCCTCCTGCCCCACTGGGCTGGGTCTCCCCATGTTGTTCTTCTGCAAGGCGGAGGGATGGGGCAGTATGTGAAGAGTAATGTCCTTGCTCTGCCACCCACAGTGTCTGCCTAGCTTTGATCCCAATCAGGAAAATGTTGGGAGCACTTGATGCTACATTGGGAGTGTGGATGGGGGTGCAGATGGATATCTGGGGCTGGAGCCCTCCACTCCTGGACAGACCTGCTATCTGAACTGGCGTGGACTCTCCGTTTGCTGTGGGAGAGAGTTTTGCTTCTGTCTGGGTATCGAAAGCCTGGTGCAAGACACAAGTCTGGTGAGCCTGCGTGTAAAGGAGTGTGGTGACCTTGTGCATGGGAAGCCTTGCTCATAGTGTGTGGTGGGAGAAGCAGGCAGGCAGACCTGTGTATCAGGCAGGAGGTCTCTGAAAAACACATTTGCCATCTGGCCTGAAAAAAGGCTTGCATATGAGACAGTGAGATTGCAAACCAATATGATAGCCATGCTACTTGAGAGAACAGTCTCTTTAGAAGAGAGAGGATCTTTATCCAACTGTTGGAGCAACGCCAGGAGGAAGCCCTGTGCAGTCACAGTGTCTGTATCAGGTGTTACAGAGATGTAATAGAAGTGGTTCAACTATCATCGGCGAGAGTCTCCTGGGTAGCTGAGCCTTAAACAGAATGGATTTCAGAAAAGTATGGGATACGGAATATGGCAGAGAAAGATCTAGCCAGGGCACCCCACTGAATTATGATTTCTGCTGAGTGTTTTTGAGGCTCTTCCATACTGAACACTTAGTTATCTGGCCCGTGAGAGCTGCCTGCTCTCCGAAGGATCAGAAAATGAGTAAAATGCCTGTCGTTTTGTTAAGCAGCAGAAGTTAGCCATCACTTACCACTTAACTGCTTTCCCTTCTGGGACTCTTCTATCTCGCAGTGTTTTCTTTAATCTCTGTCCCAATCTCTCATTCTGTTGCCTGTTTGGAGGAGTAAATAGTGGCATGTGGTGTACTTGGCTGAGCATTACAGGTGTGCTGGAGGGCGGCTATGGTTGATACATCAATCAGCCGGAGCCCTGCCAGCCATGAGGATGGACATTGGGTGGCTTATAGTTCTGGCCAGATGTTATTTTGAGACCTTCTTCTTCACTCAGCTTTTGAGACCTGAGCTTCACTCAGAATTTACGGGAACTTGGTATCTCTGTGACTTTTTTCCATGTGGAATTCCGTTCAAATTGGTCAACAGATTCCAAGGTTATCCCTCCCATGCTAACTGACAGACAGCAGGGTCTGTTGTGCCCAAATCTGAAACTTGTTTCTTTCTGAAGGCAACTTGAAACACTGATACAGCATCAGCACTGAGGCAGCCTTAATTTACTTAATTAATATTGTTCACTGTTGTTTTTTGCCAGCCTGCCTGGAAACTCTATTGCTTTAATCAAAAGGCAACATCACTGGCAGTGTAGCATTCTCAGTTTGCTTGTACTGCATCTCTTTGTTCCAGACTCAATTCTACCCTTCCTTGCTTTTAATTAATTGAAGATTATTTTCATTACTTGTTCCTACCTCACATGCTACAAGTAACAAAGCCTGCATTTCTGAGTTGTGCTGAGGTTTTGTTCTGGTGGCTCTTGGCTTTCTATGCGCTTTTAAAAATTTATTTAATAATTCATTTACATTTTTAAAAATTATTTTTATATTTATTTATTTATTTGTGCTTCATGTAGCGCTACTGGAAACAGGCAATAAACTGGGTTGAGGAGAAGATATCTTGGTGAAAACTCACAGAAAGGGGAAAGAGGCAGATCTAACTCCAGCACTGAAGAATGAGATCAAATGTTAGATGGTAAAATAAAATATTGGATCATTTGAGAATGTTAAGTCTTCTGTACCCTTGGAAGCTAACAGATTTATCAGTACAAAACTTGCTACACCTGTGTTTATCAAAATGAGCTGCATGTGGGCACCTGAGAGGAGAATGGGGCGAAGGAGCAGAGTGGAGCTTCCTGGGCTTTTTACATCTTTTAAAATCCTGTTTCAATCACTGTGTGCTTATAAAAAAATGTGGTTTAGAAATGTAGAAGACACTATGCCTATGTTTACTTGTGTGTAATGATATGTGACCTGATAACTATAGAACTAGGTAATAACTATTTAACTAGAGAAAATGTAAGTACCATATAACCAGAGATGATTTGGGGCTGTAGCCTGATTGTGCCTGCTTTTCCTCTGTTCCCTCCCTACACCCTGCTGCTGTATAGCTCATGTGCTCTGATCCCTTTATATGGGATTGCAGGTCCCTTCCTTTTCTTTCCCTTGCCTTTGGATAGTAGTTGTGGGCCTCTGGTATCAGAGTCAGGCGTGACGGTTTTTTCTATGCCTGGCATGGTTGGATATTGGCAGCCCTGTTATAGACCAGTTTCCTCAGGTTGAACGTGGTTGTTCATGTGCAGAATTTGGAGCTGTCATAAACCATGTGCCCTCCCTGGGTTCAGTTCTGCTCTGCTCTCATCTGCAGATCGAACTGATCAGGAGGTGGGAGGGAATGGTAGCAAGGTGGAAAAGAACTGCTGATTAGTTAAGATCTGTCTTTGCAACATTACTGTCCTGAGCTAAAAGCATTTTTTCAGAAAATGCCTGTATATTTTTAGGGTTTTGAGAGATAAGTAGAAAATTGTGCTTAATGGTAAACATTTGGGAGCAAGAATGCCTTTTTTGTTTGTTTCTTTTTTTTAAACCCGGGTGTAGGTACAGCACCTTGCCTAAATCTTGTGTCTTCAATAATAATAATAATTTAGTAATAATCTTGTGTATAATAGGGATAGCATAACCTTGCTGTTTGTTTTCTCCTGCATATATGGAATTTGAACTCCCTGAAGAGGAGGCAGTGTGGGCATTCCCTGTCAGCCTGTTCCTACAGACCACAGATAATCCGTTGTGATGGGAAAGACGTGGCCTCTTCAGTTGTTTCAGTCTTTTTGACATGGGCCTGCGCTAGTCTCTGGGGTGGCATGCTGGTCAGTTTTTGCTCATTTTCTCCCTCCTGAATGTGGGGCCAGAAGATGTTTTGCTCCAGCATGATGGTCTCCTGTGGTGAATTCGTGCTGACAGACAGTGCTGGCTACAGGGAAGCTGGTAGCTATTTCAGGTTCATTCTTTATTTAAATGATCTCCCTCCAGAGGCAGGCTTGTGCTTGACTTGTACTGATGCATTTTCCTTGTGCGCTCTTCTGCTATGGCAGCTCCTGCCCAGGGCAGGGACAGAGATAGAAGCTAATGGAAGGAATTAGCACCAGAAAAAAAAAAAAAAAAAACCCAAAACACCAAAAAGTCCCTTGAGCAAGGCACGCACAACTCCTGGGAACTTCAGCAGTGTTTTGATGCTGTGCTGCTTTGTGGCTAAGTCTAACTCCCACTGGGAGAGAAGGGAGGAAAGCAATTATTTGCAGTCAGTGTCTGGGACATGGTCAATTCAGGTTAGTCATGCCATGGCTGAATGATGTTTGGAGTTGTCTCAGACAAGAACTGGGCAGAGAAATGCTGTCAGGAGGTTTTTCTCCTACTTACTTAGGTCGATGGATTTGAATGGGTCATTCTCACCTGCCAGGGTGCATAAATTGGTGTCATGCAAGCTAAAGCTTTAGACCACTGGTTAAATGGTCTGTCCTGCCATTAACTGAAGGGAGAGGAAGGATGTCAGTAAATACAAATTACCCTTTCAAGGAATGCTGTTCAGCTGATGTTCATGATCCAAAATCCACTCTGGTTTATGGCAATTTTATGCTGGTGTTGGTCCAATAGAGCTTGATTTATTCTAGTGCAAACAGGACCCTAATGTGAATATTTCTGTGTGCAGCCTTAGTTTTGCCAGTGTGGGGCTGTCTCCTTGGCTTTGTGCCCTTGATTTTTATTTTTTTTGTTTAATTCTTCTCAGGTATTTTTTTTTCCATTATCCGGAGCTTGAGACAATGGAAACGAGTTGTCTGATTGTGGGGAATATGACTAAGTCTGCAACTTGAGGGAAGATGCTTGAGGTATTGCCACAGTGTGGGCAAGTATCGCTCTCCCTGTCTTGCATGGGTGGGAAACTTGGATGTTCGAGTGCAAATTTGCTGGAGTGCACTAGCATGTGCCTGTGCTGTCAGCATTAGCAATACAAATGTTGATGTTCTTGACTACCAGTAATTTGGACCCTTTAAAGTGAGAACTGCTGAGCTGGACTTGCCAAGTCTGCGTTCTTTTGGAATACTTCTAATGAAAACCTCAGTGTGAAAATGTATTCTAAATGCTAGTGTGCTGGTTTTGGGAAAAGACGGGTGTCCATTCCTATTGCACACAGTGTCTCTCAAAGTCTTTCAGGCAACTGTGTGCTCTCAGTTCACTGCTTTGCTAAATATCCTCACTGGGGCTGTTGTTTTGAGAGATCACAACTATCTTCCTGAATGGAAGTTGGAGGGAAGGAACAGTTTGTAATAAACTAGCAAACTAGACTTTTAAAAATTGTCCTATGCTGTAGCCTTGAGCTGGGATTGCAGACTCTTCTGGACTTGCTGGAGAAACAGCTGCTGTAAAGAAAATTTTTTTTTTTTTGGCTGGGTAGATCAATAGTACACAGACTTGTCTAGACAGCCCAAGTGCTGTGAGTGATCCCTTTGCTAGACTGGAAATGGTATTCTAGATTCTTGCACGTCTGCTTGGAGTAACTTGTCACTGAAACCCTTTGGTCTCTCTTTTGCTCTCTAATGAAACCGCTGTGCTTGTTTTAAATCATTGGTATTGTTAAAAACACTTGCTTTGATAAGGACCCTAGTTTGATGAAGTGGCTTCTGTCAGAGCAGCATTTCAAGGGCTTATTTTTCATCTTCCTGATGCCAGAGAAGGGCAACAATTATACCTTCAAAGTCAGTGGTGATAAACTAATGGGGTGCCAGTGAGAATTAGACCCACGTGCCTTCCCCTTCCCTGGCTGATGGTGGGCTTGAACAGGATAGAATTTGAAAGCCTCTTCCATCTGCATGGCTGTGCTTCAACCTGTTTCATAACAGGCAGCAACCAGGAAAGCATTAATGCTACGATAAATTGCCAAGTGTCACAAGCCATTGAGCTTGCATGGTGAAGCAGAGGGTTGTCCCTTGAAGGGGTTGAGCAATTCAGGAATACAGTTCTTTAGAAGTATCTTCTAATGATGATGAGGGCTTCAATTGCAAAGTTCCACTGAGCAGTGTCCAAACAGCTTGTCAAACAAAAATGAGGCTTCTTTACTGCCTGGGTGGAGACCATCCTGGTTTGTGGTGTGGCATGTTCTCTTGCTGCATGGCTGGTTGCCTGAGCTTTGAATCACTTTTCCAAGTCCCCATGTTGGCAGTGACCATCTCTAGCTGTGCTATGCTGGTCCTTCACTGGTCCTGGGTTTAGGTTCCCCACTAGCTCAAGCCCTGCTAGCTCATTTGAGGAATACAGCCAGTGCTTTATAGGGTCTTGATGGAAGCCTAGAGAAATCATCTGGGCTTTGGTTTAGGAGTTATGGCTCCGTAGCTCTTAGATTCATAGATTTCTAGGTTGGAAAAGACCTTGTAGATCATCGAGTCCAACCATCCCTAATCCCCATTAAACCATATCCTCAAGTAGATCATCCACCCTATTCTTAAACACATCCAGGGATGGGGACTCAACCACCTCCCTGGGCAGCCTATTCCAGTGGCTGACAACCCTTTCAGAGAATAAATACTTCCTAACATCCAACCTGAATCTCCCCTGACTAAGCTTATACCCATTTCCTCTTGTTCTATCACCCAACACTAATGTAAAGAGCCCTTCACCCACCTCCCCACCATCTTTTCTCAAGTATTTGTAGGCTGTAATCAGGTCTCCCTTCAGCCTCCTCTTCTCCAGGCTAAACAGCCCCAACTAAACTAGCCCCATCTTGAGGCTGAATGACTTAAAGCGTGAACAGACGGTGCAGTAAAGGTGCTGCATTTATTAGAGTAAGTTTCTATTAACTCTTCTTCTTGACAGGTTAAATATCTCTAGCTGTTCCTGTCCGTTGTCATACCAGATCAGACTCAAAGCCAGTGAATTCTTTGCATTTCTATTGAGTTTAATGGGTTTTGGACATGCGCCCAGGAACATGGGATCAGATGTTCTGGATGAGACCAAAAGTCCATCTATTCCCAATGTCACGTATCTGACATTGCTCGGTAGCACAGCTGTATCTGACGTATCTAACACCTATCTGGAATCAAGCAGACGCAGTACACAGAGCTCTGCAAATAACTTAACTGCTCAGCTTGGTGTTTTCAAGTGTGTGTGGTCGTTGACAGAAGGGAAATAATTTGGGCTTAATCCCTCACCCCCATCTCCACCCTGATAGGTCTCCTCAGATTCTGACTCCGACCAAGCATAGACTCTTATTCTGATTTTAAAAAATTGAAGCAACCAAACACATAAAAAAAACCACATCCCCCTCCGTTATTTTTAAAGAATTGTTTAAAGGATTTTTTTTTTAAAAAAAAGCTGAGATTTTTATTTTAAAAGGTTAAAATGAAACATTTATAATTACATACTTATGAAAGCAAATTCAGCACAATTTAGGAGATAAAAAAATATGCTGGCCTTATTAAGTTGCTAGTTTACTGTAAAAAGTCACACTTGAAGACACTACGCTCTCTGATTTTCTGCACTATGCTGTGTCTTGGTATAAAGTCAGTGAAAAGAAGGTCTCAGTGTCTATGTGCTCTTGTTGGAGGAAAGCAGTGAGCTCCATGGATAAAATTAGAGATCACAGTGTCTGATGCAGGACTTGTTAGTGAGATTGTGTTACTTTGTTTTAATTACAGGAATTACCTTGCTGATGTCAGTTAGTCAGTCAGCTGGGTGGATGCTTACTCACATGCTGCTCCGGAGGTGGCCAAAGAGTAACAGTTACTTTTGAGAAGTGTGGGGTTTTTTTTGTGGAAGAAAATTTTAAACTGAAAAACGTGTGTGGTGTTTTTTTGTTTGTTTGTTTTTAAATATGGATTGGGTAACACTTTTTGCTAATAATAGCAATTGACAAAAACTGAAATCAAACTTCCTCTTCTTTGTCTTGGTTAAAAACTCACCAGTTTATGGCTGAGTAGGTTGGGAGGTTGGTGTTTGAGTGGAGCAGGAGTTGCACTTCAGACCTAGACCACTTGGTTCCATTTCTGAGATCCTAAAAAATATTTTGGTGAATGCTTCATTTTACTTAAAGAGCTGATTTTGTGGGGTTTAAATTTTTATTTTCTTTACTCCAAAGTTAAGTTGCAACTGAAATGGAGTCATGAGTGCCTTTGGAGGCAGTGGGATAGAGCTCATAGATACATTACTTGTGCATAATGGAGAAATACATATAAGCTCATCCTTTAGCCTTTACATTAACCACTGACAAGCTGTTTCCCTCTGTGCCTCAGTTTCCCCACCTGCAAGAGCAAACCGACCTCATTTGCAAAGCCCTTTGAGACTGACTGATGAAAAGCACTGGATAATCACTGTTCTCTATAACTCTTGGCAGCTGAGGTTTGGACTAAGATGCTTTTTCTTCCTTCTTCCCACAGAGAATCAGGCCTTGGCCACTGCTTAAGGCAGGCAATAAATGCAAACCATTCTGTTGTATTTTTCCAATCTTAATTTTCTGGGGTTACATAAACAGCATGACAAAGTTGTGAGACTTGTGGCCTGTTTGGTTGTGATCCCATCAGTCTGCAGGGGGTTGTAGTCTAGGAGATGCTGCATAGATGTTCCAGCTGAATTCAATTTATGGTTTGCTTTCTGAAACATAATTTTATTTCTAAATGTGGAAAGTCTATGGAGCTGAAGACTTGTCCTGCTGCTGGGATGAGAGTCCTAGTCTGATTATTTAAAATGAATTAGTTCTGATGAAATATTTAGCCTTTAAACAAGACAGGTAATACAGTGAATTGCATTTTATTTATTAATGGCGGTTGCAATGAGATTTGGAGAGGAGTTCCACTAAAGCACACTATTGTAATATCGCAAAATATAGTAATGACTGTAATATTTTGTTGAATTATTAATATCCACTGTGCCTACAGAACTACATAAGCGTTAGATTTCAAAATTGTTTTTATCCGAAGAGTGATATGTAGGCATTGTTTTGCTTATATTGATAGTTTCTAAAATATTTTTTTTTTTTTAAATTAAAGAGTCAAAACAAAAGCAGGAAGGACAGTCAGGTGTTGCTGCTGTTTAGTTCAGCTCTCTTCTTATTGTCAAAGCACCCCCAGGAAACGTGTCGAAGATTATTTCTGTCTGCCAGAGCCAGACACATTCCTTGTAGTGGAAAGATTGCAGCTAAAGGAAAAAGTGTGGGAAGACCAGGCACGGGGCTGACCGAGATCGCTGCTTTGTTAGCAAAACACCCTTGTCTTACTGCTACCTTCTCTACTGCCAACTGGCTCATTTGTCCACTTCATCCATTGCTTGGTGGTTATTGTCAAAGAAAGCCGGGCAGAGCACATTTAATTTCTGTGGACTACTTTTAATTTCTTTCATTAGGACAGACGCTCATCTGTCAAAGGTTTGGCTTCCAGACAGTGACTCTGCTCATTTCTATTTGTGGCTGTGGCCTTGTCAATGATGGCAAATTCTGCCTGTTGGCCCCCACTGCCCACCTCAGGAGGGATGCTCCTTACCTGTTTTGTTCCTCTTGGTGCCCAGGGAGAACCTGGATGTTGATTGGCCTGTGCTTGGCCTGGTGTGGGAGTGTGATGGTTTTGCCATTGATGTGCCCCCAGCACGGTTGTGAAGGACGTTTAGCCAGATGAAGGTAGACCCTGACGTGCCACGTGCTCTCTGGACCAGCAAATGGGCCCTGGCCTATTTTATTTTCTAATATGGGCATAGAAAATGAAGAGCAAAAGTGCTATGAACGTAAAGGGGTCTCTTCATTTCAGCAATTGTTTTTCCACTATTCCCTTTGAATGAAGTAGGATTTGTCTGAAGTCTCTCTGGACTATATTTGGGGTCTATAATATCAGTACAGGACGGGGAAGATGCGGGAATACGCCAAAGACTTCCCTTATCCACCTAAAACTGCTGCTCTGGAAGCATCCAGTTAAGCCACTTGTCCAATTACTCCTTGCTCTCTGGTGTGACTTTCTGAGTTGCCAAGCAACTGGTGAAAGCATGCAAGGTATACTTGTTAATTACTAGCAACCAGTATGTTTTCCTTCTCTTCCCAGCATCTTTCCTATTGTATTTCATTTCCAACTGAAGCTGTCTATCCAAAGGAAGTCTTTCTGGATATTTGAGTGTATCCTGAGGTACGTTGAAAGATTTAATTGATGAGTCTGCACCTAGAGATGTTGTATTTGGTCTGGCTGGCATGGAGTTAACTTTCCCTGTAGCAGCCCTCATATGCTGTGCTTTGTGTTTGTAGCTAGAAGGGTGTTGGTAACACACCAGTGTTCTGATTACTGCTGACCAGTGTTCGCACAGCGTCGAGGCTGCCTCCCCATGGCTCCCCCAAAGGCCAGTAGACTGGGGGTGTGTGAGAGGCTGGGAAGGGATATAGCCAGAACAGCTGACCCAAACTGACCAAACAGATATTCCATACCATATGATGTAGTGCTCGGTAATAAAAGCAAAGAGAAAGGAAGAGGAGGCATTTGTTATTAAGGCGTTTGTCTTCCAAAGCAACCGCTATGTGTACCGAGGCCCTACTTCCCAGGAAGTGGCTGGACGTAGCCTGCTGATGGGAAGTAGAGAATATGTTTGTTTGTTTTCCTGTGCTTCCATGTGTAGCCTTTGTTTTCCTTTATTAAACTGCCTTTATCTTGACCCACGAGGTTTTTTTCATCTTATTTTCTTCCCCCTGTCCTGCTGAGGAAGGGAGTGATAGAATGGCTTGGTGGGCACCTGCAGCCATCCAAGGGCAACTCACCACAGGTATATGTAATACACATATAGACTCTATTTGATAAGAAATTAGAAACTCTCTGAGAAGGAGATTCAAGTAGGAAGAAACTAAAGTCCTATCAGCATTCTGGGCTTTTGGAGTGCAGATGTTGAGGATAAACTCCTCACTACATGTCTTAGAGTAGAAATCTTTAAGGTGATTCAACAGGTTGCAATGAACAACTTAGACATGTCCAGAGTCACCTGGATTAGGATGACCAACTTTCTTAACTTTAGAAGCCAAATGCCTGAGTCTTTGTTCAGGAGCCAAAGGATACAGATTGCAGAGAACTGATGGGAGAGGGAAGACAGGAATTGCATAACTTTTTGCAGGTCCCGCTGTGAGATGAGGTTGGACTTTATGTGCAGCTCTCAGCTAGTGAAGTCAAGAAAGTAATTCTGAGGAGGATCAGGCAAAACCAGTGGGAGCAGGGGCAAAATAAGTTCAGGCTTCAATATGAATCCCAGGAAGACTGTTAAAACTTTTCCTATATTAACCATTATCTTTCATCTCATATTTGATAATGCTGCTCCTACTCTTTGGCTTCTAGAGAACACGCTTGAGTCTTTCAGCAGAGCTATGTTTATGCAAACTGAAGAACTACTCTTAAAATAGCATCTAGCATTAAACTGTCATAAAAATCTATTAAGTGGTAGTAATACTAAAATGAATAAATACACAACCTTAACCTTGTTAAGAGGGACATTAGTCTCCATGTTCTTTGTCAGACAGCCCTTTATTTGTAGGTAATCTACTGGAAAATAAGGCATTAGTCCAGTCTTGTTTCTAAAATCTTGCTGACATGTTTCCCTCTGTTCCTCCACCGGGGAGGAAGAAGCAGTAACCTAACGGCTGAGTCTGGAAAAGAGGTTTTGCATTAAGAGAGGTGCAGTTGCCCAGGCATCTGTGTTCATATTTTGTTTCTGAAGGATGGAGTAGTTCATTCTTGGACTATTTAATTATCTTTCTTTTACCTTACGTACCAGAGAGGCTTGCTCTGTGCTTGCTGTGATCTGTGGGATTGCAGTTTGTCTTTAAAATGAAAGTTTTGGAAGACATTGATAAAAGGCATAGTCAAGCAGGAGTCTGAATGGTACCAGTCTAAGCTCAATTTTCACTGTTTGCAAGTGGATCAGGAGCACAGTACCACATATCAGGGTGACTAGTTGTTGACTCATGAAGTGCAGGTAGCTCTTGACAGCAGGGTGGAGGTGAACATTTTCTAACTGTAACACCTGAGAGTGTCTATAGCCTGCGGTGTTTTCTCAGGGGATTTTTCCAAGTCAAGGACAGAGTCTCCAGAGAAGGCTTGTGAATTCAAGGCTATTTCTGTTCTAGACAAGAATGTACATTAGCTTGCTCATGGAACAGGAGCCTCCTCAGATATGGAGAACATGCATCTAATTGTGGTGGAAGCGGCAGAGAGAGGAAAATGGGACTCTTATGAGAGAATGATGTTTCAGAGTTTAAAGAATTCTGGAAGGTATATCTATATCTTCAATAGCCCAAGTACCTGGGGCACAAATCCACGATTTGCATTACCTTTGGCATTCTTGACCAAGATGTATTTTTCCTTCTGTTGGCTCTTCCATAAGCCATTGACCTCTGGAATGATTGCCCCCACCATTTCAACAATTGTGTAGATTTGTTTGTGAGTTAACACTTCATACTGTGCTAAATGCCATGAATTGAGCTGCAAAAAGAAAAGCAAATATTTCCACTTCTATAACTCTGTTCTGGTTTATAGCTATTTTTATCTCTTGTACTCCAAATGAGCATACCGGTCTCAGTGTGCGGGGCACCATCCTCTGCAGTCTTGGTCACCAACTTTGCTCTGCAGTGACCCTGCTGATGTAGATGCCGTTACCCTTGTTTATATTAATGTATTTGAAAGCAGTCTGTGGTGCAGAGGATCTCCTGGGCACTGGTGTTTTGCTCCTGGTAGAAGAGTGTGGAAGTGACACCGCTTGGTAGTTGGGAGATTAGTTTCTCTGTTGCTAAGTATCCTGGACAAAGGGGAAGGAGAGCCAGAATTAATAGAAACAGATAGAATTGAAACTCGTCCTTGCTGTGGCACTGAAGAAAATCTGCTTGGTGAAAACCAATCTTTTATTAACCTTTGGGGTCTTTGCTTAGAATGCTCCTTAGTTAGAGAGAAAACAGCAAAGAAACATGGCTTTGTCTTCCAGTGGCTGAGTCTGTGGAGGAATTGAGGACTGGTCCTAGGCAGAATTTTTCAGCCTTCATAGGTGTGCCATCTGTGCCCTGTCTCTTTGTCTACCACAATTGCAAGAAAATGACGGGAGTAGGAAGGAGACATCCAAACTTGCCTGGGAGCTGGCAAGAATCAAGCCTGCATGGGACTGGCTCTTCCTTCTCTGAAGCTCAACATACTTGAGAGATCTGCTGCCAGCAGCCAGCACAGACATCTTCTCTCCCTTGGGCCAGACAGGCCCTTCAGTTAGAGGCCAGTGTGGTCAGCAGAAAGCAGTGGGATTGCATCAGCAAGAGAGAGCTGATGGAAAGGGCAATAGTAGCAGGCAAA
The DNA here is from genome assembly GCF_009769465.1 of Tauraco erythrolophus. Taxonomy (NCBI): domain Eukaryota; kingdom Metazoa; phylum Chordata; class Aves; order Musophagiformes; family Musophagidae; genus Tauraco; species Tauraco erythrolophus. Next base: position 13,576,328 of record NC_141473.1, on the reverse strand, counting down.
AATAGCTTCAGTTGTGAACACTGACAGGTAGCAGATAATTATGGGTGGTTGGAGCGGATGCATGTCCAAAACAGCACCTTTGAACTCTGAAGCATAAGCCTGCTACTTACACAAGCTACAACTGGCTGTAAATTTTGACAACATTCTCAGATGCGTCAATGCCAGCTTCCCGGGCCATGCCTGCAGACAACACAGCAGAGACTGAGCAGGGGCCTGGATTAAACAGGATGGACAGGAGCTTTCTCCAAGGATGGCTCTTAGCTTCCCCAGGGCTTTCCACTGCCTGATGAGTTGATCAGCCTCAAAGCAGTGTCTGGGGAAGAGCTGACGCTGGGCTCCCTGACGGCTGGTGAGAAGGTGCCCTGCCCCGCTGGAGGATTTGGATAAGGCTGGAAGAATGCTGGGGGGGGAGAGGAGGAAGGTGTTTTGGAGGGATAGTGGATCATTTGTCAGTGCCTAAGGGAGCTGCTCTGGAGCTGGCCCGGCGTGCTGCAGAGTGACAGATCTCGGCGCACAGGGGCTTTTCCTGAAGAAGGAAGGACACGCCAGGGGAGAGGAGATGAGGGTAGTTGGTGGCCATCACCCTCTCAGAAGGTGCTCAGCTGTGGTGTCCACCTTGTGGAAGGCCGAGTCCTCTGCACGCAGCAGGAGGGATGTGGCAGCACAGACAGAGCTCCCGCAGAGAGACGTGGCTGTGCGGGTCTTGGGCTGCGGGGAGTGCCAGAGCCTGTCCCTGGCGAGGGATGGCAGTGGTGGGAACAGCTGTTTGAGGGGGGGATCAGGTGGACGATCTGCTCAACGTGGTTGCAGAGCTGCGAGAGGAAGTGGAAAAGTTAAGGAACATCAGGGAGTCTGAGAGAGACTGGTGGTGTCAGGCTCTGCTCAACCTGAGAGAGGAACAGGAAGAGCCAAAAATAAACCCCAAGATGAAGGGAGTTCTGTATCCTCACCCCATCAGGCAGAAGGCAGTAGCCTAAAGGAAAGCCATGAATGGAAACAAGTCCATGCTTGGGGCGGCAGGCGAAGCCCCTCCTTGCCCACCTCGCCTCCCCAGGTGCCCCTGAACAACAGGTATGGAGCTCTGGAGGTGGAAGACCCATCAATGGATGATGTGGCTGATGGTCCATCTGCACTGGAGATATTGTCAGGGTCAGAAAGGACTACCCCCTGTATCACGACTGCCTCCATGAAGAAGAAAAGACGGGTAATAGTTATAGGTGACTCCTATCTGAGGGGAACAGAGGGACTGATGTGCCTGGCAGACCCTCCTCTTACGGAAGTCTGCTGCCTCCCTGGAGCCCGGGTTAAGGACACTGCTAGGAAATGTCCTAGCCTGGTACAGCCCTGAGACTACTACACGTTATTGCTCTTCCATGTGGGTGGCGATGGATGTCATGGATTTCCAGGTTGGAAAAGACCTTAGAGATCATCCAGTCCAACCGTCCCTAATCCTCATTAAACCATATCCCTAAGTAGATCATCCACCCTATTCTTAAAGACATCCAGGGATGGGGACTCAACCACCTGCCTGGGCAGCCTATTCCAGTGGCTGACAACCCTTTCAGAGAAGAAATACTTTCTGAGCTGCAACATGAAGTCCAAGGGCAATCAAGAGAGATGTCAGGGCCCTGGGAAAGCTGGTAAGGGGATCTGGGGAACAGGTTATCTTTTCTTCTATCCTTCCAGTTGCGAGTAGTGACACTGGAAGAAACAGATGTGTCCAGTCTATTAATATGTGGCTCCGTGGCTGGTGTCATCGCCACCATTTTGAGTTTTCTGACAATGGGATGGCCCACATGGCATCAGGCTTACTGGCACCGGATGGGACTTGGCTTTCTCAAGAGGGAATGAAGGTCTTGGCACAACAGCTAGCGGGGCTCATTCAGAGGGCTTTAAACTAGATCTGAAGGGAGATAATATCAAGATTGATTGAGACAAGCTGAGAATACCTGAAGAGCAGCAGAAAAGAATTCCAGCCAGGAAGTCAGATTTATCTGGGGCCCAAATTAAATGCCTCTGTGCAAATAAACGCACAAGTACAGGCTGCGTGGAGAATGGATTGAGAGCAGCCCTGAGGAGAAGGACTTGGGGGCGCTGGTTGATGAGAAGCTCAACATGAGCTGGCAATGTGTGCTGGCAGTCCAGAAAGCCAACCGTATCCTGGGCTGTATCCAAAGAAGTGTAGGATGCGCACAAACAAGACATCATCTAAATGCATTTATGTGGTGATTGCCTGTGCAAAGATACCAATTTTCTGAATTTCCAGATGATGTCTTGTTTGTTTTGTATATTTATACGCATGTTACTGGGAATGTGAAGGAATAAAATGATTCCTGCTTGCTTGTTTTCCCTACTTAGACTGTCAGGGTGTGAACACAGAGGGAAAATGGTCTGCCTGCAGGCATGAAATTGCCTGGGGAGAGGGGGAAGGACCAGCCCCTACTTTGTGTGTAGCCAGTTAGGTCTGATCCGGATCATGTGCTGGGGGATGGCTCTGTCCCTGTGCAGTCCCTTCATCTGTGGTAGAGCTGCAGCAAGCCCTGAGTGCAAAGCGTATGAAAAGGTGACTGTGGATTGTAGCATGACCTGTGCTACTTCTCATCTATTCCCCTGTAAGTTAAGCATCCTCTTTCAGTGGTGTTATCCTGCTATCACTTAAATAAATACTAATTGAGTGCAATCTGTAGAGAGTTTGAAGTATCCAACCTACTGTCTCTTTGCTTTGGTTCAAGCGAGAGCGCTGGGGGAGCTTGAGCTTCCTTGGGGGAAGTCTAGCATCGATCTCTGAGCTGACCGAGAAACGTGAACTGGATTTTGGGCAAAATAAAGCAGAATGAATTTGTCTGGCATGAGCCTGGGCATGTTCTATTGACTCTGGTGTTGACATTCATGAGGAAGTAAACTGCAGTAAGGAGCATGAATATTTTGTGAGGAAACTGCATATTAAAAATTTATGCGTAAGTATTTTCCCGAAAATCACTTGTGCTCTTTTCACAGCTGGAAGAAGAAAAGAGAAAAGGAGGAAGGCACAATGAAAAGCTATTGAAATGCTTTATTAATATATTATCTAAAGTGACTTCTCTTTCAAAAGAAGATTTTTTTCATGTTTCGGTGCTGTCGTTGAAAAATATTAGTCCTAGTAAAAATTTAATTTTAATATTTCATATTACTGTTTACTGGTTTTATGGCAAATGTTAAATTGACCAAGAATTTTTACTTAAAGATTTCAACCACATGTAGTTCTAGTTTTAAAATGAGAATAAAATCAATACCATGAGTCTCCATAAGCCTCATGGGAAAGGAGAGTGATTACAAAATACTATTGATGTGTTTTTCAATGTAATCGGTTCTCCAAGAATATTGAAAATTTCTGAAAAGTTTCAGTTTTAATCAAAGGAGTTTATGACAGAGTAGTCTGATTTATTTATTTATTTATTTATTTTAGGAAATTGCTTTGCTTTTTGGTTGCTTGGTGCGGGGCAAAAATGTTTTAAGTACTTTGAGCAATTTTAAAAATTGATAAATGTTTACAAAAATGGGGAAAATGTTGAAACTTTAAATGGGAGCACAGTTACTTTCCAATCAACTGCAGTCATAGATAAATCTGTCAACATTTATAATCTGAGCTAAGAAGTTTAAATATCAAGTATCATGTGCTGAATGTTTATATTGAACTGCCTACAATCAATCCATAGGGTCAACTTTTAAAATGTCAGAGGTTTAAATAGTACATGTTGACAAGAAGCTGAGATTTGCTCGGAGCACTCACATGCAGACCAAGAGGCCATGTTTCTCAAATTTGGTGCTCATGGCTGATTGGTTACCTGGTTCTTGCTGGCAACATTTCTTAAGTTATTGGAGCTGTCTTTAAAGATTTTTGATATGGTTGGGTTTGGGGCACTGGAGATGATTCTCTGTTAATAATATATCATTAGGAGCTTTGGCCCTTGGTACTTTTGGCCTTGGTGTGGGTTTTTTTTGTTTGTTTTGGTGTTTGTTTTTTTTTTTTCTTAATGCTGCTACAGTGGGCTGTCAGCTGGCATCAGGATCTGGTGCCATCTACTTGGTGTTTTCAGGCTCTCGTTATTGTAGATCTCAGGCTTCTCACAAGGATTGAGGCACCCTGATCCTTTGGGAATTTCGTCCACAGGTGAATACCCCCTCTGAGGCTGAGAGCTTATGATAGATCAGGCATGTTTCAGTCTGGCAATAAAGCATGATTCATTGAAAGTGAAAGCTAAAAGCTTTATGGTGAGAGGAGGGAAAAAGGAGAGGAGAAAACAATGCAGTTAAAATGTTTGCCCGTTTTTTCTGGTTATTGTCAGTATTATATTTTTTACTATGTTGGCAGTTTAAAGCTCTGACTTTGGATCCAGTCCCCTGTGCTTTACTCCTTATGGTGCTAATGATCTGTGCCCAAAGATGCCTCAAACTCAGCATCCTGTGAGTGAGAAGAGATCCCACAGGCCTCGACCACCAGCTCTCCCCAGTGCTCTACGAGGCACGATGTCCCGGGTGGTGGGAGAAGAGCTGCCATTCAGGTATTACTCAGTGTGTCGTGGGCTGTGCACTGAAGGAGTTGAACTGCTCTTCTCTGAGTATCTCGATGTTTGAGAACACGCTGATTAGGAGCAGGTAAAAATAGCAGTGTAGGAGGATGCACGCTGAAAGACTGCCTTAAGTAGGCAGGAAAAAATAGAAACTTTGCTGATTGTCTACATATACATACACACACACACACCCCCCCCACACTAGGAAACTCTGCAGGGAGTTGGAAATGCAGCAGCCTCTTGTAATCTGGAAGCAGCTGGTTGGATTATCCATGAAATATGCTTTATGACTTCAGTCATCAGCTCTAGCATGCCTGGCACTGTCTTCAGGAATTTGTTTCCTCATCTGCCTGGTCTGCCATAACCCTTTTCCCATCCCTAAAAATCTTTGCTTCAGGAAATTGTCTTCCAAGATGTTCCTCCTTCTTTAGTCTTGGAAGCAAACTGTGCAAGGAGCATGTCCTATGCCAACCTTATGCCAATTGTTGCCTATATGTGAGCCGTGTGTGCTCACATCAGCAAGGGTGGTGGCTTTTTCATATAGTGCTGAATGACGCCATGGGGCAGAGGAAGTCCAAAAATTTCAAGATGTATGTTCTTGAGGAAGGGATGTGCCTGGGCTTCTTAGGACTTCAGTGCACTTCAAATACTTCAGATTGACACCTGAACTGCAGATCATAGAATCATAGAGTGGTTAGGGTTGGAAGGGGCCTCAAAGATCATCTAGTTCCAAGCCCCCTGCCATGGGCAGGGAAACCCTCCATTACACCAGGTTGCCCAAAGCCTCATCCAGCCTGGCCTTGAACACCTCCAGGGATGGGGCATCTACAACTTCTCTGGGCAACCTGTTCCAGTGCCTCACCACCCTCAGAGTGAAAAATTTCTTCCTTATATCTAATCTAAATCTCCCCTCTTTCAGTTTAAAGCCATTACCCCTTGTCCTATCACTGCACGCCCTTGTAAAAAGTCCCTCTCCAGCTTTCTTGAAGGCCCCCTTTAAGTACTGGAAGGCTGCAATAAGATCACCCCGGAGCCTTCTCTTGTCCAGGCTGAACAGCCCCAGCTCTCTCAGCCTCTCTTCGTAGCAGAGGTGCTCCAGCCCTCAGATCATCTTTGTGGCCCTCCTCTGGACTTACTCCAACAGCTCCATGTCCTTCTTGTGTTGAGGACTTCAGAGCTGAATGCAATATTCCGGGCTGGGGTCTCACGAGAGCAGATGTTTTAAATTTTTTGGTAATGCCCCTGCTTGTTGTCTTGGGGTAAATCAATCTCTGCATGGATCTCTAGCCATCACTTTTGCTCTCTTGTGGCTGGCAGAGCAGTGTATTGAGCTACAAGGGTAGCTGGCAGAGATGATATGCTGCAAAGCATGGTTCTCCATCCATCACTACCTTCATCCTCTAATCCCTTACCCCTTACCCAGCTGCTATAGCAGCTGGCTGTTGTTTGCCAGTCTCAGCTGTTTTATAACCTAGAGCATCTACACTCCCTTGGTGGATTTTGGTCCTTGGACTCTCACTCTTGATGGGAGCTCTTCGGTAGTTAGAAGGATTCTCTTAGTATGGGTATTAATGAATTTGTCTGGCCAGGGAGGTGTTTAGAGAGAGGCACTTGAAGAGTTAACTGTATTCTAGGCAGTTGTGCTGATTCCCTGCCTCTCCTTCAAGCCTTCAACTCCATAGCAACCACATGTGCATCTCTGCCTCTTCCCCATCTCTCCTCACAGCCTGACTGAAGTGTGCCAAAGGCAGGATGTTACTGAGTGATGAATTTTGTAGAGTTGGTCCTTCTCATGTATTGCTCTAATCCCCTCTTGGGATTAGAGCTGACCCTAAAATAATGCAAAGCCAGTATTTCTGGGGATGTTTCCCCCTGCTCCCATCTGGTTGCTCTCATCTTGTAGCCAAGTATCATACAGTTGGTTTATGGTCATTTTCCTCAAAAATGTGAAATTATTTTCTAGGTAATTTGCTGCAAGCAAGGGAGGCTCTAAGTCTATTTTGACATAAACTAAAGGTATTCATATGCTCTGTATCTGTGTCTTTGAAAAGAAAATGCATACTTTCAGGCATACTTCTGGATAAATTATCTGGAGAAGGAATAATTAGCAAATAATTATGTTTTTTGCCTGCTGCATTTCTTCTCTATGTCTTCAAATAAATAGCAAGGTCTTTGCTTCTGTTTAGAATTAAACTGGTTTTGTTTCTGAAGTGAGAGTTGTTTCCTGAGGTGGGGCTGGGCAACACTGACAAACTCTAAAGATGTCATCATGGGAGTGGACTGATAACTTGTGGGTATCTTAAATCATAGATAACTGATACCTTGAGCTGTGGTAGCTGACCATGGTTGTTCTTTTACTCCCTTGCAAATAGGTAGCAAAACGTGTTACCAGAAAATACAAGTTAAACTAATTTGCTCAACTACTGGCACTAGGCTGTGAGAGTGCATATGGCCAATTACCTTTGCCCATCTGAGAAACAGTAATTTCTTACATGCGGTAACTTAATTGTTTGTAATTGACCTGTTTGTACCTTGTGATTTCAAAGCACCAGATAGATGGAAAAGCTCAAATGGCTCTTTAAACAGATGTGATCCAGACAGCCAGCAGCGGGGTTTTGCAGATAGATGGCATGTTTTACGATTACCTGGTTTGGATCCGATGGGAACAGAGAGTACCAACTCTTGTAAGGCTGCAAGACCGCTTCACTTTACTTGCTGGAGACATGACATAATAAGCCCGCTGTCCTTTAGGGCCTGTGCAAAGAGCAAAGGAAATCTCATGGCATTTCTAGTCTCAAACAAAGCCACAGCAGGCAGAAATTCTGGTGGGTTTTTTTTCTTGGTTTTTTTTTTCCAGCTATAGTAAGTTGTCGTGCTGGTTTGTTGTAGCCTCAGCCACCAGAAAGAGCTCAAAGAATCCCTTTAGATGAAAATAGGCAGCTACTGTGAGACTGTTAGGGTTAATGCTATATATACACTTAGCCTGACCTCATTCTTCCTTAGGTGTCTGGTAGTGGCTGCTGTTGCAAAGCAGGACAGTGAGCTAAACGGTCTCTTGTTCTGACTCAGCATGGTCTTCCTTATGTTTCTGTGGGACTAGTGAGATAATTTTAAAACAGCTGACATTCAGTGAATCAGCTTCTTTCCTTTAAACAAGTATTATTCTTCCGAGAAGCTCGTGATCTATTTTCTCAACCAGATCTTTTACCTCAGTGGAATCTTCCTTACTGTGAGCAGGATCTGGACTTGTCCATCAAAGGATCTGAATGGGGTAGTGGAGAGCAAGGAGGCACACTGGAGAATAACATCTGCTTGTTGGAGGATGGTCCCTTGATGGCTGGTCTGACCACTGTGCTTAGTGGGAGACTCCTGGGATGTCAGGGAAGGCCCTTCTGAGAACACGAGTGCTGGAGGTTCTCTTAGAAGAGGATGCAGGCAAGTTGGAGAAGTCTCTTATCTGATAGCTCGCTTTCTTCTAGATCTTGAGACAACATCAGGGTCTGGCAGTTGGGGCAAACGTTTTGTCAGTCAACTTTTTGGTTCAAACCTAACTTCCAGCTAAGAATGATTGTTGTATGAAGCAGTGTAATGCTCAGCTGTCACTGTCATTCCAGCCTGTGGTATGATAGTGTCTCTTCTCTCTTGAGAAGCCATAATGCTAGTGAGCAGAGCATCAGACCCTTCTGGGATTAGAGTGATGTCACCTTAATGCCTTGAAGGATTCAGTTAGAGGGATGAAGGGGAAGAGAATATAGCTTTGGAGGTGTTGTGGAGTAGAAAGGGAGGAATATGGTCCTCTTGCCTTAGTATTTGCTCTGTACCTAAGAGACTTCCTAGAGATTCAGTGTTAAAGTTGCATGTTAAACAGCTCCTTTTGTAAGGGAGACTCATAGATTCATAGATTTCTAGGTTGGAAAAGACCTTAGAGATCATCGAGTCCAACCATCCCTAATCCCCATTAAACCATATCCTCAAGTAGATCATCCACCCTATTCTTAAACACATCCAGGGATGGGGACTCAACCACCTCCCTGGGCAGCCTATTCCAGTGGCTGACAACCCTTTCAGAGAATAAATACTTCCTAACATCCAACCTGAATCTCCCCTGACTAAGCTTATGCCCATTTCCTCTTGTTCTATCACCCATCACTAAGAGGGTGATATCACTCAAGATCTTCCATCTCCTCAAGCTTATTGTATGAACTTTGCTTACCTCTGCCCAGCTGTGTGTGTTCTGCTGTGTTGTCCATCTCAAGCTGGGCTATTACTGAAAAGCACTGCAGCAAATCATCTTAATTGCCCTGGCAAACAGCAGCTTTTTTTTTTTGTCACTTCTAACAGTTTTTAAGGTGAGGTGAAGTACTGTTTGACAAATGTGACAGTCAAAGCCAATTTTTGACTTCATGCAGAGTTGGTGCTGGTGAGTGGAGTGACTTCTGATTCATGCTGGCGTTTGCACACAAGTTGATTTCCTAGTTGCAAGCTGTGGAAAAGAGCTAACCAAAAGATATGAGGGGATTCTACCCTGGCCACCTGCATCTTGGTTCCCCACGTAGGCACAGGGATGCAAAAGGAAGGAGAGTCTTTGTGCAAAGGAAGAGGCTGGGACGGGAGGGGAGGAAAAGTTTGGTGAAATCACCTAGGATCAGTCCTCAGGAGTGAGGATTTGGGAGTGAGATAAAGGTGAGCAATGTGACGAGACTTTCCAGGAGGAGTGCTATTGGTGAATTTAGGCTAGTTCTCCAAATGTTTGTGCCTGTTGTGGTGCAAGTCACTGATTGTCTTTAGTGCCTGGATTCTGTGTTTGGCAGAACTCTTCCTGCCTGGGCTGCTTTTTTGCAGCATGCTGACGTGGAAGGGGATTCTTCACACACTCAGGGAGTGTCACCAATGTTGGAGATGTGGGAGTGGAATAAGCTGCTTTGGGACTGAAATTTCACAACCCCATCTGGAGAAGGTTTCTCCCTGTTGGAAGGTAGCTAGGCTTCTGTAAAACTGACTCAGTCTCTGTTGTTCAAGAGGCCACTGTTTGCTCTGAAGAGCTAAAGGGAAAGGATAGGAAAAAAAAGAGATTCTGAGATAATGAGCAGCAGTGTAACACTTGAGAAGTATCTGCATTCTGGGTAATAGAATTGTATGCTTCAGAGTCTGTGGGCTAACAGACGTCTTACAGCCTGCTACTTTCCCTTTCTTTTCCTCCCAAAACTCCTCAGTTTGTATCTGCACAGTGTTTGAGAGCAGAGGACGCTCATCCAGATACAGCTGATGCATTGAGACCCATTCCAGAGAGTGAATCAGAGGAACCTCTCTCCTCTTCTCCCAAAAAAAAATTTTTCTGTAGTTCATATTTTCTCTGACCACTTGTTTCTTCTGCCCTGCTAACCCACAAGTCCCTAAGCTCTTGCCAGCTGCCTTTATGCATGGGAATGATCTAAGGCCTGCCTGTATGTATGATGTCCTTGGTGCCAAGATGGATTTGATATACAAGGCTGTGATTTTAGTTCATTATTCTAATGTATCTGTCTTGCTGCAGCTTGAAATTGGTTCCTGGAGGCACTAATCTTATTTCTTTGGTTTTTCAAAATGTTCCTTAATTGCTCTGTTTAAGGTGTTTCTGGTGAACCAGGCTCTATTACTGTCTTAAAAAGCAGTGGCTGCAGTAACATAACACTGATTCAATTAGAAAGTAAGACAAAACCAAAATCCCAAACGAAGCAACTTTTATAAAGTACTGAACGTGGCTTTCTTTTTCTCTCTTTGCTAGTAACAAGGATTTTGTGACATTAATGCTGTCACAAATTGGTGACTGCCTACAATTGTCATTATCTTGCAATACTCTGTGACCATTTGGATTCCACTGTGCCCACAGGGATCAAACAGCTGCAAGAAGAGAAGACGCTTAGCATAAGAGTCTCAGCGACACTAGTCAAATAGTTTTGATTTCCTCTACTGTAGAAGATGGTGGGATAGTTATGTTCTTGCTGATTCATTGTAATAGCTCCCCAGAGGAAGACTATTTTCCTAATATTTGATTTAGTGAAGGATTTGGGTATTGAACACTGAGGCTTTAGAGGTTATGAGACGTGGTCTTGCAATGTGATTTGAATGATTTAAAGAGCTACTGTCCCTCAGCAGAGACAAGGGAAATGATTTTTTTGCTGGAGCAACCTTGCCTTAACTCAGTGTCAGGTCAAACAGGTTCTCGAATCAGCTAATTAACATTGGTGTAACACTTAGCTGACTTCCCGTTGTGTTTTCCAAACAATGGTGGTCTCCAAGGTACAGTAGCTGCTTCTGGAACTCTATTGGTTGGCAAAATGAGAGTTTGTCACTTTGATGTGGCTGCTTCATGGTAATTGAAGGTGGCAGAATTGAGAATGCTCCTTTGACTCCAAGTTTAGAAATTGATTTATTAACTGGCCAAGTAGACGTGGGGAAAAAGTCCTTAGCAAAATGTGAGACTACTTTCCACTCTGGTGCGTGACAGCTAGTGCAGTAGTGTGCTGTATTGCTGCATCTCTTCTTCCTGCGGGCTGCTAACCTAAAACATATTTGCAGTTAAGCAAAGAGGGAACTTGTTTTGTGTGGGAGTTTAGTGACTGGGAATCCTAAAAGCTGGTTTTTATTGTCTACTTGTATTGCTGTTAAACCAACTGATGCTTCCAGGGAAGTTAAAAAAACTTGCTGGTTTAGGAACCATTCTGTTGCCATCTTGGGAGTGTTATTTCATCTCTCTTTTCGTTTGTGAAGATGTCTGCATCAGAATGGAATATTTTACTTACGAGTCTTACCTACTTGCTCCAACTATGGCCAGCATAATCTCTGATGTAAAGAGCCTGAAGACTTGTTTCTTCAGGCTTTGGGAGAATAAAGATGATTAATAAAGAGGGGATAAACTTGAGATTAGAAAAGTCCCTGGAAAGCTTTTTTAAAATCCTTTATGGTGCTGTTGATGCTAATTATGCAGGAGGAATATCTCTGCATTACCATATGACAGTCTGAGCTCTTGGGAAGCCCTGCCATGCAGTTGTGTGAGGACTTGCAGTATTTTCATTTCCCAGGTTGCACAGGGTTAGGGGCCAGCTGGCATGACACTCTCAAGGCTTTACCACGCTTGAGTTTTGCAAGGTGCATGACGTAGGGAGCTGCCTGGGAGCTGTGCATGTTGGAAACCTGAATAGTCCAAGCTCTGATGACTTCACTACATCATGCACTTTGCTTTGTGCCATGTGGCAGTTGATTTCTCCTGGCAGTTGGCTGAGAACTCGGAAGATGGCTTGCATTTCAGCAGAAGGCACACTGAAATAAACGTGCTTCTGCAAAACATGTTTGGTTGGTGTTTTTTTCTGGGGGGAAGCTGTCAGAAACTTTTGAGCAGCTGTAGTTGCAGAATGTGCATAAGGTAGGGATCATGTGGGAGTAGGAGTGGGGGAAAAGGAGGTTTCAGTAGTACTGGTGGAGGTTGAGTCTCTGAGTATTGAGTTCCTTGGTGCCTAATCCACTGATATTGACAGAAGCCTTGTTAACCTTGGCACTTGGTAGAATTAGTGATTTGTAGGAACACAATGAGATGATTATTCTGTGTGACCCATATAGATTGCTTGAGATTGCAGTGGTTCTACTGACTGACTCCTGCTACAGCCAGCAGATTCCCACTTGGCTATTGTGCCCAAGCATGTCTGATTCCCCTTTGCTTGCACCAGTGCTCTTAGAAGTAAATGATGTTTTTCTGATGTGGTTACACATTGAATTTTACATGTGCTTTGCTCAGCATTACAAGTTAAGGTTGTCACCCTGTGGCCTTTTTGTTTCCTTAAGGTAACCCATCTTCTCCTTATTCCCTAATGTTCACAATCATCCTAGCTGTAATAAACTACAGACATCTGATTCTGATAAGCTGTCACAAGAGGTATCACTGATGTAAAGATGGTTAATAGCAACCAGAGATGGAAAACGGAGATAAAAATAAAATGCTTTCAGGGAGCTCTTAGCACTTCCCTTGTGATCTTGCTGTTGATCTTGACTGTGCAGAAATGACAGCATGTACTGAGACACCTTTTGCAACGTGGAGAAAAGTAGAAATGACCTGTCTTCAGAGTCAACCATGGAGGAAAGCTTGAATCCTGGAGGCTAGGATGAGAGAGATTCTTGTCTCCAGAGATAGAAGGTATTGGGTCAATTAGCTGTTGAAAGCTAGGCTTCTATATCCATATTTAAGCAAACAGATCTGCAAAGAGTTCTTCAGAGACATGTCAAAATCCTTCCTAAAGAGAGATGGACAAATTCAGAGTGACTGAAGCTGTTGTTTAGATTGCGTGCATGCACACACGTATGCGCAGTCCTTGGAAACCAGAGCCCACTGCTTGGAATGGTGGGTTCAGATGTAAAACCCAAGTGAAAAGGTAGATACAGGCACCCATTGGCAGGCACCTAATCCTGTACCCTGTGCTTTATGGATTCTCTCTTTTGGTGGTGGGAGGGGGGTTAAAATAGAGCTGGATTCCTACTCTGGGTTGTTGAAGCAGCTGGTGCTTGGGAATATGTTCCTGGGCATGTGCTGGCTGGAGGCTAGAATTGATGGTTCTTCATTACCTGCCTCTTCATTTACCAATTTGAGTTATATTCTTTAGAGTGGAGATAAGACTGTGAGGCTAAGTCATTCCTGTCTGATGGAGTGATGGCAGAAAATGAGATCACTGCAAGCACCAGTTTACTTGGTGTTCTTGACGAGCATCTGTTAGAAAAGACAATGATTCCCTGCCCTGTCCCATTCTTCCATAGCCCTTCATGCATGCTTCTCATTGCACACAACAAGACCTAGGAAAATGGTAAGGCATGAGAGAAAGTGAATCGTTTCCTGCCTTATGAGGAGGTTGTTTCTCTCAGAAAATTTTGTAAGGTCTTGCAGACTCTGACTCTCCACTTGGTCTTCAAAGCTTTGAGGGAATGAATGCTCCCATCAGTGCTGGTAGTACCGTATGACGCCTTATGCACTGAGCCTGGAACAAGAGTGGCCAGGGACCCGAACTGGTTTGTGAAGGTTTGTGAGTGTTTCTTTCGGCTATTGCTGTAGTCCTGTCATGCAGTCAGGAGCAGGTCTTGCTGCCTTCTACTCAGCCTCCCCTTTTGGAAAGGAAAAGAAGAAACACAAACGGATTTTGTCACCTTACTGCTCTGAGAAGCTGTATGTTTTGGTGATCAGCTGTGTATGACCTTGGGACTGCTGATTTTTAAGATGCATCATTCCTAGAGACACAAAGGCCCTATGGGAAGCTTCATGGTTTGCAATACTTCTTACTGTTTGAGGTTATAGCTTTTTTACTGTTTCTGTTGTCCTGTTGTTGATTTTTAAGGCAGATAGGGGGGAATGCCTTTGAGTTCTTTGCCTTTTTTTTATTATTATATTTTTTTATTTAAAAAGAAGCTATTCTTCTGCAGGGCATGAGGAAATTTAAAAGGCCGGATTGGTAAATAGACACTCATTTCACCAACCATGTGTTGTTTCCATGGGTTTGAGTTATTTGCTGCTGCTTCCTTTTTCTTAACTTCTTTGACCAGTTGTACTTAAGTTATTTTAGGGAAGAACGTGTGAGGAAGTGAAAGCTTGTTTGAAATGCTGTGGGTTTTTTATTGTGGGTTGCTTGGCTGTTTTTTTTGTTTAAATAATATTTAACAAAAATGTTCTTTTGTATTCAATTGGGGGGAACCACTTTAGTTTTTCATGGCTGGAAAAAGGACAAAATGTTTAAATCAAAAGGGCAGAGAAATGTTTGCTTTTGGTCAAAGAGATATGCTATTAGAAAGATGTTTGGAAGGAAAATTATTGACAAGCTCTAATATTTAGGTACTGAAGTGTTTCTAAGTGCTTTCTGTGCTTTGTAACTCCTCACATTTATTGATCACTTGAGCTTTCTCTAACCTTAGTCCTTCCAGCAGCTCGTCAGGCAGTACATTACATGTTGTGTCCTTTTTAGAAATCTCTCACATAAAACATCTTTGGTTTGGGTGAACATATTCATAAAGCATTACAGTGGGACTGGAAAGCAGAATGAATAGTGCTGTCCCATTGTCACTCCATTGTATTTGGCAGTGACTCCAAGCCATGTATTTACTAAGCTTCAGCAAAACACAGGTTATTTGAATCCAGTGTTTATCTAAAAGTTTTTTAGCATGGACTGGATTTTAGTCCTGTTGGTCACATGGTGGTAACGTGACAGTAATAGCCTTTTCCATCTTACAGAATAGTGCATTCAGGAATGTTATGAGCAATTTAGTAGAAGGCCTTATGACCGGAATGTTTCTTAAATGGAAAAGTTAAAGACTGGCTATGCTGTTTCCATCCAACACTATGTGCTGCCAGCAGAGACTCTTGCGTTTGGCTCTGCTGCAGCCTGTTCCCATGGCTTCCTTTGGACTGGCACCGCAGCCGGTGCAGCATCAGCCAGGCCAGGGAGCATCAGGTGGGGGACCTAAATCCCCTAAAGTTCTCTGTGTAGTTTTCCGCTATCTTTTCCTCCCCCCGAAATCTATCACTCATCAGGATTGACACAAGGTTTTCAGCAGAAATGAATAGCTGGGAGTGGTCGAGGGGCATATGACTACTGTTTCTGGAGGCAACTTGGGTTTATGTTGCATCAAACTGCAGTTTATGCTGCTTGTGTGTTTTTTTGTTTTTTTTTTCTGTACTGCCCAGCCATTTATGCTGTTTAGTTTTGTTGTACTTATATTTCAAAGCTTATCCTTCTGTTCTGCCTTTATAGATCTTCCACTAATGCTTTTTTAACTGAAACATCTCTGGATGAGATTGGTGTGGTGTTTCCCACTGATTTGAGGTATGCTATGTCTCAAAAGGTGCCATTCTCTTAGTGGTAGGTAGCCAAGAGCTGATGGGAATGGAGGGGTAGGGGTGGAAATTTTAAAAAAAAAAAAAAAAAAAGAAAAAGAGTGTGAAAAAGGAAACATCTCCTGCCAGTTCCATTCATCTAGGTCTTGTTGGTGGCTGGAAGGATTGGAGTTTTCAGGCCAAAATGGTGCTGCTGCATTGTGACACCTGCTTATTCGAAGCTTTGAGCACTCCTGAAAATTGTTAGCAAGTCATTTGAAGGTCATTACTTGATGTTCTGGCCACCACAGGTAGTTTTTGTGATACCCGGCCTGCCTGTAAGGAAAACTAGTAGGGAGCTTGGGAGTTTAAGGGTAACAACAGCGATGCTTCACTTGCAGCCTGACTCAGCTGGTTAAGTGCAGATCAGCTCTTTTGATTTTGGTAAGTGTTGCTTTGTGCTTATACGAGTGCTTGGTGGTTGTAGATCTGCTTCTACTTTTTTAGTGTGTGTGTTGGGGGTGATGAGTTTCCTTTGTTTTTTTGTGGCTTTTCAGGTATTTTTCAGCTTTCCAACCTCATCAGGATCTACCTCCAGACCTTGCTTGGGCAGGAGGGGTACAGGACTACTATTATTTTAGCTGGACTGAGAACTGAGTCCCAGTCCTACTAGAGCTGTATGGCTATCAGGTGGGAGAGTTTAAGCATCTGGTCCAATAAGGTATAAATACTCTTCTCTCCTATATGTTGATAACTATAAAGTCCTTTCCAGACTGACTAAATGTTTTGCATTTCAAGCAGTGCTGTGAAAACTGATCCATTTGGCATCATGCATTAGTTGGACTGTTAGCAGATGTAAGATATTGAATGCTGACTACATTTCCTACCAATGAATCATGAGAGCCTTTAGCTAGCTGCTTTGTTACTCATTTGGGATTTAAGGGCTGGTTATACATATGGGGCCCAATACTAGAGGGATGGGTGAGTCTCATGGGAGATGGGTGCCAGTGCTGGCATGCAGAGAGGAATTATTTGAGAGGTTTTGTTTTAATTTCTTCTTGCAGGAAGATGTTCCTCTGTCTCCGATGTGGCTGCAGGTAGTCATAAAACCTACATGGTTTATCCTGAGACAGATAATGTGCTTGGCAGAACTGGAGTCAGGGACTGGTGGCTTTAAGAAGTTAATTAATAAGAACAATGTTCTTTGGCTGATGGTCAGTCTGCTGTCAATGAGCTGTGTAGCACTAAACATGGCTACAAATCAAAGAAAAAAGCTGTGCAATTGTACAGACACATCCATCCCTGTACCCACAGGTTGGCAAAAACCGTGCAGGAAAATAAGGTAGTAAAGGCACATTTGGAAGTTGGGCTAAATTTTGTTCGGCTGTGTAAACAAAATCTATTGCATGATTTGGGCTTGGGTTTCTTGGAAGAAGACTTGGGTTGGGGAGGGTTAGATATAAAAGAGCTCAGAAACATGTGATTGGGGAATATGATGTTGTTATAATGCTTTGAGTGGCAAAGCTGGCTTAGAAGATTCCTGTCCTTTCTGAAATCCCCATCACTGGGTGGTGTTCCTCTCAGTTGTGCTGTTGCTACTGTTTGTGGGACTGTACTTGTCATGAGTTGCTGACAATCAGATCAAATGCAAAATTTAAAAGGAGGGGAGAGTGAGTGGAACCTAGACCTAAACTTAGTCCCAGGAATGTCTGTGGGGATGGTAAGTCACTGTAGAGAGGGTGGGAGTGAACACAGCGGGAACTTCTTAAGCAGCCAAAGAGATTGTAAGGTGAAATCGTTTTTATGCATCCCCAAAAAGTTAGTGCTGCAGAGAAGTTGTTCATCTGTCAGTGCTGGGTTTTATTGTGTGGTCTAGAACAGGGAAGAGAGAAATAGCAAATGTGTATCAAATGTTAGAAAATGCCTTTCTTTTTTGAGCCAATATATTGTGTTTGAAACTTCAGAAATATTGGTCCTTGCTCTGAGAGATTTCGGTGTTTGGGCAAGTTTTGGTTTCAGGTAGGCAGGAGGTTATATGTTTTGATATGAGAGGGCTGAAGAAGACTCTCTTCGCTTATGCTGCTGAGACTGTCTGGGTACTTGCCTGTGGTGGGGGGAAATGGGGAAGTGTAGGCGTAAGAAACAGAACTGGTGGTGTGACTTGGTGGCTGAGCAGTGAATATGAACAAAGGATTTTCTTAAATGGGCAGTAGAACTGAGTTTTTAAATTTTATTTTCTTTTTCAGTGGAAAGGAGCTGTGAATGATTTCTCCTGATTATTAGGAAGGGACTAGGGGCATGGGGTATTTCAGCAGCTGCAGGGGCAAAGGATTGTGACTGTGTCCTCTAAGCTGGCCAAGGCCTTGGTGTTTCCCATCTCCTTTCTTTAATTAACGATGAGTTTGTGGACAGTGGCTGATTGGAATCAGGAATTCTGTTTTTCTGCTGGTGCAGAGCCCTGAGAGGAAAATGGATCAGTGTGTGGTCTCCTCGACAGGCCTGCGGTGGATGTGCGAGCTGGGGGTGCTCAGGGAAGCATCCCCCATTGGAGAAGCTAAGGCAGCTTTATTTTTGTGGCACTAGATTTTCTTCTGGGGTGTGCTTCCAGAATGTGGTGTTGATATACATTGCAGTAACTCTCATTAAAGTCAGATACACCTTTAACAGAGATTCAAATTGCTCAACTGTGACATATAGACTGCAACAGCAGCCCACAATAGATATGTTGGTGTGGCTAGAGCCATCTGACTAATTCATAGCAATTAACTTATTTTGTAAATTGAATATGTTTTTCTACTTGCATATTGCTCATTGGCAATTTGAGATTTTTCTCAGGTTTACTCATTCTTCAAAATTGTATCCTATGTATCTCCTATGACTCATTCTTTGTCCGTGGCTGACTCATGAACTCCTTCATACAAGCATTTGACACGCCGGTTAATTTGAATTAACTTCATAGGTCATTTTGCATTGGTTTGATGCCTGATTGAACGAGTCCAAATATTACGTTCAGGGTCCTTGAGAGGAGTTAATCTCAATCTGTACATAACCGTGCTCCAATATTCATATAAATTTGCTTTTTCTGTGAAATTTTAGACAGAAATGTGCTCGTTGAAAGTATTTTAAGATTATATTGAAAGATGCTGGAGCAAGATCAGGACCAGATCTGTAAGTTGTCTGGGGAGATAAGATATGCTACTACTGGACTAGATTTTTAGCAGTCTGTTGAGATACATCAAGATTGGTAA
Source organism: Tauraco erythrolophus (assembly GCF_009769465.1). Classification (NCBI taxonomy): domain Eukaryota; kingdom Metazoa; phylum Chordata; class Aves; order Musophagiformes; family Musophagidae; genus Tauraco; species Tauraco erythrolophus. The sequence continues at coordinate 13,557,708 of NC_141473.1, read as the reverse complement.
AAACTGTTCTTCAGTAATAGCTTATTCAACCTTCCCCTTGTGCTGCCTGAGCCAATCTGACTGTAGGCACATGCATGGGATGGGATGCTGTCAAGTTGCTCTGCTCTAAGCACTTGCTACCTCTCATCCGAGTCTTCAGTGCTGAATGCTGTGCATCCTTTTCGTGTGCTACTGCTGAACTTCGGAGAGACAAGCACCAGTGTTAGCTGAAGCCAGTAACTTCTGTCTCATCCTTCCTTCAGTGTGGGGTTACTCCTGTAACAGAGAGGGCAGAAGTGTGTAATCTTCTCGGCTGCTCCTCACTCAGGTTAGGCTGGTGATGTGCTCTGAGAGAGATGACATGTGTGCTATTATCTGCAAATCTAGCATGGGTTGTGTTTCACATCTTGGCATAGTAGCTTAAAAGTTATTTCAATCTGTAGATAGGCCTGTGTGGTTGAGGAGCACTTTTTGTTTTTGGTACAATGAGTGTGTCCTCTGGCAGATGGGCAGAACAAACAGCTCAAGGAAGGGAACATGTTAGAGCTGCAGGAATTGTTCAAGCTCATTCTTTCATTTGTGATCTGTTTAACTGACGCAAAAACTGACTGTGGGACAGGTTGCCCGTACTTTAGCAATTATAGTGGCCCAGGTTCAGCAGTCTTTAGTCAATATGCTTGATTCTGTTTGCAGAATTGGTATTGGCAAAAATGTAGCTTGGCTTCTGACCCCACTGAAGGTTCCTGCCAGTGTTCCTGGGGTTGTGCATCATCATGGTCCTATGGCAGAGCCGTGCTGAGGGATGCTTGGAAGGAATTGTGTCTGTGAAGAGGGAGGTGGGTAATAATGGCTATTTGCAAAAACTGATTGTATTAGTGAAATTAAATCCTGCCTGCTTGCAAACAAATCTAAAATACTGTAGCAGTGTAGTGCTCTGGAATTGTGAGACTGAGCCGGTTTCCAATGTCACAGGTGCTGGAGATGAGCTTTCTGTCCATGCAAAGCCATCCTTACTGTGTGTCATAGGCTCAGAGCTTGCCTGTAGCTGTAACTCCCTGCTGGTGGCTTGCATGTTTTTTCCTCCATTGGTCTCATCCGTCAGGGCCTCCTGCCTGGCGGTGGGAGCAGCCTGGCAGCAGAGGTGGGTTAAGCTGTCAGAGCTTTTTATTATTGAAAGCACGTTCAGCCTGTGGATGTTAATCAATGGTAAATTAGAATGCAATTGATGTATGCATATGACATGCACATTAATTTTAAATGTGTTTATTGTAATTAGTGCTGTTACAATGAATGCCAGAGGAAACAGGGAGTGATTAACCTCACATAAGCTTTGTTATAATTTGTTTTAAAAGTTCAACTTTAAAATGAGACAATCAAAACGTTGCTGGTTGATAAGGAGGAAGACAGAGGGGAATGTGTTTGAGTGGTGTTTCCCGATGAGGGTTCATATGGAGCCTTTGCCATGCTCTTCTGACTTGCCCAGGTGACTCCTTCTCTACTACCACTCTTCTTCCTGATTAAGGCTGTAGGTTTGGATCTGAAAAGTTTGCAGTGCAGAAGCTTCTCAACTCTCTGCCTTGATCATCTGCTCAGTCTGTTGCCTCTGATTTATAGGGGCCGTGTGGGGCTGGAGTGAGAAGCTATGGGGAGTATCCCACCTGGCAGGGCCTTGTGTCCAAAAGAGCCTTAGAGGATGATGTCCTCCCCTGGTAATATATAAAATTAGGTTCCCTCATGGCAATGCACAGCCACAATGGTGTGATCTCATGTAGCAAGGCAAGAGGAAGCTGTAAAGTTTGTTTGAAGCTTAAACTGCGTCCAGCAGAGGTGTCAGCTGGAGTATCCTACTGGAAGTGACAGTGTCCCTCTCTGGTATCCCAGTAATTCCCAGTAATTTCCTGGTCCAGGAAAAAAGAGATATGTGAGCCTGCCACAGATGTGGTGAACAGAGGTAGGGCTTAGCCTGCTAGGCTGAGGGAGGCCCAGGACTCCCTGGATTGTTCTCTGTTCCTGGCAGTCTGCTCAGAGTGTGATGTTAACTGTGTCTTCTGCAAGTGCTGAAAGGGGTTGGTTGCTTCATCCCCTCTGTAGCCTGTGTGGTCTTGTTTAACCCTAGGGATTAGGGAAAGGAGAAACGAAAAGCTGATGTAGAGGTCTAGCAGAAACTTGCCTCAGATAAGTGCTGTGGCTGACTCACTACATCCCTCCTCCTCTCTACCAGCCTCTGCTGCCTACATAGATTCAGTTTTGCTGATGCATCCTCATCCTAGTAAACCGAATTCATGGTGGAGGCTGTTCTAGTCCACCCGGTTAATAATAAATACACCGATAAAACTCACCGCCACTTCTGCATTGTTATATAAGTATAAACCTATAAGTAGATCAGGCTTTGTTCCATGGATAAAGAACAACTATGAGAGCAGAAATTAAGAGATTAAAGAGACTGGGTATTAGAGAGTCTTGGCTGCTATGCAAAAGTATGATTGCAGTATAGCTGTGGGTCCTTGCTATTTAACTGATAGAGGTTTCATCTTTCCTCCTTTGTTTTTCATGAAGTTCTCCTGGTTTCTGTGAAAGTATCCTGGTTTTCTGATCCTGTGTTTCTAGGCATGCATGTCCTGTGCAGAGACCCAGCTCTGGAATGAGCTGGTGGCTCCCCAGCTATGTTGGTGCTCTTGTAGAGAGCTCTTAGTGGAGTGGTACAGAAAAGATTTTCTTTTTTTTTTTTTTGCGCAGATACACCCCTGGCCCACTGTAGACAGAGTGATTTTAACACATGAGCTTGTGTCTCTGCAAAGTGCTGTGCATGTGTGTGGACTGACTGGCTGGGAGCCAGCTGTGGGATTTCTCTGCTGTAACGCTTCGAATGATGCTGCCAGGTCCCGAATGTAATGACCTGCCCTGTCCTCCCTCTTTCTACTCCTCCCCTCTGTAAAAGTTGTGCCAATCTCTATGCAACTCTAAAGAAAATATAAGTAAGGATGTGTCTGTTTTTTTTTCCTGTCTAATTCTTCTGTCTGAAAAATGATTGAAAGACAGCTCTGAGAAGGTGTATTTTCTCTCGTGTGACTGTTTGTTTTCTTCAAGAGAATATAACCCTTCAAGAATGATGGCAAAGTAATGATCAAGTTGAGAGAAGCCCTGTTAAACTTCCAGTGGCTGTATCTTGGGTAAAGGACCTTGGAATCCCACCCTGTGGTTTAATTAGCCCAAGATCGTGCTGTTTTTTATTAGTTGGGGCTCCCAAAATGCTCTTCATCTTCTCTACAACCTATTGAGAGGAAGGTTTCAACTAGCCTGTCTCCACAGATTTCAAAGGTAGAGACATTCTTCAGGATTGTCTAATCTGATATCCCCTGTGATGGAGGCCAGAGGTTTACACTGATTTCTGCCTCTGCTGCAGCATGGTTAGGTTTTGTTTGTAGGCTAAAAGCAGTGACAGCATGTGGCTTCATTAGAGGCTGCTGTTCTTGATTACACGACAGCATGTCCCTGTCTCTATTTGGGTCACCAACTGTGAGATCTTTGCTTTTGCTGGGGGGCATTTTGTTGGGGATACACTTTGCTTCCAGGACAGTGTAAATAGTTTATTGGCCAGCATCGTGGCTTTCTGAACTGAATGACTGTCCTTGTTCTGGAACTTATTTGTGTATAATGGCCGGCCTTCCAGACACCAGCTACTAATAGCTCATGTAGGAAAAGCCAATGTGTAGGAAATCCGTTTGACAATGACTGCATGATGCTGTTGCAAAACAACACTTTCCCAAATAAATTTTGTCTACTTTGTCTACTATCATTCACCTTCAGCATCCCAGGAAAGCTACTTTCTTCATACTGGGGCTTGCTTGACCTGTTCAGTTTCCAGGGGAAGACAGAAGTCACTCAATCCAGGACCCTTTGACTGATTGCTCCCAATCTACTGGGGACACTGCCTATGAGTCATGGTTAAGCAGTGGTAAATCTGCTGTCTTTTGGGGATTTTCTTGGGTATAGGCCTTTGCTATATTAGCCCTGCCTATAACACACTGGGACTGAAGAGACGGTTACTGGTATGCGCTGCTCCCTTCCTGCATTAAGCTGCCTCAAACAACTGTGGTTGCCACTGTGACATGCGTAAGTGGGTGCATCTGTCCGTTTCTGAGAGCTGTGTTCTGATGCCTGAGGTTTTGACTCTGACAGAGGCTCAACTGATTTAGCTGGCAAGGTGATACTCTGTACTTGTGCTTCAAAATGGTAAATGGCTGGGTCAGGGCATGACCTTCTCGGGCTTCTCTGTCGTGCTCACTGTGACCATAGACTCATATTGTCTGTGGCCTCTGGGTGCTACACAGAAGCCAGAGGAGGATCTGTTGTTGTTTGAACATTAGCCTGTGTTTGACACTTTCCCAGGGAGATGACTATTATGTTTATGCTTATAGGGTATACCAATCCCCTTTGCTTTTTTTTATTTTAAATTTTTATTTTATTTGATTAATTTTTATTTTTTCAATTTTAGTTTCTAAACACAGTAGCTGATTTCAGCCAAACTTGGCAAAAAAGCAGGGACATCGATGCTAGAAAACCTTTATAAGTTTCAGGACAGAAGATGGCCAGAGAAGGGAGAGAGATATCTGGACTGGGATAGCAGCTACTCTCACCCTGTATTGGACATGGGGGAATTCACATGGGGACCTCGGTGATTAGGGAGGCACTTTGTGCTGAGCAGCCGGGAAACACCGGACAGTAGGGACTAGATGTTTGCACTGCACTTGTCTCCTTTTTTAACATCTTGGTGTCAGGCGTCCACCCTTATGTCTGGATGGTGGGAGCTGGTTATGTTGGGAGCCTGGAGCTCACCTACAGGGAATATCTCACAAGTCTAAATAGAAAAGGACCCAAGGTTGTGGGTGGAAAGCAGGTGGAACACAGCTTTGGGCTCAGGGAGCGACTGGCCCAGGGCAGAAGGTTTGTGGTGAATGTCCCAAAGAAGTAGTCTCCCAAGGAGTGGGAAGCGATAGCCCTGAACACACTTGCTTTGTGTCATGTGGTGAGTCTGTGACAGAGGCAGTAAAACTGGGGTGTCTGTAATGAAAGAAGTCCTGCTGTTTAAGAGGGAGAGTTACACAGTGGAGAGTGACAGTGCTGGCTGCAACCCCAGGAAGCATCCATTGCTGGGTTCCAGATGGTTTGAAATACAGGACACCATGGTGGAGTAGAGCTCTGTGCTTTGAAGAGGAGCATAGACCAGCTTACAGCCAGCTGTGTGCTTTATCTAACTGACCACTTACTGTCCTGCCAAAGAATAGCTTTTGACTTTTCATTTTAGTCTTGGACATAATAACAGCATGTTGCATGATTCATAATTGACTGGCAGGGAACCTGAAAGTGCAATCCTGTGATCTGCTTCAGCCACGTTCTTCTGCTGCCATGGTGGGTAACTAGTTGAGAAGCTGACTTGGAGGAGCAGGAAGGGGGGCAGGCTAATATGTGAGTTCCAGATTCACAAAGGCTGGCTGTTTTTATAGCCCTCCAGACAACACAGTAGTAGTTAATGTTCACGTTGAACATATGAACCCTGTTTTTTTGTGTGATTTAAAAAGGACATTGTCAACTATTTATTTATTGCTTTTAATTTCTTTCTTGCTCTTTGCAATATACCACAGAGATTCTTGAATTACATTTCTTTCCCCACCAATTTTTTGCCCTATTCTATTTTATAAAAAACAGCAGGAATTTTTCTCTTTCCTCCCCCTTCCCCACCCCCCACCTTCACCTTTTTGTCAGGTCTCATGTACAGTTTCTGTGGGCAATTCAACCACTTCATTGTTCTACCCCTGAGGTAGCTGTATAGGAAATATATTATGACTAACTGTAGGAAAATTGTGACTAACTGAAAGGAACTATAAGAGAATAAAATGTTTTCCTGTCAAAAGGAAAACAAACCAGAAAGTCCTGGATCCTTGAAAACTTCAGTGTATCAAGTCCTGTATATCTTTAACAAGCTGGACTATAGGTTAAAAAAAAAAAACCCTGCAATGTGATCTAAAATTGTGTATTTAGCAAACAATGCCTTATATGATCTAAATAAGCAAGTGCTATGCAGTGAAGAGAACTTAAAAATACAGACTCTCCCTTGCTTTGTGCTTTTCATCAGTTATCAAAAGCATCAGTCCACATTGTGAGCTAGCTGCTGGGTTCTTTCTTGTAATGAGAGCTGAGTAAGAGTTATAGAAATGTAAATGGAGCAATCAGAACCTGCTCCTTTGCTTTTCCTACTTCTGCAGCTTCTGTAATGGGACCGAATGGAAATAAATCAGCTTAAAAAAGCCCCACCAAACAACCCCTTTCATTGCTTTTCTGAAAGCCTGCATGCTGGGGTTTGGCTAAAGCTAATTTTTTTCACCAAATTGTTAATCCTTGGCATGGGTGAGGATGGGGCTTTGTGGTGGGAAAAGCAGGAAGAGATCCTCATCTGTGACAGTGCTAATGGGTGCTATTATCGTTCTAGGTGGTGGGAGCTGCCAGAGTGAGCAAATGATGCGTTGATTTGAATATTTTATCCCAGTAGTCCAAAGATAGAGAAAAGACTTTAAGACAGAAAGGAGAAAAGGAGACCCAGAATCAACTGCGAATGTGTTCAATGAGGGAAAGAAAAAATGATGTTCAGCTCTGAACAGCCCTCTAACCTTTATGGATTGCTTCTGTAGGCCTGGTGTGGGATGTGCAGACAGGACACGGCTGGAGAAGCTGAGTCTGTTAGAATGTAGCTACTCGGTGGCAGTTGGTCTCTGGGACTGTCAGTCTGTCTCCTCTAGCACTAGCTTGACTTAAATTTTGTTAGTCATCGGGTTCCTTTCGAAAAGGGAGAAGGAGATCCATGTGTAACATTAAGACTTCTTGTTGCAGACAGATTACATTGTGGAGGGCAGAGTAGAGAAACGGTCATGGTGACAGTATCTCCTTTCTCTTTAACAGAGGCAAAGATGTAGATTGATATGCTGTTCTTTAGCATGCAAAGGTGAGACTGAAGCCAGCCTCGTGAGCACATCTTCTAATTGAATAACGTGGCGTGTAACAAACCCAGTTCCTTATTGATAGGAAGAAAGGTTTAGGTCTTGTGAAACTTCATTAAACTCTCTGTAGTAATTAACCACTGTAAAAAGGTAGCTCTCTGCGGTGCTGTCAGCTGGGCTAGTTCCAATTAGACGCACTGCCTGGACATACCTTATTGACTAATCAAGCCTGAACATCAGGCTGCTTGAGAGAAATGACTTGGAGAGAACATGCTTCTCTTCTCTCTAGTTGGGAGAAGACCAGGTAATTATTTTTAAGGCAGTAGTGAGTCTGGTTATAAGAGTCTCTTCCATGTTTCACTTGTGATGCCAGGAGGCTGAAGCCAAGGAGTTTTTCACAATGCCATGAGTGACCAGGGCTGAATGTGACAATGGCCATTTGGGACCAACCTAAAGGCTGTCTGACTTAGCATCCTGGCTTCAGGGATGATGAATAAGTAGGAAAGAAGAGAAAGGAGTGGGGCAAATTGGATTCTGTAGTTGACTTTTGGCTATCCTTGTGTTTAATTTTTTGTTGGAGTTCATTCCTGTTGAAAAGACTTGTGACCTGTAAGTAAAAAAGAGCACTGTCTAGGGAAGGAAAGGGTAATAGATGTACAGGAAGGACAGTGATGGGACCGGAGGGTATTAAATCCAAGTACCCTGGTTCCCAGATGCCTTTTCCATTGGTATATGCTAAATTTTGCTTTAGATCTACCTTTAGCATAGTTTGTCTATTGAACGCTTAAGTGCACACAGCACTCTCTTATTCAATAGACACGCTTTTCCAGTTGTGTCCTTGAGTCTCTCTTTTGTTGTGAAAATGCACTGTTTGCTCCTGCGAGCTCTGCAGGGCTAATATAGCTATAAGAAGAAGATGGATTCTGCTCACCTCATCTATCATCAGCAGCGTTGTCACCAGTGTACGCTTCTGTTGCTGAGCCCTTTATTGTAGGTATGGATGGGAGAATGCAGCTTCCTGGCTAGTAAGGATATACCGCTGGTGCCCTCTCCTGGAAGCAAAGCCGTGATCTACTAATGCTTGTAAGAGCATCCCTTGTGACCTTTTAGTCATTCATGGCTTGGAGAATATAAGGCATCAAGATGGTGACTGTAGTAGGGGATCAGAAGAATGAAGCGTGCAGTTCCATACCTTGTGACAAGTACCAGATGTTTCAGAAAAGTGCTTGGCATCTGTGTGATAATACACGCTGCAGGGAAATTTCTTCTTTATCCTAGGTTGGTACAGGCCTAGGAGTATGATGCTTTAGACTGTGTGCAATGCTGTAACGTGGCAGTGGTGTTTTAATGCAATGAGGAAAGTTTGTGTGGCTTTCTGGGGCTATGCTGGGCCAGTAGATAGCCCATGTAGGATGTGGGCTGTGGTCTGTGCTCTGCTCTGTGGGTCTGGAGCTTGGAACCTGGGTAGGGCTGAGGTGTCATTTGCTTTGCTGTTCTCAGCAGTCAGAAGGACAGTGGGAATTTGGCCACCAAAAGTCTGCAAAGCCAAATTACACCATTGAAGGGCAAAACTGAGGGACAGTTCCCATCTCAGTTAAAAGCTGTTGAGGTGGTGGGGGTAGGTGTTCTCTCTGGGCCTGTTTTTGTATGGAGGTTGGTCCAAGTGAGTCCCTGCTCTATGACTGGGCACTATCTCAGTGTGTGCCCATCAAGCCCATCTTGCTCGCTGAGTAGCCACAACCCTTCTTTCAGAGCCTTCGTTCAAAATGCAGCCCCTAGCTGTTAGTCTGGTCTATCCTTAAAACTACTAGTAATGCAGGTTATTTTATACATGTGGTCATTTTTCACCAGCACCATACTTACAGCTTTTTCTGTCTTCTTCCCCTGCAGCTCTTTTAGCTATCACAAGGATGAACAGTGTCTTGATTTCCTCTGTGAGGCTAAGGATGGGCGACCCACTGTTAAAGCATATGGGTTGAATAAAGAGAGCCTGGCTACCAGAGTCTAGCAATGCCGTGTAGCAGCCCCACTGATCCAGACCAAAAGCCTGTCTGACCCTGGATCACTGGTAGTTGAGAGATAAATACATGCTCTGAGACCAGGTTTATAAACTGCACTGGATCTGGAGCTATGAGTGCTACCAGGTACGGAACGAGGCTGGGATGAGGTATCTTGGCAGCCTAGTAAAAAGGAGGTGAGGAGCCAACAGTGTGGGGGTGAACATTGTGTAAGGAGATGGACGCAAGGGTGTAGGAGCTGGTAGAGTGCAAGGAGGCAGAAGGAGAAAGACAAGGTCGCTGGGAGTGCAGTGGAGGAGATAGAGACCAAACAGCAGCAGTTGCGTTGGCAAGAGTAAAGGAACTGATAACAGGATGAACTGGTGACAGAAATTGTGTAAGTTGCTTTAAAGCAGGTGGTCCTGTTCTTCCTCCGTCTCTTGGCTGCTTCCTTGCAGTCCCCAACCCATCCCCTGGCTTGCTCCTACACAAATCTCTATGCAGTCTTGAGATGAACAGGAGTGATGCCACTGAACAAAGCTTGTTATTCATCTGGGGTAATTTCCCAGTCTGTTTTATTGTGTGGTTGCTCACACAGAATTATTGGTAAAAGAAAGGTTGCAGATCACAAAAAATGGCCCAAACAGGGATGGGTTCCTCCAGCAGTAAGGTCAGCTCCTGCTGGCTTTGGTTGTATCAAACTAAGCCCAGTGTGTGAGTGTGAAGGTGCACCAAGACCTGAGTTTTCCCCTTGTTTTGTCTTTTATAGGGATGTGGAAATACCTTTAGGAACCTACACTGTGGAAACACAACCTGAGCGCAGAAGTTGCTACCTTAGACCCCAAGTCTGTGTTCTAGTTTTTGTGTCTCCCTTTGATCGCAGATATGGCAGAAAGGGGCTAAGTATGTACAAGCCCAAGGATGTTTAGCTTAAGGCAGTGCCTACTGCTGGACAGTGAGATGCCTCCTTGGCAGATAGTTGTAGTGCTTGTGTTTGTGAAGAGGGTATGGTGGCATTTCCAAGCTTCTCCTAGTGCTATAGGAAAGGCTGTGTTAGAGGTGGGAGTAAGGTGGTCCCATTTCGTGTTACTGAGGGATAGGAAAGCACCTGTGATGCATTATGGAAAATAGGCATATTGAGTGAAGCCATCAGCCACCTGGCAAGGCCTATATTCATTTACTCTACCAGGATGCTGAATTCTTAAAACTTAAAAACCCCACAATAATACTGAGTCTCTGTATTCCCAGCCAGCTGGCTGTGGTTGCTGTGACAGTCACCTCATTTGCAAGAAAACGGTGAGTTGCCAGGATCTACTGAACTTTGAAACATCAGCAGAGACCGGAAAGTTTTACTCTAGTGGGCTCTGTGATGGACCTGGGACAATTTGACTATTGCACCTCAAATTCTGCAGGCCCCTTGTCAAATACTTAGTCTTCTTTAGAAATAAGCTCTTTTCTCCCTTTTTTAGGTGTTTTTTTTCTTTCTTTTCTACTTTTTTTTTTGAGACTCTTTTTCTGATCTGGAATTTAAACCTTTATTTTTAGCCAAGTTTGTGCGTATATACGTAAGGGTATATTTTATACACACTGGATATTTTCTGCTTCGAAATAAAATTTTCTTCTCATCCTTTTACTTTAGGGAGCGTCTGGAAAAGGAGAGCGAGTGGGAGGGACAGGGCTGCAAGGCATATTTTGCTTTAAATCACTGATTTCTAAAGAGATTTCCCCCGTCTTAAACTATGTTGGTGGAAAGTCATTGCAATCATTTACTCTCAGAGAAGCCTGACTCTTGGGACAAATCTCTAGGGTGCATCCGAGATTTCTGTCTATTGAATTCTCCTTGCTGAATATTGATATCGTTGTCTGGGTTACAGAGAGATTTGAGCTTACAAGTTACATTAGTTCTTTATTACATCTTCTTAGTTGGGACTGTATTTCATTTGTTTCTGAAACAGCTGAAGAACCTGAGTTTGAGTTGTAAAGCCATGACAGCACTTGGGGAAGCAGGTTTTTTCTCTTGTTAGTAACAGGTTGTTGGAACCAGAGTGTACAAGATGGGAAGCTGAAGTGGTCTGCTCTGACAGTGGGGCAAAGCAATTCCTGGAAAGGAGCTCAGGGTGCTCAGCATCTCCCAGAGGTCAGTGATAAATCCCGAGTGACTCAGGGTGAAGGTGTGGTTGAGCCACTGCAGCAAACTGGTAATCAATTTGACAAGACTTGCTTCCAGATTAAATCCAAGGGATATAGGCGTGTGACTTCATTTGAGGTCTGGTCCAGTCCCTTCCTCTTGTCAGGTATTTTTGTATTTCAGAAAATCCTGCCTGGGGACTGAAAGTGGTTTCTGATACTTAGCGTGTGTGTGTGTATGGGGAAGGAGATAACATCTTGCCATTACTGTTTTTGGCGATTTGTTTTACTATTTTGTGGCCTGTAGCTAGGCTAATGTAAGCACTTTTATGCCTTGGCCGGTCCCATGTTGCTGTCAGTGCCTGCTCAGCAGCCTCATTCAAACATCCCCGTAGCTGTGTGTAGTCCTAAGCACAAGTAAGGGATATCTTCGCTGGTGTTGAATGCTTGAGCAAGCCTGTTCCCATTTGTGTCTTCTGCAAAACTAACCCCTGTCAATAATTCATAAGCACTAGGAAGATCTCATCTAGAAAATGATGTATAATTCTTGTCATCCATGTTCAAGGAAGAAGAATTGAAAATGGAACAAGTCGGGCAGAGATGGGTTACTAAGATGACTGGGGAAAAGAGATCCCTTTTCATGAGGAGACTAAAAGCTTGTAATACTGGTGGAAAGGATGACAGAGATCGGAAGTGCTTGTTCTCTATGAATGCATTAAGGTCGCAAATACTAGGGAGGGAGAAGAGCTATTGAAAACAGAGGGCAGTGTTGGTTCAGGAACAATCAGCTGTTAACTTTTAGTGAATGAGCTGAAGGTAAAATGGGAAAAAGACTTCTGTGCAGAGCAGTGACCCTGTGCAATGGCCTTCTCAGAGGTACCGTGAAGGAAACAGAGCATTTTATTAATGGGAGGTAGTTGCTGATGATACTTTCGGAAGACTTTGGCACACAGGAGGTCCTTGCCATTTGTGTTTTCCTAGACAGAAGTAGTGGAACACTTTTTGTAGATTTTTAGGCACCATATTTTTCTAGGATGAGTTTAAATGACAGTAGTCCAGTCCTCCAGGAGTTGTCACCTGATCATGCTGTTACTGTGCACGTGTGTGAACAGCTAAAGCGTTTCATTCCAGAACAGGTTGTATTTTAACCTGTGGAAGGTGTAAGTGATGCTTTTGGATAATTCTGTGTGTCAACCTTGATTACTTTCAAGGTATTTTGGAGTGAACAGTGTTACTGGAAACATAGGGAACAGATGCTTGCTTCAGGAGCAGGTGATGAAGATCGAAATAGCTCTCCTTGTTGATAGCATAAAACTATCTTCCTTTCAGAATAGAATGATAGTTGGAAAAACTTTTTTGGACATCTAGAAGGTGATCTGGGGCATTTGCATTATTAGCCCACCTTTCTGTGGAAGAGCCTTCGATTTGTCTTTTAAGGAATAGGGCACAGTGTTTGCACTGACTTTGGATGGCAGCCCAGGTATTCTTTTCTTCTTTTCTTTGCAAAGAGCAGGTGGAAGATGACAAGTAAATGATGACATTATTACGCTTGCACTTTAATAGTTTCCAAGGATCTTGCAAGTAAGCGAAGGCAACACATGAAATATTCATGGTGTCTTTGCTCTCATGCAAAAAGTTGAAAGCTTCCAGACCCCAAGTTCAGGGTACATGAAGCATATGGAAATAGCACCTGCAGCTTTGCCTGAAGGGCTGACACTGACCTTTTTTTGGAGTGATAAATACGTTTTTTCTCTTTTATCTCAATTGAAAAAAGAGATCTTGTTTCCACACCCAGGATTCAGTCTTGTTGTCTGGAGTAGACTTCCCTCTAGATCTCTAAGCTCTCTCCTCTACAGCCACCTCCGTTGTTTGAAGGTAAAATAAGGTTTTAAAGGGAAATAATTCTCTGTGCCTCCTTCCTCCCCTAGTTTATAGAAGGACCACAGCTAGAAGTGTTTTTCTGTAAATGAACAGAAGAAAATGGACATTGCAACAGCAAAACTTTTACAACTGGTTATACCCAAGAGGAAACTCTACCTTTCAGTATAATGCTGTAGATGTGTAAGCAGGAGGAATGCCCAGCTTACTCCACAGGTGTTACATGTCCTTTTCATCTAAGGGCCGTACTTCTCCCTTCTGGTAACTTAAAAGGCAATAAAAGTGTCTATATAACATCCTTGCTGTTTTCCCTTCAGGCCTTTCTCTGTTCCAGCCCTTCATTGGCATTAATTCAAGTTCCTACTGTTTCTAGTCAGCTGTAATTTACTGGCTAAATGTGGAGAGCAGGCATGTCAGATCGCGTGGCTCTGATGATGGGTGTTTGCCTCTCGAAGCACACTGTGTCCTCCTGCTCCTCAGTGCTGTCCTGCTGCCCCTGCCATAGATGGAGAGGGGTCCCTTTGACGGGATGTCAGGGAAATGCAGCAGAACTTTGAGATGGATGTAATTAAACTAATTCAGTGACCAGCACCAATGGTCTGTCGTTTAACCAGCATTAGCATCCAGCTATGACTGACTGTAATGGCTAAAAGTTAGTTGCATAGATTTTAATATTGTATTTGGTTTGCTTAAAAATAACAAATACGTTGGCTTTCAGGAAGCTGAGTTCTCAACCACAGAGTATCTGCACTTGTTGCTGAAGTCTGGATTTTTCCCATACATTTTACTTGCATAGACTGTCACTAGTTGTTTGAAAAATTCAACACCAAGTTGTTGTTCTTTGGATAATGTCGTATCCACAGAGATAAAGGTGACTGTCCAGTTCTTGGTACCTTCCTCTCTTGGTACTAGTAGTGCTCTCTAAAGGATTCCAACACCCAGCTACCCTTTTCTATGCTTCGATGGGGTTAAAGGAGACCAGTAATTGTGAAAATTTAATATATGGAGGTAAAATTAAGAGTGGAGTGAGAATAGAATGAATAGGGGAGCAGGTGGTCAGACAGTACATCCAGTCAGTGCAATACAAGAGAGAAGAGGCAAGAGAGGAACAATGATACAGAACCACTGTATGTCTCTGAAACTTTCCTACATATGGTTGTGTGGCTTGTGTTTTTCCTGTGTTGGAGAACAGAGCAGTGATGGTGACTGGCGTCAGTAGCTGAGCTGCTGTTGGTAGATACACCCAGGAAATTATCATAGCCAAGACTTGCAGAGGTTTGCAGATATTCCTCAGCACTTCAGCTGTTAGCAGTTCTGGAATTTTGTAATCCCACCTCCCTTATTAATCTCTGCTGCAAGTGATTGAATTTTTTTTTCTTCTTCTTGTGTGCATGTGCGTGCTCTCTAGTAATGCTTCATCACGCCTGCCCCACCATCCAGTGCTGCACAGCACTGGAGATGACATTTGCAGAGTGTCAGCAATCCAGCAGCTTGGAAAGGCCAGTCTGCTCTGAGAGTGGATCTCTCAGCACCGAAATGCTATAAACCAGAAGCCTGGCCTCAGAAGGGTTTCCTGAGCACTGATAAAGGGTAAGCCCAAAGACAGAAATGAATCTGTAGAGGATTTGTAACAGGTGGAAGCTGAAGCAAAGAGAAACCGACAGTGTTAGGAATAATGTGAGTCAACAGAAGGCAGTTTTTAAATGGAAATTAATTTCATTTTTCATCTGTATCTTACAATAGCCAAATCAGAAAGTTGAATGAAGTTTTTTAATTGGGGGGGCAGAAAAACATTTCTATCAAAACGCAAATGTTGTGTGAAGGCGGTTTCAGTTTTGAAAACAGCTTCCGTTTTTGAAAAATAGTTAGAAAATAAATCCATTTGAAAAGTGAGTGGAACATGAAGCAATTAGGAAATACTTTAGCTTCCTTTTGCTTCTCAAAAGTGAAAACTTAATGGAAAATATTTTTGTAGTGAAATTGAATGTTAATTTCATTAACAATTTCTTGCTCTGCCTCTCCCTGAACTAAGAGTTTGAAAGCTTTGGCAAGTAGTACTGGCAAGAGCCTTCCCGCTGCTATTCCAGTATAAGATTTCAGCACTGGGATCGCAGTGGGCTTTTCTCCCTGAAGATTTTGAACCCAGTAGTGTGAATCTTGCTGTTTCTCTTGTCAATCTTCATAAAGACTGGTTCTTCTGCATTTTTTTCATACAGTTGGGGTTTGTTCTGGAGCATGGAATTTTGTGTAGTTTGGCAAAGGAGTAGGAAAAAAAAAAGATGTGGCATGGTTTAGCTGAGATGAGTGCCTCTCAGCTTTGAGTTCTGGTTGACTTCCCTAATTTCAGGGTGGTTTCATTCTAGCAACAATGGGAAAAAAAATTAGAATATCATGTCTGCTGGCACAGCAGTTTGGTAGAAATTGCAGTTCTATCACTGGCATTTTATTCCTATAACATGTGATTGTCTAGATAAGTGAATAATCATTTGACAGTATGGCAATTGTTTGACCTATGCATTTTGTGCTCTGATTTACCACCTAAAAAGCAAAATACCTCTGCTTATTAATTTTGGTATCAATACTGAGGGTGGGAGAAGAAAAATTTCATTTAATAAGTATTTGATGTAAGCAATATTGGGCTCAGTTCTTCAGGATACTCGAGTGTACTGACGTATAGTGAAGTGTTATGCCAAATCCCAGCTGCCATTCTCCTTGGTGACAAGCAGCTGGAGGAATGGATGCTGAGTAACAGCTAATAAGCTGCAGTGAATGGTACAAGAGGGAGCACAGCAATAAACTGTGTCAGACTGACGGTAGCTCTAGCTATGAAGTATGAGAATGAGGTGCTGAACTCATCCTATCCAAAGCTGCTGGACTGAGCTGCTTCCACATTTTTTTTCTTTGAATGATCTGATGAGACTTATTTAAAGGTGAAACTGCAGATAAAGAGCTGTGGGAGGAAGCACTCGAAGCTGTGCTCTAACAGATCACAAAAGGACCCTTGAACTTGGGCTCATTCCAGACCTGCAAGTGGCGGAGGGTGAGTGAGCTGGCTCCTACTGTCATGCCTTGGTGTCCTGCCTTCCTGCCACCTCTGTTGGAGTTCTTGTGGAAAATCACAAAAGGACTTGCTTTCTGCCCTCTCGCTGCACTGCTGGGTGGTAGATGGAGAGGAATGACCAGCTCACTTCATGACTCGTGGTCTACAGTTCTTACTGTCTTTGCATACAGGCCAAGGCAGGTCACTGGCAGATCTGTGGATGTGGGAACTTGTCCATCACCTGAAAGATGTCTGTGTGTCAAGCAGCACAAAGAATACTTTCAATGGGAACTGATGAGTTTTAGGGCTTTTGTAAGCTGAGAATTTCTAGGTGCAGATACACTTTAATGCCTTGCTGTTGAGAGCTGTTATTACAGGAAGGTGGTAGGAGAGCTGGACTCTAAGCTTAGGACAGCCTGACCTGTCCTGAGAAGAGGTGCCACTTGCACACACTTCTGGTGCAAGAAGTGGAGAAAGAAACCTCTTTTGTGTCTAATCCTCCTAGTTGGTTCAGTTTTGGCCTGTATGTGAGGAGCCAGGCAACACTGTTGGTGGTACAGAGAGCTTTTCCACTTCCTGATTTCTATCTGTGTCCTGGTTTCACTGGGATAGAATCATAGAATTGGTTAGCTGTTCAGAGAAGCTACTTTTCTAAAGTAAGCTGCATTTTTAAAAAGACTGCAGCACCTGATTCAGTGAGAACAAAGTTAATAAGATGCTTTGTTTTAATTCGTAGCCAGCCGTGGAATGCAGGTATCTACAGTGCTCAAGGACTTTTCAGCTTGTTTTTTGCTGATGACTCAAAGGTCTAAGAACCTGGGGGGGAGCATGGCCAGGGTGATTGACACCTAAATTGGCAAATGGGTATTCCGTACCGTGTAACGTCATGCTCACTATAAGTTGGAAAGCTTGTACAAGACGGTCTCTCTTGCTCTCTCTCTTCAATCTCTCCATCACTGGTCATGGTCCCTGGAGGGTCTTGCCCATCATTCTGCTCCTGAGGCCTACTCTCTCCTCTGGGATTGTGGTTTTGGGACTCTCCTGCTCCCAGATCACTACCTGGGAACAGGCTGGACATTGGCCAAGGGGTGGTGAGCAGCTTCACCATACATCACTTGTCTGTATATAATAATATATTATTATTGTTATCATTATTATTTTCCTATTTTATTTTATTTCAATTATTAAATAGTTCTTATCTCAACCCATGAGTCTTCCTTCCTTATCTCGATTCTCCTCCTTGAGTGTGAAGGGGTCACTGGGTAATAGAACAGCTGGCTATTTTTTAGCCCTGGATACAGGCTAAACATAGACACAATGCGTTCTTATCACTGAAGGTAAGTGCTCCAAGAAAGCTCTGTGAACACTTTTTCTGTGGCTGATGAGCTAATAGTGAAGACTCATCTTCTCCTCCTTCCATCCCTTTTTGTATGCATCCAAGTATGTTTCCGGGGGCAGGATGGATTTGTCATTGTTGTTAAGCAATGGAAATAAGCTTAGATTCAGACTCATGCCCTGATGTCTTCTAAGAGAAGTTTCAGCATCTGTTTCCTTTGCATAATTGAAAGTGCTCTGCATTATTACAGACTTGGAGCAGTGTCTGACTTATGAAGGCATGGCAGTTTCTGTGTGGATACTTGCAGGTTGTGTGTGGTGAAGATGGGGAGAGAGGAGTAAGTTGCGCATTGTGGGAGGATGGTGGTTCTAATGACAGTGAGCAAACAGGATCAGGAGGGCTTTATTAAGGTGGGAGCAACCTCATGCTGCTGTTTTTTTGTAGTCAGTCCTGAGAGCTGGTTTGACTGTAGTACTCTCTTCTCCTCTCCAGCTTTCCAAACTTCATGTTTCTCCTATTGTTAGCAGGGAAAGGAGCTGCATGGCACCCATGTCCCCCCGCAGGATGGTCACGGTGAAAGGCAGACAGTGTGAGCAGTTATTCCTCTTGAGTGAGTGTTATACGAATCTAGAAGCTTGCTGATTAGGACTCGTCCATCTGATAAGGCTGGCCTAGGTTGGGGGGTGCTTTTGCTTGTATCCTGGCTGCAGTTCGTGGCTCTGATTTTCTGGCTTTGTGGTCGCACAGCTCTTTGGGCATCTCGCAGCGGGCTTTTACCCTTCTAGTATACCAGTGGAGTCGGGAACGGATATCTCCGCTTCACTAGGAACCAGGTCATATTTAGTGACTTGTTTGGAGTCAGACTGAGAGTTTGGCCTGGAACTGAAAGCTGGTCTCTCAAGAAGAGAGGACGGCAACACATTCATTATCGTCCTCATCTTAATGTCTAAACTTGCTTGAAAATAAGTTCCATTGTCTCTATTACTCCAGTCGCAGTAAAAATATTGTAGCCTGGCTCCTGTCTTGTGCTTTCTATCTCTCTGCAGGTGTCCAAAACCAGCTGATCTGCGTCATGATCACTATATTACAGATGAGACTCTGTGACAGCAAGATTAAGTGTCTTACTGGTATATGCACAGATCAGTGAAAAACCAGAAATCGGGCAAACTTCCAGATTTCCTGATCTGAAAACAATAGAAAAGAGCATTTGGGGAGCTGATCTATTGAGGTGTGCTCAATTTCCTCCAAACTCTCCCAGATAAACATCTCTAGTATTCTCTTAGATTCTTCCAAGAGTGTGTTTTTTGCTCCAAGGTACTTCACTGGCTGTGTCCATGGTGACGTTTTCATGGTGTCTGACTCAAGGGGTTCAGCATTGACCATTTTACCTTGATTACTGCTTTAAGCTTGAGGAGACAACAGGAGAGCATCCCTGGGCTTGCTTTCTTGGCTATGTTGCCCCCTGCAGCTGGAAGCAGATTTTTCCCAATAGCATGTATTGTCACTACTAAACATGATACAGACAGCATAGTGTCCCCCCTATAGAAGAAAACCAGTTGATAATGCATGACATCTACCTAGTGTAGTCTGAGCTGACCGAATCTCATGTTTGTTCCCATGAAGAAGGCTGCACTTGTGCTTATTAGCAATAGCTATTGGGTTCCCTTGCTGCAGTGTGCAAGCACTCCACAAACTAACAATCCTTAGGAGTCTTGCAAGGCAGGACAGGTCTTTCACAGTTCACCAATGGCTTGGCCAATGAAACTAGGAAAACTGTGCCAGGCTCTATCTCTTCTTCAGATGCGTGGGAGAGGGATGTGTACAGTCCTGGCTGAACTGCTGTGGAGCTCGAGACTGGCAATGGGTGAGGACAGAAGATGTTGAGCGAGGAGTGTTGAGCAAGCTGTGTAGGGAACCAACCTAGAGAACAGCAGAGGACAACAGACAGCTTCAGGAGGGAATGGATGCTTCTTCCCTTGTGCCTGTCTTGTGGCTACTGCTATTAATTTTCCCATGTACTAAATGATTTACTCAACTACCTTTTCTTTTTTCTTTTCTTTTTTTTTCTTAAAAAAAACCCAATTAATTGCTTAATTTCCCTTTGCCTGGCTCTTCTGTTGCATTGGGGCACAGCAGGGAGGCTCTGTGTGGAGGAAATGCCTGCTCTATTGGCTATTTCTAGGGAATTAACGACCTGAACAGCAGCTAATCAGTGTTTTAGCTGTAGTTTTCAATATTCTCTCAGTGTTAATGTTGATAATAGATAGCTGGCCCAATTAAAACAAAAAATTATCAAAGCGCGTTTGAAGTACCCTTAGGTAATTCTGCATGCGTTTTTTGGAGAGCAGCTAGGAAAACAAAATTTGACCTTCTGCAGAACAAAATCATGTTACAGAGAAGGATGGAGGCAGTGAGAGAGCAGACAGTAAAAGTTGATGTTAATAAGTTGTGGCAGAGATTTGGCTGTACTGGATTGTTTTACCTGTTAAATGCAGTATCCTGCTTATGGCACCGAGCAATAAATGGGTGTTGTGTTTGAGTCATATAATCCTCTATGCTAGTTATTCAGTGATATCCAGAGGCAAATAAGTAGGTATTTTTCTGACCCTGAAGGCATTTAATTCGCATTCTGAAGCATGAGATTTGATTACTGTTATCTTAGCTGCTGCAGTTATCAACAGTAAAATTAACCAGCTCTTTTTAAAGCCTAGGCTTCTTCTGAATATGCTGGCCATTTAATGGGGTCACCTTTCACTGATGCATGAGGTAGTGGCATCAGAAGTGAGTAGAGGGTTGGATTTCTACTCGGATCTTCACTTAGTCATGATTTCCCGAACACCCAGTGCAGTTGGGTGTTGAATTTGTGCGTGTGGTTGCTGTGGTCACAAGAGCAAAAGTGGCTGATTGCACTTTTTCCGATGACAGAAAACCATCAGACACTGAGTCAGCATTTGCTTGTGCACTTGGCATTGCTGTGTGGTGGTGTGATAATGGCATGCCCACAGGTGGTAAAGTTGCCTCATAAAATCAGGCCCCTCCAATTTAACATAGAAGTACTGATATCAAAGTTGAGACGTTCCTGCTTTGATTCTGTGTGTTAAGCTGGGTTCAAGCTAATTATTTTCTAAGAGGGTGCAGATGAAGTGCTAGATTAAAGCAGGAGAAAGTGGTGGCAATTAGGAGAGGGAGACTTCCATTTTGAAGTCAGCAGTAAGTTTTGATGCTGAAGATATCCTCTTTTGGATCTGATGTCTGGACTGTGGTTTAGCTCGTGTGTCTTGGCTGTGGTCTTAACACACAAATAGACCTCACTGAAATGAGGTAAAACTGCATTTCTCCACCTCAGGAGGAGAAACAGGAGACGAAGAGATTCCTGATCTTACAAGTTGGTGGATGACTTTAAATATAGTTTCGAATTGTCTCAGTTTGAGTTTGCTGAAGGCTGTGTAGTGCTGAGGGCTATGAAGTCTGGGTTGTTGGGGTGCTTTAGCAGTACTGGTACCAGCTATCAGAAGGTCCTGCTTGTCTACTCAAGTTTTCTATAAATGGTAAGAGCTTCTCATTCTGAGTGCTATTATTTGGAAAGGAACTGCAATACAAGTGATAAAGAGGAGGGATCAACTTTTTATTGGGTTGCAGGACCAGTTTCATTAAGGGGAGATAAAGAAGATTTTCCTCTAAATCCTGGTTTTGCCAAGACTTCCTTTATGTCACAGACCAAGACACTAGGCTCAAGAGGATTTAGGTGCCTGATGCCAGCTTAATTTCAGTGGCTCGAATAGGAGTGTGAACCTGATGTCTCAGGCCCCAGGAAAGTTGCTCAATGTAAACCAGAGGTGGTGTACAAAGAAGCTACAGTTATTTGTGAAAACACCTTCATTGGGCACAACGATTCCAGAATAAGCTTGTTCCTGTGGGATGTTGCTACACTTATTTAAGAATGCATTTCTCTCACCAATCAGTTTCCCTTTGCAGATAGCCCATGATCTCTCTGCAGCTTAATTCTCCATCTGTAAAATAGAGATAAAGTTGTCCATAATTTTTCTCAGGTCATGGTCATAAGATCTTCTGGGAGCACAGTCTGGCAATGTTCTTAAAGACCTGACAATCCATAGGTTTGATCCTGTTTGAATCTTGAAGTGCTGTTTCTGTGTGAGGAATTACTTGCAAAGGTACAGCCCAGAATATGTCCTCTTGTGCTGAACTGCTTAGCTCCCATCACGCAAGGAGAACCAATTTCTCCGAAAAACTTTGTTCCAGCTCCTCTTTCTGTGCTCTGGAGCATCAGTCTGTATGCTTGGTACAGCCAAATCCAGCACTCAGAAGAAATAAATGAAATGGCCTACATATTGAGAGAGTCTTTGAACTTAAAATCCAAAAGGGAATTGAAAGACAAAGTTTCTGAAAACCCCTTGTAGTTAACTTTCTAGATCTTCTACTCCTTAGCAAAAATGCTCCAAATTGAACTGTGAATACCAGCAAGCATTTTCCCTTGCATTAGCTCCTCTGGGGGAATGGCTTACTGGACTCAATTAAAGCTGGCGCTGGAGACTGAAGAGCAGCTGAGGTTTGCAAATCTTGGATTCTGAACTGTCCTCTGTCTTCAGAGGCTGCGTTACTGTTTGGGCTATACAACATTAAAATGCAAAGTGAAGATGTAGATGCTGCTGGACAATGCTGAGCTGCAGCTGATATATTGGCTGTTAGTAGATGCTTACTCGGCTGGCAGAGTGCTTGAAGCCATATTTGTGGCACTGCACCAAAAGCCTATGAGCTGTGCGTTATTAATGAGAAAAATTCTTGAGGAAAGGAGCGTAAAAATGCTTTTTGCTGTTCTCATTTCTGCAGAGAACTGGGAAAAACTCAGCACCTACTTGGCAGTTTGCAGAGTTGGATCCTGGATTCAGAGAGGGCTCTGCCTGGAAAACATTCTCCTTGTTAATAAAGAAAAAATGATTCGACAAGTCATGGCACAACAGTACTCCTTTCCGCTTAGTCAGGAGGCCTGGCACAGTCTGTGCTGGTGACTGGCACCAGCAAGAGTCGGTAGCATTAGCCACAATGGATGCGTCTGGAAGGTGAAGGGCTTTATGATTTGGAGATGTATGTTCAAGAGGTACTGAGGGATGTGAGAGGAAACCCAGTTAGTCCAAAACCTGGCAGCTGTACTTGAGCAGTGTTCAGAAGTCATCTTATCCTGTGGGATTCAAGAAATGTGAATTTAGGTCTTGGCTTGGCTGCTGGCTTCCCGTGTGACTTCAGGGCAGGTGTTCAAAAGGGACTTGGCCTTTACAGAACAGAGTAGCAGGTAGCAATTTCAGTCCTCTCAGGCTCTGTCTTGTGGGTTTCTGAATACTTCAGCTCCTCACTGGTAAAACAGGAATGAGCAAACTTTTCAGGACACCTGGACCAGTTGAGAACAAATGTATTAATATATAGGAGGAAGATACGATGATGATGGAAGATCATAAAATGCCGAAATCAGCATGTCAGATCAGGCATTCCTCCTTCAGTCAGAGTAGAAATAACTACAGTTTTTCAGATATGAGATACTGTCTTCCCAGACAGCAGATGTGAAACTGCATACATGTGTGTTAACAGACCTAGCTTGAGCAGTTATTTATCTGCACAAGTGGATCTAGTTTTGAACTAATAAACTCATTATGTCACTAAAGAAGGCAACACCTGGTTATCTTTTTTTTTTCTGAGCTTTGAATGTTTGTCATATCAGCTGGAATGGATCAGATTTGTGGGACGTTATATTAGTATTTGGTGCTTTCACATTGTCATCTCTTTCATTTTAATGGTGTGCAATCATTTAAAACAACAATAATTAAAAAAAACCTTGAAAATATTTTCCTCTTTTCAACCCTGAACATTGTCTCACATTTTGCCTACCAGCACCCCACCATTGCCTCTTCATTGACAAACCTGTGCAGAATCACTTGTATTGAGACATGGTGTGAAGTACTTTATGTGGGTGGTGAGATCCATGTGCTGATGATCTCAGGCTGGAGATGACTCCAGGCTTTTTAGATCAGCCCTTAAAGAAGCATATTAGAGCTATCAACAAAAAACAAGGGGGTAGTGGAACCCCTCACTCTACTGATCTTTTTTAATTTTTGGTGTAGTATGATCTATATAATTTATCTAGTGGGTCTACATTTGAGAAAGATGATGTTCACCTTGGTGCTACAGAACTAATGGCCTAAAGATCTGTTATCCTTGAAGGTTTCAGAGATCAGAGTTTCTTTGGGGAGTTGGTGACTTAGAGAACTTGTGCTCTCTCCACAACAACAACAACAAAAAAGACAGATATTGTTTTTTCTGTTGTCTTTCCTCTGAGTCCATAGAGGAATTTAGGCTGGGATGATAAATTTAGGTCTGCCTTTTGTCTACTTTGTATAATCCTTCTCTTTGTGCCTGATGCACTGATGGTGTTTAAAGTATTCCTTTGGCTCATCCCATATGTGATTATTATCACTTTTAATTATTGATGAATTAATTATTATCATAGAGTAATTTACTTTGACCTTTTCGGAGCCCATCTCTCCAAGGTGGCTGAGTTTGTGTTCCTTCTGTGTTGTGAGGAATAACAACTTATTCTGGCCAGCTGGAGAAACAGCTGTCCTTGAGTTGGAAAGCAGTGACTATTATGCACCACTGTCACTGAACAGCCATCTATAGGGTCTGGAGAGCCCAGGAAAACTATGAAGACTAGCTGTTTGTGTTTTGGTTAGATCTAGTGAAACTTCCCGTTTTGAGGATGAGGACGTTAGCCACAGAGTCAGCCAGCCTCATTTACTATCTTTGGCTACAAACTTTCCAGGGACTTCAAAACTCAGTTCTCCTCCATGAACTGGAAGGGCAAAGGTATCTAAGGACTACACTGAAGCTCTCTCTGAGGCTAACTAGCATCTTCTTCTGACAGGATTTATTGTTCTAGTAAATGGGATAAAGCTGACATTGTGGACCAACACAAGCACGCTTACTGTGAGCTGTGAATGTCTGAGAAGTTTTTTGCAAGCGGTCATGCAAAAAGAGTAGTTTTCAGTGCTGTTTGGTCTTGCCTCTGCTGACCTGCTGCCACATGGAATCAGTAGTGCTGTTCCCTGGGCACCAGACTCTTTGCTTTACTGTGGTCACTGGAAGGCAAAAATGTAAACAATCATAAGCCCTATGCTATAATAGTCCATGCATTAAAACCATGCTGGAGACCACTTTATAGCCTTCATCACAGCAGAATCAAGGCCCTAATTCTCCCTTGGAGCAGAAGTAAACAACTTCAACCCTCATGAGCATTATATGCCTTTTGGACAGATGAGCTAATTTTTGTTGTGGCAGAGCAATGTGTGACCCAGTTTCAAAGGATGTAAATTTTTCATGTCTCCTGACGCTAGCGAGTAATGCAGAGTTGGACCACTCCTTGGGCTGACTTTCTGATATTAATAAGCCCCATTTGTTTTTTCCCCAATTGGGAATGAGATGAGAATGCATGCCTTAATTGTTTCTAGGTGTGAAAGATACTACCTTATTCTTAGAAGAGCATGAAAGAAGTAAACCCCTTCCTGGTTTCTAACTGAAGACATCAAGCAGGAACCACATGGAAACCGTCGTTGAGTTTTGGAAGTCAGTTTTGGACAAGTGACTCCTATGACATTGATATTCCACAGCAATCTTTCCTCTGGGGCTGGGTGCACAGATGCTGTGCTGGTAGATTTTACTAGAAATATGTGAGTGGAACAAATGGCAGTGGCCAAGCCATGCTGTCTCCTGCTTGTTGTGGAAAAAGGTGGCTCTAGGTAGGAAAAAGGTAGCTCTAGGTAATATCACCTAATTTAGGATGTTGAAGTGTGGTGTGGCACAACACTTTGTGAGAGGAAACAGTCCCTGCTAATGGCCTTTCCTTGGGTTGAGGTTTTGTTCACCGAGACTTTTAAGGAAAAGAAGCTCCTGTTTTGGTTAATGTTAGCCCCCTCCTCATTGCCAGTAGCAAGGGCTGTGAAGTCAAGAGAGAGCATCTTCTGCTCTGGCTGTGTATTTTATTCACCCTTCTTGTAGCAAAGGCAAAGTGGGCAGTCTGCTGCCCCAGGCTCTGGTTTTGGGTTGCAGAGAGAAGCGTAACTTCCATAGTCACAGCTTGGACCTGCAATCCTGTTGGCAATGTGGGATTACTGACTGCTTGTTCCTTCAGGCCAGCAAACTTTAGAAGATTGGCTGGCATAGATTTCTGGTAGCTATCTGTAAGTCTGTCTCTTTGGTTTTATTTTGCTGAAGTAACACTGGCTTATATGAGGTGACAGGTGACTGTCTGTGGGATGCAAGGTTTGCCAGAGCAGCTGTTGCATTTATGTGTGTGTGTGAAATCCCAGTATTTTCACCCTTGAGGAGTAAAATGCTCAAGACTCCTAACCTGAATCCCCTCAAGAGTGGATCTTGCATTTACACAGCTCTCCTTGCACTTGAAATGTTTGCTGGGAAAAATCTATGTTGTTCTACTTCAGCCTCTTTTTCTGGGCACACTTGCCCACTTGTGATCTAGACGAGCATGTTCAGGAACAGCAAGTTCCTTCCATGAAAAGAGAAAATGAACGGCGCAAGAACTGAGTCACTTTATTGTTAAGATAGTGAATTATTTAAATCCATGCACATCATTAACGTATCATTCGTCACAGCAGAGTTTGACAGGTATATTAACCTTATTCAAGCTACTGTTTGCTTGTAGGAGAACAAATGGGGGTTGGTCAGCTTTGTATAGCAGAATGAAAGGCCTCAGAAACTCAGTAAGATATGAAACATTAAGGAGAATTGGACATTAAGGTGGAGTTCAGGCTGAGTTTTCTTACAAGTAGGAGTAGAAGTAATAAAATGTACTTTTATTACTTTAATGACCATGGCATGGCTTGAATTGCAAAGGTCACTCTGAGATCTAGAGGAAGAAAGAAAAGAGTATGATCAAGGGAACAACTCTTTCCATCTTCTCTGCCATTATCTGTAGCCAAGGTTAACATTATTCTTCTTGTGCCAAATCTTTATAGCACCAGGTAGGTTTGCAGTGTGATTTAGCTGTATAACTTTGTATGTACCTATGATTTTGTTTGGGAGACAGTCAAAGATATGCTAAAAGATCTGTTTTTCAGGGTGATGAATGTCCACAGTACCTCCTGGCAATAATGGAAGGACATCTAACATCTAGTGTGGAACTCTTCCATGCCTGAAGGTCCTTCATGCACTCCAGTTCAGGGTGGCATCCCTCCTTGCTGTTGGGCAGAAAGATTAGGAACCAGCACTTTCTGTAATGGTTGCATCCTGCTTGTGGTGTTATGAACACATGCAACTAACCATGGTGTCGTCCTGCTTTAGAACTGCTTAGAGTTCTTTTCTGGCCATAGTATCCCAATGTCTTCTGTTCCTTGACACACAGGATGGAGCTCAACCTCTAGATCGTTTGCACAAGTTGAAAAAGGAAAGGAGAAAGGCATCTAGTGCTGCAGGTAGATCCAGGTTCCTTTGGGATATCCAGCAGGACCTGAGATGCATCTATAAAGTAATCCTTGGAAATGTGGTTGAAGAACAGCTGGGAATTTGACTTTTTTCACCACCCCTCCGTGGCCTTTAGTGGGTTAATAGCTGGAGCAATCTTCTTTCTGCTTAGGGGGATTGCTCTGCCGTGATTAGAACAGGTTAGGAATTTGCTGATGAGCTTTGTGTTGAATGCTATTTCCAGTGTCAGGTCTATTAATTCACCTGGGTTTCCAATCTACCTGTCAGCTGCTTATTCATTATTTGAAGCTTTCTGTTCTCCAAATGGTGACCTTTTGTGTAGGAAGAGAGCTGGCTTTCCTAAAAGGTGAGTTATGCAAAGCAGAGTAAAATACGCTAAGCAAGGAGAAAGACAGTGAGGTGGAGGGGTGAGGGGAAGAGCAGAAATCCATTTTTGACATGGCAGTGGGAGAAGTCAAGAAGCTGTGCTACAAGCCTGGATTAAATGAGAAACCAGATCACATCGTGCTTACAGAAGGCACATACTAAGGTTATTACATTAGCTACACTGACAACAGAACTACTCTTGCTATTAATCTGAGGATGCTGATATCGCACTGGCTGGAATTTAGGTAAGTGTGCCTGTGGCAGATGCTTCTAAAAGTTCATGCCTGAGTGATACTTCTTGGGGAGAAAGCCTGACAAGAAATGCATTATCTTACATACAGCATTCACTTAATAGCCAAGGTCCTATACATCCATCACTTGCTACAAAGCTTGTGTTCCTGAATCTGAGTGTGCTTGAGCGCGCTCTCTTTCTCATTTTATATGCATTTTTATTTACTTGCCCACATACACAAAGATATATCTTCCTAGCCTTTACAGTTATGCAGAAAATATCAGAATGTCAACTGAAGCATTAGCTATCTCCCCAGGAGTTCAGGCAGCCAGAATGAATAATTTTCAGAGGTTTGAACAAGCTTGTTCATTAAGTGAGGTGTTAACCCTGGAATTTGCAGATGACCAAATAAGCCCCCATAATGATTCACAAGTGATGGTTTTAGCAAAAACACTGCGGATTTGTCTAGTCATGTATTTGTCCTGTGTAGCACAACAAGAAGTCTTGTAGTGCTAGAAGTCTTCTAGTAGCACAACTAGAAGTCTTTGGCTCCTTCTTTCTTATCTTTATATGTATCTTTAGTACAGCAAAACCAGAATGTTTAGAGAAAAATAAAGCCCATGCAGAACACCCTGTGAGTTCAGTGATGATCATTCGTGGTCTTAATTCACCTAGTTAGAGGGAATCTGAATGAACTGAATAATATGTGAGAGAATCCAGGGCTTTTGTCACAGAGTGCTGGTCTATCTTGCTCTAGGATGTGACTTAATCTGTTGCATGGAAACCTCTGCTTTGAATCGTCTGTCTGTGGATAAATGTCTTGACTACATGTGTGTGGTCATTTGAGGGTGAACAAGGATTGTCACAGTCCCTGTCATCCCTCTCTGTTATAATTGACACTGGACCGGAGCAATCTACAGCCAACAACAAATGCCTGTCTTGGGCCTGGCTGAACTAGAAAGATTTGCTTAAAATTTGGGTAAAATTACTCTTTTGTGGGACTGGAAAGTATAACTTAGTACTCAGAATGGAAAAGGAAGATCATCCTACTTTCTGCTTCCTCTCAGCAAGATTATTTTAACTGCCAGAAAGAAAGTATAGCTCTGAGTCTGTAACAAAATTGAAAGGAAGGCGTAAACTAAGAGGTAGGAGTGTGGTAGAGATAATGTGAATTAGGGAGGACAGAAACAACCATGAGCTTAGTGGTTGTGAGTCAGATTTTCTGACAATCTCCTCCTTATTCTAGATATGTTTTTAAACTACTGACCCAAGGCAGCAGGTATCTTGGACACAGCTGAACGTTTTAGTCAGGGAAGTAACTCTAAATGTGTTATGATGGAATGTGTTTATCCTTTTGTAGAGGATGGAGAGGATTTACTCTGGTGGAGTGCTACACATAGGTATTTGAAAGAGGAGTTTTCTTTTTCCTTTCTGAGTTTTGGAGGCAAAAGGGAACAGGACATTTAGATGAAGATTGACACACCCATTATCCAAGAGCTAGTAGTCCATTACATCAAAAGGGCTGGGGAAAAAATGGTCCGGGAGAAAATGCTGAATTCAGGTTTAATGCCAAAGCTCTAAGCTTGGTTGACTGCTCCCTGGAGGTTTTCAGCCTGGAAACAAGGGAATAAACGGGATCTATAACTTTCTGGACCACTTGCCTTCCTCAGTTTCATGATCGGATGAATTGAGTGTTGGTTAAATCCTAAATGTGTTGCAAAGCTATCTTTATTCATTTTCCTAATGGACTGCATAGGATTACTTGACTGCAGGTGTTCTGTTTTCGTCTGTTCTCTCAACTGTCTTGGAGCAGATACCTCTGCTGTCAAAGGAATTGGGAACCCGGTTCTTAAAATGTTTGCTTTAACAGTAAAGAGAATCATAAGCCTGGAAAGATCCAGTTTCTCTCTTCTTTTGCAAACACTTCCAGGTGAGCAAGAGTGGCCAAAGACAATGCCACCTTGCATTCCTGGCCCCTTACAGTCAGAATTTTGTCCTGATTGTCAGTGGGACAGGATGACACCGAATGGTGGTGTGAACGGCTGAGGAACTTCTCTTTGCACTCATAGGAGTTAACTAAGCATTACTTGTCCTTTAATTGCCACTAGAAACTTGACTAGCCAAGCTAATGTGCTAATTATATCACAGGCCAGATTCAGCTTTGGTTGAGGAGGACCCATTGCTGCTGAAATTAATTAATTACCATCCAGGTAAAATTAAATTCTCTGGAAGGTGTCAGAGCAATTGGTTCAGCAACTAATTCTTCCTTTGGCCTATTGGAAGGCACAGGTTGTGTATGCGTGTATGAAATAGGGTCACACAACATCTGCTACTCCTGAGGTCCAGGAGATGGGCTTGCCTCTTACTCAGTAGAATAAACTGCATGGGCACAGCTGCACCTTCTTTTCAGTGGTGAACTGCACAGCCTCAGCCACCTGCAGTGCTGGGGCCTGGGAAGGAATGAGTTATGAAGCTCATGCAACAGCAGCAGGTTCCACTGCTTTTCATGTGCCATTAGCAAAAAATACACAAAAACGTCTGGTGTGTTACTACCTAGATTTATGGCAATGCAGTGTTCCTCTTAGCTTTTTCTCTTTCCATCTTCACATTCACTTTGGAAGTCATATATGGGGTATTAACTTTTGCCTGAACAATTGCTCAAGAGATGGTACAAAGAGAGACTGAGAGGTTGGTGGTTGTCTCAAGGGGCTTGTAGCCTAGGTATAACAGAAACAGCATCAGCTAGGAAAACACAGGGAAAAGGATGGCACAATTAGTTCTTAGCAGGCTGGATCTGGGGATTTACTAGTACCTGCAACCCTTCGAGTTGTGAGGTATTTTAGAGACATCATGGTAGAGAAGAGGTTCAGATGAAACTTAAAAGAGTATACTGCGCAGAAGGTCACAGGAGGTTCTTTCAAAGTGCAAGGGAAAGGTGCTGAGAGGGAGGGCTCCTGCGTCTAGTGTGTGGGCAGAGGTGGCTGGCAGATGATCAAGGACAAGTGACAGAAAAGTCAAGAAGAAGAAAAGAAAGAAGTGCTACGTGTTGGCGATGTAATTTAGGAAGAAACAGTTAAGGAGAAATTGAAGGAACTGAAGAGTAAAGAGAAAGGAGTTGTGAAAAGACAGGTAGGATTTCAGGGTTGGAAGCTTTTAGGATGAAGAGTACAGGCAGTTTAAACAGTTGCAAAAAGAGAGGGGAGAGAGACAGAGGATATAAGTCCTCCAGGACTTTCTCCCAGAAGTGAAGGGAGCACGAGTGGAAGCAGCAGATGTTGAGAGTAAGGGAAAAAACAGGCATTGTTGGCAAAGTAGAGAAGGGCCAATAAGAGCAATGAAGGGCAAAACAGTTCAGAGTGCCCACAGGAAAACTGCAGAACTTCTCCCCACTACCTGGCACTGCTGTTGCAAAGTACCTGCTGTATTGCTGCCTGTTGCCCACCAGCCTGTTGTCCTTCCGAAAACATGCTCCTGCTCTCAGCAGCAACTTTTTTGAGAACTCAGACTGCTAAACTTGGTGTGATTTATCTCTTTCCATAATGTGAAGCAAAGAAGTGTATAAAAGAAGCGGGAAGGTTTCAGATGGACTCCCTCTATTATAAGCCATTTCTTACTGGCCAGGACAGCAAATAAATGCCACGTATACACTGACTTTAATGCATACATGTGGAGTCACCAACCTCAGAGTTTTGAGCAGCTTGATCTATTAGTAAATCCGTCCTGCACATTCTTCTACACAAAGTCAGATGTTAAAAATGAGACCTTTAGTACCTGTTATGGGTCCTCTATTTACAGTGGCCCTTTGCTGCTCAGAGATCACAATTTCCTTTTGCTTGCAGCTGCATAAATTCACAGGGTGAAAATTGGAGTTTATCCCCTGTGCTTTTCGATGTGATTGCCTTCTGTGCAGGGGAAAATTCAGCTAGCTGGTAAACCAGGGGCTTTTGCTAAACCATCAGCTATGCTATTATATGCCTGTGGGAAAGTTACAGCACAGAGAGGAAAGGAGAGTGCAAGAAGTATCCTATGGAATTACACTCTTAAAAATGTATTGAGAATCGGTTACAATGATGCTATTTTTTCAGGCTTCTTACTATTATGGATTTATGCGATGCCATTTTCTAGTTTCATTATGTTTTTTGTCAAGAAAAAGAAATACCTGTATTGGAACTTTAATACTTGATAAAGCCTGGAAAAAGATAACTATGATGTATTCCTTTGGATTCTTTTCTTAAATTACTTTCCTTTCTCCTCTGTTCTAAGTCTACCAACATGGCTTTTTCTCTTCTGAAGAGCCTCATTTGACAGATACATAAGTAAATACATGTTTAAAACAACAACAAATACCGTTATGCAGTTGTATGCACCCCAGGTTCTTCCGCTAGATGGATGTGTATTTGTAAAGCTATAATAGAAATATTATTGTAATAATCAAATAATTAATAAAGCCCTGATGTGCGTGTGGGAATTAAAGCATAAGTTAAGAGTTCCTTGTCCACCTCTACAGTTGAAAGATTTAATCTTTGTGTGCACTGGGTAATTGCAGCCCGGAGGGTTAAAGAATGGACAGAGCATCTGTGTGGAAAGAAAAAAATACAAGCTTTAGAAGTTGTAGTGGAAATGGAAATAAGGGAGTGTCTTAGGTTGGCTGATATGTGTAGTTTGGGTCCATTTCCTAGTGGATAGACATCCATGTGACAGAACCTACCAGTGCAGTTGGTGTAGAAATGGTTGATGTCAACAGAGAGGCCGACTCTAAACAGTCATGAAAAATTGATTTGTGCTCTTACTCTTGTAGATGGGTCCCCCCTGAGACAAGGCTGATGCATGCTGGCATGGAATGATGCATAGGCAACTTGCCTTGTGCAGCATATCTGTTGTGACAGCGAATAAATGGCTTGTTCTCTACTCTTGTCAGTCTGATGCTTTTCATGAGCACCAGAGAGAAGAAAAAAAAAAAAGGAGAACCACAATTAAAAAAAATGTGGCTGCATATGTGTCATTTCTGGATTGCTATGGAGACTGTCACATTAAGGTTAGTGTCTGAATAGCTTAAGCTACCCAGAAATGAAAAGTCAGGTACAGAAACTTGGGCTAAATTTATCACTACAAGTGACGGTAAGAACCAGAACCTGTCTAGTGACTTACAATGTCGCCTTCCTTTATGGGGATAAATTAACTACATTATAGTCCACATAAATTCCATTTATACCACACAGATGTGTTAGGGCTGTATATCAGGAAGCACTGTCTTCTCTGCTAATGACAAAGTTGCTTTGGCCTTTCCAGAGCTTGGCATATTGGAACATAATCCAGCTATTTCTCTGCTCTTTCTCCAGCATTGTCATCTTGTCTTTGATTGTTTTGCTCGCCCAGTGGCTGTGTTTTCCTGTTACTTCTTGCCTTCTTGCTTCCTTTCTGCATGAGGACAGGGTGACAGTGATTCTTGATGCCTGCCATATTTGACAGATTTGTTTAATCCCATTGCTGAAATATCTGTACAACTATGTAGCATTCAATTTGTTCACCAAAATATTCGTTGAGGACCGAAAGGGAGTCAGGTTAGGCTGGAGGAAGGCGAAGAGGAAGGTAAGTCTAAACTGGGCTCTCAGTTGCTTGCATGTGAACCTGTAAGCTTCTCTGCTTCTCTGGCTTTTCCTTTGGGCCACTTAGACCAGCAGGCTTCACTGTGTCATCTTTTACTTTTGAAACTAAGCAGGTCAGACACTAATCCAGCCTTGTTGTATTAGAAGGGGGTCAATAACAGAACCCTGTTTACACCCGGAATGCTAGGAAGTGGGCTTCCTGCTTTGCAGTTTGTTGGTCAGGCCCTTTTGCATTGTGTGTGCAGTGTACTTGATTCTCCTTTGCCTTACACACCATGAGACAGCGCAGTAGTCTTGGAAGACTTGTTCCTCCTATGTACTTAGCACACACAGCCAGTCTGGATTTGATTCTTACTCATGCTATTTGACTACTGTTGCCTCGTTTCACCTTCCTACCTCTTACTAAGCTGGTTCTTTTCTTTGTCCCATCCCAAAAGCGTGTTCATCTTTTGTTCTAACAGAAGCTCCTGAAAATCTCTCTCCCTCTGCACAGCAGTCCTGACAGTCTTACCTTCTCTAGCCTGCCAGCAAACACACAAACATATACTCCAACTTTTCCCTTCCCCTGGCTTGCTCTCACTCTTGTCAGTCACTGTTTTAGCAACTGAACACAGTGCACTGAGGATAGGTCTTGCAGAGGAGAGTGTTTCCAGGAAGCAAATCCCCTGCTGCTTCAATGAGCAGGATTATATACAGCCTGCAAGGTACACAAAGTAATTCTTGCAGTGCGCTCAGTGCAAGTACGGCCTCAGTGTTAGCTCTGTGGCCAGTCTAAGTTCACTTACAGATCATTTTGAGAGAACCTGAAAGAGAAGAACAAAGATGCTCAAACACAGGGTGACCTGGCTTACAAGGAAATCTTGAATGGTTGGGAATTGTTTAGCTAAAGAGGAGGAAACGGAAGAGGGATGATAAAATGAATGTAAAAGGCGGTTGTTAAAGGTAATAATCTTTTCTATATATCTGTGAAGGATTGGATGAGAAATTGTATACTTAAAATACAGCAAGAAAGAGAAGGTTAGTTCATATGAAAAGGTTTATAATGGTAAAGTGAATAAAATCTGGTATAGATCCTGCGGAGGTTGTAGTGTTTCTGGCATCAGAGGTCTTTAAAAACAGACTAGGCAAATATCTCTTTGGAGTGGTTCAGAGAAAGTAGATCCTGCCTGAGGAATGGAGATTGGTTAGATAGCCTCTCCAGATCTCACTAGTTCTGCTCTATGCTTCCAAACATGAATGATCCTCCAGGTTTGTTACTTCTTGCAGTAGTGGCAGCAGGTTTCAGTTCCAGCTGCATCTCTATCGGTGTCAATGACATCCTGATTTGCAAGAATTGGTGTGTAGCTTGACTTTTCCTTCAGGCTTGTTAAATAACAAGAATCTTTGGGGCAGCTTGTCACGTTTTTTCTGATACAACTACATGTAGGCTTTTGAGACAGAAATGCTATATAATTCTGACAGATAAGACCTGGTATCATTTTCATGAGTTTCTTTAAGGAAACGTACAAGTACTTTCCAATTGCTATACATATAAGTACAAGTTTTCAGTTTTTTTCCTAGAAAATAGGAAGCACTTCAAAACTGGATCCCTGTAAGCCACTGTATTAAAGCAAGTAGTTGTATTTTTGCACTCTTCCCTGTGACAAAGTAATTTCTGGAGGATAACACTGCAGCTATGGTGATTACATCTTTACTTCAGACTGTGGGAAGAATGATAAGAAAAACAAGCTTAAGTAGGCTGTGCAGGAAAAGCCACAGTGAGGACTGGATTAAGCTATGTACGTCAGGAGGAGAAACAGGCTGCTCTTGTGTGATACTGAGTGGCAGAAAGGCCTGTGGAGGGGGCAGAGGCAGGAGACTGAATTTCCAGGTGGGAAGGAGAGCTGAGCAGTGTCAAGATAGCAAGCGGTGGGAGAGCAGTGAGGGACTTCAGCTGACCTTAGTGGAGCACAGCTCAGAGATGGAGTCAGATAGGGCTCTGCTTTCTGCCTTCCCAGTTGTGCTGGCTTCTGTTCAGAGTAGGGTAATGTCTAGATGTCCATCCACAGATCTGCTGGTGTTTCCATTTGGTTGGGAGAGTAGTATCCTAGTCCAGTCTTGGTGAAGAAGGTTAACTCATTTTACTACCTTGCAGCTGGGGCAAGTAAAAGGCACTTAGCATGCCTGAACTGTTGGAAGTAACTAAGTGGCTGGGCTCAGTTTTGCTCAGGTGCCTGTTGCCAAAGCTCATTGCTGACATTCAAATGTAATGAAGCTGGAACAGTGGCAGCGCACTGTGAAATCCCCCCTTCTTTGGGAGTTCTGCTTAGTTTTGGCATACTCTGCCGTGTTTCCTCCATCTAAGGCTGTAGTTCCACACCGTCCAGGTTGTGTTATTGCTCTCTGATGTTCCTGTGAAGTCAACCAGCCACTATAGCCCCAGTGGGCTGAGCACCCAACAGTTTTGTGCAGGATAGCAATACTGCTAACTAGCAGGAAACTGATGCTGCACCTCAGGTGTTCCATTGGAAGATGATTGAGAACATCTATGTAAGAAATCAGACATGGGCAAGAGAGAGGAGTCTTCACATTCCCCTTCTAATGATGACTTTTAGAAACAACTCGGAATTGTCAATGCACTGTGTTATCTTTATGAGTATATTTGAAGCGTCCAGACTCTGCTTCTCTAGGTGCAGTATTCCTTGTAGGGTAGCCCCAGAGTAATCTTGAGTTGTGCAGCACCTGGATGACTTTAAGTATATAGTGACAAAGCAGGTGTGATCTGACTTTAAAACAAACTCACCTTATTCATTCTCAACATGGATTCCTCTTCCAACGTAGTGCCCGTGTTACGGAGCCACTTCATGGGCTCTATACAGGCAAGGCACGGCACACAAACAAATCTGTGTGCTGTCCAGGTTGTGAGTCACAATAGGTGGAATGTGTAACTGCTTCTAGGTTCAAAAGATGCTGTTTCTGATGTGTTTTGACAGGTAAGTGCTATCTCAGCCAGTCCTGGATGTTGCTGGGAGACACTTCAGGTATAAATAAGAGTGTAGGCTGCAGTTCAAAGCTGGCTATTGTTCATTTGTTCTGCTGGTATGGCAGATGGGCTTTGAGTCACAAAAACATTGCCAAGGTCTGTAGTGTCTGTCCATAGATCTCCACAAGGCATTGGTTATATGACCATGAAGCCTGCAACGGTTGATATCCATCTACCTACCTCCAAGGCTGCTTCTTGCCACATGATCCATGGCTAGTGCTCAGTGGAGAGAGAAGAACATTATGCCCTTGTAATGAAGAAGATGATGGTATTTAAGAGTGCCCTGAGGTGATAGATCTTATCCACACCTCTAATCAGGTGGCCGGTGAACTTTACTTTCTGGGCATCATGCAAAATCCACTTGCATACCAGGAAAGGAATGATAGTCTTGTGAGTGGAAAGATTTGTGATTCATAGGCTGGTTAAGTTTGTTGTTTGGCAGGTTGGCTGCCAATGAACTGTGGTGAAAATTTGGCCTTCCTGAAATTGGTAGGGATGGGTCTTTTATCTTACACACATCTCTCAATGAATCGCCCCTATGCACAGATGTCCAGATACTCGAGCTTACTGAACATATGCACTTCGCAAAGCCTCATTTATTGCACACCTTTAGCAAACTGAATTCCAGCAGCCTTTGAAAACTGTAGTATTAAATGTGATATGGGCCAGCAGGGAGAAGGAGGCACATGCTATATGTAATAAGAGGTAGTGTTTCCAAGGGTTTGTTTTCCCATGCTTAATGTTTTTGTTTGTTTGTTTACAGAAAAAAAAAATTGAATGATCTGAAATTAAATCTGCATCTGCTTGATGAAACGAGGAAACCACTTTATTTATGTTTTCCAGATTAAATTAAGTGAACGGGGGTTTTGTTCATTTTGCTTTTATATTTCAAAGACATGTTCCTGATTAAATTTCGGTGAACTTCATTCTGAAATGCAATTTTGAAACAGGAAATCCACGCTCTATAAGAAACCAGTGTGGAGGCCAGATAGCCTTATCAACTGTTCTGTAGCTCTGACCTTATCAGACCTTTTGAAGCCATCTTGCTCCCAGCCCTCCAATAGGAGCATTTATTAGGTTGGGCTGAAATTAGGACCATTTCTGTACCAGACCTAGGAAGCACCTCAGAATTTGGAGTTTTAGGATACAGTGCAGAACTTCTTCTGCAGTCTGACTCTGCAGAGGAAACGGTCCTAGCACAACCTTCGTTGCTTTGTGTGGTACTGCTGGGATGGTCCTGCCCTGTCCTGCTGGGTTGCCATATCTGGAGAGGATGTGTACAGGTGCACATGTTGGCTCCACATGGAACTGTCTGGGATCTGACAGTTCACTTGCGTTTGTCCCAAGCTGTGCTACAGCCCACTAGACTGTCTCCAGAAGTGTGTTTCTATATACAGACTGTACATTTTGACTCACCTTGACTTGTCTTTTTTCCTTTTTTTTAGGAAGAATGGTGGTAGAGGATTTTTTATTTTTAAATAGTGATCAGTTATCTTAAGCAAGTTAGAAAAATGCATTGTATGATAGACACAGGGTCGTCTGGCTTTACTGCTGCATGATTCCTTGTGCTACTCATATTGATCAATGGTGTTTCTATTTGAAGGGAGCAGAACTTGTTAAATTGTAGAGTGATTTAGATTGAGGGAGGGAGGGAGGCTCTGCAGGTCTTCTGGTCCAGCTCCTGCTCAGATCAGCTTCAAAGCTGGATCGAGCTGTGATGTTAGATCGAGTTGCTCAGAGCCTTGTCCAGTCTAGTTCTGAACACCTCCAGGAACAGAGATCCCCCAACCTCCCTGCCCCCCGATGTAGTAGCCGATCACCTTGATTGTGAAGGACTTTTTTCCTCTCTTTTATACCTCACTGGAAAATCCCTTGGTGCAGCTTGTGTGTCATTGCCTGCCAACAAGGTTTGTGCTTGTTAGTGAGACTTGATACCCCTTTTTGTGGTGGTGACTCATAAGCACAGGAGGATCATAGATAACGGAAGTCAAATAATGCATCTCTGAGCTATTACTATTTCTGAACAGGGCCAGCAGCTTTCAGTTTGAAGGCTGCACAGTGAAAGTAAGATTCATTTGCTGCCTGTCTCCCTGTTTCATTAAATTCCTGGTCTCAGCAACAGATTCACTTTGGACTATTTGCTGTTCTTGTTGCCATCTTTGTCATTGGAATGGGATATCAGCATGTTAATGCCTCATATAACCTGTGAATGATGGTAGAGCACTGTCGCTCTTTGACATTCTCAATGCTCTGTAATTTCATTATCTGGCCATTCTTCCCTTTCCCTGCAGTGTAGTGTGTCTGACATGGTGATTGCCACTTCTAATGTCTTTTTCTGCTACTACTTCCAAAGATTTTCCTCTGTCATTATGGGTGGTTCGTCTTTCCCAAAAGGAAGGTAATTCTTCAGGTTAAAAAGAACTTTCTCTTACATCCTCAAACTATATTTTTTTCTCTTGTGGCAGAAATAATCAATCACTACTTCTTTGTGATTTTCATCCTCAAGGATTTTGTAGTACCATGTTAGATATATAAGCATCACTCTTCATTGTAACCTGGTCACTTTCTGAGTGGAACAAGGGAGGTCTATAATAGACAACTGTTAGTTCTGCTCTTGTTCTTTATACACCTTATTTCTTTGGATGCCCTGATCTCTACCTGAAAATGCTAATACAAGCCAAACACTTGACAATTCTTATTGTGAAAATGCATTTTTGGAAAGCGTGTTAAAATATCAGAATGTTTAAAAAGTGTCTTCTCCTTCAACTAGGGACCAGAGAGATGCCAGGTATCTGACATGGTTTACTGCTCTCTGTGGTCCACTTCAGACAATCATCTTGGCATTTCTCAGATTTCTTCTTACTGCAAGGATGGAGGACAGTGGCAGTGCCCTTGACTCTTCTTTTCCTGTCTTCCTGTAGTACATCACAAGATTTATTTTTTATGGTATTTTGCTTGGTTTTGTCTTGGCTTTTGCAGTGAAGGTCTGAAGTTGGTTCAGAGGAGTTGAGAAGTGTCTTGGGATTTGCAGAGTGGGGACACATGAGGTTCTGCAGATTGCTCTAGACAAAATGTTGTCCCTTCTAATCCTGCTTTCCTATGACAGTGTAATTAGCTCATGGAGTGAGTGTATATAGGTGACTGATTGAAATCCTGCTTGCAGTTGTCTCTAGATATCAAAGATATTGGACATCAGGGCTTGTTTTAGAAAAGTGGTTAGGGCACTCGCTGAATGCTTACATTAAACAAGAATAATATGGCCAACATTTGCAACAATTCAGTTAATAGCAGGGAATTTTGTAGTGTGTGTAAGACTGGGAATCAAGTGATTGGGATCAAGGATGCTTACAAGAAAGCTGGAGAGGGACTTTTTACAATGGCATGTAGTGATAGGTCAAGGGGTAATGGCTTTAAACTGGAAGAGGGGAGATTTAGGTCAGATATAAGAAATAAATTCTTCACTCTGAGGGTGGTGAGGCACTGGAACAGGTTGCCCAGAGAAGTTGTGGATGCTCCATCCCTGAAAATGTTCAAGGCCAGGTTGGATGAGGTTTTGAGCAATCTGGTGTAGTGGAAGGTGTCCCTGCCCATGGCAAGGAGGTTCAAATTGGATGATCTTTAAGGTCCCTTCCAACTCAAACCATTCTGTGATTAAATGCCAGAGGGTTTGTCAGTCATGGGCATGTTAGTTTTTACAAGGCATTTTGGAAGAGTGGTAGAAGCAAGTTCAGAAGAAACTTCTCTCAATGAAATAAAGTTAGAGATGCAAAACCCAAGAATCTTGATTTGTACATGCTCTTTTCCTTTGTCCCTATCTTGGAAACTTTCTCAAAGCTGTCACTGGGGTCATTACCCATGTGCTAGTAACTGTTGTTACAGTTTGGGGGTTAAGGGGAATCTTCTCCTGAGTTCCAGTTCTGTCTCATCATGTGGAAAATCATTTCACCTTCTCATCTCTTGTTTTTTAAAAAGGAGATGATAATATTTGCTGACCTAACATGTACAGGCTGAAGACTTTTGCTTTCATTACTTTGGATCTGTTGAAGATCTAATTAGTGCTGAATGTTGCTGTTTCCACCCTTACCCAGAAATTTCTTATGATGGCATTACTGACTCTTCTGGGCATGAAGTGAGATGCCATTGTGTTGGGTGGTGGACTGTGACACTTGTAAGACTTTGGATTTAGCTTGGGATGTGGTATACTTGTTACGATTCCTATGTCTGCAAATTTCCTAATCCCTTCCCTCCCTCCTAGGCACATCTGAGTTCTTGTACACATAGTAATTTTCTGCTAGTTCTGGACTCTCCAAGGGACTGATGTGGTGCATGGAGATTTACTGAGCAGTGGAAATAGAGCTTGGTATTTGGAGCCATGACTGACACCATTTGCAGCAAGGACATTTAACCAGACACAGGCTTGTGCCTGAGCCCCTGCCCTTGTCCAGGACACAGTGAGGTGTCCCTCACACTAGAGCTGCCAGTCCTTGGGCTAGCTGTGCTGCCACGTGTCCCCATTGAGGTATAACTGAAGTGGACGTAGTGCACAGACACGTGACGGGAGCGTTTGGTGAGCTGGAAGATCTGTTTTACTGAATGAATACCGAGAGTGAAATTCATGTATGTGTATAGGGCCAAGGGATTTCTGGGATGGAAAAGGGAACATGAGTTTTACATACCTGTGTAGTGAGCAAAGGGAAGAGGTGGTCCTGAGGGTACTGTTATGGATAAGATCTGTCAAGGACTAGCTGGGTCGAGGAGAGAACTGTTTGTGAAGGCTGTTAGCGAAAGAAGGTCAGTCTCTATATACTGTTTAGTAGCAAAATGGGACCACCTCTCCCTTCTCTTGACGGACTAGAGTGAAATCCAAAGGAGACCCGAGTCCTTGGACTAGCTTTAATGTTTTTAAAGAGAGGAAACATTAAAGGTCTAGAAAAAGCTTTATGGAACTGAGTTCTTAGCCACTCTGAGTAATCTTGCTAAAGAGGCTACCTTGCTTTACAGCTTTAAATCTACTTTGGACAGAGTATTAGCAATTATCCCATAGGGAACAGTCCTGCATTTTCTGGATGAGCTAATAGGCCTCTTGCATTTGTAATTTCTATTGTGCTGTGAAGATGTGGATGATTGTTATTAAAGGCTGTGAGAAGCAACTGGTCAGCTCATTGCCAAACTGCTATAATTCATGGGTGTTACACATGGGCTGCAGTTTGCTTAACATTGCAATCCATGTATTCTAAATTGTTTCCGTAGCGCTTGGCCAATAAAATTACAGGTTTATTATGTTTCATGTGGATCTCTTGTTTAATCAAGAATGCCATGCGTGCTGTGAATGCAAAGCTGTTGCTCTAAAAATATCCTTTTTCTCTTGATGTAAGAGCATGTGAATGAAGTTGGTTTTATTTTTCCTTTATGTTTGAATGTTAATCCAGTATTCTTGAATATGAAGGGCTCAAGGCACCTGCAAGTACTAGCAATAGCTGTTCGAGTGCTCTGTGCTATTCTGACTGTAGCATTGCTAATCTGCGGCATCTAAACCATCCCGAGTCAATTTTCTGTTGTCTTTCTTGAGGGGGAGAGAAAAACAACACAATGGAGTTCAAAACCATTCTCTAGATGCATCTATAGTTAGAAACAGATATGTAGTTAGAAACAGATATGTAGCTAGAAAGTTGTCTCTACATGTGTGTTTAAATAAAAAGTATGAGATGTGCAGCATTTTGGGAAGTAGAAGTCAAAGACTTTATGAGTTCTGAGTGTATTTTAAAAGTCACTCTCTGAATTCAGAAAAGTGGGAACTGAGATTGGATTTGTTTTGGTTTTGTTGTTTTGAGTCATCGCTGGCCTGCAAGAGCTAGGGCTTTAAGAGAAGCAAAATGCAGCAATCCATGAGTGATGACTTGAGCTCTTTGATGCAGTGGAGGACTCTGTGGTTCTCTGACAGCTTGGCTCAAAGTTGAGCCCCTGATGCCTGTTCATTGTAGCGTCAATTTTCTAATGAGCTGCTGTGACTGCAGTAGCCTTGTGGGGGATCTGTGGAGCTGTTGGAATCAGTCTTGTGCTGGTGTAGTTACTGCAGAGACGTGTATCAATTGCCTTTTTGAAAGGCTGGAGTGGAGAGTACCTTCATTCCGCTGTGTTGCAGATGCGAATTTACAACAGGTTACACTGTTCCAATAGCTAGGTTTGCTGAAGATTATCTTGGGAGCACTGGCTGTTGATCCTGCTGTAAAAGGGCCCAGAGAAATATTTCTGTTTCAGGGTGTGCTTTAGAAGAAGTAGTTTTTAGATGATCACCTTTGTGAAAGGACAATCATCAAACAGCAAAGGCAAAACAAGCCTTTCGATTTGTTCTTTAGGCTGTCACAGCTACTTAAAGTGCTGCTCAATATTTCCCACCTGTGCGTCTTGCCAGGTAAGACAAAGAATCTGTACAGACTTGATATCCCGACACCATCAGCTTGAGTCAGTCCTCTGATCCACACCATGTTTCAGCCTCTTGTAACGTTCAGAGTTCTAATCCTTCGCCAGCTCAACATTTACTCAGGAAAAGAATGTTGTATTTGTCTTTGAACTTTATTCTCCTTTTGGAGCATGTACTTATTATGATGAACTTCTGCACAGTCACAAAGGCAGAACAGGAGACTTTTAAATCTGGCTTATGTTATAGTCCTCTGTTTTGGAGGCTGTTGAAGTTATAAGAGTTATTGTTAATGATGGGTTTGCAGCCATCATATCATGAAATTTGGAGTGGGGGGCGGTTTTGTTCATTGAAAGATCACAGTACAGGGAGGGAGCTTGTGGACATGACCTAGCTTTACCTGAAGAGGAATTGCCAAATTTATTCTCTAGTGCCCTATTTAAGATCTTGTGCTAATATGTAAAGCGAGAATGGGATTGAGTTTCACCTTCAGACAAGCCTTGTCACCTCTCTCTGTCCTGATTGCCACCCAAAGACAACTACATACTGTTGCTCCTTTCAAATCTGGGCTCTAATGAAACAGGACAAGCTGATGTGTCTGGCCCATCTCCAGCCCGTGTTTTCATTTCAGAGCAGGTGCCAATCTTAGATTTTATTTCATAGTCATAACAGATGGTAGAGAAACAGTATGGCAAGGAGTGACAATGGGGTGGAGAGTATCTGAAGTCCTGCTCCTGTGACTCCATGGCGTACGTGAAGACAGGACTGACTGGTGATGTGACTGGTAAGGGAGAGGAGAAGAGATTATTCCGATGGAAATCCAGGACTCGTGAGATAATAAAAGAGGAGAAAGAAGTTATCACAGACCTTGCATAATGGCCTTTGCAGATCTCGTTTAGTC
The DNA here is from genome assembly GCF_009769465.1 of Tauraco erythrolophus. Classification (NCBI taxonomy): domain Eukaryota; kingdom Metazoa; phylum Chordata; class Aves; order Musophagiformes; family Musophagidae; genus Tauraco; species Tauraco erythrolophus. The sequence continues at coordinate 13,514,310 of NC_141473.1, read as the reverse complement.
AATTTGCATTCTTCCTTGGTCTCACTGCAAAGCCATTCCCTGTTATTATTCCTCAAGGGTCAGAAGGATTTTTGGAAGTTTTTCAAAACTTCTGGTGCTCAACTGAGAACATGCCAATGCAGAAATAGTCATCGGGATTATTCATGTTGTTTAGAGCTCTTCTACAGTGATGAGCAGTTTTTGGTATGTCAGTGCAACGTGCAAGAAATCCTACAGACCTTGTATGTGGGATTCTTTAAAGGTCATCTGGAGACCCTGCAGAGCTACAGAGTATTTTCATAAAATATGAGGCTCCGTTTCTTCTCCCTTTTCTGCCTCCAGGTTTTGGGTCCCAGATGTTATTGTGATGGTGAAGAGAGCCAGTGCAGTTGTTGGCAGAACAAAGCACTGAGCCTTCAGTTTGAATCTGTCCTTTGTCATGCAAGAGTGAAAGGGATCTATCTCCTGGGTTATAGCATTCCAAATCTTGATTTTAAAAGCAGTCTCAGTTGTCATGATAACCAGGATGCTTATGAGGAAGGATATAGATAATGGTTTGAAATGAAGACTGTGCTTCAATTTCTCTGTTGGCTAGAGGGCAAGAATTTTTTAGGTCCCTAGGTAAGAGAAGGAGAGCTATCCCACAAGGTCAAACCTTCTGAAAGTTTTCTACTGCAGTGAAGGTTGCAGTATGGAGTGAGTAGGTATTTTCATCTGACCAACTGCCCCTGGGCCCCAACCGACCCTAAAAGAGTTGCAAAAGTTAATAGTGCTTTTGATTTCTGCAGTGGTGATTTGCTGCTTCTTTTATACAATCCATGTGCGTAATGTATAATCTGTACTTCTGAGTTTCCCACTTTTACAGCTTTGAAATTCTCAGCCATAATGTTGCATTAAAGGAGATTTGAATTCAAGTTCCTCTAGTTTTCTCAGCTCCTTTTTTTTAAGTAACAGAACACTTAAGTCTGTAAGAAAAAATTGTCCTTGACAGCTTAACTGCGCTGTTCCACATCCCCCCGTGTAGACATTAGCACAAGGTATTTCTGAAGTGGGAAAGATATATCTTCTTTCTTACAGAGCTCAAAAACAGATGAATGGACGTTTTTTTCTTAATTTGTCCCCCAAAATTGCAGTATTGGGCAGACACCAAAAGTTACGATTTTTATTGTGTTCCTGACACATTCCTTCATGCTTCCTCCCTGTCCCAAACTTCGTGCCAGTCTTTCAGAGGACAATATTTTTTGGGGGGAGGGAAAAAACCAAAGTTGTGTGGTGTTTTGTTTTTTTTCCCTCCTACAGGGTCAGATTTTAAGCAAATATATTTTACCTGTCTTTAGGAAATACTCAGATGGGGAAAAAACATTCACTCTGTATTGTCTGTATCTTTCTTCCAAAAGTTTGTTTCCTTGGCAGGCACAGAACTGGTAACTGGCTGCTTTGGAATATGAGTCGTCTGGCTTGAGTGACAAACCAGAGCTCTGAATTGAGGGGTTCAGGTCTCTCTTCTGCCTTTACTTTCCCTATCAGGTCCTGGGTATATCCCAGGGCAAAGTCCATGGAGTTGGGGCTATTGTAGGCCCTTGCTGCCTGGAAGGATCCTTAGCCCTAAGTTAGGTTCCCATGATAGGGCATCTTGGGGCCATGCTCTTTCAGCTGACATGGAGGGAGGCATCCCACCAGTCCCTTGGATTCAGTTTTGAAGTCTGTGGCCAAGCATGGTGTATTCTTGCTGTGAGGCAGGCAGTACAGCACCCACGTATGTTTCCTGTTCCGCTTGCTGGGAGGCTGCTTTATCTCACGGTGAGGCTATTTACAGGCTATTGTGATAGAGATCATGTTCATTCTTTCTCGCCGATGTAGCTGCAATCTGAAACAGTTAAATGTCAGTTGGAGGCAGAGCTGGACCCCATGGCACCTGCCTACTGTGAATGTCCATCACCTGACTCGTGCTGTTCTTTGGGTTATCAGGCAGAATCCAAGCAGCTCTGGCCCCATGGTGCTTAGGGCTGCTCTCTGGAGGGGACAGTGTGCAAGCTTGGATGCCTCGTAAAGAAGGGAGAAGCTGAACCTTGAACCTAAGAATTCTCTATCCTCCCTTCTGTTGCATCATGGAAGCTGTTGCTAGTGTCTTGCACAGGCCAGTTTTCTGTTAGCATACCTGCTCCTCTGGACTCCATAGGAAGAAAAGAAGTTGGTTTAGTGCCCTTGGATAAAGCAGGGTGTCACATCTGACTGGCTTAATGTGGTGGATGTGCACAGAGGAATCGTTCCCAGCCCAGGTTCTGGAAATACCTAGTGAGACAGTTTTCATGGAAGTCTGCTTGATTAGGCCTTTCCAAGGGGATTACATCAGGGCTCCAGGGGTGTTTGGCATGAGCAAGTTGCTGCTCTGCACAGGAAAAAAGAAAGGAAATTGCTCAGAGAGAGTGTTTTCACAGCAACAGATGAAAATAATTTTGCTTAACTACTTAATGGTACAGCACAAAGAATACAAAAAAGCAAACTGTGTAGCTACGGCACACGGAGTTCAGGCACCGTAGTGATGACGAAACGTATGCACACAATGAATACAAAATAGAAATTAAATTAAATACAATGAAGATGATTAAAACCAAGAGTAAAAATTAGTTCAAAGGAATACCAGTAGGAAAAGAGCTGCTAGGGCAGAGTTTGACCTTACCACAGCTGAGCCACTAAATTTCAAAGTGAGTTTGGGCAACTGCAGATAGGAACTGCTGCATAAACATAGGTTCAAGGTCAGAAGAGTGCAGTCAATTTGACAGACCGCGTTTTTATTACCTTAATATATAAGATAATCAGATCATTTCATCTTTGTTAAATCTATAATAATGTAAAAAATATGTTAATTGGCTAGTTAGCACTCAAACTATTGCTTCTGACCTTTTGTCTGTGTAGAGCCCTGACTCGTGCTTGTCTGTTACCTCCAGCGCTTTCTGATCCTATATGTCCTGCGAAGCCTGACTGACCCAAGTTGCCTGTGATAGTTACTCATGTATTCCAAACTGTCACTTGGAGTTTTATCGTATTCTTTCTGTAATGATTCTCATATTTCACTTTCCCTACTATTTGATTATATTTATAAACACTCTACCTAGGCATTTTTAAAGAATTATGATTAAATTATGGGTTTATACTAATGATGTCACAGTCTTTCAAAGTTGGGTAGTAAATGTGGGGGAAAATCTAAGTATTAGACTTCGGTGCCTGCAGTAACCATAACAACAATTTGTGGTTTTACCCTTTTTCTGCCTGTGCCTACACTTGTCACCTGGCAAACTGCAACAACCCTTATTTCCCTGGGCTGTTACGAGGAATAGAATAAGCTATTCGTCGTCAGTAAGGCTCATTGATTAATAAGGATCCAGTGGCAGGAATGGAAGGTCTTTTAACTGGCCATTAAAAACAGATGCAAGGGCTTGGCTCCCAACAGGTACATCCTTCCCTTTCATGGTAACATCTGTGAAACTCCAGCTTTTGGACTGGTTCCCCTGGAGGGAGAACGATGTTTTCTCAGAGTAATATTGTTCAAAATTGAATAATATTGTCTCAGAATAACAATGCTGTCACAAATTAATCTCCCTGCAGGTGGGTTAGCTGGCATCAAAGCTGGGAATAGCGTGGGGAGGCTCCAATGCCCTTCCCCGCTCTGAGTGCCAGACCAGTGTCCAGACTGCACAGCTGGCACGGTGGCTTCTCTAGCACCCGTCTACTGCTGTCATGTTGAAGGCAAGGCTCTGTGTTTTAGAGAGCACGACGGGCATGTGTTTCTGTGGCATGGCACCTCATTCCCTGCTGCTGTGCTCCTGAGCTAACAGTGAGGCATTTTCACATGAACAAGTCAATCTTTGGGCCATAGACAGGAGGCTGGAAGGGACTTCAGCAGGTTGTCTAGTCCATCTCCTATCCCTGGGGAGAGAAGGAATCTCTTGCCTGTGCTCTTTTCAGTGTCAATTATTTGAGTTGCTAATTGGAATCTGAGTAAGATCAGTAATATTTATATATGTAAATATACATATGTGGGAGACGGAGGAGAGCGAGCGAGCGTGTGTGTGTGAGGAGTGAGAGTTCCTGAGTAGAGCCTGGAGTCTAAAATGGAAGAACAATAAGCAGTCTGAATTTTCTTGCACAATCAGCTTTATGGGAGCTTTTTTCTCTCTTCCTTTCAGAAATAGCTTAGACACAAAATTCCCCACATAGTTTAGTTTCAGAAACCCTCACCTGTCCTGGCAGTTTGACATCTCAAAGGGCTATGCTGTCTTACCTTCTGTCAAACATTTTTTTTTCCTTTTTTTTTTTTTAAGTGAGAACTGTCCTGTGAAGGTAATGTACTCACACTTGGCTTGGAGTTCAAGTCATTCCTTCTTTTCAGGTCCCCCTGTCAGAAGCTTTAAATAGCCCTTCAGCAGGTATGTGACTCCATAGAGTTAAATTGCTGCACAAAATCTGCTGGTTCGCAGGTGGTATCAGGAGATAATTGGAACAAGAACAGAGCCAGCAAAGTAACTGGGGCCTTTTTTCATTTTCTGCTTGAAGTTAGGTAGAGATGTGCACACAGCAACTTTAAAAAGAAGACAGAGAAGAGGAAAAATGATAAAATTAAATTTCCCAAGGCTTTGGTGGAGGCTTCTTAGCAAAGGGGAAGAATTGGGAGATATAATCCAGCATGGATTGCTGAATCAATAAAAATAAATTATAAGTTCTTTGCTATTGCCTCTTATAATATATGATAGGGGACCTTTAAATCATATCACTACCTGCCAGAAGAGATTGTATTTATGTTTAACTGAGTTTCACAGAGATAAAGCTCAGACTTCTGTTATTTTAAACAATCTAGATGTCATTTCTGGTGGGAATGTGTGTTTACGTGCATCCTGAAGAGCTGGGAAAGATTCTGTGGAGCACGACTGTGCCTTGTCGGGGGGTTGGATCAGATAACCTGGAGGGTCTTTTCTGTTTCTGACTTCTCTGACTAGTGCTACTGGAGAGCTGCTGATCATATTGGTGTGTCCACCGGCCTCTCCAGTGTGTTTGTTGATAAAGGTCTGGAATTCTACTTAAATGTCTCTTGTGTTTTATTGCTGTCCTTAAAAAGGTGACTAATTCACCGTGCCTTTCCTAGACTCTCTCTCCTGATGCCTTGTGGCTAATAATTCTAATAATACTTAGATTTTCTGGAGTGATTTTTTTTTTTTTTCCCTTCCCTCCCTACAAAGAGGACAGAGGCTTTTATAATCTGACCTGGTAGCTATGTTTAGGGCTCTACTGCAGCCTCTAGGGCAGAATCCAGCTGTTCTTTAAAGGCTGATAACCTTGCTGGAAGCCTTTCTTTATTTCTTTAGGAAGAAGGTGTTACGAATCTAGTTGTATTGAATCTAGTTGTATTTTTTGTTTGTGTGTATGCACTATAGGTAAGCATGTAGTTATGCAGGAGGTATATTTGCTGAAACTGAGGCAGGATTTACCTTTTTTTTTTATATATTGCCTTGGAAAAAATGTTATGTGAGAGATATCATCCAACTTTAAATGTGTAGTGGAGATGGAAGAGCAATGACTTGCAGACGCTATACAGCTCATATAGCCCCTTGTTTGGGTGATATTTGGAATCTGTGGTTTGGGAGGAGGAGAATTTGACTTCTTTTCCCATGTTGTCATAAAACATTGTATTCAGATTCCTCTTCTGAGTCCTGGAGGCATTAGTCATTGCTTTGGTGGTGTATTCAGCTGCATTCACAACCATGGCATGGACTTGTATGTGCAAGGCACCTCTGAACATAGCCTAAATTACAGTCTCTGCACCAAAATGTTTAAAGTGAAAAGGATGAGAGACCCTGTCATGTTCAATTCAAAATCCTTTCTAGATTTACGTGAGCCCAGAAAGGTAAATCCATGACACTGGAAGAGGTGTCTGTCTCAGCGTTGATGCCAACGGGTGCTTTTTTTTCTGACAGGCTGGGCTTGCCCTTGAATTGCAGAAGCAGAGAATCCTGCCCAGCTCCTGCTGGTAAATGTACTGGAGGAGAGAGTTGGGCTTTCCAGAGCTGGCTGTTTCTGCAAAGACTGTAGTAGTTTTGGTTCCCTACTCCTCCTCAGATTCTGTTCATTCACTGCAAGCTCTGTAAATGGGAATTTCAAACAGCTGCTTACATCCCAAGGGCTCTTCTGTGAAGATAATGTGATCTGTCTCCAGCATCCTAGGGGAATCTGTGGGAAGGCTTCTCCCGCTCTGGCTCCTGCTTATTCTGCTGCCTGATTTACATTGAAAGGGAGGAGGACGCGGGATAGAAAGAGCATATGTGGCAGTTTTTGTACTAGAAAGTGAAAAGCAACACAGGCAAAGGAGGATTAAAGGAGAATATCTTTCTTTTAGTTACTGGTTCTTGTTTTGAGGACAAATTTGACAGTCTCAGCTGTTTGGAGATCACAAGTTCACTGGAACATGTTTTGCTTTTGTGTGTGATCTTGGGATTTGTCTCTTTCAATTTCAGAGGGTTCTTCTGCCTGCACTGCCTCAAGCCACCCACAGATCGTTTATCTCTCTCTAGAGATTAAAAAAAAAAAAAAAAAAAAAAATAGTCCCTTGCTGCTGCTTAAGTTGGCATCACTTTACTCTTCCAAAAGTGTTGCTCTGATTTCCAGTGGGCAGGATTTGGCCTTTGTTTGTTGTTAGTACCTCTGTTGTTTTCTTATGTCTTAGGACATGCTTTGCTACTGGTATCTGGAGATATGTTTTCTTCAGCTATGCTTGCCAGGCAGGGGGGAAAAAGGTAGATTGATATTTAAAGCATATATGTTCCCTTTTTTTTGCTAATTGATCTGTTACTGTGGGTGAACTTGGATTGGTGCTTTATCTTCCAGGTGATGCTTCTTAGCTTAAATTAACTAAATATGTTGACATGGATTATTTCAGCTATGTTAAATTCCTGGATGGAGACTCTTTCTCAGAATAAAATCAACTTTAATTTGGTTTTCTGATGTATATGCAAAGTGAATTGAAGCAAACTCTTAAAGTTGAGTTGGATTCTTCTTCCTGAGTGTTCCCATGTAGAGAAACACTTAATCTCTCGCTGCTTCTGGTTCCCCATCAGTAAAACAAAGATGACATTACTTACCGTGTTTCACAGTGGTGATGCTTGCAGAATCTGTTAACACCTGTGGAATTTAAATTCCTCACCTGGGAGCATTGTAATAATGCTATATGCTTCTTACAGCTGGAGATGGCACTCTTGGGTATTGGCAACTGCACTTAGACCTCCAGGGTAAATGAATATGGTGATGTGTAGTGTGATCACACACATGCATGCATATGTTTTTAAGGATGTACTTGTGTGAAACGATTTTGCTGGGACCAGGGCTATGTAGTGGCTGTTTTTGAGAATCACCTCAATCTAGGAAAATGCTTGTGCTGGAATGGAGTTAATTTTCTTCGTAGCTGCCTGTGTTGTGCTGTGTCTTGAATTTTCAGCTAAACCGGTGTCGATAACACACCAATATTTTAGGTGCAGCTGAACAGTGCTTGAACAGTGTCAAAGTTTTTTCTGTTTCTCACTCTGCCTGCCCTAGGAGTAGGCTAGGGACAGTCAAGAGCTTGGGAGGTAGCACAGCTAGAACGGCTGACCCAAATCGGCCATGTAATATCGTCCTCAGCAATAATAACTGTAGACTAGTCGTCTTTCCAAAGTAGCCATCTTTCAGTGACTGCCTTTGCATCACTTTTTTTTTTTAATTTCTCTTTCTTTCACTTATTAAACTGTCTTTGTCTGGAATTACAAGTTTTTCCTCACTTTTGCTCTTCTGGTTCTCTTTGCCCATCCCCCTGGGGTGGGGAGAGCATGTCTGGGTGGGTACTTGCTTGCTGGCTGGGGTCAACCCGCTGCACACTTAAGCACAAATGTATCTCGAACGTGAATGATCCTTTTCCCATCTTCTGAGCGGTTATGTGTGAAGAATTGGGCTGATACTGGTGGCTTTTGCCTGAGTTAGCTTTGAATGCAGAGATTATATGAAAGACCACCTTACTTAGCAAATTTGTCACTCTGAATAACTCCACGAGTTCGATGATCAGTTCATCTTGAGCTGTTAATTTTGTGCCTTAAAAAACCTCACCACCACCACCAAAAAAAACCCAACCCAAAACTCCCCAAAAGAAACAAACAGCTGGAGACCTCCATAGAGCAGTGGGCTTTTTAGGTCCCAGAGCATTTTAAGCCAATTTGCCTTCAGCTGTGAGCAATTTACTAATACTAGTTCCCAGTTCACATTTTAAATTCATGTATTGGGTGCCATTGCTCTCATATGAATTGGGGAAAGGCAGATGAAAATTGCAGCCGAGCTTCTTGTGGCTGGTGTGTGTAGAGGGAGAAAAGGCTGCAAACATGGTAATAGGTCTGTGGGCAGGAAATGGAAACCCCAGCACGCGGGAGCAAGCAGCTGGAGAGCTCTAATTTTTCACAGGTAAATCTGTCTGCGATCTCTTTGTTGTACTGTGTGCTGCCCAGTGCTCATCTCTTTGCTCATTATTAATTACGCTCAGTAAATATGTGGACAGGGCTACTGATGAGCTGTGTTAATCTTTGTGCTGACATAGCAGGATCACTCAGAGAGGAGATGAATCTCGTGAAGTGAGTCAGTGCTGGCCTTTCAGATGTTTACCTGAAATGATCACCTATTCTCCCTGGCTGCTGTGCTCTTCTCTTTCCTGTCTGTAATAGGAGCATTGCCTGACACAGGAGCATGACTGCCTTTGATGTGGCAATTTTCGGTTGTTCTGAAGTTGGTTGTCAACCTGCTGAAGGAACGGCAATGCCTTTACACTTTAATTTGTGGAAAACAGAGTTATATATTCCACTGTGGCGTATATGCAAAGTGCTTTGCCAGTTTAGAATTGGCAAGATCTGGAGGAGGGTTTAATGAACTAAAGTAATTTTCCTTCATAGTAAAATTTTATGGGCGTGAAAAATTGTTACGCCACCAAATACTCTGAAGAGCTTCTGAGCATTTTTATAATTTATTGGCTTAGAGATTCCTAATAATTGTCTGAACAATAGGGATTTCTTCAGGGATGTATTTTCAAGATGGAATGAAATCTGGGCTACAGTTTCTGGTTATATTTTTTCTGCTTTCATGCCAGCCAAGTTGTGTCAAGACTTAAGGCTGCTGGCTTGGGCAGTCTTGGAGACTTGTTGATCTTATTTTAGAGAAGCAGTTCATCATATTGTATCTGGATTTAGTGGTTCAGTATACTATACAGTGTGATGGTGGACTTTCTCAGTGCCGGAGACTCTTAATCTGTATTGTAGTATAAGCCATTGAAGATAAGTAATTGACAAGGATTGGCATTTTTGTCATGCAAGCTTTATAGCAGAGTATTCAGCAGATGATGTAGTTTGTGCAAAACAAAAACGTACAGACTGTGGAGAGGCATGTGTATAAAATAAAGCGTATAAGGAAATTCTTGCAGAACTGGAACATCACTTGTTTCCAAAGAAAATGTGTGTTTTTTCTGATTATCCTTTCTCCATTCCCACTTCTGTCTAGAAAACCAAAATAGTTTATTGAATTATTCAGGTCATTTAGTTTTGTGTAAGCTCAGCTTCAAATTGCATTTTCCAGAGGGTTTGTATTGCCTTAAGGGAGTTGTAATTCAGCCTGACCTATTTCCTCACTTTGTCCTGCAAGCTGGTTTTCCCTTTTTTCATTCTCAACTGGCTGAACTGCTTGGTGCCCCAAGGGACACCTGCCCCTGGGGTGTCCTGGGAAGTGCTGTGTGGCTGTGTGGAGCCTGGCCCATAGGAGACAGGGAGAAACTTCACATCTGAGCATTGTTCCCTGGAGTAAGCAGTATGACCCAGAGAAAAACACAGTTCAGTATTGAGCTGACTTGAAATTAATTTTAGGGAGATTGGTTTGATGAGCAGAAACAGTTTAATTTGGCCCTATAAGGGTGTTTTCCTTATTTTGATTAAAGAATGCCTAAATGTAAGTTTTTGCTGTTTCTTAATCAATATCACTTGGTATTTTTTTCGTTTTTTTGTTTTCATCTTAATTTAGGTTGAAGAGTGGGCATTTTTCTATGGGGTGGCAATTCTAGATTTCCCTCAGTTCAGAGGAGTAAAATGTTGGGGTTTTTTTGTTTTGAAATAGTATATTAAATGTGAAATCTCAATTTTCAATTGAATTCAGCTTTTAAAATGAAAACCGTCAAGATTTTCATGCAAAATTACTCTGGCACAGAAAAGCCATGGTTATTTGTTAGTGTGGAGAAAGACAAGCTAAGCTTCTTCAACTACAAAGTAGAAATCAGAATCAAATGTCTCAGCTTGAATCAATGAGGGTGTTTTTTTTTTTGTTCGCTTGTTTTTCTCCTGTCAGAATTCAGTTTTGGAAAATATGTCCAATTTTCCTTATGCTTTGTTTCATTCTTTTCCAACTAATACATTCAGATAACAATGTCTTGTACAATGTGGTACTTGCCCACATCTGCCCCTCATATCCCTGCTTCTAGTTTCTTCTGAGCATGGTTGGGGCAACCCAATGGTGTGGAGGCCTCAGAATAGTCTCTTGAAATGCCTTGAAGTTTTTTCTGCAGAGCTGTGTCAAAAGGAACCAGCTGTGCCTTTCAGGCTTTGATTTGTGTCTTAACCACATGTGACACTTCTGTAGTAGTTACATTTGCTCCTTGGTCCCACAAGGCAGTGCTGGGGGAGAATGTGCTTTAGCAGCTTTTCTTGGGAAGGTTGTGCATTCAACCTCTCCAATCCTCTCTGGTTTTCAAACTCCAAAGCCATTGCAAGACCTGCCTTCATTGAATCTGAAGTGTCTTGTCTCAAAAGGCAGTGGGGATGGGGTGGTGGTGCAAGAGCGTTGCCTGGCCTGGATGTACATGGGGAGTGATTTTTATGGACGGGTTGCTGTAGGTGACTGTACTGTGTATTACCGGTGCCTCAGGCAACTCATCCTGTTTCCTGGGGCCTTCAGTGAGATTTAACTGCAAAGGGATGCTCATGCTTTTGCGGTCCGTGCATTAAAAACAGGCAGAGCTGGATTTCTGTTAGTCGTCCTGGGTGAAAATCCAGAAAAGCTGTGCTAAACAAAGTGCTTTTTACTTTGAATTTATACCCAGGAGCTGAGTAGGATTGGACCCACTTGTGTAAAGCTGGTGTTATCCTGCGGTTTGCAGGGTTTATCATAGATAAGTGACATCTTCAAAAATATAGGGCATAGGAGAACTGGGGAGAGGCACACAAATTGCTGGGAGAGTACAGATGCTGCCTTTAGTTGTAACTGCAATTTAAGGTAGAATTACTCTGTTGAAATTTGACCAGGACACGGAGATTTTATTTAATATGTTTAGGGCTGGATCCAGGATCCACTGAGCTCAGCAGAAGTCATCCTGCTGTCTTCAATGTGATTAGGCTCTGAAACTGGAAAACTAACTTTGTGAAACCTCGCTGCAGTTGCGAGCAATAAGAAAGGTGTCATTTCTGGCAGGGCAGGGCTTGTGCTGTGGCACATGGCTTCCTAGAGACTCTCGAGATGGGTCCTGTCTGAGAATACAGGGAACATCCTAAAAATGTCACTCTCCTCAGGTTTTAGCTGGGAGCAGGCTGCGCTGCCTCCCTCTGTTCGTGACAGGGAAAAGGTATATAAACCTTAATTGCTGCAACTTGCAGCTGGCTCTTCCCTCTTTGTATGGGAAGGTACGTGGAGGATTTAAGTTGTGATAAAAAGGATGTTGTCCTTGTTTCCCCACTGCACAGCATCGGTTTGGGCTGACATGGGCTCGCATATGCCAACTCCAATCTGCCTGGCAGGTTTCTTTTCACACCCTGCTGGAAGCAGCTTGGCTTTTATCTTCCTCCTAAAGGTCTCTGAGTGGGGAAATAAACACAAATGCAATCGGAGATGGGGAAAGTGAATCCAGTAGAGAGGAATGCTCAGAGCATCTGTTCTAAAGCCATTACGTTGGGCACTGACTGCATAGTCACGTACCAAGGTCCCTTACAATTTGAACAGGTCTCTTCCTGGTATTCTGCTGACAGAAACCGACTGCTGCAGCCGTTGTGATATTGATTAATCCTTTGGCATTTTTCTGCAAAGTTTTATACTCCTCACCCAGCAGCTTTTCAGCAGGGAAACCCAAATGAAAGGTGTGGCAGGTCCCATGGCTGTGGGAGGAGGAAGAGGGAGGGAGACACGGCTTTTGTGGTAGAATAGATCCTTGATGCGTAGGAAAATGTTAATGAACTTAACCCTTTGAGTCACATCTTTCATTTGGACGCGTGTTTTAGTCAAACTCTGAAGTACTTGTTAACATAACAAAACAAAAAACCCAAGTATTTACTAAAAGTTTCCACAGATGCTTTCACAGCCGAAGCAGATGCAAGGGAAACTAGCCTGTTCTTGAGTCCTGTGAGGAGGAAACAATACTGAAATGTTAAAATGATGCAATACAAAAATTGAGAGATGCCCTAGAGCTCTTCCTGAGGCCGGTCCTGTAGATTCCAAGGGAATGAACTGTGTGACATTAGTCACATTTAGTTATGCTAAAAAAGCAAGGAACAGATGCTCAACATTCTTAACTTCCACTGAGGAACCTCTGTTCTTTCTGCAGAAGTCCCCATCCCTTCTGAGCCTGGGAGCTTGCACGGCAGCTCACAGGTTGTCAGAGTGCATAGCTGCCTTTCTGGGAGAGAAGAGCATTGGTAACTAGGAGGATTACATTTATCTGTGAAATCTGAGGTCAGAGCACCAAGTATATCAGAGGGAAGTTATAGTCCCCAGTGGTCTCCCACGTACTGCTTAACTCCCCTTTCCTCCTGCCTCAGTTATGGAAGGATATGATTTGGGAGTGTCCATGGCTCACCGGGAAGTTGGTCAGTGGGTCCTGAAGGCTCTGACTCTTCTTAAGCACTAACAATAGAGCTGAAGTTTTGTCTTGTTCAGTGTCTAAGCTGAACGTCATGCTCTGTGTCCCTCTATTTTACCACTGCAGAAAGGTGTTAGCGTGCGGAAATTCCCATGCTCCTGGAGTCAGTGACAGCAGATGGAAAACAAAGCTCATTCTGGGCAAAAGGGTCTGTTTTTCTGGATGGGGATCTCCACAAACAAACTTGCCTATGCTTTCCAAGCAGACTCACCAATTTGTGGTAGCACCTTGAGAAACAGGAAAAGTCGACTGTAGTTTCTGATTGGGCTGTTGAGTTAACAAGGGCGCATCTTATTCCGTCTCTGGCCTTTAATAACCATAGTTGTAGAGAGGGCAGCTCGCAATGTTTGATTAATTCTTGTTGGCATGTTGTATTTCAAATGCAAAACATTTTGAGATTAAAATAAATGTTACTGGTTACATGATGCATTAAGCTAATGATTTTCTTGTTTTTTTAAAACTTACTTGATCCTATAATACCACAACTTCAATGGATAAATGCTAAACTCTCCTGTGGGTGATTTCAAATGCCTTGTGTGTTGTTACACAGTCTAAAGGAATTTTTTTTTTCTTTTCCCCTCCTCTTTCTCTTCCCTTTCTCTTCTTCCCTCCCTTCCACCTCCCTAGGTGATTCTCATTCTGACAAAGCTCTATGACTTCAACTTGGGGAGTGTTACGGAGAGCTCGCTGTGGAGGTAAGTGGATGGTAGAAATAGCAGCAACTGGCATGGAGGGGTTGCACTGTGTCTCTTGTAAAACTGGAGACTGAGCAAGGAGGATATCTGAGCTGGTTGGGGAGGAGGTGGAATGGAATCTGAGATAGCTGGAGTTGCTTTTGGAAAAAGGAACATATGATTAAGAAAACACTGCTTTAATGAAGTGGGGTCTGCAAACAAGAGGGTTTCTTGATGTAAGAGTACTTCCCTGGCACATAGAAGGGCTTGGTTTCATTCTTGCCTTTGAGTGTCCTTAGGCGAGTCTCTTTGTTCTTCAGAGTCTCTTCTGTGAGGCTGGCAATGAAAACAGTCTCTATAGATGGTACATGCTTGCTAGAACAGTGTCCAAGATGCTATACAGCACAGTGCATGATACAGTCTTAGCTGATCTTAGCCACATTCCTCAGCCCTGTGAGCTGAGATGGTCGTCTTGACAGTGAATCTGTGTTTCCTTGGGCTGTAAGAACAGTAGCCACTAAAGAACTTGAGATATCACAGTGAGGTTCTGGTGTCTTCGCTGCTATGGATAGACAGACTCACATGGTCTCATGTACCTACCACACTCCTAATCTGGTGTGGCAGATGGAAGTGTCCTGGGCTGGGGAAGCATGCTGCTGTACAGAGTTTGTGTTTGTGAGTATGTGTGTGTTTAAAATAAATAAATATAAATCCCCTCAACCCTAAAAAAACCTTCCAAACTCACCCCTATAAACAGGAAAGTTCCTTGACATCTGAAATCACCAATAGTTTCTATCTGCTGGGGATTGCTCTTCCTCCTAACGTCCTGCCTGTGATGTGGAAAGGGCATGCCTTTAACAGAATTGTTAAGTGTTTTTTACCCTAGGAAAAAAAAAAAGGCAGCCAAGGTTTGAGTGAGACCAAGTGTCTCGTGTCAGATTTACCTGGTGTATTACAGCTATTGCACAACCTGCTGAAAGCCTGGTTGGTGGAACTGTCAATGCATTGTAACCATTGCTCGAGGTGTGAGCACCTTCTTGGTAGATAGTCTCTCATACTTCTTTCTTCTGAGCTAATTGAAAAGCCCCTGTTTGGAGCAGACTTTGAGCACCTGCTGCAGGTTTATTCCTGTTAATGTGTTTAAGGGTTAATTGTTCAGTAGAGCTCTTGAAACTTCTCAATTTGCACAGTACTTCCAAAGCCTAATTGCACTGTACCGTGCTAATCTGCAAAAGTATAAATAACAGTGCACTAATAAGAGAGAACACAGTCATTTCCACTTACCCTGGTACTTTTCAAGGTATTAAAGCTTTAAAAAACTTTTGACTCTTTACCTAACAAGTACAAATGGCACTGTGATTGTACTTTAAACATAATTGCTGAGCAATCTGCTCTACATACATAATGTAACAAGCAGGCAAATCCTGTCCTAATACTGAACTCACAGCGTCACCTGAGCTCTGCAGAAAGGAAATAGCACCATCCTTTTTGGAGTTTTCCCAGAGTGATGTAAATGTAGTTAGTCATCAGTACAGCTGAAGGCATCCAGTACTTGGTCAGCTGGGGAAACACACTGATTTGTAAGTGTGTTTCAGGGTGTTCTGGGACACCTCTGCATCTTTTCTGCAGTGAAATAGGGGCCAGTGCGGAGTCTAGAGACTCAGAGATGTTGAGAAGTCAAAACCTCCTTGGTTCTCTTCCAAGGTCTGCAAGGGTAAGAGCTAGTAGGTGGAGCTTCTGGGCTCTAAACCTTAGTTTCCCACCTAGAAAATTCACGATTAAGCCATGTTATACTTCAGAGGGGAGTGTGGAGTCTTACAGAGCAGCTATGAGTTTCTTCCGAAAGGACCTTGTAGAAATGCAAATAGATACTAAGTGGCAGCAGTAAACCAAGAGAGAAACTCCTTTTCTCAGGATTTTCTGTTCTATTTGCACATCAAGGCCTCTGAATCTTTGCATTATTTAAATTGGTACTTTTCAATATTTTCTTTTAATTTTTGAGACCCTGAAAATTTCAAAAGGAGGTTCTGTCTTTGCAGAGTGAATTTAAGCCTTCTGGCAATAGGTTTGCCTGCCTTAGTTACCTTTTGTAGGCTCCTTCAAAGCCATTTTTGAGCCCCTGGAACTGATGGGTCACAAACTGAATGCAACTGTCAAGTAATCATCAGAAGGAGGTTTGGACGTTTTCAGGAAGTTTTTTTTTTTAACTCCTCTCGTTTTCCTGGGATATGAGACATCTTTTCTGCTAACTAGGAGTCCTGCTCATCTGAGCAGCAGTGCTGCGTGATCTCTCTTCTGAACGCTTGGCAAACGCAGTTACTTCCACAAGACAGGAGTGGCTTCTGTGGCAGAGAGCAATGAATCACCGGGCAGTGCTTCAAAGGATGCTGAGATAGAGCAGAGTGCAATGCAATCTCCAAATATCACCTTCCTTTTGCCTGCTTCATGCATCAAAAGCTTCTTCTCAGTTTCCCCCTGGGTTATGGCATGAGAGGCTTCTTTTAATGGAAAACTGAATTTCCATATAAGAGAAATTTCTAATCCTTGCATCTAAATACAAAGACAAGTAAATCAATAAGAAAACATCCTGAATGTAATTAAAAAAAGAGTGAGAAAAGAGGGAGAGAGAGAAGAATTAAAAGTTACGTTGGAAACTGCTCCTATATCAGGCTGATAAGAGTTTAGACAGAGGAAATGCTAGCCAACATTTGAATGCAGGAACACAGACATTGCTCTAATAAGCAAATCCATGCTTCTGGGGCAAAAAAAACCCACAGACAAGGCTACCATTGCTACTGAAGCAGTCTGCCCTGAAGGAAAAGACCTTTACCCCTAAAGTCTATTCAAGGGCTTATTTCTTCAAATGTGTGTGTTCATAACACTTCCAGAACTGACCATAGGAATTGTGATTGTGATAAATGAGTTTTGGTTTCAGGTGTATGTTGTGTTCAGTTATATTATACGGAGAGTTCTGTAGGTTGTATGGTAGGTAGCAAGTACTTTCATTAGTTAGTCTTGTTACTGCCCAGTTGTTTCGTTCTGGTGTTTGTGAATAAACGAGGAATCTATCGAGCTCCTTTTCTTATTCTGTGGGCCTTTTAGATTTCACAGGTTTTACAAGCAAAGGAAGAGCCTTGTGAATGTTTCCTTGCTTGTTGCTAATCCTGTCTCCTGTTTAAGCTGTACATTTTTGAGATAGGGTTATGTGAATGTGACATTCTGGATAAGCATTTAAAGTTGCTATTGTAACATTTAAAATGTTTTCAACTGTTTCAGCCAGTGTGGGTTGAGCAGTTACTTCCGCTAAGATAACTGGAATAAAAGGTTTTCCAACGTTGCCTTTTTTAGTATCCAGGAACAGTAATATTTATTTGGATTGCAGTAGCTAAAAAGCCTCCATCCCAAGGGAGCTTTCAATCTCAGATGAAGACAAAGAGACAGCAGGGCGATACAGCAGACAGGAGAAGCCAAAGGTAGCAGGGCGATATTTATGATAAATGCGATAGCCATGACTGCAACACATCAGCTAATTAGGCAGTGGGGAGTAGTTCAGACTTTTTTCCAAAGTGCAAGCACTTGCATGTGTCAGCTCTGAGTCCCTGCTACCATTTTACCCACCTTTGATGTGTCCCCTGGAGTTCCCCTCCTCTGCCTGTGGTCCCAGCTAAATCATCTGATGGTACATAATGACACGTAATGCTGGCCTGTGCATTAACCCGTGCTCAAAATCATGACTGACGCTTTCTGGTTAGGAGGCTAAAATATTGATGAAGGATTTTTTACATATATTCCTTCCTGTTTTCTTGTTTGTTAACCAACAAATTGTGTTTCCATAGCTGCAGTCAAAAATCCCCAAGCATTTTTTTTCACTTTTGTGGCTGCTGTGCCTGAAGAGGTTGGTCTGTTGTCTAACCTCTATGCTGAGCTAAAAAAAAACTTTTAGCTTTCTAACAGATAGGTGCAAAACACAGCAGCTACAACTTCTAGCTTGGAGCTGAGAGGAGTAGAACCTCTCAGCCTGGTTGCAAGCTGCTTTATGTCTTGCTTGCTCTCTTTCACTCAATTCTATTTAAATTACCAAAGGGCTTTACGCTGTTTCCTCCCATGTCCTTGCCTCTTAAGCCTCCCACCGCCTCCAGAGACCATCAGCATCTTTCAGTCTACCTCCTGTATTTGTTTCCTTTGCAAAGTTTCACAGCTCATGCTGATTTCTGTGCCCTAGGTTTGTGTGTTGCACATGGAGCTGGCTTCAGATAGGGCTGCTCTCTAGGTGTGAAACGGTGAATACGATGTGAAATGCCATGTCTCCCCTTTGGGAACTGGGGCTTAGTCTCCTTGCTTCAAGTGTAGCTGCCTCCAAGATAGAGGAGTAAGAAGGCAGAGATCAGGAGATTCAATAAGCCTGACTCAAATTTCTGTATCATCCTCTGTGAAACAAGCTAAACCTGAAATAGGTCATGGTGCAGCCAGAGCTTCCTTGAAAGAGTGTTTCTGTCCTGGTGGCAATGTGTTATTTAGACTGTGGTGCTGAGAATGGCAACTCCTGGTTTGTGCCACAACCTCTTGCTCAGTACTGGTCAGGCTGCACGCATTTTGCAATGAGGCATTGTAGTTTTTATGGAACTTGCTGTATTGAAATGCAGTCTCCAGACCACTACCGTAACCAGCTGACATCTCTTTGCAGTATTGTCAAATTTGATTATATTTATTGTTTTTCACTTTTATGCTGACAACGTGCATCTTAGACACATGTTATTTTCTGGAGGAGTGTATTCAGGCATAAAATTAATGGAGTTGGTTTTCAAAGTAATAATGCTTCCCATTATTACATCTTATTTGGCATTTTTTAACACTGCAAAGTGCAGAAATCCTGTGCTGATGAAGAAAAGGACTTCTCATATCTGCAATCAGGGCATGGAGAGAAGGAGCCAGCTGTGTGTGCAAGCACATCGCTGACCTTTCTTGGTTTTGAAAACCAGTGTGCCCAGAAGTTTGGCAACTCCACTGTTGTAGTTCGTTAGAATGTATAAAGAGCCTAGCTCAGTGATGGCTAGTTTTTTCAGGCTATGGGAGCCACCTGTCAAAATCTTTGTGGTTGAGAGCTGCTAGGTACAAATTATGTTTGCTGAAGAACTAAGGGAATGGGAAGTGGCAGCAGATGACTGCAGTGTGGGATAAGACTTGTCCCTCAAAGCTCCCAGCACCCTGAGTTGTAATTAGTGTGGGCCTTCAGCAGCATCCCAGGATAATGCATTTCTTAACCTCTTAGCATTCTTGCTGATTTGTCTATTTCCCCACAATGGGTGATTCAGTTTACCCTGGCTTAGCACAGCCTGACTGTCAGTCATAGATGCCATCTTGGCATGGAGACCACACTTGAGCTATTTGGGAGATACACAGTAGCTGCATGTTGGCCCATTCCTGAGCTAGCTGCTGCCAAATGAAGATCATGGACATTTAATAAAGAGAAGTTCCTTGGCTCAAAGAGCTAGGTAGTTCCTAGCTGTGAAGAATAGAAAATGCAGCATTCTTGAGCCAAGTGAAAATTTATTCTTTGCTCTCATGGTTAAATTCCTGCTTGTTTTAGAGAAGCAGGTCTTGTTCTCTTGCTCAGGCTGACATACCAGGTTTGGCAGAGGTTCCTGACATTTGTGTTTGTCCAGCTGCACAAGTGTTACAGCAGGCATCAAAAAGCGGGTTCTAGTGACGAGGAGCAAGAGAGAAGCTTTACAGGTGAAGAGTTGTTGAGGATCAGCCGGGAAGGAAATTAATGGGTAAAAGGCATTGCATTAAGTTACACTGTAAGAATGCTAAATGTTCACAAAAGGCTGTATATAAAATCGCTTTTCTGTGCTCTTTCATAACTATTAAGAGCAATAAGGAGATGACTTAGCTTTCTTATGTTTACTGGTTTAGAGAGGTATCTGCGATAAGAGTGTTGGAAGTTTCTGGTTATTATATGGTGATAACCACTGACCACCTTATCCCACTGTGTAAGTGAAACCATTTGAATTAACTAATTATGACCTGATTCAAAATGTTTTTCTGGTTTGAGGTGATTCATTATCCTTCTAGTTCTGCCTTTCCAGAGACATAAAAAAACCCTTTTATTGGGGACTTCAGGAAATGCACATAAGGGATTGTTTTGATTTGCTTAGGCTGTGTGGCTGGATGTGAAGGTCCAGTGGAATTAAAAAAAAAAAAAAGAAAAGAAAACAAGAAGAAAAAAAAAGAAAAAGAAAATTCGAGGAGTGGAACAGAATGAACCATAGGTTTAGTCCTCTTCAAATGTCCCAGACAGTCTCAGATGATATCCAGAGCATACGTTCTTTGCAGCTCAAAACAGAAGGAGATGCTGTCATTGCAACAAATTGATAATATGAGTTAAAACTGTTTTAAACATTTGTTTTGGGAACCAATAATGAAAATTAATAGACTTATCTTAAATTCACAGCTATTTTTTAGAGTTAGGTAAACTCGATAATAAAAGTAAGACCTCATTCTTTAATTCTTTATCTCATTCTTTAAGTATATGACTAACTTCTGGAGAGAAGTTTCGTTTGTCTTCTTCACGTCGCTTCCCTAGCCCTGTTATATCCCATAGGAGTTTCCCACAAGAGAATAGTAAGGTTCACACTGCTACTTTCTCATGTTTTCTTGCTTTAACAGTAAGGTTCATACCACTACTTCCTGATGGTTCCTTGCTTTAACAAACACTCACATAATATTGCCGTAGAGACAGAGGAGACCAAGAAGGTCAATGCAAAAATCATGTGAAAAGTAGTAGCCCCATGAACACGAGTCTAAAAGCCTTTCTATGTGTCTTGGGGTGGTGTGTAGTTCGAAGTCCCACCTTTGCTTATTAAGATGCCTTAGTGATCTTGTTTCATGGAGCTCATTTTTCTTTTGTGAATCAGCCTTCTGACTGGTCCATTCATTGTGTCTCTTAATTGCTCCATCAATGACCTTTCTGTAGGGATAGGGATATCATCAGACAAGGGACCTTTTGGATTTATTAATTTTTTGTTTGCCAAGAAAGCTCTGAGACTAATTGCCAAGACTTCCCAGAGGATACTAGTTTACAAATTTTAATGACACTTATGATTTATTAATGTGCTTCCCCTGCATCTGCTCATCCCTATTCCTTGGTGGAATTCCTGCTGAATCGGAGAGAATTAATAAAAACAGAACTGCAGATTGTAATGGTGTTTTAGCTAGGCTGTGAATTAAAAACTTTACCTGTATTCAGAGTGCTTTATTCATATCTGTGACTATATTCTGCCCCAGAATCTGTTTGGTGAGGGTGTTGCATGTCGGTCCATGGTGGTGGCACAGAGGTTCACATTTATGTGTGCATGTAACTCACTATTCAACGTGTGCTACACATCCCCACTCTGTGCTTCATCTACGGATCTTTTGCAGCTTGAAAGTGAAGCTGTTGTCGGCCTCCAAATGTGTGGCTGTGGGAGGGCTGGACAGGTCACTAATGATGGATGCTGCAGATATGTTTGTGTGAGGAATGTGTTTGTTAAATAGGTCTAGAAATGTCATGTGGTTGTACATCAGTTTTAATCTCGTAGGTAATTGGGTTATTGGGATGTGCCTGTTAACAAGTAGGCTTAGAAATTTTTTGATACATTTTGTTTTCTGACTGGAGACAGGGAGGCAAGAAGAAAAGGCAATTTATCAAATTCCAAACTTTTTCAGGGAATGTTCTTAGGACAAAGGTAGAATTCCAGATAAAACATAGAGAGGGCAAAACCAAGCTGTGTTTTGTTTTCATTTTCCATGTTTCAGGTAAGAGCCCCAGCCATCTCTCTTTTCCTCTCTCCCTTGTAACTGTTGAATTATTTATACTCCTCAAAAGAGCTCCAACAAGAGAGACTGAGAACCTCTCCAGGGAGAGGCTGATACTAATCTTATGTGTGGAAGATCCAAGTTCAAGCCCTTGCTCTGAATAAGTATAAAGGGAAGTGCTTTTTTATTCCACAAGTAATTAAATTGTGTAACTCATTGCTACAGGATGTTGTGAGGCAGAAATAATAAAAGCGTAAATGGGTTTCAAAAAGGGATTCAGTGAATTAATGGAGGATATTTCTACTGGTGGCTGTTAAACGTGATAGTTTGGCAGTAGCCTGTGGCTTACATTAGTTATTTTATGATATGACATTCAAGGAGCAGACAGGTCTACAGCTTTTGGATCAGTGTTGCAGAAACGTCACCCATTTTTTGTCATCTGTTCTTCAGCAATGATCTGTTCATGATTTAGGTGTTCTAATGGAAAAGCTGGGATTCTGCTGCAGACCTGATATGCCACACTATTTTAGTGGTTTGGGGATTTGGAGATCTCTAAGACCATGAAGAAGAATCATGCTGTCTTTTAGCTCTTCCTTATACTTTTCCCAGAATATTCTGTGGCAGATTATCAGGCAATATAAATTGGTGATCTGATCTACTGTGGCTGTCTTATTCAACCAAGGGATTTGAGTCTTCTACACCACAGGTAGGTTATCCATCCATTGCCCAACTGGTGGCTGTCTTGGATGCTATCACATTTTCTTAGTAAAGCTATTTTATTGGACTAAAAGTGTACTTTGTAGTTTAAAAAAAACCCCACACAATAAAACCCCAGACTATCTTTGACACAATTTAATTTTCCAGCTGGTCCTTTCAGGCACATGACTGGGTTTGATAACCCTGATAATGGAAATGTAAACCTGTCCAGATCTCTAGTCTTTCCATTTCAGAAAGCTAGATTATGGAATGGGAAATTTAGGGACTTTAATGCCAAAAGATGTTTCTGGTATTGATACAATTATGAGGGTCTCAGTGTGAATTAATGATATTTGTTGGGGGGGGAGGGGGCGGGGAAGGTGTTCTAGGGAGCTGGAAGAATATGCTTGTCTCTGTTTTTGCAGCTTATGTGTCCTATATTTAATATAGTTTTTTTGGTCCTTGTTATTGAATTTCTTTGATTATGAGCTTCTCAAGAAGGTAGACGTCCTATCTCATCAGAAAGGAATTTTGTGCTCAGGTCATTTTCCCAGGTGTTTAGTCCTGGGGCTTTGGTGGAGAAGGTCAGAGAAAGCTTTGCCACAAGTGAATGTGGTTTTGAAGCATCACCGTCTCTATGAAGTCATCTTGTCGGATGGCAGGTGAAGTGTGTTTGTAGTGC
Source organism: Tauraco erythrolophus (assembly GCF_009769465.1). Taxonomy (NCBI): domain Eukaryota; kingdom Metazoa; phylum Chordata; class Aves; order Musophagiformes; family Musophagidae; genus Tauraco; species Tauraco erythrolophus. Next base: position 13,491,536 of record NC_141473.1, on the reverse strand, counting down.
TTTGCCTACTTGTTTAGAAAAGTAGCGAAGCAGCATTCAGGAGGGACTTCATAGCTAAAAACCTGATGTTGCAGATCCTGTGGGTGTTGACTGTTGCTGCATCAGCAGAGCTGCATCTATTAACAGGAATTGGCTATTCCATCTCTTCTTTATAATTTGGAGCAGCAATTCCATTGCTCTCATTAGAGAGCTGCTCCTTTTGTTGAGTTATCTCATCTTACATTCTAATTAGATTTGGATACTGACTGCAAAACTTTTTGCAGGAAGCCACAATTAAAGATGAATTTGTTTTGACCTTGCTAATGTCTTTTTCTGATCGCTCTTTACTGTGCAGAGGAGTTTCGTTGGCACAGATTAGTAGCGGATGCATTCAACGTGGATATGTGCCAATATTAATGAAAACCACACATTAAATTAACTTATAAATATGCAAATAGATAATAGCAAAATAAGAACTTTCATACTAAATTACATAAGAACTTTCATACTAGATCAGATCTAGTAGGACTTGGAAAGTCTGAAAAGTGATGCCCAGAAAAGAGTATGGTAAAAACCTTACAAAATTATGTGGTGTGGATATGGTCTCTACTAAAGCGGGTGGGTGAAGCATCTCACGTATGAGGAAAGGCTGAGCGAGCGGGGACTGTTTAGCCTGGAGAAGAGAAGGCTCAGGGGGGATCTCATCAATGTGTGCAAATATCTGGAGGGAGGGTACTGAGAAGACGGAGCCGAGCTCTTTTCAGTGGCGCTCAGTGACAGGGCAAGAGACAGTGAATGGACACAAACTGAAACTCAGGAGGTTCCCTCTGAATATCAGGAAACTTTTTACTGTGTGAGTGACTGAGTACTGGCACAGGTTGCTCAGGGAGGTTGTGGAGTCTCCATCCTTGGACATACTCAAAAGTCATCTGGACAGGTCCTGGACAACTGGCCCTAGATGACCCAGCCTGAGTGGGAGGCTGGACCAGATGAGCTCTAGAGGTCGCTTCCAACCTCAACCGTTCTGTGATGAATAAAGGAGCATTGAACAAAGCTTCAGAACAAGTAGAGGAGTTTGGTTCTTAGGACAACAGGTAGTTAATCTGTGGTTCTCCTTGCCTGGAACATGTTTTGGTAGGTAAAGTTCACATGAGTTCAAGTGAAGTCCAGACGGGTTCCTAGAAGCAAAAAAAAAAAAAAAAAAAAATCTGTTGAGGATTATGTTACATGAAAAGACTTTGTGGCTTAGAAAGTCCCCTGGCCTCTGATCAGTGAGATGGAGAGAGGCACTGCTGCTTACTCTCCAGGCAGTCAGGACTGGATCAGGAGCCAGCAGGTTCTTGCTCTGAGCAGTTTCTGTGCTGGTGCCACTCATGGCTTGCCGCAGGACGCGGTTCCTCTAGCCACACTAAAGCTAGGCTTTCCATTAGCTTACATGATTTGTTTCTCTTTGAGTGAGCTGTTCTTTTCCTTTCTCTTCTCCCCTCCCTCCTCCCTCCACTTTTCTTTTCTTTCCAATTAGGCTTGGGACCAAGTCATATAAATCTTTGATGCTTTGTACAGCAGCTGGTAGAATTTAGTACTTTAACATGGGTTGTGTCTGTTTATATTGGTGTTTTATTATGTTGTGTTTTTTTTTTTCCCCAAATGCACTGCCATTTTATAATAGCTATAAATAATCTGAAGGATGGAGAAACATTGTTAAAAAACGTGCAAGAAATACTTCCATCTTTCTTTTAGTCTGGTCTGTGTCTCTGCTTATCTCTGTGGTACATTGATTAGGCTTCTAATGAAGTTAAGTGCCCAGTACCAAGCGGTCACTTCTCCAAATAATATTTGCAAAGGGCTACATTCCCCTAGCCTGGAATGTAGCCTTTGATTTATTTACTTACCATATGTTCTTAATCTATAAAATCTGTCAGCCTGTTCTTTTACAGTATATACCTGACCAAGTAAAAATAAAAGCTCCTGTAAACTACTAGATCATGGGAAGCTGGTGCGTTTTTACATGTAGGATGTCTGCCTCTGAATAAAAGCTGTAAAAGGTTAGTGAGGCCATTCTGTAACCAGATTATTAGGGCTTGTTTCTGGGTCTTCGATGGCCAGATACTTTAGAGAATTGCCTCTATAAATATTAGTAGGTGCTTATATCCAGTTATCCCTGAAGCTTGCTGTCCACATGCCCGAATCTAACAACAGGCTGTCTGCAGGAGCTGGGCATTCAGCATCCTGCAAGTCTGGTCAGGGATGCAAATCTGATGCTGTGTTGGAATAGCTGAGGGTTGCTACCCCATGATAAATCTAAGAATATTGTATGGCATCTGTAACAAGACTGTTACATTTTCTTTTATGGATCTTGTAGTGTAGCTCAGAGGCTCTGTGAGAAAGATGATATTAGGAGACTGGTTACAGGAAGATGACTGGGCTGTTAAGACAAGCGTTGCTGCGCAGCCTTACCCCAAAGTCGGGTAATAGTTTTGCCCAGAGGTGAGAGGTGCACTATGAACTTTCCTGAGTGAGTTCTGGTGAATTTAAGATGCAACTGTCTCTAGCTATCTGTAACTATTGCCAGGAGCATGGGGCTTCATAGCAGAGTTAGGTGGGTTGAATGGATGTGTGCAGCTCAGCTGTGCACCTTCTCAGCCCAGGGTCTTGGTACAGAGTCACGTACCTTGGGGTCTGATTTCATACACTGTGCTGTGCAGGGCAGTGGGGCAGACAAGCAATAAGCTGAGACTAATACCAGTTTGTACAAGCTCTGGGAGGTTCAAAAGCCACCTAGGGAGACGTATGCAGAAAGGAAGAACAACCCATCACTGGGACAGGGGTTCAGAACTTACGGGGGTCTGAAGCTCACACGGAGTAATCAGCCCCATGGAAAGAGAAGTATGCTTAGGGTCTGTCCCCTTGCGTCTCTTCCTCTGAAATATTAGAAATTGTAGTAGTGATTTGCTTCAAGAAAGAAACCTAGTTGATTACTGGTCCTGGAAGGGAAAGAGCAAGCAGCAGGATCAGAGCAGGTCAGGAACAGTGTGTAGGGAAAAGTAGTCTGCACACAAGGAATAGGTCTGAGGGCCTGATGTGGGAACAGGGGAATCGTACAACTTCCATCAGCACCAAGGGATGTGTGAGTTCCCTGAGGACTTCAGAGGACTATGATCCATCCATAGGTCTCGCATAATCACTTCAGGAATCACTGACAAGCTGTTGACCTTCAGGTGCCCCAGACATAGGTCTCTATAAAGCCAGTGTGTGGGAGGGCTTGTCTTTTCTTTGAGTTACTTGCAGCTGTAAGTGTGGCTGAGAAAACCAAGCAGTAAGATCATCTGTTAAAACGTAAGGTTTCAAATAGAATGTTATATTGCCATGGAGTAGTTAAAGCTACAGAGTAAGCAGTGGACCATGGTACATCATTCAGCGTGCCTGTAGCAGAGTAGAGAATAAATGTCCCACGGAAGATTAAAATCCCATTGGTTCTATTATCTGTAACCAATAAAGGTAAAAGGGATGTCTTTGAGGAATACAGAGTTAACACAGCACATTTAGCTTTGTACCCACAAGTGCACATTTTCTATTTTGTATGAGGCACAAGAAACGAAGCAAGACAAGCTTTGTTTGTTTGTTTTGTGTTTTTTTTTTCTTTTCTGGAAGAGTATGTGGCAGGGAAGACTGTGGTGGGCCATTTGCCTCTCTGAGGACTTGGAGGGTGGTCTGCACCAATGCTACCTCATTGTAGGGGCTGAAGAGTGCTAGTCACACCACCTGCAAAGTTTGTTTCTTGTCCTGTGACATTTTAATGGTGATGAGCACAAGTCTGGCTATGTAACAGGACGTGGCCCTGTTGTGTGGTGGAAGATATAGAAGAAGCCCATATTTCCTCTTTGGAAGTGTTCCTGTTGAATAGGACAGTGTTGAATAGTGACAGTGCATGTAGTTTGTTTGGGGGATAGGTGAGAGTGAAGTTAAGTAGGCTGTGGTCTAGCTAAGTTATTTAGCTATATCTGATCCAAGAAGGGTGCATGCACCCTGATGTCTGTGGTTCATCTCAAAATGTCCTCTGTTGCAGAGTTGTGACTGTGCAGACATAGGAATAGCGTTTTTCCATGGAATGTAACAGCACTGCAACAGCACACTTGTTCTTCTCATGTGTCTCTGCTTCTAGAACGTCACTGGACGTGGCGCTTTGCAAGCAGGCCCACCTGGCAAATCAGGAAATTGATTTGATGCTTGCACTGCTGGGAAGCTTTTGAGGGATACTTGGCAGTCCAATTGCCAAGTAGCTCAGGTCTAGTGGAAAAGTGAATTCTTGAATTCTTCGGTGCAGATGTTCCACTTTTCTATTGTTAAAGTCTTGATACCACTTGTGGGAAGCAAAGGTAAAATCCTTTGTTCCTAGGGCTTCTTTCTTGTGCTATGCTTATCTCTGGTTCAGTGGTCACTGTGTTCTCTCTCATACTGTGTGACAAAAACCATTACAAATGCTGCAGTAGGCCCTGTTGCAAACTCTTATCTTTAAAAATGACATTCATAAAGGTTAATAATTGAAATGAGCTCTGGCAGTTACTAATTAGCACCATTACACAATCAGCTCACATTCTGGCGGCATTAGGCATACTTAATCAGTCAATTATCATTGATCTTGGAAAGTGCTGCTCTGAAGTTAGCATAAGGTGCCTTTGTGAGTGGAGGGAGAGAATTTGACAACACCACGGTGGTCAGGTTGCTGGGAACGTGTGGTTTGAGGGACCAGTGTTGTGTACCTGATTGTGATGGGTGGATCTGAATTAGAAATCAGGTAGTATCGACTCCCCTTCAAACAGAGGTGTAAATAGGTCCTGCTATAGCTTCCCCTTGCCATTTCAAACAGTTCAAGGAGAGAGCTGACTTTGGGGAAAAAATGGGTTTAATGGCTTCAATGGATTTCAGTTAACATGATGACTTACAAGCTTTCCAAAGGACAGCTGGAATGTAAGGTATTTTTGTCCTTGTTTTTATTTTTCTTTATGTGATTAATACTTCATACTAAGAACAGTAAGGATGTTCAAAAAAGATAGGGAGGCACGGGATTTTCCTTTAGAAGTGTTGCATAAAGTGGTCTTAAATCTCACGAATCTGATTGTTAAAAGTGCTTCGTGCTCTCTCAAACTCAGAGATGTGGAGCTTTTGCTGTTCGTGCTGGCTTAGAGTGCAGAGGGAGCAGACCTGACTGCTGCGCGGAACGGCTGTGGTTTTCTAGCCAGTGCTTTGCTCCCAACTTGAGTGTGGGCAGCACATGCATCTCTTCTAAAACCATCTGTTGTTTGTTCCTGGTCAGGAAGGTGTGCAGTGATGTGTGGCCCACGCAAGCAAGGATGGTGGCTACAGTCCAGTGTGTGAAGGAGATTTTCCAGATCTCTGTACGGAAAATGAATGTGTGGAGTGGAGGTGATCAAGGCTGATGAGCTGGTTTCTGCTCTTTCTTGCTTCGCTTCTATAATTTTGTCTTTTGGCTATTTAAGATATGGTCTGCAATGGATGTAAATTCACAGGGTATTGCATACACCTCTATAGAACAGGAACATCATTGATGACATGTTGGAACATAAGGGCAGTTCGAGATACTGTGATAATAAAGAAACTTGTGTAAGTCAAAAGGCCAAGAAAAATGTGAGTTCCACTTAATTCCCCTTTGGAATTTGGCCCAGACCCTCTGTCTATTTAGGACAAGGAAAAATGTATTGTTGCGATTATTTGGAGTGCATTTTTAACCTTCCTCTCTCTTCTGCTGCTTACTCTCTGGAACTTTTCATTGTGGGCAAATGATCCAGAAAAAAGTCCGGTTAGAATCATACAGACTGGATGCTTCCCCAAAACCTTTTTGTTTCTGTGCAACAGAAATCTGAGAATACACTTTCAAGGCTGGCTGAAGTCAGAAGTACATTGAATTTTTTTTCCTGTATGTCTGAACTTTCGCCTTTGCTCTTGGCAAAAATCTGCAAGGGATCTTGGGAATAGGCACAAGAAAAAACATGCTAGAAGGTCAACTCTGGCTCCAGCTTTTGCAAAAAATTAGCCCAATGCAAAAGGCTTTGTTTAAATGTGCCCACATATCAGGAAAAGGCTCGCAGGTTATTGCTATATGTACATACTTTAAGGATTATTGCTCAGTGATTCATTGTTGTTGATGATGCAAAGCGGACGGCTAAGGTTCACTTGAGCTGCAAATGCATCTCAGAATGGTAAAGGAAGTTTGATAGAAGAGATGTGAAGAATTTGTGCATGGCTAGGGATTGTACAATGACTATTTAACCTGGAGAGAGGAAATACGTAGAGGAACCTATTTTAGATATAGGTCACTAATGTAGGATCCACATTTGGGGGAGTTGGACTAGGTGACTTTTAAAGGTCTCTTCTAACCCAAACTATTCTATGACTCTGATTCTGAGGAATTCAGAGTATTTCCAGGCACTTTTCCAGACTTTGGGTCAGGCCTTGTAAAAGTAACGAAGGGAAACATGTCTTCATGTATCAGGTTCTTAGTCTGAGAAACTCCCCTGAGCAAACCCTGGGGCAGCCCTGTGGAAATCGGTGCCTCAGGAGAAGCTGGTAAGAGATGCATGCTGCTTGGGCTGGGTGCCAAGGCAGAGCTCTGGCTTCTGGGTGCAGATGCTGTGCTACAGAGCTCAAGCAGGAATTTCCTCCCAAAACCTCCAATAATGCATAACCTGCGTGTGGTCTTCTGGAGGTGATAGATACTCTTGAGGAAATGTGCAAGAATCAGGACATGGAACTGGCAGATAGCTCCGGTGTTCTGTTGTATGACAAATGATGACTTCTCTGGTGGTAAATGACATCACCTATGAAGGTTGCCTTGATATGGCAACAAATGCTATGGTAACATTTGTAAGTGCAGCTAATTTTAGTGAAGAGGTGCCAGGCCACAGTAGCTCAGTTGAGGAAAAAACAGTTGGACACTTTATTCTTACAGCAGTCCTGTAAGTATATAAATTATATACAGCACAACCACTCCTCCCCACTACAGCCCTCAAATATCTGTTCTCTAGTTACTGAGTACTTTGCAGCAGTGCAGAGACAGGTTTTAGGAAAAACTTCCTTAAAGCTGAGTATGGATTTCTTGGCAAGGTGGGAAGTCTCCATTTTAAAAGACTTTCATAGAATTTCATAGAATTTCTAGGTTGGAAAAGACCTTAGAGATCATACAGTCCAACCGTCCCTAATCACCCATTAAACCATAGCCCTAAGCAGTTCATTGACCCTTTTCTTAAACACATGCAGGGATGGGGACTCAACCACCTCCCTGGGCAGCCTATTCCAGTGGCTGACAACCCTTTCAGAGAAAAAATTCTTTCTAACATCCAACCTGAACCTCCCCTGACTAAGCTTATACCCATTTCCTCTTGTCCTATCACCCATCACTAATGTAAAGAGCCCTTCCCCCACTTCCCCACCATCCCTTCTCAAGTACTTGTAGGCTGTAATTAGGTCTCCCCTCAGCCTCCTCTTCTCCAGGCTAAACAGCCCCAATTCCCTCAGCTGCTCCCCATAAGTTTTATTTTCCAGCCCCTTGACCAGTTTAGTCGCCCTTCTTTGGATCCGCTCCAGGAGCTCAATATCTCTCTTAAAGCGAGGGGCCCAAAACTGGATGCAATATTCCAGGTGCGGCCTCACCAGTGCTGAGTACAGTGGCAGGATCACTTCCCTGTTCCTGCTGATCACACTATTCTTGATAGACACCAGTATCCATTGGCCTTCTTGGCCACCTGAGCACACTGCTGGCTCATATCAAGCCAGTAGTCAACCAACACCCCCAGGTCCTTCTCTGCCAGGCAGCTCTCCAGCCACTCTTCCCCGAGCCTATAGCGATGCTTGGGGTTTTTACATCCCAAGTGAAGGACTCTGTACTTGGCCTTATTAAAGCTCATTCCATTGGCCCAACGATCCAGTCTGTTCAAACTTTAGTTACATGCTAGACAGCCTTCTGAGGTAGACGTCTCGTTCTAGTTAGTCTTGCCCTTAGGAGGGAGGGAGAACATTGAAGGCTTTTTCTTAACTCTGTTTCCGTGGTCCAGTGAAAGGAGAGCCTCTCACTCACGTCCTTTGGGAAGAGCAGCACAACAGGCTTCATATTAGAAGCTGTCTATGGAAGGAGCTGAGAGGGTGAATATTTTTTACTCGAGTGCATTCAGCACATTTTTTTCATCTTGTCACCCATCCTACCTTGTCTTGAAATGCCTCCATTAGAATATTATGTAAATGGGATAGTGAAGCCAGCGTGGAAACTGGGCTATGTGCAATAACAAGTGTTAACTTGAGACTGGGGCCATGCTCTCTGCAGTGCATTAGTTCCAATTGAGATCCCATCAACAAGCCAAATATTGTACTGCAGATGTGCAGTTTGATAGGTGGCGTGGGTCTGATGGCTCGAGAGCATGACAAATTGTGATCTCACCTCTTTGACCTCCGCTCCAACTATTTACACAATGGAGGTCGTAGCAGGCAACAGCTAGCTGAGTTGCAGCAATGTTAGAAACATGCAAGTGCTACCAGAGCCAACAATGTGCTGGCTGAATGGCTGGTGGAAGAGTAAAAAGATGTTTGAAATGTGGGTGATCTTGAGCAGCTCTGCATCTAGTGTTTCTTAAACAAGCATGAAGCTGTGGCAAAATCGGTGTTTAAACCTAAACAGTTGTGTTTGTGAAGCTAAGCAATGGAAGACTTTTAGGCGTAATACCAGGAAAAGAGGTGAATGCAGGCAAGGACCTCCTGATAGTGATATTTTTTTAGCTCATGGTGCTAGGATAGGAGGGATCATGCTAAAAAGAGAGTCCTCATATGACCTGGTTGACTGGAACACTGTTGCTTTGCTCTCCAGCAGTCGCCCTGCTTCACAGAGTAAAAATATCGAGTGAATAATTACTTGCTTGCAGAGTGGGATAGTATCATGGTAAGATAAACCTTAGAGAAGGAATCTTTTGACACTAGAGTCTTCCTCGGAACAGATGCTTTTTGAAAATACTGGTTTACACTGAAAGTGTAAACCTAAATAAATTAAAAAAAATTGTCTAGAAGCAGCTATGTGAATAAATTGTGAAGGAATAGCTGTGTCACTGGTGACTCGTTGTGTTACTATTAAAACAATTCCTAGGTTATAAAGGCAGGAGGAGCATTGTGCTCAGACACTGTGCAAGGTGATGAAGTAGAAGAAAATCACTTGTCACAGATACAAAACAGATTAATTTCCCAGACTAATACCTGCTTGATCAAGAGCAGAACTCTTGGGAAAACATCCCATCTTCATTGAAAAATCAGCAGGGATGAAGAATTTACCTCAGCCATTAGTATAGTGTTGCTAGAAGAATTGCCCTTCTTGTTTAAAAATACCAACACCCAAAATAGAACAAATTACCCTCTTACTCAAACTTCTCTAACCTCAGTTTATCAGGTTTTGGCTCTTGTTGTACTTTGTTGACCGAGTGGAAAGGCCCTCTAATTCCCTAGGGCAGGTACTTACACTCCGATTAAACACCAGGAGTTTTTCATAAGGCAGCAGGTTTTTCCACACTCTAATGATTCTTATTTGGATGATTCTCTTCTTGTCACATGGCACCAAATCCAATGTCCTCAAAGTTCTCATGTTCCTGTTTATAACGTGGGAAGGGAAGACTCAAGAGGGTGCACTTCATAGAAGTACAGCTCTGCACGTGCTCAGATTCATAGATTTAAAGTGCAAAGAAATAATAATGATAATCTGGTTGTGTAGTGCAGGCTAGAGAATCTTACTCAATAATTTCTATGTTGAGTCCACAGTGTAGTTTGAAGTATTGCTTGTTGGCTGGAAACATATTCAGTCTTTACTAATACAGTCTTTCAATTATGTGATCTCATTTGCATTGCTGCTAGAACTGCATTTCATTTTTGATGCTGCAGCAAATAGTCTCTGGGCTGAGTTGGCCAAATTCAGTGATGCTGAAAGACGGGCTGGTTTGCTACATGTCTGAGAGCCTCCGCACCTGTGAAATTTCAAATTGCAGCCATGATTCCTTGATGATGAATACCAAGCCTTGGAGCTCTTTTGTTCCTCACTTCCCCTTTCATAGCATTATAATTATTTGCAAAAAGAGCTGAGAGCATAAAATTCTGGGGTATGAAATAAAGCAGTGCCTCATTCACTGAGATCTCTCTTTTCTGAGCAGCTTTTTTTGGTCTTTAAAGGACCCTTGAAAGCAGGACATTTTCCTCCCCAAGACTGAGGATGGAGAAGTTTTGTGTGTTTTTTTTCTTTTTTTTCATTTTCAACTCTGCCAAATACTTCATGGCTGACGACTGCCTCTCTGGATGGGTGCTTATAGACTTACTATGTGCGTGCATCTGCAAACTCAGTGCAGCCTTCATCAGGCTTTGCAGTGCCTGGGACCTGTTATCAAACTGCAAATAGTGCTGAGTGGCCTCAACTCCTCATCACCAGCAAGGAATAGAGACGCTTAGTACATTGAATGGTAGGTGTTCAGGACACTGTGTCAGCATTGCAATAAGAAGGTCCCTGCAGATGAAGATCCTATCTGCCTTGGCAGGCAGGGATAAGGGCAGCTGTAGGGTGAAAGGCACTGTACTGCTCATGAAAATTGGGTGAGGTGCACAGCTCCTTCTTTGATTGCTCCTCCTGAAAAAAATCCTTTTGGCTTAAGGTGAACAAAATCAAAAATTCCATGGCTTTGTTCCCCAGTTATGGACTGAAATAGGAGACAGTGAACAGTAGATTAATGTTGGAGGATTTTATTTGCTGTGGGTGTAAGATCGAGGAGCTACAGATAAAGCATCCAGTTTTTCTACAGCAGGAACTGAAATACTATTTTGAAAAGGCATGGTCTTGGCTAGTCTGGCCGTTCTGGCACACAAAATATGGCTCTGCATTTTGGAACTGCGAGCTTGGCTTGTGTTTCCTCATGTTTTTAGTTACCTGAAAATTGCTCTCTGCCCATTGTACTGATGTTTTAATTTCTCTTCCCGGACTAGGATGTTTTATTGCAGCTTTGCAACTGTGTTATTTACTTTTCTAATGTATTTTCAGGTGCAGTGGTAGGATGCACACAGCACAAAATAAGGCACAGTTTATATTTCTGTTGGATTGCAGATCCCCATGCATTAAGGGGAAAAAGCTGTCTTTGATTCCCTGCCTTTAAATATGTGTTATGTTGTTTATAGGGTTTTAAAATCAAAACCTCATCTAGTCATTTCAACACTAGTCACCTTCTACCTTTCTACATCTCAGTAGAGCATTTACAAGTGTTTATATTGTGTTTTTTTCTGCCTAGCAACGTTTGTTGCAAGTAGTTTAGGAAAAAAAGCGGTTTGACATCATAAACTCAAAGCTGCAGCAAGTCTTAACAACCTTTAGTTATCCTTCCTCAGAGTTCCCTTTAGAAAGAAGGGAACTTATGAGCTATCTGATGTGATAAAAATGAAGACTTGGTGCTATGAAATCTCTATTTACGTTCTGCAAACATGACTTTATTCCATCAGAGTCTTTTTTTATGAAGCAAATTGTGACATGTCCCTCACTTCCATTTGTTTTGCTGAAATAACAGAAATGATGCTGCAGTGTCTGTAGCTGATTGCCGTGACACGCGAGCGAGCTCTGGGGCCAGCGTGTCTGATACTGTATGCTAAGGGAAGGCCCGAACGAGAGGCCAGTTGGACAAGTCACTCCGCAGATAATAGCATCTTCCCTGCATGCTTGTACTCTCTTTTTGCTGCGTAGGTGTGACATCACTGGTTAGGTTTTGTTGCATTTGAGCGACGAGATTTCTGTCACTTTCTTTGGGAGCCAGTTCTGTGGCTTAAGTGCCAGAGCTGGCCCAAACTTGAATTTTCTATCTGACAAGAAAGTGATGCTTCAATTTCTTTGTTTGTGTAGACATCTTGATGAAGTATCTCCAACCAGCACTAGTGATGATTGTGCAAATTACAGGATTTTACTGACATTTGGTCTAAAATTTCCTTTTTTGTAGTTTCAGTTTTTGTATCCATTTTGAAGAGGCAGATAATTTTTTTTTAATCCTGGCTGAATTGGATCTGACTATAGACCTTTCACAGTCTGATCATTATTACACAGCCCTCCAGTCCTTGCTTTGCCAAATTTTATGCCTGCACCTGCAAAGAATACCCTTCATTCTGGAATACTTAATTAGTTTTGTTCTGTGAATTTTGCCCAAATTCTTGTTCCTCACTACACAATGTGATTAAAAACTGGTTTTTGGTCAGTGAATTGAGAAAATATATTTGCTGGATTCATTGGAGGTCCCTAACACAGTGCAGCTAAGATCTGACTCAGATTTACTTGTCTAAGTATGGTTTTCCCAGTATAGATAAAATTTAAGAACACAACTCCCTCTTAATATTTTCCTACTTAGAAACTGTTGGTTATGCAACAGTCCGGGTGGTGGTGGTTCTCATTAAATAGAAGCTTGCTTTCAATGTTTTTGGATTAGTTTGTGTTGAAATACTGATAATCTGGAAGAAGAAGAAATATGTCACAGGGTAGATAGGGTTTCAAATGCCTTTTTTATAGAAAAAGAATGTTCTTCATGTATTGTCATTTTACCAGAGGCCATGTATGAAATCAAGTCAGATGGAGTATTTATTGAATTGTACAGATGTTTTTTGTTCTGTCTGTTGAAAACAAATATTGCAAATATGCATTTCTTTTTCTTAGTATCAATCTCTTATAACTGACTTGAGCCATGTTTCAGTCTTTTAAGACCCTATAAATCTTTCCCTGCCTTGCAGTTGGAGCAAGAGATCAGCCTGTGTGGGATACAGGAGCTTTCAAAATCCTCCAGGAGGAAGATATGGATGCTTTCCAACACTTGAAGGTTTAGCTTCAATCTGAAAAACTCAGGAAAAATCTGGGGTTTCTGGGCTTTTCTCGTTGGCAATATGGAGATGGTAGTGCTGCTCAGTTAGGAAATGTGTAAATCATTGCATTTAGACCATTACAGAAATGGAAAGTGTTGCATTATTTGTATCAGCATTACAGGTGTCTTAAGGACAAAGGTTATTTGTACCTGTGTTTTTCTCAATACAAAGTTAAACATGGACTCATCAAAAGCCTTTGTTGTAAAAAGCTCCCCAAAACCTCACGTCTGCTTCCAACTCCTAAGTTGGGTGCATTAAAGCTTTATTTTTTTGGTTAATGTCTGCAAGGATTTAATGCTATCTTACTCACCTGACTGACAGTTTTCAAAGGACAGCCTCTCATTCTTTCATGTATTGTCAACAGTAAGAGCTTTTTGCATATTTGATGTTCAGTGTTTATTGCTCAGGTTGTGTGGTTGGTTGGGGAGGTCACATGCGACAGTTTCTGCAGTAAGATTAGATGGCTGGAGGGAAGGTGCTGCTGAGAAAACGAATCTCTCGGGAACAAGGTTGGATTTTAAGAAGAAAGATATTTTAGGAGAGAGATGTAGGAAAACTTAAGATGTATTGATTGAGATTGTCAAAGCAGCACATTTAAGCTGAAGATCAACTCTTGTTAAGTTTAATTGGACATCTGTATTAGGTAGGTGGCTTTGAAAATCTGTCACTTTCTATATATCCATTCCTGGTTTTCTGTGCGGAGAATATTATCCACGAAAGTACATCTGGCTTCCAAATTTTAAAGCTCTTTTTCTTTCACTAAGAGAGAAGATAGATAAATAGTTTATTTATGGGATGAGTAGATATTTGTCCTGTTCAGTTACTAATTGTATTTATAGTAATCCGTTACTAAAATGAACATTGCTGTTCTAATATTGTCATTGGGACTCAGTATATTTTTTTTTGCATGGGAATATTTGATTAATGCCAATATCTCCCAACCAAGCATTCATGCCTGCATCTTTTCAAACACCTGAAATATGACTGCTGGAGATTGAATGCATGTTTGCAAAATCGTAATAAGACTTACAGAGAACAGTTGTTATTTTTATCTTTGGAGACTAACAGTTTCTCTAGGAGGATGATCTGTTGTTATCTGGGACCACAGTCAATAAGAAGGTAGATTTCTCCATCTTGTTTTGCTGCTGGAGATTGTTCTTTGTGGAGAGTCTCCTCTGGATTCTAGTTATGCTGTTCTGCAACATGGTAGTCATCATGACTCAGGGCAACATGTTTCTGTGAAAAAAAAAACATTTGGCAAAGTTTTGCAAGAGCATCCATGGAGCAGGAGAGGCAGGGCATAACTAGCTTTGGGTGACACATGGCAAAAGAAGAGCTTGATGCTGCACTGGCAGGGCTTGTGGTACTTGGCACGTGGTTGCAGGCCACCTGTCAGGTTGCATGCCATGCTGGGCATTATGTTTCTCTACAGACTGCAAAGCAGCCAAGAAAAAAATGGCTTTTTTTTTTTTTTTTCTGCAAACAGCTTCATCTTGGAAATGGAACAGTATGAGTGCAGAAGACTAAAGGTATCCTTGATTTGATCACTGCTCTGGCACACTTAGGCTTTGTGTGAGTTTTCTCTTGGCTGAGTGGATAAGGGAAGACCGGTGCAAAGCGAGGGAGCTGTTGGGGTGTGGTGAGAGTCATTGCCTTTGCTGTTTCCCTCCCGTCCACAGGCACCGCACCCAGTGTCTTGGGAAAACTGTACCTGGCACAGTGCCTCCTCTTGCCTCTGCATCAGTTTGTTTCTTTCTAGAAACGATTTTTGTTTGGACCAAGCGTAAGCTGACATCAAAGATGTTTTCACTTCTCTCAAAGGATATTATTTTAAAGGGCAAATAACGCCCAGAGAGGGATTTTACCGTCCCCTCCTTTTCTCTGGTGACAAGCTGATTACTTTTCCTGCTATTTTTATTTTTCTGTTTTTGCTCTTCTCCAAACTTTCAACTGCTATGAGAACTCCCAAGTGGCTTTTGCCCAAACACATACAGGTGAGCTTTTAAATGTGAATTGCTTGGTAGATAAATGAGGATTGGTTGCTATATTTAATTATGCAGTCTTCTGTAATGTGTCTCCAAAAAGCATTCATCTTGTGGATAGTAATTATTCTTAGCATGCCCATCTGAGCAAGATTATGCTTTGGTAATTGGCTTTGAATCCTATATCCATTTTATTTTAAGCAGCACTCTCTTTAATCCTTTCTATCAATGTTTGGGGATTGAAGGTGAGGTGAGCATGTGGTGGGAGCAAGGGAAGGATTTCTTTTGCTTTGTTAGGATGCTGCTGAGCTGACATGGTAGAAGTGGCGGGCGGTTGCTGGTGAGCACAGATTATGACAAATGAGGATGCTGGCTCATTTGTTCTGCACGCAGATACACTGAGCATCGAAGCAGCCCAGATGACACTGTCAGCAGGCAGCTTGTGCAGACCCTCATGCTATTGCTGGCCCTGGAGTCGCAGTGGAAGTGGGAGACTCTCCCTCTGGTGATGCAGGGCCAAACTGATAATACCACTGTCGCTCATCTGCAATGGAAGTGTGATGATTTCTCTTTGTGGCTTATGTACGGACCAATGGCCTGGCGGTCTTGGACAGCAGGTGGTCAATAGCTCTTCATGCTTTTGAAATGGAAGTTATGACTCTTCAGCTAAGGGCCTGTATTGGACAGATCTGAATGTAACCTAGAGAATTGATGGAGTTGTGGCTTTATTTTCCTTTTCTATGCTTATTTGGTCCTGTTGGTCACACTACCTGTTTTATTTTTGCAAATAAGCTCAGAAGACGCTTTCTGCAAAGATGAATTAGATATCTCCATGCTCATCTTCTGTTTTCTCTTCAGTGGGGAAACTTAAGCAGAGGAGTTGACAACAAAATGTTGTCATGGTCCTAGTGAGTGCTTCCAGCCAGAGGTAATAACTCTTATGCGGAGGGGAAAAAAACAGAATAGATGCTCATAGCCTGGTTTATGGCTGATGGCAGAACCACGTGTGAAAGCTCTTTGTACTGCCTTGATGTTTTAATACATTCCCTCAAACTCAGTGTGATGCAGCCCTTTGCTGTGCATTGTCTCCAGTATGTCTGGGTACCTTCAGAGATCTCTCCTTTGAAAGCCTGTCTGGTAACCTGCTTGTCCTTTCCCTCTCAGCACAGTCTGTCTGCTGGGCTGTGTGGAAGGACAGGGAGCAGAGCGCCCTTCATTCTCCCTAACTCCCCACCCTCTCACCTGTGCAGCATTTATGAAGGCACTAGACTTGAAGAGTTCTTGTACAAGGGAAACATGGCATCCTCTGCTAGGTCATTCCCTAGAGCAAAGGGCTTTGTGTTTACACAGTACAGGTAATAAACAGAGCTCTTGGGAGCAACTGAAATCTCTCTGCAAAGACTGGTTGCTGAAATCCTCAACTCAGCAACAAAAACCAAATCTGACATACTAAGATAACACCTTAATTCTCTGGAGGCAGAAGAGCTGCTTGCAGAGTACTCACACCACTTACTACTTCCCCATGCACTGTGCTCATGTCTGCTACCAGTAACTAGGATGTGTTCAGTCCAAAGCAAGTGTACCCTGAACTAGTTTTGTCAAACCAGATGGATCTGAGTGACTAGTTTGAGATCCCTAGTTCCATTTGGAGTCTTAAAAACATGGCAGCTGTCACATGTTATTACAGATGAGCATTAAGATGGTTTTAATATTGAGTGGCATGATGCATCTAGCTCCTGGCAGGGGAAAAAAATAACATTGTGCCAGTGAACTTTGCCATCCATGAGAGGTTATTCCTACAAGGTTTGATATTCCATTTGCAGAAAGGAATTTATAATTGTGCTTCCTCATACAACAGCAGCAACAACAATGTTCCTATGAAAGGAGTGAAAAGGGAGGTTAAGAATTCATATTTTCTGCCCAGGAGAGGTAAGATGGATACATATTTGAGAATATGTCTTTAGCTGTCCACTCTTAGAAATGAGGTCAGGAAACCCTGTGAGGTAGAAACGTGAAATAGTCACAGTATCATACAACATTTCAAAGTCAGATTTTAAAAGTGTGTGTGTGTGTTCATGTTTGTTCTGGGTTTTTTTGATTTGTGATGTTCCATTGTGGTGTTGATTTAGATTTGCGTGTTGATTTTTTTTTTTTTTTGGTGGGTTGTTTTTGTCTTCTACTTGGAAGAACAGGGTGATTTTTCACCATTAGCAGCAAGGATCTAAGGGAGTGTTTGAGCTACTTCAAGGCATGCCATGTGTTGGGAATCTCTGCAGAGAGAAGCCAAAGGCTTGCATAGACTGAGAGAAGATGGTCCTGTCTGCAGAAGATAAAACAGTGTGGCTGGGGTTGGTTAAGAGAGTCTAGAAAGAGAAAGAGTAAGGCCTGTGGTGCTGATTTGCCAGGACTGTTTGGCCCAGAGACATGGTTTTTCCTCCTCAGTTTGTTCGGTCTGATTTAGTCATGGCTCTTGAGCATAGCCTGAGTAGAAGGCTTCTCTCAGGGAAGAAGGGCCTGTATTGTTTTCCCGGGCCACTTTCCTCTGAAATCACGTATTTTTGGCCCACTGATAGTGCTTTCTTGTGTGACACTGTGTGGTGTAGGTGCAGTTGAGAGACTGGTGGCTCAGATCTGGAAGTCATGGCTGGTGAATGATGAAAAAGAAGGCATGTTGGTGTTGAGGAAATGCAGTAGTGGTTTGACTGGGCACTTTGGGCTGCTTTTGGGGAAACCAGACATCACTGGAAGTTTCTTGATATGCTACAGGCTTCCTAATGATTTCGGGTAAGTCAAAAGGTAGTCAAGGCCACACCTCCAAAACATGTCATGGCTATTTAGTTACTTAGATGTCCCATTAGTTACTTCTGTTGGCAGGGAAAGCTGTGTTCTAGCAGACATGAAATACTGGGGTGCTCTCGCATGCGGTACCACACTAACTGCAAAGATGTGGGCTCAGAGTTACAGGGTGATTCAGACCTAGCTTTTTCTCTGCTTGTGGGGTAGAGAGCCTGGAGCCAAATGTTTGAAAGTCAGCAATGTGAACATGCTCCCTTGCAGATTTGATGAAAAACATTTATGTCAGTTCCTTGTTGATCGGGCCTGATTCTTCTCTCCCCAGGAGGAAATTATCATGCTAGAATGCCTGCCTGTCCCATCTTAAGGACTTGGGAAAAGTTGGATAGACTTGAGGAATTATTTTCCACTGATCTCTGTCCTCCATCTATCTTAAAAAACGGAAAAAAAAACCCAAAAATTCTCCTTCCATCCTTCTTTTCCTTGTTCTTTGGGGGCAGAATGAACTTCCCAAGCTAGAAGATGAATTTGAAGTGGTGCTAACAGGAGAGGAGGTAACTTTTTCTTGCAAGTGTATCTCCACCAAGGGCTGAACACATGGTGAATGTAGCTGCTAGCATTAGGAATAATTGTTAACATCCTGGAGAGCTGTGATGGAGGGAGATAAGGATGGGCAAACCAGCATGCGCTGCATGCGATAGTCACACCATCAGCCTTTAGAGCCAGACAATCTTTCATTTTTATTATAATTGTGGTATCTCTTTAATTTCCTTGGCATAATGCACTTAATCCATAATTATAAAATACACAGCTAGCCCTTGGCTTTGCTGTGTTCTCGTAATGTGAGAGTGATTCTGTGCTTTTATTAATTTAACTTTCTACAAGCTAACAGATTGCCATAAAGGAAAACAGAATTTCTCAACCAGTGCAGCTAATAGCTGTATTTCAGCAAAGGCCCCATGGTACATGTTGAACAATAACTACCACTCCTGTGCCACTTGCAGTTTTTAATTGAATTTCTATCCCATGGATACCATGTCAGAGCCATTCATCTGCTCCACTAAGTCTTCTGATATTAAACAAGTTCTTCCAAGCTATTATTGTAGTACCAATACTGCTCGACGATTGATTTGCATTACATATGCACTGGTCTGGTGGAGGTAACGCAGTGCAGAAAACTTTAGTTTGCACAGGCATGAGCAAAGGAATCATTATTATGGATAGAACTATTGTACTGTACTTTTCCACTTCTGTTCTTGTTGGAGTGATGGGACCTACTCTGCCTGTCCTGCTCAGAGTGAGACACCGACATTGGGAAAATCATTTTACCTGCTTGGCTCATATTTAGAGTCTTTGTTCTCCAAGGCAGTGGCTCCTGACAACCACTATTTGCAGCATAGCAAAAGTCTTTCTTGTTCCATGGATCACCACGTTTGTGGTGTTGATGAACAGAAGTCACAGTGCTTGTGCAAGGAGTGCAGGGTAGACCAGTGCTGGGGCAGAGCTGGGAACAGGTCCTATCTCCCACTTATGTGCATGGAACAAATCACTCCCTATTTCTGAGATGGTGCTCTTGCTTAGAGGCTGTGAGTCTTGGAATTGACTCTCCTGACATAACTTGGACCAGACTGCCATGTGGTGGGGTCTAAATAGCTCCAGAATAATAAACTCTAACACTGGTGAAACTGTGCTTTCGGGTTCAGTGTGTGGAACTGAGGGGATCTATAGCTTAGACTTTGCTGTCACCTTATTCTTCCCTTTTCATTCATTACATAACCTTTTTTAAAAGATGAGTCAAAACATTGCATTTTGTGGAAAGATGTGATTTCAACTCCACTTTCTCCCTGCCAAATTCACATACTACTTATGTCTTACATTGTGTTTATGATACTGGAGCATTACAGTCTGTGACTAATGACTCATTTATGCGCTCTTCTTACTGAGCGGTAGCATAGAGTAGATGAAAGCAGGATGAGGTTTCCATCCAAATCAAGGAGTCTGCATGGCTAGACTGTTCAGGAGGCAAGGTCTGAACAGTGTTCACTGGCAGTCAGTAAGAGAGTGCAGAAAGAATTTCTTCATTCCTAGACTGGAAATGGAATACTATCTTGCAAAGTTCTTGATGGAAGTTTTCTCAGGGTTTACAACAAGAAGTGCAAGTGTGCAATGCTGAGTATTACTTACATGGAGATTCTAAAGTGCAAAATTAAAGGTGATTTCCCAGCATACTTATCCCTCTCCACTGTTTTCTATTGATTAATATATACTAATTCTATTGGGGAATTAATAATTCAGTCACCTGAGAGGTCATAGTGACCTCAAACATCTGGGCTCTGGAGTTTCTACCTCCCAGCTGAAGCTGGGGCTGGCAGAGTTAAGCCTATCTCCTTCTCTGTTCAAGTCTGAAGTGCATGCTTGGTTGCAGTATGAAAGTGCAGAGAAGCACTCAAACAGCTGGCTGGTTCTTGGTTTGATGTTGTGCAAATGCATAACGGTGGTCAGTGTCTGGCCTTCAGCATATTCACAAGAAGTTCTCAGGAACCAGGAGCACTGTTGCTTGTTTGCAGCTTAGTGGCGTGAGGGCAGGTCTGTGTGGGTTTCAGGTAGTGTCAAGTCCCCCAGGCCGTGGATATTTGAGGAGAAGTTGACCTCAATTCTCCAGCCACAGGTTTCAACTAGGAGCCATTCCATATGTTATAAAAGCATCTTGGAGTGTAAATTCTCTTAATGGTGTCTAGATTGTGCTGACAAGCTCTTAGCTGCACAGTAACTTTTCAGTGATGTAAGGACCAAAGCACATCTGGGCACCACTGGAATGGGAATTACTGGAATCTGTTTGATGTGTGATGCAGCAGCTGCCTGAGGGATATCCTTGGTGTCCAAGGAGCTGCTATCAAAGATGTAAGCCTTGCTGTAAGGACAGCATTTGCTGTATTTACATCCTGCTTTCTGGATCCAACACCATTCTGGGAGGTTCATAGGACAACCTTAGATTTAGAACTCCCTGTCTGAATTCAACCTGCTTTTAGCTTCCACGGCCCCATATGCTAACCAGGCAGCATTTAAAAGCATGCAGCAAAATCCCATTTAGAGCTTGTCTAGAAACCACGATCTGAAAAACTCTGCCTCTTTATCTTCTGTGTAAGGTTGCAACTCTGATATTAGCTTGTGACAGCAATTATTGATGGTGTCATTAAGGATGAGATCCCATTCCCAGCAATGTATTTAATATTTTTCCCCCTTTTTTTGCTGTGGTGACACTGATAAGTAGTGGAAGAATGAGATTTTTTTTTTTAAAAAAAAAAAAGGAGAGAAGGTTGGGGCTAAAGAAGCCCATGTTTATCGTTTGCCCTCATCCGTGAGGAAGGGAGAATAATTCATGAAAATATTTTGTGTACTAGAGTTATTAAAGCGTAATCTTGGCAAAATAATGACTTGCAGCAAAAACTCATCATTATTTTCTCCATTTTCAGCATCAGTTATGTAGTAAAGTATGGACAAAGAAATAACCCCTTCAGATAGCGCTCCCAACATGCATTTACTGTTGGCTTGAAATGACAGCTGCTATTTCATCATGGCACTCTGATTATTACAAGCACATTGTTTTAAAGCTTAGCAGCTGTATAATAGGTACATAGGTACATGATGTAATATCTCTTTTTGTGTTCCCTCTTTCAAGAATCACAGAACTTAAGTCTCGATATGAACTTTATTGATCTGTGATTGTAGCTTATTAACATGCAAGTATTCCCTTAAATCTAAGACAAGCACAAATAAATGTGTGTGTCTAAAATGAAGTCTGGGGAAAGGCATTTTTGACTGCATGGGCTGTGATTAATAGAAGCGTACACACCAGAGGGGTTAAAGAGGTATTGGAAACGGGGGAAGGGGAGGAACGAAATGGGGGAAGCTTGGTTAAAGCTTGGCTTTTTCCTGTAAGTGGGAGATCTTCTCGCCTGTTTGTTTATATTTTCAACTGACTAAATGATGCTGGTCCATTGTGGTACTTAGTTAAACATGGGTAATGGGGCTGCGTGGAGTGAATGTTCTAAGAAGCGTGCTGTACTGTATTGAGGCTTCCAGCTTTGGATAAGTAGCTTCTATCAGACATATACTAGCCGAGGGCCTAATGTTAAAACATGAGCAATCAAGCAGTGTACTCCAGGCAGTGGTGTGAATCCTGCAGGTTTCCCGTCCAGATGATCTCCCAGAGATGTTCTGAAGGGTCAGAGGTAGGGTAAGAAAGTTCATCTGCTCTGAAGCGTTGGCCACTCATCACTGCCCTTATTCTTTGCAATAAGCTACAGAGATGCACCACTTTCCCTACACATTCTTATGCTCAGCATGTCTGTGCTCTGCTTGCTGATGTCTCAGTCATGACTAAATGCTTTTGCTAGAAATCGTGGCACTGTGTGAACCTTCCTCTTCTGTAAGTATATTTCATTTTCTCCTCTGTCCTCAGAGTAAAACCTGTAGAGGTGTGCACACTCAAGTCTGCAGAACTGCTCCCGCACCGAGAGGTTGATCAGATCCTTGTTGACTGCAGGGGCTTGTTTTCAGAGCGTTACTATTGAGCCTGAAGGAAGATTCATTCCCAGAATGTTAAAGCTGATGTTAAAACAAACCACGTGCCTTCTGGTAAGGCAGCTAAAAAGGATAAGGAAATGGCCAATGATGAGCTGTCACTATTTCCTAATTAATCACAGGCTATTGCAATCTACCTGCTAAAAGATGGGCAACTCTTTATGCTGACAGTATCCCTGGGGGTCTTAATGGTGTCCTCCAGGAATGTAGTATCATGCTTCATTTTCTCATTGGCTTTTGAAGCATCAGGTTGGCTAGAGTAAAGAAAAAAAACCCATTTCTCTCCTGCTCTGAATAATATCACTGAAATAACTTAAGTGCCACTGCTTTAAAACTGTCCAGAGGCTGCGAGTGAATCATGCTGGGTTAGAAGACAATTAAAGATACACTGTACAATTTAATGAGTTCTACTCCAGTGTTTTGGTTTTTTTTTTTGAAGCATAGATCCATGGAGAGTGCTGTCAGAAACATGAGCAACAGTTGGTTTGTCAGCAGGCAGATATCCTGAGTGGGACTGGAGCCCAAGTTCAAGTAGAAAGCATGGCCAAAGGCCCAAACATACAGAGTCATAGACCTG
This sequence comes from Tauraco erythrolophus, assembly GCF_009769465.1. NCBI lineage: Eukaryota > Metazoa > Chordata > Aves > Musophagiformes > Musophagidae > Tauraco > Tauraco erythrolophus. The sequence continues at coordinate 13,468,706 of NC_141473.1, read as the reverse complement.
AATGCTTAGATAGACAACTCTGTTGATGTACTCTGAGCTCTTGCATAGCACAGGGCACAGGACCTGACACAGTAAGTCCAATCCATCTGTCATAACTATGAAAGTGTGGATATCAGTTTACAGTCTGAAATACCTGCATCTGTGTGAACCTTTATGGGAGATGCCATACTCCAACCTAGGTGGTTGTGTTGTCCCAAAACCTGGGATTCGTTCACCTAGTGTGCAATATGCCAATCCACACACAAAGTGGAGGTGTTTTCTTTTATTACATATATACGTATATGTGGGTGCCTGTCCCAAGACAGCACGCTGAAGTTTCAAATCAACAATTATTTATATACAAAACATTAACATATTCATTATTCTAATACATGTACATTGTTATTCTATTAAATGATTGTTTAAAATTTCTTCACCTAGGATGCAAATTAGAATGCATGCTCAGTTTCCTACTTCTATTGTTCTCTTTTGAGTAGGTGGTATAGTTTGGGTAGGTGGTCAATGAGTCGGTGGCTGTGGTCTCTCTCTGCCTGAATTACCTTTCCTTTACCTTGGCAGTTTCAGGCTATTCTTTCTGGTTTGACCACACTTGGTATTCATCACTCAGGGAAACTTTGTGTATCAAACAAATCACATTGTTCAGTACAAACCACATTTCCAGGTGGTCTGCTCTTCATTTTTCTATTCTAGGTAAATCATTAATTTGTTCTAAAGGATGGGGCTTTACTGATGTCAGTTTATCAGCACTGGTTATTAAGAAAATTAACTATATTGATTTCAATATAACAGTTGGAACAACAGTGAAATATGTCACCATGTCTAACTGGCAAAAAGATTACAACCACACAAGAAGTTTGGCAAAGCAGGAACCTTGCAGGTCTCCCAAGATACCTTCCAATGCTGTTAGTACAACAGAATTCTTTCTTCAGTGAACCTCCCAGTCTGCATCTTGGGTGTTTGTGTTTGATCCTTTTCATAGGTAGTTAAATTATGATTAGATCCAAAGACATGAAGAAAATCCCTGGAGGACTTTAGCACCTTGGATCACAGACAACTTTCCCGTTCCATTTGCCTTGATAATATGCAGGTTGCTTAGCTCTTCATAGACTCAATTTAGATAAAAGTCACATCTTTAACAGGAATAAACCCCACATTTTCAGTACACCACTTAGGAGCAAAGGCATAAGAGATTTATCCTTGTATTCCAGGGCCTAAATAAACATGTTCCTCATCTAATACCTGGAGGAGACATCATTCTGCATTGTAGTACTGGAGCTAATTCTCAGTCTGAAGAAGTTTGTTAGCTTTTTCTGACTAATTCTTGAGACAGCCTATCAAGCTAGAGAGATGACTGGTCTCTTCCAGTGCTTCCTTTTCTTTCTCTGCTTCTCGGCCTAAGATATCCTTCCTCATGAGTTCGAAGGGGATGTGCATTTCCTTGTGTTCCGTTTACTATTCCTTCATTAAAATGACAATCATCCAGCTGTTTCCCAGGGGATTTGCTGAAGCTGATTGACTTTTCAAGCTGTTCCCACTTTATTGATCTTCTGTCTGAAAAAATTCCAACAGATTTATTCTCCCAAGACAAAGTGTTTTGTGTTAGATGAGCTTCTGAGTGCAAAAGATGACAGGAAAAGGAGTCTTGTCTGGGACAAAATTAAGCTTGAGCCAACTGTGGTTTGAGAGATACTAGGCAGTGAGGTCTTAAGGAATGATAGTGCAGGAGCAATCAGTTGTGTGCTGAGCTGCCTGCAACTCATAAGCAGCTGGTGGGGAAGAGAGAGATCCCCATGTTGAGCATCTGCTGTATGGATCACAATCACTTATTAACCTTGATAATAAACAGCAAGCTTACCTCTTTGGAAAGTCTGTATAGACACAAACTTAGACCTCAATGTCTGCATTTTGAAAACATGCTAACTGGAATCAAGGCTGTAAATCCTCGTACTCAGAAAATGAGTAAGACTCGCGCTAAACCAGTGCTAGTATGAAATATCTACTTGCAGTGTAGCACTGGATTTAACTGTATGATGAGAGGCTTAACCCACCTCCTGATCTGACTGTTGCCCAAGCCAAAAAACTGGGTGACAGATGACTGGTTTCTTCCATTTTTGCACTTGTATCCCTGTCCTTATGTTTCTCAACCAAAATTCTCTGCTCCGAGGAACTGGAAGATGATGTAGTGGCATAACCTTGCTGTCTGGATGAGAAAGGAAGAGTAATTTGGAATCATTCAGAACAACCTTACCTTAGTGCCCAGGGACCCAGCTGTATAACCAGGCCACGCTGCAAAGCGTGTGGTGCAACCTACATAAAGGTATTGTCAGCTGTGTAATCCAGCCTGAGAGCTTCTTTTCTGTTGTGAATTATGATGTCTGTGTTGAGATACTCAAAAACATTAGCATATGGTTCAGAAGGCTAGGGGGGTTTGAAGGCCCTGTCATGGATATTTGAGTGGTAACTGGAATGGATAAGCCTGAAAAGATTCAGAGATGGGCTGGTTTTATTTTATTTGTTTATTTATTTAGCTTATTGAAAGAGAGCTTGTGCTGGAGATTGTTCTGGTGAGAAAATGTCTTTGCAAAAATCCTGTTCAGAGCGATATTAACCCAAGACTTATTTGTATTCTTTTATGGCTCCAAATTCTCTTTGCTTCTTAAGAAAACCAAACTTGCACTATTGCTTTGTCTTGTCCGTACAGGTTTAAACTTCTAAAGTTTCTTAGAAATGCAGAATTCTCACAAATGTGAAATTGTGAAATGCTTGCCAAATGGTAGCATGTTCTTCTTGATGTTGCTATTAGTCTATATGTTTATAGATATGCATGGGTATAGTGGGTCTTGACCTTCATTGTGTAAATTGTTGTAGATTTGCCAATACTATTCATTCACCTGAATGTAATAAGGTCACATTGACTTAAACTAATTGGGGATCTGCTGCTGCCTTATTAGTTGTAAAAGAGTAACATGTAGAGGCTCTCAGTCACAGAGTGACTGGAGGTGAAGATGTGTTAAGTCTAAAAGAGACTTTTTGCATCGTCAGCCCTCAACAGCTTCAAGTAGCTGCATCTCATGAGCTTCTTACTCTTTTTGGAAACAGTAAGAGCCAGTCTTTTCCCATGAAGCTGAATTAAATACATGGGAAACCAGAGTGCTGAGGAGCCTTGCCTGGGGCCAGGCAGGATTTCTGTGGTAGTTATGTTGAGGTTGTGTGGGTGTGCTGCTGGGGGCAGTAACCTTTGTGGGCCACAAGCAGAGAAGTTGCAGGTAGACATAAGGCTTGTGGGAGAGGGGTCAGCTGAGGTAGGGAGTGGAATGTGTTGCAGGCTGACTGTAAAAGTTGATTTGGGAATTGTCTGCAATTTTTAGTATCTGTGTCTAAGGAACTGGACTAAACTACCTCTATCACTGCGCTCTTTTTCAACTACATCAGTTTTGCAAAGATTTGCTGATAGTTTGAAAAAGTTAACATGCCTTGTGTTATGTTAGAGATGACTCAGGTTCATCTAATGACCCCACAGTACTTCCTACCACTGATCCCAACACAGGCGAATGGCATGTCAAAGGTAAGTTTCTGGCTACTCCAGGCCACAGCTGCCACCCTGGGGGGCATGAGTGAACGCTGATGTTGGTATCCCCAGCTGGGAAACTGAAATTTGAGTCACTTTTCCCTCTCTCTTAGAAGAGTGAGATGACCTACTGTCAGGGTAGTTTGTATTGCCCAAAGTGTACTTATTTCTCTGAGTGGTTTGGAGGACTACTTTGTCCTCCACATCTAGCACAGAAATGCAGAGTTCAGTGATGGAGCATTTCCATAGTCTTCCCTCAACATTTTGTTCAATGCGTGTTTAAGGGAAGTTCCAGTTTAAATGCACCTAATAGCATGGATGTTAAATTGAACTTCTACAACTGAAAATCCTACATTCAAAGCGCTTTCTTTTTGCTACAAAATGATGTAAATTAAAATGATTAGCTACTTAAGAGAATCATTACAGAAGCATTTTTAGCTATAGTAATAAAAGTAGAAAAGGGTCTGGGAAGGGCCTTGTTTCTAATTATTAATCTAATTAATATCTGATTAATTAATGAGACTTTGTCATCAAAGCTGCCTTTTATCTTTGAGGCTATTAAAGTGTCCTCTAGACAAAATTTCTTGAATATGCCTTGATAAGACCATCTCTGCTGAGTCAGTCAAGTGATTCGAATCAAATCAGTGTGCTGCCTTATCAGGGATGCATAAAACACCTCTTTGGAAAATTAGAATACATCAGAATCAAGAACATGATAAATATGTCAGATCTTCTAGACAATGCAAATGGAAAGTGAGTAATGATGGATGTAGTTCTTCAGAGCTTTACAAAAGTAATGCTTTTACATAGATTTCACACTAGTGAAATGACCGGAGCAGAAAAAGGAGAGGCCTCAGTGAAGCCAGACTTTTTTAGCTCCAGATCACCCCTGTTTCACAACAACTGAACTGTGTCTTGGGTGGTGTCTGCAGGGCTAGGGTGTCCTAGTCTCAGGTCAGAAGCAGTAAGAGAATAATTCAGATTCTGACATCCTTGCTGAGGCTGCAGATGTGGATGCTACGTGATGCCTGTGTAGCTTCCATGTTTGTGCTTCTGGGAGGTACAGTTTCCACCAGTGGGCATCGGCTTTACCTGGCCATGATAAGGACTGCCAGCAGGTCATCACTGGTGTAATGGAGCAAGCATGCAATGGAGGGAAGTGCTTATCTCAGCTTTTGAGGAGAAGCTGTTTCACGTTTCCTCAGGTCTTTGTTTGCATTCTTGATTTTGCCAGCAACCATTGGGAAATCCATACCACATTTCTCTGTGTGTCTTTGCTCTCTTCACTTTGTGATGCTGTAGAATCTGTGTGGCACAGTGTAGTCCTAATATTGTTTGGCACCTACTTCTGGTAGTAATTTTTGTACGTAGCCCCATAGAATAACAACATTTAAAACATAGAGCAGTGGTACACTATATCAAATTATGAAGTTTTGATCTCGGGCAGGATGACTGAAGTCCTTCGCTTCATTTGTTCTGCCAGCTCAGGGCATGAACTTTTCTAATCCATTTAGTGTGAGATGCACCTTGCCTTGTTCTAGCCATCTAACAGTTGAGTGTGTGTGTTGGTTGCTCTGGCCTCCCATTACAGTGAAGGGAGGAAGACACCTTCATTCTTACCTGTTTTAGGATGAATGAGTCACACTCTGAAGTTAACAGTCTCTGTCTATAGTTAGACAGAAAACGCGGACAGGCTTGGGAGCTGAAGCTAAACACTCAGTTTGTAGGCAGCTAAATTTAAGATGAGATAAACAGCTATAGTATGGGGAAGATGGAGTCTTACTTATAGCTGGGGAAGCAGCTATTTAATATCACAGTAGGAGGCACCAATCTTTGTTGCTTTTGTGTCTCCTTGTTGTGGGCTATTCTGCAGCAGAATATAAAGTGATGCTTAATAACCACTACACCTGCAGCCTGCTTGCTGTAATCAGGATCCCAGGTTCTCTAAAAGCAGAGCATACTTTGCCATAGACTTTTATAGTTCTGTCTCTCGCCTGCCAGAAGGTGTTAGGATTCGTCAGTTTGGTTTATGTTTATTTCTGCTTCAGATTAAAGGTTTTGCCATCCTTTGACAGAAGCAAAATGTTGAGATGGCTTCAGAGCTGCTTTTAGCCACATCTGTGTCCCACAGCAGTTGAGGTATGCTGCCTAGAGCAGGGAATGTCAGACTCTAGTGCTAAGTGGTTCTTTGGTTTCATCTGGCAACTCCCGCTTCTGCTTTGCCAAGCATCCTTTGCTTTCTCTGCCATTCTTTTCCTGCAAGAAAACCCATTTTCTGCACACACCCCACACACTACCCTTTGTATCTCAAAAGAGACTCTTGCTAGTTGGGGTGATTCTGTGGGTTATTTTAGATCTGAAACTGTTTCTGCCTTTCCACAGAAATGATGTATCTTGAGGTAAGGGAAGACCTGGGTGCAGAGGAGGGAGGAGGTTGTGAAAGGACAACCTGTTTGCTGATGGTGAATGCTATTTAGGCACTCAATGGCACGTTTTTCTGGATAGTCAGTGATTGCAGGGGATACGCAAAGCGCCACTGTGTTTCCCACAGGACAAGTAGAACAAGAGTGATGCAAACATGGCTTTCAAGTTAGTCTCTGCCACCTCTGTAGGCTAAATATACAGAAACTGCATCTCCAGATACTGTTCATGCCCATCTGAGTAGTCATCTCTACTAAGGAATGACTAGTGTGAACAGTCCCCCTGCCTTGTGGGATGGTGATCAAATGAAATGCTGATGAGCAATCAGCCACTAGAAACGTGACAGATATTCACATCTCCTGTGTTTTATTGCCCATAAATCCAGAGGTGGAATAGAATCATAGAATGGTTAGGGTTGGAAAGAACCTCAAAGATCGTCTAGTTCCAACCCCCCTGCCACGGACAGGGACACTCTCCACTACACCAGATTGCTCAAAGCCCCATCCAACCTGGCCTTGAACAACCTCCAGGGATGGGGCATCCACAACTTCTCTGGGCAACCTGTTCCAGTGCCTCACCACCCTCAGAGTGAAGAATTTCTTCCTTATATCTAATCTAAATCTACCCTCTTTCAGTTTAAAGCCATTGCCCCTTGTCTTATCACTAAATGTCCTTGTAAAAAGTCCATATATATACATATATTTATTTTTTCTATATCCTTTTGTCCAACCTCTGAGCATCCAGAGTCCTCCCAAAGACTCATATTGAATAAACAAGAGAGGATGCCTCTCCCGTAAAAATAAAACAGAAGAGAAGAATCTGCAAGAGAAAGAGGAAGCCAGTGTTCCTAGTTAGCTCCTATGCCCTTAATTTTGAACTGCGAATCACAATGACTACTGCATCATGGCAGCTCATTTTGCCTTGCCAGTCCTCACTGTATATTATAAATTAAAATATATCAACAAAGGTCATCTTCAAGTCTTACGGATGTTTGGTGATAGGAATTGTCATTAATCAAAAAAGAAAGGGAGTGGAGGAAGCGTGCTGGTATAATATAAATTAGGGTGGATATTCTGCTGTTTAGATGACATGCAAACTAGAAGGAAAATATAAATTTTCCAAGAGAAATTACCAAATCTATGATACACTTGAACTTTTCTTTCTGCAATGGGATCTCTGGTTTTAGGTACTTTTGAGACTTTGTGAAACTGAAAGCCCTCTGGAACTGATGGATTGTGGTTCCAGAAGTACTGAGCATGTAAAACTTTAGTACAATAGCAGTTGAGTGGTTTTATTTAGGTCTTTTAAAATACTTTGGGGTTTTGCTCATATACTTGGATAGTTTTTTTTCAAGAAAGATCTTGTGTTAAAGATAGGTCTCTGAGGCATCTGTGACAAAAGATGTAATTGGACTAGAAAGAGTAGTCATAGAATGATCAGAGATATGAATAGGTTGTAAAAGGAGTGGCTAAATAAACGAGGAGTCTTCAGTCTGAAAAAAATAATCTGTGGGGACTATGACAACAATCGGTGAAATCACAAATGGCAGCATGGGGCTCCATGGTTTCATTTTTGTTAAGTGGTAGCAGTGGGCTCTGAATTATATTGTCAAATTAAAACAAAAGGGAGCATCTCTTCACACAGCACACAGTTGTGGTGTTTATTAACATGTGATAATGAAGTTGCCAAGTTTCCCTGTGGGATCAGACAGATTTATGAAACTAAAAAGCCCACTGATGGCTCTTGCACACAAAGGCATCATCTTCAATTTAGGAAGTCTGTGATATTGCTGTAGGTTGGAAAACTATACCAGGAAGCAGTGCTGTATGCTTTCTCAGTATCTGTTCACTTCCCTACACTTTCTTTGTTGTCCTTAGTTTTCTTTAGTGAGATGGAGACAAAGGCAGGCAGTTGCTTCTGTTTGTGGTTGTAAAATATTCTGACTTTATATTTATTAGAGACACTCTGAAATCATGATTGGGTAAAAGCAATCTCTAAGTGCAGCAAGTGATGTGCTCTGCTAAATAAAAGATTCACAGAGTATAGATACTTGGATATTCTTGGTTAGTAAGTAGGCACAGCCCAACATGGCTGTTGTTGTTTTGTTTGTTTGGGCTTTTTGTTTTGTGTCCATCCTCCCCCTGCTCCAAAAAAAGTGTCCTTATGTGTGACCAGGTCAGCCAGGCAGCCTTGCCCTGGTAAGAGTGGATCCTTCTGGGAACTGCCTCATTTTAAGTGAAATCAGGCCCCGTTGTCGTAGGCTGAGAGCTGGATCTGGGCTCCCCTGGTTGCCTTGAGGTTAGGCAGAGGAAAAAGAGCCCCGGGGAGCTGGGCTAGCAGCAAGTGGCACCGTGTCCACTGCTTCTGGGGCAGCACTGCTAGACTGGAACCTGTTCCCATCTTGGCAGTGGCAGTGGTCACTCTGCCTTTCCAGAGCTCCAGCTGGGGCTGGATTAGCTGCAGGGCCGACTCCATGTTTCTTTCCCAGGCATTTGGCTGTCCAAGGCAGACTCTGGGCTCATAAGCCGCCCTAAGAGAGGAAAGGTTGCTTCTCTCTGTTGTAACTAAATGTGAAGAAGGTTTTGGGAGCAGAGGATGTTTAGCCACTGGCAGCCATAGTTATCAAAAGCCAGGAACTAGTCTAAAATGTTCAACAGGGAAGAAAAGGCATAATCTCAAAAAGTTCGGAGAGGCAGGGCCAGACCTTGCTAAATGACTGATACCCTTTGGAAGAGGAGCAGCCCTCTGCCCTGCCTGTAAGTTAGTGGGAGCAGCTTTGGGACCAGCTTCCCACACGGCGTGGTGATTACTGTGTGGCTGGCTGGTTCCTGGCTTAGGGCTCTGTGTTCCAGTAAGAACCCATTTAGCCTTTTGGTGCAAAGCAGTGTGCTGGGGTCAGTGTTGAGCCGGCTTTCGCCTGAGGCTGAACCACTTATGATCACTGGGGTGGCTGGCCAAAGGGGCTTAGAGTTTGGAGGTGCCGCAGTGGTGGTCAAGCTGGACTCTGACCCAGTAGGTGTCTCTGCTCAGTGTGACGTAGCTTCAGACAGGGCTTTATCTCGGGGAGGGGAGTTTGAGGGGGAGGAAGAGGAAGGGACAGATGGAAACAAACTGTTTCACAAGCAGTGGAAGTTTGGCAGCCTGGCTTCTTGTGTTGTGCAGTTGGGTTCTTTGTAGTGTATTAATATGTGAGCAGTGTTCGAATGTTTTCCTGCAGCTGGATGTTCAGAGATATGCCTGCTCTCTTGTCTCATGGGATTTGGATTCAAGCTGCAGCTTTTCTCTGAGCGCTAATAAATTTGCTCTCCTTTTGCCGGCTGATGATTTTCATGAAACTTGTAGGAAGTTTGTTCCTCTCAGTTTTGTGGTTTTTTTTCTCTGTCAAACTGGGAGAAAATCTGCCAGTGGGTAAAAACAAGAAGTTGTTTGGGGGGTATGGAGAGACAGGCTCACTGCAGGCAGACAGTTTGCAGGCACATGAGAAGAGAAGCAGATGTTAATCTGGGCTGTGTGTTCCTGTAGCTCTCTGAAGTGCACAGAAAATTGGGATATTCTCCCGCTTATTTAAGCAGAGTTGTGCCCCCGCGCAGTTCTCAACGTGGGGCTGCGGGTGTGAGTGTAGCGGGACTCTGATCTGGAGATGAATGCATAAACTCCACTATCTCAGGAAGAAGGCTGAGAATCTAAAATCAAAATCATACCTGCGCCTTCAGACACAGTCGGGAGAGTCACAGGCACAGAGGAGAAACCCCCTGACAGGTGAGTCAATGGCACATGTACACTCCAGGAGGTTGGCTTGTCTCTCCCAGCCATCCAGTTCCAGCATTTGCGTCTCTTTTTCTCCTGAGAAACCGATATATATTTTATAGCCTATCCTCCATAGCTGAGTCGCCGAGACTGCAAACAAACAAAACCTCCTTTCTCTGCCTGTCAGAACCCTGAGATAGAAACCATCTGAGAGGAGGACTCCTCTAAAAGCTATTCAGACAGCAGTCCCTCTGCCTCTCCACACCTCTACTTCATATCCCTGGGATGAGCAAATCTTCTCATAATATTAAAGTCTGCTGGCTCAGGCCTGTTTGTCAGATTCACAGGGAAAATCAGGCTCAAACTGACAGGAACAAGATGGATTTTGTTAGCTCTGGGTGCACAGTGTCATGACCAGGTTTGGTAGAGAGAAGCTCCTCTGCCTGGGTGTGCCCCTTGAGCCCTGCTCTGCCAGACTGTGGGACAGCACTTGCAGCGATGATTAAAATGCATTGCAGCTCGTCGGGGAGGGCAGTGGAATCAAGCAGGTGATTTTCTTTCCCAGCTGTTTATAATAGAATATGATTATGGGAGAATTTGCAGTCTCTCAATAAATTAGTTACATTATAAACCTTTTTGTAAAGGTTTATAAAGGCTTTTCCAAAGGGAGTACGTAGAATTCGATGCCACAGCCTGTTCAGGGAAAGTTCACATTTATTTGGTTATATGAATATAACATTTGTGTTGCACTGGATCAAGTCTGTCTTCATGTTAACCAAGACTAGCAAAGAGATTCTTCCTCATGGCTGGTAGAAACTGCTCATTATAAAAACCAAAACGATGAATTGGATTAGGCAAAGGTCCATTCAAGACTGGGCTACCCCTTGAGTTTTATTGCTTTTCACTGTGCAGCCTTTCTTGGGGTATTGCCAGCAGCTTGGTTTGCAGGATGGAGAGCAGGATAGAGGGGACAATGAAATGCTGTAAGACCAATGTATCAGGAGGACACGTGGGACAAAATGCTTGAACTGAGCTTTCGCACGCTTTGTATGTAGAGCCAGAGCCCATTCCGTGTTGTAACGGTTTCTGTGCTGCCAGCGATGTAACGAGGTGCAACAATTTGTTTTGTGAAAGCATTATTAATAACACTTTTATGCATACACGTGTGCATGTGTGTATGTTAGAAGAAATCTGCAAATATCAACTTGAGGCTGAAGGCAATAAAAGTCTTCCAAGACGATGAGACTCTGGTGATGGCTTCAATGGAGCAACCCAGAGGAGAACCAGCTAGACAGGATCAGTCGGCCATAAAAGGTCTAAGCAAAGTAAAAGCAGGCATTTCAGATGTGACTCATGGAAAGGGCCTACTGTATCACTAAGTCTTTTGTAATTTTAATATAAGGACAACTTTTCTTCCCCTCCACTCCTTTAATAATGTGCTTTGAAGTGGATCCTATTCTGACCAGAGGAATGGGAGAAAGTATGATATCCAGTCTGTCTGTAGTGTCAAGCAACTGGAAGGACATGTGGGCTATTTAATTTGCAGTTAGGAGTCTTTGACTGCAAAGATAAGTAATTAGTAAAAGAGAAGGGTTCAAGTTAAGATTAAAAGCTGAGCCAAAGCTGTTCTGCTCCACCTATGGGTCACATATCTTCAAATGTTCAGGCTTGCATTGCTAAAATTAGGCAGCCAATATTTTTTTTTTTTTAAATAGCTGTTTTCATATTAGGCAATTTGGTGGTAGGAGGTTAGCAGGTTTGAGTATTGAGCTGAATGATTACAGAAGTTGAAATGGCTAATTGTAAATGCCCGCTTTCGGAAAAACGAACCATTACCTATGCAAGCTTTCAGTTTCTTCATCTCTAGAATAGAGATAATATTTCCTAGTATGGCCCCTGGGACTTGGTTCGTTTGAATGGATTAACACGAGACAAAAGCTTCAGATTCTTTGGATGGGAAAGTGCTATGGAAATACGGTATATTATTGTGATATCCTTTGAGATGTTTCTGTGAAGCCAGTGGTGACTGTCATGATAATAAAGAAAGCCTTAGAGAAGCTAACGAAATAATGATCCTACTTCCTTTCTAGCTATTTTTTGAAAGGGCAAATGCAATGAGTGATAATGGTTTAATGAGAAAGAGTCATTAGGGCATCCAGCCTGCATCTTTAGAAGTGCAAAGCATTTTGGGAGATCTGAAAATTACTCGGAGAACAAAACCAAAGTAGCTCTGTCAGAATATTAAACTGTTATTTGTATTCTCTTTGAATGCTGATTGAAACCAGTGATCTCTTTCCCTGGCTGGTGGCTGGTACATGTGTAGTCACGAATGGGGCTTGTTCGGAGCTTCAGTGCTGTTGGAAGGGTGAGATCAAGGAATTACCTCAGTGCTTGCCATCTGTGTGTTACCCTCTGCTTAGAGCTTAGTGTTACTTGAGGATTCCTGACCTGTTGAATTTGCATGTATAGGAGGCCTCATGTAGTGGAATTAATTGGTCTGGATTATTCAGTTTTATTAATTGGGCTGCTTCAATTTCAAGCTTAGCTGGAGGGGGAAAGCTGCTAGGTTTTTGTGTGGTATTGATACCTAGCAAGATAAGAGCTTCAGATTCTTTGGATGGGAAAGTGCTATGGAAATACAGTACATTTATTGTAATATCCTTTGAGATGTCTCTGAAGCCCGGTGAGTATCATTACCATGCACTATGTTCGCCCCATCTGAGGGGAACAGAGGGTTCGATATGCCGGGTAGACCCTCCTCTCGGGGAAGTCTGATGCCTCCTTGGCGCCTGGGTTAAGGATGTCATAGTTGTGGATGCCCTATCCCTGGAAGTTCCATAGCTGTGGAATCCCCATCCCAAGGCCATGTTGGATGAGGCTTTAAGCAGCCTGATCTAGTGGAAGGTGTCCCTGCCCATGGCAGAGGGGTTGGAACTAGATGATCTTTGAGGTCCCTTCCAACCCAAACTGTTCTATGATTCTGTCTTCAAAGAAGGAAGGTTAGTTCAACTCATTTAAGGAAAGAAGCAGTTTGCAAAACATTTAGGAATTGTGCTTGAAAGGTGGAGGGAAGCAAATGTGTTGGAGCCACATTAGTAATAAAACAAGCTTTTGACTTCATGGATCCTACTACTTGGAAGCCTGAAAACAGCCATCTGGTTTTGTGGCACAGCCCTTTTGGTGTCATTCTGAACTCCAACAGCAGCAAGGAAAGCAGTGGAGTTGGGGCAGGTTCTGGCATCGCTCAGTTTGTGCAGCCACTTGAGCGGGAGCCTTGAGCCACTGGGCGCAGTGCTGTGATGTTGTTTGCTGTGATGCCAGGAGGGTAACTTGGGCCATTTCTCTGCCAGGCAGACAAGGAGCAGGGGATTGGTCTTGGCCAGAACCACAAAGCACTGCAGATGCTGGAGGCTCGCTGAACTTAGAAAAATCAGAAAATGACTGGAGCTAGTTACTGGGAAAGGCACTGAATTGCTACATGTTCTCTAATCATCTGTTTAGTAAAAGCATGATTAGAGAGGAGGGCAGGGGCCATGAACTCTCATCTTAATAAAAACATAGGTATGTCTAGGTGGGCTTTTCGTGAGGGTCTTTCCTTGTGAACCTGATAAGGATTGTGTTTGCTCTGTCCATATGATAGAAGCTGTCTAAGGTCAGGAGCCAGGCTCTACCCACTGTTTGAATGGGGTGGGTGGGCTTTTCATGCAGGCTGTGATAGTCCTCCTAAAGAAAACTGGTGCTGACTGCTCTTCAGGTGTGGGATCCTGTGGTAGGTAGCTGTTGATTTGCTCTAGTAGGAAAAACCTTGTTTGCTAGGAAAAGCAGAGTACTAAAACAGCAGAGAAACAAGCAGGGCAAAATGAGGTTCCAAACATGCCCACAAATGAGGAGGAGGAAGCTACAGAAAACCCTCTGTGACGAAGCAGCCCTTTTCCCCAGTCACGAATGGGTAATGCCACCCCCAGATCATCTGTTCCTCCGGGTGGGATTTGCTAGTGTAGGGGCCTGAATCTGTCTCTGTAACTCAGAAAAATTAAATGCCTGGCACAGAGTAGGACGGGGGTGACTGAGGACTCAAGATGCCAGTTTAGGTACGTTTTTATCTAGACATGAGTTCAGCTGTTACAATTCTGAGCCACATTTGGATCCCCATCTCGAAGTCAAAAATCAGCCTACTTAAATAAAATTGTTGTTGATGGGTTTAATTTGGATTCTTCTGTTGGATTTGTCTGAAAAGAGAATTTGTGCTAAGCGTGCTGCTGAGATCAGAGTCCTCTCATGTAGATATCATTTGCAATCCCATAGTGGCACATGAGAGCAGAGCTTGCCCCCAAAGTCAGTCTTTACGGGCCGCACCACAGCCCCCAGGTGCATAGGATCAAGTGATGCAGAGACAGACCCTGCCCCAAAGGACTCAAGTTTTCTTCTCTTTTCTGCTGGCCACCCCAAATGAAACACAAAAGCTCAAGTTTTAAGGGAAATAACACTCAAACTGTAACTTTGGGCATCTGTTCACACAGTCGTTTCCTTCCCCTGAGCTCTAATAACCACGTAAACTCTTTTTGTCTCCTCTTTTGTCCTCCAGGTCTACAGACTATGGCACTACCTATGAAAAGCTAAATGACAAAGTAGGCCTGAAGACTGTGCTGAGCTACCTTTATGTCAGTCCCACTAACAAGAGGAAGGTAAGGAAGAGCCATCGAGCTGGTAGCTATAGAAACAAAATTACGGCATTCTGTTTGTTCTGAGAGGAATTATGATCCTAAAGTGAAATCCATTGGTAATTCACAAGAGCTTGAATTTACCATCCAAGTTGCGCTGTGCAATTCCATGGAATCCTGTAGAATTATGCCTGTTTTTGTGATAGGGATGGAGTCCTTAATCTTTTGCTGAATGTGTTAAAGAAATACAAGGGTTGCTTTTATTTGCTTCTGACTGTTACACCTTTAAAGAAGCTGAACTTGCACAAATGTTTCTGGAACTCTTGCTTACACTGGCTTTGGCTAGTACACCTCTCCCTGCCTTCTCTGTCTCATTATTAGAAATACTGGGTAAAAGGCATTTGTTTCTGCGTTTGACTCTTTTCCCCTTCATGCTTTCCCTAGCTAGAAGTTGGAGGTAAAGATGTAAACGACATTTTCATTGGTTACATCATGTAAGGGGGCTGAAAACAGAATATGCCTGAGAGAGAGTGGGCGGGAGACCTAAGATTTGATTTGAATGTGTAGGAGAGAAGATGAGGTCATAGCTTTCAAACCCCCTGCTCACGCTTCCCACGTGAT
This sequence comes from Tauraco erythrolophus, assembly GCF_009769465.1. Lineage (NCBI taxonomy): Eukaryota > Metazoa > Chordata > Aves > Musophagiformes > Musophagidae > Tauraco > Tauraco erythrolophus. Next base: position 13,453,688 of record NC_141473.1, on the reverse strand, counting down.
GCAATTAGGGCTGCAGCTGGCTCACACAGCGCAGCCCAGGAGTTACTGCTCAGTGCCTTTTTGGTTTAAAATTATTGCCTGTGTTGATTCAAGGGAGGTGGTGGGACAAAGACGCTTTCAGCTACCCACGGAAATCAGCGTGGGAGGGCTGCAGCACGTAGCTAATTGCTGGCAGTGGAGTTGTGTTTGGATGGGGTGCAGCCCATTCGACTTGACTTCCAAACAGCCCATCTCCTGTCTCCATCAATAGGTTTCCAACTAGTATTTTGCAACTCGTACTGTTCTTATTGCTGCTATTGTGTTTTCCGTCACTGGTCAGTCTACAGAGGTTTCAGGATTGATGTTGATTTCAGTGTATGCAACCTTAAGGCAGTCATAGCTCTGATTACTATTGCCAACAATATGTGTGTGTTTGGATGTATAGAGGAGAGGAAGAATGCAGTGGGCAGAGGTCAGCTTATATTTTTTCTGACGCAGAAGTTGAATTATTGTGACAACTACCTTGACTTCTTTTTTTTTTCTGAGTAAAATGGAATGAAGTTGTTTTGTAATGAGCTCTCCGGGCCTTCACACTCCTCCCATGTCCAATATGGTGGGCACCGAAGAGTTAATTCTTCATTCTGTTTCCAGAGCAACTCTACCCACCTCAAAACAGAGGCAATATGCTCAGTTACAATTCCTACGTCATTGATGTAAAGTCTCCCTCACAAATTGGAGTACTAGGATATGTGATTATCTTCTAGCAATTTCTCAAGCTATTGAGCTTTACAGATTAGCAGTCTTTTCTTTTCTCTCCTGTTTTTGTTATTAATAACACCTACTTGTCATTATATAGTGGCATGCAGACCTATCTTTACCTGCTGTTTTCTTGTTTCAGATGAAAATTGTTTTAAATTTGTTTAGGGTCTTATGTCTTAAGGAAATGATTTCTGGCCCTATCTGTCTGTCTTCCCTCTTCTCCTCCCTTCTGAGAAATCTTTTGAAATGGAGAAACGAGCTGCAAGGAAAACCCATAAGACACCGGTTTCAGTGCTGGCTGCTATGGGAACAACTTGTTTTCATTCTTTCTACCTCTGCTAAATATATGGGCACTATTGCTGTGCATGGTTAAACAGCTGGTTTGTCTGATCCGGGAGCTGACTCTGCTTTGTTGACTGTCAAAGCAATTCCAAACATCCATGCAGCATTTGAAAAATGCCTGGAGAAGGTGTCACTGGATTGGAGCATCTGCGATTTGTCAAATTCAGTGGTATCAGGTTTATTCTCCACTCATGCCTTAGAGATTCATGAGGTTGTGCAAAATGCACTTGGGTTGTACTCTTCTCCAAGTCTCTCTGGATGAATATTGTTACAGTGGCCTGCAGAATAAATGCCATGGTTTTACTAAGCTCCTTAGGACAACCACCAGTAATGAATCAATTGCGTTCCAGCAGAGAAAGTCCACTTCCCTTGTGTTTCACCTCTAGCAGCACAAGTGCTGGCTAGTTGAACACGACATAGTGATCTCTTGTGAGCCTCAAAGCTAGGTCTTTGTTTGAGGCAATAAACAGGGAGGGAGGTACCAGAAATAACACATGCAGACCCTTTCCAGGCAAGTTATTTTCTCCTGAGGCACTAGCTCCTGGGTAGTGATCAGACTGTGTGCCTCAGCTCCTGTCGATTTTTGATGGGTTTGCACACTGTTGCTAGCCCTGTCCGCTCATTAGCGCTTAGAGGATTAGCAGTTACTTGGAGGAGGGGAAAAGCTTTCCATACATTCGTTCCTAATTGATTTACTAGTGAGAAGGATAATTACCTCTCAGCTACCCTGCAGAACTACAGTGGGAATTACCTGTCAGATTTCTTTGAAAACCCAAAATGCCTCTCTTCAGCTGTTAAATAGGAATTATGTATTCAGCCAAATGCCAGTTATATAAACATCATTTACCTGAATTGTGGCATGACCCTAGGCTCAATTATGAGACAAGAGGATTTAAATGTTGGCTTTTTTTCCTTCTTCTTTTAAAATAAAAGCTTTTTGGTCTTAATTTCTTTTTTTGAACATTTTTGGTGGGAATATGTGATTTTTTTGACAGCTGCTTCTGTATTTCTCTGCTCACTGCTGTGCCATGTCATGGTGGAACACTGATTTCTCGGTACCAGCATCTCTGCTTATTGCAATATGGGGGATCACATGTGGCCAGAGTTGAGATGCAGAGGCTGAGCAGCTGGGTGAGGCATAGGTACAACCCACAGTCTGGGAGTCTGTCATTCCTCTTCTCTCTTGGTCCCAGGAAAGCCACACCTGATGTGTGTCTTACCCTCCTGAATTATGGCACTCCAACACCCTTTTCTTACAAAGTGGACTCCTTTCTGGATCGAATATTGAGCTTATTGTAGGAATGATTTGGAGAAATTCTGGAACATGTGTTACAAGTGGAGGGCAAACTTGGTGACCTAATGGCTCTTTAGGTCTTAAAATATTTAGTTCTCTTTGGGTTTTATTCTGCCCCCATCACAGTTAATGTCTTAGCATCTGCTATGTAACATTGATGACAAAAGCAAGTCCCCAGTTAGCTTCATGTATCACTGGCCTTCCTTTTTTAAGCTAAAAACTTATGTTTCAGTTTGGGTTATATATTTAGTCAATTTTATTAATTTCATGTTCTTTTTAGGCTTCCTTCTAAGCTGCTTCTGTGTTTGTCTCCCATCCCTAACTGGTAAGCCCCAGCAGGGTGTTGAATATTACCTCTGTCTGTATTTGATGTCCTGCAGAGCATTGAAATGTCTTTCCTGACACAGCAGACTGACAAATGCTGGAGCAGCCTGGAAACAGCTGGTCCCTCAGTCCTGCCCTTTGCTGCTCAGTGAAACACGTCAGTCACTAGTGCCTATCAGTGGGCGAAATCACCATAAAGAGATCTTTTCTTTGTGCCTGAAGAGGAAGAAGGCAGCTCAGAGGGCAAGAGGTGAAGAAACACAATCTCTGTGGTTATCATGGTGATAAATCCAGGACAGCCTTGGTTCTCCCTGGGCACCTCTTGGCTATACTGGTATTTGGCACTTAGAGGCAGATTTAGTCTATGGGTGTTCCTTGGTTTTGTAAGTTGCCACTGGGAGATACCGACTCTCCACATGCAAGGTGTTAAGAAAGGCACAGAGCTTCGTAGCCAAGACTAAGCTGAGGTGGCTTTGGCTGTGACCCCACATGGTGCTTGGCAGAGGCAGGGCTGGGTCCCAGGACACCTGCTCCCAGCTGCTGACCCAGCCTGCTGCTGGCTGGTTTTGGAGCTGAGATAGGGGGTGTTCGTTTCCTAGAAGTCGCAAGAAGATATTTGGAAAACACACTTTGCCGTTGTGTAATTTGTGGTTTGCAGTTATAATTAAATCAATATAGCAACATGCAGATACCAAAGGAAGTTGCCGAGAATGCTGCTTCTCAGCTATGATTCTTCTTGCCTCTCAAGTATCATTGCTAGTGATCAGGGCCAGCATGGTGATCTGAGAGCATCCATCATTTGATATGAGGCCACCTTGGAGCGCCAACATAAGGAAACAATCAAGCAGGCTGCAGCTCATTGTGAACTCGTAGCCTCTGGCTGTACCGGAGCTGAAATGCTTCCTGCCGTGAGCCAGGACTATTTTATCTTCCTGTAGAGCAGTCATACTGCTAATTCCCTTCTCCGAAGAGCTAACAAGCTCAGGGTTTCACAACGCTTTGCAACTGTGCATACAGCCTCCACTGCTGGGAGCCGAAAGTGCCAGACTTGTATCTGCTCTCTTGCAGATGCTTGGACTGTTTCTTCTTTCATTTGCACACTAGGGACTTGTATTTGGATCAGGGAAATCTAAATTGTGTTCTCATTAATACTATGAAATTCCAGGTGATCATTAGACCTAGCAGTCAGGCAAGTCCTGGGAGCTATGGCTTTCTTAAGAGTCACTGTTTTGAGCCCTGGTGAGAAGCCAAGCGCCTGCAATTTTGACACTTCTGCCACCATGAAGATGCTCTAATAGGCAGAGCGTATTCCAGGGCACATCTTCCTCTTCAGTGCTTCTGCCCACCTGGTTGGTTGCCTGAGAGACCACATGACAAGCATCTGCTTTGCCCAGTTAACACATAGGTTGCAACAAGCCTGATAATTCTGTGGTGACCTTCAGAAAGGAGAGACTTTCATATTTGTTTAGCAGCAGCACCCCTTCTTCACAGATGAATGAGATTTAAGGGCAGATGGCTGAGTGCTCTGGAAAGCTGAGGCTTGCAAAATGCATGGCTTTGGCTTTTCTACCCTGTAGCCTCTTGTCTGTCTTTAGGGATATGATAAAAGGCTGCTTACTCTCTGCTGGGCAGAGATCTCGGTTCCCTGCTGACCTTTAATTTAATGCTGTTTTTTGGGCGTTAGTTACATTTTACTAGAGGCAGATTTTCACAGCACTCTGGGAATTAGAATTGTTTGTTCCTTCTGAAGCACTAAGGGAAAGTCTCTTCTATTTTAATAAGAACATTTCTCCTGACTTTTTAAATTCCCATTTTCTTTCTATCCCATTTTTTTTTTCCTTCTTGGTTGTTGAAAACTTTCTGTTAGAAAATTGGATGATTTCCACAAAAAAAAAGCCTATGATTCTTTGACTAACTCCCTGCACTTCAAAGTGGCGCTGTTTAGAGCTGAAGTGCTGTGAGTCCCTATTTTCTAACATGGATTAGTCTGCTGGGTAATATTCACTATCCCAAGAGCATTTGCATTCCTCTTGGTTGTCAATAACAGGATTCATTTTAGAATTGATGCCTCATAGAGGGATGCAAAGTCCTTCCAAAGGATGCAGAAAGAAGACGAGAACGGAAGTCCTCTATGTCTGAAGCACTGCTCCTTTCAGGCACTAAGGTGCCATTTTGATACTCAAGGAATTGTTGTTGAATCGTAGATTTCATGTATTACTTTTTCCGTTAAATGTTGTGTGAAGAGTGAATATTTTTCGTGAAGGCGTTGTTTAGTTGAGAACCCAGTTTTCACTATGAAACTTTTATCTCTACCCTTGGGATTCCTGTGGAGGTTGAGAGGATGGAGTTAAAAAGCATTTACAAGAAAAAGAAGAGAGGAAAAAGGAAGACAATAACAACTCTGTCAAAATCAAACCAAAAAGCACTTGCCTGTATATAGTATTGCGCAGATGATATGTGGATAAACAGGAGGTCCTGATCGCATTTAAGATTTGAGGTGCCAGTTCTGATGTCTTAAAAATACTTTCCTTCATGAATTTGTTTTGCAATTCAATTGGATACAGTTGTCTTTAGCTTCTCTCCTGCATTGTTACCATCATTGTTGCAGATGATAACTTGAAGAATTAAAAGGTCTGTAGTCTTTTATGCTTACTCTCTGCACAGGAATATCACTTGAGTGCAGTGGCTGAAATGAGGATTCTCTTCATTTTTCCCTCATACCAGAACTGAAGCATTAGAAAGTTTACTTATAGGTAGACCTTCCAGCTAAGGTATTTGAACAGTAGTTGCAAACAGCATAAAGCAGAAATAAAGTTATGGTGCTCAGTTAAAGAGCTTTGAGAAAATCCTTTTGCAGACCGGTTTCCCTGTTGTCATAAAGTCAAAAGGGAGGGGCAGTCCAAATCACTGAAGCTATAAAAGCTGAAGGCGTGTGGGCACCTCTCATGACATACCTAGTCATGTCTCTGAATTTGGCCCATCAGAATGAGAAATGTTTAGAGGTATTTGGAGAGTCAGAAGCTCTGAAAGCTAAATCTAATTAGATTTGTTTGTTTCTGTGCAGCTTCTTGGGGATGAAACGTGGCGACTGTTTATGAGCTGGCAGAGAGCAATGCTGCGTTGCAGTTCAGCTTAATGAAGGAAGAAGTTAATTGTGACTGTAATATTGAAATTGCAGAGGAGTGCATCTACCCGGCTGGAAACTAGCTAGCACATTGAGAGTGACACCTCCTGTTACAGGAGTTGGAGACCCTAAATGAGGGCAAGTTGCTCTGACCTTTTTATTTCTTGCTCACTTGGAGAGTAACTGAGAGCAAACCCGGTCCTGGCCTCATGTGTCTCCAAAGGGAGTTCCTCAGCTGTGATTAGAGCCTCAGGGCAGAACCATGGTCCAAACTGATTTTGTGTTTGGCTTTATTTCTTTGTCTATTTGATCCCAAAGGGAATTCCTCAACATTTTGTTTTCTTCTTACTCATCAAATGTGTGATAGGCTGGTGAAGCAGAGGTTCCAGCATGCACCTGATGCTTGCTACCCCAGCCTGAACTGAGCTACCATCCTTTGCCACAGCTCCCATTAGTCATCTGCTGCCTTTCCCAAGACTGCATCCCAAGTTATCTGTGAGGGACTGAGTTCTGGAGTATCCTAAAGCTATTTGGCAGATGGAAGATTTCTTTGGACCCTTTTTCCTTATTATGCTGACACTGTGATAAACAGCGTGTGCTGCAAACTGGCACTTGCTGATGGGCTCTCAGAGAACATATTTATAAGACAAAGGCAATGGGGCTAAGTTAGAGCCACAGGGCAGGAGTGATAGAACTAGTTGTTTCTACTGCCTTTTATCCCTAATCTTTTCCTTCAGCCCAATGAAATACAATTACTAACTAGCTCTTGGTTTTGCAGCTGCCATTAACAGGGTCTAATTACCTGAGCTGCAAATGCAGTTGTAACCATCCCTTCGTACACCCCTTCACTGGACCTGTTGAGCTGCATGTGATGTTCCTGTGCTCTGAGCACTCCAAAACCATGCCACTCAGTCCAGAGCCTATGTGGCAGAACCTGCCTACTGCTGTACAGGAGAGGCTGTAGCTCTAAAACATAGCATCTGGATTAGCTGAGCTCAGATTTGTGAGTTGTACACGTGACTGCGATCTGGTTAACGTGGCAGTGTGTTCCATCTCATAAATACACTTTGGGGACAGTCACTGTCCGTCTCCAGAACTGACAATTTAAATAGGAGAATAAAGGTGGAAAAGAAGTAATATTTTTCTTCACTTCCTGATGAAGCAAAGACGATTTCCTCAAGGTCACCCACAATATCCATGGCGGAATCAGAGGATATGTGACATGACGTGTTTTATCTACAAGGTGCAGTCTGGTGAGCTGTTATGCATGGGATTCTCTCTACTTGTCCAATTAATTCAGCTTCAATTAGTCACCTGAGAAAAGAGAATTTTTGTAAATATTTGCAGAACCATGACCTGAAACTCTGTGAAAGAGATCTCTTGAGTTACAGATGTGTCATAATATTTGGAGAGAGGATTTCAGGAATTTCTCCTTTTGAAGAGGTTTTTATTGTCTTTTTTGAATTCAGAAAAGTCACGTTTTCTCTGTAGGTTTCTCTGACCTTTCCTATGTAAGAAATAGTTTCCCAATGCTGGATGACTCAGTTTATTAGTGTTTTAAACATAGTTCAAGATCAATGAACGGAAGATGTTCAGATGTACAGACAAAATATGAGTTTTATTAGAATACTCTTAAAATATAGGGTCTTTTCAGTGTGCCCAAATAGGTTGGATTGATGTTTAAAAAATAATAATAATTATTACTACTATATTTGAGCACTGTGCCTCCTTGTGGATTTTTGTAATCAAGGGGCTCCTGTGATAAGGTACTCTGCCCTGCTGCAGCCTGGGACTGTGGAGCCTGGCGTGTCCAATACTCTGCTGGGACCTGACCTGACCTGCAGGCTCCTGTGCTTAACAAACAGATAGTAGTTTGTTATTTTGCAGATTTTAATTTCACTACTTCTGACTTGACATAAATCATAGAGATAAATAAAGGTCATATAGCATCCACTGTCTGGGATGTGACCATTTGTCAGCACAGAATTGAGAGCCAAGCTTATGAGAGATCCTCAATGGAAGTTTTCCCCTTTCTCAAACAGGGACAACCTGATGGTTGCACTCCAGGGAAGGCTGTCTCTCAGTACATATGAACACACTTGAGATTTCTCGGGGCTCTTTCAGTTAATTCTCTGAAAAAGCAGAAGCATTAAAAAAAACAACCAAACAAAAAACCCTAAACCCCAGTGAACCTCACCCACTGCTCATCAGCTGTTTCTAAAAACCAATGCAATTGAGATAATTAACAAAATGCTCACATATGGCATTATTTAATGGGGGTGGAGGAGAGAGGGTTAGAAGAGAGATGGGTAACTGTTTCTGTTTATACCTGTCTTAAAGATACTACATTGAAAGCTATCCTTTCAGCATTCATGAGAAAAAAAGTTCATATACATACCAAAATTAAGGTTGCCTGTGTGTGCCTTTATGCATCTGCATTTCATGTCTTTGTACTTATACATTCCAAGAACTTTCACTTGCATTTTTCATAAGTTTCTGAACTCATTTAATACATGTTTTGTTAGTGCTGAGGTAAGTGTTGAAAGTGAATGGAAGCCTGATGCAGGATTTAATTAATAAAGATAGGAAATAAAATGAGGGATGTCTAAGTTGGCTGTATGAAAAGTGTTTTGTTAAATAATTGTCATTTTAGTCTTCGCAGATGTTGCGAGTCTGGTTGATAAAAGTAAGCATGTAAACAAAAGATGTATAAGTAAACAGAAAAAAGCAGTCAGACACCCGCTATGTCATTTATCCACCAAGGACTGGAATTGTGATCCTGAAATCTCTGCTTAGATGCTGTCTGGGGCTTTGGCAAAAAAATAGTGGTTTGAATGAAAGCAGACACAGATTTTAGGGGAAAGCAAATCAGAATTCCAACCCTTTGAGCTTTACTTGTTTGCCATGCACACTTCCCTGAGGTTGCTTTGTGTGCAAGAACTGAGTGGGTGAGCAGTGTTTGTCTGGTACTGTTTGTGATGGTAAGTGTAGGTAGCTGCCACTTTAAACATACAATTCCCAGCCCCATCATTCTAAAAACCCTAAGATTGGTTGAGGAGGATATCACTGCACTTCGTTGTCTGCTGGAGTGGCTGGAGAGTCAGATCATGAGGGGGAAAGATGGGAGAAACCCAAGCCAATATGTCAGCTTTTTTTTTTATAGGATTTGCAAATAATGTTTGGAGAGAAAGGGCCAGTTATCAGGTAAGACTCAGCTTGGTAGGATACTAGTGCACGTCTGTGCCCGGGCTGCCATGTCTGTCTTCCTAAAAGTCAGCCCACCTCTCCTGTTGCTCTCTCTGCCTGCTTCACTTTGTATTGCTAGAGTCAGAGCCCTACAGAGCCTTAGGCATGGTACGAGGTTGTAAAGAGAAGAGATGGGGTAAAACTGGACAGGTCACATCCATGTTCAGACATGGACTTCCCAGAGGTGGTTGTCAGTATTTAATAAAGAGGTAGATTGCTCTAATTTAGCCAGCAAGTGTTAAAGGACAGATCAGAAGTTATCATATCCTCTAAAATAGAGCTGCAATTTTGTCACTAAGCATGGCCATTGCTTTTATGAAGTGGGCAGAGCGGACCTGTGTGAGCTTTTAGAGTGCCCTGCCTTGGTTACAGGGACAAAGAGGGACTGTCAGGATGCATCACCTTCTAAGGGGCTGCCTGTACTTAGCACCCAGCCTGTCAGCAGCCTGGACACAGCTGCGGATCCTGATGTAGGGCAGGTTTATGAGACTTCCTTCCTTTCTCCACCCTCCCTACCTCTCTATGAAACATGGCCATCTTCTTTACTGCTGCAGCTCCAATAATATATTAATTTATGAAGTATGAAAAATGAGGTAGTTTTGAATTAACGAGGAGGGGAATGGTGCTTCACAGACAGCAGGATAATCCATCAATAATAACGAGTCAGCATGTCCTGTTATTAAAAAGGAGGAAAAATAATAGAATGGGTGGAGAGCAGCTCTTGGAAAAGGGGCAGGTGGGTCTTTTTGAAGACTGCGTGTGCTCTGACCTTGATCTTCAGTAGTAAGAGCTGGTTCATCAGGACACAGTTATTTTTCTTTGAGGAAAATCCTCCCCCTTGCCAAGCCCAAGCCCACGAATCTGTGGCAAAATGCCTTTTTATTTAATTCTTTTCCAAAGTGGAGAATAGAGAAATTCAGCATTATTCATTGAGGGAATTCTCATCTTTAATATAATAGATTAGCAGAATCTGCAGGGTATGTACTGGCCACTGTCTCAGTTTCTGCCCTATATGCACATCTGCCTCTCATAGTGTAAATGCAGTAACTCTAATTTCAGCTCTGCAGTGATCAATTCTGTGTAAAATACTTTAACCCAAGCAGCACTGTGAATCCTGGAAGCCCTTGTGTGGCTGTCTTAGGAGCAATTTTTCTTTGCCATGGAGCTTGGCTGAGCTAGATCTTAGAGAAATATTTCAGTATGTCTCAGAGTGCTTGAGACTTCTTTTTGTGTTAGCCAGAGTTCATCACCCTTGACCTTACCTGTCCTAAAATGCCTTTTTTTTTCATTGTGTAGACGGATGTTGCTGGACTCTGAAAGTATTGATAGAGATTTTTCTAAGTGCTACACAAATGCGGTAAAAACAAACTCAGGCTGCAGTTTTCTCATAAATCTGGGGAATCAATGCTTATCCCAGTCCATGTGTGTCTGAGGAGAGATTGACGCTGCCTTTTGCAGTGGACCCTGCATTATTTTAATTCTGTGTTGCAACAAATCAAGTTGTCCCTTTTCTGACAAAAAAAACTTATCTGACATCTTTTACCTCACTTGGAGCCATTCGATGTCAGACCAACCTGATCCTTAAAAATGACTGCAAGAAAGCAACAAAACTTATGAAGCAGCTGTTCTCGGAGGCGTGAGTGGCAATGGAGTGGAGGCAATGAGCATAGTGCTCAGGACCTGGAAATGGGTGGAAAGTTGAAGTCAGCTTGGCAATTTTCTGACTTCTGCCAATTGATTCCTAAACCAAAGTGTCAGGGTTGTGCTTCAGCTAAAACCTTTGTCCCCTCTTCCAATTCACTTTCCTCTTACACTAGTTCTTCAAGATACTGCAGTGATCGGGGCTCATGTATGTGCATGGAAGGATATGGAAAGGAAAGTATGTTATTTTCCCAAGGCTGTGAGGTATGAGTGACCTTATGGGAATAAGACGTAGTTGCTGTGGTTCATAGTCACTGGGGAAGTCACTCACCTTCTCGGTGTGTAGTTGCAGACAAGGCTGCTACCATAAGCCTGCAAGGACTGTATCATTGGGAGCTAATTTTGTAAATGTAATGGAAAAAGTCAAAGCCAGTGAGCTGATAGTTGTGAATCCTGTTCCTAGGTCCTGAATTTTTCCATATATTAGGATCTCTGGCACCTGAGTGAGCATGTGGAGCTTGCAAGCACAGTGGATAACTTAGAGCTGACAGCTATGCCATTTTGCTTTGTAACTTTAACCTTTTAAGTTTTGGAGGCCTCAGCCTTCCATCCAGAAAATGGATAGACTTTCTCCTGCCTCCTCAGCTTCCTCCAATAGAGGAGTGTTAGGAAGAGACGTACATTAGGGACAGTGAGGGACATGAGTAATAGGTGCCAGGTAAGTAAATTGAGATAGATCATTAGCATCTGGATGTGAACATTGATAAAGCTGACTGTTGCCTATGTTCTCTCTGCAATTTGACTAAAAAGCAGAAAAATAAAGTGTGTAAGCAGAGGAGAAGCAATGAGGCATTTAAAATTGTATTCAGGTTTAATGGCCTCAAGGGAGATACATAATACAATTTTTATTTTTCTAAAGAGTAATGAAACACTCTGCTGTCCTCAAATGAAATAGACTGCTCTACACGGGCTGCAGAAGTTTACCCCCATGAGTAACTATCCATGCACATCTCTTTGTTTTCTGTAATGGGGCAACTACTGTGAGTAAACTTATTCCCACATGTGAAGTGTTCTCCCAAGTGAGACCTATAATCAGAATAGTGTTTTTATATAAATGGTGTTCTCAGTTCCAGCAGCTGTGGTGCATGCAGCCTCTCCTTCCTGATAACATTATTTTCTGTAACTATTTCTGCTTACACGGTAAGTTACCATAATGGTGAAAATTACTTTGTAGTTCTATGGAGAATAGCACAACCATGCATTTACTCAAATAACATATAATTATAACAGTGAACACTGCCTTTCTCTTTTTGTGCACACAGTTTGGGATCAGAGCTGTTCTATGTCGGTAAAAAAAGTTGGTGACCACAAAACAATGTGTCAGACGTTACAACAGTTAGGGATTTCCTGTACAGAATTGAGATGAGTAAAAAGGCATCATGCAGAACTGTGCTATGCAGAAATATCAGACTCCAGAGCAAAGCATAACACAGATCAGAAGCTTTGCGTTTCTCTTCTGCTGATTTGCTGTCTGTTTTTCCTGTGGAAGCATTGGTTGTTGCGGAAGATCACCAGCTGGGGTTCCTTCTACTTCTGGTCCAGGCCCAGTCATAGAAATGCTGGTCAAAAAAAGTAACTGGGTAAGTACAAAACCAGCCATAAGTGGTGATGGTTGTAACCCATTTGGCAGTTCGCAGAGGGGAACTATGCATGAACATGCTGTGATATGTAAAAGCCTTTGGCAAAATAGCTGAACAGTGTGTGGCAGCGAAGTGACTTCAGGAACATGGGATTACTGTGGCCCAGGACTTTGCTTTGATGATGTGTGCGGAGCTGGAGAATGTGCAGCTGTAACAAGAGTATAATGGGATGGAGTAACCTTGGGTAAGCTCTGCCTTGCTGTGACAATGAAAAGGTTTTACAATCAAGCATGTGGCTGTTGCCAATCAGTCACTCTTTGCCAGGTCAAACATGCTTTTTGGATGGCTTCCATCCCCACTGGCACCTGAAATTTAACAAGCAAATGCTTGCTGTGCCTTGTAATTAAAAGTGAAAAGTACATGTGTCCAGTGCCAAAAAGACAAGAGAAAGCGGGAAGACATGTTGTTCTGACCTGCTTAGCAGTAAAACAAAGATGAGACGTTCTGCTTTGTCAGGTCTAGTACAATGGCTTATTCCGCTCCTGTGCATGCAAATTGGATCCAGCCTGGGATTTGGCATTGTGGGCAGGTTAGGATGGCAACCTTAGAGTATCAGATTTCTTTTCCTGGCTCTGATTTTGCTTGAGCCTTACAGCCATGATATATTTTCATTTCCCACCTGCTAAGGAGGATGACAGAGTGGTTTTCCTTGAGGGCCTCTTGCTCTGTATCCAGCTTAGCCTTGATTTGCACCTGATCCTCAGGGCATCCTGCAAGGTGCATCTGTGCTCTTGTGCAGCTGCTGGAGGTGGTAATTAAATGAAGTGCTCTGTCTATAGGGGACAGGGTGTGTGAGCTTGGAATTCTGTAAAGTGTCCTGTTTTGGTATGGCAGTTTATGGCACATAAGGCTGCAATGCTAAAAGCCTGTTTTAATTTTGTACAAATCTGAACGATTAATTGTAATCGGGATATAATTGGATATGAGAAACAATAGAGGTTGGAAAGATTAACCAGGGTTATTCACTGTAAACAAGCATGGTGGGCTGATAAGCATCTCCTTAGAGAAGGCAAGGGGTGCTGGTCCTCATTTGACATGCTTTTACTAATCTCTCTTCTCAGAGTTAATCATGTAAGATCTCTCTTCTATGGATTTTCAGACAGGGGAACCATAGATAATAATTCTTTTACCACCAAACATCTCTGTCTCAGAGTGTGCCCAAAGTCTTTCTGGCATCTCCATCCTTTTTAATCTTTGTGAGAGGCAAATGAAAGAATTACTGAGATGCTATAATCTTAAATGTGTGCTCTTCCCTGACTGAGCCAACTGTATGTAGCACATGCCGGGATATATGTTCTGATTGCATGTTTAGTGTCTAAGTGTAATACTAATGTGGATTATTCATCCTCATAGGCCAAACTTATGCTCCCTTGAGCTATATGGTTCAGTTCCAAGTTCTGTTGAGACAAGGCACATTTTGGGTTGGTTGTAGCTAAACCTCTTATTTTTATTTGTGACAACACCAGGATTATGCTGAGGGGATTTTCAAGTTAACAGTGAACCTGGAGTGCTTGATCTTGATGGGCAGGATGTGCTGTTTGGACAGAAGATTTATTCTTGCATCATTTCTGATTGGCAAAATGGTCTTGATATTTATACAGAATATTGTTGTGATACAACTTGACAAAACTTATGGGGAAACTTGCTCTCTATTTTGAAGATAGGCTGTCTAAATATATATAACAAGCAGACAGAAGAATAATTACATATTGCATTTAAGAAGAGGATTTCATATTCATGAAAATGAGCAAGCACAGCAGTGATGTCCTTTTTTTTGTGTTGCAGCATCACCAGAAGACCCTGTTGTTTTAGGCTTTAAAAAGAAAAAAAAATTCATTGTATAGCTTATTACTTTGTAGTTTGTGATGGTCCTCTTCTTTCATGTACCCTCTACAAAAGACAAAATGTTCTACAAAGACATAGGACCTGCATGTCACCTGAACAGCATGATGTGCTCTGATCATTCTCTCTCAATGCTGGAAAGATGAGAAACTCACAGATGGGGTGTCCCTGACGTTAGTGTCAGAGATCTATGCAGGCTTTTCAGACCAACTTATTGGAGTAGAGAGCTGTATTCTCCGGCACAGCTGGAGGAGTCTATGGAGAAGATCTTTTACAGGTGTTGGATGCATACAGAGCTGTTTATATCCGGAAAGTTCAGTGACAGGCAATGGGATTCTGCAGAGTAGAAGTTGGTTTGTAATTATAGAGAAGTCCTGATGGGAAGGAAGTCCTGGAGAGAGGTTAGCATGAAGTGCCTGAAAGGTCTTGAGAGTGCTCTTTGGTCACAGTACATATAATGCAGACCCAATGCAAAAATCTCAGGAAACCCTATTTCATTGCTCAGTTTCTATGGGTGTCTGACTCATTTTTCATTATCCAATAATAAATACAGTAGCGAAAGTCACCTTTAACACTCAAAGATTGCTTGGATTTTATGAGATTGTATTGAAGTGAGTGCCAAGGTATAAAAGCCTTATGGTTGAGGTACTTTTACAACACATGCTTCATAAACCCTTATAAAGTGAGTGCTGTGCACTTCATCCTTTAAGATTACAGCATTATGGTTCTGAGAGATGGTGATCTGGTGCTATATTCATTAATTAAATCTGTTATTAATGTTAAATTTTGGGCAATAAGAAGTGAAGTTACATTAAGTTGAAACGGGGTAGGTCCAGACAATTTATCTCTTATGAAAGCTCACTGCACCTTTACTACTTGACTGATGCCCACAGGTTATCCTGAACATTAAGGAAGTATTTGAGCCATGGGAAGCAAGGAGGAGCCCTAAATCTGGGGTATTCTGTAACACAAGGGATTGCAATGAGTGTTTTCCTTTTGGGATGCAAAGTTAGTAATTATGTGGAAGCTGTTACCCTCTTCATGTCTTGTTTGGCTTCCCAGAGAGCAGATGTCCCTCTCTTCACAGCTGCTGATCACTAAGCAATGGGGTGGATTGCTTTACTTGAATGTAAATAATTAGGAATTCTCTCTAGAGCAGATTTTATCACTGCCATCTCCCAGTTTTTCCTGTCTGACTAAAATGCTGGTCTTGATGTCTAGAAAGCAGAGGCTGGCTTCCTTTTCCCCTGGTTATTGCAGGAGTCAGTATATCTACAGGGCAGCGAGCAGGTATCTATCCATTTCTGAGCATCTTCTGTGAAAGTTTGTGTAAAGTCACGGTGTGCTTTCCAAGCTCGTGCAAATCACACAGATGTTTTTAGCTTAACGCTGATTTATATGGGTATTACCTTTGCTGGTAAGGAGACAGTTACTTGTGACACCAGTATGTTTTTGTCTCAGGGGTTTGTGCTGATTTAATTAAACTGAAGTTTTTTAAGTGAACTGACACCTGATGAGGAAAGAATAAAAAAGGATGAGATTTTCTTTGCGATGAGTTGCATCTGTCCTCCATGGGATTGGCATAGAAGGGCTTCAGGCATACTGTGCAGCTGTGTTCTAAGAGATTAAGATAGTGTATATACTTCTGAGGACATCCTTTAGCCAGCAGGGCAAGTAAATTGCAGAAATGATGTAGGAGAGAGGAAGAACGGGAGGGGAATGAATAACCAAATATTTGCCAGTGAGAAATTTCAGATGGTCGAACATTTAATCTAAAATGCTTCAGCAGTAAAAAAAATTACTTTTCTCATAAGAGATTTCAAATTATTCATATTGAACATACTTGTGATGAACTGAAGTTTTGAAGGAAGAAAAATATTTTTGTATCTTTAAGCCTTTACATGTAATTTGATTTTTTTTTTTAATTTCAAAAGGAGGAAAGGACATAATAAGTCCAAACAAAGCAAAAATCCTCTGTTTGCATTGACATTTCAGCATAAATGGTTGAAACTTTTTGCTTTTTAAACTCAAAACCAATATGGAACTTTGTTGGGAAGTAGGCTTAGCTCCAGAGGTCTTGTGGGACAGTCCTTTAAGTGTTTTAAATCAAAATGGGAAAGCAAAAGAAAACCCAAACTTTTTGATTTTTTAGATCAGATTTGTTTATTCCTGTTGTTTATGTAGATGTAGCCTGTCTTTAGGAAGGACTTAAAGTGCTTCAGAGTTGAGGTTCTAGTGGGAAGAGGCCATAAAAAAAAAAAAAAATCAAAACCGAAAAAGCCTTTTCACGTAAGCTGAACACATTCGGTATGGAAATCACTATGAAGTTGTAAACCTTAAGCTTCTGTTTTTGCAGCAGTGTTTGTGGCAGAACTACCTTTTCAATTGCAGAAGAGGACAATGCGGTGCTACAGAGCAAATTGCTAATACTTTGCTAAGGAGCTGGGTTTCTTTTGTAGCTGTGGAGTCTTGGCTGATTTGTAGGTGTGTTTTTTTTTTTTAAAAGTTGATTTCTTTTTAGAATAGCACTTTATATAGGCGAATGAGAATGTGACTGGGACCTGTGAAAAGCGCATTAAAACGAAGAGGAAAATCAGAAGGCAGTACACAATGGTTTAATGCTATCTACTTATTTCTGGGAACAAAAGACATTTATTTTGAACCTGTCTCCTTTATTCATTTACTGGGATGCTTCCTGCTAACGTAGCTCAGTGGTACTAGTGCTACAGATATTGTGCCTATAAAACTTCTCTGTGCTGATTTTAAGAGAGGCACTTTGGTAATTTACAGTGAAAATTTATGTTGACTGAGAAAAATAAAAGGATTCAATGAAAACTAATATAAATAAAAATGCCTTTTACGTGGCATGTTTTTTCTTTTCTTTTTTTTTTTTTTTTTTTGGTCCAGAAGTTGTTTGTTAAAAGATTCAGCTGTGTACAAAACAGATCTCTCTTGTGTTGGGATAACAAGAGAGTCAGGGAGCAAGTGCGATCATAAAGCTTTTGAATCTGATGCTATGGATACAGGTAATATCGTGGGGACAGAGGTGGTGGTGGTGTTCTTGTTCCTTGGGTGCAGAAGAGGAAGGGTATTGGTGATGTGCCAAGCAGGCCTGCTAACGTGAGGGCAGAGCCATGATGGGTACTGAGAGAAGAACTGAGTGGCAAGCTATAGAAAGCCAACCGTATCCTGCACTGCATCAAAAGAAGTGTGGCCAGCAGTCGAGGGAGGGGATTCTGCCCCTCTACTCTGCTCTCGTGAGACCTCACCTGAAATACTGTGTTCAGCTCTGGTGCCCTCAACATAAGAAGGACATGAACATGTTGGAACAAGTCCAGGGGAGGGCCACAAGATGATCCAAGGGCTGGAGCACCTCTCTTATGAAGACAGGCTGAGAGAGTTGTGGTTGTTCAGCCTGGACAAGAGAAGGCTTCAGGGAGACTTTCTAGCAGCCTTCTAGTACTTAAAGGGTGCCTACAGGAAAGCTGGAGAGGGACTTTTTACAAAGGCGTGTAGTGACAGGACAAGGAGTAATGGCTTTAAACTGAAAGAGGGGAGATTTAGATCAGATATAAGGAAGACATTTTTCACTCAGAGGGTGGTGAGGCACTGGACCAAGTTGCCCAGAGAAGTTGTGGATGCCCCATCCCTGGAAGTGTTCAAGGCCAGGTTGGATGAGGCTTTGAGCAACCTGATCTAGTGGAAGGTGTCCCTGCCTGCGGCAGGGGGGTTAGAACTAGATGATCTTTAAGGCCCCTTCCAACCCAAACCATTCTGTGGTGCTGTAGGGGAGTCTTTGGCATAACTGCAGTAGGCAGATTCAGGCAGATATGAGCTCAGGCTACCTGTAGGTTCCAGCCAGTAAAGTCTGGGTATGTTGCAGTGTTGTGCCCATGAGAAGTGTGCTAGTTCGTTACCGATGTGGTTCAATATTCTACATCACAGTTGTCTTTGTGCCTGACTAGCTGGGAGTAGAGGAAGAGGAGTGTGCTGCCGTCTTGACTCATCCACCTGCACATAGCCCGTGTGAAACCAGTACTGAGGAAGGTGTTTGCATAAACCCAGTGACACACCCGGAATTTTATTCAGGGTAGTAGGAACTCAGATTCTTAGTTACAAATCCTACCTTAGTTTTTGTTGTATTAGCCCCATCAGGAGGCATGCTGTTTCAGTGGATTTGTGCAGTGATATGGTGTGGCTTTCCTTCCTCCCCACTTCAGCATTTGTTCAGAGCTTCTTTAAGGATCCTACATGCTCTCCAACAAATGTGAGTGACCCATAGGTATTTCTGTGGTTTGTGTATTAAATACATCAGGGCAGGTATAGGTATGACACCTCCCCTTCTTGTTCTTTCTGCTTTGCAGCCCGTGCTTCTCATTTCCTGGGATAAATCCCCTTGAAGTGTTAAGAGCTCGTTGTGTTTCCTGATCACAAGCTGAAGATCTCAGTCGATACATCGTAGTAGATGTTCTCGCAAGGTGGCCTCTCTGAATCATCTCCTTTCTATGTGCTTCACCGGCTGGTGTCTGGTGTTCTGCTGAACTGGAGTTCATTCAGAACAAATCTGTACATGTCATCATTGCTCCCAAAGTTCCTGCTTTAAAGGAGATACACTACATACCAGACAGCTCTCTTCCTCTGCATTCATCTCCTAAGGAGCTACCTGAAGTTCAGTCTGATTTTCAGCCTGATTTGTATTGTCTGGTGTTTGCCATTCATTGTCCACTGAATTTTGGAGGTCAGGCTATAGCCCCTAGAGGAAAAGCTAGGTAGTATAAACCACCTCATCTCAAGCATTTTTTTCAAGGACTTACCCTTAGCATTAAGCAATCCTGCCTCTCCTTCCCCTTTCCAGTTAAACTAGAGAAGACAGCAACTGCAAATAGTATTTTATATATATATGTGTGTGTGTATATATTCTAGACTATAGCAAGGTGAAATGCAATTTCCTTTTTAATAAAGGCTGCCATTTAATTTAATATTATAGAAAATGATTAGATCTTAAAAACCTATAAATTACATTTGACAACTCTCTAGTGCTCCTTTGCTATTCCTTATGGCAATTATAAATGGCAACATAGGGTGCTGGCAGAAATGCTTATTCTGACTGGAGTTTGTTTATTGGCTCCTAATGAAAAGCAATTAATCTAAATCGCTACTGGGGTGAATCCTTCTCCCTGGCCCCATAATGAGAAGTGGTGGTTTGAGGCCTTTGACAAATGCCCTGCTATTTCCCCTGCCAAAAGTTGTCCCCTCCCCCCACAGCTTCCAGCAGAACAAAGACAAGCAATAAAAAAACCAAAGCCCAGAGTCTCCCACTCTTCTTTTCCTGCTTGCCACATAGCAAAACTTTGGACCAGTCCTAGCTGCATGACTGGTGATGGCCTTCTGTTTTTCACTCTGAGCCTCCTGTTTCTTCCATCCTGCTTTATGTAGGATCAGCATTGCCTGGGAGGATGGGTGACAAACAGATGTTGGGTGTGTTGTCTGTTTGAAGAATGGGGGGTTGATATCAGAACTGGGTGAAGGGGGGTGGGCAACTAATGTGATGGCGCTTACGACAAGATATGACTGTTGTTAGACTCATCCAGCTTTCTCTCTAGCTGTTAATTTTCCTAGTTTGATGGTTTTATTATTTGATCTTGCAACCAGTGTTACGCTTCCAGAGGAACAATTTGCCTGGCTTTGTGAACCATCTGGTGAAACATCACCTTTTCCATCTCATCTGACCCACTTCCTGAACTCTCCACCCAAGCGTTGCAGATGGTGTGCGAAAGGGCAGAGTGGATGTTTCACGTTTGCACCACGTCAGGTCTATGCAACTGTTAACTGTCTTGTGCTCCTTATCCGAGGGCAGAACTCTAACAGTGACCTTTTAATATAGAGCATTATTATCTTTGTAACCTTCTGCAACATCAGGCAGAAAACCTTTTTATTCCTGAAGTATCCTTCTTTTTAAATGTAAGATCTCTCTGGAATATCTTGTCATATTGTCAATCTTACATCCTTCTTTCACTCTGCAGATGCAAAAGATTTTTACTAAAGTATGTTACGGTTCTCTGTCTGGCACTGGCAATATGCTTTAGATGAACAGGGGCATACTTGAGGGACAAAATGTCTTTGAAGCCTAAGTCACCAGTGACAGAAAAAAATATCTTGAAATAACGGAGAAACCTTTCTTGTTTGGAGCAAAGCAAAATGCCTATTTCGATCTGATTAGAAAGAAGAAATGTACCAAAGCTTCCTTCTAGGTAGTGGCCATTGGGACCTTTTGTCAAGACTAATTCCCAGGGAGTCAGTTGCCTGTGGGGGTTTCCCATTTCCAGTGCTGTGCACCAGAGCACAATGCAATTGAGCTTTTTCAGGACGTGTGGTGTGACTTTCCACGGGAACAGGTGGAGATTGCTTTATGAGGCTGGTAAGAGGTATATGTGAAGGATGTTGAAGCAGCTCTGAGCTCAAGCTGGATTCATACAGGTGGCTTCGCTCTTGGACAACGTTCGGTTCTAGTTTTAAAAACCCTTTTCATTTCTTAATGGAAAGGATCAGAAACCATTTATGTTATGTTCACTTTCCCTTGGTGACTTCATGGAGTTAATGAGGTGCTGAAGATTAAACATCGCTGAAGTTTTTTGCTTGATCAGGGCCTAACATACCAGAGGTCTTGCCATTCCTTGTAACTGATTTTTGCTGTCAAAATTAATGTGTTTCCCTGTTGTAGTCTTGAAGTTGGAGTTCTGTGAAGGTTGATAAGAAAAGTGAACATGGACATGCAAGTGTAACAAAACTGCAATGGATCTCAGCTAGCTGTTCATTCTACAGCTAGCTAAAAAAGGCAGTTCCTGCATCCGTTTTCCTGCTGAAAGGCAGTTTCTATATTTGTTTCAGCTACTGTATCAATAACCTGCTGTGTTTAGCACAGCTCTAATTTATTTCCCACTGTTTGCCTTTATTTTATGGTACTGGCATTTGCTTTAATGTGATGTCGTTTTCTCCAGATGTTAATAAGATGGTGTTAATGTTTCCACAACATTTTTCTTGATAACGTTTATGTAGAGCATGCCATCTGATAATGTGGAATCAACCCATTTTAAAATATTGGTAATAATTTTCTAATTAAAATTAGAGGCTGAGAAGTGTTTTCCTCCCTGTACAAATTGAGGTCATACACTTTCCTGTGCTTGGGGAAAATTATGTGTTCACTGAGTGAATGAACATCTCCTACTGTATAAATTGGAAACATGATATATGAGATCGTATATCAATGTTTGCGCACATGCACACGGACTGTTTTCAGATGCCAGCAGCTGATCCAGGTAGGCATTCTGTGTTTCCAGGGAGGTGATGCTCTCATTTGTAGCTCTGCAAACTGCCAAATAATGAGCCTTAAAACTCAGGTGTGCCCTGTTGTGTACTTTTGGAGAGAGTATTTCGCATTTGGGAAGAGAGGTGATAGACTGGAAAGGGACCAGGAAAGCCTGGTGTGACTGTCTGAAGTTGCAATACTCAATCAAAATCAGCTTCGATATCAATATAGCTTTTTTCATTCTTGCTTGCTTTCTGAATTTGTCAGGATAAAATAAAATGGAAAAAAAGGAATCACTGAATGAGTCTGTGAATGAATCACCAAATAAAATGGAAGTGAAACACTAAAAAAATCCCCTATTTGGGAAATCCTGTGGGCTGTTTACACTGTTGAGCAATGTTCTGAATACATCTAATAGGTATCAGTGCTGTATGACTTCACTTTTGAATGATGTTCAGTTTCACTTTTCCATTAACACTGTTTTCCCTTTGTTTTTCTATTTAGATTATGCTTCTTAGTGACCCAGAGATTGAGAGCAGCATCCTTATCAGCTCTGATGAAGGGGCTACCTACCAGAAGTACCGTCTGAACTTCTATATCCAGAGCTTGCTCTTCCACCCCAAGCAGGAGGAGTGGATCTTGGCCTACAGTCTGGATCAAAAGGTGAGCAATTGATTTAGTGTTTCAATGATTCTTGAGTCAGATCTTGAAGGGGATAATGTCTAGAACTGCGAGCTTACAGTGATGGTGAAGAAATTGTGGTGTGCTTTGCTGCTCCGACCTTGCAAGTTTAGATGTGCTCAAAACCCACCCAGTGACTCCAAAGCAAGCTTGCTAAAGGGAGTGGAATTATACAATGATCATGACAGGTATGGAAACTTTAGTAGTGGTGATGGTACAAATGATGAAAAGAATCTGAGATTTGACATGACATAGGGAGTTTCCTAAAAATCTGTTGATTTGTAGGCCTTGTTGGTCGCTGAGCTGTCTTTGAGACTCGAGCACTCAGGCTGAGTTGGGCCATAAGAGCTGGCTGTTGTGCATGATGGGGTTCTCTTTCTGCTTGCAAACTGGACTTGGTTGTCTGGAAATCAATGAGCAGCAACAGATGACAAACTCCTCTGTGTCACTTTTTAAGTCACTTTACAGTCCCTTCTGTTAGTGAGACAACTCTTAAGTCTGTTACTTTGTCCTTAGCAAGCCTGCTCTTACACAGCACTCATCTGTCTTGAAAAACGCTGAGCAGCGCAGGTGCAATGTGACTTGTTAAGTGCTACGGCTATAGAGCGTGTGCTTCAGTTCTGGAACAGCAGTCCTCTCCGCAGCCCAAAGCTGAGACATAGACTGGATGTTCAAGTTACAAATTTTAGAAAGCTTAAAACTTGCCAAGCTTTTATCTTTTCTCTCTTCTGGTTCTGTCATCCATAGGCTCTGGAAAGCAAAAACATGCTGAATAGCCACTTTAAGTTTTTCACATTAACTTACCAGGTGTGTACGTGCGTTTTGGGTGGGATCATCAATTCCTACAGTTATTTTTGAAGTTTTTTAAACTAGTCAGTCTCACATCCCAGCTATAAGGACAACATACCCAAAATATTGTGCCTCTTGTATTTGACAGAATTTCCTTTGAAAGGCCAGTGCAAGTCTTTACCCAAGTAGTTACTGAGAGTATAATGAAATAATCTACTACTGCTGTACTTCTCAAAGTAACCTTTCCCTCCGCTCGTTAACAAAATGCTATGGCAGGCACCAGGTGGTTTGCTGCTATGCTGCTGCTGCTTGAGTGACATTTGCAAGGACAAAGCTGTTGTAAATACACTCTGTTCATAGTATCAAGTCCTTACTGTGTGAAGGAGTTAGTCAAACGTCAGATAATTTCGTGCACTCAGATGTTCAGTGTAACAAAGATTTCAAAGTAGGCTAGAAAGACCAATCTATGTATTTGATGCCACTTTTAAACTGGAGGTAAAGATTTTAAATGGTACTGGTGTTTGTACAAAGAGAACCCTGAAAGAAACAGATGTCTGATGAAGCACTCATGGGTATGAGAAGCCACATATGACATGCCGAGTATGCATTTGCGAAGACATCCAGCCGTAGTGAGTGCAGAGCATCTGCTCTTGGGTTGAAACATTATACTTCTCTTTGAAGTGCTTTGTAGTCTTTCCAGTGGATAACATGTCATAAAAAGAGAAATCAAAACACAAAGTATGCAAGGTGAGATTGTGATTATACTCCCCTTGTCCAGTACAGCAGGAGTGGCTCAGGAGCGTTTTTGCTTCTGGTCCTTCAAAATAACGGATCTGAGTGCCCACCTCAGCTGTTCTGTTCTGCTCAGAAGAGAGACAAGAGTGCCTATCTGGAAACAGGAGTACTGCCACAGCTGAGTGAGAACCAGAGGTCAGCCATGACCTGTAGGATGGAGGTTAGACCAATAACAAGAAGGAAGTGTCTTTTAGGCTAAAAATCATAAATTCCTTAAGTAGCTTCCTCAGATCTTGCGCATCTTCATAAGACTGTTGTGATTGTACTGCTCTCTTGTTCTCTAGAAGCCGGATCTGGATCTCACACCTTCCCACACTTCTGTGGCATGCCTTCTCTCCTAGCTGTAGTCATGGGATCAAGCCAAGTGGCAATGATCAGTTGATCTCTCTGCTGCTGACCACAAGAGAGATATCAAAAGCCCATAAAATAAACGAGTTACAGCAGTGCTCTGCAGTTGTGAGAAGGCTGACCAAAGAGATGCCATCCTGTTGTCAGGGGCTAATTGTCCAAGTGCAGTTTGGTTCTGCTGGTACTCTATCCTCTGTTTTTGTGCCTGTTTTCTTGTGAGGCAGCATGAAGTCGCCTGGCACAAAATAGGTGGTGCTGGATCAAGTAGTGCTTGCTTTTTCACTTCGTATATCTAGGTTTTCGGGATACAACTGCTCCGAAACACTTTTGATTTAAATGCATGAAAGGGCAATAAAATAGAAAGCTTATCATTAGTCTGTAACCTGCAGGTAATATTCGTCCATAGGTACTGTGGCAAAGAAGGTGCCGATGAAAGTCGGTGGGTTGCTGGATGTTCAGTGGTGCAGCCGCTCCTACAGTGGGAGACCGTAATCTTCCACCTGTCTAAGCTCTAACAGTGTGCTTGACCTTTTAAGTGTGTTTGTAATGACTGCTTTAGAGGCAAATTTAAAAATATGAATAACTCTGAAAACAAATCAAATACATACAGTTTGACTCCCAGCAGTAGGAACTATTAAGGGAAGATCTAATCCATCCTCTTGTAACTGTGAATATGTAAACAAGTTTGCAAATTTAATTTCATTTCTTAGATTAAAAAATAGCTTTCAGATTAATATTTATTTTATTAGTTTTCTTTCAGTTAAAAATAATAGTGTGGTGTTGTAAGCAAGCTGTGGCCAACTTGGAAGTTAAGGAGAGTGATGAATTTGAAAATCCGTTTTGCCTATTATGTTGTTCCACACAGTGAAAAGAAATATCAGCAGCTAGTGCCCTACAAATAATTGTTTTGGTCACTGCCTAGATAAAAAGATTTTAAAATTGATTTGTGTACAAAAATAGAAAACAATATTGAAGTTTTTGTGTGAAATAAAAATACTTAATGTTTTGGGTCTTCCTGTTAGAAAGTTTTCCTCTGAGGCCTCCTGACCTACAGTTCCATGGCTGTGATTCAAGTCTCTTTTTTAATTGTTCTTTTATCCTGAGAATCCCTCCTTCTTTTAGCTGACTTCTGCATATCTGACAGCAATATTAGGCTATTTATCCAGTTGATTAAAAAAACCAACCAACTAAAAAAACCCAACACGTTTTGAATTCGGTCCTCTAACAGAATTATTTTCCCTTCCAAGTTGGTGTTTCAGAAGGTGTATTTGCTCTTCGAAGACAGTGGTGAATAAATGGGATAATGCAGAACTGTGACACCCTTGTAGAACCACAGTCTTTACATGTCCCCTGCAGTTTGACAGTGGCCAAGTGATAACTGTTTTCAGAATATGATATCCTAGTTAATTTTTTAGCCAGCTAATAGTAACTTCCTACAGTCTTTTAGCTTGCTTAAGAGAATGATATGAGACTTCAGCCTGTGAATGTGTGTATCCGTGATATGCAAGGGTTGTCCTCTCTATCCTGAGCAAGTGATGCCTTCCTGGGGTAATATTCTAATTGTGAATTTTCTCAGCCAGATGCTGTTATGCCACTGTAATGTGTAATTTTGATAATAATTTTATGCTTCCAGCTTTTCCTGCTGTCTCTCTCTTACTCTTGTCCTTGATGTTCAGGTGTTGCAGGACGCTCTATGGATGGACTTGTTCCTCTCACTGCTCCTCCTATAGGCTTGTTGAATAACCGCACTCCCTTAGCTTATCTCTGGCATGGATCTGGTTTGATACCTGCCTGTGGACTTTTGTTACCAGTCTCGCATGATTCTAGTTGAAAGTCCAAGCATCACAGCACTCTTATGTCCAAAAATGACTTTCCCCTCCTTTAAGAGAAGGACCCCATCTCTTCTCAACAGAACTTCTCCTTGAAATATGACTTCATAGCTGAGAAAGCTGAAGGTTTTCTGACATTATCTCTTCCATCAACTGAAATAATTAAATATAACGTCAGTTCAGTTCCCAAATCTTTCATTATCACTCCCACATGGACATTGTCCCTCTTTTTCCTTCTTGAGGCTATTCCCAGGAGGAAGGGAGAAGCTTCAGTGAGAAGAATGTAGCTCAATGGGCTTCTGAAAGATGATGTGCTGTGTGGCTGCTGATTACTTCGTTCATTTAAGGACAAATCACAGCTGCCACTATTTGCTTTCTTTTTGGAGTATCCAAAGAGTTGCTGAGGATACTTTCCTCAGTATGAGTCAACACAGCGTATCATTCCTGTTCTTACTTTTTGTAGCTGATTATGACCCTCCTCTGCCTTGCTAACTCTCTTGTATTATCAAATAAATGCAGTACGGCTGAGCCAAAAAATTGGTTTGTGTGGGCACGAACATGCAGCAAGTTCATGTCTTCTTGCAACATACAAAGCATTGACAGGAGGAATTTTTGCAGGGCTTTAGGCAAGCATGGGTGGGTGTGCTACTCCCCCCTGAGCAGCCATGTGGCATTGTGCAATTATCAGGCCCTAGGAGATTAATTGCATCTTGTGAGTTGAAAATCTTGGATCTCTTCCCAGTAGCTTTGTGTGTGTCTACTTTATTGATAAAATAGTGCAATCTGATGTGCGCACGTGTTTGTTCTGTTAATGGCCCCCTGTGGCGTTTGGCAGAAGGTGGACACTATGTAAATGTTATAGCCAATTTTGCTGCAAGTCTCACTAGTAGTGTCCATATTGGCACTTGGATATATGAGCCAATGCAAAGGGAAAATGAGGCTTCATCCTCCACTTTTCACAGGTTTCTGCAGAATATATATAGGAAGCAATTTTAAAGACCCTTGTATCAAAGTGTGATGGGAAGGGGAATATAGGAAAAAGATGTGATATTTGTTGGAAAGTATTGGAAACTGCTTTATGGAGTGCTTTGAAAGTTCAGTGCCTGCCAGCATATACATGAGGTATAGTTTTTGTTGGTGCCATTCGTAGTGGCTGAGGTTGAAGATCTTGAATTGGTCTTGCTTTTCTGATACTAATATTTCAAGTGCCTCATCACTTGTCTCATTTATCCAAGGAACCAACTAATTCTCACTAAGGTCAACTTTCCACACTCCAATACCCTTCGGGGGAATGGATCACTTTGGAGCTGGAAACAGAGGAGAGATTCTGAGAGAAATTCCACGGAGCTGGAAAGACATTGATACTTCTTTCAGAGCAGCACGCACAAACAATTTATTTAAAAGATAATTAAAAAAAACCAGAGAAAATATCAAGGAAATAGAGAGAGAGTTATTTAAATTATTTCTAATCATCATTGTTAAGCGAAAAAAAACTATGCAAAGAGATACTGTTCCACCTGTTCCTTACAGGCCAAATTGTGATTGGGAACCTGGTGGGAATAGGTGAGAGACGGAATAATTCAATAACAGACCAATTTAAATTCTCCAGCTACACCATTACAAATCTGAGAACACTGGATAAACAAGAAGTTTGGCAATCAGTGGCTTCTCCCTCTGTAGGGCTTAATCTTCAGCAGGAAGTGAACAAAAGAAAGTGGATGTCTGAATATCTCTTCAAATGAGGTGATAAATAAAATGCACAAGATAACGTTCTGCTCTATCACCAAGTTGCACCTGGCAGACAGTATCAGGTCTGACTGGGGAGATTCCTTCAGTGTTGGAGATGTGGTAAGTTATGACCTGAATATTGAATGTGGCACATGTCAGAGCCCTGACTATCTTGACTAGACACTGCTGAATTTATCAAAAATAATCACAGGTAATACTGGGACTACGTGAGAGAGGGTTTTTTAATAGCCTAGACACACTGAGCCAGAGTTGTGAAGGCAGTGCTTCTCTGGCTGCCAGGAAAAATTCTCTCCTGGAGTTTGGACCCAGGCTCCCAGTACAACACGGTGCAGTTCGGCACGTTTATTTTTTTTTTTTCTGACAGTATACAGTTGGGTAGGGAGCTGCCTAAGAAATCCAGTGGGACTTGCTGAGAGCAGGGCAAGGCTGGGTTCATGTTCTCAAAATGTGGGCACCTTATTCCAGGCAGTCATCCATCTTTGTCTGGGATTCTTTGTGATGAACGATTATATAGACTTATAGAACAACCCAGGTGGGAAGGGATCTCAAAAGAGCATCTAGTCCAGCCTTCTATGGGAAAGGGAGCCTAGATGTGAATATCACCCTGTCCAGTGATGTCTTGAACACCTCTGGTGACAAGAACTCCACTACGTCCCTTGGGGGGAGGTTCCAGTGATTGGTTGTTCTCACTGTATACAATATCTTTCTTATACCAAAGTGAAACCTCTCCTGGTGCAGCTTACACCCCTTGCTTCTTGTCCTCTCCATGTGGCTCTTTGTGAAGAGGAGTTGTATGAAGAAATTAAGTCAGACCTTTATAGGTGCGCGCACACGGAGAAAAAGACGACTCCCCATCTCCTCTTTTCCTGTCATAGTAGGTCACTGAACTGGGACACTAAGAGAGCCCTCAGTGCCCTGAAGAACTCTTGGTCCCTGTGTCAGGGGGTGCCAGTTTTATAGCATGTCAGGCTTAGCTCCCTCTCCATCTGCTCTGCTCGCCTTCACTAGCAGAGACTGGACAGTTGTATTCTCCTTCATTCCCAGCAGGTGCCCCAGCCCCTGGTCTCAGATTTTTCTGTGCCTCTCATGGAAACTTAGGCAGGTGGAGACTTCAGGGTTGTGTTCAGGTGAGGATATTGCACTTTGCATTAGAACTCCTGATGTTGGACAGTGCGATTCTAACATAGCTGCATGCTGCGTTTTAAACAGTGTGTGCTGCTACATGTCCAACATGAGACGTGACTCCAGCCCAGGCCAGCAGGTTTTCTTTCCTTAGAAACTGAGGTATGGGGCTGATAAGAGGTGGGTTGGTGGCTGTCTCATGTCTTATTTTGATATGAATCAGCAGATTCCCAGAGCTGTCACCTGGTC
The DNA here is from genome assembly GCF_009769465.1 of Tauraco erythrolophus. Taxonomy (NCBI): domain Eukaryota; kingdom Metazoa; phylum Chordata; class Aves; order Musophagiformes; family Musophagidae; genus Tauraco; species Tauraco erythrolophus. The sequence continues at coordinate 13,424,569 of NC_141473.1, read as the reverse complement.
CTCAGCAGCACTCCTGGTCAGGGAATTTACATGTGACTGTAGCTGTCAGAAGTGCGAGCAACTTCTCCTTTTTATCAGCAGCAGCTCAAGACTGCACCTCTGGGGTAAAACTCAGCTTTTCTTAGCAAGATGTGAACATTGTCTTTAACAAGGAAAATAAGCTCCTTCTGCTCCCGCATGGATCCTCGTGGTAGAACCACCATTTCATTGCGTGATGTGAGAGAACACACTGGGGCCAATTTCTTGTCACGGCTCATCGGTATCTGAAGAGCACGATGACTGTGGTTCCAGTCCTATGGATGCAGTACTCAGCTTTCAAATTTATCTTGTACCAGTCACTTGGCATTTGAACACTCTGCAGACCAAAGCTGGAGGTACACCTACTGCATTCTTTTCTTCACCCAAAAGGGGAAGGAATTGAGGAAGCTGCCTCAATACGTAGTAGCAATTACTCCTACAGGCTTCTCCTACTGAGGGATGAAATAAAAGTGAGTATGTTGCCTAGCTAAAAAGGAACGCAATGTTTTGTGTTTAATACCAGCAACTGCTCTTAAGAGATCCTTACCACACTGACTGGTCCATTGTATTACACATTCATATTAAGAAGCAATCCCTGCCCCAGAGAGCTTGCAATTAAACGTGAAGCTGACAGAAAAAGCATTGTCCCCGGAGTATCCATCGTGTATTCAGGCACAGGTCATTAAAGTGTTTCATTGCCTAACTACCACTGAGGACTATAACAAAGTCAGAAACTGAACCCAGATAGGGTCCTGTTCCCATGACTTAACCACAAATAAGTCTTTCATCTCTTTGCCTTTTGAATGCTCTTCTGAGAACATCAGGTTCTACAAACGTATCATGTGTCCTTCGCTGGACAAGCCACCTGCCAGCAGCTCTCCCAGGCAGGCAGGGCTCCATCAAACAGATAAACTGAAATGTTAGTAAAGTTAGAAAAACCCCAACCAAACAAAAAAAAGCCTCACCAAACCCTTGAGATTGGGAATATTTAAAGGCAATTTGCAGAAGTCTCTTCTTCACTATGGTAATGAACTGAAGAATCAAAATCACTTAACTTCATTTACAAATCATGAATATGTATCAGTGTCTTTAAATGAAAGGATGACTAAAACAGATATAGTGTTTGTTCAGTTCATTAAAGGGAAGACAATTTATCAGGAGTTTTTTTGCTCTCTTAAACTAAAGCTATATGCAAATGTAGGGAAATCAAGACTTGCACTGATTCTGCTGCATGATGAATATTTTTATAATCCTAATTAGAACCAGTCATTTAGTTCAGCAATTTCCCCCAATCTAGCCAATTTGAAATTAAAATAGATGCCTTGATTACAAAACTCATTAGGAAAAGAAGCACCCTTTTTGCTAACCAGTTCATTTGGAATGCACAAACTGAATGAGATGAGGACCACTTGTGTTGTCAATTGCAGTAAGTGAAGTGAGCCTTAATCGTTAGCATTGTGAAGTATTTGTGTTGCTGCATGTTTCATTGCAGTATAATGTATCATTCATTAAATGTAACAAAAGCAGTTTTTAAATGATTTAATTAAGTGGTATTGGTGCACCAGGTAATTTTTATAAAGTCAAATGTCACAATTGTTTGCAGTTGAAGTATTGATGGGCCTTACTGTCAGAAAGAAGACGTATGACTCTGCATTTATCATTCTGATTATGGTAAGCCTGGCAGTTTTAATAGGAGATGAGAAATTAAATTATGCAGCCCTGGCTCTACTTCACAAATGCCCCATGAATTTTGTCCTAGCAAAATAGTGAACTTTAGGCTTGTGATGATTTGTGGTGGCAAAAAGAAAGTAACTGCTCGTGAAACTTGATTTAGCTAGAACAGACTTTCCTATTGCTTTTTATTTATGTTATAGATACTTCATGAACAGGTTTTACTTTGAGAAGGAGAATATAGAGATAAATGGAGCGAGACACATTCAATGTTTAAATGTGCTCTACTGCTGAAGAAACCTAGTTTATTGTGTAACAGAGCAAGGATCCTGTGGTTTATTCCTGGGACACACTAAATCATGGCTGTATATTGATTTTATCTGGAGCCTAAGTGGGGCGAGGGGTGGTTATAAATGTAGCAGATGGGAATAAACATGAAGGAATTAAGAAAGTTTAAGAACAGGAGCACGGGGGGCATGATTTATTTGGCCTGACTGTAGAGATCTAAAATGTGGCACTTTATACCTCTATTAGGTGCCGAGGCTGCACATAGTAGTTGGTGGTGATCTACTGAATGGTGTTGATTGATTTCTGGAAGCAAATGTAGGTGACTATTTTAGGATGAGGAAAATTGTACCTTAGACTCGTTTGTATTGACGAGGCCTCCCCTGACTGTCAAGAAAGTAATTTTCTTCGCTGAGATGTAAGCATTTGCTGTATTACCTGAGATTAGGGGACTTGAAACCAACCCTGCCGTCTGGATGCATGCAAAATGAATTACATGGGATATGATTCTGATATGCTCAAAGCAACAAGAAGCATTAAGTTTCCCAGTTCCTGCTGTCATGCCTACGGGTCCTAATGACACCCTGCCCTGGAGGAGAGAGCAAACATGATGTGCAAGCAAAGATGGAATTCTCAATCTTTTGTTTTTCTTTATCAAGATTAATTCGTGTAGACATGAGTTACCTGCCAGGCTGCTTCACTGAAATGAGATGAATCCAGAAGAGTTTCCTTGGACTTTTTTTCCTTTTCCTTTACTTTCTTTCTCTTTTCCTTTCTGTTTTTTTCTTTCTTTTTGTTTTCTTTCCTTCTTTCTCTTTTTCTTTGCATTCCATATTGCTTTTCAAAGCTCTTTCTCAGTACTCACCTCACCTGATGGCACCAGTAAGTCCCTTCTGAAATCCTTTAGGCAGAATTAGAGATGATAGCACCTTCAACTGAAGAAAGAGCATAATTCAGCTCTTGACTCCACTCCGATATCTGTTGATGCTGACCATGGAAAACTTCAGTTTGGTGTCCTTTCCAATCTAATTGAATTGACTCCATGTGGTACTTGAGTTTAGAAATGTGACTATTCCAGGCCAAATAACAGCAGGATTAGTTAAGCTGAAATAACAGAGAGGAACCTGTGACAATGAAAATAAACTTGTGTGAATTGTCATCAAAAGTTCATTTGAATAGCACTACATTCAAAATGTAGAGCTTAATTGGAAAAAAAAAAAAAGGCAACTCTGACCTCAGAGCAGCCAAATTAGCCTGGGCCTAATTTTAAGGTTATACATACATGCTTTTGTGATTTAAGGCCTATCAGTATGTAAGCCTTTACACATTAGGGTGTGAATTTGTTATACAGACAGGCTTTCAGTACTGCAGAGTGCCTGCAAAGTCATACAAGTCAGGTATGGGCTGTTAGGATTTTAGGTAGTTTAATTCTCTTGGATTTTGCTGTTCTCTCATCTTTCTTTAATGCTTCAGAACATTAAAGCCATAGCTTGGGAAAGATGGATCTACCAGCACCTGAAATTATGACTGTGAGCATGTAGAATTCAATAGAGAGGTACACTGTTTAATTCCCTCGGACCAAGAGTGCTTTCTGGAAGGTGATGATTAAGAAGCTGTTATGTTTTGTTAGCCAAGAAGAGTCATGCTTTATCCAGAAAGATTTGGGACCCAGCAGCTCCTATTACTGTCAGTGTTTCAGGCAGCTGAGAACTGTTGGAAGTCTGCCCAACAGGGAATATTCTTTCTGTCTTGGTAATGGTGGCATTAATTAGCATTTGCACATTGCCTTGACAATACAAGACCTTACTGTTTGGAAGCATTGCACGATAGGATGGACAGTGGGCTACGTAAGACAATACTTTCATCTTTAATGTCTTTAAAGATCATAGAATGGTTAGGGTTGGAAAGGACCTTAAAGATCATCTAGTTCCAACCCCCCTGCCATGGGCAGGGAAACCCTCCACTACATCAGGTTGCCCAAAGCCTCATCCAACCTGGCCTTGATCACTTCCAGGGATGGGGCATCCACAACTTCTCTGGGCAACCTGGTCCACTGCCTCACCACCCTCAATGTAAAAAATTTCTTCCTTATATCTAATCTAAATCTCCCCTCCTTCAGTTTAAATCCATTGCCCCTTGTCCTATCACTCATGCCCTTGTAAAAAGTCCCTCTCCAGCTTTCCTGTAGGCCCCCTTTAGGTACTGGAAAGCTGCAATAAGATCACCCCGGAGCCTTCTCTTCTCCAGGCTGAACAGCCCCAACTCTCTCAGCCTGTCTTCATAGCAGAGGTGCTCCAGCCCTCGAATCATCTTCGTGACCCTCCTCTGGACTCGTTCCAGTAGCTCCATGTCCTTCTTATGTTGGGGACTCAAGAGCTGAACACAGTATTCTAGGTGGGGTCTCACGAGAACTGATGAATGACTGGGGTGGGATAGGCCACTGTCCTTGAGCTGGATGGATGATGCTGAGGGGTGAATGTACAGTCCTTGTCCCACCATGCATGCACCTGCACATGCCTGTTTGCTATGTCATCAGCAACCAAGAACTGGAATAATCTGTGAGGGTGCTTCCTGAGGGCTGCATTTCTGTGTGCCAGACCAGGAGCTCAAAGACAGGAGTGGGAATAGCAGACAGTTCCTTGCTCTTAGTTCTGCCCCTGTGGCAGGAGTGTTTAGCTTCCTGATAGCAGCTGAATGTCTGGCGTATTTGCATAATGTAAAAAAAAACGCTAGCACCTGGGGAGAGGGCTATGTGAACCATCCAGAGATGGGAACCTTTAGGAAGTGTACAGTCCTGATCCTGACACAGAGACTTGGCTGTAGTTGACAGTGCCAAGGGCCGAAGTCTTTGCCACTGTTTTATTTCTAGCTGCTGTTGTAGCTATGCTTTCCATTGCAGATGAGGATGTCCCCAATACAAGAAGGATATGGAACTGTTGGAGTGGGTCCAGGGAAGGGCCACAAAGGTGATCAGAGTCTGGAGCACCTCTCCTGTGAAGACAGGCTGAGAGAGTTGGGGTTGTTCAGCCTGGAGAAGAGAAGGCTCTGGGGAGGCCTTCTAGCAGCCTTCCAGTACCTAAAGAAGATCTACAAGAAAGCTGGAGAGGGACTTCTGACAAGGGCGTGTAGTGATAGGACAAGGCTTTAAACTGAAAGAAGGAAGATTTTGATTAGATCTAAGGAAGAAATTCTTTCCTCTGAAGGTGGTTGCCCAGAGAAGTTGTGAGGCTGTGACAGAACTTCCAGCGCGGCTGGGGGTGACGACCCCACATGGCAATTTCACATCAGCAGGTGCTGTAGTTGTAAATGTGCCACAGGGCAGAGAGGGCCCTTTATAGCACTGCAGCATACTAAGCAGCTCATACATTTAATTTAAAATAATTTAGTGGCTATTGCGTGGAACAGTTCTCTGTAATACTGGAAGCTGGTATGTAGCCCTAGTTTTATTTCAGATTGCCCTTTGCAAATAGGTTTCTCTGTCTCTCTCTCTTCCCATTTTTGACTCACTACAAACTGTTCCTGCCTCCAGTGCTTGGTTTCAGTGGGGAAATGGACCATATTCTGATCTAATAGCACACCTCAGTTGGTTTACAAAAGATATGTGCAGTCACATATGTAGCAGCTGGAATTCAGTGTACGTCTATTGATTTTGGCAGGGAAATGCTGATTTAAATCACTGGAGGATCTGGCCTGAAAACATGTATGGTACTCTTTTCCCACAGAAAACAAAATAGATGTAGTTTACTCCTTCCAGTATACAGTTTTTTTTTTCCCCTAAAATCTGCCTGCTGGGAGATGCAGAGTCCCTGGGTTTATCTGCCTGTGTGCAAGCTATCGCTTATGTTAAGGCAGCTATTTGCTTCCATTGTTCAACCTTGACATATGAAAATTCAGCTCTTTTTTTTTTTTTTCCTCCTTTTTTTCCTGCTGATAGAAACTGCATGTAATCAATATTATACTGGGGAATAAGGTGTCAGAGGAGCAACTGTAGGTCCTTTGTCCCCACAGCAGGCACAAATGATTCGAATGCCCCTACGCTCAATGGTAACCCAGTGTATGTTTCAGCTTTTCATGCTCATTGCTTCAGTGGTGAAAAAGGAGGCCAGTGCCTGGATTTTCTGGTCTAGCACCTCAGAACTAGCAATCCCAGGCTTTTAGAAATCATGAGTTGGTCCTTTGAAAATCAAGAGTTTGGCAGAGAAAAAAATCAGGAAGATGCTTGGATAATTTTAGTTGTCCTCCCTCATATTTCTCTTGATGCTTTTGTGACTGAGGAAGGATTGGGAATCATGTTTTTCAAATGCTTCCTCACAGTTGATAAAACTAGAAGTTTTATCTTTAAAGAGAAAAAAAAAGGCAAAAAGGCCACGATTTTTGTAATCTCTTGATTCTAGCATTGTTCTGCTGCAGGCTCTTTATGCTTCTAGGTGAGATCTTTATTCATCGTTGCAAATGCAACACATCTTCAGTTGCATTTTGGTGCTTATTTCAAACTGGTCTTCTTTATAAGTTGTCTGGGAGAAGACTGGAATGGGGGTGAACACGCCTTGTGCCCATTTGAATTTTTGCAGTAGAAGCCCCACAACAGTTTTGTGGCAGTTACAAGAAGCTCTTCCAGTGTAATAAAATTCTTTAGATTTGTGTTCAATTGATTTTTATAGGACCATGGGTGGCTATAAAATGAAAGATAGGGCATGATGCAGTAAAATTTTGGCACATCCAAAGTATTGTGGGTATGATAAAAGAAGGAGCGGAGGCACCAATGTAAAGGGTGATGTTTTTGAGAGAAGGACAATTGATAAAGCAAACAACAAAACTTAAAGCTTTATAGGAAATTCTCGGGATTCTGTAGTGCAAAAGGAGGAAAATCTGATCCTTCCCACAGCCTCTTACCTTGGGCATCTCATTTCTGCCAGAGGGTCAGTGACCGTAAACCATGTGAATGTAGATTTGGTAGCATTTTATACTTGCAGTGTTCAAGAGATAACAGCACGTACAAATAACACATTAGCAGAATATACTGTACCCAAGGGGACTTTCCTGCCATATAGTCAGAGAACAGTAATGTCATCAAAAGTTTTGCTGCCGAAACAGGATTCTGGTTTTGTCCTCTGACTAACACAGTACTTGCTTCAGGCCAGTTGACTTCCTCAGATCTCGGTACAAGTCCACAAGAGTTACACACGCGTACCCAACGGCACAAATGTGACAAACCTGAAAGTTCTGCTGTAAAATTGAGTCCAATGTTCCCTAGCCAGATAAGTTGTGTTTTTTCCTCTAGTGACAGCACAGAGAAGGCTGCTTTATTTTTTCTCTGCAGCCTTCCCTTATCTTGTGAATTTTGCTGTTCTATCACTGTGAACATTGGTTAATTTCAGGAATTAAAATTGCATTATATCAGGTTTGGTGACTTGTTGATTATAGTCGTTGCCTCGGATCGTGTTTGCTTATTGCTGGTTTTGTATGGTTTTTATTTTCCTTCACCTTGCTCCACAAAGTGGATTGAAAATACCTAGAGTTTTTGAATTAAATGGGATAAGTAGCTTAAATATAGACACTTCAGAATATAGAGAAACCTAGAGAGGTGCTGAGAGAAGTTAGAAAAGATCTTCCCTTTTCTTGCATGATTTGCAATTGCAGATTCATTTATTCCAAAGGTACAATTTCCCACTGATTGATTGCAGGAACTGGGTGATGGATGAATCAGAGATGACAGTGTAAATGGTGTATACCCAGTAGCCGTAGGGGATCCCTGAAACATGCGAGTTTCTCATTTGGTGATGTTTCTGGCAGTGATGCCTCAGTGCAGTGACAGTTTCTGCTGCAACTGTCAAGCTAAATTGTTCCTGATGGTGGCTGGCATTTACAATGATGCTGTTCATTTGGGTTCTTCCCGTAAACATCCGTATGCTGGTTCGTGGGTGGTATTGTCAGTCTCCCCTGCACCTTGGATCAGGATGAACTGAATGCCTGCCTTCCATGAGACCACTTGCTGTTTGGGATGAAGGAAAGAATATTCCCCTAGAGCTCCCCAGATTTGAAACCCCTTCCTACGTGTGATCTCTAGCTTGGCTCTGTGTGTGTGGAGATAGGTGTTTGTGTAAGCAGGCTCTGCTTTTCCCTTCAATAGTTGCCTGTTGTCAGTGGACAGATTGCCAGGGAATCTGGCCAATGAGAAATTTGGCTGGCTAGAGCTGGGCTGAATTACTCCACAGGATTTTAAGAGTGTTACAATAAGAGCAGTACTGGAGAACATCTTCAAGGTAGCAGTGCCCCTCGTAAAGACCAGAGCTGACTGGGGAGCAGGAGAGTAAGGCTGAAGGGAACTGTGAGCTTCTTTATTGTATAAAATGTTCAAGCTCACGGAAGCAAGTTTGCTATGTTACTTGAGGCCAATGAATCAAGGCATGGAGGCCATTTCATCTTAAACTTTAGTTCTCTTGATTATAGGACAGGATGTGACAAGTGTGTGGTAATGAAGATGGCCTGAAAGACTGAATTGTAGAAGATGGTACAAGAGCTAGGGTGTGCGAGTTGGAGTTAATATTTGCTAAAGCTGCATATTCAACGCAATCAGAAGCTGAAGTTTTCTACCTTATTTTTGTAATCTTTTTACTTACAGAAGTTACTTAACAGTTACAGTTGTCTGATGGGCAGCATCTGTGTTCTCTTTTGGGGGACTTGACTCTCATTAGCTACAGTGGGCCTTTCTGTGTGGTGGTTTGGTCCAGTATCTGCCCCTGGTCCCAGGCAGTGTAGAGCATAGGCTGTGTGTGGGGACCAGAATTGTCCAGAGAGGGATTCCTTCTAGTGCACTTCCTAGCAGTGCCCATTCATCCGCTGTAGCTTCCAAGAAGCCTTTCAGGATGACATCGGGGACATATCCATGACCAAAACTGTTGGAGGTAGCGTGGTGAATTGTGGCAGCCTATAAATGCCTGCTATAAAGCCCAAGAAGCAGAACGGGCCTGGACTAAACGCAGTTGAAATGCCAGTTGTGCCATCTTTCCTGACTTACGGATCTCCTAACAGGCAGATGTGAGAATATGGCCCCTTGGCCCTTTTGCATACTACACTGCCATGCGAAGTAATAGACACCAGCAATAAAATGGAAAGGAAATTATTGAAAATTAGTATTTGCAATGCTTGTATTGAACTATCTTAGGAAGGATCTCTAAGGATTAGAAATGTCTGTCTCTGCCTTCTTGCCTGTGCCAGCCTTCAAAGCTTCCTGTTTCCTTGGTGTTATCCATTTACATACAAGTAGACAATTCTGTGCTTCCTTTTTACAATCCCTGGAGAAATTCTGCATGTTCACCTCTTGGAATCTCTCTCCTTGGATCACTTCTGTTGTTGCCTTTTCCCGACTTTCCTCCAAGTTATCTGGTGCCTGTGATGCATTTCTTCGTGTATGCATCTTTGCCTCAGACCCAGTGAAACCTCTGCCATGGAGAGCAAAGTGTTTAGCTGCTCTGAATGCCCAGCGCTGGCTTGTGAACCTGCTGGGCTGATGTGCTAATGCCACTGAGCAGAGCAAAACCCTCCAGCGTCACAGCTTTGTTATCCTGTGTGTATGCAGGGAGGCTGCAGGCGTCGCTGGCAGCAGAGTGGGATCAGAATGGGATTAATTGGAGCAGCCTGTATTTATTCAGTGCCCAGCCACAAGCTTCCTCAATCACTAGAAAGTTTATCTTTTGTATAGTTCAACCTTTGCTCACCCTGATTTTGGGTGCTTATAGGAAATGTGCTTGGCACAACGGGCCAGTGTAGTGCTGCTGTTCTCTCACTTTTCCTATAGATGACAAGAGCTACTTGTAAGCTTTTGAAATCTGGTAAGATCCTGGCAGAGTTCCTCTCTTAGGAAAGGTGTGATTTAGTCACTAAACATTTTGCAGCAATCTCTTCTTTGCATCATAAATCCCTGACAGAACCCATGGCCTCAGGCTGAAGGGGCACAGTGTCCTTGTAGGGTGAATAGGGTAGAAGAATGTGGACAGTTAGTGAGATTGCTCTGACTTTGTGAAGAAATCGAGTTGTACAACACCACTGTGAAGTGGGGTGCAGGTCTTAAGCACCTGTGAAGTTTGCTGCTCTTCAGCTGGTGAGATGAGAACTGTGTGAGGAGGGTGGACACCTACTCTCTGCCAGGAAGTGGGAGCAGCTTTGTTTTACAGAATTTTCACCTGTGTGACCTAGATTAGATTCAGGGTGTTGGGTGTTATAACTTGAGAACTGTCTTGAGTATCCTCCCTTGCCTGTGAAAATGCTGATGAATGGAAAACTGAAGCTGAATTGGGTGACAGCGGGGGGTGTGTGTGTTAAATAACATAAGATTTAATCTGGAGCAAAATAAGTAGCTTTTATTTTGCCAAAGTGTCACTTTCTGCTTGAGCCCAAATTAATATTTATTTCTTTCAAGCCATGTGAAATTTTTTAGATGAGCTACAATTACATCTCAGAATAAATGCTATTCTGAATGCATTATGTCTGACTGCAGTTTCAAACTCTTTTCATTAATGCCCATGTATGCGCTTCCAGAAATGTTGTTTTTTCAACATAAAGAAGTAACTCAGCAAAATCTTATATGAATTTGACAGGTGCTTTGGTGATGTGTAATCTTTCTTTCACTGGTCTGAAAAAAAGCCCTTTTCCATTACATCCTGTTCTGCATAATATAGAGGTTACCCTATAGATAGTGTCATAGGGTTTATAAAAGAAGAGGAGGAAGAGCCAGGTGTGCAATTGTAGCTCTGTGTCCTGCTCTGGCTAATGTCCGAGACTTTCCTGCTTTGCCTGTTGTAGTCTTCTGCTCAATAAACATGAAAGATTGGTCTGTAATTGCAACGAATGTACCCAGACACTTGCACTGTAATTAAAGGCATATATCACACAACAAAGCATATTTGAATGAAAAATCTTCCCATTAGATGTGTGGTTTCCATTTATTTCCCCTTATTGTTAAACTTTTGGAGCATAAGCATTGATGGAGTGTAAGAAGGGGCTGCTAAAGGGCTGCAGTGCGGAGCCCCCAGGAGCAAAAGAGATTTTCCTCTTGGGTTGAGAGGACACAGAGCTCCCTGGCACAGGCTGACCTGTACGGCCCCATTGGTTATATCCACATCGTTGGTGAATCCATCTAGCACAGATCTTGGATCAAACACCACCTAATGGTTTTCAAGCTGGAAGAAGTGGGGCAAAAGGACTGGCCTGGCTTAGAGGAAGAAAAGTCACCAGCCATTAGAGCTGATTCAGTCTTTTGTCACTGTTAAAGAGCTGATCCTAGAGAAAAAGGGGGTGAAGCAGCAGCCGGGGATGACAAGAGCAGCCTGCAGCCCTCTGCCTCTGGCTGAGCCTGTTGGATGCCAGTGGAAGAAATACTGGTAAAGATATCTCCTGGTGCACCTTGTAGAGCCTGGTAGTAGGTGGCGGTTCTGCCACCTCCATCCCATTCTGATCTCTTCACAGTCCCAGTATTGTCCCTCCTTTCCCAGTTCTGCATCCTTGCATCCCCATTCTGTGTCTAATCTTGCTCTCTGCTCTGTGTCACTCATGTGGGAAACTGTCCTCCTGCATGGCACGTTACTTAAGCCTTGTCTGTTATGTCTCAATCTGTTCTCAGGCTTTGGAAGTAGGGTTTTTTGGTTTCTGGGGTTTTTCCCCTTTTATGTATTTAGTTTTTAATAAGGCTTGTTAACAAAACACTCATCAGCAGGGGGTGAGTGGCAACATATTGCTCAACTTTAGCCCTCCCCCAGACTCCAGAGCTGATATTAAAGTGGTTAAAATGTCATGAAGAAAGGAATAAACAAGCAATCAAAAAAGTTAGCCTTCTCTCAAAATGGCATATCTATTTATAGTACCTTTTGCAAGATGCTAAAGCTAAATTATTTAGAAGTGATTGAAATGTGTTTTGATTGACCAAAGTGAACATGTTTTTCCCCAGATTTTCAGTTTAAGAAGAAACAGGAAGAAGAGAGGCTGTTTTTCACCCAGGACTGAAACACGCCGTAACTTCTTCAGTGATACTCATTTATGTCACTGCTCCTGTTGCAGCTCTATCTGGATTCTTGTTCCACTACAAACCAGTCAAGCAGTAGAAGACCAAAAGATATGCTGTGCTCTCTGCAGAAATGGCAAATTTTTTGGCTGAGTATGCTCAGTACCAATTAGGCTTAATGGAAATTGAAATGTGAAGGGTTTTGAGTGAACTTTTTTTTTTCACCAGTTTAATCCACTTTCCTCTTTTCCTGGGGATGAAGTGGAGAAGCAGAGAGAGAAAAGTCTTGCTTCGAGCACCAGGTTTAAGCAAACTGCACTGCTGTGAATGGGCCCATCAGGTGAAAGCATTTCTTTTAACTGTAAAACATGACATCAGTGCATTGTCTTAACCTGCCTTTTTTCTTTATAAACCAGGTCTAAGTTGAGCTATGCAATTACAGCATGAAGTCAAACATTTCCAAAGTGTTTGGGCTTTGTGCAAAAGATCCCTGACCAGTGTCTTATAATAGTGGGGTGTAGTTTGAGGTTTTTTTGTCTGAAGATCTACTTTGGCCAGCCAGCATGTGAAATATTTCAGTATTAGTTTTTAAAGTGCAAAGAGAAGTTCCCAACTTTGTGTATGTTTTTTTTTTTTTTCCTCTCTGTATACGGCAGATGATGGAAGTGCATTTAGTATTTAATTTCTGTTGACTAGTTTCTCATCAAAATAATCTGTTTCCAGGGCCCCTTCTACTCTTCAACGCCTGTAGGGATATGAGCAGCTCTGGTGAGTCTCAGAGATGCTGCAGTCTGTGGACACGCTCTCTTTCCGTGTCTAAGACAATCTGGCTATACCATGCTAGAGAAGAACTCTGGGCTATAATGAGATGTCTTGATGCAGCCTTTAATCACCTGGAAAGGAAATCAAAGCAGAGAGATAAACTGGTCCATTTGTTTTCATTACAATTACTAGTTTTTACAACTCTGTGTAAACAAAGCCCATAAATATGGTGCTGATAGACTTCTTTCTTGTAAGCTCAGCTCCACCAGCTGTTACACAAATCTTTTGTCTCAAGAAACAGGATTTATTTTTAGGTTCTTCAGTGTGGAGCTGACAAGGATGCCTTACCTGAATTGTGATTTCCAGCAGCTTGTGGCAAGCGAAGAGAGTAAGAAGCTCTTCTTTCCCTTCTCTAAAGGTCCAGAAGCATTTCCAAGCTTCAGATCTTGATTCCTCTGGAGCCTCAGAAGAGCAAGGTGACAAGGACTGGTATTTCCCTGGGAGGAGGTGGAAAGAACAAGCGTAGATGATACCATTGTTCTTGAGTTGATCATCAGCTTGAAGGTGACATGAGCCCTTAATGTCCTCTGATGGTAGCTGCTTCACACTCCAGAGGTGTCTTACTAAGGCCCAGACTGAGGGCAATGGTGGAACAGAGAAATTGGAGGAAGGCCCTGAATCTTTCCTTGAATGCAGCCATTCCTACTGTGAGTGATAAAGCCCCTTCTATGGCAAGGATTGCTCCTAACCCGATTTCAGCCTCCCAGTTGAAACATGTTAGACATGAGTCCTGTCCCTATTATGCTGCAAGTAACATGCCCTGCCTCACGTGAGAACCTGAGAAAGGGGGCTGCATAGACCAGACAGCTTAAACATTATACTGGTGCTGTGGAAGGTGGAGGTATCCATCTGTCCTTAAAATGGGAGGGATGGAATGTACGTAAGGAAGGTAAGATTGAAGATGTGATATAGAAAGTAGTATGTTTCTGTAGTACCAACTACTGTCTCCATGGCTACACTAAATCTGTCATGTCTGTCTGCTTATCCAATTCTTCTCGATTCTGTTGTCTTTCTTGTGTTGCTCTGCTCTGATGAGGCTTTGCAGTCTGCTCTACTTCCAAAGGCACATCATGCCTGAGGGCAACTGATGGCTGCAGGATTGTTGTAGGGGATTTCCACAAGTGGATTTAGCATGTGGGGCTACAAGAATGAGGAAAATCATGATTTTTTTGACATCTCAAATAGAAAAATTAAGGGGAAATTGCTTGTGTGTTGTGGATATTGGTTGGAAATCTTTGAGACAGTCTTGGCTGTTTGGGAGTTTACTATCCCAACTTGAATTCTTTAAGGTTTTGGGGATCTGATTACTATTTTTATGAATGAGGAGCTAGTGTCTCAGGGATTCAGCTGGAGCTGAAGGAAAGAGACACCATTTTCAAATGATGAAACAATGAAACAGCAAAAAAGAAAGAATACTTTGGCAGCTTGGAATTTCTGTGCTAAATTCAACTAGTGGAGAGCATGGTAACTAGATGGATCGGACTGTCAGGAGTAGTCTTACAGTGGTTGAGTAGGGGAAGGTGTTATTTTAGAGTCAAATGAAAGAAATATAATAGGGACAAATGCAATTATTATTCACATCCTTTCACTTGCTGGAGCAGTTTTATCCTACAGTGCAGACTTCTTTGGTTTTCTGTGTTCTTTTTTTTTTTTGCTAAGTAAGGGCAGCATTATTAAATCCTTCCTATGTCTAATTTTAGTTGTGGAAAAAAGATCTTTCTTTGCAGTGAGTGAAGACCATCTATTTATTTTATACAGAATATCGTTCCAAGATCTTGCAAAATGTTTCTCGTGCAGTGCTCAACTGCTCAGTATGACTTTAGAAAAAATGTTGAATATTTCATCTCCTGAAACATTTTCACTGCAGTTTGAATTTGTTGCACATGGCTCTTCTTCCATGTGATGAGTTGTCTCTGGCAGTTGTCAGACGTGGCTTCTCTGTTCTGTACTCTTAAGGATGAAAAGTATTGTGAGTTTTTCCTCCAGTTCATTTTCCTTCTAGGAATGAACTTTCTGACATGTTGATGGTGGCACTTTCTTCTCCTTTTGCAATTTCATGTGTAACATGGAAGTGTAGAGAAAAGATACACCTTACAATTTTCTGGGTGGTTTACTTTTTCTTAGTTTCTACATCTCTAATTTTTCTTCCAATGATTGTGGACATTTTCCCTCTGTAGAGAAGATCTAAGACCCTGCAACAGACTTGCTTTTCCAAGTTACTCTTTGCAAACCTCTTGCATGCAGTTCAATTTCCTACAGAAATGTTGACCTAATTTTATTTTTCTTTTGTCCCAGTTTGATTTTTTTTGGCAGGAGCTTTCCACGCATCTTGTAGATTTTTCCCACCAGCTCTGGCTGAGGTGGTGTTAGTTTGCTTTTGTGCTTTTCTGGGATCAGAGCCATCTTTTCATTTAAGCAATCCAGCTACTGCTTGGGATTGTGCTCTTCTGAGGACATGGCAGGCCAGGCTAGTCTGCCCCTCCTCTTCTATCATGTTACCATGTGTCAGCTGCTGCCCAGTAATTACCACTCACCCTGCTGGAATAATATGAATACATCTTTTAGTCATCAGGTGGGTGTATTGTCTGGGGGAAGTATAATTTTGTGTGTAATAAATAAATTGTTCCTTTAGGTACATATAGTCCAGCTGTTCTTCCTCACTTTATCTGACACCGTTATTTGCAAGCTCCAAATTCACTCCAGGGTTGCTTGGCAGACAGAAAACTATAGAGATTCTCTCCAGATGTTTGCTCAGGCCAATAGACCTGATTTCATACCAAGAAAGAGTATTTGATTTTATTTGGATGTGAGCTTTTTATGTATGTTCCTGATGCCCTAATTCTTTTTCTGTGTTTGAACAAGAAAGTCTATAAATATCAAAGCTCTCTGAACTTCTCCAGTTTGTTGTCTATTGCTTCTCAATCTATACGCGACATCTTCAGAGTTCCTCTTTCTGTGGTAAAGCGTACCCAGGCTATTGTGTGCTTGGCCTTTCTTCAGCACGTGCTGAACCTTCAGCCTTCTGCCTGCTTCCCCCGTGAAGACCAGACAGGTCAACCTAGGAACAGAGAACCTAACATGAGTTCCATCTCACCTACATCATCTGTCTGCGGGGGCGTTACCTCCCTATGCACCAGTCACTGTAGACTTCTTTTAGTGTCTATGGAGTGAAATGGAGGCTTCTAAGACATGAATAATAACCAGTTGTAGAAGTGTGTCTCAGTATAGGAATTGTGCTTTAGAAGTATCCGTTTCAAGCCTGTTTCTTGCCTGTCTGAAACTGACCCTTGGTGACTAGCTCGGATATCAGTGACTAACATCAGGGGGTTGAATGTCTTCCTGTGATTTCCATGTTTTTCCATTTCCTTCATTGCTTGTTCTTCTCACCTCTCTCCATAAGTGAAGTTTAAACAGGCCAGTTTCTCATGCTGCTCCGGTTCTGAGAAACTTGACTTATTGAGCAAAATCATCCTGTTGTATTTTTTTGCTAGCTCTCATTGAGAAGATAAACAAAACACCCCAAACAAATTACCCCAGCCCCAAACAAGATCATCCAAGAAAGCCAGCAGGATGTGCTGCCCTGAGAATTTGTTCTGGAGAATTGCAACAGAACGGAGATATTCTTCATATCCAACACTGTGTGCATGTGTATGTGTATAACTTCTTCCTTTCCAGCTCTGTAGTTCCGACTGCGTTTCTGGTGTGTTGCACATGTTTGTGGCATAGAATCTAACACCAGGGATATAAGGTTCCCTCTTTAAGGGCTTTCTGCTTATGTTGGAAACAATGCTGGTGTTAAATAAAATGTTGCAAGTGTTCTTAGAGTTTGAAGAAGCAGCATTCTGCCTGTAGAATGTAATAGCCCTATGATTCAGAGTTGTGCTGAGCAGGCAAACATGAGTTAAGGTTTTAGCCTGTGGTGAAATAAAGTTGTGTATCACTTGGGCTGCCAAGGTCTTTCCTCACAGATTATGCGTTCTTGGTAAAACATAGGACTGTGTTTGGTGGATGTGATATGTCTGGTGCTACAGTCCTTGAGTGTGGAGCATTGTGATGCTGTTTGGATAAACATTTGCTATTTACCTTCTTGATGTACAACCTTTTCTTTTTTTAATAGTAATTCTAAGTAGGCTCCTTAAGCATGGACAGATTTTGATCAGTGCCCGTTCTCAAAGACTACACATGTACTGCTGAGCTGGGTTAACCTCAAAGCCAGGTGTGAAATCAGAGCTACTCTTGGATCCAAAAGTTATATTTGTTTGCCATGCAATGCTAACCTCTTCATCTTTCTGAATCCCATTTGCCCTGCGGCGGTGTTGCACGCCAGTCTGAGGGCAAGCAGGAATTCTAAAGTCATGCTTAGTAAAAACCCCTGTTGTCTGCTGCAAGGGTAGATAAGATTCATAAACATCATTCTGAAGGGCTCAGTAGGGAATTTGAACATTGTGTGTTTGTTTTCAAAAGCACCTCAGCTTTCAGGAGGCTTGTGGAAACTTTCTGCTCAGCAGAGGTTGCTGGGATCGGCTGGGTGCTGTGACTGTGTTTACTGAGGTACCTCTGTGGTAGATGCAGGATTCTGCTTTTATTTTCGTGTTAAAAAATGAATTTTGTCACCCTTGCCTTAAGCCAAGACTCTATCCTTCTGTTTTGGGTCCTGCTTCTGAATCAATCCTGAGTCAAGTCCTCTGTGTGCCACTCTAGCAACATCAAGGCACAAGAGCAACCCATAAAAACATGAAGACCCATCATGGTCTTAATTTTTCATTCATTAGAGGTCAAATAACACAAGAAGGTTGCAGAAAGGGCATACCCTCACAGTACACCCTCATGATACACTGAGGTCCATCTCTCTTGAACCAATGTGTTGGAGTGCTCTGGGAAGTGGGAATGACAGAGACTCCTCGTCACTAAAGAAGCAGAGCTTTAAAAAGGGAAAATCTTGGCACCAATCAAACCTTGTTTCTTTCCATCACTTAGTATTCAGTCTTAGGACAAATTAATCTCTATTGAGATCTGCTGTACTTGCCACTAAATTTGTTGTCTCTTCTAAAAGCATCTCTTCTCCCATGAAGGGAGATGAATAGAAAATGTATATATATATTCAATTTTAATGCACGCTAGAAAACTCTTTATTGTATGTTTTATTTAATAATTTGACATTAACCTTTACATTCACATCTGTAAATAATACTCTAAAAGTGAGCTGGGCCAGAGAGACCTTTCAGGAATTTGTTCTGTCACACAGCTTTGAGACTCAATCATCTGGTTAAAATTCAAAGTGGACGCCTAGTATAAGTAAGTGAATAAATAAATAAAAGTTCTTGAACTGAATAATATCCTCCATATCTTTTTATCTGAAATCACCTAAAGGCTGTAAGTTCAATTTAATCCTTCTGCTATCAGTCAGTCTGAGCTGTAATATAAAAAAAGGAGGAGAAAAGTGCTCAGTAGCTGGTCTCTGGTTTTTAACTTGATAGAAAGAAGGATGCTTTCTGAATGAGACACTGTGGGAGAGACGAGTAGTTAGAAAGAGATTGTGCTTCTTGCCACTGAGCTGTCTGTAGCTACTGCTGTTATGCAGCTGCAAAAGAAAAGGAAATGCTAGGGGCAAAAGATAAAAGAAAATCTAAGGAAATGGATGTATTTTGCTAATCCTTTCCCCTCATGGTGAGAATGGTTAATCCATTGCAGAATACAATAAGGATGTCAGTCCCACCTGCACTTGCTTGTGAACGGGAATTAACTGAGGCTAAGCTGCCTGGAGCCTGTGTTTTGTACAGCACCGTGGCACAGTCTGCAAGTCATACCGTCAGTCAGGAAAGGGAAAGGATGGCCAAGCTGTTTGATGCAACTGATGTAATTCAGTCTGTGTGCAGAGGTCCTTGTATGTGTGAAACCATGTCAAATGACTCAAAGAACATTTCTGGAGACACCGTACTAACGTCAAGCACTGTAGAGTTTTGACACTTGGAGTGTGGATTTTCAATTATTGTTTCTAAAAATCCAGATGTTGCTTCAGAAGGATGTGATGCTGTTTGGATAAATACTTATCTTATTGATGTATGGCCTTGATGTTGAATTCATAAGCCTATCCTTGAATTTGGAGGAGGAATTTTCTTCTCCTGGCTCCCGTAGTTAAAAAAGATAAGCAATGCTTTATTTTGTATCTACGAAGAATTCCTTTTGGGTAGAGGATTCTCTGCTGTAATTTTTGACTATCACTGTGGTTGGTTGAGCAGAAAAGCAGAGCAAGCCCAGACAACGTGGAGTTTTACTTCAGTATCTTACCTTGTCTAGCAACAGTGCCAAAGAAATACTGCCAAGTCAGAACATTCAGATCGGGGCTGATCTCGTGAAGAACATGGGGCAGAAAATCTTTCCTAATATTTCTTACCACCAGCCCAGTGATATTGGATGGGTTGAAGTCTACATAACTGGTGCCCATTTTGACATAAAGATTGGAGGATACCTGCTTCCATCTCTTTTTCCCTGATGTGATTTATTTGCTGGCAGCTTGAGCTGTCATTGGCAGAAACTGGACTTCCCATTGGCAAAGGACTGATTCTCTTGTCTTTATATGTATCAGTTGCATTAGATACTTAATGGGGTCTGAATTTCAGTTTTCGAGTTTCCTTTTGCTAGCTATACAGTGGTTTGGTTGTGTAGTTGAGTACAAACATAGTAAGAATTAATCATCTGCCTTAGGATTTGGACTCTGCTAAAACAGCCTCTTCCAATCATCTTTGTAAATTGTTCTACGGTCCAGCTCTGATATGGCTGCTGGATCTCTGTGGTCAAAGATACTGCCCATTCAAGAAAGTTTAATATTCAATGTGAGCACATATAGTTTATCTTCCCAGACACACTTAGGCATCCATCACAGCTGTGCCATAGCACACATCACTAGGTTGTGAACCCTTGTAATCTGAACATGGACCTGCCTCCGATTTGTAAATCTAGTTACTCAAAATCAAATCAAATGCAGAACCTTTACTCAAATGATATCATTTTCCCATTAAGGACCTACAAACATTTGAGTTTCTCAGCTCTGTTATCTACCTCCTTAGCCTCCAGTCAACCCTTGTTTTATTAAGCCAGAATTTATTTCAGGTTAAATTTATTTGAAAGCCTGTTCAAAACACCACTTGCTATTTATTTCTCTGTGATCTAGTTGTAAAGCAGAGTAGTTATTTCTCAAAGCGTATTTTTTTTTTTCTGAAGAACCAAACTTGCTCGAAGTTGGAGAAAAGGAGCTTACATATGCTTTGATTATGAGTGAGTGGATTGTGGATGATAAACTAATTATATAAAGAATGGTGTTTGTGGTATTATGCAGAGTGCGTATGAAGTGAACCTATGTCTGAAACTTAGTTTGGAGTTTCATGGAAAATTGGTTACGTTACAGCTGAGCCTTTTGTGAGCCAGAGAGACTCAGAACGATTGTTAGATTGAAATTTAGCTTTCAAGAAGAGCTACTTCACTATCTTTAATGTCTAACTAATGAGTAGATTGATTTCTAACTTATCTCAAAATTTAGACCTTGTTCTGAACATCAAAGTTATAAATCAGGAGCAATTTCCTTTTCTTCCCCACACAGAAGTGAGTTGTAATCCACGCCATAAAAGTGAATCGCAGCATGACCTTGAGTATTGAGTCACTACCTACCACATCATAGTCACGTTAACTAATCTAATTTGTGTCTCATTCTATTTAATGTTAGGAATTTACATGTCATCAATCACCTGCTTCCTGTCAGGCTGAAAAAGGCGGGGGGACTGCCAGCTTTGTCATATGGCAATTGAAGTGAATGTGTTGACAGCTGAAATCAGGAACAAAAAAAGGTTTTGGAAGAGCCAACTTGCTTTCGAGTCTCATGAGCTCAGTATGGGTTAAATGTGAGGGAAGGAGATTGCCTTATTAGTCTTACCTGGCAGTGAGACTGATCGATAATTGTGCAGGGCATTCCTGTTCTTTAATCTCAGCTGATTTTAATACTGTATTTAGTGGCAGTCCTTCCTCAAAGACTTTTTCTGTCTCTCTGTCTTTCAGCTCTACAGCTCCATGGACTTTGGAAGAAAATGGCAGCTCATGCATGAGCGGGTCACTCCGAACAGGTTTTACTGGTGAGTTATGCCCTCAGGCTTTGATTGTTTTGGACAGGTCATGGAGGGGAGAAGGGCATCTAACTTGAAGGAATCGATTGCTTTACTTGAACATTAAGTATACTCTTGGTTTTGGTCATCATCAATGTTACGTTATCTGTCCATGGTACATATTTGCAATGCTATAGTCACCATGTTTGTACCACTTTCTTGTCTGATAACAGTAGTGTCTTGTACAGGTGAGTACAAGTCTTTTGATCTCCTGCTTCTTTGTTATATATCTACTTACAGTAACGCAGAGAAGCTGCCCTGTGCTTCAGTGACAAAGCTATGATCATTAAACCTCCTATTTTCCAACGCTTCTGAGAGCTTCTTTAGCCTACAACACAGTCTTTGTGCAGAGCCAGCCACTCTGACCAGTCTCCTTATGCAACCATTGGGGAAAAAAATGATTCAGACTCTGTTTTGAATCACTCTCTGAGGAGCGGGTTTCTTTCTACTGACTGGTGAGAGCCCAGGATTTGCAAACAGTTTGCTAAAAATCTGGTTTTATGACTGTCTTCCTTTCCATTTCTCAAGTGTCAGCCTCCAAAACTGGGAGAGTGTCTTAAAAGCAGATGATTAATCAAATTTAGTTCCTATCTCCAGGCTCCTCCATTTTAGATACCACTTTTCCAAACTTCTCTCCACTGTGTGAAGGCCCAAAAATTGACTTTAGAGAGAAAGAGAAAACCTAGCAGTGTTCTTCTGTAGTTGAATCTATGATTTGGGGCTTGAATCAGATTCTTAACACCATACTTACTACATGCCAGATGATGGTGTATGTATGAATGTGTAGAAGTGCTGATTTACAGAATCTGTGAAGAGTTAAAAGAAGTGCCTGGTCCTTAAGGCTGAATCACTATCCCTGGAGGTATTTATAGATGTAGTGCTTAGGGACATGGTTTAATGGTGGTCTTGGCAGTGTTAGGTGAGCGGTTGGACTTGATGACCTTCAAAGTCTTTTCCAACCTAAACGATTCTATGATTATATAATATTAAGGAACCAGAGGATTTTACTTTGAATGGTTAAAAATAAAAAGGACTTGGATGACTTAAGGATTGACTCCCGATTGCAAAGCATGATGTATATCTCTTACAGTCAAATTCTCATAGAAATTCTTGTGCATCATTAAAAGTACCTGGAATGCAGGCTCAAAATATCCATAGATTGGATTTGCAATATTTCCACACCTTGTAGTGGAGACAGACACCTCATGGGATTTTCAAGTTGTCTAAGCCCTTCTGCAAGTCTCTCTAAACAGCTTCAGACTCCCGTGTTTGAAACATAGCTTTTTGGCACCAAGTCTGGAGATTTCCCTCAGTGTGCCTGTGAATTTCGGACAGTGTAAGAAGGTTTTTGAACATCTAGGAAAGGAAGTTGTAAGGCTCCCAAATCACATAGACCTGCAAAATGTATCAAAGATCTAGAACCTTGTCCAACAACATTACTGTTTCACATTTCCATAGTGAAGGAAAGGTGTTTATGTTCTCCTGCTTCTGGAGGCAGGTGTTTGATTGACTTAGCTATCCAAAATCCTTTGATTTCACTGTTCATGCTAGGTGCACGTGACAAAAGTGAGTGTAGATCCTCTCCAGGTGCATCCTTCTGTGGAGCAGAATAGCAGGTCCTATCGGATAATTGTACCCTACCTTTCAAATAGCACAGCTGAGCTTAGGGGAGAGGCTTTCTTAGAGGATAAAGTGCAAGGGCTGAGCTGTCTTGGGAATAAAGCAGAACCTCTTCCTAAAGGAGAGGCTGTGTTGTTGTGGTTTGTTTTCTACTTTTATATAATAAGGTTAAAGGAAGTTGCCTGTTTGTCTCTGTCCATTTGATGCTCAAACCTGCATATTGTTTTCCACAATCTACTTCATTTTTCATGCAGTCTTTTGGCTGCGTAGTTTCAATGCTAGTTTTTAATGCTGCATTATATAAAGCCTCTGTTTCAAGTGTCTCTTTCTCTTAGAAAACTTAGAAGTCTTCTGTCGTTAAAACTTGTACAGCATAGACCTAGAAATCTTTATTCCACTCAGAAACAGTAGATTCCCATTGACAATAAACTTTCCAAGGGAGTGAATTAGGTTTTTCCCAGAGTGAGAGAGATTTGAACTGATTTGTAATGTAGGGGTCAGAGGTGTTGAAATTTTGGAACGTAATAACTCCCCTTAGCTATCTGATTTCTTTTTTCCTTTCTTTCTTTTTAAAGCTGCAAACTGTGATGGCTTAGAAGCTCTGGCTTGTAAGGTGTGTACAGAAAAAGAAATGCAAGGGGAACATTTTAGCCTTGGGAATTTGGTTATTTCTTTTTATTAGGCTATGAAAGAGAGAGAAAGTGAGTATAGCTATAAGTTTCAGAGGGACATGAGCCACCACTCTGTAGAGTTCAGCCCATCAAATACTACATTATCCAACCTCTTAATTAAAACTTCCAGGAAAGGTGAAATAATATAGGGAGATGCCAAAATCAGAGGTAAGCTGCTCGTTTGTGCTGTCTGCGTTGCTTATTAGTAGGGGCTCAGGTAAGCATCCTTCATTAAATGGGACAGTCTTCATCTGATTTGAATGCAGCTGACTTTATCTGGGGCAGCCTTTGTTGAATGTTTTTGCCTTCAAAGTGTGACTTTCATCTCTCAGGCTGCTGTGAATGGGCTTGTGAAGACTATAATCTTCACCTGGTTCATGGGATCAGTCAGCTTGACAGGCAGAGGTCTTATTTTTCTCTCTGAGACCTTTCCAAATAATTATACCTTCCCTGAGAGAGCTCAGCTGTAGAGACTTTAAGGCCATGAGAAAATTACGATTACATCAGAACTCGTGAGGTTGGGATGTGGATTTTCACCCAGCAGAGTAAGCAAGACCTCTCTGTTAGTCATGGACACACAAGTCACTCTCTGCATTTTGCTGTAGCTCTGTCAGGCAGTGTCTGTGATGGCTCTCCACTGGCCAAACCTGAAGTCCTAAGCTCCAATCTCGATCTCTGGCTTTGTACCC
This sequence comes from Tauraco erythrolophus, assembly GCF_009769465.1. Taxonomy (NCBI): domain Eukaryota; kingdom Metazoa; phylum Chordata; class Aves; order Musophagiformes; family Musophagidae; genus Tauraco; species Tauraco erythrolophus. The sequence continues at coordinate 13,400,643 of NC_141473.1, read as the reverse complement.
TGGCTCTTGCCTTCAAGTTCTTTCCTTAGTCCCAGATGTGGTGCTAATCACTGGGTTGTAGTTTTGTGTTCTCATCCCGTATGGATGATACACGTCCCGCAGTTCATGAGACATCTCTCATCAGTTCCTGCGGCCCGCTCAAAGTCTGTACATGAGCTGAGATTCACCTCTGGGCCACTTACGGTTATGAAAACTAGGATTTGAGATCTCTGCTTCTGTAGTAGTGATTCATCTGTTAGCTACACCCACTGATGGCAGTGGCAGAGCTTGAACAGAACGTGTTACTTGATGTGAGTACAGGCATTCGAATTTGGCTCCCACGTGCCTTGGCCTCAGAGATTTTAATAACTTAGGATCTTGTAAGGCTGGAAATAGGAGCTTACGCTAATGTGGTACAGAAATTCCCAGATCACTCATCACTCTGAAATTGCTCAAGATAACTGGAACCAGAATGGGTGCAAAGTTTGCTAAAGACCTACTCAATGTTCTTTTCCTTTAAAACACATTTCTGCAGCTCCCTCTGGGCCCCCTTCATTTTCTCTCACTTTAACTCAGACACCTGTGCTGTCATGTGGAGGGATATAAAAAAAATCAGTCCATATTTTGTACTGTAGAAATGTTGGGGAAGTTTCCTTGTCTGTAAAACACATGGTGTGTTCTGTGCTGACTAAATGCTGTCTCTGTTCAGATAAGAACTCAAGGAACTCAAATTGTCCTTAAGTTGCTTTACTGCCTCTACCTTGTCCTGTGGTGGGACAAGAGGACTAAGCAGGTGACCAGGACAGTTTGGTCAGCATTCACTAATCCTGTTCTGCGCTTTGTTGGACCACAGCTTGTCCATGTCATCTTGTGTGACTCAAGCTGGCTTTGCCTTGTTACCTTCTAGGTAAGACCGGAATAGGAGAGCATTTCTTTTCCTTGTTGGATGCAGTGGGTGAAGCACTCGAATATTGTGATATCAGGTGCTACAGCAATGGATTAAGAGCACTAAAGGACGTTAGAGAGTTAAAAGATGCTTTAGTGGCATATTAAGTCCTTTTATAATCTTATGGCTTGATTCTTTAAAATGTGGAGTTCCACTAGGTGATCTGTGTTTTCTGGATAATCAGCTAAATGGCTGTGAGTTTCATGCCCTGTCCCTCTGTCTTTGGAGGCCCTGCCTATTTTTGCTGAGCAAACACAGGGATCACCTTCCTGAGCAGAGGACAGAGCTATATTCCTTGGGGCACTCATCCCCTTTCTTAGGGTCTCCTCAGGCTGCTCTTTGCTGGAGGACTCATTCATGTTTCCTGCCTCCCGTCATCACTGGACAATATGAGGTGGTGGATGTGGGACCGTTTTCCTCTTTTTTTTTTTTTTTTTTTTTCCCGATACATCTAGACATTTATCCTTCTCTCTCTCTCTCATTTGTTTTTTTTTAAAACATGCTCTTTGGGACTTTGGGTGATTCTGTCAAAGCCTGGGAGTGGGAAAGCAGGGAAAACCCATTTGTGTGGAAGAGAAGGAGAAATCTGCACAGCATTTCTGATGGCTATGGGGATTTTTGGAGCACTGAAGTCAGTGCCCAGGATTAACCTAGCCAGCAAAAGACACTGAAATACACACCAGTGATGTAAGCTGGGCAGAAAACACCAACAAGGCAAGACGGGAGAGACAGCAGGAGGAGGAAAATAGGATGTGTGCTAGCCTGGCTTCAAGGAGCAATGGTTGTGTTCGCAAATAGGAAAACTGGTATAACAACCTGTTCTCAAATGCACTGCTGATTCCCTCACTGAGTCTCCTCAGAATTTTACTTTTTCTCTTTCTGTGATAACCAACCAGATTTCTGCTTGTTTTGGTATCCATGAATGCCAGCCGCAATCGTTCTGGGCTCTAGGGATTAAAAATCAGGAGAAGGGAACAGGCTATGCTTTCACTTGGAAAAGAGAAGAGACTGTGCATCCAATTTTCTCTCACAGTTGTTTGAGGTATGAGCCAGCAAATTTTGTCTGTTGAGGGCAAGGTTTTCAGTCCTTTTTATTGTGATTTTGGACAGCAACAGTGATAAAATTTAGCCAGTGTATTTCTATTTATTTGCAGTTTGAATTTCATAAAGACTATAGTGGAGGCCAGTTTGGATATCTGAGAGTAATGTAGCAGAAGATAAGGGATTTACCTCAATGTTTCAAAAGGTTATGATCTGGGTTTGGATCTGCAGTTGGGCAGAGGTTTGTGTCTATTTTTATTTCCTCATCTCTGTGACAGCACTGATATTTCCTAATCCCAGTTCCAATTTGGGTCTACACAAATTGTTTCAGCAGCAGTTCCAGAAGTGGCCTTTAGATACAGCTAAGGTTACCTTTACTTGAATAGTTTACCAGCAGTGAAATGTTTAGTCAAATATGTGCCTGTCTCTCCTGTAAATCCCACTAATCTTTAACTACCAGATGGTGTCATTGCATAGTGCTGGGGAAACATTGCCTGATTTTTTTACAGCCAAGTTTAGTGTTAAGAAAACATAGTTTCCTAAACGTCAAATTCACTATTAAGTAATCCTGCATTAGAGTTTTTCAGAATGAAAACCATACTGTACATGGAGCTGTTGATAAAAGGAATAATTCCAGTTTGGCAGCCATGGGTAACATCACCTTATAGCATCGATGAACTGTAAGTGGCATATACCCAGTGGCTATTCACATAGATGGCACATGAAGAACTGAGGAGGGATCTATTGCTGGAGGCTCCTGTGGGCTAATGACTCATTTGCCTGTGTTAAGGGGCTTGCTTCCCATGCCCTGTGGGTGGGAACACCTGGGAAAGGTTTTTCTCTCAGAGGGTAAAGCCAACATAAATCTAGAATGTGTTACTCAAGCCACCATGACCATGAACTGTACTAGACTGTGGACAAAATTTTCGAACTCTAGTCTCAAGTTCTGTAATAAGAGTTCAGAAGAGATAAGACCTTCTTAAAAGGTCTTGGCATATATTGAAAGATTTCCTTGCAAGGTCACATTAGTTAATTAAAGATCACAATGCCATGATGATAATAAGACCAATTTTATTCTCCTTTTCATTTAGAAGATGGGCAAGTGGGGGAGCTGGGGGAGATTTCAGAGATTTTCTTTTCATTTTGTGTGCCTGCAGTTAATGCAGTTGGCACTATAGATATTTAATGTTTCCAAGCATTAGGTTGTAGCTGACTAGTTTGTGATTACACAGTAACTCAGTGGCAAATATAGAAATGGAAGCTGGCTATAGAGTTGGATACTTTTTATTGGCTGAAAGACTGTTTATTTTGTTGAAAAAGTTGCAAGTCAATAAAGGTATTTTAAAATTCATGTCAACGTTTTCTCTCAAAAAATTAAACAAAGGAACAGCCTGAAATGTTTGACATTTTTTGGAAGTTTTTTGAAGTGATTTTTAAATTTGAATAAAATCTCATTTTGCAATATATGAGCTTTTAAAATTAAAGTGGGGGAAAAGTGCAGTCTGAAAGAAAATGTCTGGATAACTTGACTCCTATTGCCATCTTGATCTTTTGTCATGCAGAGCAGATATTGGTTCCTAATATCCAAATTAGATGTTCAGTATGCTTATAATATACTTTTTCATAACTGTGAGCAGTAGCTTACAAGAGGGATCAAGAAAGTTCAATAAACCTTTGCGAGTTTTATATTTTGTTTTTATCCATGAGCATGTTTTTTCTTAAACTTAATCCTATCCTGTTTTTCACCTATGGATTGCTAAGTGTTCTTCCAGGGACTTTGTGATAGATTTCATGGATGTCTAAGAGTATAAAATCCTAAATGTCCCTAAGAAAAGGAAAGTCCTTCACTTTCTGTCTCTGGGAAAACCTGCAGGACTGTTTTGTAGAGGCTGTGTAGACTCCATCCGTTCTGTTTGTGCCTATGATTAGTGTAATGTTCAGACTACCATTCCCATTTTTGAGCACAGTCCCTGTTTTTTTTCCAGTAATTTATAAGAGATTAACACAAATAGTTGGATCTGGGAAAACGTCTTTCTAGAAGATGGCCAAAACCCCCAGTACACTACTAGAGGAGTATTACAGAAAATTTTCTTGATTATCTGGGACTGAAAGCAAAGATATTTGGGTTTCTGGTGTATATTCACACTTTTTCCTGACTAATGACTTCATAAGTACAAAGGAAATTTGATTCAACTAGTCTTTTTACTATGAATTTAAGCTCTATATAGTAGCTGATGTGTTGGAAGAACTCCTAAAGGATGTTCATTGCTTGACTTTGCTGTTGTGTGATGCTCCTCTCCTTACTGCCTGCTATCAGGCTTCTTGAGCTCAAAGCTCTTTCAGCAAGAAGAAAAGAAAAGCATACCGGCTATGAGGATTGTGTATGATCTTGAAGGGAAATAATTTAAAATACTTTAAAATCCATGAACTACAAGATAAATGAACTGGAGGAAAAGAGCTGCATGATAGCAAGCTCACAATTCCTATACTACCTCTGAAATTCTGGCTGCTATCACAGCCAGAATGAGTTCTTTCGATGGGTGGTGTATACCTTCTAGGAGGGTAATTTTGGAATAAGTCGCCTTTGAGGAACTTTTCTTTCTAACCTCCTTTTGTTTGAGAAGCACAGCATATCTTGCAGAAGGGGGGATGACTTCTCCACTAATGTAACTGTGGATATCCTTACATAAATACTATCTTACTTTTAGAATTTATGATTTGTTGTGATTTTAGTACAATTTGTGATGCTAGCCATATTTATGACTTTAATGCACTGTGGTTGGCAGTGAATTTTTTATTATTTTTTTTTAAAGACTGGAAAAGTAAGGGCAGAAATATTTCTGTTCATTGGTTTTAAATTTAATGCTTACCACTAAATATCACGTATTGTACTGCAGTCAGGGCTTTCAGCCATCAAAAAGCCTTTTGCTTTGGTCTCTCGTCTGTCAGGTTTCTTTATGTCCCAGGGACGAGTCTCGTCTCTTTTATTTCTGCCATTGCTAATCTTGGATCACTTTAAAATCCCCCTCACTCTTTTATGACTAAGTGTCTGAGACTGGAGCAAACCAGATAAACCACTAGTAAGAAAGATCCAAGGAGGAATTTGTTGAATATTTCTCCCACTTAAGATTGATCTCTGGACTGGATCGCAATGCCAAGTCTGTCTGGATGATGCATGGTGGAAGGATCTGTTTCTTCCTCATGCAAGAGGGATAAGATGTCCCAAGTCTCTCGCTGTGTCTCCCAGGCCAGTGTTACAACCTTAAATGCCGTACTGCAGGCTCGTGCGTTCTGCCTGGGCTGACTTCATTCTGTCTCTCCCTGATGCACGTGAACTCAAACACAAATTAATTTCATCCTGTCAGTAACAGTCCCAGAGTAATTTTTTGTGATACTTTGTAGGAAAGAGTGATGAAAGCCAGCCCTCTAATTAATATGTTGAATAATGCATCTCCCTGAGGCGTATGGGGATCTCCCATACTGTCATAGCTTGGCAAAGCTAATCAAAAGCAAGGCTGCTAGGCTGACGGTAGCGTTGTATTTTGTGCTCTCTGGCTAGCAAGGAATATCCTCCCTCTTTTTTTTTTTGTATGGGACTTGGCTTAGGTTTTGGCCTTTGTTCTATACCACACTAATCTGTGTTTCTGGGCAAATGGGTGAACTTTCATTGTGGGAGAGAACCTTTCTTGCTCTTAGATGACTCACAGAGAAATCTTTGGAAGTTGCTTTAAAAATCAGCACTATTCTGAGTAGTTGAAGAACAACGTTTTCACATACTCTGATTGTGGATGTAATTTTCCAGCCATTTCGTTCGGTGGCAAAACACCTACTGACATCAGGGAGCTGAGCAGCTTTCCTGGACCCATCCTCCCTGCTGCCCCAGACCTCATCCCAGATCGCCTGCTTGGGTTTCCAGAGATGCACCTTTGTGTGGGTTCTTATAGCTCTTATTTCTTTACAGCAGCTGTGGCTGGAAGCATTCTTGCATTGGAGAAAGTTGCAATCTAATGGAAAATTTATCCTCAGAAAGTACATCAATACTATCAGGGACCATTTTTGCTTGAAACTAGATTTTCAGTCATATCCCAAAGCTCTTCAGGTAGATTTTCTCAAGAAGAATCAGGAAGGACCCAGATAAATTCCAGTTCATTTCCCTGAACTTACTTCAGCCTCTGAACCTTTGGAAGCTTGCCTGCCATTAAGTTGAACAAAACCAGTTGTTTTATTTAACAGAAGGAGCTGAACCCATGCTGTGCAGAAAGAACAGTCTTATCATGGCAAAACAGACAAGATGTTTCTGCATTCATTTAAACGTGAGCCATTTGTGTCGCTCAATAACATCCATTAAAGATAAGGAGGTCTCTCTTTATGCCTTCTGCCTGTTGGAAATTAACAAACTCTCTTAAAACGACAATTCATCAGCAGTTATATGAGGCAGAATTCATTCTCGGCAAGAGAAGAAATTGAAACTCCCATCCTTTCGTTCCCTGGCATTCCCCTGAGCCTCCTATGTAGAACGAGATGAGTTTAATTCTGCTATTGTTAAGCATAGTGAGCACGAAGCTGCATCAGAATGTAAGAGCGGGAAGAAGTATCTTATTAGCTGCACTACAGGTTCTTTTAAATAATGTTGATTCAGTAACTTGTCTCTTGCTGATCGTATACAGAACAAGGACGAGAATCCAGTGAGTGAGGCTGTTTTACTTGCATATTTGTAGTGAGCTAATTGGAATAGGAGGTAGCTGTGGTTATCATAGCTCTATAATTATCTCTCAGATAATTGTCCTCCATTGGGCAAAAGGCAATAAAAATGGGATGTGGACACATTTCCATGTTAGTTAAATATCAGAAGTTCTGCAGCTGAGTTTGAGAGAGAAACATTGACCTGTGACTACCAGCAAGGACTGAGGAAATAATAAATAATACCTGTAGACTTCAGAGCTGATTGCTGTAGATGTGGGTTTTTTCCTGTAGAAGAAAATCCTACTTTTTATTGGAAAAAATAAAGACAAACAAACTAAAAGCCCTGCCAAGTTTTTGGCCAAAGGGTGCAGAAAGATTCTTAGGTTTTGCTTACAATATTTTTGGCTTTCAGGTTTTGATTGAAAATCTCTGAGGGAAGGAGACATGTTCCATTATAATATTGATTTTAGGGGCAATCTGTAGTAGTGACTCCCTACAGCCATTTCTGGATCTCTGTAGTTTCTCTAGAATTATTTTTTTTCTTTCTACAAATCATTAGATTTGAACAGTACGTTGACACTTTGGAATTTGCCTCGAGGCTCGAAAACAGCAGAGTATTACTTTTCATTTGGCCTTGTACATTTCTTTCCTTTTATTGCTCATCTATAACAACAGATTAAGAACCCAACAAAGAGAAACTCTTGATTTACTTACAGCTTGACCATACATCTTTACTTCTTGACATGTGGGTAGCACAAACTCCCACTGCAGTGTTCTGCCTTGAGCATTCTCACTTGAAAAGGGTGATGCTTTGCGGATGGGGATGCTTTGGGACTCTGCTGTTGTGAAGAGCTGGGAGTGTGTCTAGTGCTCAGCCCCTTGGGCAGCCTTGTCTCCTTATTGTTGGTGCATCCATCTAACTTGAAGCAAAAGAACCCACAAAAGCCCTGTGGTTTCTCTGATCTCTCCTACTACAGTGTCACCCTTCCAGTGATGGAGAGACCTACAAGTGGCTGTGGCCATTTTATTAATTTCCTCTCCATTCTGTCTGTGAGGATGCTTCTGTTTTGAGTGCAAACCTGTCTTGTCACGAGATACATGGCGATCTGCAGACCTCCTGTCACTGTTGCTTTTACCCATCATAGTCATGCAGACTTGCTGTTTCTAGAGACAGAGCCTGTCTTTGCATATCTGTTTGCTGCCAGAATCCTTTTTGTTTCCTGCTTCTTTGTCATTTCCTCTTGTGGCTGTTGGGACAAATGAGCATCTTGCTCTCAGCAGCTAATTGAGTGTGATTTTTTTTTGGCAAGGAGACACGTTGATGCATTTATGCTTGCTGGTCCAGAACAGAGTAGTTTATTCTCTGTCTTTCTCCTCCTTCCCCTTCTTCTTTCCTCTCTCTCTCTTCCTTTCCTGCCTGATAGTTAGAAGTCAAAGAATGAAATAAGCCGTTTGTTCTCTTCAGGTCAGCATCTGAAATGAAGAGAAACAACTGTCACAAAAGGTTTGTGACAGAAATCTAGTTTTTCGCATTGCCTTTCTCCAAAATGCATGAACTGACCCACAAATTTATTTCCAGAATGTTAGATGTTATCTCAGGGTGATTCTTCACAATAATCTGCAATGGAGAACGTGGAGGCTCATCCTTCCTTAATTAATACAATGTGCAATGCCCATAGGCATATGGGGCTCATCAGCATATCCTATACGTTTTGCCTGTGCTGAGTTTCATACTGGCATCCCCTCTTTGGACAATTTAAGTTTTATTTTTATTCATCTACTGCTGCATTCGTTTATTAAATGATTCTCTCACTCTGAAGCTTTTCAGAGGCACTATATTCTGCCTAGAACTCTGTTAATAGCTGAATCACTGAGCCTTAGTGTTTCAGGCATGTCATAATTCCAGTCAGAAAATGTTCATACAAATGAGGGCAATTAAACACACTGTGAGCTGAGAATCCTTATTTTGGTGTAAAACATTACTTGAATGGGTTATGTTTAAGATAGCTTTGCTGGGAGACAAGCTCAAAGGAATGTTATGAGTCTTCTAAACGTTCCCTTTCAGAGAGGGAAACAGCAACTCCGGTAAAGTCCCTGACTGATCGGCTGAGCTGATGGTGTCTTTGAGCATGTACTTTGCCTTTCTAAAGTTGTCAGAAACAAGGCTGATTCATGTTTCCTGAAAAAACAAAGCAATACTAGAGAATTCCCCGTTTATATGACTTTCAAAGGAGAGTAGCCAAGCACTGGGCAAACGTTAATTAACTGGACTTTGTAATATAGTGGGCATTAAACTCATTTTAAACCAAACGCAGGGAGAGAGATGAAAGTCACTCAATATGCCAGCCATCAGTCTTGGAAAAGAAACAAAATCTCTGTGTTGGAGTTTTACAGATCTGTGCAAAGCACAGCTGGCTAGAAAATGTCATTTCCCTGATTTTTTTTTTTTTTTTTTTTCCCCAAAAAGCTGGAAAAAAGCACACTCCACCCCACCCACCCTTCCACTCCCCACCTCCCTGCAAACTGTTCTACTCCTGAATTTTCCATTGGGAAACAAAGATTTTTGGTTACGTAGATTTCCTCCCTCCCCAATAATTTGGCTTAGATTTTGATTACTAAAATGACTTCTGTACACAATCATTTCTGCTTTTTGTGTTTCCACTTCTTCTCTATTTTTCTGTTTTTTCCTCTCCTATTCCAAAAGAAAAAAGAAGGATGGTGGGAGAAGAAAAGGGTGAGTAAAGAGAAAAAGCTAAAAATGTGTCATTTTTTAATGTTTTCAAAAAACACTTTTATTGTTTCCTCAAAGGACTTGATATCTACATTTTTTAGTTGTTTTTTTTTTTTTAAAAAAGGAGTGTCCGGCAAAAAGTGTCCCTTCCTTCGGAAGGCAAAACGGAATCAAACCCTTATATTGGAATATGTTTGAAACTTGTCTATCATAAAGTTTGCAGACCTCTAATCCCAGGTAAATCTCCTCTTTCCTCTCTAGAAATGCCTTCCTCAAAGCACCACTGCCTGTGTGGGATGTATGTGGGACAGAGAGCTGATGTATATCATATACTGACGCTTTGAGATGTCTTCAAGACAATAATGTCTGAACTTGATGAGCTGATGCTTTATTACTTCCACCATATCCTTATGCTGGTGCTGCTAGGACTTGGCAAAAACAGGCTTCTTACTCAATTAGGATAAGCCCCCAGGGCTGCTCTTATATAGCCAGGATCATCTGTACCCTGATGAGTCAGAAGCAGCAGGCTGCATGGAGTAGCTTATTTAGTCCGTAAGTAAGCAGCAGGACTGTGACTGCACCTGGGAGCACACCCGCTACGAGTGCTGGCTTGACATGGCTGACAGATCTGCTCCCTGCATGAGTCTTGGTCCCCATGAGAAGTTATTTCAGGCACCACTGGGAAATTAAGATGCCACCTCCAGCACATGCCCTGCCTGTGCTGCTCGCCCTTTCAAACCCTGACAGGACTGTGAGTAAGGATCTTCACCCTTCTACCCACGCACTTTTGGGAGTTTGTTTCACAAAAATTCAGCTATGTTTATTGGGGTTTATATTATAGGTTGGGGAAGAGATGCCAGAGGACTTTAATGGACTAAGACTTATTAACTGAATGAGAACTAAACACAATTATTTTTACTTTCTTAGTTTTTTGGTATTAGCATACAGGGAAAAGAAAAAAACATTAATCAACAGCAACTCTGCTGTTGATAAATATCCTTTAAAGGTGTTTTCAGGTTCAGTGACATTTCTTTCCCATTGCAGTTAGTTTCTGTGATATAAAGACTCATCTTCTTTTATGTACTGGGAAGAGAAAAAAGTGTTTCTATGTGCAGGAGAGCCTGCTGTCTTGTGTGGATTCTCTAGTGATTGGTGACATGGTTGAGCCTAAAGGTCAGCTTTTCCCTCAAGGCAAGATTGATTTGGACCTCTTTCCTCTTCCTGGCTTGCTGTATCCATAGAACAACTGTGCGTAGCAAGTTTATAGTTTTGTGACTTGTAACCCACTGAGTTTACAGGTAATTGTTTTAGACATTAACTAGGTAGTGGAGATGAGATGCAGGTAGGCAGACACATGTATACATATAAAAACTGAAGTTTTTTTCCTTTGAGATGCCAGGCAGAACACCTCCTTAAAATTCATTGGGACCTTTTAAAAAGGATTGGCTCTGCTGAAAAGAAATTAGCTGAGAATAAACACTTGGCTTTTTTTTTTTTTTTATTTATCTTCCAAGCAAAGTCTCACAACAATTACTTCTGCGGATGTCCAGAATTGTAGCATCATGAAAATTAGCACTGGAAACGACATAGAAAACTCCAGGGATCTGGCTAAGACGCTTTCTTACAGTATCTTGCTGCCCAGCTCTTTTTCAAAGTTTCATTTGAAATATGCTGTGCAAAGAGATTTTGTCCATAACTCCTCAGAGGTCTCATCACATCCTACCCCATACAGCAGCGTCTCCCCCTGTTCAGCCACAGAGGATGGTACTGTATTTATGTGCTTAATAAGTGCATTTTTTCCCCCAACAGTTCAACGTTTGTATCCGTTCTTAACTAGGGTAGTTTATGGCGTGTTTTCAGCCTAGAGTGTATGCAGCTTGTGTGCACGTTGGCTGTTACATGTGCAGAGTTAATGCCTGATGGATCTAGTTTTAAGCCTGACTGCAGTAAATAACAGATTAATACACAGAATCCCTCTGACCATCCAAAGATAACTGCAGTTATTGATACCTAGGCAAACATGATGCCATGTCAGATGGAGAAGGTAGCCTCTTGGCTGTTGGCCCATGTTGGAAAGGTATGTATAATTTAGCAATGGCACTATGTGAAAAGGTTCAGATCAGTTCAGTATGAATTGTATGGACCAGATTCTGATCCCATCTGCCCATATAGACTTGGCCCTTCCGTTGCTTGGATGAGTTAGTCTCATGCACTGCCTCCCTGGTACCACACAGAAGTGTTTATTCATTTCTGGGGCAGGATACAATTAAATTTGCAGCAGACTAATTGGCATCATCCTGCAGCAAGAGGATGTATTCTTCCCCCTTTACACAGTATTGCACAATAAATGTGCCTTGCTCCTTCCCATTTCTAGCCCTTACCTACTGCACGACATCCTGCTAAGTTGTCTCCATCTGTTTCCTCTGTCTCTTTACATGAGCAGTGACAATTGCCTTCAGTCTGACATCTCAGCCTGCAAAAATGAGTTTCCAAGTTGCCATCTTGGGAAAGTCTCAATCCATTGTAGAAGTTTTGATTCTGGTTTCAAAGCCAGAGCTGGTGGATGCTGTCTTGATTGGTCAGAAACCAGGCGCGCCCCTGGCAAAAAGCTCGATCCAGCACATTCCAGACCAAGTTTGAAAGGCTGATCTCTGTGACCTGATCTTTTACCTTGTAAATCCTTGACACAAATGTTGCTGGTTTCTAGTGATAGCCATCTCCAACCCCCAGGCTAACGGGTCCAGGAGATGGAGGAACAGAACATCTCTTATACTATATTGATGGTTTAGGGAGCAAGGATCAGCAGCAGCCAGTCTGAATTGCTCAGCATTCTTGATCTAAAATGCTAGAGTAGCTAAATCTCAGTGCTGTCTTTCATCATTAAGTGCCTGATGTCTGGAAAATGCATAGAAAAAAAAAGCAAAAAAATGGTTTATTCCATGGAAAGGTGATAGAGTTGGTAGAAACTCTGAGCTGAGGTGTGCAGTAGGCAGGTAACACAGAGTCTGTGTATTTCTTTTTTCCTTTCTTTCCATACACTAACATTTTCATTTTGAATTATATAGTATCTCATATAGAAACATTTCAGGAATAGGTACATACAGTGCAGAATCCTGTGTTTTCCTTGCCCTTCTCGCTTGCTCTCCCTCCCAGTCAGAGATTAAGAACTAGCAGAGCAGCCTAGTAAACGTGCATCCATGCACAACACTCTTCCCTCAACATAGAGAGAAGGATCTTGCCAGGGCCTTATCCATCCTTCAGCTTTTAAGAACACACAATCCTCTTCTGAAAAGAAGGGAGGAAAGATCTTGTAAAAACCAAAAGGAAAAGCAGCAGCAGAAGGTAGAGAAAAAGTAGCCATTGTTTCCTTCCTAATGCGATTCAGAGGTAGTTTGAATTCTTAATTGGCCAACGATCCTGTGCCAGCTGCAATACTGGCTGCAGGCTCCACATTTCAAAAACTGCCTTTGCAGCAGTCAGGGAATGTGTCAGCAGGAAAAAATGACCTTTCCTGTCACTTCTGCCTGCATCCTCTCAGCATTTTCTCATCTGAGTGGTGATAAATGAATAAGGATGGTGGGGGATGTTAATTTAGCATGGTTTCTCACAGCATGAGTGCCCTTTTTCCCTCCCTACAGCCATCCAGGGCAGCAGCATGCTCGGGTGCGTTTTGTGGACCTTGGTTTAGTTTTTGCTGTCTGGAGTTTGTGCCTGTACAAAACACAGAGCTGAGCCATGCATGGAGCCTGAGGTGTGACCATGTGGCAGGAAAACTGTTTTCAAGCTGAGCTTGGACTTCTGATGTTGTTAAATACTCTTGTCTTTGTAAGTCTCTGAAATAGAGCTTTTTGTCAGCCAGTAAATCACAAAACCCCTTCCCAGGCAGTCCGCTCTGTGGGCTCCACTTGGTTGTAGAGAACACGCAAGGGAAAGGGTAAGGCAGAGGATACTGAAATCTCTCCCCATCATACTTCAGTTGCTCAAATAGTTTTGAGCCGTGCATCCTCCTCGTGTTCTTCAGAGAGATAATGTATGATAAAACACAAGGTGTCTCTTCCTGTTTTGTTGCTGTTCTTGTATGGCCAGACCTAGGAGATTGTTGCAGGGAGCTCTCAAGACCGTATAAATTACTACGTGGGATAAAGTATTAGCTTTACGGTCTGTATGTGCATTTTAGCAACTGTGCTCCAGGACCTGCATTCACATCTTGCTCTTTCCACTGCCTGACTTTTTTGCATTCTTCATGCAAAGCTTCTTCAGACAAACGATGAGAAACTATTTACTGAAAATACCCGTGTTCAAGAGTCAGAGCACTGCAAAGCAGAGCTGTGTTCTTTGCCAGTGGGAATAGGTGTGAGGTGAGGCGTGAAGGAACAGCATTGATTGGAGATTTGTTTTGCTATCCGAGTCTTTGATATAAGAGAACGACTTGGTTTGGGAGAAAGCAGGATGACCGATGCATTCTCTATAGGCTTGTTATCTGCCTGCAGGTAGCAGGAGCTTTTTTTGCTTTTGGGTTGCAGGAGATTGCTTTGTGAGCTTTCCCAGTTGCAGTACGGTATTCGGCAGGCAGAGGAGTACTAGGAGAGTGCTGTATGCTGATCCTTTTTTCATCATCATTGTCAAAACTAGTTAAAGAAAGAAGTAGATGTCACTGAGAAGGAACTTCAAGCTAGAATGACATGTTTCAGGAGACTCCTGTCATTCACTGGTGCTCACTTAACAAGCATTATGGGTAGATCCACAAAGCTTGTGTATGCAAACACACAATGGTAATGGGTATTTTGGATTTTATTTGGAAATACCTAGGTTCTTCTAATTACAGTCCCTTTTAAAATGAACAGTGTTGTGGAAGACTGATGTTTCTTATTTCTTGAGCCAGGAGTAGGTTTTCCCTATTGCTGTGGGGGGAGGCACGGTGTCCCCTCCGGCTGGAGGGGAGGGACCCAGGAGGGGTGGTGGGGAACAGGTGAGACAGCCAGGCATGTTGGTGTTGGGACAGTAAATGGCTCTGAGTAGAAGGCTGGTGTCTGGCTTCCAGAAGGAAGACTGGAGAGTGCAGACTCCAGAGTGAAGGCTGGATTTAAGTAGGAAGGCTGTTGGGAAGGGCTGTGAGGCAGGTCCTTAACGTGTTCCCAACCTGTACCTAAAAGTGCTGAAATCACTGCTCACTTTAATAAAGTTGTGATAGATATGTTGGTAAGCATGTATCTCTGTCCCTGTTGGCATGTCATAGGCAAGGGTCTTGATTGCTGAATAGCTGAAATTACAGTATTTAGTGCTACTTATGGGAAAAAGGCAGAAAACTTCTGCTATGGACTAGAAGGATGTGTGCCCTTCCTATATATATATTGGGAAATAATGTTGCTGCACACCATAATGTTTTTCACTGACATTTTAAAGATTCTATTTGTCCTGCCGTTTGAACTGTGTCCAGATACTTGGAAGATTTGACCCCAATAATTACATGGTCACAGGGACTCAGGCCCATTCTGGCATCCTTACCAATAACAAAAAGGGCTTTCTTCCTTGTGAGATCACTCTGAAACTGATGATCGTGATTAAGCAGCAGACTATTTCTCACTGGGAGTAGAATGATGAAAGCTCTGCCTATGCGGCTTTGTTTTGTTGTGTTGGGTTTTTTTGGCCACAATTCACAGTGTGTTGTGAATGGACTTGCTATTGATGCGATGCTCTAGTTAACAAGCAGTGCCAGTTTCAGTTACCTACACAGCGGGTCATAATGTAGTTGTTTTGGCATTTGCAGCATTGGCTGATCTTAGCTGAACTCCAGCATATACGTATGTTTGTCATTGCTTCAGTTGCTATGTTTTGTTTTGTGAGATCCATAAAAATATATCAGAGCATCTGTATTTTGTTCGTTCTTTTTTTCTTTTTTTTTTTTTTTTTAAATGTTTTAGCTGTTGATGCCCCTAGGATGAAAGCAGCAAAAGATTGTGTGATAAAAGTGTTTCAGAATGTTAGGGAATTGTGAACGTTGACTGACTCGGAGGGAATCTATTATTTACAATCTACTATATCAAATTCAGCTTCCACCAAATTAGAAACTGATTTTTGTCGTTGTCCCTTTTTAATCTAACCCTTTGGCTAGCTCAGGAGAAGCAGCTCCATAAATCACGTGGACATCTATGGATTATTTTTTTTTTCCCCTGCCAGCCATTGCTAGGACTAAATGTTCATCTCCCAGTGATTCTTATCAGTCAGGACACTAATAATAACATTTCTGTTCTGGGCTTGACTTTCCCTCTGCCAGGAGGGAAACTATCTTTGTAAAGTGCCTTGCAGAATGTTTTTAGGAAGTAAAATAACAATACATAGGAAGATTTACTTGAGTTGCTTGCGTTTCAACCATTGTGGTTAAAGAAAGTCATCATAGCTTGTTACATGATTATCAAGGACCATGGCACGGGATCATGGGGTGAATAATGAATACTTGCATTTTTTTTATCAGAATTTCACCATGCATATGTGCATCATTGTTTTGCTTTTGAAGATGAGGAGACTGAGGTAAACAGCAGCAAGTTTGCCTAGCAAACCAAGGGCAGATCAGGAAACTCAGCCTCTCATGTCACTATCCAGATGAGTAAAACCCCTTTTTAATTTGCTGTCTATAAACATGAGGCTGCTGTGCCTTCATCTTTCCTTCAGCATTAAAACAGAGCTCTGGTTTTACTGGATCTTGGAACCAGCTCGGTTTGCCACCACAGAAACAATCATCGTAGTCTTGATCTTGTAGACAAGGGGATAGGCAGGTTCATTCACCAGTGCCTGGGAAGATGTCTGAGTTAAAAGTTAGTATATGGCCCCTGAGAGCAGGCTGTGTAGAAACACAGAGCAGGTAAGTTGGTAGGAGGTAAGGACCTACATGCCAGGTGTCACAAGATAGACTTGAACTGGTTTTGCTTTCCCTCACCCTCTCTCTATCTGATTGCATCCTTTTGTCTAACTGGCTGCCTTCTCTCTCTCTCTTCCCCCTCCAGGTCAGTGACTGGTTTGGATAAAGAACCTGACCTTGTGCACATGGAAGCCCGGACAGCTGACGGACGTGAGTGCCTGCAGCCAACGCTGAAGAAGTGGGGTTTAAGTCACGAGTGGAGTGGGAATGGAAATTCACTTTATTCATTTTGTCTCCCCATTTACATTTTAATTGATAGGAAGGATGTGGGTTTGATGGGAAGCGTACCCTTATCCTTAGTCCCTGGGGAGAAATTCAGAGGCTTGTGGGGATTGTGTCTGTGGAGACACTAGGCAGAAGCACAATCTGTTGGGCTAAGGAACTATCTATTCTGTTCTCTATTTAGCTGTTTCAGTATCACATATTTTACATGAATCATAAAGAACTGGGGTACTAGTGCTGTGCACTACAGCCTCTGTGCCTTTGCAGGTGTTCAGAACAGATAGGTTGTACCTGGGAACCTGAGAAATTGCCTACAGTCAGACTTCTCCTCTGGTCTCTATGCTCCAGGTACTCTTTGTCTCATATTGAAAGGATTTTTCCGTTTCGCTTATGATGTTTGAACAGTTGCTCCATACCAAAACTTTGCAGGCCTTGAAAAGTTGCCTGGATCTAAAGTAAGAAGTAGAAAGAAAAAAAATTCTTAACCCTTAGCTGAAATGGATCTAACCACCTTTGCAGTACAATGGATATGCAAATAACCTCTAGCAAAGAAGACAATAAATATTAGAAGTAAGTTGACTTTTTCCACACTGTCTCCGAAGTGTTTTAGATATTTCACACAGGAGCTACAGCTCCTGGGGTAGAGCCACCTTTGCTCCAGCTCAGCACTAAACAGCAATGAGATATGTGTCCCTTTTAGACTACAAGGATAGCATAGAAAGACAGGATAGGGCTGAGATTGTAGAGGATTTCTGAGAGGAAAAGGTCTCATTTTCGTTAGTTGCAAGCTTTTCTGTTTTAGTCAAGTTCTGCATAGGCCAGATGCTGCGTGAACAAGCTCCTGTCTATCAGGGCAGCTTCTCTGAGGCTGTGGATCTTCTAAAATCACTCATTGGCCTCCCACTGCTATTTAGGGATGGCAGCTGAATAAATAACCAGGCAATAAAAGCTCAGGGGTGACAGCTGTTTGTTGAATATGTGGAAAAAGCAAAACAGGCTGGCAGGTGGGTGGGCAAGGTAGGGAGGCTTCTTTGGTGCCTTCGCTGCTCTATGTGCAGTTGCAGGGATGATGGGAGAAGTGGCCAAAAGCAAGTAAGTAAGCAAACAAACTGCTGATGGAGTCTGTTTTCAAACTAAGTTTAAACTTGCTCACCCAGCTATTTGAACATTGGATATGTCAAGGATATATGAAAGATGTCTCCCCAGTTTGCGGACACCTCTCTTCCTTCGGGTCTTGTTTGCTTGGAGGTTTGCTGTTTGTTCTTCTTTTAATGTATAAATTCAGCATTTTGAAATTGGCAGTTGATGGTATTGAGGTTTTCACTGAAAGTCAGACTTAAACCAGTAGTGTCAGCAAAACGTGCCCATTGCAAGCCGTTGTCCCAGCAGGCACAGGCGAGACCCAGCAGGGCTGTGCTGGCCCTGCTGGCTTGTCCCGCTGGGGGACGGCACCAAAATGACTCCTCTCCCAGCCAAGCATAGCACAAAAGAACCGTGTTGCTCCAATTAGAGTTTTTAAGGTTTAAAACTATATTAGTTTGTGTTACAAAAATATCAACTGCCTCAAAGCTATAACCTCACCTGGTGTGAAATGGTACAGCTCTGGGTACTTAGGAACAGGAGGCTGAACCTTTCTACTAGTTGGCTTTGTAGCCAAAATAGGCCTTCATGCTCTCAGTGAAATGGCTGAGGCACTTACGCCTGCTGGAAAATGGTCCCTGCACTTATTTCCTCTTGATCAGACAGTTTCTGATGAAAGTTTTCCTCAGTAGCAGAGAGAAGGAAAAGGAGGCACTTTTAATGCCTCTTAGGTTGGTCTGGTGGCTCAGTCACTTATATAATACATTAACAGACATAGATTTGAGTATTCCCATTGTTCAGCTCTATTCAAGGACAAGAAGCCCTTCCTTCAATGTCCCTGGCCACTTTAAAAGTACACAGTCCTTCTAGAGGGGCTATTTGTCTTTCTTCTTCTTCCATTTCCCTCTATGCTTTTTATTTAAAAAATGAATTTAAAAAGTGTGCATGTGTGAAATAGTATTAGGATTTTGTTCCTGAACTTACTGGTAGGTGGGTTTTTTTCTTTTTTTTTTTTCCTTTTAACAATAATGGGACTCAAGAATCTATCTAATACCAATTCAGACACTAGAGCCTAAAACACGTTCTGTGGCTGGGAACAGGTGGTGGGGCATGCTAGAGTCTCATTCATCCATAAATGAGTCAGGGCTATCAATAAGCTCATGGAGCTGGGTGGCAGAAGTCCTGTTCACTGTTCTGTCTGTTCTCCAAGACGTCTCGCCCCACAGGTTCTGTGTGTCCAGACATTAGGAATGGTAGGGTCTCTGAAAACATCTGCCCCAGTGTCTAGTCTCCTTAAATATTTGCAGGATGCTGCTAATTCCAGTGCCTAGCTGATCTCAAATTGTTCCTGTCTTTTTTTGCAGGTGAAGTTTTTCACATTTTTTCAACATCTTGGCAGAGCTATTGTAGCAGAATAATCATCTAGGTTTGCATTTTTAAATCATAAAGCATGTAGGAGCCTTGGGCACTGTACATTCTGCCTGGGTGTAAGAGACAGCAGCAAGGACAGGGTTGGATGCAAGGGAACTGTTACAAATACACTGACACAAGCACCCACTGCACTCCTGGGAAAGTGCTGGTGTTCTTTTTTTCTGGTGCTTAGCAAGATAATCTTCTCCCCACTAACAGATATGATGCAATAAACAGCATTTTAATTAAAGGGAAAAGAGGGGGTAAAAATCCTAACCAGAAAGATAAAACAGGGTAACTAATTCCTGGGAAATAATTTACAATCCTGTTGACATTCCTAGATCCTCTTTTCCTTTGGGAGAAAAATTGCTGAGGCCAGCTAGGTTTTTTTTTTTCCCCCTCCTATGGTAACCTTCACTGGCAGTTTATGATTTTAAGTCTTGCCTGGCACCAGGACCTGACTTAAGCCAATCTGCCAATGCAACTTGTTTCCATCAACTGCTCTTTTCCCTCTGAGCCATGCTGGCCACCCATGTCTGCTTTTAGCTGGCTTGTTAGCACTGCCAGGGAGGAGCAGACCTTGTTGTCCTGTGTCTCTGTACATCACAGTAACCTGCACACAGGTCTGCCCTTTGCAACCTTCAGCACAGTGACGGGTTTGACTATTCCAGCATCTCCCTTCAGGGACCCACATCTTTGGGTGTTAACGCAGCAGAGACAGACACTTGTGCTCCTGCTTTCTGCTGAAGCACCCATGACTGGCAAGCAAAGAAGAGACTTAGTAGTTCGGCTTATTTCACCAGTTTATCACTGCAAATTTCAAGAAATTGCTTCGGTTTTATCACTTCTAAAAAGGGTAAAAACGCACTCCGAGTTCTCAAGATGAGACACTGTGTTAATTAGCAATGGGGAGGTATTTTGGGCTCCTCAACTGGAAAATGACTGCACATCTGAGAAAGCCATTCCCTAATCCTAAGTGAGATAAGTTGGTGGGAAGGGTTTGTACAGAGGTATAGGTGCTGGGGATTGAGATGCAGCAAACCCTCCAGGCTCCTCGATGTCCATATTGCCTTATTCGCAGATGGGCTGAGAAAGTAGATGGATATTGAGTTATAAGCGCAAGAAGTTTTTGAGGCTGTCTAGGAAACAGGCAGCTCTTCTCAACTCCTTTTGCACTGGAACATACTAAAAAGAATCCAAAACCCCCCTAAAACTCAGACCACTGATTCTAGTGTTGCATAGGATGATATATAAATGGGAAATAATCCCTAGATAGAAGCCAACTTCCTTTAAGGTATGCATCTCCCAGTGAAAGGTAAGCAAGGCATAAAAAGGGTATAAATTAAAGGCATAGCTTGGGCACATGCCACTTGCCACTCTGGGCAAACGTCCTTTTTCTTTGTGACTGTGTGAAACAGGGCTGAAAAATTTACTCCCTTCAGAAAAGAGGGAGATAACAGCTAGGAAGTTAGGATGCCCCTTCTCTCTCAACTGGCATTTTTGTTGAGAGGCCCTGTACTTTCTATATAGGGGAAGATGTGCTCTGCAAATGAGACCATAGCTCATGGAGAGATCATACCCTTCAAAAAGCTTGAGCAGGGACTTTGGGTCGTTTCTTTCTTCCAGTCACATATGATGTTAACTGTGTCCTGTCATATTTCCACCTGACTTTAAAATATATTTAAAGGGAATTATTTCTCATTTTTGTGGGGCAGCAGGAAGCAAGGCAAGACTTGAACTTATTTTTGTGTCCAAAGGCAGACAGGTTTGAAGATTTTTTTTTTTTGCGTCTGTTTTCTTTCATTGGCCTTGTGTCGTAAAATATATGAAAACAAATAAACAAGAGCTACCCCCCTTTTCCACCACCAACTTACCGTGAATATTAATCAAGTGCCATTCTTTGAGTATATTTGATTGCTGGTGTAGCACACTCAAAATGACACATTTCCCAATAGGCAGGAAGCTAGTTGTCATGTCAACACTTGTGATTTATTTGCATTTACTCGTGATAGGATTTTATTCTTCCTCCCATTCTGTCACTCAGCAGCAGCAAATTATCCCCTTTTGGAGGGATAAGAATATCCAATGTTCTCTGTGTGGGAGAACATACCGGAGGGAATGAGCTTCTAAAAATATGGCTCCTGACCTCTCCTCCTCGTTCTGCCTAATTTTAGTGCTACCTCAAAGAATAAGTCAAGGCTGCAGAGCTCTTTGGGTAGCATGGCAGTATATAAGACCCTCTTGTTTTCTGAGAAGTTGCTTTTATACACTGCAAAGATGTCTTAGATTCCATGTTGAGGAGGTAAGTAGCACCTCTGGACCAAGTGTGTATGTATCAGTTGATGAAGAACCTCAGTTTATCCTAGCAGAGAGTCTAACCTCTTTGCTGCTGCTGGTATTTTATGCTGGGAGAAAGCACAACTCCGATACTCCAGTTATTTGGCACTGTCCCTAGGTCAGATATTTTTCACCATACGCTTTAATTGTCTCCAGGTACTCTGAGCTGGCAACAGCAACAGCTTCTGCTGCTTTAACATCATCAGTGGGACTATGTTTTCTTTGCTGCGCCAGGCCTATGCGGCTGCTCTGAATCAGCCATGTATTCCTTGTTAACCTGTAATTCCCAGCGCCTCAACCCAGAACCAGGTCTGCAGCCGTTAGACATGGTCATTCAGTCATGCGGCTGGGCATGAACCTTTTTTAGATTAAAGTTTGGTTGTAGTGTGACTTTTTTTAGACAATATCTTTTTAAAAATTATTATTCTTGTTGTCAATGCCTCTGACTTGCATTCTTTTTGCATTCTTAAGCGTCTGTTGGTGGGACAAAGCTATGGAGGGGAAACTGCCGGTTTGTGAGTCTTGTCTTTGAATCTGGGAAGGCAGTCAGCTGAGTGTCAGGATTTCAGTCATGCCCCCAGTGCTTTCCACTGAACCACATTTTGCTGTCACTGGAAAGACACAGACTAAGGATAATAGCAGGTTTTATGGGATGGAGAATCCTGTAAGCAGCTTTGCTAGGCTAGTTACTGTCTGTCCTTTTAAACTTCCCTTTTATCCTTTTGGACTCAGTTTGACAAGATCCTTGTTAAAAGGTGCAGTTTAAAAAAATCTCACACACCAGCCTCACCCCAGCCCTTATAAACTCACTGTTTTGTTCCTCCTTTGTGGTCTGTCCTCACCTTTTGTAGAGAAGTGAACAAGTGTGTGTATCTAAGAAGCCTGTAGAAGTGCTGCAGCGTTAAAGATATGACCCTTTTATCACTGTAGCAGTCATCTCAGTTGTATTTTCTTTTCTCCCTAATTTGCAGTTTTCAGAAGAGCAGTTGAAAGGCAGAGATGGCATATTTAGATTACATATATCCAGAGACACAGTGCCTTGATTGTTCTGTTTCATGAGATCCTTTCTTAGCCTGAGTGAAATAATACTTAATCCTGTATAACCTCTGCCAACTTGCTGGAGGTGAGCACGTCTCTTCTTGCCACTCCAAGCAACTTTCTATGTGATCTGTCTATGCCTTATGTCTTCTTCATGTTCTTGTCCCAGTCCTGTTCCTTTCTCAAGCAATGTCGAGGACTGACAAGGCATCCCATTAGTGTGAGGGTCTTCTCATCTTCTCTCTAGACGGAAGCATTTCATTCTTTTTGTCAGTGCATATAACTACTGTTGGAACTCTTCAGCAAGTCATGCTGTTTCATGTCCATGGCATTCTCATACCTAGCCTATGTTGGCTATAAAGACTTAATTTTGGGTGATGCTTGTCCTTTTCACAGTAAAATAAGTTAAACTTAATAGTACTGGTTTGGGCTTTTTTTCCTCCTTGTGTGTTACTATCACAATTAAAACCAGTCATCAAGGCTAGGGTATTTCAGGGGAAGGATGGGGATATAATTCCCAGCAAGACAGTGGAATTGATAAATTCTGCCTGGGTGGCTTTTGAAATCATCATCTTCTCCATGTGGTCTCAACATTGGTTTTCTGATACACTTATGATTTGTACTCTCCATTTATGGTTTGAACTCCAATCTCCTGAGGGACGTCTGCACAATGGGGAAGGGAAAGGTGGATGTGGAAGTGCGATGAATTCCTGACTCCAGAGAGCAGTTGAAGTTTTAAACACTGCAGGTAGATCATGCAATAATGTCTATCTAGTTGAAGATGAGGTTGACTTCCCTTCAGAGACTTTCTTTTGAGCTGCTGCTGCTGTTTTCAGTCAACAGGCTCCTACGTGGGCATTTCTCATGTGCATATATTCTCCCGTTACAGACACCCACTATTTGACCTGTCGGATCCAAGAGTGCTCAGAGACCAAAAGGAGCGGGCCATTTTCTCGATCCATTGACATCAGCTCCCTTGTTGTTCAAGATGAATATATCTTCATCCAGGTACGTCATCTTGATACGAACGTGACATGAATCCTTCCTGTGCAAGGTATTTGTTCTGTGCAAGAGAGGAAGCATATTCTTAGGATAAGTGCATGGGTCCGCAAGTCATAAGAACTGGGAGTGCATATCTGCCTGCTCTAGATTGATTATGCAGTCTGAAATGAAGCAGTTGATCTCTCTGCTCATCACTTGTCCGTGGGGAAACTGATATATTTTGAAAGTTCATTCATCAGTAGTCATAAGGGTCCATGAGTTTCACGGAAGCTCTGGCTTGCTATTGTCTTGGGTACTTGGAAAACACAAAGAAACTAGATATGAATTGGAGAAACCAGAGAACAAAGGAAAGGTGTGAGTGATCATTTTAACAAATGGAAAGGTTTATGCTGATATGGCAGTCAAGTAATGCTAATGGAGTGAACAAAGATTTGTAGTGGGAGATAAAATAGCAGAGAAATCGGAAAAAGATGTTATAGGGCAACTTCAAAGTGGAAGATGACTAAATTTGTCAGCTAGTTGATGATGATTTTGGAGATGAGGAGAAAGTGACAGAAATTGAATGAGAAACTACTTGGTTTTGAGATTTGCTGAGAATACATGGGCTGGATGGAACAAGGCCATATCTCCCCATTTCATACCTGTGGAAGTGTGAGAGTGAATAGTACAGTATGGAAGAACACTTCCTGAAGATGTGCATTTGAACAAAAACTGGGAGCCAGGCTGCACTGATTCCAGGTTGTAGAAAGCTCAAGAGACACAGAGATTACAGACATGATGATGTTAACTGGTTGTCACCAGTGCTGAAGAGGGGGAAGGAGATGAGATGAGATGGAGCTTGGATCCAGGTGGTACAGAAAAGACATATGCTTCCCTTTTTCAGCAAGAGTAGGTTACGTTAAACTCCTATTTTACTTTCTCGGGGGAACATTTTTCATGAATGCATCCGAATTATAAGAAAGTTCTGTTCTGTTTATTGTGAAATTGTTCTTAGAAATGGGAGTTTAAGTAGGAAGGCTATTAATTCTGCACTGGATTAGGTGGAGGACTGGATCCATATGATCTGGGAGGACTGCAATGTGGAAGCTGCATGCACTCAAGTAACATTGCAGACTTCTCCTGTATGAGTAGGGGAATCTGCTGCTCTGGAGATGGCCGATTGCTATGGGAGCCACAGATCCTCTCATTCCCCCATGAAACCCAGCCTACTACT
This sequence comes from Tauraco erythrolophus, assembly GCF_009769465.1. NCBI lineage: Eukaryota > Metazoa > Chordata > Aves > Musophagiformes > Musophagidae > Tauraco > Tauraco erythrolophus. Next base: position 13,376,045 of record NC_141473.1, on the reverse strand, counting down.
GGCTCCTTTGACATCATGGGGAGACCCACTGCTAGAAAACACTACGAATGTAGCTTTTGCAACTTAGTAAGTCACAATATGACTAGAGGCAATGGCTTTCCGATTGGTAAATGGTCTGCTCTCCAAGGAGTGTTTTAGAGAGACTCTCTTTATCTGGTGGTTTATGTCTGTGGCTGAGGATGTTGTGGAACATCCAACTCTTTATGGCTAGCATGAGGCCTTACAGACATTTCTCATTCCACAGCTCCCAGCTGTGTTAAAACAAGGCTGCTCTGTTTAGAAATTTGTGCTTGCAGTGAGGACATCTGCCTGGTGCGTGCAATCCTCTGCCTCAAATTAGCAGTGAGTCGCTCAAGCTAATAGTTGCTAATTGCTTCAAGTTAAAAAAAGGTGTGTGTATACAAACACATGCATGTATGTATATGTAATACTTCAAGTGCCTTGACTATCCTTAGCAATGTTTTATTATAGCTTAATGGGTGTTTGAAGTGAAAATCATATACCCACACTTTTAAAAAATGCTGACTATTACACACAGAACATTGCTGCTGCTTTAGGCAGGAGGCTCTCCCTTTCGCAGGTTGTCTATCACTTTCCCTCTTTTTTGCATCACACTCACAGGATTTCTGACTGTCCAGCAGCCTGTCGTAAGTGGCTGCAGAAACTGGGCATGGATTGAGTCCATGTAATACTCAAGTAACACTCAGACACTTCAGATTCATGGCACACACATCTCTGAGCTGAAGGTGTGTTAAATCTACTGTGTCCAGCATATGGTTGATGGGCTCTGCAGAGTATTTGCTCAGTACATATGTAGGAGTGCTGATATGTCCTGGAAGTATTAGTCTCACAAGCCATGTGATGTAGCTGCCTATTATGGGATGTGTCAGATTCACTGTGTGTGCAATGTCTCACGCATATCATTCTGTCTGGATAATCTTGGACAGAAATACAGGAGCCAGCTCTTTTGAATTTCAAATATTAGACAAAGATGAATAAATAAATATCAAATTAAATGTTAAGAACCTGGTGAGGTTTAATAGCTGCATAAAGGATGGGTACATGAGTTCTGATCTGTCTGTGCTGGAACAAATCAGAAGTAATGTCATGGAGTAGAGAGAAGAACTTGTTTCTTTTAACTTTTGTCATGGAGACAGTAGATTTTTAGTCTAAACCAGTAATCTGTGTTCCTCTAAAGTGAGTGGAGAGATCAAAACCTTCAGGGGAAATTTATCTTCTCCTGTTGCACCTATTGCAGCATAAGATAGGTCTCTCTCTGAATATACCTTTCTTGTTAATATTCGAAGAAACCTAAATACAGTTTAGAGAAGACCCTTAACTTTTTGGCAGCTAAAATTAGGGAAGAGGAATCACAGCTATCGATATCAATGTTTTATTATTATCTGCATACAGTTATTTAGTAGTGAATATTGATTCTAATCAAGTTGATGAACAAGCCTGTAGTCTAAGACTCTTGGAAATTATTAACCTGTGTAACTGTGGACTCAAAGCCAATGTGATACTATTGTGCATAATGCATAGAGGAAAGAAGAATATGGAAAATGTTATAGTGCCATTATATATCAATGATTCCTTATCATGCGGAATGGTGTTGTGCAGTACGTCTGAAAGGATCTTGCAGAATTGTGGTACAAAGAAAGAAAATGAGAATGATCCAATACTTGAAAAAAACTTGCCCATGAAGAGAGTTTGAAAAGACTGGGACTGGTTACCAGGCAAAGGAGGTAAATAACATAGCACATGCTGAAAAATGTAAAAGGTAATGAAGAAGGAAGGAAAAAACAGCTACTAAGAGAGAGTAGAAGGAATTCTTATGAATAAAACAGTAGGTGATCACTCTGAATTTATTGATTGACTTTCTATTTGATTGATCAATAGTTATTTAAGGATTCCTAGCACATCACTAAGATTGGATAATTCTGCATAAACTGATACATTAAGAGAAAATCCTGCCCTCTGTTGATGTATAAGTTTTCATTCAGTTCACAAGATTGCTCTGACGTAGCTAGGAGCCAGTAGCAGCATCTTTCATGGTTAACACTTAAAATTCATACAGCTTGCAAAGCAGGTCATTTATTTGTAGGCAAAGCCTTGGAATATATCTGAATATATCCAAAATGGAGTGGATTTGATGAGCAACTTTGCCATTAAGGTCAGTGTCGATTGTGTTCAATTATATAGCTGCGCAGTAGTGAAGCCCGTGCTTTCTCTATAGCTGTACCACACCTTTCCTTATCGGTGCCTTTGAATACTCACTCCTGAGATAGTATCACTTTCTAAACTTAGGTGCAGAGATAACTTGCAAATGTCTATAAGATTTGACTTCCTGACAATTATCTGAACTGCTACAGCATTCTCATGTGCAGAGCTTACATTATAAAATGCAGGGGTCAGCGATAGTAATTTGTTTTATGTATGATTCTAGTGTATTGATATTTTGGAGAATTTCTATGGTAAAAATAAATCACAGGGAAGTCTGGGGAAAATATTTTTCAAGCAAGTCTCTTATCAGAGTTTCTAATGGAATTGCTCAGGTTGCTGAAGAGAGTCTAAAATGCAATACACTTTAATGAAAATGGGGATTATTTTTCAGGAAATTCTGTTTTGAGTGAGATGACATTGTTTGGAGAAAAACTTGTTTTTCTCTAAGTAAACTAATAACATCAGTGTACTTAGTTCTTTAAAGACTAAAGAGAAGAGCAGGAATGATCTGTGTATGTTTTGCTGCCAATTAATAGAGTTCCAATGAAAATGCAAGAACGCATGAGCAAATGTCATCACTTATTTCAAGGATTGAAGGGAGTCTGGGCCAAAAGAAGTCTAGGTACAGTGTTGCTCATTTGTGGAGGTCTGAGTACTCAGGGTATGAATATGGCAGTGCATTCACTGGAAATCAGTTTTACTCCAGGACAGTGGCTTCTGCAGAAAGCAACAATCTTGTGGATTGACCTGCAGCTACCATAGGCAGCTAATTGTTGCTAAGTTGAGGCAGTTGTTCCCAGTTACTTAAAGCAAGCTATCTTTATGTGCAAGCTATCTCAGGTGCAATAGCTCAGTGGTTCTGCTGGGTGCCTGGAGTCCTGTGTTGGACAAGCCTGGCCGCTGGCAGGGACTGATTACATTCCCAACGCACTGGTGCAGACCCACGTAAGGACTATATTTTCACACAGATCCCTATGTATCAGGACAGGGTAATAATAATGATGAAACCCTTCAGAACGTGTGACATGAAGACTGTTGGCAGCACGGCTGTTATAGCGCTTGTGGCCTAAGGAGGTAAGTGAGACAAAGTTTACAGGGAGAGGTAGCATTTTTATGAGTTTGGAATTGATAAAGTTAGAAAAGGGACAGAGAAGCTTTTGAGCATACTCACGAGATCCTAAGGGACTTGAGAAAGGATTTGGTATCTGAACGTTGTCTTTTCTTTTTTTCCTAGCTATAGGTGTAAGTCTTATAAAATGTTTCCTCTCTCTATTAATCTTGTTGTGTTTTCCTTGTGTAAACCCTTCAGTGTGTGGCTTTCCTCCCAGAGGTCATACCAGTCTAGCTCAGCATCCAGTTAACACTCTCCCCATTCCTCCTTTAAGCCTCTGTCTCTGTCAGAGCTTGAAGACCCTCAGGGTAACTTTGGCCTTTTTCATGTGAACTGGCTGTAAGTCAGCGCAGAGATGTGTGGATGGGCAATCGATACCTATCTTGATTGGGTTTTATGTCTTTATTTTTCTCTGGGATGATGCAGACTCTGACATCCCAACAGAGTGCAGTTGAAGTGTTATCTGAAGTGTAGCTCAGGTTTTCAGCACTTTGCATTGCAGTGACAAAGCTACTGGGCATGGAAAACTCCTCTGAGATTTAGAAGCTGGTTTGAATTTGGGGGTGATGCCTGTTTTCTGTAGCAGGCCAAACAAATGCCTTTGGAGATGAACACTCTCAGATCTGCCTTTGGCTGGTGGTCTCACCTCTTAAGGACAAGGAGCAACACCTGTAAGCTCTGATTGAAAAGGGCTGGCTCTTTGCTCCAGACCCTGCTCCATTTCCACTTCAAATGGGAATTTCTTCACACCATTGACCATGGCAGGCTGAGAGGCACTACATTATCACTTTCAAAGGCCTTTGAAGGGTGGGAAAAAGGGTGCCTCTTCCCTTTTCCACTCTCATGGTATAATTTATCAAGGTGTTTAACTGCAGGCTGAAATTCATAAGAGGGTCTTGTCTCCCACCTGGCCCCTCCTGCAATTTCTCCTCTTGGGAAGCTTTCTTGGCAGCTTTCTATGCCATTTCTTTTGTGATTCAGTCTCCTGGGAACTGCACTGCTCTCTCTTGACTCCACCACATTCCTTCAGGTCAGTTTGTACATGGAACATATGATGGTCCCATGTCCAAAAAGCTTAAGCTGCTCTGGTGGTTGCCCCTTTTTTTGAAGTTGATGTGATGAGGGAAGGAAGGAGTTTCAGGGGAAACTGGGGAGAGAGGGAGTCTTGGCTGTGGTTTCTAATCCTCCTGAATGAGATGTGGTCTGTGGCAGCGTCATTTAGGAGCGGGGAATGGTGATTACTCACAGCTTGCACATGCAGCAATGTGGGAGCAGCTACAGTTCTTATAGATGGCAGGAATTCCAGGTGGAAAGTGAAAAGTTTGGTCAAAATGCTCCTCTTTGATACCAGTCATGTGTCTGGCTCTCTTTCACCCTCTGAAGTAATTTTGTACTTGGAAAACTTTTGCTTAATTCAGAGTTGCACAGCAGGACAGCTAAGAATGAGCAAACCCAGAATTTCTCCAGATGTTGTGGGTGCAGCTAAGTGGGACTCTTGCAGTACACATCTGAATAATTCCTCTGGCTCAGAGGAGCAAACACTTCTGCCAAAAGCTGTTGAAGCAATTCAGTCATCTTTTGCATCAGAAAGTCTTCTTAAAACATATGCAGATGTCAGTATTCACCCACGATCATGGATAGCTTCTTATAGAACCTATGGATAATATTGCCTTTTTTGGATGCCTGGAGTCTCTTCAGAGTTTGTCCAAAAATTTCAGCTGAAGTTGTTTGATAGGAAATGGCTTTTAAGGGAAATGGCTTTTTATTTTTTTCCCAATCTGAATTGAATTCTTTTTTTATCAAAGTGGATATGTTTATGAGATTATTTTTTTTCAGACTCAGTAAAAAGAAAAATATTTATTATTTATAGCCTTAGAACTGAGGTGGGGAGGACATTTTTCGTTGAGAGTTTATGTACAGAAGAAAAAAGTTCCTAATTCTGTAAGCTAAATATGTATAAGCTTAGATCAGAGAGGTAGTTTATTACTATTACTGGTTGTTACTGTGGTTGTTTAGGAAGAGTTGAAAGTGCTTATGTAGGACATAAGTGTATGTTTCAAGTTTATTGGGTATTTAAGGCTAGGCTAAATGAGCATATTTGCTGAATTGAAGTCAGTTATCAGGTGAGTAGACTTCAACCAGCAGCTGTAGCTGAAATTATGCCAATTCATACAGATTCCTGAAACCAGTTCCCAAGCTGTCAATTTAATAACTGAAACAAGTAGTAAATTTCCCCAGGAATAAAGAAAGGAAAAGGAATATTTTTTTAATGTGAAACTTCTCAGCAGTGAAACAAGATAGGAGTGCAGAAATTAAACTTTGATTTCCTGGTCTAGAGCCTTCTCTTTATTTTCATAGAAGCTAAATACACCATGTTCAAATATAAATTTCTTTCCTCTATTTTTTAACTAGGAGCCAAAGGTCTTAACAGAAATCAATCCATGCAATTTATTTTTAACTTCACCCTGCTTAGCTACAATTGATTTTTATCTTTGTAATCGATGGTAGAGAAAACGGCTTGGCGGGACAATGGAGCATTCTCCAACTTGTAGGCTTTGGTCTTTGAGTCTTTTATTGAAGAAATCATTAAAAGCTTATTATGAAACTAATAGGATGAAGACGTTTAAATGATGAACACGATTACACCTGTTTTACTGGTGAATAATGCCTGCTACGGCTGATCTTCTCTCGCCCCTATTTAAAATGCTGGACAGCACTCCAGTGGGGGAAATTAATCCATACAGATGAAAGAAAGTGCATCCCAGGTGCTAGTTAAAAGCTGTTCTTAAAGCAAGACAGGCAGTAAGTACTTTCCTATTCACTGCTGAGTGCTTTTCATCCATTTCTAGCACTGTTTCATCTTTGCTGTGCCAAATATCAGATTTGGAACTTGAACCTAAATATCTGTTGATAAAATTGATTAACATTTTCCTTTATTTATTTATTTATATTTATTTTCTTTCTATGGCTTTTTGTGCTGTACTTTCTTTTATCACTCTCTCTCCTCCCCTCATGTTCAGCTGAAGATGTAAAGGATTACCTTGGCAGACTCATATGTTGCCTCCTAAATCCTTCAAAAGTAGATTTAATGTGTACAATTTTTTTCCTCTCTTAAGTTGGTTTCTGTGTGGGCAATGTGCATTTGCAGCTCTAATGTGGCTTGTGTTTTGTGTAACTGTGCACGTTTTCTGCAGGAGTTGCTTTTAAAACAAATCCATTATTTTCTCTCAAGTTTACTCTGTCGTATAGCTGTGCCATCATAGCTCTGAGGGGAAAGGGAAGTGAATGGAGACTGGGCCAGTATAATAAATGCTCCTTTTTAGAAATTTTCAGTGATGGATCTGACACTCTAAAAAGTGGCATGTTTTCAAAACCTGCTGAATTTACCCGGCAGCTTGAGGACATTTTGCACACAGAAACACTAATCTGTATGTCTCTGCAGCATAGAGAGACGTATCTCCCGACTCTCAGGGAATTGCATATTGTTTTAATGACTGTGCAGAGGGTATGATATTAACGAAAACCACAGGGAGACAATTCAGCCTAGATGGTACCTATCTTGATGTGATTTATGCCAGGGCAATGGAGAACCTCAGTACACAGAAATATCTGGAAGATGGTTTGTCCTGGTCAGGACAGATAATCAAGAGAGAGGAACATTACACTAGGCTCACACAGATGTGTTCTTCCTCATCTTCTGAATCTTTTGTGACCTACATTAGGGTTATGTTTCAGAGAGGACACACACGTTTTTAATCCTCATGCTGGCAAACCTGTGCAAGGCCAAGACAGTAGCTGGCTCTGCAGAATACCAAAGTCCCTCGCTACAGATGTGAGCCTAGCAGCCTGCCTACTTAACTCGTCATCACTTCTCCATGCTTTAATCCATCATCTGATTTAGGGGATGTTATGCCTACAAGGAGAAAGGGTAGGTAAGGTTAAAGCAGTGAGGAGGGAATCCAGGGAATCATGTAGAGGTGGAGAACACAGATCCAGGAAGCCATTACAATGCTGATAGTGTTTCTCAACTTTTGACTTCTACTAACTGGTTTTATGTTACTGGGAAGGAGGGAACTCTACAAGCAAAAGAAATCACCTCAGGAAAAAAGTGAATTTACTGGAGATAACATCAAAAATAACATCAAAATACTTACTATCAACAAGGAAGTTTAAAATTTGGTTCTGTAATGGACTGAGTCACAATTTACTATGCTTGAAATGGGAGGTAAATTACAGAAATCGCAAATGTCTAAACGTGTCTGGTCATTGTGGGCTGACCTGTGTTGTTATCAATTCTCTTTTGCTTTGAACACTATCAACAGTGTAAAAAATGGATGACCTGTTCCAATAATTGTGCAGGGCAAGTGATTCTTATTGTTGTAAACCACCCAGGCTGGTAAACTATGTAGAAAAGAGCCCTCCATTCTCTTTTAGCCATTAGCTTAGGAAGCATCTGCTATCTGCACACTTGTCACTGTTTCTCCACCAACATGGTGCATCTAATACATGATGTTTCATTGTCAGCATCAATGCATGTTCCTTTAGGCTTTCTGTGAGTTCTTTGAGCAGCAGGAGGAAGGTGAAATCTTGCTTAGCCCAGCATTGTTTCAGAGGTTTAATAATTCCATGTTTGTTACATCAATACCTGCCTTGGAAATTATGGATCACAGTGGCCAGGAAGATGGAAATGAAGCCTGGCACACTGTGGTCTACAGTTCCTGGTGTCACCTAGGGTGTCTTTACAGTCTGAGACCTCATAACTCATTCTGCTTGCTTTCCAAACTCTTTTAGATGATGTATTTTTTTGGTTAAGCAGAACACCTATATAAGAAAAATGAGAAACAAAACCTGCCCTTAAAAAATCATATTCAATTATTAACATGAGAAATGACTTAGGGTGTTTCTAGACATGTCACAGAAATTATGGAGATGAATGGATTCCATGATAGATTTTCTATAATAGTCTACAGCCTTTTGAACATATTTGTTGTCTTCTATGTTTAATGTGCTCTGTCCCATTGCAGGTCAGGAGAGGGGATGAGCCAGCTTACTGAAACTTTCAGGGCTTTTAAAGAGAAACTTCTCATGTTTCTGTTCTTAAGTGTTAGCTGATGTGAGACCAGACATTTGTCTTGAAACAAAATGCGGAAGTATTAAAGAAAAGTAGTAGATCATGAATGGAGGGAGGAGGAAAGAACACAGGTTAGGAAAGAAAAATGTATTTAATGACAAACACATTTGTCCAGAGAAATCATTTCCACTGGCCAGAAGCCCAATTAAACACATAAAATAGAAATCCAAGAAAACAGATTAACGAGCCAGTCATTAGCAAAGGAGGAGGAAAAAGACAAACCCAGCTAATTCTGTATTGGGCATGACAGATGAGCTCACAGCAAATAATTGGGTGACATTCATCAAATGTGAACTAAAAGGAGGCATTAGAGGGCAAAACACTATGATAATCTCTGGGATTTACAGCATTGGAGAGTTTGCTCATAGGAAAAGGAAAAGTTCATCAAAATAAATTGAGTTGGGCCTTCCAAAATTCATTCTCTATCACAGTGCTTGCCAAAACTTTATTGAAGGCTTGATCATTTTTTGGAACTGTTATAACCATGGACGTAAATCACGCAAAGATGAGGTCCTGGCTAGGAAAAGCTTCACGCAACTCCTGCCAACAGAATTGTGGGTGGCAGAGTGATATCATCTGAGGATTTGCATCTTCCACTGGAGATAAGAAATATCACCAAGAGAAGAGAGGATATTTAAATATTAGATAGTATGAGCTAGAAGTACAGGGTCCTTTGGGCAATGTTTGTACAGCTGATAGACAGACGCATTTACTGCTGATAAAACACTGGAAAATGTTGCCTAGAGAGGTGGTAGATGCCCCATCCCTGAAAACATTCAAGATCAGGTTGGACAGGACTCTGAGCAACCTGATGTAGTAGATGATGTCCCTGCTCATTGCAGGGGAGTTGGACTAGATGATCTTTAAAGGTCCCTTCCAACCCAAACGATTCTATGATATTGCAAACATGAAATTTTGCATTTGAATTGGACTGAGCATGAATCTACTACATAGACTGTTGTTTCCCGTGAAACTTGGTTTTGATATGGTAATATTAGATGGAGAAGATACCCTTCAGAAATAACACTCGCAGCTCTTTCACCATCCTCACAGCTGGAGAGCAGGACTCCCGAAATGTTACTGTGCCAGTCCACAGTGCACTTCACATGAAGTGAGAGTCAAGTGATTCATGTTTGCTCCCTGTCTCTGCCACTGCCTTGTTTTGAGACCATAAGCACACTGGTTTAGATTTTCCCATCTGTGTTTTCTCTTGACTTCAGCTATTTGTTGTCTTTATAGAGTTTGTTTGCTGTGATATGAGTAATTTTTCTACCTTCTTATACAGTGTGTGATGTGGTTGTTTTTTTTCTTTTAAGAGTGCTAAATGCAGCTGTGATAACTTTAGAAGTAAAAATAGCAAACAAGCAGAAGAGGAAGTCTTAGTGTAGCAGCCTGTCCTGTTTCTAAACTTTCCTTTCTTTTCAGTTCTTCAAACTGTCAATAGAAAAGCCTTATCTTGATCTGATTAGATATCAAATTTCAGTAATATCGTTTCCTTCGAATGACAGCTTCTTTGGGAAGAAAGCCACTATCTAGAGGTGATATCATTACTGAGAATATAATTGATGCTATAGCAATATTCCATGTAAGCTCATTCTGAAATATCACTGTCACATAAAAGGAAGTATATCTAGGAGAGAATCTAGAACCTTTCCTTTAGCTTTATTGGCAATTTAAGAAGCCAAGGAATGACATCCCATGTAGTAGACAAGTGCTTTGTGTATTGTTTTATCTTAAAACCTGCAAGCCTGCTAAAACAGCAGAATATAAGAAATTCACTGATGTAAGCCTTGCTGTAGCCAGGCCTGAAATGGTGCCAGAAAGAACACCCACAGCAGGAGTAAGTGACTAGTGACAGGTTTAAAATCCCATATTTTACAAATTATCAGAGCTAGATCACATCGAAGCATGGCATTTATGTGTAGCTTTTACAGCTCATACAGTCCATAAATCCACAGATTTGGATGTCTATCAGTTACCCCCACGTCATCGTTCAGAGGCAGTATGATTTTGGAGAAACCAGTTTTATAGTGACAAAGAGCATCTAAGAGCTTAGCTCCAGCTTTCCAAGAGCGTATTCATTGCGTTTACTGTTTGCATTAAATGGCGCTAGTGTGGATCTCTGCTGTTAGTCACTGTAAAAGGTTGTTGGAAGACAACCCTGGCCTCAAGGGACTTATAGTGCAAACAGACAAGGCTGAGAAGCAACAGAGAAAAGAGGTGTTGTCTCCTGCTTACAGGAGAGGAACAGAAGCACAGAGACTTTAAGTGACTTTCCCAAGGTAGCAGTGCTAGAACCATGTGACGAAACCAGATCATCTTCTTTCTTCCACTCAAGACCTCAAACTTTTTACTCACTTTTCCCTTTTTCCTGAGATGTTAAAATCATGCTGGATTTGAAGCATGCGAGACAAAATGGAAAGTTTGATAGCACAGCTTAAATAAATAATGCTCCAGCCCTCTCAAGTCTGGGATTTCTTCGGAGTTAGAGATGCTTTTAAGGACAGCTGTGCAGGTCATAGAAAAGATATCTGAAAGAAAGGTTGTCAAACCCTCTTTGAGGTGTCAGCTTAGGGTGTCTTGGAAGGGTCATCACTCACTTTCTTTGGTATTTTCACAGGTGACAGCTGGTGGAAGAGCAAATTACTATGTGTCATACAGACGGGAGCCTTTTGCACAGATTAAATTGCCCAAATACTCTCTTCCGAAGGTGAGTGCACCATTTATGAACAAAGACATGTAATATCTTGAACAGCATAGCCTGCCCTGTGGTGGAGCACCTCAGTGGGGTTCCTCTCTGGAGAGCTCCATTTGTTGTCCTACTTGAATGAGCTTTCTCAGATACAAATTTGGCATCTTTACCTCTTGCTGCCTTTGATTAGTGAGCATTTCAGGAAGAACAGTTTCTTTTTTTGTCTGTAAAGAGCAAATGGAAATGAACAGGTACCTCAGACAATAGAGCTTAAACCAACTTCTTGAGCGTTCTACGAACGCTTTTCCCAAGTCCTACTCTGCTCTCTGTTAGTGGTTTCCCTGTAAGCGTGGCCGTGAACTGAGAGTCCTGGAGAATGGTTAGAATGCTGAGCACTACTGCAATCTCCATACAGTGAGAGGCACACATGGTATAGCAGCTCCACTGTCCCTGTCCTATGGCTAGGCATTGCCAAGAAGTCATGGAGGTGGAGTTGGCTCCCTAAAAGTTGTTCCTTATCAGTGCTTTGAACACACAGAACCACTGTGTGATGCTGCTTAGGAGATGACTGAGATGGCCCAAAAGTAACACTGACTGGCAAAGCTGGGTGAGAGGGAAGTTAGTATTTCTCATATGACTGTGCCTGGATTTACCTTCTTAGGCCTTAGTTTTTCTACCAGATCAAAGAATACAAGCCTCAGCAAGGGGAATATGCCCCTGTACTTCTACTCAAATTCCGTAGTATAGACATTGCTTGGGATTGTGTAGAACACAAAAGATGAGCCTTTCCAGTGCCTTGGCTGGATACAAGTTTCTGGGTAGCCTAATGGGCAGCTGAGACCACTGCTGCTCTTCAGAGACTCAGAATGGCTGTTGGGGCTACTGTCATAGAGGGCTGATAATCAACAGCAATGGCCTTCCCCTTCCTTCCACAAGTGAAAGTTTTGGTGAGGTAATTGTAAGATAGTTGGCTAGATTTGCCTGTGGGCTGGATCTACCCTTCTGATCGCCCGTGGGATATCTGCATTCTAGTAGATATGGCATATTTGCTTTAACTTGTACCTGAAAACTTAATAGTTATGAGAAGTTTGAATCTCAAACTCGCAGTGTTGCATTAATCATAGTCCTCAGTGTATTGACACCTGCATAGCACAGATATAGTTTCTTTTGTTTGTCATTCCATGGTGGTGGTGTAGGATCAGAATGTCTGACCATGCACCAACTTTTGCAAACCCTGCTGCCATTTTTCAGGAGGAAAACAATATTTTTCTCCCGCCTTATGGATTGGCTTTGAAAGCTGACCCTCATTAAAGAGACAAGTAGACAGAGAGAATGACTGCCCTATGATTGTCCTGCTTTACTGACTGATGCTGTCACAGGTTGCTGGCCTGTTACAAGACAGATTTGTTGGTGGTCCTGGTTTGGAATTGCTGCATAGTGTAAAACCAGGAATACTTTTGTCATTTAAAAATTGAAAGTACTTTTAAGCTGGGTGTCATGGCAAAGTCTTCTAGCCATGTAAAGGAGGCTTGTTTATGCTGCCCTTAGTCACTAGAACAGTTTTGCTGTACAGTAATAACTATCCTGTCATCTATAGATTAATGAACTCTGCTGGAGATGATCATACATATGTGAGACTGGCAATAAAGTAAAGCAATATTTCCACTGCAACTGGTCAAAACAGATTGAAGTCATTGGGTGTTTTTCTTTATTTTTACACTACTGGAATAAATTGGGTATGTACTTAATCTTTAAGGAATTAGAGCTGCTGGGCAAGAATAAACTTCCTGAGTTATTCTTTCCTCATTGAGGGAAATGGCAAATCTCCCACTGATTGTACTCGCTGGGACAGAATTAGGCCTTCAAGTGTTTTCTCTCCCCATCCCATGCTGATAGGATATGTTAGGTCTATTAGAAATAGCCCCATCTAATCAACCCCAACTTTTCATCTAGATACCTCACACAGAAGATTAAGTAGCCTCCTGGGCAGGATGGGGATATTGAGTTGATCTTCCCCCAGGTATTATTCCCCAAAATCAGGTCACTTGGTCCTTTGGGAGACTTCCAGAATTATGGTTTCTTATGCAGAAACAGTGCAAGAAATGAATCAAGGCTCCTTGGCACCCCGGGGAAACTTTAAATAGATAGGAATAGATAATAAAGTCCCACATAACCATAGTGATTCTGCTTCTAGCTGAACCAGTGTGTGTTTGTTCAACAACAGTGGTAAGGATGAAGTGCTTAGTACTCATCACCACCCTGGAAATCATTTCCATGAACCTGCTTTAAAAGAATACTGAGAAAGTGCACTGTAAAATCTCTTTGATATTAAAACTAAATAGAGAAACCCTTGCTGGACCTTCATATCTTGGTCAGCAGCAGGAATCCAGCAAAGGTTAGTGAGTGAATTATTTGATACCTGTATATAGTTGGATAATAGATCTCATACAAACTCTCAATGGAAAAGTATGTCATTAAAAATCACTACCAGCATTAGCTCCAACTGATCCCTATACCTCAGCTTCAAATAAATGTGAACTCCCAGGTTTTTTTGAAACTGGTTCTTTACCAGTTGGAAGCACAAGCCCATTAGTTCCGCACGTGGATGGAAATTGTCACTGCCTTTAGCCTGGTGCTACACCATGCTTAGTGACTATGAGGACTCCAGGCTCCAAGGCTGTGAATCTTCCATGAGTGATAAACTGACTTTCAAATTTATAAATAAAAATGAATCTGGATGAAATTCCTTGAAGCTACCCAAAATGAAGAAAGCAAAAACCCTTTGCCCAGCTGGTGATCATTAAAAAATGAAATGCAGAAAAGTCACAATGGTGGTAATTTATTGGCTTGCTCTAACAGAAAACTGTTTAACATACCTATAATTCATGCTCCATCTCCATTCTTTCATAAGTCATGGTAATTACTACATGTCCCAAAGGGCAATGAAATACAGAGATCCTCAGTAATAGGCCTTTTGTCTTCTTTTAACAGGACATGCATATTATCAGCACAGATGAGAATCAGGTGTTTGCAGCTGTTCAAGAGTGGAACCAGAACGACACGTACAACCTGTATATCTCAGACACCCGAGGCGTGTACTTCACCCTGGCCTTGGAAAATGTGAAAAGCAGTCGAGGACTGGAGGGGAATATCATCATTGACCTTTATGAGGTATGTAGTAAAGGTCAGCCTACAAAGAACACCAACTGCTTGCTAGTTCAAGCAAGTGCAAATCTCTTTACCAGCCTTCCAGGATCTTCATTTGTTTTGTGATCAGCCCAGAGGCATTTACTGGATTTCATGCTGAGCCAATTTGTGTGAGAATAGATGCAGTGCTTTCTACTATAGGCATGACAACTTTTGTTGCTTTCAAGTCAGCGATTGGCTAGCTGTGTGGCATTTCCAAAAGCGAAAATCATTGTACTTCTCATCCTAATGTAGATGTCTAGAGAAAGACTCAAAATACTGTTTGTCTCCTTGGACAGCTAGACACCCCTGCTTGCAGGCAGAGAATGTGGATTCCACCTTTGTGAACACTGGGCGGTTTATGAATTATAAGCAAAAGTTTATAGGTGCCGTTTTCTCAGAGGTAACAACTAGATAACTTATACTCTGAGTCATCTTCCATTTTATTCTTCTGCCAGGCCTTTCAGCCTCGGACAACAACAGTCCATTCAGAGCAGTTATTCCAGTTCCTGCTTTCTTCAAAGTATTCTGGTTTTGGTGTGTCATAACTTGTTGGATGGAACATCTGCTGAGGTTCAGGGCTCAGAGCTTTGCCAGCAAGAAACAACTAATTTGTATACTAATAGTAATGGTTGCAAGCTGACTTGGGAAAGTTCTGTTGTTGCGTGGATAAATGTGTTTGCAGTTACATATAGAAGTTAGGATTATACATTTATTTATTTCAGCCAGAATAATGCCCGTTTAACCACATCATCAATTTGTTTATAAAAATCCAGGTAGTTTAAGGCAATGAGAGAAAATTTAAAAATAATGTATGGATTAGTATAAGGACAGACTTTACATTTGATTTTCACCTAGTTAAATATATATTCTTGCCTATGGAAAAAAGGTGTATTTCTTTATTGTCATAAACCGGCTAAAATAAACATGCATCACCTCCCTTTCCTTGGCAAGCTCTGTATTCCCCAGTTGTATATCGCAGAATCATAGAATCATTTAGGTTAGAGAAGACCTTTAAGATCACTAAGTCCAACCATTAACCTAGCACTGCCAAGTCCACCACTAAACTTTGTCCCTAAGCACTACATCTGCACATCTCTTAAAAGGCTCCAGGGGTGGTGACTCACCAGTTCCCTGGGCAGCCTGTTCCAATGCTTGACACGCCTTTCAGTGAAGAAATTTTTCTTAATATCCAATCTAAACCTTCTCTGGTGTAACTTGAGGCCATTGCCTCTTGTCCTGTCACTTGTTACTTGAGAGAAAAGACCGACGCTCACCTTGCTACAACCTCCTTTCAGGTAGTTGTAGAGAGCGGTAAGGACTTCCCTCAGCCTTCTTTTCTCCAGGCTAAAGAACCCCAGTTCCCTCAGCCGCTCCTCATAAGACTTGTGCTCTAGATCCTTCACCAGCTTCATTACCCTTCTTTGGATCCACTCCAGCACCTCAATGTCTGTCTCGTAGTGAGGGGCCCAAAACTGAACACAGCATTTGAGATGCAGCCTCACCAGTGCCCAGTACAGGGGGACAGTCACTTTCTAGTCCTTCTGGCCACACTATGTCTGATACAAGCCAGGATGCTCTTGGCCTTCTTGGCCACCTGGACACACTGCTAGTTCATATTCAGCTGGCTATCGACCAATACCCCCAGGTCTTTTTCTCCAGGCAGCTTTCCAGCCACTCTTCCCCAAGCCTGAAGCATTGCGTGGGGTTGTGGTGACTCCAGTGCAGGACCTGACACTTGGCCTTGTTGAACTTCATACAACTGGCCTCAGCACATCGATCCAGCCTGTCCAGGTCCCTCTGTAGAGCCTTCCTACCCTCAAGCAGATCAATGCTCCTGCCCAACTTGGTGTCTGCAAACTTACTGAGGGTGTACTGTATCCCCCGTGTCCAGATTGTTGATAAAGATATTAAACAGAACTGGTCCCAGTACTGAGCCCTGGAGAACACCACTGGATTTAACTCCATTCACCACACCTCTTTGGGTCCAGCCATCCAGCTAGTTTTTTACCCAGCAATGAGTAGGCCCATCCAAGCTATGACCAGCCAGTTTCTCCAGCAGAATGCTGTGAGAAATGGTGTCAAAGGCTTTACTAAAGTCTAGGTAGTCAACATCCACAACCTTTCCCTCATCCATGAAGTGGGTCACCTTGTCATAGAAGGAGATCAGGTTAGTCAAGCAGGACCTGCCTTTCATAAATCCATGCTGACTTGTAGATGGGTGCCACATTTGCTAACTTCCAGCCAACTGCAACCTCCCCAGTTAGCCAGGTCTGCTGATAAATGATGTGGCTTGGTGAGCACTTCTGCCAGCTCACTCAGCACCCTTGGGTGGATTCCATCTGGCCCCATAGACTAGTGTGTGTCTAAGTGGTGTAGCAGGTCACTAACCATTTCCCCTTGGATTATGGGGGCTTCATTCTTCTCCCTTCCAGCTCAAGGGGCTGGGTACTCGGAGAACAATTGGTCTTACTATTAAAGACTGAGGCAAAGAAGGCTTTGAGTACTTCACCCTTTTCCTCATCTTTTGTCACTGTGTTCCCTTTCTGCATCCAATAAAAGACGTAGATTCTCCTTACCCTCCTTTTGTTGCTAATGTATTTATAGAAACATTTTTTATCTTCTTTTACAGCAGTATCCAGACTAAGTTCTAGTTGGGCTTTGCCCCTTCTAATTCTCTCCTTGCATAACTTCATGACATCTTTGTAGTCCTCCTGAGTTGCCTGCCCCTTCTTCCAAAGGTCATAAACTCTCTTTTTTTACCTGAGTTCCATCTGAATCCCTCTGTTCAGCCAGGCTAGTCTTCTTCCCCATTGGCTATCTTTCAGCACATGGGGACAGCCTGCTCCTGTGCCTTTAGGATTTTCTTCTTGAAGATTGTCCATCCTTCCTGGATTCTTTTGCCCTTCAGGACTGCCTCCCAAAGAACTCTGTCAACCAGCCTCCTAAACGGGCCAAAGTCTGCCCTCCAGAAGTCCAAGGTAGTAGTTCTGCTGCCCTCCTTCCTTATTTCTTCAAGACTCCAAAACTCTGTCATTTCGTGATCGCTATGCCCAAGACGGCCTCCAACCATCAGATCACCCACAAGTCGTTTTCCGTTCACAAACAACAGGTCCAGTGAGGCACCTTCCGTATTGATTCACTCACCGTGTCAGGAAGTTATCTTCCACGCATTCCAGGAACATCCTAGACTGTTTCCTCTCTGCTATATTGTATTTCCAGCAGACATCTGGTAAGTTGAAGTCCCTCACGAGAACTAGGGCTAGCGATTGTGAGACTTCTCCCAGCTGCTTATAGAATATTTTGTCTGCTTCTTCATCCTGGTTGGATGTCTATAACAGACACCCATCGTGATATCTGCCTTGTTGGCCTTCCTCCTGATTCTTACACATAAAAACTTAACCCTATCATTACTGTCATTAAGCTCTAGACAATCAAAACACTTCCTAACATATAAAACTATCCCAGCGCATCTCCTTTCTTGCCTATCCCTTTTGAAGAGTTTATAGCCATCCATTACAGCACTTCAGTTGTATGAGTCATCCCACATTTCTGTGATGGCAACTATATCAGTTTTCCTGCTGCACAATGGCTTCCAGCTCCTCCTGTTTGTTGCCCATGCTGCATGCATTGGTATAGATGCACTTCAGTTGGGCTATGGATCCCGCCACCTTTTCACGGGGAGAAGCCCTAATTCCTATGTGAACGTTCTCAGGCACTTCTGTGGTTTCTAACACATCAATAACCCTTGCATCTTTGCTGCTGCATGGATCTCTGTTCCCTACCTCCACTGAGACAGCAGATGGAACGACCTTGTCAGCACCCCATCCCTCAAACACTGGCATGGTGCCCCCAGGCTTATCTCTAGCAAGCCTGGTTTTATTCCTTTCCCCGGTCAAATCTAGTTTAAAGCTCTTTCAATGAGCCCTGCTAACTCCTGTGCAAAGATCCTTTTCCCCCTTTGAGACAGGTGTACCCCATGTGTTGCTAGCAGACCTGGTGTTGTGTATCATAGACTCTTTACTGTGAAATGCTTACAGAGATTTTCACAGTCATTCCAAGGGCAGTGTCATTCAGAGGCTTTAGAGTAGGATTTGCATCCTGACTATTGCCAGGAAGTTGAGGATTTTCAGCAAATTCCTTCTTCCTGTCTCACTTCCACAGCCGTGCAACAGAGACCAGACTCAACACAAAATCTTCCTGGAGACATTTTGACAGGACTATATTCTGCTGGAATGGGTTCTGCTGACAAAAATCAAACATTGGAACAACTAGGTTGATTTTCACAGAATTTGGGAGTGGAAGGAAAGTGAAGAAATCAAGTTTGAAAAACATCAGTGTTTCAGCACATTCAAGACTTCCAGCTTTTGTGTAAAATTAAAAAAAAGACCGGCACAAAAAGATCCTACACTGCTTCTGATGTGACACGCTGTCTCCTATGTTATGGCAATCTGGGGAGGGACTGGGGCAGACCATAGCCCCTGGCTCACAGAGCTCATGTGTGACATGGTGCATGCTGGACCTTCAAGCCCATCATCAGCCTATCTGCAAGTACTCAAGGTAATCCAAAAGTGGGCTTGTTCCTAGGGATTTACTTGTGAACATCCTTAGTTTTTTCTTCCAGAGGCCTTTCAGTCATGCAGGCGTCATCATCAAGATATACTTGCAATGCATTTATAGTCTTTGAAGGCTGAATTGACATGACTTTATTGCTTTTTTAGAGACTTTCTACTCCTGAGAGTGCTCAGATGGGCCTTACTTTTGGCCTGTTCTTCCGATGTATTTTTTCATCTTTCTCCATTTTTCCTAGGTAGCAGGGATTAAAGGCCTATTCCTGGCTAACAAGAAAATAGATGACCAAATCAAGACTTTCATCACCTACAACAAAGGCAGAGACTGGCGTTTACTGCAGGCACCGGACACCAGTCTAAGAGGGATCCTGTAGTTTGCCAGCTGGTGAGTGGCAGACCTTTTCCAAAGCACAATTGACTCTTTCAGAGCTGCTTATTTTAGTTAGTAGGTTAACAAAACTTCCAGTGAAGCTGGGTGGAGGGATTCTTGTCAGTCGGAGAACTGTAGAGACCAGATGCTCCAAACTGGGGAATGATTTACAGATAAAACCTTGCGTTTGGCTTACTGCCATACTAACATTCAGTGAACAGCCGTTTTACAGGAGCTCCTGTGTTTCAAAGGAATGGTATTTCTCTGGAGTTTCACTGGTTAATATCTCTTCCTGTCTTTTTTTCTCTTGACCTGTTGGGCATCAAGTAAGTTAAGTAGATTTTCTTTTTCTATAGCTTCATAGATTTTTAAAGGAAAATTTTGACCGTCTTGATGTTTTTTTATGGAACTTAAGTCAGAATAAGAAAGTTTCTGGGGAAAGTGCTCTAGATCCGATTGTTGGGAAAAACAAATGCAGATGTACATGCTTATAATGTAGTGTTCCTGCTTCTCTTTCTCTCAGGTACTTTTATGGTGATTATTCAGAAAATGAACATATGCTGCTATTTGTAACAGTGCTAAGAACAAGAGGGGTCATTTTCAGAAGGATCGGAGCATCTGTGTGCAGCTGCCAGGGATTCCTCTGATATTTAACCTGTTGCATATCAAAGCTTCTGACTTTTGTTTGTTTTCTGTCAACAGCCTTTTTGCTCATTGCACTTACATCTGCAACTCTCAGAGAATCCGTATACTTCTGGAAGTATTTCCAGCAAAGAGACAGCTCCTGGACTGCTTGTGGCAACAGGTAAGAACATAAGTCCTTCTCACCACTCACCCATGCCTCACTGGGAGCCTAAGAATACATGAGATGTTTCCTGTTGATGTAAAAGGTTTCAGCTCTGTTTCAGCAAGGGCTGAGCTAATTCACATTAACTCCCATTTGCTATGGGCTAGGAGAAGGCATGTGGCCTCCAACTTCAAAAAAGTTAATTTCTGTGAGGTATTTGTTGCTCTGCAAGAACCCATATGCAGGTCTAAGCCCACACCTGCAAGAGATCACTGCCAACTGGCATTGCTAACTCTTCTCACCTGACATCATTCCACTCGCTAATGTAGGTCTACCCGTTTGGTGGACTTACTGTGAATGCGAATAGGGCCTCTAATCATGGCTATGCACCTGGGAGGTAACAATACATTCCACCTTTTTGAGTAGCAAACAGAGTTGTCACAAAGCCGTCCGGGTGAAGCCTGGACTTCATGACTGTTTGTCTTGTGCATGGCACCTACTTTTGACACTGTATTTCTCCAGAACTAGAAGCACTTTGTCAACACTGCATGGGTCATTGTTATTGTGGGTTGTTCTGCAAAGTAGTGCTTTGGCAGGTTGCAATTTTTTAATGACAACCTGCTACAATGCTTCACAGTGGCAATGGCTGACCCACTGTAATTAATCTGACACCATTACAGATCACAGAATCACAGAATGTTAGGGATTGGAAGGGACCTCAAAGGATCCTCTAGTCCAATCCCCCTGCCGGAGCAGGACCACCTAGATTAGATCACACAAGAACGTGTCCAGGCGGGTTTTGAGCATCTCCAGAGAAGGAGACGCCAAGAGAAGGAGATCCTGTGTGCACACATCGTGCAACCTAATCAGGATGGATGAGGCTACCAACCACACCCAGAACGCCCACAGCTCTGTGAGAGCTGCTGGACTAACAAAGTGCTCTCTGAATGGCTGGCCTCTGAAGCATGTAGGCTGTCCTGCCTTTTCACAGGAAGGCTCCTTCATGTACTCAAATATGTCCAAATAGCTTAACTGTTCTTTCTAAGCCTCATTTTTAACTCCTTTGTCTCGTTCAGCCTAGCAGTAGTTTGCAAGTGTGTCATGTTAGCATATTGCCGATATGAATTTATGCTATTTCTTCAGCTGTTTCCATTCTCATGTCCTTCTGTGCTTCCATGTGTCTGTCAGATTAAGCCAGAATCTGAGAGACAGGTTCCCTTCGTGACATTTATATCTCAACAAGGGAAACACTATGTGATTTCCAGTTCACTAATGCAGGCCAAACGGAGTGAGATAATTTAGTTTAGACCTCCAGATCTTCCTATGCATGGCTGAGTGGAGTAATCACTCCTAGAAGGTAACACTTGCTAGATGGATGCTTAGGAGCAAGCCCTACTCATGATGCTGTGATTGCAGAGCCTTTTTTCTTTAACCTTTTAGGAAGTAAATAGAGGAGGCAGGACAGTGAGATTCTAGGCATTGTTCTAAATTGTTAGTAAATGAGGATCTTTTCAGGCTGCCAGTGCATGGAAATGCTTTCCCAGTTTAACAATTAACCTTTAAAAGGAAGAACATAATTTCTGCCTTACTGCCTTGTACAATAAAACACTTAACCTGTTGGGAATATACACATCTCTTTTCACCAACCAGTTTCACAACAACAGGAATGTCTCACCATGTTGGTGAATGTGTTCCAGGATAAGCATTGCAACTTATTCTCACAGGCAGCGGCTGTTCAAACTCTCTGTGTCTTACTCTCTGATTTACAGTGGTACATTTCCAGTAATGATAGGAAATGCAGGCTCTTGATAGGAGGGCAGAGGTTAGATTCTTGCAAAGGGAAGAATTATGTTTTAGTATCTAATTGTACAGCTGCCAAGTTCTCTTGAATTGTTTGGGAGTTAGTTACGTTTGGTGGGGTTTGAACCTATGTAGCTGAAAGAAACTATGTGGAGAGAATGAAGAAAATAATGAACAGGTTTGCACAGAAAAACAGACAGGTAGAAGTGATAGCAATAGAATCTCACCTTTTTACTCTGTTTCCTTGCCACAATCTGGAAATCCCTGTTTGGAAAGCTGGTTTTCCAGTTTTGATATTTAAAATATGATGATATAAAACTTATGGTTTTGCCTTTGAGTAATTTTCTAATTCTTGAGGACTTCCACTCATGATAAGATGCTGGGCTAAACAGACCTTTGGATTGACACAGCAGATTTATCCTCATGAACCTGGATGTCCCTATAAACTATTCTTCTACATGGTTGCCCACAGCAGGTTTTACTTGTATCTTCATCTAAAGCAGTTGGTGACTCTTGCTGGTGTCAGGGAAGAAGATTAGGTAGATGAACAGTGTGATGTTTCCTACATCCTGAGGACTGATGGAAAAACCTTTATTGAATTGTCTCACTTTCCTGAGCCAGAAATATTATTTTTTGAAACAGTGTTGTCACAACACTGTGGCTAGTTGGATTCCATGATGGTGACAGGAGTACATCAACCCGCATCTGGGTTTTAATTTCTCATTTTCCAGCATTAAATGTCAGAAATTCAATTAACATTTTCATTAGTGTGTTTTTATTATGCTCTTGTTGATGCTGTAGATGTGTAAGAGTGCCACCTTTCCCCTTGATGTTTTTGAAGAAAAAATATTAGTTCTCCCTTTCTTCCATGGAAATTACACCTGCTTTAAAAACAGTCTCATTTGGAAAGATATAAGAGTGGCTCATTGGGCTAACAATTCATGGGCTTTGAATAAAGAAGTCATGGGTTTGACCACAGTGTGGTGGCTGTGGGCTGTTATCATTGGGAGGCCTTCTGATGGAGTATCTGTCAGTGTTATATCTGCTTCCTATGAGACAGACGTTCATACCACCAGAATCCCAGCTAGCACAAATTGAAGGTACTTTTGACAGACCAGCAGGAAAAATAGTTCCTGGGTGACTGTGGTAGCTTTTCCCTGAGTCATTGGGTGCTTTGGGAAGTGGCGAGGTAAGAACAAATTAATTTAGAGCAGATCTGTGTTTTTCAGTTAGCCTGATGCTTGTGGAAATTTTAACTCTGGAAGCAGAAGCAATATGCTGACCTCAGGGCAGTGTGGGGAAATAAGCTAATAAGGTCTGTTCAGAGCATGTGCAGGTTTTTCTGATATTGGGCATCTCTCTTGCAACTAACTATTGATGGATGCTCAGAGTGCTGGAGATTTAGTCCAAGTTCACAATTAACTCTGTATTAAGATATATTCCTGTAAGATTTGAGGTTCTCTCTGCTATCTTAGATGAGGGACCTTGGAAAAAACACTGTTTCGAGCTCTGAGGTAGCGTCTCCAAATGGCGTTCTGCTGTGCTCTCTCTATATGGTTGAGGTCAATGTCTGAACTTTTCTTTCCATTGCTTTGATGTGTGGCACATCCATTCCCTAATGCCTGGTAGTGGCAGAGTAGTTCACTCTGTAAGGCTGTCAGCAGAACAGTTTCCATCTTAATGGAAATTACAAGATATTACACAGTTATGCGTTTGAGCATTTTGACAGAACCTCGAGTAGACTTTCTAGCCCCATAATCATGGTCTTCAGTGGGGCCTTGGTTTTAATTTTAAACTCAGCTGTACGAATAACTTCCCTTTGGATGCTCTCCTTTACATAAGAGATAGAGACAGAGGTAATTATCTTACCTTTGACAAAGACTGGCAGATCACAGAGATGTACCTCACCAGCCAGAGCACAAAGACTCTAAGTTCAGGGAAAAATCTCTATGGAATGGAATCTCTGGTAGCCAAGCACAGCGACCACTATTCTGCTGCCGTTCTGGTGATTTGTATGCACCAGACAGGCAGGGGTCTCATACGCAGTTTTTCTAGTATGTAGGTCCTTGGCTAGAATAAGCCTGCTTGAGGTGGCTTGCAATTATGGGCAATGCTATCTGTTGGGAAAATAAGCTGGTAATACTGTTTCTCCCCAGTGTCAATTTTCAAATGGCACAGCTCTTGTAAACGAATCTTGCTACCTTACCACAGTGTTGTTTGTAGATGAGAATAGACTAAAGAACAGCAAAGAAGCACTGGTCAGGCCAAGTGCTTTTGGTTTCCTGGAAAAACACAGTTCTGTATTCATCCATACAAGAATTTCTGACACTTGCTTGTGTTGCAGGCAATATTGGCCCTGAGCTTTCCTACACTGATGTTGGTGTGTTCATCTCTTCTGATGGTGGAAATTCCTGGAGACAGGTATGTTTTGCTGAGTGATGGAAAGCGTGGAGCCTTTTGCTATTGTTCTGAATCTTCCCTTGCCAGTGGAGTGGAGCATTCATGCAGTACCTGATTCGTTTGCAGATCTTCGAGGAGGAATACAATGTGTGGTTTCTGGACTGGGGAGGGGCACTAGTGGCCATGAAACACACGTCAGTGCCTATCCGGCACATGTGGTAAGGAAACTTGTTTCTTTGAGACGTTTCCTGATGGGGATGAGCTGTCAGTGGTGCCAATATCTCTTGCATCTATCTCCTGGTCAACATCTGCTAGTGTCTACAAAATGAGCAAATGAGATCATTCTCTGCGTTTTACCATCATTTTGGTTTTGTTGATTAATACAGTGATTACCATTTTATAAATATAAAGACTATATATACATAATCACACACGTATGAATTACTCTCTACACTAGTCACGTACTGTGAGACTTTAGGTGGGGTTTCTTTCCCACAGAGGCGTATATACTGAGTTAAGAAGTCATCCTTTGTGCTTCAGGTATTTCTGAGAGGATGTGTCCCTCATTTCTGCTTTTTGTTTACAGAATTTGGTTTTAAACTGGTAAGACAGATAAAGGGAAGGAGAGGAGGGGGCAGCAGATGTTGATAAGGACAATAGAGATACATTGCTGATATTGTTGTTTCCTATAGGATTCCACTATCAATTTCCAGAGATGCAGTGGTGGTAACTGAATGGGGATGGAATAAGGCAAAATGATTTCTCAGTTAAGATACTGTTTTGCTGTAAATGGGTTATAACAATGTAAGCACTGAAGATACTGCTCAAAATCATCCTCTCCTTAGTCTTTGCCCCTCTCACTCCTGCACCAGCTAAGCATTAGAGAGGCATTCTGAAATTTAGAGCTAACCTTTACTAACAGAAAATGTGTGTATTAGCATCACCTATAGTCTCTGATCTTGAGCGAAGGAGAGACATGGCTAATGGACTGACCTACCCAGCTTCTAATGTTGTTTAGAAGTGAATTAGTTAGAAATGGCCTTCAGACACAAGTTTTGTGTTCCTATCTGCAAGACTGAGTCGTGTCTCAGCTTGATGGTGCTAAGCACATGTGTATCTTATGTTCTTCATGCAGAACAGGAAATGTGGCCTTCAGCCAAATAGAAAAAGAAAGCAACAGTGTTTGGCAGCAGTGATGAGGTGTTAAGGTCTCCTCTACCTCAGTCATTAATGTACAAAATCCTTCAGTTAAATTACAGTCATTCAGAAGCTGGATACCTCAACTAGTGCAACTAATGTCTTTACCTATCACAAGCTAATGTTCCAAACGTACCTTAAGAACATGAATGACTACTTTTTCAATATGGAAATCTTCTGGACTTTATATTCCTGACCTGACAGATAACTCTGAGATGACTGCAACATAGATTTCTATTAAAGTTTTAATATGTTGCATTTGAACACGTTTCTTTACCACCTGAGCTAAAGAAATCACTCCTTTAGCTTTGGTGTGATAGTGGATTGTTAACCACAGGATGTATGGGCTCATATTCCTAAGACTTTGTAATTTTCTGAGGGTCTTCTTGAGAAAGGGGGACCAAGTGTTCTCTAAGAGGTCTGTGCCTCCATGTGGATTACAAGCAAGTCATTATATGCAAAATGAGGGTTGCGACGTTTGTCTTGCTTTCTACTGTTCAGGCAACAGGTTGGTTGTTTTATCATAAGCAAACTTGTTGCAGTCATAACGTAATAAACTTAGCCGTACTGAATCGGGGCCAGGAGTTAGCCTAGGCCAGCATCCTCTTGCCAACAGCCTCCATAATTGGACACATAGAGGAGTGTAGTAACAGGGCCAACCCATAATGATGCTTCCAGCAGACTAGTTTTCTGTCTGTGGTTAGAATGTGTTGTTGTGTAACTAGAAACATTTGCCTCTGATAGGTAACTCAGCAGTCATGACTATACCTGAAGTGCCCTCAGGAAAGAGGACATCAAGATCATGTCCAAGTCTTTAGACCAAACCAAGTATGAACCAAGGCAAGAGAAGTGTGTACTAGCCAAGGGTTGGTGTCACCAGCAGTAGGTACATTAGGCTGTGACAAGTTGAGCTTTGGAAGAGTGAAAGGTGACCCACTTACTGAAAGAGCTATAAGTTATGTACTAACCATTTATGACTGTATTCTTCAAGCCAAGTTCAACTGCTTTAATTGCATCTTATCTTGTGAAGGCTCTGGATGTAAGAAGCACATTATGTACGAGTGCCCGTGCTTAGATGCTGGAAAAGTTTTGGTCACAGGTTGACTTTCCATAGGAGCCGAGATCCCAGTTCGCCTTTGTCTGCTTTGCAGAGGTTCCTTTCAGATATTCTCCTTTTCCACTAGGTCTCATGAAATGGCATGTGCAGTACTTTTAAGTGCCCCACCCACTCTATTAAATAAGTAGTGATTTAGAGCTGTTATCAATCAGCTCCAACAGATTTCCTCCAAAATTGTACCCTTAGGGACTTTGGAATTTGCTTCATATTGCCTCAGTAGGCACCTGTTTTATGGGCAAGAGTGGAATAGATTAAAGGGTACATGTATATCTATTAGTTCTCAGGCTGAGACATTGTACAATAAGTTTCATCCTGGAGAAAAGAGGGGCGGATAATTGAAAAGCCAAGAGAACTTTAGCTAAGCTAATGAAGCATGCTGTTCCTCAGAAATTGAAATGCTATTTAGATAGATAAGCATGCAAGCAGAACAGCATACAAATGCACAGGTGTGTGGGAAGATACATACATTTAAATAAATAGATTTGGGGCAGATAAGCTTTTTGTATGCTGCTGTAGTCCCAGCTTTCTGTCTTTGGTCTATAGTCAGCTTCCTGTTCTGACAGATGTGCATTGTGAGTCAGGTGAAGGTGTTTTGCTAGGTGCTGTGAGAGGCAGCTGTGTAGGCAATGGTGACTGCAAGCCTTGGCTTTCCATGTGAGAGATCTGAGGTTGGTGTAACTCATTGTTTGTAATACATGTTACACTGGCCTCCTGATCCTTTGGTGACATCTCAGAAAGTGTCCCTGATGCTTGGGAGTGGGGAAGATTCAGTTTCCAGCAAGACCCTCTCAGACAAACCCAGGTGCTCAGATGCATGTGTGCATATGTGCACACACACATGCATCCCCCACCCCAAACATTTCTCACCTGGAAAATAAGGCAAGCTGCTTTTTTATGCTCACTCTAAAATGAGAAGTCTTTCCTGCTGTTCAAAGAAGTTTGTGCCATGATTGTCTCTTTGGTAACATCTATCAAGAGTAATCTGTCAGCTTTCACAGCCTAGGTACCTCGCAGAATTACAGAGAACTCTAATGACCCTGCTGGGAGAGGATCAAATAATTTTACAGCCAATAAACCTTTGTGCTTCTCTGTTTGTTCTTCGTTGGCTGGTATAATTTGGAGCTGAAATTCTAGGCAGAAATTGTGCAGGAGTGGTTGTGTGGAGGGTCTGGAGGCAGAGGAAGAACCTTGGTTGCTTTCTGAACTGTTCATGAGCAGCAGCTCAGGGAGCTGGATGCTGACAGCCTGCATGTTGACTGTCTTTCCTGCTGCAGTAGCAGCTGGATGCCCACACCCTCCTCTGGCTGTTTTCTGCACTATTGTGGGCACAGACTATCAGGGTGATGTCGGGGCTGGAAGCTCCTTGAGAGCTGGGAAGCCAGGAGCTGACCGAGGGCCCTGGGACAGCAGGGCAGGATCTGGCAGCCAGTGCCCATCCCACCACCCCGGCCAGGAGTGGGGCAGCCTCAGCGCTGGGTGTCGGGCACCTCGCTGGTGCGCAGGGCCAGTCTGGGGCATCCGCCTGTGTGTCAGGGCTGTCTGCCATGACTGGGCAGGGCTTTGACAGAGCTGGAGCCTGGCACTCCTATGGTGTCAGTGGAGCTCCTGGGCCATGGATGGAGTGAGGGAAGACCATGAGGGAGGCTGGGAAGGAACACTAAGGCACAGGCCACCAGAGTACTGACCTAGTCTGTCTGCTGGTGTGGCCACTTTGTTCGTTCACCTACTCCTTTGTAGTTATCAGAGAGAGAGAGTTTGCTGGTGTGTAGCTGAGAGATGGGTTTGCTAGCCATCCTCTGCTAATTTAAAAGCCTGTGGTACCATAATTCAATCAAGACCCTGTCAACTGAAACAGGATACATGTGCTCTTTGATAAAACCAGAAGGTAAGGCGTGCAGTGGTTGTGGGTAGAGACAGATGATGAAAAGCCACTGAATTACCCTGACTGGTCACTGACAGTGTGAACATTCTCAGCCTCTAAGAAGGGAAATTCTTTAATTTTAAACCAGCATACAATTTTGCATTACATCTGTAACACTGAAAGAGCACCTAGACCAACCACTGACTGTGGCTCAGTTCAGCTTCCTTCCTCTACCCCTCTGTGAAATGGAGACCACCTCTGAGATGACATGCAAAGTATTAATAGAGTTGGAGATTGTAGCTAATGCCATATGGCAATGATACGTGCATGGGTCAAAATGTCCTGTGGTGAAGACACCAATTTTCTTGCGTTCAGGCCAGGGCTGCTTATGCTCTGAGTGAAGCCTCATGTGAGGTGTTATTGCAGATCCAGAAACAGGACTTGGCAATGCCCCTTGATCCCTTGAGGTCTGATGTGCAGCTGGATCAAGTATATCCATGTCCTTATTGCCAGTGTTTTCACTGTTTAAGGCTTTGATCTTTCAAAGTACACAAGAGCATGAATTAGTGGGCTGGGAAATGGCAAAGATTGGTGCTTGTCCATAAATCTAGCTGCTGGAGCTTGCAGACCTTAGCCAATATTTAATTGCTGCAATTACTCTAGAGGAAGTCTTTTTATGTGTATAAATCTTGTCTGCTTCTATCCCAGGGTGAGTTTTGATGAGGGAAGATCCTGGAGTAAATACAGTTTCACATCAACACCACTTTTTGTGGATGGATCCCTTGTAGACCCTGGCATAGAGACCCAGATAATGACGTAAGTATAGCAGCTCTTAACTTTTTTAAAATGTGATGGCAGAAGTGGTGCATGGAGACCCTCAAGTGCATGGTGAGCCTCATGGTGTGCAGTGCAGCATTGTGTAGCTACATGTGTAGTGTTGCATGAAGACATGGTGCTGTTTTGTGGTTTTTGCTGTTGGTCACAGACCCAGATGGATTGTCCATGCGTCATGCAGCAAACAGATGATGGAATCAAACTCTTCCCAGTAGTGGCAGGGAGTATAACAATGAGAGATGGTCCCAAACTGTAGCTAAGGAGTTCAGATAGGAGAATATGTAAATCTGCTTCTCTGGGAAGTGATGTAGCCCTGGTCAGGTTACAAAGAATTTGTGATATCACCATCCCTGGAAGTTTTCAAGCCTTGGCTAGATGGAGCCACACCTGCACTGATGTATAGTTGGTGATGGTTCTGTCTTGGAGTGAGAGCTTGGACTAGTGACATGCAGAGGTCTCTTCTCATAAATGCTGCTGAGATTGTGTTGCTTGGATCTGGTGGCCCAGAGACTGCATTGCTCTTCAGAGTATGGTTTCATCTAACGATAGTTCTGTGCTTGCTCCAGTTGTGCAGCTTGACTGTCTTTTGAGATTGCTGCTGAGTATGAATATCCTCAAACCTCGTTGTTTGCTGTCTGCATTGTGGGCTATACCTCTGGTTTTAGCTCAAGCTAAATGCGTTCTCAGTATTCATATGCAGATCTGAGCTCAGCATAACCTTTCTGGTCTGGGGTGTAGTACGCTTTGATTCACCCATACCATGGAAGAAAGAGCCTGAGCTGGCACTGAAGGTGCTTGGACCTTCCTCCTCCCAAGAGTGCTGAAGTGCTGGGTAAGGCTGGTGGAATTGCTGGAGGAATGTTGTCCCAAGAACAGGCCAGGATCTGAGTTTAACAGCCAGGGGTGAGAGGGAACTTTTTAAGTTCACAGGCATCTTCAAAGAGTTGTCTGACTTCTTGCACAAAGCAGATCAGAGCGCTCTGCTCTAGGATCCTGAACAAAGCAAGGACTAGATGTGCTGCCTTCATTGCTTGCAGAGGCGTCTTCTTACCTGTGTTTTCTCTGAGCTGGCTGGAACAGCTTTCTGAAGAGGATCGGAAAACGAGGTGGCTAGGATGCCTTTAGCTGAGGCACGCCTGCAAAGCATATCTGCAGTGGCATGAAGGAGTGCCTTTGGTTAATCACATCAGACACTGTTGCAGCACACCAACTTGGGGGCAGGAGATATGCTACAAATTTCACCTTGCAGTTGGTTTGTGTTTCCTGCTTTCTGAACCTAAAGTTTCTGCGGTTTTTCACTACTTGCAAGAGAAAAGAGATTCAGGCCCAGTGCGTTTTCTTCTAGGCTTCAGTCCATCTGCCTACTTATGTGGCAGAAATGCATAGGTAGATCTCATTGCTGGTGTTACAGGTAGTGACAGACTGAAGAGTAGACGGCTGGATATGCTTGTCGTCAGTTTCTGAGGAAGCTTGGATCAGATAACAGTTGTGTCTCTTGGGCATTTCTGCTCGTGATTTGAAATTATTCCAACTGGGTTGTGTGATTTGTGTTGGTATGCCTTTCAAAAACCAGACCTACATCAGCCTTACACAAACAGAAGCAACTCTGTGGTGAAGAGCGGTCAGCACTTGCAGCTGAGCTCACTTTAGCCGCAAGAAAGAGGCTGGGGGAAAATCCTCTTCTGGCAAAGGGTCATTTGAGCTGGTTTCTTTGCCATCTATGCCATGACAGAAGCAGCATGTTCGTGCTGTAGTCTTGACAGGATCAGGAAGGTGTAGCCAACTCCTTTATAGCTCATCTATATCTCCTGTGCTCATGTGTCCTAGGAAAGCCAGACAAAGTAATTATGATTATCCTTTATGCCTATAAAACATAGGAGCAACACCCTTAAGTTTATTTCCCAAACAGGCAGAATGAGGCAGCCTCTGTGTCTATGTCACAGGCAGCTGTTGACATTTTGTCAGAGTAGCGGTGATATCAATTCTGGCAGGGTTGCTAGTTTTTGCTTTACTCCAAAATCATGCCTTGGCTTTGTCTTTTTCTTCATAAAAGTGGAGTACTTGTTTGTGTTGAAGAATATATCTGTGCATCTGCTGCCTTGCTATCTGCAAATATTTCCCCTATTTTTGCAAAGCACAAAACACAACAACATATGATATACCTGTGAGCCTTTTCACAAGACTGCTGTGAACATCCTTTTGAGGAAATATACGCCAATCCTCAGCTAAAGATTAGAGCCTGCCTTCTATTTACTCTACACATTTTTTTCTCCAAATGCAGCAATAATGTGTCACTTTCTGTGTTGGTTAATATGGTGTTTTTTCTGTGAAATTCTTTGTGCAATGCGCGTAGTGTATTGCTTTCCAACCACACACACATGCAGACACGGACACACACACATGCAGAGAGACAGATCTGAGCTCAAATAAATCTGCACATCAGCACCTTCATTGAAATCGATGGAGCTAATCAGTTTCACCTAGCCCTGGATTTAGCCCATTTACTTTATAAATCAATGCAGTTTTCTTTCGAGGTGAAAGATGCGTTTTAAAGCTAAGGTTATTGTTGCTTATATCTCTGTAGTCTTTTGATGGAGAATGTAGGAAGTGAGTTATTTTGTTGAATATTGTATATCAGCTTTGTTGAGAGCTGACTCTTTTGAAATCTTTGCAGGTGTATTATTATTATTATAGCTATCGTTATTGGTATCATTTTTATTATTAATGTCTTCATTAGCAATTTTTAAAGCTATTCTTAAGAGTCTGTAAAAGCAATGCAAAGAAATGTCACATGATACTTGCCATAAATGTTTAGAGAAATTCCTATCTGCAGCGTTAAAGGAACTGAAGAGGAAAGAGCCCATTTATAAAGCCCGTATGCAAACCATTTCTATGCAGATCACTTAGGTATTTCTCACAATGGGAATTTTAGTGAACTCATCTATAAGGGCAGTTTAGGATCATGCTGAGCTTATGGAAGCTTTGGCTGAGAAGAAATCAATGCCTTTCTGTGGCTACTGGCCGTCCTCTGAACCAAGATAACACATGGTGGTTGGAGGTACATGGAGTTTGTCTTTGTGGGTAGAAATTCCAATGATTTCAAGAAACTGGTGACAGGAGCACAATAGCTTGGGGTTAGTATCCCCTCGCTGACGATGAGAACAATCAGAGCTGTTAGAGTAGAGGCAGGGCTGAGGCAGGCAGACCAAGACTGTGCTCATATTTGTGTACCGCCACACTGGGTAGGTTAGTGGCTTTTAAAGATTTGTATTTCATCCTGGAAAATGCAAAATATTTCATCTCATGGTCTCAGCTGATTCCTGTTAGGGGAAAATTTCTTCCATTGATTTGCATCAAACTGATCTGTGTTCAACTACTTCCAAAAAACAATATTCTGAGGGGAATGTGTATTAAATAGTCACCATACTCCAACTATTATTAACATATTGCATTATTAACAATATTATTATAATGCTATCCTATTAAAATCAGTATATCAGTAGAGTGACTATTACTCCTAGCCTTCATTTTGTGACATGTCCTGTGAGAGGCTCTCTGGGCTGTAGGAAGCAGCAGCAGTTTTAGCACAGAATTTCATACCACTTCCTGGCTGTTACGTGAGCAGTTGCAGTATCTGTCTGTATTGTATGAGCATCCTAGGCTTTTTGGATCTTCTGTGCTTTGTATACATGTCCTAAGACAGTCTTAAAGAACTTAACTAGAATGCTAAAATCTGTAGATTTGCATATAGGGGCGTTATATGATTCTGAATATCTTAAGGTATTTTGAATCAGGAGCTGCTTTTAGTGGAGAATTGGACAAGATGTCTTGCAGAGGTCTGTTCCAACCTCAATTATACAAGGATTTTGTATTTCATATGGCTATGAGAGTTCAAGATGAATTATTTCCTTACAATCACAGCTGAGTGGGCTCTGCTAAGAATGTAGTTTTGTGACGCAGAGGGGGAAGTATCACGAGACTGTGTGAGCTGGTCTAACTTGGAGCTACTGCCTAACCAAGGCGAATTCACCCTCCATTCCTGGCTGGTCATCAAATTCTGCAGTTGCTTCTGTTGTTGTTTTGACACTTGTCTCATCTAACAAGATGGTCAGTTCAACTTCTTTAGTGTCACAGCACTTCAAGAGATGTGTACCAAAGCACGTTGCAGCGTTTGGTGCAGTTGTGAGGAAAGCAGCTATAGAAAACAAAGGGTCCTTTAGGAAAATAAATCAAATACATAAGGATGATGGGTTAGGCTTGGTTTTAGATGACCCAATGGGTCCCCAAATGAGACCCTAAAAAGCACTAGTCTTTTTGAATCTACAGTTTCCCAACTTCTAGCCCTCGCTGGTGATCAGTATATTGTTTAATGATTTCACATTCTAATGAGTCACATCTAACACTTCTGTGTTGACAAGCTGTAGGCACAGCATGTTACTTGCCTGAGGTTGTCCACTAGGCGAAAGAAATCAGTGTATATTCCCCTTCTAGTCAATTGTGATATATCCAAACAGAAGTAGTATTTGCTCGAGAGAGTTGCTAATCTGTACCATTCGAATCAGAGACAAGATGATTTTGTGGATCCAGAGAAGGGCTTTATGTTGTTCCAGCTCTGACTCATAATTATTACCCCTGCCACTTCATCTCCTGTGCTAAACATCTCTCCAAACCTACATAAAGAGAAAAAACCTTTTTGTTTCACAGCCCTGCAAAGCTTTGCTATCATTTTAGCAGACTTGATACTTGTGTGTGTGTGCAGACACTCATTTATAGATGGGAATCGTTAAGTTTGTCAGTGCTGATAAATAGATATTTACGTAGACACACCCATATGTGTGTATATAAATATATATACACATTTCTATGTATGTATACTAAATGATCCATATATATCTGTGTATGCATCACCGAGTGTCAACGTTTTCAGTGAGAGGATTTAGTACAAGCTGGTCTGCCAACATTGCTGTGACTGGCTATGTGTATGTAAGATAATGTTCCTAGTTGCAAATGAATAGGTTATGAACCCTGGACCTTTCTAACACCTTCTCGTTTACATGGCCATGCGGCTTTTCCGGAGATGAAGTGGGAGCATTTTTTTTGCAGGAGACCCACAAAATTACTGGCAATCGATCACTGGGTGGCAGAAAGGTAGGGCAGAATGAATAAATAATTGAGAAATGTCGGAAAAGGTGAGATGGATGTCAAGAGAGGTTTGAGGGGAAAAAGAGAGCATTAAGAGCATAGGCCGTACTAAGTCAGACCAGAGGTCCCTCTAGTTCAGTTCCATGCTCCAAAAGTGGCAAGCAGAGGATGCTAAAAATACATATTAAAACAAATTAAAATTATGATTCCCTTGTACACTTTTCTCCTTTGCAGAGATTTGCAAATAAGGGACTTTCTTGGCCAAGTATAGTATGCTTTATATTTCTAAGACATTCATGATTTTTTCTATTTTTTGAGATTTTTTCCCCCTAAATCCCTTTAGCAGTTACATTATTGTGTGGCCAGGAGTTCCATGAGTTAACTCTTATTCCAAACAACTGTCTGACTTATGGAAGGCATGAGAAAAGTTTGTACAGGTGTGAAGGCAACGTGGACAGATTCTGATTAGTTCTTAGAAGAGATTCAGTAGATGGAGTGTGAGACAACAGCTCCGAAGGTCCAAGCTCCCACTAGCTTCAAAACTACATGGGAGCCAAGAGCCATTTTCCTGTCACTTTCTGATAAGGTGATTATCATCTTTCCTCTTTAAGGAAGGCAACATTTGCTGCCTTCTGCTCAAGTCTTGCTGTCACATTTAAAAACTGATAGAGGAAAGAAAATTACAAGCTGACACAATGTCCTTGAAAGATTCTACCCTTTGCTCAGGGGTAGGGAGCCGCAGATCTGCCACCTCTGAGTGGCTGTGCTGAGAAAGGTAAGGCGAAAACAGAGAGGTGATAGAAAACACTGCCTTTGCTGGAATGTGGTCAGAGGAGCTGGCCTTCTTCATGCTGGGCCAGCTTCGGCTGCCTTAGCTGGCACCCCTGCTGGCAGTCTCAGCAAACAAGAGAAGAGATGAGTGGAAGACAGAAACGCCAAGAAATTTTTTCCTACAAGGAATTGAGGTTCTTGTCCAACCTGCATAAAGCAAAGACACAGGCACAGTGTTGGTCAATTCCCGTGGCCCAGCAGTGGCCGTCAAACTCTCCTGCCATCAGACGGATCTCTTTTCACTTCACTCAGCTTGAGAAAAAGAGAAAGAAACCGCCTGAAAAAAGACATATTGACATATTTTCTTCTGCAACTGCTGCTGCTGAGCTCAACAGAGGATTTGGTGAAGAGGGAATCTGGAGCAAAGATTTCACCAAAGGTCTGTAGAAAGCTAAATCCAAACTGCAGCTTCCAGTGCAGAAAACAACAGAAGGAATCATGTACAGGGGCTGTTGTGGCAAAGGATTCTGGACTCTATCCTTGTATATCTTCACATCTTTTGGGAACAAGGGCTGATCAGCCAGCCTGTGAATACTCTCAAGCCTAACAAAACTGCAGGGTTTTTGAAAGATTGGAGAGCAGATTTCAAAGCCTGGTTTATCCAAATTGCGTAGGTACCATTACATACCTAGAAAGGACTGGTAGGTTTTAATTGTTGTCCCAGTTGTGGTTT
This sequence comes from Tauraco erythrolophus, assembly GCF_009769465.1. Taxonomy (NCBI): domain Eukaryota; kingdom Metazoa; phylum Chordata; class Aves; order Musophagiformes; family Musophagidae; genus Tauraco; species Tauraco erythrolophus. Next base: position 13,340,119 of record NC_141473.1, on the reverse strand, counting down.
TATCTCGCATTCCAGTTTTCCTTTATTTTTATGTTTGTTGCAATATCTGTTTGTGGTGTGACTGGCTTTATTATTGGCTATGGAGTTTACTGCAAGGGTCTGATATGTCCTTGTGAGTTCATTGCACTGTCCTCGCTCATGGAGCTGTGCAAACTGCAGTGTGTAAACCTACATAAGGACTCCTCAAAATAGAAGCCATGAAATTAAAATGAATCTGTGAAAATAATGACTGCATACAGAAAGGAAAGTAAAATTTAGAACTTGATCTGAGAACAAAAATTACAAATATAATTATTAAGTTAGGAAACCAAAATGATTGAGAAGATATTGGCATTTGCTGTAGTGACTTGCATTCCTGTATCATCTGATCTAATTTCAAAGCCTTCTGGAAGTAATGAATAGTTGGGACTTTGTGAGAAAATGATCAATCTGCTAATGCCATCAAGTGACTTTACAATGGACAAGAAAATGTGTGTTATAGGAATTCCCATTTTATCCCAGTAGATGATCAGTTTATACCCTGGAGTAAGACAGTTGATTACCCATATCATTATCTTTGTTTGCAAGACTTAAAAACATTATTAACGATCACAAATTAATCAGTGTCACTTCCTCCTCCCATCTCCCTCCCTGCCAGAGGAGCGCTCTATTTGTTAGCCTTTGGATCGCTGCGTGAATTCACCTAAACAGCCCACAGAGTCACAATATTGATTGTGCTGATGATACTTGCAGTATGAGCTGAAGCCTTTCTGTGACAACTGAATAGACAATAGGTGATGAGAACACCTGCTAAGAGTAATCTTTCTCAGACAGCATTATGTGATTTATTGGGACTTAGGAAGAGGGTGTTTGTGACCTGAGATCTGTTCTCGGCAGTTGCGCCGTGTACTCAGAAGATTCCTGGCAGAAGCCAAAACACATGGAGAATGTATTGGGCTCTGTGGCCTGTATTGTCTATCTTTGGTTTTCTGGGGCAAAAATTACTCTCATTGAAGTCGAGTGCTATTTACGGACAGCAGATCAAGTATTATGCTAAAGAAATCAGCATCATTAGTTGTATTTTGCAGGTAGGGAAATTGAGGCAGAATAAGGAACATGTCCATGATCAGGTTCTCAACAGGCTGTCGGGAGTGCGCGGCCTTAAATCAGACCTCCTGAGTCCCAGATGAGTACCCCACTGTGCAGACTTTTCCCATTCCTTAGAGGGAAAGAGATACTGAGTCACTTCTGTAACGCTCAAAAGGTAAGCATGTGCAGGGAGGAGGACTAGAAAAAAGGTGTGCTGACTAGAGGCGTTTATTCACTGAAGTGAATAAGAAAAGCCTTTACAGAAGGAGCCAGATTGAGCAGCAGGCTGGTGCAGGATTTCTTTTCCTAAAGTAAAAGGACAAGGTATGCCTGATGACAGTACAGTCCAGATATTCTTATCTAGAGGCTAATGTGCTTTGTTTCTCGCGCTTTTAAGTAAGGACAGGTGGACTATAGGTCCTGCACTGTCCTCCTGCTAGCAACTGGGCTGGGCTGTGCAAAGCACTCAGGCGTGGTGTGGGGTGCACAGCCAGGGGCAGGGTGCTGTGCACACAGATGTTCCTCAGAGTCTTTCACCTTTCCGTTAGAGCAAGCCATTAAATGGTCTGGTGCCCTGATCCCACCAGCCCTGAGGGGACCAAGAAACCATATAGCCTCAGCACATTTTCAGCTCAGCCTGGCCCTCATCCTGCGCAGGACAGATGGTGGTACAGCACACTCCCTTTGCTGGGGCTGGGAAGGCTCAGCGCCAGGTTGGATGCAGAGTTGACTTTTCATCTTTGGGCTGCAGTGAATGGTGAACAACTCTCCAGAGCAGCCATGCTATAGCTTGAGGCATCTCACTTAGTTCAGGTAGTGCTAGAAGCCTTTACTCGTAAGGAGAGCTTGTCATTTGATCATTGTACATGGTTTTCTTGTTTCATGATCCCTTTGACCCAAACCTGTGGAAATTCCCCTCCTATAGCTGGTCAGCCATCTCCTCATGCTGTTACCAAGCCAGGTATATATCTTATCCCCTCTTCTGAGCCACCTTCTCTCTGATACCCTGTGCCAGGCAAAGCTTGTCACCCTGATCCACCGCAAACTGTCCCTGCCACATGTGTTTGGACCTTACATGTTCTGAGCAATGGCTTCCACATTTGTGTTGGACATGTCTGGTTGGAAACCTGCTGATTCATAGGATGACAGCTTGAAATGACTGAACATGCTGTATTATCCAGCTTCTGGCAAAGGGGCAGCACCTGCCTCTGTTGGGACCGCAGACCCGTTAGTGGAGAAAAAACTCAGATTGCTGATACCTGCCAGTGTCTTTTCTAGAAGAGGGAGGCAGCATCTTCAGGTTTCAAAACTGTCAGAAACTGGTTGTCTTTCCTGAGTGCTTCGAAGAAGAGAGAGAACACATCTGAAAAACAGCATTAAAAATTAATATGCTTTCCCATCCCCCTTCCCAGGTGTCTCTCACTCCCTTTCATATCATTGGGATTTCTTTTGAAGCAATTGTCATGTAAAGTGGTTTGGGAACATTGGCAATAAATTTTTTAGAGACGAGATTTCAAAAGGTTTAGTTCTTAATTCAGTAAGTTCTTATTTTGATAGCACTTTGTATTTAAAAAAATATAATAATAAAAAAAACCCTCGTCTTCCCCGTTGCCTTGTGCAGTATTTGTGCAGCCTAATGGAGAAATTGAGCCCAAACTGTAGGGCTGCATCTTAATTACATGTTCTGCAGATTACTTACTAATTGCACTTGGCATTACTTGCTAACTAAAAGATCATGCTGTACCATGTCATTTGCAGTGGTTTTCCTCTTCTGCTGGTACTTTAAAGGAAGTGCCCATTGAGCTGATAAATAATCCCAGGATCATTTTCCAAAGCTGAGGGAAAAGGGTCTGCCATGATTGTACTGCAGGATTTTTATTGCAAGATTTTGTATTCGTATTTACAGAAACTTCCCCTGCCTCATCTCCTCTCTCCCTCCTGACCTGGAATCTGGCAGTGGTGCAGCTTTCCATGACCAGTTCAATATGGATTGCTAGTCGGTGAATCTGGTCAACACTTTGAATTTCTTTTCTGTGGAAAGTCTCCGTGTCATGACATTCAGTTTCACTTGGAAGTGGGAGTAAACCACTTCTTTCAGAACTCATCTGCATGAGAAATTCTGTGAAATTCTTGTTTGACCCTTCCCCTTGGGTAACACAATACAGACCTAGATTTTCTTGAACAAATTTGTCATCATTCAAGCAGCATGTCTGCTGTTATATTCTTGGTAGTTTCTCTGATGTTTTTCCTCTGTCTGAATAGTAGCAGTAGAACAGGGCCTTGTATCTGAGATAGTGTATGGGAATTACACTAATTTGCACCAGCTGAAAATCTAGATCCAAATGGATGGTATATTCTGTTTGGAAGAAAATGCATCTCTTCTTTCTAGAAAAAAATTGCCGTTTTTCTTACTCTGTCCACAGACAGAAGTACAACAGCTCTGAATCATCACCCAGTTGCCCTCAGGCTACGGTTTCTAGTTAACGTCCAAAAGCAACTGAATTAAAAGCTTCGAACTGGCTCTTCAAGACTGTATTTATCGTTTAGGAAAAAAATTAGACTGTTTTTTATTGACAATTGCCCACCTTTCCAGTGTCATCTTTTATGTTTCCTTTGCTTCCAGTCTCTTGTTCCCTGCATCATCTTGCCAGTCATGAGACAGGACAACTCTCCCTCTGCCTCTTCCACTCTCTCTAATTGCTGAGCTGTCTCTCTTTCAGTTAGGTTCTGCTTCCTTATCTCAGTCCCTTTCTATCCAATTTTCATGTAAGCAGTGACCTGCTTTAATGCTAATTCCATCTAAAACCTAATCAAAAACAATCAGGAGGTTACACAGTCCATTCTGTTTTCTCTAAAGTCATGATTTCTGTTTCATTTATGGGGGATTAGCTCATCTCCCACTCCCTATTCATAAAACCTAACCTCACCGGCACCATTTGCAACTGTTCCATTGCTGCTCGTGTGTTTTTGACCCTAACAGCTCAGCCGGCACGTAGGAGCTAGTTTTGCTTTACTGCTGCTTTCCTACACACAAATGGCTTCAGATACGGATTTCATAAGAGGCTCTCTTTTTTGTGTGTGCAATTGTCAGCATTTCCTTTTATTGTCTCAAAAGTTATAAATACCAACAAGCGATGGAGGTACGTTTATGTACCAAGTCCTTCTGTAAGTGTGTGCACTGAGCCAGGATCTCTAGCATTGGCTCACGATTTTCCCAGGTAATGTAGGTTCAGGATAGCCTGGCTAGTGGAAAGAAAAGTCCAAATGAAATCAAAGCAATTACAGAAGTGAGAGAACCTTGTATAGGGACACAGTTGATTCTCAGCTAGATTTAATATGTTTGCTGAGTCTTGGCTCTTTCTGTTCGGCTATGTCTGTAGTCTGGTCTATGTTAGCCAGCACTCTGGATCAGAGGAAATAACAGCGACCGGATTCTGTTGCCTCTCCATGTATTCATGCCATGTCGATGCTGAGCTAATCAGTTCTCCTGGAGCATGGAGCACTGAGGTGTAAAGTACAATACTCAGCAGCAAACCCCAAATCGGTTCTAGCTAGGCTTCTTAGCTCCATCTCAGTGCTGGTTGTATAAATGCCAGAATAGGTCTCTCAGAAGAGCTTTATTCTCCAGGCTTGCCAAGAGCCACAGGAATGGAAATACAGACCTTAAGGCTTATGTAGGCTTTACCTGGCAACCACTCAGGTCTACATCTATGCACTATGCCCAAAGGTTAAATGGCTTTAGAGCTCATGACAGCAGACCATCCAAATTTGAATAGCTCTGGTTCTTGACTTTTGCACCGATGGCTCCAAGCTGATGCTGCACGGGCCCTCCCTGGGTGACGGGGCCAGCCCATCTGATACCTATTCTAGATGCTTGTAGAGAGGAACTCTCCAGTCTGTGCTATGCCACCACATTGAGGGTGACATTGAGCAAGCTCAGCTCGTGGAAACATGTTGGTGATACTTGCTGGGAAGGGAGGTTGGCCTTGGATACTTGTTTAGCTCTTCAAATTGCAGCAGTAGGAACATGTGCTTCTGTTTGCTGGACATCAAAGAGAGAGTGAGCACTTTCAGTTGTGGTGAATTAACCACTCAGTGCTCCTGTAGCTGTGATTGCCCAGATCTGGGGCTCCCTCTGGTTTTGCTGAAATAACGTCATCCCGTCCAGGGGACTAGAAAAAACCCAACACACACTTGTTTCCCTGCCAGGAGGTGATTCTTCCAGATTGTGCTTCATGGCACTTCTTGGGTCCACCTATTACAGAGCTACTTCTGGCACTACCTATTAGAGGCACAGATGTAAATAAAGAGAGATTTTAACTGGAATCAGAGGGCAATCTTGCTTCACTTTCTCCCTGCCTACGTTCCCGCAATAAAAGCGCGGATTCAGGTCAGCTGAAACATTTACTGATTTGGGTGATTTTACTATTGAGGGTTTTTTGCTTGCCAAGACACTTCCTCTGCAAGCATTTTTCTTTTACAATAAAAGGGGAAAAAGCAAGGTTGTTTTCAGGCTTTCCTAAATGAAATGATCTATTTATGATGACACTGCAATTAGCTTTTCCTTCAGTATTATCAATTGAAGTATATATTTGGCTCTCTTTCTAGTTTTCTGTTGATCCATACATCTATCTGCTTGTGTAGTTCATCTCAAAAGGTGCTATTAAGTATACTTATATTTTTTGCTTTTATTTTATTTTTAGATATTCAAAATGCTTAAAAGTTAAACAGCCTATTCTGTAGGGCCTAATCTTGTTAAAATGAGGTACCTTTTCATCTCTCTTACCTTGTTGAAGTCCAGTGAAGAAAAAATGCTTCAGAGAGGGAGGTTATATTTGATGTTCTGTGTAGTGAAGATGACCTTATCAACTGCTTCCTTCCTTTGTATCTTCAGTCAGCTGTCTCACGAATGGGCACAGCTGAGGACAGCAGGCATTACCAGAGACTTTGACCATTATCTTCTGTTACATGCAAAGGAGCTAGCCTGACTAGTGAACATAAAAGGCATCTTTCTATATCCAGACCAGACCAGCCAAGTACAGACAGCTTCAATGCATGCTTGCTCCATATAATTCCTGTCAGTTTACTTCAGAAATGATAGAAGAGGACTTGATTTAGGCATGAGAAGATGTTTCTATTTCCATGCTTGGGCAGCTTGTATGAAACTGCCTGCAGGGATAGATCCAGATGGCTACAGCTGATGCCTTTCCTGTGAGCAATACAGGAGCTATCATTTGAGAAGATCTGTTTCTCATACCCTAGGCAGGGACAAGGATTGAGTCTATGGACCAGAGGTGGACAAGTTGTTATCTTGCGATCCTCAATTCATTCTGTTGACCTGTCAGGAACGAGCAGTATTGAATTACGTAAAAACCTCAACTATCAACAATGCAAGGATAAGGCAAAAGCAAAGCAATTTGACAAGAGAGCACTATATAAATGTAAAAAGACTTTTAAATGGTTTCTGTACAAAGTTACTCTGTCAGTATATACCACATTTGTAAGGTATTTTGTATTTTAAAAAATTAATGAAAGATATAATTATAGCAGCATTACTGAAGACCTTTTCCAAAATGACTCCGTCATGAATCTGTAAGAATTTCAGAATTGTTTTCCAAGTTTCTAGGTTTTTTTTGTAAATTAATGACATCCAGCCCTGGCAATAAAAGCCTTGCCTTGTTTCTCCAAAGAAGGGATTGGGAAGCATTTTCTGGTTTCCTAGCAATGGTTTCACTGTCAGTTTTGCATAGAGCCAGTTGAGAAGATGCTGTCCTATTAGCTAAGATTTTATTTGGAGTTTTAACTGCTTACTCTGAGAGATGGAACAAAATCTATCCCGTCTAAAGCCTGTAAATTACCATTCCGTGGCTTAGATTGGAGAACCTTTTTTAAATTGAGCTTAGAAAACTGACTCTGTCTAAATGCCGTCTGGGCTCTTGTATTTATTGCTTCTCAAGGACTTCCAGATCAGACTGCTTGCATGGGAAAAAAACAAAACATACTTTTTGTGTTGACTTCCCAGAGTTAGACCTTGAAAACCCAGCTCTTTCTATGCTTGCAACAAGCAATTAAAAGCTTTCAGTTAGACCATGGTAGACAAAGTTATTGAGGCAAAATTCATAGTACATTATGTCCCCTTTTACCCTGTATCATCTTGATAGTTTAGCTATATTTATTTTAAAAATCCACCTCCTTAATTTAGTGAGCAAAGTAGATGAGGAACAAAGGCACATGGGAATCAGATAAGATAAATTATAAGATATCTTCAAAGCAATGTGAGGACTCACCACTCGAGTAGGGAAAAATAAACTCTCACCGATCCCTTTTTCGAACTTTTTCCTTGGGACTTGTTTTATTTCTGAAACAAAAAACCCAACAAACCAGAGAGAGAGAAAACACTTCACACTGTTGAGGTAATGAACACACAACATTTTTCCATCTTCAGCCAACAAGAAATCGTCATCTCCTGTACATTGTGTTTGTCTTGCCTTTTACAGCTCTTCTAGATCAGCTTCACCAGACACAGAAATCCAGATGTACGTACTGGAGCACGTAATGCTAAGCACTTATTAATAGCTGAACACTGGCAGTTTTAAGATTTTGCAGCTCTTTGCTGTATGCCCAACCCATTCTGTTGGGCCTGGCCACCCCAAAACAGATAGCGTGGATGGGAGTTGTGCACGCACCTTAGTCTCTATGGAAAAATATCTATTGATGTAGTTCACAAAAACGATGAAAGGAGGGTTCAGCTGCAATACCTGGTTTTGCCCAGTCGGGGTTTGTTCCCTGTGATGGTTGGTTTAGCCTATTTTTAATTCCACAAAAGATGAGGGTTTTCATCGCTTCCCAAGGAAAGCTGTTTGAAAGTCCAGTGGAGCCCCACAGACAGCATAGCACTCTTTTCCATTCTTTACGTTTGCTTACTCTCGTAGAAGTTTCAAATGCAAAACAGCCATCTTGATATGTAAAGTAACCTTCATCACTTTGGCTGCTCAATCAAAAAGTGCCGTAGGTGTCCAGGTTGCATTTGTTATTGGTGAGCAGTGCGCACAGGGTGCGATTGCTTGCTAGCTGCTCTGCATATGAGCAGCTCTTATCGCTGGAGGCTGCACTGCAATGATTGATCAGGCTTAAGAAGCTTTTTATTAGCAAGGGGGGGTGAAAGTTACTACTTTAGGAATCAGGTGACCCAGAACCATCTCTGCAGCACAGAGGAAAACATCCCTCTCTGTTCACACTCCTCTAATTACATTTAGTGTTGTATTGTTTCCATCTAAATTATAGCAATTATATACAAAGATCTCCTTTGAAATCATTTAATTAAAGAGTAGCTAATGCTCTGTGCTTTTGGAATGCTAATATATTGCCTTCCACTTAGGAAGCCTTGTTTTTTCCATTAATTATCGTTATCATGGAGAATTTCAATGGCAGAGGGGTTTTTTAGCTTGTTTTAATAGATTTAACATGCAAGTGGTTCTGGCGATTTTTGTAGTTTGTAAAGCACAAAGAAGCCTTTTGCTGTCTTGTTGGACAGTTGGCTAAGGGTCAGTCTGAGGATCAACATTTTCCTTGATGCATTGGCTGCGGAAGTATTTGGTCTCTCCAGCCCTGTTATCTTCTGGGTTCAGGCAAGTCTTTATGTTTGATTATGTTCTCCTCTCCCCTCGCCTATGTTTTCTGTGTAATAAACACCCAAGTCAAATCCTGAACTGGTATAAATCTGCTGGACTAAATGATTTCTGCCTGCTGAGTTGCTGCTTTGTGGGAATGACATTTCAGTCATGCATCACATCCAGGACAAACAAGATTCATGGGAGGGCTGCCCAGCTGTGCGATAATACCGTAACAAGACATGCAGTCTGTAAGAGCATGTGCTGAAAGCAGTTGTGGCATAGGAGCTAGTGGGATTTATCCAATGCCAAGGGAAAGTGAGCAGGGGAGCTGGAGTTAGAATTCCTACTTGAGTACCGTTTTGGATGCATTGTGCGTTCCCCCTCTGTGCTATTTCCTATTCCTCCCTTCTCCATCCTTGTCTCAACAAGTGTCCTGGCATCCCATATTGCTGTGGTTTCTGTGGGTTGATTTTGGTAGAGGATGTGCCTTCTCTGTTGAGGAACAGGAATTACAGTTTATTCTGTAGCTTTGGCTGAATGTAGTGGTGTTTCCTATCACTAATACCCCACGGTTAAGACTATACTAAGAAACATTCTGAAGAGCCAGCAACAATCTACTTAATAAATCAGTTCCTACACACAAGTCCTTCCCCACCTGCTCATTTCTAACCTATGTGTGCAATTGTCACAGGTGGTTCTTGCATTGTATCCTCTCCCCTTCTTGTCAGCTTCTTGGAGCTTGCCTCTGTGAGACAGAACTCAGATATAGAAAGGTGTACGCAGCAAACCCACAACTCCAGTCTCTCGGATTTCCCCCACCCTCCTTTCTCTCCCTGATACCCATGAGCCAAGACAGGTCTAAATGAGAGAACATGACTGATTCCTGGATGATCTCTGCTTTACAAAAAACAGCACAATGTAGAGGAGTTTTGGTGAAGGCTAGAGTCTGCAGGAGTAGTTTGGGCAGTGAGAGGAGAGGAAAGCCAACAACCCTGTGTGATTACAGAGTAAATTAAAATGAAGTAAAGAATGGCAGCACACTGGGGAGACAGCAGGATCTGGACTGCAGTCAGTGCTTGGAAACGCAATAGAAGTTTTATCTTTTGTTTTCTTTTTTCTTTTTTGCTTTCATAGGGATATTTGTAAATCATCTCTCTCTTTTTTAGCCTGGAATAATTAAGAAAAAAAACCTTTAATCTCTTAAGTGGTTTGGGTAAAACTGCAGGTTAGTGAAAACTTTAGTATAAGGAAAAAATGCATTCTTTCTCTGCCCTCTAAATCTTGTAATAAGGGTGATACAATGACATTTGCGGCTTCTGACACTTCTGAGTGTCAGAAAAGATTTGGGTTTCAGTACATACAGAATTCTTAAAATCTGGAACTTGTATTTTAAATTAGTTTTTAGGTTCTTTTATATACTTGTTTGAGATAGCCAAGGAGTTGTCGTGTTATAATGACGAAGCAACTTGATCACTGTTGGTTTTTTGTTGTTTGTGTACTGAGATGTTCTCCCTGCCAATGAGAAGCTGTAGTTTTGTTAGTGGCTTTTAAAGTCTGCTCACCCATATCCCTGCCCCAATCTCCTCCTATTACACACCTCTTTGGAAATCCAGCTGCAGCTGATTGAAAAGCTGCTCCTTACTGAGAAAATCGCAGCTGGCCAAGGGAATAGGAAGCTGTTACTTGATCAAAAATTGAACACTCTGCAGAACTCATGCAACGGATGGATGGAGTTTTTTATCTGAGTAACGAGTGTTATTTATTAATTAAACCATGTTTTAAAGCTATGATTTTGCTTTCTTTGGTGAAGGCACAAGCTTCCAACATGTAGAGTCCTTTAGAATTTGTGGTGATGGTACTTTAGCGATGTATACCATCAGTCCTCATTGTTACTTTGGTCCTTCCCTTCCAGACACTTAAGCATGCACATAGCTTTCCCTGCGGGCGAAACAGTGCCATATAGTTAGTGGCATTTAGAGAGACTTGTATTCAATAACCAGCTCTGCTGCTGAAGTTCTGGTCCAAGCTTGGGCAGCAGTCTCTGGTGCTATTCAGTTTTGTATGATCTCTTTCATCACCCCATTAGTAACAGATCTGTGCCTCAATTCTAAATTACAGTCTGAGTCCTCTCACTATTTTTTGAGTGCTGACCCTTCAGCTCCAACTGTTCCTGTACACTGCCTTAGTACAAGACTTGTGGTGCCCTGGAATTTTGCTGGAAAACGTGTCATTTTCATCTTGCAAATCAACTTCTTACTTAGCTAGGTGAACCGTGGAGCGTAATCAGTGAATGCTGATTATGAGTATTCTATTCAAAAGAATTAAGAAAAAACTACTGGTAACTTAATAGTGATGATCATTTATAATTCCACTCCTACTAGCCACAGTCCAGCATTCAGCAGGTGGAACGGAGGCTGCAGTCTTTGCAGGTCACTTGCCTACAGCCCGAGTCCCAAACATGCTATTTCAGGTGTTTCTTTTACAATTCCTTAAGTAGTAAGTTTGTGCAACACTAAAGTTCAGAAGTAAAGAAACAGAGATAGCTAAGAAAGGCTTGATTTTGAGACAACCAAACCCACATATTCTTGAGAATAGCTCTGTTTACGTTAGACACATTACTTTCTAGTCCGGTTGTTTATTGTTCTGAGTGATACCTAGCTGTCTGTATTAGCCTTGGGGCCTGTTGTACTAAGTACTAGAGGCCTGGAAGACCTTCCATCACAGGCTGTGCAAGGGGTCAGGCAAAGGCTAAACAAATGCAGGATGTTAAAGGAACAGGAAAATGTTATTAATGACTGAATATAATTTTCTGGCATCAAGCTCCAAGACTATGTATTGGTTTCTGCAGCTGAGATTCGTGAGGAATTATCTGCTTAACGGAAGCATATCTCTGCCTGACTCTAGCTCTTTCTTTTTTTCCTTTCCTATGCTCAGAGTTTTTGGGCACTTCAGTCTCCGTTCTGAATGGCAGCTGGTCAAGGTGGACTACAAGTCTGTCTTCAGCCGGAGGTGTAACAAAGATGACTACCAAACCTGGCATCTGCATAATCAGGTATTCCCATTGTGTAAGGAGGGGATGAGGGGGGCTTTTTTCTCCGTACTTTGCATCGCCAGGTAGGAATGTATTTGTTCTTTTCAGCAGAGCATATGGATTTTTTGCATCCATCAAGTCACAGTTCTAACCTGTTGATGATTTACTTCCTCTGAAGCGTATGGATAAACATGGGGCCAGTCTTCTCCGGGCAAGTTAGGGAGATTGTTAACTTCTTTTTGTATGAAAGTATTCCATTGCACCAGCTGGATCTTCTTGCCCTCAGTGCAATGTAAAACCTCACCTTGTGATTGAATTGTAGGAGACATTGAACTCTTTGTAGCTCTGTCAGTGACTCATGAAAATAATTTTATTTCATTTTGCCTGTCTTTTCCCTACTCAAAAATGAAAATGAAAACATTTATTCATCCTGTAGGTCCTGCAGGTGTATGTAAAACTCTGGGGAGCCTTGAATAAAAGACACCAGAGAAGACCAAATTATTTTATTTTATTCAAGGATACATGCTTTGCTTTTCATACACTCTCGCTTATTTTCATGCTGGATATGTTTAGGTCCTGAAGCCATTTTAACTGAGAGAGCTCAGTACCCTCTGAAGATTACTTATGGGTTACTGGCCAGCAGTATGATGTCCCACTCCCTGTAAGGCAACGTAACTAGAGCCAGAACTACTGGCACTGTGATATTCCTGAATGAAATTCATGAATTAGAAATAAGCATTTATTTGGCAAGGATTTATCACGTAACTGAAGTCATAGAATTGAATAAATGAAAATAATTTAAATGAAAAACAAAGGAAGATGTGTGTAACCAGGCAGCCATCTTGGGAATCACTGTTAATGGGAATAAGAAGTGTTTCAATTAGGTGTTGTCTTTTTTTCTTACTTCTATGCAGACAAATTACTTCTGCATTGGAGAAAATTCTGTTTATAGGAACTCACCTAAATGTCAAATATTTCTTTTACATTAGCTACTCCCAGTAGTGGTTTTGGAACCTTTGTGTTCAAAAAGCCCAGTATAACACACCATCAAAGTTATTTGAGGTCTATAACAAAGCCAGGTCTGTCAAGGTAAGAGGAGGAGAGCCAGGACTCCTGGGTTCTGCACATAGATTTAGTCCCTGCCCTGGGTTTTGGGCTTGAGCACTTTTTCCCATAGTAGATTTCATCTGACATATGGAAGGAACTCTGGAGTACATCCACATTGTCTTTTCAGGATAATTTGTAGGACTAGGTAATTTGGTGGATGCCTTCTGAAATACAGCATAACTCAGTGCCTGAGATGGCTCGGGCACCTAGGCATTTTGGGCACATTGTCGTTAGTATCCCAACTCAGTGCTGAACACACTGCACTCATGGGTCCTTCCAAGGCAGCTTTTGAGTTTGCAAAGTCACAGAAGGGAGCTAAACTCAGCTCCCAACTCTCCCAGTGGTAATTGCATGCTTTCATTGCCTTTTGTGTCTTTTGACAAAATGGTCCATTCAGGGCCCACCTGCTGCTACAACTCTGTGTTTTGCTTTCTCTTCTTGTTCCTTGGCTGCTGAAGGGGGAGCCTTGTGTCATGGGAGAGAGGAAGATCTATAAAAAACGCAAGCCTGGAGCCCAGTGTTCCTTAGGTCGGGACTATTCCCAAACTGTGGTGTCTGAACCATGTGTCTGCGGTCAAGGAGACTTTGAGTGGTGAGTATGTGTCTCTGGGGAGTTTTGCAGGGACTGTTCTTCTACCATTGGCGGTGACCGAGCTACTGCCCAGACAGAAAACCTTGCAGCAAGACTGGGTCTCGTGCAGCTTTGTGGCTGTGATCGTACCATATGGCATAGAGGTGATCCCCACACCTGTGTGTGAAGGAGGTATCCTCTTCATCTGCAGGAGAGATTTATTAATCTCCATGAGAAATCCAAGTCTGGAATTCAAAAGCAGAAAATTGCAAGTGCTGATTGACTTTTTTTGTCCACCATTCCAGAAGAGTGACAGCCAGGACTCTTTTCTGGTCCCAAGCATGCCCCTTACAGGAGAAAGAGAATTCCTCTGTCCTCACTTCCAAGGTCATTGAATACCTAGGGAGCAAGCTAGCAAAATATGCCCATTTTCATCATTATTCCTTTGAATTCCTGGGAACCATTTGTGGCTTTTTAGCAATGTTTTATTGAGAAATTTCTGAAAGGGCTTCTGTGACATGACTGTACAGCCCACCCTTGTCAGATGTAGCTACTTGTTTTGCATAAATATTGGTGTTTCTAACTTAATGGGGCCATAATTTCCAAATGACTTTAAGGTCACTTTGAAAGCGGCTTAAAAAGAAAACAAGGGAAAAATGAACCACTGCTTGATATTGCTTGACAATCAGAGATAGGAGATGGGAGAATGCATAATGGTCAGGATCTCTGCACAAGGAATTCCTGCAGGGAACCTGTGATAGGCAATATTTCAAAGATTTAAGGCTGTCAATAGCTGTGATATTTGAGCTTAAATGATCAGAATGTCATTTAAATGGAGTTCAAAATACCCTTAAAGCAGATCTGCTGAGAAAACATTTTCATTTTTATAGTATGTTATCAGCATCAGTGCCTGGTTCTGTATCAGTGTGATTCCTGAAAACTTCACTTACCTTTGAACCCTTCCTGAAGATTTGTGGGACATGAGAGCTGCACTCTTATTTGGACTGAGGCCAGCCGAGACTCACCATTCTTTTGAGAACACAGACGCACTGAAATGCAACAAAAAATAATAAAAAATATAGACCAAAATGTTTTCTTGAATATTGGAGTATTTTGGCTCTAAGAGGGTTTTGGAGATATAGAGCAGAGATTTTAATCTTATCTGGATGGATGTTTAATTTGTTCCTAATGCCAAAATTACATTTGAGACTCTTTAGTGTGACTCAGGAGATCTTTCTTCTTTGTTCTCATCATGGGAGCTTGTGGGATGAACAAACTGCAGTATCTGCCCTTGGCATTGGTATATGCCTCTGAGCTGAACCAAGCACCAATCTCCAGAGATGCTTATGAATTTGCTCTTTTTTCTTTTTTTTTAAACACGTCTTTGTGCCTCACTAGCTTTCTATTTTCATAGTGAAGTTTGTCTTTTCTAAGCCTGAAGTGGAAAACTGTGGTAGCTAAATTGGCCTTAAGTGCTATTCTGCCTTGAAAAAGGTCTGCATCAGAATGCACCTTTTCAATCCATTGATGTGTTCCTTGCATGTGTTCAGTATCATTTTTGCTTAACTTTCCCACTAACATGAGAGAATATTGCTGTTAACCTTGTCAGTCCTGTAGAGGAAACGCAGTTAGAGGACAGCAAGCTGGCTTTTTTTTTTTTCCAGACTCTGCACTGCTAACAGAATTGTTAACTGACTTCCAATTGCAAAATTACTATAGCTGGTGATGGAGAATTAGAAGAACCAGCTTCAGTTTAAGGGTGAGTTTTGATACTAGTTTGCAGGGCTGACTGGAAGAAGGTGTGGGGCAATCAGTTTGAAGAAAACACTAGCAGTGCTGGAAATGGGGTGCCAAGCTTGATTATCCTGAAAGTAATTTTCAAAGAGGAAGTATGGACTCATCTGCTCTGACTTGTGACTTCTAAAGGATGAGACTGTTATTTAGTCAGTGGCAAGATACAGGTTATTCTAGAATATGATTCATCTGCCTTCTTTTGATTGTCAATATGGGAAGGAGACATGCTGAGAAGCATCTTTTCTCTCTGCTGACTGGAAGAAGGCTCTAGACAGGGAGCTTATTGAGATACATCCTCACTGTAGGTATCTACAGTTGGAAGGACAGCTCCTACTATTTCATTTGGTGCTTTTGAAAAGGAAATATGTCCACTCAGCCTTTTTTGGCTGGGTTCACAATTGCCAGTTGTTCTCGTAAGCACTGGCTGGCCTGTGTCGTGTGTGAACTGAGCAGGTCCTGCAGAGAGTCAGGGAAAGGAGCACGGTCAGCAGCTGGGGTTGTGCGAGTACACTGACAAGCAGGTCCCAACAGACAGGCCCTCTGCTGCCCCAGTAAGAAGGTTTGGATTCTTGTTCTGGTCACAGAGCATCCCATGCTACTAGCTGTGATGACGCCTGTCTCTGAGAGCTGTGCAGACAGGACAAATGACTGTAGGAGCCCTACAACACAAGCTGTGAGGGTTGTGCTCCCTCCCATTCAGTCACAGCACCCTTGCCTTTGTCTGCCTCATGCTGCAGTGCTATTTCCTATTGTTAGATATAGGGCTGATCTGAATTTCAGATGCATAAACCATGATCCAGATCCCCAGTTCAACAAATCCTCATGAGTCAAGATCAGGGGTGACTCCTGCCCATCCTCACAATCACTTTCAAAAGCAAACCCTGGCCTTTTTCTGGCAGAGAAAATGGCAGAAGGAACTCAGAAGTGTTATTAAAATGCTCACTGATCTTTCTTTTCCCTCCTCCTGCTTCTTTATTTACTCTGTCAAGACAGCTTTCTTGAGAAAGACAGCGTAGCAGCTGGACTTGATTATTTCCTTAACTTATGCAAACCCTGGGGCTTATGAGAAGGAAGGTGGGCAGCATGCGAGGTTTTAATATACATTTACCAGAAGTTAATGAACAAGCACAGAACCTTGAGGGCATACAGCAATGTTGTCTTTAATTTTATTAAATATTTATGCAGCTCTTTTCTTCTTTGGGGCAAAGTACAGCTCCTCCTGAATATTTTTAATTACCAAGTCACTGCCAGGCATTTTTAACTGTGCAGGTCGGACCCACTGAGAATGATTAAATTGAATGTTGAGAGAAAGAACATTAGGGAATCTCCAAACCTTTTAAAGTAGCTTGCAGAAATTTTGCCCTCAAAACCAGAAACAGTAGCGGCCTGGGTCACTGGGGACATAGCACAATTTTGTCTCACCAAAGCTCTTCCTAGAGACTTTCTGTTGGCAGTTCAGACTCTGAATAGGGAAAGGATATAATTCAGTGTCCTAAAGGGCACAGAGAGCTTTCAAGGCAGTGGCTTCTGTAGTGTCTGCGTTTTCACGGAGACTTGGTCTGTTGGCATTTGTTAACCTGCTTCAGGCAAAAATCCAGAATCCCTTTTTATTTGCCCCTTGAATCTAGCTGCCAATAAAGGCTATGCATAGAAACCTGATCCAGAGCCCATTAAAACTTATGGAAAGCTTTGGATTAATCTTATTGCTTCACCATTGTATTGGCATGCAAAGGCAGCTGTAAAAAGAAGTCTTGGATGTGCTTGTGTGCGCTTCCACTCTTTGGTGGTCCAAGGAAGCATTAATACCCTGGATTACCTTCCTCATGTGACACCATATCATGTAATCCTTAGACTACCAAATTGGCTGTGTTGTTTTAGTTTAGTGTTGGAAAAACATCAGCTCTTGTTTTCTATCAGGCCAGTCATAGCTCAGTCAAAGAGCACGGAGGCCATTAACATACATGAATATGCATACCTTGCCTGGTTGTTCAGAAGTGCTCCTAATGTTTTATACTCTTAACTGCTTCGTTGGAAAAAAGTGACGTTAAATCTTGGAATTGTTGTGGTTTGTTCTGAAAGCAAAAACTGCAAAAAGCAAGCCAACCAAAATAACCCATCAAGTGAAATTATTAGAGATTAATAGGAAATGAAAATTAACAACACAATTTTCTTTCTGAATCTCTGCCCATGTTTTGTTACCAAATGAAACACAAGTCCTCCAGTGCTCTGCAAGGCTGGTAGTTCTGGTGTTGTCAGGTATCACATACCTTCTGTGAACTGTTCCTGCTCAAAGTGATCAAGCACTTTGTCTTTGGATGAGCCCAATCCATGATGTTGTGCCATCCAGCAGAGAGCCACCAACACACACATGCTTTGGGGAACAGAAACATCACTTAGAACTTTGAGCTAAATGCAGTGAATAGGTACAGTGATGCATTCCTTACTTGTCTCCGTAGTGACTATGGATATGAGAGACACAGTAACAACCAGTGTGTCCCAGCCTTCTGGTTCAGCCCGTCCTCCCTGTCCAAGGATTGCAGCATTGGTCAGAGCTACTTGAACAGCACTGGGTAAGTGAATCTTGCAATCTCTCTGGTTTTGGTGACCTTGCAGTAGTCAAGAGAACCTGGATGGTTCTTTTTTCTCTGTCTCTTTCCTGGCTCATTTCCAGTCTTATTCGTGAGGTAATGTTTACAGCAGCATCTGTATGGAACATTGCCTCATCCCTCAGAGGCAGGGAGAAGCACATTAACATAAGTGACAGGTAGATATTGTATTGCTATCAAGTGATGTATGATCCCTGGAGCCTAGACGTGGAGCTCCCCTTTGCTGCAAGATTAAAACACGAATCGAGAAGGTCTATCTGAGAGACAGCTGAACATTTAAAAGGACAGGTTCAAGGTATTTCACATTGTTTTTCATTGAACCTCTTCCTATCTTACAGCTCCTATTTATAACAGCTTCTGGAGAGACTTAAATGAGCAATTTTTAGCCTCACTTTTTTTTACTCTGCCGTTTTCACTTTGTATATACAATGCCTTGAGATTTCAGACAAGCTACATGTGCTCGTTTCTCGTGGTTTTACCCAGAACAGATGGCAAGTGTTGGTTTATTACAGTAGTATTGCTTTGCAAATGCTATTCCGTTGTGCGGGGGATACTCTGAAGCTCTGGTTTCACTGCCTGGTGCAAAATTGCGATGTTCCTTCTCAGGCAGTGCAAGCTCTGAAGACTTTGCAGGGCTGCTTCTGAGTCACGGGTCCTGTCTGGTCGATCGTTGTGACAGGGTTGTTCGTGGCTGCTTGCTGCCGGTGGCTGAACAAAGTGAGGCTCCTGGGAGTCTGGAGTCAGCTTAACTTCAGAGACTCCCTTTCCACTGAAAGGTTGCTATAAGTATGGGATGTAATTACAGCAGCCCTGGCCAGTATGACTGCTTGCAGCCCTCTTATTTCAGAGAGCAATAAGAAAATAGTTGGGGTCTGTGTCTTCTTAACCAATCCTGTATTTTTACTGTGAAATTACTAGAAAGGGTTAATCTTCCTCAACAATACCAGGAATAGCCAACTGTCTTCCTAGTTAGCTAACCTCTTCCAAGAAGAGTGTCCTGGTTTTGACGGGGACAGAGTTAGTTTTTCTTTTTAGCAGCTAGAAGAGCTCTGTGTTTTGAATTTAGAATGGGATTTGAGAATGGGAATTGAGAAGAATGTTGGTAGCGCACTGATGTTTATGGTTGGTGCTGAGACAGCAAGGACCTATCAACTTCCCATGTTTTGCCAGTGTGCAGAAGCACAACAGGCTGGCGGGGGAACACAGCCAGGACAAAAGATCCACAACTCCCCTTACAATTTGAACTTAGATTTAGGTTTGAGGGCTAAATTGGCCAATGGAGTATTCCGTATCATGCTACAGTACTTTAGTCTGAATTTGATGGGCCACAAGCATGTTTCTGGAAAGTTACTATAAAATTTCATATAGATTTCATTATGTTTGTACCTCATGCTGATATATTCTCACAGTGAGAAGATTTATTAACCTGACTAATACAGAAAAACCTATTCCTTGAATCATTTGAAAACTGGACTGGACAAGGCTCTTGGCAGATCATTCCAAGTGCTTTCTAGCAGACAAGAGGCAGACAAAATGTAATAAAAAGCACAATTAAAAAGCTGGGATGCAGGGTGCAATCCTGCAGGCACAAGGAGTTGGGGGAGTTCTCTGCCTTTTAGCAGTACAGAATAATTCACCCCCACAATGTGTGTCTGTTCTCAGGGATGCTGCTGAGAATCTCTGGAGAAGGTTGGATTATTGGATTATGATTTGTTTGGCTTTCTCCAATATAATAAAGTGTTAGATTTCTTTGATTCTTCCTTTCAGTGAGGGAATCATACTGGCAGTTAGCCCTTGAAAAAACACATGCATTAATATGGAGAAACAAACCAAAAACAAAACAAAGAAACTTTTCCGCCCACCACCTGAGCCCAGTCTGCTTTTTTACTGTTCCCCAGGTACCGAAGGATTGTGTCTAACAACTGCACAGATGGCTTGCGAGAGAAGTACATGGCCAAGATGGAGAAATGCCCTGGGAAAGCACCTCGGGGACTGCACATCCTCACTACTGATGGAAAGTTGGTCATGGAGCAGGGACACAATGCCACCTTCATCATCCTTATGGAAGAGGTTTGTTAGCGGGCTCAGGAAACCTTTCACTGTGTGGCAAGACTGGTGCCCTTTTCCTAAATCTGTCAGGCTGCTGAGAGAAAAATAGCTATCAGGTGGGGTCATGAAATGATGAACACTCCTGAGATTTAGGACAATTAATGAAAGAGGGCTATATGTGAAACATACAAGCCAATCATGTTGGGTCAAGACAAAGGACTATTTGGCCGGTTATCTTGTCTACAAGAGATGATAAAGCCAATGCTGAAGAAAGATAGATCTGGTCAAAAATATATTTCCCCACTAGCTTCTTGCTACCTCCAGTGAACTGCAATTTATGAAGTTTGTGAGGCACAAACTGCGTCTTCATGCTTAATAATTCTGATTTTGGGATGAAAAGCTTTAGCTGAAGCTTTGTTGGGAAAGGTTAAGAACAGTGGGGAACATTTTCAGACCCACAAGGAGCAGTGAGGGACATTATTGTTTTGCAGTAGGAACTGAGCCTCCTCAAGCCACCTCTGAGCTCCCCAGTCCGTATGTGTTTTATTTATAATGTGGTATGATTCCCTCTGTAGCCAACAGCAGCATAAGTTATACCAGACCATGCTGGTGCCTGAAGCATCAAAATACTGAGGCACTTCTGGTGATCTCTCTGAGTCAGGTACCCGTCTGTTTGGCAAACGTGTGGTGCAGCCTGTGTCACCAAGGCTTGTGACTCAGTGGAGGCTTGGATAGCTAAGGAAGGCACTTGGTATGTATTCTGGCTGACAAGAGTGTTTTTCAAATGATCTCATGCCTCTTCAGGTCTGTGATTTGATTTGGTGTTTAGGGATATAAGTGACGGCTCCACCAAAATCCCTGCTGTGTTTGCAGCTGCTACATTCCCCTGCTGGCTTTTAACTGCCCATGGAAGGTGTCACTGGAGTTCCAACAGTGATTTTCCCACAATGGCTTGTGTTACATCTGTTTTCTGGCTAAACAGAAGGGTCAACTCAGAATCTCACTTCTTACATATTTGGGTGTCTCAGGAGGGTCAGCCAGGGAGTGAGGTGGTGTTGGAGAGACAGAAGTACACTTTGTCATCTACTCTGTCCTGTGTACTTCGTTTTGGGAGAGTACCTGGAGACAGCAGGGAGCCAGATATGTCATGGTCACAAACATAAGAATAATGACACCAAGACAAACTAGATGCCTGTCTCCTGAGTATCCTGCCTCTGACAACAAGCAACAGTAGATCTCTAAGGAAATCGTATTAGAAACAGGGGAAGCCTAGTGTCTAGTGTCCCTTCCCCTTCCAGTCCCTGGAGTAGCTTCCAGTGGCAACGAAGACATTCAGGAATACAAGAAGCTGTTTTAAGTCTGAGCATACTACCACAGAGAAGTTTTTTTCTTCTGATATCTTATTAGGTTTTTTTTAAACATACACTTCTATTAGTTTAAATTCTTATACAGTAACTAAATGTTTCATTGGGACCACACTAATCTGACAGGGCCTTTTTACATACTTCCTCAGAGGTTCATGCATGCTCTGCTTTTATACAAAGGGGATTTCTTGTCTACCTGGCTGATTCTTTTATATTCCGCAGACTTGACACGGTAAGACAATTTGTATAGACACTGTGAGTGGGAGTTCAGAAAAGCACAGACATAATCTAAAAATTAGGAATCTAGTAGTAATTTATTAAGAAACTCAAGCGGAACCGCTGCATACAAAGAATGATAAACAGGTGGGGAATAAAGCAGCAGTCAAGGTAGCTGAAGAATGGAGTCTTTATGAGGCTGTAGAGATTGAAGAGGCAGCTGAATAAATATGTGAGGGCGTTCACTCTATGTCCTTTGTTGAAAAATAAGGATAGTTAGAAAAACATTTCATTGAAACAATTTTTTTTAAGGGAAGAGGATTTTCGAGAACATGTCTTTGCGGGTGAACAGCTTATTCCACAGAGAGTTGTGTATTGAGTTTTTTCTTAAAAGAATAGATATTTTAAGAGGGGGGTGGGGGGGAAACCCACCACTGAGATTTTGGGCAAAAGCATTCCAGTCTTTCAGTGTGAACCTGAGACGAATGAATTGTCATCAAAGTATTCCTCATTAGTTGAAAGAAGTAATTTTTGTAAAAGTCTTAATTATTAAATACCTTGCTGTCATACAGATTCACTTCTGCCTCCCTCCACCTTCTCTGGTCAGTCTGATTCCTGGTGGGTTGTTTTGCATGTATGTCTACACTCACATTCTGAGCCAAACAGCAGCCTGACGAGCCCTCCTATGGATACATCTGTGTGGTCTCCATGCAGCCCTCCGACTGTTTCAGACTAACCCTGATCAGCGACTTTGTGATTAGTCATCAGTTTCTTTCTGCCTTCTAGTACACACCCTCAATGTATTGATGTGACTGACCTTTATGCTCTCCAATGGTAAATGAAGACTTTATCACAGTTAATTGAAAACTAAATTTTTCAGAATTTATAAACTTAGCTTTTGTAGTATTGTTCACAGTGGTAATTCAGAACATTTGCATCGCAATGACAACGGACAAAGAGATGCAGAATGACTGGTGATTTTGCTGCGTTTTTAGAAATATGAGGTTGGACTGTGATTTGGACTGTGTATACATGCGAGAGAACATGAGGAGATAAGAACCATTTTTTACCTTTTTTTTTCTTTTAAACCAAGTTTGAGTTTGAGCACAAAGAAATAATAGACTGCCGAATTGCTGTTGTATGGAGTTGTGTTCGGGACCAGATCTATGAATCTGTTTTTGCACCTGATGTGTGCCGTGCATCCCCCACTCCCCTCTGAAGGGTACATGCACTCCCCTCAGGCCTAAATGGTTGCTTATGTGGCCAGTCCAGTTACTAAACTGTTCAGTTGCCTTGTCTTCTGTTTATGCCATCTCATGGCTTCCCTCCTTCAGTACTTACCAGCTGATGGCAAGGCTTTGTAACAGCGTTGTAATTGCATGTGAGCTGATATAGCAGGCAGTGACTAATCAAAGAACAAGCCTGGAGCTCTGCACTTCTGTTAGAAGATTGGTAAACTGTATTTATAGAGAGCGCCACATCCATGTCATATTTTTATGCAAACAATTTGTGTGCTTCATTAGAAGAACCAAAACACATAATGCATATACACTCCACTCC
Organism: Tauraco erythrolophus; assembly: GCF_009769465.1. Classification (NCBI taxonomy): domain Eukaryota; kingdom Metazoa; phylum Chordata; class Aves; order Musophagiformes; family Musophagidae; genus Tauraco; species Tauraco erythrolophus. The sequence continues at coordinate 13,317,140 of NC_141473.1, read as the reverse complement.
CCCCAGCCCCAAGCATATGTTGGATGAAATATTGCCCTCCTGAAATCAGTGGGCGTTTGACTCTTAGCTTCAGGAGGCCAAAATTTCAACCACTGTTCTGTCTCTACAGTTTTTGTCACTTTTCTAGTGTGTCTTCCAGGCAGGAAAACTTTCCCAGGCTAGTCTTGACGGGGACATGACTTTGAATGGCTATTCCATGGCAGTACTCCTCTCCACCAATTCCACTACCCTTTGCCTGCTCACTGATTTCAGTAGGCAGAGCTCAAGTCTTTGTGAAAGCATCTGGCTTGTTCCCTTTTAGTAGTTTACAGGGCTTAAAGCAATAAAACGTGCCTTTTGAATATATATGGAAAGCAATGATTTTTTTTTTCCACTTGAAATGCCTCCACTTCATTTCTATTTCAGTTTATATTCATAAATTCCAGAATATCTGACATCATGTGTGTAACTAGTACGTTTCTTTTAGTATTATATATACTGGACACAGAGGTATGGAAAGGAGAAAGAAAACATGATTAGTGTAATGGGCAGGCTTTGCATTGAAGACCCAACTCATAATTGGGTGGAAAGATCATCTGCTACTGTTTAGTCACAAAAAAAAATGCCTTCCTGCTTCGCCACTTCAAACCTTCGCATTTCGGATAGAATTATATTGGAGAAGCAAAGAGGAAATAAAAAAGAGAATTGTAAGGCATGAGAGAGGAGCTGCCGTGATGGGTGCAAGAGATTTCAGCCTGAGGTCACCAGTGATGAATCCAGCCCAGATCAAATTTTTATCTTCTGTTCAGTGTCTTCCATATGAGATCAACTTGTGATCTTAGCAGTCTTAGTACGTTCCCTTGAGAAGTGGTTCTGAAAGGTTTAACAAGCTGTGGGAGCCTTTCTGTCAAATAACTGAATATCTCAAGAGTGTAATTTTACCCCTGCTAGAGAATTTTAGATTGACTTAAAAAACTCTCTGTCAAAAGGATGTTATTGGCTACTCAATATTATAGATAAGTTTTAGTGTCACTACTGCTCTAGTTCTCTATGTTTTCTTTCTGGTTTATACTGTATTTTTAACGTCTTAGTAGGACAGAGGTGAAAATGGTGCCCCGATGATGTCAATAGAGAAAACTCCTCTTGCTCCTGTGGAATGGGAATTATGGAGCAAGGAAGGAGACAGAGATCTAATGTACATAACTAAATATCCATATTTCAGAAACTACATATAATAACCCTGATTATATGGGTGTGTACCCAAAGATTCCAAGTGTACACTCAAGGCAAATTCACATGTGAAAAATACCCTTCCCACACTGTTAATGCAGGGATAGCCTATGAGGAAGATAAAGTCTGTGGGACATGCTGTGGTCCTGATTATCTCACAGGGGACCTGCTTCAGTGTACTCTGGCTTCTTCTCTGTGCTCTCAGGTTTCTGTCCAAAGGACAAGATCAGGTGCACTTTCAGGGCTGGGGCCAGTAGCAGAACACAGCATCCTGCCTGTGTCACTACCACCATTGGCACTTGCACAGGCTGATGGCAACTGCCAATAAGACAGCAGCTCCCATGAGTTTGGCGTTAGTGGGAGGCAAGAACTGGGATCTCTTGCCTTTCATGGATTTTTCTATCTCTGCAGCAGCCTTTGTTGTGCACCTTTTGTCTCATTTGCTGATCATTTGGGTTAGAACAGCCTGTGAGCTATTTAATCCTGATTTAAGGACCTCTTTTTCTACGATCCAGCCAATATTCTGCCTTTATCCTGACTGTCCTGGGATGATAAGAAGTCATGATCCAAAATGGATTTGTGCTGTTTATGAATGTGTTTGGAGTGTATGAAAAATTGCTTACAGATGTGAGGTTCACAGTCAGAATTTAGGCTGCAAGCCATGTGTTTTGCCACACACAGATAAACTTGAAAAACGTTGCTCAGAGGAAAGCTGATACTGTCAGCTCTAAAACTTTTGGAGATTGTCACCTGTGTGGTTGTCTCAGACTATCTTTTCCCTTCGTCTGATCTGCACAGTTTTTCTAGGAAGTCATGGTTTGTTTTGTGCAATGCCTGGCCCAGAGGCTTTAGTGAAATTTGTGAGTTCAGTGATCTTTTCCAGTGAGGCCAGTGGATGTAGGACCCAGCAGGATTTGAGCTGATTGTGAAGTGATTGGAAGTACATCAGAACTGGCAGTGAGTTACAGCGTTGCTTCTCTCCCTTAGATCAATATGTACTGGAACTGCACATAAGCTTTGATCCTGACCCAGTGCACTTACAGCTATAATGGGGTTTATGAGATGGCCATGAAATATTTCTGAATTTCCCATTTAGTTTCTTTAAAAAAACTAGTTGAATTTAGGAACAGAGATTTTTTTATTTTTTTTTATTTTGGAATCTCACTCTTATCTTCAATATATCTGGGGACTGGTTTCAGTTTTGGGCAAGGAACATCTCCAAAAGGTAGTGGTATCTTCTTAACCCATAGTGAATACAGTGGAGACCTTTCATGAAAGGAAATTACTTGGGCCAGTACATCTTATATATACATGCAGAAAGCTACAGAGATTTAATCTAAGGTGTAGTTTTATTTCAGTTTAGTGAAATCACTACAGTGAGCTTTAAATTAGCCTTGTTTTGTGTTACTTTTAGTCAGCTGGGAACAAGTGTAAAATAAGTCTCCAAGAAACTGAAACAACAGACACTTCTACAGTTCAACTACATTGGTTTAAAGCATGATTTAAATTAAAATAGTGCAGCTGCTGCTTCCAGACAATACCTGCAGTGCTGGAATTTCTTGTCTGTTGTTCCCTCCATCGTTTAATAGCTGTCATTGATAGTAATCCTAGAAGGGATTTTCTTGTCATCTACTTCATTCTCCTGTGTATCTCAGCCCTATCTCTGTGTTGACTGGCATTAGGCAAAAGCTGTCAGTCCTCAACGTAGGACTCAACCTGTACAAATTCAGCCATCCTGAAGTTACATGTCTAACTGAAACTAGTCATCTAGACTATCATCACAGAACAGGGACGGATATTTGCAGAATCCTAGAATGGTTTGGGTTGGAAGGGACCTTAGAGATCATCTAGTTCCAACCCCCCTGCCATGGGCTGGGATACCTTCCACTAGATCAGGTAGCTCAAAGTGGCCTTGAACAATTCCAGGGATGGGCATCCACAACTTCTCTGGGTAACCTGTTCCAGTGCTTACCACCTTCAAAGTGAAGAATTTCTTCCTTATATCTGACCTAAACTACCCTCTTTCAGTTTAAAGCTATTACCCCTTGTCCTATCACTACATGCCCTCTCCAGCTTTCTTGTAGGCCTCATTAAAGTACTGGAAGGCTGCTAGAAGGTGTCTCCAGAGCCTTCTCTTCTCCAGGCTGAACACCACCAACTCTCTTAGACAATATTAATAGGAGAATCACGTCACCTGTCTCAGTTATCTGAGGATGGAATGTGTTGGTCTCTTGCTGTCTTTTTTTCTCTTTTTTCCACTGACTCTACAGGAAGCCTGGAAAACTACCTTAGACTAGACTTAACAGCATCTCAGTGACTAGGTTCTGCTTTTTTGGAACATCTTGGAGAGCCACTTCAGCCATTGTCCTGTCTCCAGAGTGTCCCCGATGCTCCTATGTGCAAATGGGAATTGCTCTCCAATTAGCATCTAGCCTACCATCAGTGTAGTGCCTCCCATCTCATTGCCTCTGATGGAGTACTTGTTGGACACCACTCATTCCATGAATGGCTGTGCAAAGCCCTGGCCACTTCAGTGACATATAATTCTCAACCATGCATTGCATTAGAGGATTCAAATATGGTACCCTTGATATATGCGCGTTTGGCACTCTGCCCTCCCAAAATCTCTAAACCCAAGATGAGAGGATAACATCTCTTTACAGGTATAAACCTTCAGCAATTCTTGTGTATAATTGCTTGTGTATAATTACCTGGTGTTGATTTTGAGTCTGGCCTCTTTGGGGACTGGCAGAACAAAGCTAGGCTTCTTTGGTGAAGTTACATGAGTTTGTGTCCATGCTAATGAAATGGAACTGAGAAGTGGGATGGAGGGTAATATAAATCACTCTTATCAGCCCAGTTTCCTAATGCAACCTTCTCTGTTGCAGGGTGATCTCCAGAGGACAAACGTTCAGCTTGATTTTGGAGATGGCATTGCAGTATCCTATGCTAATTTCAGCCCTGTTGAGGATGGCATCAGGCATGTGTATAAGAGTGCTGGAATCTTTCAGGTGACAGCATATGCAGAGAACAGCCTGGGCTCTGACACTGCTGTCCTCTTTCTGCATGTGGTCTGTAAGTACCTTCAGCCGCTGGATTCCTTGGGTGAAAAACCTAATCTCACTGATAATCCCTGCAACTTCAGTGGGGCCTAAGAATACCTGCAAACCCCTCTACATACGCAGCTCATGGTCTTCGAAAGGCTTGGACTTTTAGACACTCTTCTATCTTAAGTAAACTTTATTGAATGAAGAGGAAGGGAAGTTTCTTTTAAAATAAGTGTATTTGCAGTCCTCACAGGTACAGAGAAAAGTTTGAAAATGTTTCTCAGGCTTTCTGAGAGGGTCAGAGACAAACATATGAAACAAAGTTTAAATATGTGTTTTCAATATACTTCTAAATCCAAGAGGTTTAGATTAATCTACTAAATTTTGAGTCAGTTGTTCAGGATTTGGGAGCTTACAGTGCTTATTAAATAAAACAAAAACATTATGCTGAGCATACTTCCTGGGATATGAATATACCGAGGATTAATGTGCTACTTTTCATATTTCATGTGTTTGACATACATCCTTGACTTTTCTCTCCTATTTCGTATGTCAATGCAATTTCTCTCCACTTGGCAAATGAGCAGACTCAAATATAGACCCTCCAGTTGGCTTTCTTAAAGCCCCAGGAGAGAGCAGAGGGTGTGGAACGCAGGATGAGACCAGGAAGACCCCAGCTCTTTGTCCTGCTCTCAGGCTGCTAGATCTCTTGCGCAGAGCGCTCCATCTGTGTTCTGATACACCCCATCGGTTTTGCCCCTAATGGTATTCACAGCCATGTCTGCCCTTTCCCTTAGCCTGTAAAAATGTCTTCTACCTTGCCTGTCTTTTACTTGAGCTTTTCTGCTGGAAGGAATCAAGTCAGAAATTTCCAAAACTCAAGAACTTTTTTCTTCTTTTTGATTTCAAGCTCCCTGTGTGAAGGAATAAATGTTCCTTGAAGCTTTTATTATGCTCATAATTCCCTCAAAGTCAATCATGGCTGCATTTAACAACCTGTTATTAGAGTATTAACTGTTTTTTCCTTCACCTTGGGCCATTAGCTGACAAAAGTGATGGTTACCTGGTAATAACGGCCAGCTTTGTATGGATTATCTGATTTTTCTCGCAGGAACTGCTTTTTCGTGGTGAGGATTTTAGAGCAGAATGCAACGAGGGCCAGTTGCTTGGCCAGGTTGTGCTACTCTACCCTCTTCTCCCTCAGCTTCTCAGAGCTCTCCTTTGACTTTTATGGTGTTCTTAGGTGGTCAATTTATTATCAGTATCTCTAGGGAAATATTTCGCAAGTATTTACATTCATGCTAGCACTGAAATAAGATGATACCTCAGTACTAGACTTCTAATATATTTGGATGTACTAGTCAATACAGAAGGTTTGACCTTGAAGCTCAAATGTACAGATATAAATGCCTGCTATATAAATCAGCCTTATTATACCATCTGTCTGGTGCTGAATCCTGTGCTGAAAAAAAGAAGGAAGAAGGTCCTTGGCCTCAAGCAACAGTAGTTTTCTACCCTGCAGCTTTAACAGTGATCAGTCAACTTTTCACCTTTCTGGAATCTGCTGTCAAGCTGCTCATCCCTTCATCTTAGAGGAAGTGAAAATATGAGTATTTTTTGTCTCACAAGCATTGTCATAAAAAATTTGAGAGACTCTGCTATTCTTGGGAACCCAGAGTACTCGCTATGGTCAGATTTCAGGAGTGACTTGCTGTTAGAGACCCCTTTGGAAAGGGGAAACTAAAAAGAACAAGTTCTTAGGAGCTGAAAACAATAATAGAGTCCCATACTGCTCGGAGCTGTATGTTCTGGTGGTAAAAGAACAAGTCTTGCTCTCCAAAATCCTTGTAGTCCAAGTAGGTGGAGAAATGATTAATGTTCCCATTTCATGCTTGAAAAGCTGAGAGGTAATGCAAGAAAATCGTCTCAGTTAAAATCAGCAAATTTCCTGCTTCCCAGAATTAATGTCTTATCCAAAAAAACCCCATCTCACTTCTCTCTTATTTCATCCTTTCCTTCTCACAGGGATAGTCTATCAGTTTTCTATGTTTTAAAAGATATCATTCAGAAAGACTCAGTTGTTCAGCCTGGAGAAGAGAAGGCTCCGGGGTGATCTTATAGCAGCTTTCCAGTACCTAAAGGGGGCCTACAGGAAAGCTGGAGAGGGACTTTTTACAAGGGTGTGTAGTGATAGGACAAGGGGCAATGGATTTAAACTGAAAGAGGGCACATTTAGTTTAGATATAAGAAAGAAATTCTTTACATTGGGGGTGGTGAGGTACTGGAACAGGTTGCCCAGAGAAGTTGTGGATGCCCCATCCCTGGAGGTGTTCAAGGCCAGGTTGGATGAGGCTTTGGGTAACCTGGTGTGGTGGAGGATTTCCCTGCCCATGGCGGGGGGGATGGAACTAGATGATCTTTGAGGTCCCTTCCAACCCTAACCATTCTATGATTCTATGTGCAGCAATTACCAGCTGAAATTCAGTAACAGTAAAAACAAACAATTCAACAAGAAGGAAAACAATGGAGATAGTAAAAGCTTTAAACAAACTAACAAACAAGACCAGTATTTTTTACACGTTGTTTCTTCTGGAGAGGAACTGGTGGCTTAGTTCTGAACCTCATGCACTAGACTCATTCTGGACATTTACATTTATTAGACAAAAATTTGCATTGCTATTTTCTCATTTTTTAAGTTTTTCAGAAACCAATTCTTCTGCCTGCTAAATGCTTTGATATGCCAATGCACACATCTTTCAAGTAGTTCCTACCTTTTTACTAGTGATAACTGACTTCACAAAGACTTTTCAAGGTCAGGCAAAGTTAAAAAGATACCAAGTATTTCCAAAATCATGACTCTTTCTTTTGGATACTGTCTAAAGAACTGTCAGGGAGTATTTAATCAAGTAATAAATGCCTAATATATAATCAGATTTAAATAATCTTGACTGAATTGATTTTCCCACAAATCTTGGGAGTGGATATATTTTCAAGAAAACACCTTCTTTCTCTCATGTCCTATTCCTCAAGCTTTCAATAGCAGCTTGACCTCTTCAGAGCAAAGCCAGATCATTGTTCTCCCTCAAACTGCATTTAAGAAATTCTTCTAAACACAGTGCTCACCCTGCCTGAAATTAGCACTTTGGAAAATGTGCGTTTCTGGCTCCCCTAGAATTAAGAGTGAGAAGAAAGTGTGTGATTTTATGTTTGTTAATCATGTATCTTTTTCTTTTGTTCATTGACTGCTGAAATTGTCTTGTATTGCTATTATAGAGTCTCACTGCTGACATGAGACATTTGATTTATTTAAGGAAAAGATCCTGTCTGGTTGCAACTGCATGAGGAGGATTTAACTCACAGCCTCTAATCATGAACTCTCTTTTCCCACAGGTCCAGTGGAGCATGTCCATCTCAGTGTCCCCTTTGTCGCCATCAGAAACAAGGACGTCAACATCACTGCAGTAGTTTGGCCCAGCCAGGCAGGCACGCTTACCTACTTCTGGTGGTTTGGCAACAGCACCAAGGTACAGCTGCCCTTTGGTTCGTTTTTACTTCCTAAGCTTGTTGCACCAGACAAGAACTCTGTTCAGCCCTAATAAAAACTTCTTGCCTTTGCTTGTTTTGTGTTTTAGTTTTTTCCTTATCTCAAAAGAGTTGTGATTATCTGAACTTCAGCCTTTGTGAGTTGATTTCCTCTTGTCTCGTGTTGTTCTTAGGAGTCATTACATTTTTACATTGGGTTGTTATCAGCCCTACTGAGCTTCGAAGACCACAGTTATTACCAGTGTTCACTTGCAACTTAACTGAATTATATATCACTATATATGGGAAAATACTGGCTTTCAACACCGTGTTTAAAAACTGCTGGTGTTCAAGAAACCGTGGAGGTTCCCATTATGTACCAGTATGCAGTATACAATGCTGGATTCCAAAACAGTACTTTAAAGCTGTTGGCGTTCAAATAACCAGTTGTAGTAGAATGTCAAGCTAAACTGTCAATGGATTGTTTGTGTCCGTCCGTGTCCATTGTTTGCAGTCTTGGATATATTAGAGAGAGAGAGATGAGACTTGTTTGTAGTGAATTTTCAAATGATTGGCAAAAATTTATTATAAAGAGCTTTTTTAACCAATAATTAAAGTGGTCATGCTTTCAAATGAAGAGAGCCAGATTATTTGTTAGCTACAGTTTTTATTGCAGGCTTTAGGAGAGAGACAGCTGACGCACAGGCACTATCCTCCATTATTACAGTTGTGAAATGTACAGCTGATAATTTTGCAATGTAGTATCTGCTGTTATTTACAAAAGCAGTTTAAGTCACATCATTGTCTACGTTATTGAGTTGCAACTAAAGGTGGGCACTGATATGAGATCACAGGAGAAAAAAAACAGGATTTTACATGAAATGTGGAACTTGAGATAAAAGATAGCAGGCACACAAGTATTTTATTTGAGAAAGCTGCTTGCATTTTAACATCTTACCCTAGCTACCAATAGTAGCAGGAGAAAAAAACCAAAAGAGTAAACGCTGTGTCTTCTGGGATTTTACAGCAAGTTAGGAAGCTTACTGTAAGAACTCACCTATTTTTGTGGAAGCATAATTGAGGCACCAGAAGAGCTCAGGAACAAAAACCCCTTACTGTAACGTGTCAAGTTGCTGTGCCCTAGCTGAGCTGTGGCAACCACCCACATACACACATCAAGTCCATGACAAATACCAGGTAATTCCACGTATTTTATATTGCACTAAAAGAGGGGGATGCAAAATCACATTACAGTTCAGGTATTTTTAGCTCAGTGCTCACACATGGACAGCCATTAAAGTACATCTGAGACGATTTAGGTACCGTTAACTTGATCATCTGCTTAAGCCCTCCACTGTACCCAGGTGTCAGAGTTTTCCTGCCATTGCTTTTCTTTTGAATATAGAAGTTGGTTGTGAATAGGGCCTTGAAAAACACTTTTTGAAATAGAAAGTGATCTAGAAAAGGTAGATCAAAGCAGTGGTGTTTGCTGAAGTTTTCCATGCAGCTCTCATGGTGCTTTCATCTGGGTTATAACTATGATCCATTATCTGTTTTATCTTCTAGCTTAAATTTCAAACCCATAGGCAACAGAGTACAAGCAGATACGGATGTGTTTGGGGTGGATGCTTTGCATGTAGCTGTACAGGGAGTACTTGATCCTGATGATACCCTGGAGTGATTGTACATGTTGCTAAAATATGTTGAGATCTGGATTAGTAAAGATGGTGCCACTTAGCTGTGGCCAAATCAAAGACCCAGAGCACCTTTCATGCTTTGCAAATGATTATCTCCACTACCTCGTGAAATGCACTTCAACTTCAACTCTGACAGAAGTATGACAAAAGATATAGACATAACAGCAGCCTTTTTTTTCAGGACAACAGTCTACATAAAATCAAAATTCCTTTGGGGATGTTTAATGTACATGTCAGATCCTTCTCTTTGCCCACTCACGGGCAAACTGTGGCGCGCTTAGTACAGGTGGAAGATGGGGACACTGAGTTGTGTGTGAGTTACAGATGAGGTGTGTTATATTGTGCATAGTGACTGGTATTATTAGGTGATATATTCTGGTTCCAAGCTGAGGGATTGCAGCTTCTTTTCCTCTTCAGCCTGTAGGCATCCCAGGCAGAACCAGATGTGTCTTGTGTCACTCTGCAGTCTCACTAAGGTACTCTCTGTGCTGCTGCACAGGTGAATGTTGTCTTAGACTCAAACGATGTGGCTAAGGCTCTTCTGCTGCCCTCCCCACCCTGCTGGAACCATTGTACTGAATTTCTACTGTGCTAATTTTTGCAGTATACCTGAAGGCCAATTTGCTTGGATTAACACAGGTCCAGTTTAATAAATGTGTCCAACTGTTTAATAGGTTTGAGCAAATGAACCTTAAACTACTTGATTTAATTTAGAATTAGTTTCCAGGTCTTGGTGCTTGAATTAAAATTAAGGAGTTGGCTGAACGTTGAAACTCCATGATGGAGGTGAAATCATCCATGGTAATGGAATGTCCAGCATACACACATACCAAAAGGAAAAACTGTAATTTTAAAGGCCAGAGTAGTTCCTGTTATCTGCCTTTGCACAGAATCACAACCTGTAACCTCCAGGAAGATTGCTAATATCATGCAGTTTGATTATAGGCCCATTCTGCTTGTCCAGGATGTGTCCATGTCTAACTATATGATAGGTAGGCCTCCAGGGCTAGCGCAAGCTGGCACTCTTGCTGACTTGGTCTGGGAGTCTCCTGGGGAGTCTCCTGTGATCAAACAGATATTTTTTGCTTTTGCTACTGCTTTTTCAACTCATGGAGGAGGCAGTAAAAGGCAGGTGGCATTCTGCAAGGAGGGAAATGTGTTTGCCAGCCTGGTGTATGCTGGTGGTGATTTTGATTTAGCTATGAAAATGGCATATATGGCCACTGTTGTGAAATTCAGGCTAATTGGCAGTCCAATGGGATGAAGCGTGAGAGCTGGAAGGTGAATGTTGAAGAGTTTTCCTCTGGAAACAAACTGTCAGTGTGGTGAAGGGACAATAGCAGTCGTACAATGGTTTTATCTGTGGTCTTAGACCTCTAAGTGCTTTTGCAATAGAGGCTTGTATCACCGTTTCCATTTTAATGGTTTAATCTAAACCAAGAGATTTGTCTATAGACCAGCTGTCAGATCAATGGCACTGCAAGGGCTAGACTTTTGATTTCCAATATGCAAATCTCTTTTCCCAAGCATGGTACACTTTTCTCATCTAGATGTGTATCAGTATGAGAGTCTCCTGTGCAAAGAGGAGAGCTGTAGAGCTATCAAGGGAATTTTTGTTTGAGAAGGCGCAGATAAAGCCAGCCTCCTCTGCCAGGGCTCTGAGCTGGCTAAATGTAGGTCAACTTTACTCTGGAAACCATTCAGCCACATTCAGGCATCAGTGACGGCAGGTATGACACCATGCGTTCAGCCTTGTTAGCATGATTTGCCAGCTTATGGTTGGAGCTAGCTTACAGGCTCAGAGCATGGACAGGGCAATGCTGGGTGCCCTCACTCTGTCCTGAGCAGAGCTGCTCTGAGATAGATGGATTTGTGCTCATAAGAGCAGGGGCTGGTCCTGAATCTGAACAGTAGGGATTGTTCAAAGAAGCATCTGCATCTTCAGTTATATTCAAATGCGGGTTTGAGCTGGACCCTGTGTTTTGCACAGCTGATGTAGCAACTGTGCTGAGTGTGTGTGCCTGTGTGTGTACAACACTGCGTTCTGCAGCGCGTATTCTGCAACTGCTGACTCTGCTCTACTGAGGTTCTTGTAGCATAACGGGTTGCAGTTCAGTGGAAGAATATTTCAGGAAGCGTTTACTGAAGTGAGAGAAACCTTTGCCAATGGGGCAGTTCTCACTGGGTGGTGTTTGGGCCACATTCAGGCCTTAGTAGGATATGCAAGCTCAGAGCACCATTTCTGTATCCGGGAGGAAGGATATCGTGGCGTGGTTGATTGATCGGGTGCATGTTGTGATCCTGAGCTAATCTCATCCTGATTTTGAAATTACCATCTGTGTTTACCTCTTGCAGCCCCTCATCACCTTGGAGAGCAGCATCTCATACATCTTCGCTGCGGAGGGGATGAACACTGTCACTGTGCAGGTTTCTGCGGGCAACACCCTCATCCAGGACACCAAGGAAATCGCAGTGCATGGTACCCTCAGCCTTCTACAATCAGATCTCGGGGGGTATCTAGAGGTGAAGAAGAGACAGTCACTGCTAATCCAAAATGAAGTCCCTAGTGCCCAGGGGAAACTCTAAAGACAAACTGCAAACAAAGCAGCTCAGATGTGTCATGATCACAAAATACAGAAGTGAATTGGATGGGGCAGCTAGCCAAATTTGTGAGCTCAGCACTGTAGTAAAGTGGCTGGTGTCTCCTTTGCCTATGGGTCTGTCTGTACACCCTGGCTGGACTCCTAAAAGAAAAAGCACATGTAGCTGTAGGCTGGCTGCCTTCCCTCTGCTTCCTAGCTGTGGAAGGAAGTAGTCGTAGTGCATCATTAAGGTGGCCTGAATACGGCTGGTGTTTCTCTTTATACAGTGACTGTACAAATGGAAGGGGTCTGGAAGACAAGGGGCAGAAATGACTCTGTTGTTAGTATCTCTGCCCATCTTCCATGCCACAGCTGGAGATCTAAGTGTGTCCACTGGACTTCCCTGTAGGTAATGTTTGGTATGTTCTGGCCATATCTGCATGTCATGGGCTTCAAAAATCACCCTTTGGCAGACCACAGAGCTTACCTAGTTTGGGACTTGATAAAAGCTGAGTGGAAGGGCTCTCTCAGCAGTTTAAAATTTCTCCAGAGAATAATTTCCACCCTGGGCTAGTCTTCATTTTTCTTATCCAGTTCTTGGCATCCAGCATTTGAGGGCAAGCTTTTCTTTGAATAGCAAGTTTTATTGAGAGACCCAGGCTTCAAATAACTCGAGTTGCACTGTGTAGTTGAACTGTGTGTGTCTTGTTTCAGTAATTAAATATAAATAAATGTCTTGCGGGTGACTGGAAAGCTGTATGCTCAGAGTTAACAACCAGCTAAACAGATATTTATTGATTGCCTGGCTGTGAAATGCAATAGGTTTTAATAATTTGTTAATATGATTTAGTAATACTCAAACTCGCTATTAGCAAATGTAAGTAACCTTCTCCTTGATCATTTTGAGCATTGTAAAATGCAGTGTTTGCTCCTGGGAAACTTGCATCTTTCCACTAGTTTCTGAAATAAACCTGAATCACGAATATCTGAGAGGAGTCACTGCAGGTCATCCCAAACTTTGGTCCTGGTAGGTCCCACAGAGCACTCCTCACTCTCTGTTTTTAAACACCTTGTAAGAAATTTTGACATTCTGTTTAAAAGATTCAAAGCTTTGGGCTTTATCACAAAGATAAATTGATCCACTTGGAATGTCCAAATAGTCCCATGCAGCACCATGCTGCAGACTGGCCTGGTCTAAGGAAGGAGTCCTTCCAGACCTCCCAGTCTGGTGATCAGTTCAAGTCTATGTACATAAATGAGTGACACCTTTGGGTAAACGTGCTCTGCTAAATTTGTATCCTAATCTGTGCCCTGTATTAAGTTATTATGGCTCTAGGTAGGAGGGCATAGCTTTCTGGTGTTAGCAGTGAAGGAGCTTTATTCAGGATTTTCTCAAATGGTGATTAACAGGCCAGAATTTACTCAGAAAATAAATTGGTTAAGCCTTCAGAACTTGAGAGCAATTCCCTGCTCCCTTTGATGCTTGTTTTATTTAAAAATATACTGCACCATCTAAAAAGAAAGAATAGATCTTGCAAAAGATGCAACATAAATGCTGTGCAGGCACATCCGTGCTGTTCCGTGGATTTCCTCATTTATACTCTTGCTGGTTTATCTTGATCTAAAACTGGTACCTTCTTACAAATGATTAATGGTACTTACGTGAAGTGTCTGAAGATCAGGTGCTTCCAGGTGAGCCACAGCTCATCTCCAAAAACAGAAGAGAGAGTCTTCTACCCTGAGAACTTATATCTGAGTGTGATTCCTATCCTGGATCTGTGCCTTTCACTGGCCCAAACCTATTGTGCCCAGTTATCATAAGGATTCCAGGCTTGGTCTCTGATGACACCAGAGAGGAGAGCTGGAATTGGAAAAATATTTAAATTGTGTTGTATTTGAAGTCGAGGAAGTTTTTCTTCCTCCCTGCAATCAGTCAATTAGGAAGTAATTTCAAAGTGTTTCATGAATAGCCGTTGCTTGATTAGCCACTCATTAGCACCACTGGGTTCTGATTTATTGGGGTATTAACCACTCATGGCTTCCCTCCAGGAGAGCAAACAGACTAATACCTGTTTTTGAAAACATTACTTACAGTAAGTGTTTGTTCTGCAGAGCACAATGCATGCCATTGCACAGACCTTCCAAATGCCATCCAGATGTCACCTTATTTACTGGTCAGCTTCTTTATAAGCAGAATCTGATAAAGTTGAGTGGCAAAATCACCAAAGTCCAGAAGCATCATGAAGGGAAGGCATCCTCTCCCCTCTCTCATTCTTGCTTTCATTTCTTCTGGGAACAGCCACAAGTTGGCATTAGGGCAAAACATCCTTTATAAAAACCTTTACAAGAATTCTTTCCTTGCAAGCTTTCTGTCCTGCTTAGTGTTAGCCAGCCCTTTTTCTTCCTTCAGCCTTTCCTCTCTCACTTGCTTTAAGTTAGTTTAACTATGGTTTTCCTGTTGTCTTCTGCACCGTTGGCTGTACCCTGAACACTGCCCATTTAATCTTCTCATAAGTACTGTTTTTCTTTTCCAGAGTATTTCCAATCTCAGCTCCTGTCATTTTCTCCCAACTTGGACTACCATAACCCTGACATCCCTGAATGGAGACAAGACATTGGAAAAGTCATCAAGAGAGCTCTAGCACAGGTGAGCATCTGTTTTCTCATCTGTACTAACATTGACTAGGGTGTTAAAACATGCACTTTCTCAACATGCTAGCTTAAAAGAATGAGAAAGAACAGCAGTAATGAAGCTATCATTTTAAATCGATAAAAAGCTTCTTATATGCTGGATCTTTTTACAGAGGCAAAGTATATTGGGAATTTTGAGGAAATATTATTATTACTTTTATTAATGTTTCTGTGGTACTTTTTAGCTTTTAATACCCCTGAGGACTTTACGAATTCTAGATTGTAATAGTATCATTATTATTCTTATTTTGCCAATTTTATATTACAATATCTACTGTTTTCTACTCCAAACATTTGGGTAGTGTTACTGTGTGTTGTTAAACAGGTGATCCACTTCATCTCTGAATACAGACATTGTAGTATGTTAGATGCATGAGGAAGATATTTTTACCTTTTCCCAATAGATATTTTTCCTGAAACATATTTTTACCTTTTCTTCTAACGCAGCTAAGTATAGTAACAGGTGGACCTTATAAAGCTCTACTCCCTTTCCAACTGGGGCAAAAAATGACGATTCAGAGGGAAAATAAACTTACCTTTAAATTACAGGACAAAGAGACTTCTGTGGGTGGAAGATACTGTCTGTTCCTTTGGGATTAATTAGAATATGTTAACTAGCACTCATGTTCTTGCAGGAAAGGGGACAGAATAATTTATGATATCAAATAGCCAGAGACTTTGGTTTTGTGTGAAATCAGGAGATAGATTTAGGAAAGCTTTTGTGTTTTTTTTACATTCTGCCAAAAATGTATCTTGCTTTTTTGTTGTAGTTGTTTTTTGCTTTAGCTACAGCTGTTCTTAGAAATGGAGGCTGATTATTTTTACAGGGAAACTACATTCCTGCTTATCTTTTTTCATCTGCAGCCCACTCAAAATTCGCAGTTTATAAGTTTCCTTAATTGTTTTCCCATCCTGAGAAAACACCAAGTCCTTTTGTTTAAACTGTTGTTCCCTTTTGCTATATTCAGAGTCAAGCTTGCAGAAAAAAGAAATTAATTAGGTTGTAACTATGAACAGTTACAGACAACAGTAGAAATCATGTAGAAGTGCTGCTTGCTTATCCTTTTGTGACTGTTTGGTTGGAGCCTGTGATCTATGCTTCTGTCACCAGGAATGGGCTGCCCCATTGATACATTTCATTTCAAGAATGAGGTCAAGGAGCTTGAGGTTGGGTAGGACCAGGGCGCTGATGGAGTTAGCCTCATATAGCAGAGAGTTTCTGAGGGAGGAGAGGCTTCCTGCCCTACTGAGGATGCACAGCTTGGATTTGGGGAGAGAGGACAGTATCCTCAGTGGACAGGTCATGCTGAAGGCAATTGGAGAGTCAGGTGTGGAATTGACTCTTGGTTCAGCAAACTGAGCAGTTCCTAGCACAGCCATTCCGATCAGCCCCAGGAGTAAAAAGTCTCCTACTGGAAACGTTAGTAATTCATATATAGCCAGTGTAGATCCCTGTAACCTGATATTAGAAGGTGATTGCTGGAAATTTTCTTCATCTGTCCCTGTTAGTTGCACATTTGCCAGTGGTTGCTTCAGACTTTCTGGATCTGACTTTGGCTCATTCTTTTGTAGCAAGAAGGACTATGTTGAAAATTCAGATCTGGAGACATGGTAGGTTTGGACTTTGGATAGAGATCTTTGGGTCCATGGGTGTTGTCAAGTCTACATTTACTTCTAGAAATGAAGCAGAGTGAATTGTTAGCAGGACCTCTATTTCTGACCCACCAAATAAGCAGAACAGCTCATTAGGACCGCAACACTTACAGTGGAACTGGCAGATAACAATTTGATGGGAACACAGTTTCCCGTAGTAAATGGAAATGTCAGTAACAAAATAGCAGTTAGAGACCTCCTTTTACTTTACTTTCAGGTGACCGGTATCCCTGATGAACAGATCTTGGTAGCTGTATTTCCTGGGCTGCCTACTTCTGCTGAACTCTTCATACTGCCCCATAAAAACACAACAGAGAGAAGGAAAAGCAGTGACGCAGATCTGGAGCAGGTAAGGAAAGAAGGATTCATGGAACATTCACTCCTACCATTTGCAGATAGGCCTCTTAACTTGTGCAGCATTAGATATGACTTAAAATAAGTGTGATAGAACTGGATGCATCTGGGACTGTGGCAGTATAGTTTATGGCATTAAAGAAAATTATTTTCAGAGGAAAAATGGGCTTTTCTAATACCTCACTGAGATATGTCACAGTCTACCAGCAGTGGTTCTTCGTAGATCAGTGGTATGTCCTTATTACAGTAGTTATGGCCAAAGGAACCTTGAATATGTACTCCCTCTACTCCCTGGAGGAATGCTAATAGAGGCCAAAGCAGCAAGATAATATACTGAGGTTTACTAAAAATAAATCAGGCTCTTCAGCTCGTATATCACTGGAACAAGACCTCTTTTTTCTGCAGCAGAGAATGGCGTGTGCAAACTATATTTGGAAGTTACAATATCCATCCATTTAGATAAATAGGTAATTACAGTGATGAATAGCAACAGTGATATGCAGGCAAGGGAAGAGCTAGGAACAACAGCACGAGTCTGCTGAAGCTTTCATGCTAGAATTACCAAGTGATTAAATCAGCTCTATAAAGGCAAAGGAGTGAAGTACTGCTGGAAAGGCTGCTTAGCTCTAGCTAATGTTCTTATATGCAGCATTTTTACTGTGTGCAAGCTATGTGTGAGCCCATCTCCAAGTAACTCTTGGAGGAGTAAATTCTTCTGTGATCAAACATTAAATAATTCAAAGGGCTGCTGAATTCTGTGGAAATTCTTGTCACCCACTGAGCAGAGTCATTCCCCTCTGAATAGTATGTTTGTCCTAGGAGGCTAGCAAAGCTGACCTCTTAAATTTATGGTGGTGGGTGTGCAGAAGAGGTGCATTGTGGTTGGAAGGTTTGGAAGGCTATTTGGAGAAATTTTCCTGTTCAGTAGGATCTACTTATATTAGAATTCCCTCTGAACGGGCTGTTGTGTCAATATTTCGTATATCAGTATTACGCAGACATCTCAGATTAGGTTTCTGACTAGCTGACCATGAGGCCTGAAGCTCTAGTGCTCTAAATTATTTGACAGTCTACTCAGTTGTACTTTGGCACCTGTTGTTGACTTCTGCTTAAGGAGGTTTTCCCTGGAGAGTAGGCCATCAGAACTACTCAGTAGCTATGTCCTAACTGTCAAAACTACTCTAGGGAGATCAGGCATCAGCAAATGCAGGCTCCAGTGTGACATGCCAAGTATGTGCTCTGAGGCAACCAAATAACACATCATAGTTGGGTTGCTGAGCCATGAGTAAACTCCAGTCCAAGGTCCCTCTTCTAAATGAAGGAGGAACATGGCAAGTTTGCCATTAATCTTCAAAACTGGATTGTCTCATCCCCAACAGCCTATTTAAACAGGAGCCACATGACTAGGATTGTCCTGAATCAATGTGAGCAAAGAAGTGTTACCTAACTCGGTTGCATCATCCGTCAATGAAAGGCCAATATGTCAGTGATTTCCAAGTGCATTAGATCAAATTCACAGGACCATATGGAGGGTGAAAAGATCCTTAGTTCTTTTCCCTCCTCCTCTACCCACCCCCCAAAAGGAAAAAAAAAAATACTAGATTTCTTGGTTTGCTTCCCAGGAGAGGTATAATAATGTACTCTGTGAGTCTCAAAAATCCTGTAGGGAGACTTGCATGCAATAATACATACACAGTTCTGTCTGAAGTGCACGTACATATTTCTTTCCACTTCCTCAGTCTCTCACGTTCCTTCTCTTCCTGAAGCCAGTAAGAGATGTTAGTCACTGTTCGTAGGCTACATGTATTCCTAAATGTTCTCCAGAGCTTGCTGTCTTCTATATTGTAACTACCTGTATCTCTTATTATTTCCTCAGGTGGTAGAAATCCTTTTTAATGCTCTCAATCAGAACCTGGTCCAGTTTGAACTGAAGCCTGGTGTTGAAGTCATTGTGTATGTTACTCAGTTAACATTAGGTGAGTGTGGAGTCAAATGCAGAGCTGTGGTTCTCTTGAGGCGTCAGACATCTTCGGGAGAACCAGTCTACATCAGAGCACTCACAGTTTGGCATGTGCTACTGGGATACATAGGACTGATTGTATTGAGGCGCTGTCTGTGGTAAAAGCAAGAAGTGTTAAAACCAGGATCCAGCAGTGGCACCCTGGAGGAGAGGGAGTGGCAGCGAGCGGCTGTGTGGCATTTAGTTGCCAGCTGGCCTAAACCACGGCAGCATCTTCATGCACCAGTTTGTACAAGTATTAAAAGTACCTTTTAAGAGTTCCCTCTGGCTTAATTAACTAGTGCATTGATGTTTTTCAAGCGTGTTAGAAAATCAGGTGAATGGTGTTCTATTAAGTCCTCATTGGGCACCTGTGGAATTCAGTGTGGGTATTACTAACTTTCATGGATATTGGATCAAATCCTTATTGCAAAGGGCTTGTTAATGTTACAACTAGCCCAGAAGCTTTATAGGGGCAAAGTACTCATGAAAAGAAGATCTAGGCCTCTTACAGGGAATATGTGCCTGAATATTGACTTCTACAAATTAGAACTTATTTAAATCTCAATGCTACCTATCTCCACTTTCGCAGACTAATGAATAGTTGCTTTAAGCTTCATCACCTCCTTTGCTTTAAACCACCTGAGCGTGAAGCTCTCAGCTACTGCTGAGAATTTCAGCCAGCCCAGTTTGAAGCTCTCAGCTGTTGCTGAGACAGTGATGACTACAGAGAAGACGATGGATTTATTTTTGCTCTTGCTTTTTATGACTGCCCTTGCAATTATCTGAAATGTGGGATCTTGTGCATATGACATTGCTGATAGCCTCTCCGAAAGATTGGGATTCATGTCCCAGGATAACACACTTCAGCTTCTATTTACATGAGACTGTCAGAGAGCTAAGAGCTGGGCTATGACCTATCCTACAGGTAATGCCTTTTTGCCTTCACTCTCTGACTTTTGTTTGAGGATGAGAATCGGATGTTAATAGCAGTAGGCTGGAATGAGTTAATTTGCAAAATTGGGAATGAGATCCAAATATCTACAGTCTCCAGGTCCAGAACCTGCCTTTGTTCTATAAGGCGAAGTATGGATTTAGCTTCCAGTGCTCAACTATTCTCACACCTCCCTAGTGGGGGTGCTGCATTTGTTTCATGGCCATTCCTGTAATATTTTGACTCAGGTGAAATGGCAGTCATTCTTTTCCACGAAAGATTCCATAGAATAGTAGAAGCAGAAGACTGGCAAGTTCAGGTTCTTAGGTGTGACAATTTGGCAATGGAACCGAAGAGGCGTAGACTTTTTTCCCATCTTCTGGGTAACAGAGAAAGAATAGAGAACAGTAAAAAACCAAAACCAAATGCTTATGCAGAGTGAGAAACACTCAGCAGCTACTTATAATCATTTGTGCATCGTTAGAGACTTCTCATCAGACTCTTGATTCTCAGCACAGTGCTCAGGCCATTAAGATGGTCTGCTCCAATGAGCTGTGGGAATAGCTGCATAAACAAGCTATAGTGATACACTTTATTTAGCCCACCCAAAATGTCAAGGATGAATGGATCAAATCTCCAAAATGTTATGATGTAGTGCGTGCTTGGGTTCAGGATTATTGCTTTGAACTCCTCCACATTATGAAAACTGACTCAATTAAAAACTCTGTAAGGTCCAATACAAGGATGAATCTTGAGGCTTCTCGCAGGACCAGATCCCTGTCACATGTGAGACAGACACATCTTCTTGGAAGATGAGAGTCATGCAGTTCATGGATGCTCTGAGGTAGCTTCTCCAAAGGGGAATAAATATGCATGAGGCCACACCTCACAAATTTCTTTTCCACTCCAGTCCCTGGAAAAGCCTAAAAAGAAGTAGCCCAGAGTGTTAACACAGGATTGATCAGCCATTCAGCTAAGCATGGATTGCTGTGCCTTTTCACTAGGAGATGTTGGACTGCGCTGTCTTTGAAAAAGAGCTTGGCTTTCAAAGGACAAGAGAGTCAATCCGTTTCCTACCAATTGGTCTTGCTAAAAACAGCATGCACCATGCAGTGGTGATAAAGCAGATGTGACAAAGACAGAGTTGAGCTCAAGTCTCTGGTAATTATGTGTTCCCTAACAATACCTTATAAATGTAATGCTCTGCCTTTCCTCCTGCAGCACCCCTTGTTGATTCCAGCACAGGTCATAGCAGTTCGGCAATGCTGATGTTGTTGTCTGTGGTATTTGTAGGCTTGGCTGTTTTTTTAATCTACAAATTCAAGAGGTAAGTTGAGAAACTTTGAGGGATGGGAGGAGGACACACTGGGTAGTTTATAGGCAATCTAGGCAGAGCAGTGCCTGTACTGCAGATGTTATGCTGGCCTAAGGCTTAGACCAGTATAGTTCCCTATTTCTCGTGCATAGAGAGAAGACCATCTACTGCCCTTTCACCACAAACTTGGTGCTCCGAAAGCTCACCAAGAGCTCAGAAATCAAGATGTGACCTGCTTCAGCAGAGTTGCTTGAACCACAGACCAGAAATGGAAACCCTGTGTGTGCACTGAGTACTGAGCTACAGAATGCAAACTTAGTAAAAAAATCACATGATAGATGTCTTCATATGTTCTGTATCCATCTGGCCAACTGCCTTAGTGCAAGAGTATCTCATTTGTATGTTGCAAAGTGAATACTTTAGTTTTGCAGAGGAACAGGTGTGATTATTTTAAAGGAGGGAGACTCAAAGCCAAAATGGTTTGTGGTAAGCATCAAAATGCCTTTTGGAATTTGTGCTGAGATTTTCTTTGCCGGATGTTAATATAAACCTTTTGCTTCCAGGCAGCAGGCAAGACCTCTAGTGGCCCATGGCACTTTGCTGCTGCAAGCTATGAAATAAAACATGGGATAAGAATGGCCTGTTTGCTCATGGGCTGCCTTATGAGAATGTATTTTAGGCAGATGGAGCTCCTTAGGAGGAACTTTGCATTCAATGCAGTACTTACTGTGTTAAATGGTCTATGTGTCCAGATTCTGCCCAGTGGCAAAATATTGTATGAGAAGCATAAGCTGAGTCTGACAAAAAAAAAAAAAAAAAAAAAAAAATCTGAACATGAGTAGTTCCTCAAAATTGGGAAGTAGAGCTTTTCCTGTCCAGATTCCAGCTATAGGTTTCTCTCTCCAGCTTTTCTGCAGCCCAAGATAAGGCTCGTACTCTCTAATGATGTTAGTGGGATACCAACAATGTTCAAAACGGAATGATAAGACAGGCATGTATCCTGGTCTCCAGGTTTAAAGCTTCCCTCATTTCTAACCTCTTGCATTAACCATTGTCAAAACTAGTGGGTGGCACTGCTTCTAGTGCTTGATCATCTGCACATCGAGATCTGTTACTAAGCTTCCACTGGCTTCAGTGGCCCAGGACAATTTCCAGAGAACCCATGTATGTGAATCTGCACAGGTGTAAATTTCCAGGCCTGCAGCGTGCCTTGCTTGTTGCAATCTGAAACCCTCTCCCTGCTTCTGTGAGGTGGAATAGAGCTTCCCAGATGAATGGGGAATGGGACGTGTGCTGGGGAGGCAGCTGATGATTTCTCTCACTCTCAGATGTAGGACAAGGAGGGCAAAGAAGTCTCTCTGGGAGATATGTCAAGATGTAGGTTCCGCACTTTGTAAGATGTACTTTCCTTTGTGTCTTGGTGAGATGGTTTCTTAGGTTTAGCCTAATGTCTTTGGCTCTGTGATCAGGGATCAGTTACCAGGAAGAAGGACCTGTATATTCTGGCTGCCAGAGCGCAGTAAGGAGCCTGGTAATCCACTTTGCATTCTCTTTCCATAGTAATGCTTTGGCATTACTTTCCATAGTAATGCTTTGGCAGTCTCCAGGTCATGTTATGCTACTATAGCTCATAAAACTGACTCTTGTACTACTTAAGCATCCTGAGCCTTGGGCATAGCAGCCATCAGCCTTATGCACATCCAGGGCTGGGAAGACCTGCCTTGTTAAAATCTGTCTGAAAACCGAATGTATTACAAATCAGGAGTGAGAGGGAAAGTGGTTAAAGCATTGGTTTTGCTTAGCCCAAAGCTCATCAACTTGCTGTCCCCTCTTACCTGCTTGTCCCAAAGAGGACAAACCTAAGTCAAACTGGCAAAGTTTAGGATTAAGTCAGGTACCCAGAGTGTCCTCAGCTTGATTTTTCAGAACAGAAAGCAAATTTTCAGCTCTGTCTAAAACTGCTGGCTCAATGGATCAGAAGTGAGAGCATGCAACAATTCTTAATGGAAAAAGGAGTTGAAAACAAAAGCTTTCCTCTAGCTCTCAGTGATGCAGAGGTCCATTAGCCATATGTACTTTTCTGATTAACGGTGATCCCAGCCTGAATACAGAACTGCTGCTTACAGGAAAAGGTTGTGGAGAGAGAGCATGGGCCTGCATGAATTTTTAATTCTACAACTTTATAGAATCCGTGCTTTGCTGCTTTGCACACAGACTCCTTATTATGAGTCTATCAAGTTACAGACTCAGCAGGCATGTTAAACACTGCTGCCAGGGAGATGCTTGTTGAGGAGGTCAGAGTGGAAAAGGAAGGAAGGGGAAAAGCAGGGAAATAATCTTTAAAAAGGTTGTTTCTTTTCAGGGAGACTGAGCATATAGCACGTGTATGGGTGGCGGGTAATAGTGGGGCAATGGCGCAGTCAGTGTGTACGTGTCCTGAGACAGGAGCGCAGGAGTGTGTGTGCATGCACGTGTGCTCAGAGGTGTGCGGTGGGAAGTTGTGTCCACCTGTGTCTGTGCTGGGAGGCACAGCAGGATTAGGTATGTGTGTATGGATGCACATATGCACAGCTGTCTCAGCTGCTTCTTTCCCTAGCTCTCTGAAGTATCTGGAGGGTCTCTGCCTCACGACTCTAAAGAGCTTTTCCTACCTTTCCTCTCAAAGCTCAGGAGACTATCACTTCTCTACCATTGCATTGTTTGGAAGTCTTCCAGTATCTCCAGGCATGTTCTTATGTCCACATCTCTACACACCTCTTCACGTATTCTGGGCACTTAAATCCTATTGGAATGCATTTGTCCTTTCTCATCCACTGTGTGCATTCCCTGTGTAGTGCTTATGTCTTTGAGTGATCTGTAAGGCATATCTGAAAGTTAGAAAGAAAGAAAGAAGGACATGAGGTTTGTTAACTACTGCTAAACATCTCAAATGTGTCCTGACTTGCTGCTGATTATGAACAGAATGACAAATCAAGCCAACAGCACAGGTCATTTGAGGCCAGAACTTCACTGGAGTAAAATCAGCATAGATCTATTGAATTCATGAAAGTTGAGGCAATTTCCACTGCTTTCAGTCTCTGAGATATCCAACAGCAGACAAGCTAGAATAAAGAGATGGCATTTTATATAGCCTCTTTCGAACACATCTTCTTTCTCTCTCCTGTGTGCTTTAAGGAACTGAAAAAAATTTCCTTATTTTAGCAGTGTGGACTGCAAGGCACACAGTCCTTTTAAGGCCATTAGAAAAAACAGTCAGTCACCATCCAACAGGTGACAACATACAGATAATCCTAGCCACCCCCCTGATGCTTAACATATTACTTTTCAGTTGTCTTATTTTAAACTTGCATTCCTCCAGGGATTACTATCTATCTGTCTAGGCCTATCTAAGTATCTGTCTAACTCACTGACTTTCAAGGGTATCACTCTAGCAGTCCAAGTTAACTTCTCTCAGAAGAAGGAAGAAGAAATAATCTCTTCATTTTCTTGGCTTCCTAAGCAGCAAGGGAAAATAATTCCCTGCAAACTTGCATGATCTGTAGCATGGCAAACTGTTTTTTTCAATGAAATTGTAACAAATAGACTTTGGGTGGGTGTTATGAGGTCCAAGTCCTTTCTGTACACTGAGGCAGGACCAATTCTCTATAACTCTTTCTTATGTGGCAATTCCTACCGAGTCAGTGTGGGCCTGTCAATGGAAACAAGCCTAGCAATTTTTTTCTCAGTTGATAGTAGTGCTCAAATTGATTTTTACTTTTGGTTTCCAATGCACCACTGATCATATAATAGATACTGAGAGAGTTGTCAATTGCAGCTGATTGTACTTAGTTGATTGCTGCTCTCTGAGCTGAGTGCAGTGCCCACTGTGTGCACGACTTCTCATTTAAAAGGGCAGGACCAGAACATTTAGATTTACAGCTGGAGGAGCCTTTGGGCACAGGATAGGAAGGCAGTGGCCTGAGATTTGCAGTAGCTTTAGGCTGGTTTTGGAATTAGTGAATGATAATGGCACTTTCAGAGCTGAACATCATTGTGGTGCTTTCACCATTCCGAGAGCTGATACTTTGCCTCACTGCTAGTGCTGTATTTCTGGAATTGGTCTCAGTCTATGACATGCCAAGAATCCCTGTGTTACAAAACATAACCTCTTGTTTTCCTTTCCTGTGCAGGAAAATCCCTTGGATTAACATATATGCCCAAGTTCAGCATGACAAGGAGCAGGAAATGATTGGCTCTGTCAGCCAAAGTGAAAACACCCCCAAAATTACTCTGAGTGAGTTCACAGACCCTGAGGAGCTGATGGACAAAGAGCTGGACACACGAGTGATGGGTGAGAGACAGCCCTCAACTGGGGCTTGTTTGGTAGTCTGGATGAGGATGTTGGTCACTCAGGCATTAGGAGAGGCAGTGACTTTGACCCCAAGTATAAGGAGAGCCTGAGAGAGAAATAGGGAGCAAATCTCTTTTTGCAACATGGTAACAGGGAGCTTTTCTTACAATTTTTCAGCTTTTCTCACAGTGTTACATGACCAGGGCAGGAACCTGGAAACAGCAATAGGTATACAAGAGTTAGTAATGGCTGTGGCTCATGCCTATGCCTGCTCATGACTGTGTCTCTCCAGTGGAGAGATCCTAAATTCCCTGAACCCTCAGAAGAATCAGCTGAGCCAAGTTTACACTGTTGGTGTGCTATCATTACAAATGAATACGTCCCTAATAGCTTAATGCGTTTACTGCTGATCAGCTGAGCTGCAGTAACAGGTTGTCTGCATGCTCCATGCTTATTGCAAATACAGAAAAGGATGTGTTACTTTTAAGCACCTTTTCTGTCTTTACACTTACACAAGCACATACTAAGAAGGAGTGAGAAGCAATATAGTCCAAACTTTTGAAGCCACTACACTGACTCTCTTCTCTATTTTCTCCTCCACAGGAAGCATCTCAACAATTGCCAACAGTGAAAGCACAAAGGAAATCCCCAACTGCACTAGTGTTTAATACTGAGAACCCACTTGGTCTCCAACATTTCTGACTTTTTATTTGTAATTATTATTGTTATAATTATTATTATGAAAAAAGAGAGTTATATGTCATTATTATAATTTGGGAAGGGATGGGTGGGCTTTTTCTGTTTACCAGGGCTGCATTCATAAATAGAAAGGGTTCTTCATATTTAGGAAATACTCATCAGATTAGAAAGAAAAAGAAAAGAATGAGTCAAATGTGCAAGGGGATTTGAATGCCAGCCTCTTGTTAAGTACAGAGTGGGAATTTAGTATTCAAATCCAACAGATATGTATAGTACCTTAGGCAACACGTTGCAGGTAAATTGTCCCTTTTCAGCCCTTTTCAAAAGAAGTCATGAATTAGTTACTTCATCCTGCCAGCGGGCTCAGGCTGGGTTGTTGGACCAGGCTCTGCAACATGCCAACAGCCCTCGCTTTCCAATGACATGCATGTCTCAGCTTTTTGCAGGAACTTGCCTCTTTTAATTGCTTTTAATTTCAGTCACCCTCTGGCACTGCTGACTACTGAGAAAGGAAAAAAAAAAAGCAGAGCAAACACACACATCGGTGTTCCTTGGACTGTAGATTGGCTGGAGGGGACAGCACCACAAGCGATGAAGCAGCATGCCTGAGTTTATGAATGCAGCCCAAATCCCGTGCATGTGAATAGCGAGGATGCCGAAGGCCAACTGTAGATAATTACAATGTACATAGCTTTTTATTTCTTGGGAAATAATTTAATGTTTAGTAAAAGAAGATATGTTTAAAACAGAACCTGAACCACGTACACACATGCACGCACACGCACGCGCGTGCACTCGCATCCCTGCGTGTGCTCATACACGCCAGCCAGCCAGGGACCGTGGTGAGCACTTGAATCACACTTTGGTTCCAAGCGTGTTCCAGTTGTCTGTCATATTTCAGTCTGACACTACTGTGTACAAACAGCACAGTTTATTTCTCTGTGTATAACTGTAAGCCTTTTTTTTATATAGAGAGAGTATCATTTCCTATGATGGAGCAGAAGATGATACTAGCAGGACAGACTATGAGCCTGTCATGAATATTTTAATGATGTTCATAGTCTATTCACCTCTGTCACCGTTGTGCGTTTCTGAGAAAGATGATCTTGGTGATATCCATTAGGGAAAATGAGGAAAACAAATGTGAAAGTATCACCATCTCAGTGTGGACAAATATCAGTGTCCTTGCAGTACCCAGGACAACCTCAACTCAGCAGTGGGCAAAGCTGCACTAGCTTTATTCTCAGTGAGAAATAATGCTTTTAGCAGTTAAGCCCGTGAGGTAAAGTGCTATTCAGGATGTGTAAGAGTAGTAAATTTTGGCTGAACATGATACATGTGATTAGAGACTGCTTTTTGAAGGGGGAGAATGCAGGGTCAGACCTGCGTAACTGAGTGAAGAAAGATCTTTTCTTATGAGTGCTGCAGAATGACTGCTTCCAATTTTAGATGGAAATGCCATCAGAGTAATTTCTGCATGGTGGTCTGGTGTTTTGTGATTAGAATGGGGGGGGGTTAATGAAGAAAAGGTAGTGAAAAAGCTCTTTAGGAATCTTCCAGCACACTGAGTTGAGGATAGGCCCTAGGAATGATGGAGTTTTGGGGCAGGAGTTTGAATTAGTAGTGAGTTACTTTTATCCATTTTTCTTGATGATGTTAAAAATGGACCTTATTCTGCAGAGTATTGAGTTTTAAGACCCATCAGGAGGGGAAGGAAGATTGGAGGCACATTTGGGAAGATGTTCTACTGCTTGCGTGGTAGCAGGAGGCAGAAATGAGGCTAGGTGACAATGTTTGTTACCATTTTTTTTGGATGTGAATACAGGACTCCACAGCACCTTTAATATATCTGGGCTGAAATGAGGAGATGGCTAGAATTCAGGTGTTACTTGCTACCTCTCTGCTTTGCAACATGCCAGTTGGCTACAAACCAGCCTCAGCTACGTGTGTTCACTCTGTTAATGGGCTGGAATGTCTTTCAAAGGTTGTAATCCTGATGGGTCTGCAAGTGGAGAAAAAGGTGGTTAAACACAGTTTTGCAGAAAAACACAGAAGGTATGTCAGGATTAAAACTGTAAAACCAAAATGTAGGGAAATACTGTTTTGTGTGAAGTCCTAAAGCTAAATATTCTCAATTCTTCATCTCTTCCATTTCAGTCAGGCTAACGGGCCTTTTCTGTTGATTTGAAAATAAGTCTTTTCTATTCCTTCCCTCACTTTTCTGCTCCAGTTCCTAATATAAGCCGGAGCGCGATGGCTGTGTTATTCTATTTAACCTTGACTTTCCATCTATCGCATGTGCCTAAACTGTGGCGTCACTGTCTCTGTTCTACTGAAACACCAAAGTAGCTTACAGTAATGGCCCAGTCTGGTGATAACACTTCCCGCAAGGCCATAGCTTCCCATTTAGGTATAGATGGGAGGGATGTATGTAAACAACGGTCCTGTGGGCCTTGAGCTAAATTGTGGGCAGATCTCAGTCCTTGCTCATCATTAGGATTTGAGGGACTGCTTTTGTCCCTCTGCAGAGAACAGAATGTGAAATACTCACTATTTTCCATGTCAGCTCTTTCTTTTACAAACCAGGAAATGTGAAATTGTTCATTGTTTCAAAAGTGAAAATGTTCGTTGTTGTTTGGAGTTTCCTATTTTTTTCCACAGGATTGATCTCACACTGATTTAAAAAGAAAGGCATGGAATTACAGTTTTCACAATTTCTTTTCACAATTTTTTACATTTTTTTTTACAATTTTTTCCCTTTACACTCTTAAAGATGGTTGTTCTATATCTCATAACGTATGAGAGGAAGTAAGGAGGAAAAATTGAGACTAAACTGCTGAAAAAAAATGGAAACATTTTCACTTCTCAAAAAGAAATTTAATCTCAGTGAAGGCTGAGAAGTTTCTGAACAATACAGTTAATTTTTTGAGAAACATCTGTCTAGAAAGCCATTTTCAATCCAAAATTATCTTAAAGACACTACAAAGCAAACAAACAAAATTAATGGAGCCAAAATTAAATGTCAAAAAAACTGCCTGATTCTTGAGTTGGTTCAAACTTCCATGTTCCATAAGACTTAATGGGTATCACTGCCTCTCAGGATACTTTGTCACACTATCTGGACCAGAGTATGCTCCATGCACATTTGGAAATAGCTCCCTAGGATGTACATGAGACCACATTTGCCAGATCATACCTCCTGCATTAGGGCACAACAGTGGCTGATGGGAGCTGAAAAAAGCTTGTGTTTATGACTGAAAGCTGTTCCTTTATGATGCTAGAAGGGTGACTACTGCATCCCAGTGATAATACCCAGGGCTATGTCTATCCATTGGACCTCTCTAAGGTTTGGATTGGACAACCAGCACCATCCATCTTCTTTGGAAGACACTGAGCTGTGACGTTGGCACAGACTGGAGTGTTGGCTGCTTTTGCTTGTGTATCTCATGCTGAGAAATAACAACTTGGGAATGTTGGTTTTTTTTTCTCCCCTGCGAGTTTTACCCCTGAGGAAAATGCAGTGGAAATCCTTGAAGCTGTGGATGATTATTTACCTGAGTAAAAAGGGAAAGAGCCAGTGCCATGAGTAGAACATGAATAGCTCCCACACTGTAGTTGTGTATAAAGAGGAAAAGAAAGAGAGAGCAAGAGTCTGGGTCAGTGTCCTCTATCACTGCCAGCCTTTTCCCCATGATGGATTCTGCTGTATTAACTGTACCTTAAGAATAATGCATGAGACCTGGAGACTAGGTGCAGGTTTTGGCTCTGTATGGCTGTCAATCTAATGTAAACACACAATAGATCCTCTACTTAGTTTCACCTGTGCTTGAGAACCCCAGCACTAAGCCCAGAAGGATCAGAGATGAGGCTACAGCGACTGGGGATTGCAGAGTTTTTCAGTTACTGTTGCCATCAACAAGAGCGAGTGCAGAAGAGCGTGCCGTTTTCTTCTGAAATAAGCTTTGGTTTCAGGGATGTGCAAAGATGTCCTGTTCTCCTCCCTTTCCCTTCAATCAGTTCCCACACGTGTTCCAGGTCTGACAAACCAAACCAGAATCCTCATGTCCCTTCTGATGATGTTGGACGGTGCATTAAACCCAAACCACCACCATGGTTTTGAAGGATTAAATACGGCAGACAATTGCAATACCTGTATTAAACACAGTAATACAAATGCATGAGTCATATATATACATATATATATACTGTTCTTGGTTTTATTGTTCCATTTGAATATTTCTACTGTAAAAAAGGCAGTGGTTTTGAAATTGTTGAAAATAAATGTATTTTTGTACATCAGAGTTAGCCCAGCTGCTCTTTCAGTCCTTGTTCTTCTCAAATTTCCTTGTGGCAGTCTGCTCCGTCTTCACTGGATTTCCCTTGCCACATCTACCCTCTGACCTTATCTGTCATTCAGGGTCATGCAAAATACATTCAGGGTGAGCAGAGAAATGTCATAAGGCAGGATTTTTGAGATAAAATATAAAAAACCTGCCGTTCCTTCTTACTCCAAAAATAATTTTCTTGCCTTTCCATCCCACAGGCCCATTCTCTTTGGAGCCCTGGAGATAAATAGGAGGGCAGAACTGCCTGCTTATGCAGACAAGGCCCTGTGATCCCATGCTTCCATCTAACAGACTTTAGTCTGGAAGAAGCTGTGAAGTGCCCAAGTGCCAACTCCACCTCTCTCAAAAAACAAAACAAAACAAAAAACCCACACCTTCACTACTTGACACAAGAGTCTGTTTAAAAAGGAAAAGAGAGCATGGAAACACGTCTCTTCATATGCATCAATCATCTCCCTCCATGGACATGCATACATATACACACACTCTCACCCCTTTACCCTTTCCTTTCCTTTAGCTCTAGAGTTCCATGAACTGTAGATTTCTGGAGTGTGGGAGAGTTACCTGGCAAACATCTCTCCATGGCAGTCTCCTTCTTACACTGCTTTCCAGATGTCTGCTACTGGTCACTGATGGAGGCAAGACTAATGGGTCAAATCTTTCCTCTGACCTGATGCAGCTAATTTTTTATGTACATATCACTTAAGAATGCAGCTAGTATCTGTTTATTCTCCCTTTTATAATCAATGATCCGTTGTTTCCGTTTTTCCTTTATGTCAATAAACTGAAAAGTTCAGGCAACCAAGGACTAGGTTGTCTGTCTCTGAGAGTGATGTATGAGAGACCTCCAGCATCACAGAAGACCTCACAGCATTTGAAATCTTTGAGTCTGGCCCTCTTTACAGCAATGCCAGTGTAACACTTCTATTTATGGAATCCTGAAATACAAGTTATGAGCAAGCAAGCACAAATGATGAAATTACTGTGGCTTAACGAGCTACCACTGAGACCCAGTAATTGACTATGTGTAGAAATCCAGCTAAGTGCAGCTGAGGAGGCAAATGCAGGCACTTAAACATCAGCCTTCGTCATAGTCTGGAAACATGAGCAGTAGCTCAATGTTTGCCTGAATCCAGCTGTCTTTCTGTGACAGATGGACTTAGTAGTCCCTTTATTAAAGGCAGCATAAGAATCATTTGCTACATTATGATATTGTCATAGTTGTGCCAAATACGCTGCATCATAACTACTCCTGGAGCCAGCTCTTCACTGCCTTGTTTCACTCTTCATCATGGTGCTCAACAGCACCTTTATGACCCAAGGCTGCCATGGCGGGGGTGGGACACCTGTAGTATGGGATAGAAAAGTACCATCAAGACTGTTTTCACCAGATGTTGAAAAGTTTGGCTTGCTGACTAATGATGCTCGTGTGCTCCTTGTGCAGGGAGAGCCTTTCATTGCTTGTATAATGGGAGCACCTAGAGGGCCTGGCTGAGAACACATCCCCCTTGCGCCTGCTGCTGCATGAACCACGTCGCGGTGATGTCAATGATGGAGAGCACAAATGCAGTGAGGCTTGGCTGCATCCTCACCCACATGCCGCAGTGTAGGACAGAGATGGAGGAAGGTGCATGCCTGAACTAGCCAAGGTTCTGTCTTCACAGTCTTTGGGGCACTGAGCTGGATTCTCCTGCTGTAATGCAGAATCTGAGAGGCACCTGATGGACCTTTCGTACTGTTCTGGAAGATAAGTGCCCTTCTAAACTCATCAGCCTGCAGAGGCTTATACTAGCTGCTCCCACTTGTCATGAGTGTGCCTAGCCTTGCCAAGATAGGAGCCTCTTTTTCCCTTGGTTCAGTCCAGGCCTTGGGGCAACCAGAAATACAAGTTCTCATGTCCCAGAGAATGAGCTCAAGAGAGGAGGCCTTGTGCTCCAGGGTGCCATCCTGTGAATGCTGCTGCCAAACTTCTAGTCCTTGTTCTGGGGACAAATGAGACATTTCCCATGCAGAACTCACAGCACCATGCACTTAATCAGGCATTTAGCAGCTCTCAGCTGGATTTGCCTTCTGCTCAGGTCTTCTTTTTTCCTTGGCCCTTTCCCTAGTGAAGTACTCTGGTTATTAAGTACTATCAAAGCACCATCGCATTACTGACATATTATTGTAATACATCACCTTAGTGCTGGTCTGCTGTCGTATGTCATGGTGCTACATCAGAGGACTGACGGGTGACAGGAACCCCAGACGCAGAGACGGATCGCTTTTCTAAGCTTTATGGGCTGCTTTTTTTCTCTAAGACAGCAAGCGAAGGCGAAGAAAGCAGTGCTGGACTGCTGCCATGAAGCCTTCAAAGCCTTTAAACATATTTATCTATACGTTTTTCCCTTGACCCTGAAACATTAATTAAACAAGGCTGCTGATGTTTCTATATGAGCCCATAGAGATGAGTTTATGTTGGGTCATGGAGAAGGGAACGATCGACCACTGTGAACTGTTTCATGAGTAGTGTGCGTGAGCGTCTGTGCGCGAGCAGAAGAGAGAGGTTTGTCCTTGCAAAACAAAAAGAAGGTTTGTTCCTGAATTTCAGAGAATTTATTGTTAGTAAGTCTCTTGACTATATTTTTAATGCAGTTGTGCAGGTAGAGACAGGACAGAAGGTGGTGGTTGTTGTTGGGATTTTATCCATGATCAATATAAAAGGATTTGCTTTGCTATTGCTTTATACTAGTTCTACCTGTGCAGGCCCACCGACATTAGTGAATTTAATCTTGATTTACACCATTGTGAGCCCTCATATTAAGAGGAGCTACATGCCTACTTCAAGGACAGAATAAATCCTTTTTAATGCCTCATTGTGAATGTCAAACAGTTTTCAGGCTAAAATTTAGGGGAGATTGGAATACTGCTACTAATAAAAAAACACATACAGGGACATAGTGGGGAGGAAGGAGAAGGATGTTTATTAGATGAAACAGAAATGTTATGATGATGTGTGGTTTTAAAAATGCTGTGTTGGTTACATGAACCTGGAAGGCAAAAAGGAGAGAAAAACTGGAAAACAGATGTGAAAGAGAGTGAGGAAGAACAGAGATGGACCAGGCTGGCTGAGAGCCTGTGGCTGACCAGCATGCACAGTGAGGGGGACATAGATGCTTAATCATTTAATAGTTTTAGTATGGGAAATTTCCAAAGTGTCAGGCTGGATCATACGAATCAACAAGTGATGTAGCACATCCAGTGTATATAAGATGGGGTCATCTGTGCTCTCACGTCCTGGGGCTCAGCCTTGAAATTCAAGTTTTAAGCAGCTGATTCCCTACTGAAGGCCCAGTGTTAAGCACTGAGGATCCTTCTGGAGCAGTGGTGAGTGAGTGACAGTTCAGGCAGGATTTGTAGGCCTTTTTCAGAGCTTAACTCAGAGATGCATGTAATTGTATTCAAAGGGTTGGGTGGATGCTGTGAAAAAGAAGTGGCTCCTGATGCAGCATGTAGGGAAAACAGGCCTGAAGAGGTCCACGGGAAGAAGCAGGAAGATGGGAATATGAAATGCTGTGCAATACTTGTCGGTTCATGGGACTCATTCCTTTTTTCTTAATATTAATTAGACTGTATGCTGGATGAGGGAATGAGTTAAAGTAATTTCCTGGCAGACAAGAATAAAGTTTTTCAGAGAACTGTTTAAATGGACTATCAAGAACCAACTGAGGCAATTGGCTGGGCTAAGACAAGGGATGTAGCTACCTGTCCTTGTCTTTTCCCAATGAACATCCCCTGAAGATAGCCTCAGAGAAACCAGGGAAATTAGAAAGGTTTCAAGGAGGAGCAAAGGTGGTGAAAATAAAAGTGAGACAATCTGAAAACCAGGAGAAGGCAAAGTCAGCCTGGGCAGCCGGATCTGGAAATGTTGGACTGCATTTATGGTGCCCCAAACTTGCTATACAAGCACGAGATCTCCCTCCCTTTTCCTCCTCCCTCCCCATTTCAGAGGGGTTCTGGGTTTCCTGAGAATCCACAAGGATGGCGAAAGACTGAGCTCCATACCGTCCCACTGCAGTGCCCAGGGACAGACTCTGCTGCCCGTAGAAGGAGAAATGTTTCTGTTACTTCAGGAGCTCTGCTCCACAGCATGCATATGTGCCCCTAAGTGTCTAAAACTTATTGCAGGCGAATTTGGGAGTCTAAATCCATTTGCAGCTCTGGACTTTACTGCCTAATAATATCGCTTACACTTGAAATAATCTGATATTTTGTTAGGAATACCTGTGAGACTGTGGTTTTAATCTTTTTTTAACCTTGAAATGTTCCTGTCAGTTCCACTCTTCAGGCTGCTAGAGATCTGAACACAGGTATAAGATGCTGAGGGACTTTCCTCTTTGGTTTTTGTATAAAACTTCTCTTCCTTTTGTGGGTTACACAGCAAAATCTCAGCATAAGCTTCAGCCCCCACATCCATTGCACTTTGGGACTATGAACAATTTACAATATGAAAAATATTTACAGTATGAACAATTTTTCCATTTTTAAAAGGAAAAGTCATGGAAAGGACAAGCACATGTACTCCCGTGACTTTGGTGCAGGAGAGCCTGAAGATAGTTTTTGGCATCAGTGGCCACGTTCACTGTTGGTCAGTCATTGACTCCTGCAGGCCTTGGGGCACACCTGACCCCACATGAACACTCACACAGTCTCACAACCCCTACACCTTGCCAGCAGAGGAGGAGGATCTAAGAACCACTGCAAATTATTTATTCATTCAAGATATTTTTGTCAGCTCTTGAACATTAACTGATGCTAAGTAGCGGGAGGGAGATGATCCAATTTATTTAATTATCTATTCCACTGAGGAATTTTGGACAAAGTTATTTTGAGAGGAAGGTGTGAAGACTATGGAAAGTCTAAGCAAATTAGCATAGACTGTGTTAGGCTGAGAACTGAGCTCTTGTGTGTCAGTCCAGTAGAAGTTTCTGGGCTTAGGAACTCCTGAGGCAGTTCAAGGCTGTTCCTTAAGTGCCCTTTATATGGTCTGTGGGGATGGAGGGCAAGATGGAACTGAAGAAAATGCTTAGTTCCTCACTTAAGTGGCTATTTGGACTTAAATCACTAAGGTCATGTGCCAGATTCTGGTTTGGGCTGAGGTGGATCTCTGTGTGCAGTTAAGCTCCACCATGTTTGAGTTTCTGGTTGTAGCTGTTGCACACCAACAATCTGCAAACTGGACTGAACCTTCTCTAAAGACCACCTGGCTTGCACTAGGACCTCCGACTGTGATGAAGCCTAAAAGGGACCCTTGGGTCAACGGACTGGATGGTGATGAATGTGGAAGTGAGTGGAAAAGACTTCAAAGGGAGGGTGAGGATTCACTGTGAGTCCAGAATGGTGCTAAGCTTTTTGGTGAGGTTTTTTGATTTATTTTGTTGTGGGTTGTTTTTTTTTTTTTTTTTGTGGTAAAACCCTGCCTCTAATTTTTAAATCAGAATTAATAGCTAGTCAGGAATGTTGGCTTCAGAAGTTATTATTATGTTTCCACAGATGTTCAGCCAGTCAGATTATTTAATTAGCTTCATGCTCCTTAACCTCATAAATCTGTGAAAGCTGTGACAAGGAAAAATAAAAGAAATTAATGATAATAAATCAATACCCTAGACCTTCTTAATACAGTCTAAAAAGTTTGGATCAAAGCACCACTGAAAAGCTTGGAGAGCAAACTGAATGTCTCTGTCTGGGATATAAATCTCATTTGAGCAGGTCTGGAGGAAAATTCCCAGGATTCTCATCATGGCAAGCTTTCGAAGTTGGGCGAACTTTTGTGCGTAGGGAGCTGGTGCAGCATTAGAGAGACCTGCTTACAGTCCCTAGCTCTGCTACTGACTTAAAATGTGACTTTCAGAAACTCTGCCTATTTCTTTTCCTGTCCTACTTAAACTTTGGGAATGTTTTCCGGAGCAGAGTCAGACCCTGAGAACAGCCATGTATCTCCCTGCGCAGAAAGGTTGCATCATGTCTACATCTTTGGGAAATTTAGGGAGAGAAGGGACAGTAACAAGCTGTAGCATAAGAGCAAGGAGACAGTCAAATCCAACATTTTTTCCTTTTTCTGTTCCACTGGGTCTTTGTTTTCTCATATGCTTACCTAGAAAGCAACTGATTGTCTCAAAACAAAACAAAAAACAGAGCACCCTCTTTCCACAAAAGCATTACTGCCTCCTTGCCCTTCCTTTGGCTTGTGGCTCTGTTACAGACCTGTTTGTCTCTCCTCTGATGCTCCAGAACCTTTCATTAAAAAGGAGACATATAATAATTCAGTCTCCATCAATTATCCAGTTCTACTTGACACAATTGTACGTATTCCATCTCTTTTCTTCCCCTGCATGGGAAAATACAACTTCTGCTTGGATGCCAAGGAGAAGTTGATATCCACTGGCCCAGTTATTCGATGATGTCTAGGGGCCTGGGACCATCTCCTATACAGAAAATTAGATAGTTTATATAGTAGATAACTATATATAGTTATATACACATATATCTATATGTGTGTGTGTCTATACATATATGTGTATGTATATATATACCCATATATATAAGGATTTTTCTTACGATTACTCCAGAGAAGAGGGTCATTGTTTAAGTTACTCTTTGGAAGAAAGCTTTCTTTTTTTCTCTCTTTACTTCCCATTGACAAGGAAGCCTTAAGAGACTGGCTTCTTGATTGTCATACCTCTGTTAGTTCCCTTAACTCGTGTAATAACAGTACTGCCCCTTCTCCCGCCCTTGCTATACAAAAATCCCTTTTTTTTTTACTGAGGTGGGTAGACGAATAGATGGCCTAGGGGGCTGCCAGCCCTTCTGCCAAGCAGCAAGGCCACCCAAAATCAATGAAAATGGAAAGCCAAGTGACAGCTTCGTTGCTTCTCCGTAGTCTATCAGAAGTACTTGGTGCTATTGGAAACGATAAGCTCAGCATTCAATGGGTATGAATCTGACCTTGAGAAGTAATCATCCCCTATTAGATTTCAAGCAATTCAGTGGGCAAGTCTTTCTGATGTATGGCAAGGATTAGCCATTGCCAGGATGCTGGGCTAGCCATCACCAGCAACAACACTGGTATCTCTGCATTTACTGCACTCATACTAAGTGATTAAAAGGTATACATGTCAATGAATCTAAGCGTGCAGTGACCCACTTCATCCTCAGCATGCCTGGAAGAATAGGGCTTTATTCCTATGAGTGGTATTTTAAAATGTCTTGCCCTCATCTTCATTTCAGAAAAATACTTTGTTGACAGACTTTTGGCCCTCCAGAGACCGACTTCAAACAAGAGATCATTTATAGAGGAAAAACTCCATGCACTAAGGGCTTTTTTGTACTCTCATTGGCTTCAGCAAGCCATTTTTTTAGTCTTAATTTTTCCTTCCAGCAATTTCATATAACATGTCTCACAATACGCCTGCCCTTCATAAACCAGACGAATCAGAGAGTACAGAAACCTGGGCACGACAGGAATGGATTTACTCCAGAAACTTCTGAAGGTCAGTTTTGACTTTGCTCTGAGCTGTGTGCAGTGGAATTTAGGTCAAGCACAGACAATACGGTTGTCCCCTGAGATCTACAATTAAACGTGTTTTCCCTGCGTGGACCTGGTAGCACTTGCTACACAGCGTGCACCAGTCATTGCTCCGGACTTTGTTATGCTGACTGCAGTAAATGGGTCTGCTGCTCCTGCTGTTAGTGCCATGGTAGGAACACGTCACCTATTGAGTTTGCCTATTTTTTTATAATCAGATACTTTCCAATGGCTGTATTATGTTTCATGTATTTTTTTGGTTAACTGCTTCCTTTCATCTCCAGCACCACCATCTGTTTCTCTGTCTTCCTTACTTTTCAAATGGCATCACATCCCTGCTCAGAATTCTCACCTATGAAGCCAGTTTAGCGGGTACGTGAAATTCACTCTTGTTAACGCAAAGGTAGAGAAGAGGAGAAACCTGGGTATAGAGAATGGCCATCTTTTGCATGTTTGCGTGACTGCCACAAAATTTAAATTAAAAAACATCCATGCAATGTAATCTCCCGCTTCTTTTAACCCTCCTTCTGGGGGTTAAAAAACCATCACCTGCTGCATCTGCCTGCAGCTTAGTGACACCCTTCTGTTGAAGGCATCTTTCTCAAGCCAGGCTTTGATGCAACCTGTGAAGAATGAACAGAACTCTCAGCTAATACACTGTTTATCTTGTTTTCCCTTCCCATTCTGTAGCAAAACAAAAAATGATGTTTACACTTGTTGCTTTTGTTGTCTGTCTTTAGAAACTATACTACCATTACATATGTTTTTCTCATCATTTTTTAGCACGGACAGAATTAAATATGAAATTGCAAGGGAGGAAGATGTTTGTAACAGCTCAATTTTTTCATTTGATGAGAAATACCTCCCAGGTAAAAGGAGATATTCTTCTTGGATAAATTCCATGTTTTCTGCAGAGCACGAACAGGTAGGCTGAGGTTTTGCATGGTAACCCATCATTAGTGCTGTTATTACTGCCAGTAACCAATCTTCTGTTTTCTAGCACTTAGAAAGAAACCAGAAAAATATCTTTGAGTGCAATCAGGAAGGCTTGTTTTAGAAGCTCTTCTTTTAGAAGTCCAATGCCCTTTAAAAATACAGGGTTTTTTTCTTCCCCTTTCATTTCTTTAAGTTTTTTTTAAAAAATGAAGAATACGACAGGGATTAAAATGAAAAAGGATCTGGAATCATTTTGACTGAGAGGAAAGAAATATTTGTACATTATTCATCGTACTCTCGGTTATTCATCAAAAGTTTCATTCTTCAACTAAAGTCTTTTCCTTATCTTAAAGCCACTGACATGAATATATATCACCAAGTTAAAAAGATTGAATTACACTTCTCCCACTGCTGCTAAGATTCATGGAAGCTCAAAGCCCAGCCTAGTCCCTAGGTGTACCGAGCCAGTGCATTTTATGATTTTCGGAGAACAACGCTAACAGGGTTTGTCTCTTCATTGTGATACAGAGATGATTGAAAATGTGCCGCTGTATCGCTTGATAAAAGACCTTTGCCAAAAAGGAGAGCAGCTTTGTCATTTGAGAACATTACCCATGGGGCTTAAGAGACCTACTTGACAGCAAAAGCTCTAGCAGATTTTTTTTTTAAAGCAGTCTGTTCCTCAGTGCCATTGTCAAGCAACTTGAACGAGAGAAAAGAAGGAGCTGAGATGTGATCCGTAAAATCTTCCCTGAGTATTGTGTTGCCCTATGAGTACTGGGGGAACAAGTGACATTTTCTTGCTCTGGTTCCTAGTGCTTCTTCAGAGGGAGAGTTGCTCTTGGTTTGTACCGCTCTGCTACACCAGCTCGTGGCTTCCCGAGGTGTTGGCTGTTCCTCAGGTGCCCAGCTCTAAAATGAGCAGGGGCACAGCAGTACGTTGCAGCGCTCAGAGCAGGATGACTGCCCACCCTTCCTGATTCAATTTTGCAAGTGCTGGGGAGATCTTTGCTGCCACAGTAACACTTGGAGCACAAAGAAAGGTGGCTAAAAGTGACTTTGGTGTATCTAATGTGCACAGCCAAGACGTGCCTTTTGTAGGATGCACTATGAACTGACTCGGGACCAAGACATCTGGGTGCTCTACTCCCCACTCATCTGTGTGATGGAAAATACATAGAGCTGTTTCCAGGTCCTGCACTGGGATCTGGGTCAGTTGCATGAGCACGGTAGCCCTGCGGCTGACAGGCTCAGTTGGCTGGGACATGGGACACGACACAACCTTGCTCCAAGCAGTCTCAGTTGTCGCCCCTGCCTCCTTACTACCCACTGCAAGGGAGAAGGGATAGTCCCTGGCATTGCTGCCCCAGTGCATAAACTTGGTGGCATCAAGCCCAAACTCACTGAGAAGGGAAAGTAAGAAGGTCTTGTGGGTGTCCTGAATTTCCTAGCAGGTCTTGATGACATGGGTCTTGGCTGATTTTACATTTGACACACAAGAGCTTAATTTTTTTCTTGTTCTTCTTTAAAATGAATTAAAAGAGCCATTTCACACCAAGGGGCCTCAAATGTATGACAAACAGGAGACAAATCCTGAGGCCATGCCTCACACCTGTGTTGCAGATGCTGATGCCAGAGCAAGGGTGAGGCAGGTGTTAGTGTCTCTGCAAACATCCCAGGAACAAGGAGGTGTCTCAGGGCTACCAAAAAGATGGTGTGACTTTCAGCAAGACAAAGCTCAGTGAAGAGGAATCCCCTTACTTGTCCTCATAGCCTAAGAAGTGCAACTTCAGTTTCATGACACAGACTCTAAACTCCTAAATAGAGATAACTTTTTCACTAATTTTTGGCATGCATTTCTGGATTCAGGGCTACCAAACAGTACGTAGTATCAAATAACAGCAACAAGAGCAATGCAGTAATATTGTCTAACTATATCAAATGTTATTGTACAACCATTGGTTTTAACAGAATTTCAGACCTAGGGCTATCATCAGGCATTTCATTGCAGAACTGGTACATATCGTACAAACACACAGAACCCTCCTCAGCCAACTTCTCCTGCGGTGACCCTCAAGTGCCTTTTTCTGCTTGTGCAGGTGCTTGAGTGTCCACCAGTCCTTGTTTTGCTCGCTAACAAGGACAGTGTTAGATGATCTGCACTGAGCCGTACATCATTCTGCAACAATTCGCCTTTGATGGGAAAATGGACCGCTGCAATTTGAGCAGGGCTGAGCTCTGACTTGCCAAGGGCGTGTGGCAATAACATGAACTGAGGGGAGCCTGGGAGAGAAGAACTGTAATTAAAATTCCCACTGATGTTCAGGAAAGCTGGATAAAATAATGACAAAATGGCCCAGAAAAAAATAGTGACACGGTCATTGTCATTTCGGATTAAATGGATGCAGTTTTGTGTGGTGATGGTGAGAAATGTATTTTTAGAAAAGATAAAGAGCCTTAATATACCTCTTTCTTGTCCTTGATAATTTAGCAAATGCTGATTTTGTGTTTGTCTCCCCCAAACCATAATACTTGCAAATTTTGCCCCCTCTTGCTGCTGTAAAAATCCAGAAAAGAAGGCTGGGTTTTAAACTCAGCCCACATAGCCCTTTACTTACCTATTGCAAGAAACAGACTGTGAGAGACCCAACGGGAAATCACATTTTCTGTGATTTGAATACCCTTCTTTTTCCCTAAATTATGAAGCGATGCTAGGCAAGAGGTAGCTGAGGAAGCCTGGTTCACTCTCTAGTTGGTTGAACAGCAGGGCTGAACCGGGCAGATGACCAATTAGTGAAGGCAAATAGCACAGGAGAAAACTCTTTGGAGCCAGGCTGCTGCCGTAAATGAAATGCAGGGTTATTCGGCCTCTGCCCAAAAATAAATGAGGCTGAAGTTAATCCAGCTGTCCTACCTATGCCCTCAGTATTGATATCTGTCTATACTGTGCCTATGCTAGTAAGTGCTATTTTTAACAACAGACAAAGACTATAAGGGATTTAGAGAGGTCTCTGCTTTGTTTTGAGCTCTCAAATATCTTAATTTCCAAGACTTGTGCAAAAGCCTAAGAAGATTTCTGAAGTATATATAAGAAAATACTGAAAAACCTCACTTGTGCCACTTCTGCTACCAGAGAACGTGCCGGTGGTAGCATGTCCCTGAGGTATTAAAGAAGAAGGTCACAGTCCACCAGCTACTGAAGCTGCAGGACTGGGAGAGCAGTGTAAATCAGCGCACTGCTCTGACACCAGTCACTCATGCCAACTTTCAGAGAACTGCACTGATTTACACCAGCCCTGGCTCTGACCCCTTGCAGTGCTGGATTGACGTGAGCTAGGCCAAAACCAGGGACGATCTCCTCTGCAGCTGCCTTTATTTTACAAGTTAACTTTTTTCTCTGTTTCCCCCTTCTGAACTCCGGAGCTCTCTCTTCCACATGAGCTGAGCTTTCTTGAAAACGATTGTTTAATGGGAACATCTGTTGTGTGAATGGAAGACTTATTCCTCCTTTTCCCTTCAGTAAATGCTCGTTGCATACTTTAAAAGTTGATCTTTTTTTTTCCTTTCCCAAGCAGAGAGAAAAATATGGATCATTACTTGACAGAACAGACTGTGCTCTTTCGTTACTTAACGTGTGCGGGTGTAACCTGCAAGCCATGACTTAACGGCTTTCCCCATAATTAAAAGTTTTCTGCTGTGAAGTCTTGGTTTCTGATTAAAATGTAGCAGTCCTTCCTATTGTTCAATTAGTGCTAATTAGATAGTACCTGTGCACAATAGTTCTTGCAATTCGATAACCACAATCTGGGATATTTCTTTTTTGTAAGGAAAAAAAGTCTTACAAAAAAACCCTCACAAAAAGTCCCAAGGGCTTTTACTTATGTGCTGTTTAGAACTGTGGAAAATTTAAAAAATAGACAGATAAATATATATTATTAAAAGTATTATTAACGTTCATCTTATTCCTTCCCTGCCCTTTGCTGCCCTTCGCTGCCCTGCCCTGCCCTCTTGCTGTTTGCAGTGGAGGTGCTACAGAAAGATGACCTCTGCATGGGCTTTTATAATAACTGGATCAG
Source organism: Tauraco erythrolophus (assembly GCF_009769465.1). NCBI lineage: Eukaryota > Metazoa > Chordata > Aves > Musophagiformes > Musophagidae > Tauraco > Tauraco erythrolophus. The sequence continues at coordinate 13,274,186 of NC_141473.1, read as the reverse complement.
CGAACACCTAGTGTTGCTGGTGAATTCACAGGATCCAAAAAGCTATGTTGATGGCTTTTTGGCTAAGCCAGCTTCAGCTGAACTCCCTGCTAGCTGAAAATGATTTACGACGATCCGATGGGAAATGCATACGCCATATAGAAAGAGCGGATGTGCAAAGTTTTAGTGTAAGGTGCTGCATATAAACACAGTTGCTCTGATGCCAGTCAATCATGATGACTCCCAGCAGACTGATGCTGATTTATGTCAGCCCTGGCCCTGACAGGGGCAGTGTCAGCATGAGAAAGGTGGAGGCTCACCTTCTTGGTGTACTCAGGAATGTCTTAAGTGGAGAGCTGGTATCCCTGATTTGTTTAGGACAGGCTCATATACTTTACAGATGAGAGCAATTTCACAAACCACACCTCAAGGAAAATGGGCACAGCAGTGAACAACATCCGTCTGTGCTTTGACTTGCAGGATATTGCCATAGATCAGCCTGGCGTAGCGGTGGCACTGTCTGTAAAACTGAAGTGATGGGCATTGATTTACTTAAATGCATTGAAGCCTCCACAGAAGACAAGATAGCATCAAATTGCTACCCCTAGGATCAAAGCACTAGATAGTTTGACTAAGAGAGGGTGAGGCAAAGCTATGGCATGATGCGGCGGCTTGAGCTAAGAATCATGAAACAGAAGCCATTCACCATTCTTGTGGCAGAGGGACTTTTTACAAGGGCATATAGTGATAAGAAGACAAGGGGCAATAGCTTAAAACTGAAAGAGTTTAAGATTTAGATTAGATCTAAGGAAGAAATTCTTCACTCTGAGGAAGTGAAGGTACTGGAACAGGTTGCCCAGAGAAGTTGTGGATGCCCCATCCCTGGAAGTGTTCAAGGCCAGGTTGGATGAGGCTTTGAGTAACCTGGTGTAGTGGAGGGTGTCAGGGTGTCCCTGCCCATGGCAGGGAGTTTGGAACTAGATGATCTTCGAGGTCCCTTCCAACCCAAACCTTTCTATGATTCTATGATTCAGTATCAACCAGAGAGAAGGTGATGCCAAAGTTTTGAAAATGCCGTCCAGACCTCTCTGTGTCAGGTAGAATTATCCTTTCCTGCTAATTTGGGTCAAAACTAACAAGTAAAATTATTTAAAATGGCATGACTCATCAGCCCGTGCCTCATCCACCTGCCCAGCCAACCATCTGGGAAGCACCAGCTGAATCCAAGAGCTCTGCAGTTGTTCCAGTTCATTCCTGGTTAAGCCAAGCAAGGTATACGCACCATTTGAAACCACCTGCAGAAGCTGATTGCATGACAAGCAGAAAAGAAAACTCCAGATCAGAAACCAGAGCCTCATTTTCAATGACTGATGTGCTAGGGCACATGCAGTGCTTGTGAAGAACCCCTACCCTCCACTGGCGCTATGGGCTGGAGCAAGAAGCATCTTGTCTGTCTATTCTTGCTCTATATTTTTTTCTACTCTTCATTGCCAAAAAATCATATTTTGAATAAAGATGAGAATTTGTTACTTTTACAATCTACTTGCAGTTCCCTGCAGGGGCCCTCTGGGTCCCCTGTAAAATACCTCTTGGTCTTTTGGCCTCTATCATCTCAGAGATGATAATCAGAAAATCTGTGCCACATCACCCGGGACTTTCAAATGAACCATGTAGCACCAGGGACAGCTTACATAGGTCTGATTAAAATATATCAACCTGATAAATGAGAGCTTAGCTATCTTGAAAAACAGCCCACCTCTCTAATTTTGAGACAATGTGTCCCACTGTCTTCACTCCTGCCTGCCCATTTCTTCTTCTTCTCTGATGAGCCACTGTTCTGTGTGTACACAGCTTGGTTCCACTCCTCTTCCCCTCTACTGCTTCTCTTTAAAAAATGCAAACACTCAGCTGTGCATCAGAAGCCTGCTGTTTTCCCAGACATTTTACTATCCGCCTTGTGATACTGGCAATTTGGACCGTTTTGCTCTAAGCATATTTCATTGTGCAATTATAATATCAGGACTGTGTCAGGTGAGTTATACAAACGACACTTTGAATGCCTCTTTGGGGGTTTTGTCTGCGTGTGGTGTTGTTTTGGTTCGCTTTTATCGAGCTTCAGTCTCAGAAATAATAGACTGCTCATTTATTTTCTAGGTTTAACAACCACCATGGTAACTATCAGAAACTGCAGTTATATGATGTTACACACCTTCCTTAACTATTTGAAATCCTTCTTCTGAATTTGTCGTGGAAATGGGCTTGATCAGTGAGACGCAGATAAAAGGGGGACAGAGGGGACAAAAGCCCGGGCCACCACTGCCTGTGGTGGCCAGAAACTTCTCTTTCAGTTTGATTTACTGACATCTGCATTTGAAGTGATGGGACTTAATGACAATAGAGTGACTGAAATGCTGAAGTTTTCTGTCAGACGGAGAAGAGATGGGAAAGCTTGTTCTAACCATAAACATTGGAATTAGTGCTCCCCTAGAATATGCAAACAAGGATCATTGTCCTAAATTATGTTCAGTCAAAAACTTGGAGCAAAGGGAATGGTCTGTTTTTAGCAGGAGTTTCTCTTACAAAAAGGAACAAATGGTCTATAGGATGGACAGTATCCCTCTTGGTCTCCTCTCTCACTTTCCCCATCCCTCTGGGCAGATCTTTGTTTATATTTGTAGAGCTGAACGTTTGGCGGGGGGGGGGGGGGCAGAAATCAAACCCAAAAAACCATACCCAAATCCTTCACAACTCAATGATTTATTTCTCCAAGTCTGTGGAGCAACTCTTTACATACAGGCTTCTATTTTGCTGTTTCCCCTTAAGGGGCTATTAAGTATGTAAACAACTTCAAAACAAAGAGCCTGGGCCATTTCATTAGGGGAAACCATCTCTGCTTCCAAAGGCCCCAGGGAAATAGGAGGAGTTCATTAAAGCCAGGGTGGTGTAAAAGGCTTTGTGCACATGCAGAAATGGAACCACCATGAAACATTAATGACCTCAATGCATTAGCAAATCTTAAACTAGAGTGGAATTACTCTGTCTCTGGGGACCTGAGTGCACCTACTTGGATTTTATTTTTTTAATGCCAGGGAAAATGTAGGCTTCAAATTTTAATGTGAAGAGCAAAACACTTTGGTAGTGTGAACGGAAGAAGGCAATCAAGCTGGCCCTAGGCCAGTGATGTGTAGAAGGTAAACATTGTAGTTGTCAACTGTTGCATTTGCTCCAGTTAGTGACATTGCTGAGACATAAACTGCTTAATCCATATTGCCAAATAAAGGCTCACCTGATACTTTTTCCTTTTGATTCTCTAGGAACAAAATCTACTACTGGATCACTTTTCTGGTTTTGATAAGTAGCTATATGTCTTGCCATTTCTGAAGCACCGAAGAGACATTTGGCAATGTTACGTCAACAGCAGGCAACTGTTCAGGGCCGTACTGATCCCAATGGAAATTACTGTATAGGTCTCTCCTGTGAGTTATGATTTCTACTAAAGTTAGGTGACATTTCTCCAAGGAATACTTTGTTGAGCAATGGCAGAAAAAACACAATTTCAAATGCAGTGAAACCCTGCAGAACAATTTATGCTGAAATCTGCAAACATTATCAGCCTCAAGAAAAATATATACCACTCTGTCCCAAGAAATTTGGTTTAGAAATTATGGCTCAAGTTTGTTTAAAAGTTGCTATTGAAAAGAGGAGAACAAGTCTTTGATAAGAAGTGGTGTCTTCAGTGATTTTTGAGTTCTTTTAACTTCCCCTCCTCTTCTACCACAGAGTGCAGGGAACATGTCTCACATGGATGACAAACCTTTTAAGACTGGAGGATGTGGGGAAGCTGGGGAATGTGCCTGTGATATGGATTATTTGGGAAGAAGGCAATAATACATTTCACTGATTCTCATCCTGGGAAGTGTGTGTGTCATTGGAAGACGGAAATGATCATCCAGGGCCAAAACAAGGGACCACCTAGCCCAGGGTCCTCCTTTCCAGCAGTGACTGATGGCAAAGGCTTACAGAAGAGAAGGAATAAGGCAAATTTGTGAGACACTTTCTTAGTGCACTGCCTGCCTCCAACTATTTTTAGCTTGAGACTTTCTGAATCTGATGGGATTTTTGTAATATGTTACCCTGAAAGGATCTCTTTCCCAAGTACCTCGCCAGTCTTCCCTTGATCCCAGTCTGAGCCCACGGCATCCTTCAGCAAAGAATGCTTCTCCTTGTAGTGCTTTTTTCCGCCTGAGAACCACTAGTCTTGAAGAGAAGCATTTTGTTCAGACACACTTTCCTTGCAGTCTCCACTTAGTGATGCTGATATTTCTTTTTTCTACTGAATTGTTTGCAGTCGTTGTTTTCAGATAAACATCTATCTTCTGATCCAAATGACAATGACATTTCTACATTATAACTGTCCGTTGCCCGTGATGTATAAAGCATGTTTGGATTTCCTGACACGAAGAACTGATGTTTCAGAGTTACATCTAATGCTACTTTGCCCAATGCTAACAGAGCTGCTGTTCTCTGTTCCAGTCCTAAAGTTAACCCAAAATATTAGATCCAGCCATCAGCAAGATCTGTGAAGCACCAGCAGTATTAAATTCAGTTCCCACCTTACCATGATGGCTGAATGGCACTGGTTGGTAAGGTCAGGGTGGAGACAAAAAATTGCTGTGTATACACACCTTTGTAAGGTGGGTAGTTAACAGGCAAGAATATTAAAAATTCCTTGCTACCACAAGAGCTGAGCAACCCCAGCAAGCAGAGTATGTGTGTCTGGGGAGGGAATTGGTGGGAGTATGTTTGCACTGGCAATCATTCTGACCTCTAGTCCGGGTTCACATCTTTGTCTAGACTCAGTATTAAGAAGAAACATTCTAAAAAAAATACCCGAAACCGACCCTGGCACTGAAAAAATCAAAGCTATTGCCACGGAAAGAGTATTTTAAATTTTTAATTCACTTTTTTTGAAAAATAATGGAATTTTAAAGGTTTCTTTCTGTTGGTAGACACATGATGAGGTGCATTTCCTGTTTGTCTGAAGGACAAGTTCTTCTGGTGTGAGGCAAGGCTTTTATTCAGTGGTTTTAAACTTTAATGTTGGTTAAAAAGTAATAATGCATCTTTGTAGCATGGGTTATGGTGGTAAATATTTAACGGAATTGCATAAATCTACCCTGTGTCAGAGGCAAGAGTTCAGGAAGGATGCTGCCAAATTTGGAAAGGGAACATTTTTCTTTCTGAAGCAGATTAAATATCAGTTTCTCCTACTCTGCCTTTCCCCACACAAATTCTGTAGATCAGGAGGTACTTCTGTTCATGGTCAATGGAGGAGCTGAGCATCTGTACCATAAAGAAGCATCAAACACAGCAGTGTCATTTTCTTTCAGTAATTGTGTAAAACTGAATGATTGTTAAAAAAGGCAACTTTTCTCTGTTCTTGATTCAAGTTGATACAAACTGTTATGGGAACATGCTCAGTCTGAGCCTGCCAGCATGTGTCCTGTCAACCTTTGGGTAATTCACCTAGATTGGAAGCCAGCCATAGAGTTGGTTTTGGAAGACTGATATCACATGCAGCTCATGACACTATTAGGAAAGTCTAACTTGGGACACTCCTAGAGCAACAGGGGCATGTTGATCCTTGGATGTGCTGGTGGTGCAAACACATACTCACCTTCAGGTCTCTCAAATCCTAACCTCATCAGCTGACATAGGCAGAGCTGTAGCTACCCATCCTGGATGTCCATTTAACAATCTTCTCCCAGGGGCTGGAGGGAAGACATGCTTTTAACTAGGTGTGGTAATCTTCTCAGGTTTCAGAACTGGAGGCTTGACAGCCTCTGTTTTTCAATTCTAACCAAGGAAACTGAGATCTAAGCTTTATTTATCTTTTTAATAATAAAAGTCAGATTTTTGACTGCAAAGTAGGAAAGGGCCAGAGGGAAATCTGGGAGGTTAGTCACTAGCTAGGAGTCTGTACCAGTCCCTGGGCCAGTGTGTGCTTTGATCGCACCAAGTTAGTATTAAACAGAGCAAGGAGTTAGGATTTTCAAAGAGGCTTAGTCTTGTTGCTTGTGCAAATCACAGACAAAGGAAGATAAAAGCCCACGTGTCAAGCCTGACTACTCTCTTTGTACCCACCCGGACTTACACGGTTGTAGTATCTACTCCAGGAATAGGCCTTGTCTTTCTATGCTAAGTGGTGGGCACCACAATGTTGGCACTTATTTTAAGAGCTTCTCAGCTTGCACATTTTACTAGACTTTGTAGCCATGATCAGAAAAATTAAAGTAAGAGAGATTTTTAGTCCTTCCTGGGATAGCATTTTCCATCCAAATAATCACAGAAATCATGGCTGGAAGGGACCTGTGGAGGTCTCTGGTCCAGCCTCCCACTCAAAGTAGGACTTTCACCAGAGCTAGAGCAGATCAGCTGTGGCTTCGTGCAGCCAAGTCTAGAAAGTTGCCAAGGACAGAGATCCACCACCTCTGGTGACATTTTCCTGTGCTGCAGCAACCTCCTTGTGAGGAAATTTTGCCTGCTGTCCCACCTGAACTGCCCTAGCTGAAATCTGTGGCCATTGCTCTTTGTTTTAGTAAAAGAAGCAGCTCTAGGGATCCTTTGTAGGCTTCCTTAAAGCATTTGCGTCAAATACAGGACCTTATTTGTAGATCAGGCGCATTTTGTTGGATTACAGAGCATGTTACTCATTTCCAGATAGATCTGTGAGCACATCCTTGCCAGTCCCCCCGCTCTGATAGACTGTGGGTACAATGCACAATACAGCAGTTGGTGTCTTGCCACAGAGGATTTTTAGTGGAGGAAAAGACTTGAGGGAAAGAAAAACCAAACACGAATCAGACAGCTCTGCGGTTGCTCTGCTGTAAGTCTAGTGTTTGTAGCCCTCCTGCCTCCCTCCCTCCTGTCCCCAGTTAATTACACAGCCAGGCTGTGAAGGTAGGAGTAATATTAAAAAGCCCATGAGACAGACCTGATGCCACAGCCAGCTGCCATGCTTGCCCAAAGTGGAGGGAAGGAAACCAATTAAATGATCTTGCCTTGCGCACAGAGGCGGATGCTGCTATGGAGCAGAGAAACAATCTCATAAGTTCCCACGGAAGGAGGGAGAGTTGAGGAAAACAAGGGGGAAGGCGAGTGTATGGCAGCTGGTGGAGGGCAAGCAAGTAGCATTTTCCTGTTACAGAGCCTGACAGGGATTGGTTTATGGATCTCATTCTTTTCACATTTGGCGCCTTTCATCTGAAATCTGGAGCCCACAGGCAGCACACAAACTAAACTTGGCAACCTCTCATTCAAAGCTGCTTCTGGATGGCCACGATGCCAGTTTTGACAAACAGTCACTCCTCACTCTCCCATCCCCAGTATCCTTCCCTTGTTTATGCTAACTAATTCTTTTTCTTGCTCCCATTATGCTGCTTTGCTTGCCATAATGAGAGAGACCTGCTCATTAGCATCTGAGCTTTTGAATGCATTTCTAAGGAGACCACTGCACAAGATCATTAGCAAGGAGAAAATAAAAAATATTAAGCTCTTCAAATCAAGAGCCCTGCTCCCAAACAAACCATGAGCCTGTGTTTTCCAGTTGATATCTTGTACAGGGTGATGCTCTGGAGGATCATGAGCAGATATGGCAGTCTTACCATTACCATCTGACCACTAGTCATAGCTGTTGTGTCACCCCTGGAGCCCTGAAATGCAAGGCAAGAAGTGTGCCTGTCTGAAAGAAAGAGTCGATTGTGAATCTCATACCTTATCAGGATCACAACCGCAGCCAGAACCTTCAGGAATTTGGGGGAGACACCAGTTGCAACAGATAATGACAATTTGGCTCAGTTTGTAACAGCTGGCCAAGTGAGAGACTTTACTACATATATTATTATTTTTTTTTCCTCCAGGTTCATACAAATGGCCACAGCCACCCAACCTGTCATCAGAGCGTTTGGCTCATAATTTGAAATCGCAGCACAACACCACCAAAGAACTACTTTTATAAATGTATAGCTTGGCTTCTTGCATCTCAGGAAGCTTTCCTTAAAAACCATCATTCTGCAGAAAGCCTGAGAAAGAAAAAAGAAAATAGTCACCATCCTGTGCCTAGGAGATTAATAAATCTGGGATATAATACATGAAGAATCAAAAAGGTTAGAGGCTTTACTGGAGGGAATATCCCACTGTTAACTCATTCCTGTACAGAGTATGGTGTGTCTGCTGACACACACATATAGCTGCTGAACATGATTGTAACACTGCAAAACTAGAGGAGGTAGGCGTGCCTGCAAAATCCACTATATGCATATTCATGGATTTAAACCCTTTAAAGAATAATGTGAGGAGGTAACTAGAAACATGTTTTGATGGCAAAGCTAATAATAAAATGAAAAAGCTCTGCCAATAAAGGAAACAAGTTAAAGAAATGCATTTCATTGCAACACACAGAGAATTGGGATCCAAACTAGGCTCTGGATGGTGTCATTAGCCAATTCACAGTGATATGCTGAAACACTGAAAAGGGAGCTATCTAGTCCGGAAGTGGAATCTACCCTTTCTTTGCCCAGTATTTAGAAGATGCGGAAACAGACAAGGACTACCGGCAACCTTCCCAGGAGCACACATACTATACACAATTCTCTGCTTGGCAGCAGATCTAAGCCCATATCTTCAAAACTTCAGAACTCCCCTGGTTTAACATCAAGTGCATTTTCCTTTCCTTTGCAGTTAGAAAAAGACCACAATAATGTGGAATAGCTCGTTCTATTCTTAGCAAGGGTATGAAAAAGCCCTTGGTCAGAGTTTTCATTCAGGTATTTTGTTTTTTCTGAAACCTTAATACTAGTCTGTGCTTTCATTAGTTCTTCTTAAAAAAAAAAAAAAAAAAACAAAAAACAAACCAACAAACACAACAAAACAACAACCCAAAATGTAATTTAATTACCAATAGCACTGTGATTAAATTTGGCCTTTTGCTTTCCTTGACAGTCAGCCTCCTCAATTCCATCTCCCCGACGCCTCTCTCCATAGTATCGATTCAGTATTGTTAACCTTTCTTTATTACTTGTTTATGTTCCCCCATCAGTTTAAAAACATCAATAAGAGGCTTTTTAAAAAGGACAGAAGCAACAAATAGAGAGACATTGAGGAAAGGTCAGGGATGCAGAAGGAGGCAGTGTCTGCTTTACGGAAGGAGCAAACAGACAGTACAGAAAGGTTAGTGGTCCTGCTGCTGAAGTGAAGGAAGGATTTGTTTATTCTACAGTAATACCTGCTACCAATGCAGCTTTTGCAGCAGACACAAGTGTCTGTTCTGCCCAGTCTGGGCTTGGGGCTACTGGGAAGGGCTGGACCTTGCCTCAGAAACGGGGTTGAGATGGTCAGCAGAATTCTTCCCTTCAGGGATCAGGAAGCTTTAAGCATGTTTGAGTGTTTCTAATTTCTGTTTGAGCGTAAACTCAATCTGAGGGCATTTACTGCTCTGCACAGAGCCGTGCTGGGTGGAGATGGGTTGGTGGGCTGTGAAAAGGAAACAGAGTGGCTGCATCAGCGTGCAACTGAGTGCGTTCAGCCATCAGCATTTATATTCTCAAGCCAAGCATGACCCAGGTGCCCAAGATAGCTTTCTCTGTTTGAGGTTCCGCTGAACTAGGAAAGCACCCCTGCTTGGAGGAGCTAGCTCAGGGTCCTCTGCCTTCTCTTCCTCCTCTTGGCCCATAGAGATATGCTCTGGGCAACTTGGAGTTCACTCCTGGATCAGATCCTCTGCTGAGTGACACTGGTCCTTTTGCTTTGAAAGGGACAAAGAATTGAACCATTACAGCAATAAACTGTTCACTGATTTCAGCGGGGACCCAAGTTCTGCTCAAGGGTCTCTACCAAGGAGAGAAGCCTATTCAGGGCTTCATATTCGTGGCTCTCCAGAGAAATCACATCATCTGAGAGTATCACAGAATCACACAGAATCACAGAATGTTAGTGATTGGAAGGGACCTCAAAGGATCAGCTAGTCCAATTCCCCTGCCGGAGCAGGACCACCTAGATCAGATCACACAAGAACGCGTCCAGGTGAGTTTTGAACATCTCCAGAGAAGGAGACTCCACAACCCCTCTGGGCAGCCTGTTCCAGTGTTCTGTTACCCTTATTGTGAAGAAGTTCTTCCTCATGTTTAAGTGGAACCTCCTATTTCCAGCTTATATCCATTTCCCCTTGTCCTATCATTGAATGCCAATGAGTAGAAGGTTAGCGTAGTGGAGGAGGGGAGAGAAACCTTGGCCAGCCTCAGCACTCTGAAACCTTAGAGATTAGGCACACCTCACTGCTTGCTCTAGTGTTACCACTGTCACCAGCAGACAAGGATCACTACAGAGAGATCATATTTATACTGCTTACTGGTTAAATGAACCCTACTGACAGAGTATGTGTGCTGCATCACAGATTTAAATGCAAATGTAGTTTCCATAAGCTTTGCTGGAGAATAAAACGTGCTGTGAGAAAGCAAGAAGTAGACGAGTGATGACTAACTCAGCACTGGGCTGAGCATGCCAGTGAGCAAAGAGAACGGAAAGTAAGGGTTCTCTGGGCACACAAAGGTTCTTCAGCAATTGGACTGTGCCAGGTGTTATTTATTTTCATATTAAAAGGTGGACTGAGGAAGGAACCTGGTAATTATACGAGGTCATGATTCAGCTGTGATGAAGGACTCTGACCTTGGGACAGCTGATGTTGAGGTTACTTTGAGGGTTAGGATTTATCGACCATCCATGTTAAGAACCTCTCAGTTCAATTCCTGACAGATGTCTAATCAGATACTTCCTTTGGTCAAGAGCCAGGTCTAGAGTGGAGTGCGCTTATGACCCAGCCCTTCCCAAAACACGATTAGACCTTACCCATACATGCATATCCTGAGCATAGGAAGCCAGTCAATACAATTGTCTCCTGCTTTTGAATCTTGCCCTTCTTGCCCATGACTCACACATTCTGTCTCTGCTTAGATGAAAAGACAAAATGATTCTGAGAAGGGCTCTGCATGTGGGTGAAGAACAACCTTGGGCTGGTAATGTTAGGGATTTTGAAGGAGAAAAACACTGAAAAGTGATATTCCTGTGTCTTGGGCTGCTGAGAAGGCTCTTCAAGGTTGGCTTTAAATGTCTGTAGGGATAAAACTTGTGGGTGCAGTTAATGCATCTACATTTATATGAATAGTCTTAATATGAGCTAAAATGAAGAAACAAAACTGAGAGGAAGATTCCACTTTCATAAGATAAAAAACATCTGCAAAGATCCAAAATTCATTTAAAAGAGAGGGAACTCTGTGGTATGTTTTGGGTTCTCAACAGAAGTGAAAGAAAGTCTGTGTTCATATATTTGGCATGGAGTAGAGTCTTGAACTGGACTACTTACAACCTGGGAAGTGAAATTAACCATGTCACTCCTCTGTCTTCAGGAATGGAGCCTGGTTTCAGATTCTTCGAGTCTCCAGAAACTCTGTTTTGTGCTTGAGATGATTTTCCCAATGAAAATGTTAAACTTGATTTGTTTTTTTCTTTTCATGGAAGTCCAACAGCTGTAATACTTGTAGCTTTCAGAAAACAATCTCTTGCCCTGAAATTTTCCTTCTTTTACAGGCCAGTACAGACAGAGTGCACAAAACACTATCCGACATGGAGAAGATCTCCATTCTGTGCATTCAGTGTGTTGTTAAAAGAAGAAATGGAAGACATCTTAATTGTTAAAGGTACATTTCTTGTGACCTTTCAAGAACGGATGTAATTACATATGACCTATCCCTCTTCAACTCATAAAGTTGTGTAAATAATACATCTTTACTATCAATTTTGAGAGGTAATATTGTGGTTAGAGGAGTTCTTGAAATTTTGCTTTGAAACACAAAGGTGGTCAGCTAGCATCCTTCAACATAATTCGTAGTATTGACAAGTGAAAAAATAAAAACAAAATCAGCCCAGAAATGAAGAAACATCTTTGATCCTTATTGTAGGTGCAGTATGGTCAGGATATTGGACTTTTATTTTGCTTCTGCAAATACGATGATGTATGCAGATAAATATTGTGCATTCTCTCACACAATAATGTTAATTACTTATTATGAAAGGTCACCTGACTGAACGATTTTCACTCAAACTTCATGAACAGGTATTCCCTCCCACCTTATTCTCAGTCTTAAAAGGAGATCTTTACTAAGCACAGTATGGATATTTGTGCAGTAAGAATGACTGTTTATATTAGATCAGTGTCTTTGGTATTTAGCACCTTAGGCTCCATTTTCTATTCGAAGGAGTAAAGCCCTGGAGTTTAAATGTTATTCATTCCTAATGTTAAGCTTTCACCTAATACTACAGAAAGGCAAAGTATAGCATAGATTTCTCCTTTTGACCTCCCAGTCACCCGAAGATCTTCACAGGCAGTTGGTAAAAGTACTTTAAAACTGTCATTTTCCTTTTGTTTGAAGTTCTTTCTTCCATTATGTCAAGGATATTTTAGCCTTAGGCATGTTGCTTTGCTGCTACTTTACAATACTACTCCTCTGCTGTAAACAGTAACTTGGAATCTGATCCACATTTCAGGAGGAGCCATGTACATCTCGTACATGGCATGTTACCAACAGTTTGGATGTCGGATTTTACTAACCAAAGTTAGTTTACTTTTTCTGGTTGAGGTTGCGTTCAGGGCTGACATTGACATAGAAGTTAGTTATGAGGCTTACCACCTCAAGAATCACACTTTTGGGCAGATTTTTGGTGTGTCCTGATTCCAGCTATGATACGTAAAGAGAGGAACATTGCACCTCTTAGTCTCCCTAAAGACTTGCAGTGTACTTAAAAAAACTCAAGAGTGGCTAGGTCTACCACTTGTTTTCCATCTAACTTTTGGGAGGAACAGCGGCTTAGCTGTCAGAGGCAGAGATGATACCAGTAACATGTTGCTCATCAACAGAAGATACACTTGCAAATCACACTGCTAGATGATAGATGAGCAGAAAGCTAATAGAAAAAGAGCAGCTTGTGTGAGTCCATCTCAGAGAAATTACGACTGCAGCTTTGTCTCCTCAGTCAGGTACCTTCCTTCCTTTGGAGAATGTGCAGTTGCAGGATGAAGTCGGCATTATCCTTGCTATGGGATTTGTAGATAAAACCACTGAGGAACTGTTGCTCTGTGCTTGGTTGATGAACATAGTCACACTTTCAGGGCGACCAGTTTTACAAATTAAAATGAAAAGACGGAAGGTACTCCCAGGGCCATGTGATAAGGAGATGACCTTGCAGTAAGTCTTTTGATTCAACATAGGATCTGGGTCACAGTATCTGTTCTTTGTTGTCATGATGTGATTCCAGGAATGGGAGCTAAGTGAGAGACAGAGAAAATGTTTTGTTCTTGAAAAAGCTGGAGCCAAACTATCTTTCTAATATTATCTCAGGAACATGAGTAAAATCTTCACTGTTGTAAGTTTGCCTCAGTGAAATCAAGATGTCTATCTCCTGTTTTACCCTGGTTACTCCTCATGATTTTCTTGCAAACATTGAGATAAGAGTTTTCTGCAGCAGCACCCTTACCTACCCAATAGCGTAATCTGTGCAAGGGAGAAGAGTTTCTGCCTCAATGGCCTTTCTTGATACTCTTTATTCTCTTATTTGGAAACGAGTTTGTCAACCAATCAGGGAATGAAAATGAAGCCTAAATCAACAAGGAATGGTCTGTGGAACATATATGTCTCTTATTCCCAAGGAGTTACATGAGGGTTTCAGTCCTCAGTGACAGTTACTTAAGAATCAACCTAATATAATAGATAGACAGTAAATCTTTATTTACAAAAAAAAAAAAAACACCAAAAAAAAACAACACACAAAAAACCAACAAACCAGAAAAAGCTCTCCTTCTTGGCAGTTCTGAAGAACTGCAAGTGCTTAATCACCAGGAGAAGAGAGAGTAGAATAAATACTTTGCTCAGAGAGACAGTGGAATAAATGGTTAATGCTAGTGTGAGAAAATTCATTTCAGCAGCAGAGACAAATGACAGCTAAACCTTTCAAGCCAGTGGTTAACAGTGATTCAGAGAGGTCTAAGTATCTTCTATTTAAGGTAACTTTTTACACCAGGGAAGCCAACACATCCTCAACAAAGTCAAGATGGGTTAACAGAGGAGATGATTAACAATCACTGATGGTGTTATTAGAGAAGAGGTTTTCACCTTCTTTTTACTGACCGTGGTTCTGCCTTTCTTAGATCCCTGGTGTGCGTCACCTTAGACGTATAAGTTCAAGCTGAAAAACATTAAACTTGTGCATATAATGACCCAGCAGAGACATACACGCTATTTGAAACAAGACAGCTCTAGGACTAGAAGCAGTATCACAGAAACAGTTTCTGCCTTCAGCTATGCTGACAAACTCTTGCTGCTTTCTGGATCAAGCTACAATCTCCCCACTGTGCTGCACTCTGCAGCTGTGTGGTATTGCTATGCTGAATGTCTCCGCATCATTCTCCACTGAATGATGCAGACATCCCAGAAGAAAGCCATATACCTTCAGCAAAAACCCTCCAGAAACTGCTGGTTATATCTCAGTAGCCTGCAGATCATAAAGGAAGAAAGATGTTGAAGGTGAGTTGGGCAACATCTTAAGCACAAGGATACGGCAGTGAAGCTCATCTTTAGAAATGTATCAAAATAATTGTAACAAAACTAACTACCTTATTCTCATCAACCCAAAATTATAAGTCTGTTTCAGTCTGTTTTGTAGTTTTTTTCTTGCCAAAACTTTGCAAAATCACAATGAAGTAACCATTAATTGTGGCTGAAGAAGAGTGATGCTTTTCAGGAAGCAAACAACTCACACTGTAAGAAATCCTCAGCTCTCTCGAAGAGAAGCTGCTGAGTACAGTTTATAGACTATTCTTGCAGAGCAGACTGATCCACAAATCAAAGCTAGTGCTTGAACTAACTTATTAGCGATGGATAAGAACTCCAACTTTTTAAATCAATGCCACAAGCTTAAGAATAATAAGGCCAGACAAATTGAAACTGAAAAAAAAAAAAAGGTACACATATTAGCAGTATGGAGGAGTATTAGAGGAACAGACTAACAAGGAAAATTAAGATTCGCTATCTTGTGAAGGATGCCTCTGTAAAAGAGATGCTTGATCTAAACACGTTTTGTGTTGCTTAATTACCTATCAATTAGTAATATCAATGAAATGTCATTGTTTCAATATTCAGGTCAGCCTGAATAGGTCCTACTGATCCTGAAGAATCAATCTGTGAGGAAATCACTGAGTACAATAAGCAATGTGAAAGTAGAGTCCAGGTTCTTGGCTATACTCTGAAGAACTGGATGCTTAACCAGCTCTTGGCTTCTCAGTGAAGCACTTTTAGCCCCTCAAACATACACTAATGTAGCTCAATGCAGCCTATAAATACAGATAGATATTTTTTATCCTGTAACTGTAAGGAGCATTTTCAAGAAAGCATCCAAGTGATATAAAATGAAGTAATTTGCCATCATCGTGATTATGTGCTGTTGATAATTAGTCCAACCAAAAGAAAGAAAGGAAGGAACCAAGGAACTTTTACGAAATCAATTAAGTGGAAAGGAAAAAGACAAGATGGATAATGAGATACTCTAAATAGCAAGTTTCACTTATGTGAACTGTGCCTCAGGGTAGATGGAGCGTTTGTGTGTGGGCAGAGGATACCATGCATTGGCAGCAAGCTACCTCCTTTCCTAGAAAGACCACTGATCTCAGCGACTAAAGATCAGATTGAAGGTAAAAAGATTCGAAACATCAGGTGGGAATTAAGAACTTAGAAGAAAATTGTCTTCTCTATCGTTACACTGTAAATTAAGATCACTTCAGGTTGTGTGATAGAGGATGTTTTAAGATCATGAAGGTAATTGTTGACCATAGAAATCAAGTGATGGGTACTCTTAAATTCTGCCACTGCAAGATATTTGTTTATGTAACTTTGCAAGGACACCATGAGTGGCCAAATACTGGAACAGGTTGCCCAGAGAGGCTGTAGGGGCACCATCCCTGGAGATATTCAGAACCTGACTGGACACAGTCCTGGGCATCTTGCTCTAGCTGGCCCTGCTTTGAGAAGTGGGTTTGGACTAGCCTACCTGAGAATCCTGGGAAATTCTCAATTACTCAGTCAGGTAATTTACTTACAAATGCATGATATGAATAACTAAACAAACAGTAAATCTAAGAGAAAGAAAAAGAAAAAAGAAAAGAAAAAGAAAAATCTAACAAGGAAGATAAACAGATTAGCAATAACTAACTCCTGAATTTTAACTATAAAAACAATTAACTGTCCTTTCTTTTCAGTAGACAACTGCTAAGCTGCTGCTTCTACCCTGCTGAAGTAACCTTGCATCATAGCTTATAATTTTAAGTTTTCTCAATAACAAGATCTAATTTAAGCTGATCTGATCTGTTACCTGGTTTATTTTTTGCTAGCTGCTCCTTGCTTCACCAGCCTCTATCAGCCTTAGTTGTGCTTCACGCCATTTCTTGACTCACTGTATTCTCTCGCTGGCTCTCTGTTTTGCTGCCAGATTTTGCTACTTCAGCTCCTGGGAGAGAATGGAGAACAATGCACAAGTCACAGCTCAGCACACAGGAAATTAGGAAGTAGCTTTTTCTGTTCATACAGCTGCAAAATCTCCTGTTTCTCCCTGTCTCGTCTCTTAGCCTTTGAACCACATTGCTGGAAGCGACTGTCTGAAATTAATGGGATGCCTAGGCAGAGCTAATTAGCTTAAATTTCTGTACACTACTATTAACATAAACTTCATCTATTTTACTACATATTTTCTTCTTTGTCAAGTATAATGCAACAATGCAAAGCAGACATATTTCAGGCCTGCCCTTTCTTCCTTTCCATCCTTTTATTTTTAACCACATGTCCACTGTGTACACATTTCCTTATTTTTTTTTTCTCCTGGGTTTCTTCCTTCTGCAACTCATTAGGAAGAATGAGATACAGGAATTTTGCCTTCATTTAAGTCTTGGCCACATAACTTTTGTGCCCCTCTAAACTTTTGGCCAGTGGTGATCACAAACAGATGCTGGGCAGATCCACTTCTATCCAGACTACTTGTCTAAACTATTACTGGTTCCTAAGAACAGATTGTACCAGAAAAATATGATCTCAGTAAAAAATTGAAGTTTGAAATAAACTCCTTTGTCGTATCTTCTTGAGAAAGAAGCAATGCCTCGTATTTAACTGTACCATATTTCTTGAAACACTCTAGATTGTTTTTCCTCTTAGGAAGGAATACGTAGTCGTATGTTATGGTATTAGCTGGTAATCCTTGCTACAATGTTTATGTTTTAGTGCAACTGGTGGCACTGTACTGTCCCTATGCGTATACATAGCAAAAGAAAGTCTCCATCTCAAACAGCATACTGTTTAAATTCACAAGCCAGACAAAGGCACGAGGAGACTTTCATCATCCCCGTCTTAGAGCTAAACATTCAAAGCTTAGGGTCATTAGATAACTGTTTTGTCGCCATAAAGTGGTTTGCTACTGAACAGGGAAATGAACAGAATCTCAGGTTCATGTTTGACAACAACTAAACTAGTCTGGAAAAATTATTTGAAGGAGTGTGATCCAACAGTGGATGTTCTTCTGGATTCAACTCATTCAGCTTTGTGGGACAAGGTACCAGAAAGAAGAATTATGGAGGCATGACAGACACAAAAATATGTGCTATTAGGATAGTATGATAATGTTGTATTCTGATTCAGCTCTCAAATTAGATAGTTAGGAAGAAGGAAAATATAGACTGAAAAACCTTCAATAAATAGGAACAAAATATGTTTTTGAGATGTACATCTGACTGTGTTTGATGAAAGGATCCTGTTTGCTCCTTTGTTGGGGTATGTTGTGTATCTAACATGGTCAATAGCAACCTGACCTTCTGTAAGGAGTGCTCAGATGTGAAGACGGCTCCCTCTGGGATGCTGGTCCCAGCAATGAAAACCATCGCCACGCTGCTCCTGTCTACCACTGGCCCTCTCACACTCCCAGACAAGTCCTCCTTCTCTACCATCAGCTTCCACTGCCTGTGAATCAAATACCTATGCTGGCTCTGTTAAAAACCTCTTGGATCTGAGTATTCAGCTGCACTCCTGCAGAAACTGCAGTGATAATGCATCTGGAAGCAGCTCAGGTCTTATCCTCCAAGGCAGACCACTCAGTTTGCTTGAAGACTTGAGAAGGATCCGTATATCCACAAGATATCGTGGTTATTCTGACCATGCCCAAAGGCAAAATACTCTGGGGAGGGAGGGAGAGAGCACGGCCATCTCCAGCAATTGATGCAGATTGTCTCCTGGCTACACAGTTTAGAGAGGGCACCATCTCTACTGAAGTGGCCGTATACACAGCTGAGGACTTCTCTGATCCTCCTCTGAGCCCCAGGTTTCAGCTCAAAATGCCTGATATAATGAGAGGGCCATGCTGCAGCCTCCCAAATTGCTGTTTTTCTACTGTGATGATGAGAATGTGTTTCACATGCCCTCAGGTTGCCTGGATAGTGTTAGAAGGTTGGCTTGGGCAGAGGAAAGCAAACTTTTTTGTTATTGCCCACTGAAAATTGCTAGCTACGTTCTATATATCTAAAGACAAAGCTGCATTGGCTCTGAAGACTGTGCAGCTGAAAAGGTGCAAGTACACAATCTTTCTGTTATGGCATCCAGTCATTATTAGCCAGCTGGATTGAGTTGAATATAATGAACTACTAATTAACTACTAATTAACTAATCAACTTAAGGTACCGACCCTGCCTACAAGAGGCAGGCCATTTCCTCCTGGCTGTGGAAGATGCAA
The DNA here is from genome assembly GCF_009769465.1 of Tauraco erythrolophus. Taxonomy (NCBI): domain Eukaryota; kingdom Metazoa; phylum Chordata; class Aves; order Musophagiformes; family Musophagidae; genus Tauraco; species Tauraco erythrolophus. Next base: position 13,255,340 of record NC_141473.1, on the reverse strand, counting down.
CAGTGTCCTTGGTGCTGCAGCCCAGGCTGGTGAGTAACACTTTCTGTCAGAGCAATAGTTGGAAGCAGGAATGCAGTGTGAATGTTAGAGATTCCCATAGTATCAAACAGCATCATGGAAGAAAATCCATCAGAACTATGAACTACAAAAAGGCAATTTTTGCCTTAAGCAGCAGTGGCTTAGTGCAGCCTGGGAGAGCGCATCAAGGAAGTATGGCTATTTGCTTGCCCTGCTCTTATGTTCTTCCTAGGGGATCTTTTACAGTCTAATGTTGGAGATGGTGAACTGATGAGATGAAACCTTGGGGTGGAGTTTTGATGTGATCCCTTACTAAAATTTTCTCTGGGTCACCCATAGTTGTCTTTCAGAACTGAAAAAATAAACAAGTTATCCAAGAAGATTGAAGACGCTGTGACCAGAAGCTAAGACCTCACTGTAAAAAAAAGTTATAATAATAGTAGTAATAAATGATCAGCCTTGCTCCAAAAAGAGCGCAGTCTTTTTAAGAGCTTTGATTTTGACTTTTCCTTAGTGTTGGTGTAAGCTACTCAAGAGAGCTGCTGTCTTCCATCTCCCATCTAGTACACTTTAAAATGGAGGGGGGATGTTTTAACAGATGAGAAAATGTGACATCTATTCATACCTATCTCACTCACCACAAAATCACTGTGTCTACATAACTTGAACAGGCAGATGACTTCAAAGCACTTTGGAAGGAGACCTTTAGGGACTGAAATTGCTATGCTTTGCTAGCAAAGTGGGATATGGTGTCAGAGTGATTCTGTGCTCTAAGTATGTGCACAGAAACAGACACCCATTGACAAGTGCAGAATTGCTTTTGGGATCGCTTTATTATTATGCAGAAAAACTGGTGGTCTTTTTTTCTTGCCAACAGGCTCATGTGCTTAACGTTGTACAGGAGCAAACAGTTCACAGCATAATGAATCAGAGAGAAGAGCAGTGCTTAGATGGCCTTTTAATGCCGAATCATTTAAACCCGTGTTGCTGGACAGGGTGGACACAACTGGTGTACACGGCTTTCACTGGGTAGCTTCAGGAGGTGGCCACACCTGGCTTCTCTACTGGTTACAATGCTCAGCTCCCTGAAATTAAAAATCTGTGCAAACAGATTGAAGCATTTGCAACTTCCAGCCATGTCTGAATTTTAAGAGTAGCTCAGAGGAATGGATTTAAATCCACATCCCAAAGGCAAACAACGCCATAAGCTACTGAATTACCCCTAGCCCATTTTCAGTTTGTATCTAACACTGTCTCTACAAGCAAATCCTTAATGTCCTTTCATTCATGCATGCATCCAGGTGGTGCATTTAACCTGCATCATCCTCAAACCTGCTCTTCTCAGCATTTAATAATCCACCATCTGGGTCAGCTTCAGTTGTGGGAATTATTCCCACTGAGCAATGTGCATCTCTGAACTTGGGGCTCCTCAGGCCTCTTCCTCCTCTTAGAGACCACTCTTACAAACACCAAACAAGTCCATGTGGGATCAAATCAATGCTACTTTGATGTGAATAACATTTGCAGCTGCTTCTCTTGGCTGCAGTGGCTTTAGGACGACCTGTTTCATAAATGAGTATTTTTAAATATGTATATATTTAAAGTAGTTTTAGAAGCACTTTAAAGTGGATAGATGGACAGACAGATAGAGAAACAGGTGTGAGGCTTGACACATGGTCCCAGGAGAGTGGGTTTAGGAGAAGATGTGAGAGCATAACATAAGCAAACCCCAACAAACCTTCATCTGAAATGACCACAGTTCTTTTGTACTCTTTAGTTTTTCTGGTAGGAAAATACCCCAGGAAAAATTTGGTAAGCTGCAAATGCCCTTGCACCTGAACCATTCAACCAGTCAGAGAGATGAATCCATTGCCATGTGCTCCATGATGCCCAGCCAATATCTGCTCCTCCACTCCCTTCAGACACAGACAGATCTTGGCCATCAAACCTTGGATTTAAAACCCTCTGGGGAGACTCTTGTCTGAATAATGCATAAGGCTGAGGAAATCTCCACAAGCTGGAGTAAAAAAATAGAGATGAGGTTTGTCAAACTGGCACAAGTTATTTGCTCAGTGTTAATAAGGTGGTGTTGACAGCTGAGCAGAACAGTTACAGCTTTTTTCACTGCTTCAGGCTTGAAGGACTCTGTTTTAAGCTGGAATACTCCAGCTCTAAGAGTGGGAGGTCTTGCCTCTGTTTTCACCATCACACCTGGCCATCTTTTACTGTCACCACTTGCCACTGGATTCTTTGCGGCTGATTATCTGTGACTCCAGTTTTGATACGTCTGGGAGGTTCATGAGGTGAATGTTAATGAATCCCTTGTGATGGCACCTTAAAAGACTTTACGTCTTTTTGGATATCTGAAGCAACCTACCTCATCTCCCTGTGCCTCAGTTTCCTCAACTATGTTGTATTGATAAAAAATCTTAGCCATTTTTTTTCCTAGCTACAGGAGCATGTCACTGAAATCACCTTCTAAGTGGAATATATTTCACTTGAGTTATGATGGTCCTCCCAAACTACTGTTAGTTGAGATGCTTTGTGCAGGGCTTTACATTGACACAGCAAAGGAACATACCATCTCATTAAAAGTGCATCTCCAGACAGAGAGGTTGCTGTCGTTAAGTATCACACTCTGGCCATTTCTGACCTGTGTAACACGTCTCTGTCACATGGACTAAACTAAGCTCTTGCTTAACAGGCACCAGTGGAACTCTTGAGAGAAACAAAACCATCTCTGTCGCATGCGGATTCAAGCAGCAGCTGTCTCCAACTTCTGCATCGCAGAGAGTAAGGACTGCTCTGCTGAGCATTGGGACACACGTGTGCTGCTAGTCCCTTGTTAAGGAAACTTGTCAGAAATCCATTTTAAGTGAATGTGCTTTATTTTTTATCTGTGACAGATTAGCAATCTCATCAACAGAGGAACGGTAGCTTTTAAAGACACTACCTGAATTGCTTTCTATTGAATCACAAATCCCAGAAAATTCTCTGTGCCCTCCAGTCCTTCTCTACGTTTTTCTTCTCTGTCCTGTGAAGTAAGACAGAGCTATACTACTCCCATTAAAGAGATCAGATAGTACATCTCCATGATCCTCATTAACATCAGGAGTGGATCTGGGGTAAAAAAGGACATCTTTCAGCTCCCCTTCTCCAGTCCCTCAGCTCCTGCAGGCTGCACAGCTCAGCCTGAATTTCAGAGGATTATGGGCTGGAGCCTACTTTTGATTATAGTGATATAAAGCTGGAGTCCTCTGGCTTTGAGGGACAGGTCTATTGTATTTGCAAACAGACAGATGTTTTCAGAGAGTGCTTTTGCTCCCAGCCTGCTGTGCAAACTTCCCCCACCTTCCTCCCCGGCTGCCAGCTCCCTCCAATCACTCATTTTGAGAGTTTATTTGTAAATGAGCAATGAACAGGGAGAGAGTAAATGACCTGCTGAGGGAACTGGGATGAACCTCATTAATATTCTGTCGTTTTTCCCAAGTCACAGGGTAGGTGACCATAGCCCCATCAGAGAAGTCCCGCCTGCCCAGTTCTTTGGAGAAACAATTATAAAATGCAAATATTGAGAGAAGACCGCAGCATCTCACAATCTTCAATATTATTTCCTGGACACGGGTTACATGTCAGAAACAAAGCCTAATAAGCCTTTTTCTCATCCGCCCGGGGTTGCTGTTCAAATAAGATGGGGTAGGGCAGGAAGAAGGCTCTTTTTTCATGAGCTAAAACCCACTGAACAGGAGTCAGGCCAGACACAGCCCCAAACCTTCTCACTTGTACCCTTAACTGACTGCCAGGGTCACAGCTCTTCTCCCAGCTGTATCCTGGAAAAGCTTGTTCTTGTTTCAATGGAAAGACAAAGACTCGAAGAGCTCAAGTTGGGTGGGGGCGATGAAGTCTCCTCCTATCCAATCCCTTCTTCCCAGTGTACCCAGGAAAAAGACATTCAGAGCTCTCTATGCCTCAGTTTGTTTCCCAATGAAGTTGATGCCACCTTGCCTTTCTCTCCTTTCCCATGGCTGGATTTGAATTGGAGGAAAAACCCTTGTAGACCTTGGATCAGCACTAAGACTCTTGAATGAGGTGATGCATGTTAAAGTTATCAAACAGACATCCAAGGATGCTTCCCATTCTCTGGTAACACCATTTGGCAAAGAATGACATGAAGGTAGGGAGAGTTTCATGAAGAACTCAGGCCTGGACTTGCTTACTTAGCAGCTCTGCCTTTTGATGGATACTGCAAACCATGTACATCAAGCAGCAAGGAACACTCCAAATTAAAAGTGCAATGAACAAGCGTTTATTGAGAGGCAGAGTATATTCATCCAAAATAAACAAAACGAAAAAAAAAAAAAGAAAAGGAAAAGAAAAGAAATGTTAGAACGGGTCCCTGGTTTCTTTTTATGATAGGATACTACTAAAGCAGTTCCTGAGTGGGAAAAATGAAGCTCAAGTCTCAGTTATTCATCCTGACGATGGGACAGTATTTTTGCCTTGTAAATCTGTATCATGCTAATGCTATTGCTGTCATACCAACAAGGTTTACGATTTCCTCCTGAATCTTCTTGTTGTTGTTTTTCCATTTTTAAAAGCCTATTAAAATTATCAGGTTACTTGCAAAGAAGGATAGTCTTGCAGTATTCACACATGGAAATGAGACTCATGAGATCTGGATTTGACTACTGATAGTCTCACTGGTCTCCTACACAAGCTTAAGCAGAGGCTTAGGTTGTGGATATGCAAGTGGTTTAACTCAGTGCAAGACAAGCTGTCTTCATTAAAAAACCCCCAAAAATCTAAAGCCTGCAAACACAAGATACAAGCTTTAACTGTTTTAGTTATGTCCCAGGAATGACAAATTCACCCCTGGATTAATCAGGGATAAGCATTTCATCATCTAGGACATCTGCCTTTTCATACATTTTTCCTTCCTTCGTACGCAGTTGTGATGGGATGATTCATTGGGTTTTATACCCTATATTTCATTTCTCAGTTCAGATGATGCTTATTCACAGTCCATCAGTACGTTATGTCTTGAGCTAGGAGAAACGTTTTCAGATGAGCAGCTAGAGACTGAATCAACTCAGAAATTCAGGGTGTTTGGGGTGAATCATTTCCATCAAAAAAGGAAAAAATGAAAATAACTCGACAAGAGCCCTGCTGTGCTGATTCAAAGCTCTTGCAGAGGTTCCATTTCTTCTTTTGGAAGTAGCAATTACACATCTTTTGCTAATTAATCTTTACAATAAGCTCAGAAAATAAAACTTAAAAAAAAAAAACAACTATGAATTATTCTTCAGGGAGGAGATTCCAGTAAGAAACACAGAAACCCTTTTATCAGCCTAAACTGACTGATCTTTTTCTTTGTTTGGTCAGTGGTGTAAATGCTTAAAAGAAAAATCAATTGTTTCTGCAAGGTCTGTGTTTTACAAAGTGAGAGCCATACTACCTCTTGTCTGTGGGTCTGCCCACTCCAGAGGCTGTGCTTACAAAAGTGTTTCTCTTGGCAGCTGTTCTGATTTTAGCTATCCTCCTGTTCCTCCCCTAAGGACCCAGTTCCCCCTGTTCCTCCCCTAAGCACCCACTATCTTGGTATCTCCTTCCCAACCTTGGTCATGGATTTCTGCTCCCACATGGCTCTCTTCACTGTGATCCTTTAAGGGGCTATCTAGACGACAGAGTTCAGCAGGTTTAAAATAACCATTCCTTCGCTTACCCTTTTTTTAAGATTTATTTTTAATCTGGATCAGTTCCTTGAGTGACTGATCAGAGAACAACGTGATTCACCAGATGGTTACATCAATGCAGCTGAACTGGTATTTTACTTAAATGGGATTTCAGCGGTAAGAGGAGAGGTGGTGCTGGAAGAGGGGAGTTGCAGTCGTCACTGAATTAAATGCTCTGTAATGATGGCCTGCAGTCAGAGCTGTGATTGCAGCTTCCTTCAGACTCCACTGACTTTAATCTACTGCTAACTGTGTAGGTTTGTCAAGGCAGGATAAGGTTTGGTATGGACTATTAGATGAAGAATTTATCAAGTATTGATTTAGCTCCTGCTAGGTTATCCAGCCTTCCCTGACCCTTCTGCTGCTTCAGTTTCATTGTTATTCATGTCTGAACAACTGTTGGTAAAAATTAGGGTTGGTAATTTAGGTTTGTAATTGGATCTGATAACTAAATAAGTAGGAGCAAAAACAAAAATCAAAAATGTGCTAATCGTGAATAATTACAAGCCCAAATTAAAAACTCTATTACATCTTCTCCAAAACAAACATGCCCCCCCTTCAATCTTAGTTTCAAAAGCTGAAAGGTATGAGTTGCAGGTTCCTAAACAAAACCTAGAAAGAGAGATCATTCTAGTAAGAGTCCTTGGCACTGAGATCTTTCAGAACAAAGCTACTGAACTGGAAAATGTCCTTGTCCCAGGTGCACAGCACAGAAGTGGTAACTCCGGCAAAAGGCAGCACCTTGAAATTCCAGCATCTAAGGCAGGTGTGTGCTCTGCTATTTTCAGAGATCAGCAAGAGCTCAGGGGCAGAGCACAGGGGGGAAGTTTCTGCAATGCCTTTCATTCCCTGCTGCAACAGAGCAAGGAAAGTAGGATTGATCTGAAGAGTTCTTGTGAGAAGAACATATAGGCAAATGGAAAATCAACCCAAACTTCACCCTCCCTCACTGCAGCCTTCAGTTGCCATCTCAAGGTCCTACCTGTTTGTCATGCTGAGGACGTGATTTTGGGAATGCACCTTACCTTAGCTGTCTTTTACCTGTCTATAGCATAAAATGTGGCCTCCTGACAAGTTGCCTTACATACAATGTAATGTATGTTAATTGACTGATTGAGAAGAAGGCTGGGATGTATTTAGGGTGGGTCAATTTGCAGAAAGGATCTAGGCTTATTTTCAAAAATACTTTCTATGTGACTGCAGTTTTATGACCAACAAGCAGCCCTGATCAGCATGGCCGGGAAGCTGCCTGTACAGACTGGGCAAGTGAGAGGAGATTTTTGTCCTTTTGTTGAATCACAATTACGAGAATCTCATTGTAGATATTAATTCTGTATTGCAGCTAATTTGTGATTAACAACAATGGAGACAATTTCTCTTTAGAAATACAGGGATGAAAATATAGGATATCAGTAAGGTTTGTACTGCTTATCTGAGTCTCTGTCATGGAAGAATGAAGCCTGATGTATTTGCTGAGTGCTGATAAATGGCCTGTGCATTATTTAGAGTCAGATCTCATGCTTTTAGGATTGGAAGAGGCCTTTTGTGTGAAATGGTCACAATGTATACTGCAAGCCTATGAAACTCTTAGGGCTCCATGTGTCATTTAGGGACAGAGCTGTGATTAATGATTTAGAGAGAAATCCTTGTCCAAAAACTTTTGCACCATTGAGGACTGGGGCATTGCCTTCTCCCGACAGAGAAACGTTACAGTGATTTACTATGAATTTACAGATGAGAAGTGTCTTGAATGGTGCTTGGCAGCATCAAAGTGTTCTTTCCCAAAAGAAAAAAAAAAAAAAAGATATTCTGGAAATTTTGGAGCTGCCACCAATACTTCCATAGCTAGGTGAGTTTAGTAGGATACGCTTTAAGGATTCAGAAGTAGCAGTTCATTTGAAGGTACATGTCACCTTGGCTTGAGAAAATGTCTTTACCTCTGACTGATATCCTTGCATTTCTTGTCCCCAAAAGCAACAATGGACCCCTCTTTGCCCATTGCAGCATCTCAGTTTAAGCCTATGTGTGACATTTCTAAGAGTTGTCATGCAGTGGCAGATCTGATCTCTTTTCTTACATGATTGCAAAAGAAAGTTTAACTACAGTTTAGTGTGTATGACTATTCCTCCATCTTTTTCCAGCATTTTACATTACAAGCTATTGGCAAAGAGGCAAGGAAGCAATCGATAACTAGATTGTTCACCACCCTGAGCTGGGATCTAAACCGTGGAATCCTGTTACCCTCTGGGACTCGCATGTACAGTCCAGAAATACTGCAGCTGGGTGGGCATGCAGATAAAAATCATTATGATAGATGTTCCAGAGGCAGCTTTCCCTGCTATCTCCTTTTGAGAGGAAAAAAAGCATTGCTGTGAAAGCCCGTATACCTTTCTCTGAAGACACCAGCCCTCACCAAGTGTTAATTTACAATGTTGCCCATTTTTTGCCTCTCCTTTCAGGTCTCCTTTTTGCATCTCCTCATATGGACTTGGAACTGTCTCAGCTCTGAGTTTTGCAAGCCTCTGGTTATTCCATCAAAATACCTCTGCTCCTTCATGTAGAGAGGAACATTTTACTCTTTCTACTCTCCCTCCATTAATGTACACAGTGTTCATCTCTTTGCTGCATCCAGCTACAAGTAGGGAATACAACAGCTGTGTTACATCACGACACCCAGCAAAATAGGTCACCTTTTTTGTTGTCTACTTCTTAGACCAGCTTTAGCCTTTAGAAATTTGCAATCACTGTTTCTCTTTTCCCTTGGGAACATTTTGCTTTCACCTGTTGGTTCAGAATATTGTACATGTATCACATTCACTGGCAGCTTGTTACAGTAACTCTATATGTCCTTGGGCATTGTGCAAAGTCCAAGGCAGAATACAGAAAAATGAAACAAAGCTAGGATTAAAGCTCCACACATGCTTTTCTCTTGTTACCAGAGTTGCTGTCCTCCAAGAACACATAGGTCTGAAGTACTGTGCATCCCTGCATTGACCACAATAAACAACACATGCTGAGCAGGAGGTCTCATATGCCTCTATACCACTCTCTCTCTGTATATATGTCTCTATAAATGGGAAGATGGGGTTGAAGTGGTTTCTCAGTCCTCCCACCCCCCCTTTTTTTTTTTTTCTCTTTTTATGAAGCCTTTCTTCTCCTTCTTATCCTGTTCTTTGTGTCAGTTGCAAAGCATGCTGAAGCAGTCTGCACCTTGTCACATTTTAGGAGCAAAATGACATTGATATTGGACTAAATGCAAAAAGAGACTTTCCCCTAGTGAAACCTGGCTAATTGATGTCAAATCAAATAACTTAAAAGAGCTGTGATGGCTACAAATCAGATCAGAGAGGGCAATACCAGTTCATTCTGCTCCACGAGGAGGCTGTGCTTTGCAGTTTAAGCAACAGCACTTTGGCATTCAGGGCTTCTTTATAACCCAAACAAATCAAATCTCAAATCTTTTTGATCTTGATGCCTGACAATAGTTGATGATTAAAACTACTGCAGTTGAGCCTGGGAATAGATTATTATTATAAATAGCTGCAGTCTTGCCATTCTCTTCGGTGGATCTGGAAACTTGAGGCAAGAAAAGCTGGGGACAATATAATAAATGTTAAAAAGAGAGGTCAAGTGGCACTAGGAAAAAGAGTTATTTCTAACAGATTAATTTTAAGGATACCAGGCTTCTCTGTCTCTTTACCTCTGTGCTTTAGATTTCAACCTAAAAGATAATAAAACATAAAGGGTATTTTAAAAGCTAAAAGCTAGTTTCCCCAATGATGATTCTCTGAATTAGAATTTAATTATCCATTGGTCTGGATTAAAGAAGTACAGTTTTAGACAGTGTTCACTCACTGTTGCACAGAGAGATGCACTCACTCTCCACAGGCTCCTTAGGACACATGAGTTAATACAAACTCCACTCTGGGCATCAGAATACGACAACTCTTTTAGAGAATAAGAGAGAGGCTAAAAATAAGCAAAGAATTGTGAGCAGTGATGGCTGACAGAAGGAGTAAGAGGTCTATTTTTTTAATCAGGTGGCTCATCAACTAACTGATGAAGGGAACAGTTTTCCTTAAACAGGTTCATTTGGACCAAAAAGTTTTAGAGGGTCTCTGACATTTTCTAATAATTGTTGTGAATGGGTGGGACACAAGACACTTTCACCCCAGAAGCCTCATGGCACATCGTAACCCCTTGCTTGCACTAGCCAGCCTGCCTGAGAGGCCAGATACCACACAGGACACTGCCAACACACCTGTGAAGCTCTCAGGTGGAGGGGTGGCTTGTAATCAGTCAAAAAAAGTCACTTGTGTATTTCAGCAAAGAACTGTATGTTTTCAGAAGAAAAGACATGGAATGGTCTGAATATGGAATATGAATATGATTTACCATATCTTTATGAAGTTATAGTCCAGGCAAATTCTTTCATGTGGAAATGTCCTGTGTTCCTCTTAGTCTCCACCCTAGTTTTTGCTGCACAGCACAGGGCAATACTCAGACAAATTAACTCTGAAGCTGATTTGCCCTCAGTAAGTGGATATTTGCACTCAAGTAATCCTGAGGTTCAAACAAATACCATTAAGAAGGGATGCAATCTCACCAGAAACTGTCATGCTAGAAATAACTCTCAGGAAAAAAAAGCCTGCAATTGGGCCACGTTTCCCTTCCTACCATGAGCAGCAAGGGTTAGAAATCTTATCCCACAGACTGTTTCCGTCCTGTATTGGAGTGAACACAGCACCAGTAGACACATTGATAGCAAAATATTTGGCACACATCACTGCTTTCATCCTTTCCAAAGCCCTGGAAGGGACTATTAATCTCTTTTTGCAGATCTTTTATATTAATAGTATGATAAAAACATAGGAATATCTGTACGTGTTCAGATCAAGGGCTGTCAGTTTTGTCTCCAGCAGTAGCCATCAGCAGATGCCTAGGGAAGAATAACAATGAGACAAGTGACTTTTCAATTTCCCCCAAATACTCTTCCTCCTACACTATTTCGTATCAGGAGATTTCCTGAACCTGGTTTCATTTGCCTACCATGCATAGAAAAAAGGGATAATGAAGAAGAATGTTTCTGGAAAATAGGAAAATCTGCAAGAAGAAAGTTTTCTGGATATTTCTTAAGGCAGTAGACTAGATCTACAACTGGATTCAATTAGCACAGTGGAGATGAGGCTAATCAGCTGAGAGCAGTGCAGGCAAAATGATTCTTCTTCTTTCCAAAATTTTGTTCAAGTGTATATTTTACTTTTTAAAAAAAAAAAAAAATTCTTTGTTGTTTCAGATTTCTATGTATAATAAAAATATAGATGAAACTCAGTGATGAAAACCTTGGAAAATGTTCCAGTTTTTGAATAAAAGCCTTGCCTAGCAAAATTCTATTAATCTGTAAGGAAGGACAGTCCAAACTAAATCAAAACCTAAGACCTTTTGGATAGCATCACCCAGATCTCCTCTGTGGCTCTCATTTTATGCCAATTCAGTAAGAAGGTACCTGCTATTGTATTTTTTCAGGAGAAGCATGCCAGGTTTTAAAACTGGCTTTAATTTTTTCATTGTAGATTATTTTCTTTAAAAGAATAAAAATGGAAGAAAAGATAAGCCATGTGCTCAGCTGGGTTTAGTATGAATTAACATCATTCCTTGCAGCAGGGACTTTGCATATTCTAAGACAGCCAGGCTGTAGATCATTTTTTTTCTCTCTGCAGGATGATAATTAGTAATAAAGACTGAATGATTCTCAGTCTGATTGCTGACACACATTTACAATTTATCTTGCGGTGAGCTCTGGGTAGAGGACATTTTCAGAACGGATTGGGGGTTAGGCAAAGGAGATTAATGTTCAAAGACATTCCTTAAAATTCGGTTAGCAGACAAGGTCCTAAAACTAAGATTAGCCTTTCAGGTTGGTTTTAGTATTAGTGAAATGTAAAATTCAGCTGCTACATAGGAGGGTGGAAGAGAGGAAGGTTGGAGAAGAGGTATACATTTAGGCTAGAGAGAGCAAGCAAGTTGAACCAGGTGGTGAAACTTAACAGTGAGTAGAAGACAATTTCTTCACTGATTTTCCACTACTTAGTTGTGGTACTGAGAGAAATACCAGCTTGGTTTCTTTATTATGCAGCCCTAGCACAAACAGGAGCTGACCTGGCAGATCAGCTTTGATGTTGGAAACCATTTGTCTTCTAAATGCAAATGGTGAACAAATAAATAAAACTGGAAAAGAAAAGGATGCCTTTTCTGCTCTTAACATTACAACACAAAGTTGATCTGACATGTTAGCAAGAAATCTTAGGCTGGTCATGGGTGGCCAAAAGTAGATGGACAGGAAGAGCTTCAAATGATCATTAGTAACATGAACCAAGTAGAATAGCTCATAAAAAGACTTTTTTTTTTCCCCTGAAAATCCTATAGTGAGTTTGACTTTGAGGGACTCATCACAAAGAATTTAAAGGACAGCATGCTAAACCCACCTCAACCTCATACCACAGTACTGACCTAGAAGGCCCTTCATTACAAGTAAATGTTCCTACTACCTTTTATTTCCAGGCTTGTTCAGTCATCTTGACTCATTCAGTCCATGCTCCCTCTATCGAGATTATCCATGATGAGAATCACTTGATGTCTGAGTGTGGTGGTAATTTGGTGATGTGGAAATATTTTCAGCAAAAAGATCCTGAAGACATCATATTCTTTTAATAAAAATTATTCAGCCTAAAGCAAGACAAGAGTTACCATATTGCTGTGGCTTGGATGCGAAATACCAGCCTTTGAAATTCTGCAGTGCTGAGCTAACAAGCCTCTCTGGCAATGTGGTGTGAAGGGGCAGTGATTTAAAGATAATTTTAAACATTTACTCTGTTTTATTGCAGTGAAGACTTTCCCTTTCCCAAAATTTAAAATTTAAAATGTGCTTCCTCTGAGCATGAGGGCAATGCTTTTTGCTTTCTGAGATGGAACAAAGTATTTCCTTTATGAAAAAAATATGTGTTTGATTTTAAGCAGTAGGAACATTTTCCCATTGCATATTTTTCATGCTGTGGAAACTAACTGTCCACCAAATATTTCAAACATGAATTCTCAAACAGCTCTGCTGAAACACATTCTCCTTCTCATTTTGTGTTAAAGCATAGCCCTGAATGTTGTGACTCCAAACAATGCTCTCCCAGCACCCCTTCCCCCTAGATATCAGGGTATCATCACCAAATTCCCTATGCATAAAGGAAGTTTTCCACTTGTAGAACCTGAACAGCAGGAGGATAAAGTTAATGGTCTGAAAACGAACAGAGAAATAAAGGAAGTATATAATTTCATTTTAAAACCTCAAAACGAGGGAGGAAAAAAGACAGAACAAACTTAACCTAAGCATGTGGTTCATAGACATGTACATGAAAAAGTACAAGGACACAGACTCCATCTAGTGAAAAACTGAACAGGCTCCCTTGAGCTTTGGTGCATAACACTGATTTACACCTTCTAAGAATCTGGAAGATTAGTGGGGCTAATTCCTCTTTAAAGCAAAACAAAACAAAATATTGCTTTAATTCATTTAACATTCAAACATCCCATTAACCTAAATTAAACTTTTCCTGTAGGTTTTTAATTTAGCACACTGACCCCCAAAATGGAAAGGCCACTTAAAATTACAAACTCCATAGTGCAGCCACCTCACTCTTTGACTTGCAGTCATCCTTATCAGCCCAAACATGTTTCTCATCTTGGCAAGCAGGAAACCTTTTTCCGTGTGTGTGCGTATGTGCGCTTTTCTGTTAATGTTCATTAACTTACATGGCTTTGGCAAACTAATGAAGGGAAGGAAAGGGATATATGGCTATTATTTTATTTCCTGGATTCTGTAGAAATGGTCCAGAGGGAGAAAAATTATTCATGAAATATGCACCCCAAGGACAGCCCAGGAAAGTTTCCCTGCACCATCTGGCAGCTCAGGTGTGCCCTGTGCTTTGCAAGGTAAGTTAGAGTTCAGGCAGGAGGCTGCCACTGACCAGGCAGGTTTAGTTTTCTTTGAAGGTTCCACAGAAATCTCTCTCAGGCAGCTTTGAGCTCTCCTGAAAAACAAAACATCAGGGTGGTTCTCGTCATGGCAAAAGGGCTTTTTGAGTAGAGACAGAAGCAAATGCTTTCAGAATGGCCTTGCCATGTTCCTGTCGTGTGGAGCATGCAAGGAAGCTTCAGGCATGAGTATAAGCTGGAGAAACAGTCCTGAAGCTCTTGAGATACGACAACTGTTTTGTGCAACCTGTTGATATGCGTTCACTGATGGTGATATCCTGCATTATGCTGGAGAGAAAGCATTCCCTAGTTTGTTTCAAAGACAGCCCAGTGATGTTTCAATAAGGGAAGCTTAATTAACTAGAAGGTGTGTGCAGAGATAAGTTTTTAGATACCCAAATTATCTATCTGGTCTGTTTGTTTAACTCTCTGTACAGCGTATGCCTACAGCACACAGTAGTCTGCGGTGCTCAATGGGCTGCTGAGTCAGTTGAGAGATGGAAAGTGTCCTGTGTGCCCTTACCCTGCAGGTGGTACAACGATAATTGCAATTATGAAGTTGTATCTGTCAGGCAGTTCAACAGTATTTGGTGAAGCTGTGGCTGTGTGCTCACACAGGTGAAGTATCACACCAAGCTGTCCACCTACAACAGGTCTGTCCATCTCATCTGGCTCTGGGGTAACGTCAGGGTTGACCTACACAGAGTTAAATGATGAGAGTTTCTGCCTGCTGTTACAAACAAGCAAACAAACAAACAAAAAGATCAAGCACCTATTTTCTGACTAAAGGCTAAGTCTCATTTTAGGTACCTAAACCAAAAATTGAGATTAGCTCCATGCTAATCCAGGAAGAGCCAAAATTCAGCTTTTAAGTTGCATGCACACAGGTGCCTAGATGTATCTCAGTATTGCCAGGGCTGAAAACTTGTTGTTGGTCCTACATCTGAGCCTGAACAAAGTTTTCCTCTGCCTAGGGCCTCATGGACCCAAACACAAGTTATCTACTTAAGCCAAAGTTGGTTACTGATTTTTTTTTAAAAGATGGTGTGGTACTAGTGTCTGTGGGAGCCTCCTGCCTCCTTCCCTCCTCTCTGGTTCTCCCCACAGTGAAGAACATGTTCAATTCTTGTCTTTTCCTGTGAGAAATATAAACCTGACTCATTGCTAGCTCCTTGGTGAACCCCCTGCATACCTTACAAGACCAGTCTGGGCCATTTGCACCAGCTGCTACACTGTAGAAAAAAAAAAATCATTAAGCAGTTGCCTATGAGGAAGGATTATATTGAACCTCATGACACCTATCAGACAGGCAGCTCATCAGAACAAAAGTATTGTCCCTTATGTATTGTCCCTCACCACATACATCCACACCTCTTTCCAACCCCTTCCCCAGCAGCAGGTGCAAGAATACCGTGTATCTTCCCTTATCCAGGCCAGCCAAGTGATTCAGGGCAGCAGTTTAATCCATGGAGCAAAAATATGTCTATTATTTCTTAGTTTCAGCTCTCCTTTTGAAATAGAAAGGAATTCAATCCATCAAAATCCCAGTGGATCCACCAGCCTCCCAGTCATCTGTCTTAAGAGGGAATGAAATGAATTTAATCTCCATAGATCGTATTGCACACTGCATTGCCAGCTGTCTTCTAGCAGGGGCTGCCGTTGCTCAAAGGTCATAGTACAAATCCCTTGATTAAAAAACAGCAACAAACACATTTTAAATGGGTAAAACCATAAGACACTGCCATAAGGCAGATTATGTGAAGTAGATACCGTTAAAACAGCTTAAATGCCTCTTTCAGGCCTGAGTTTAGTTATCTCAAAGCATATTAGAGAGAGCAATAAAATTTAATGGCCAGCAGTAAGTGTTTATGCGTGGCCCTGAACACAGCGCTGCCCAACCGCAGAACGTGTTAATTTCACTGCATGGGTCAGTCGCACCCAGCAAACGGAGTTTGAGCCCCTGATGGAGTTGGCATTAGACCTGCTCAGGGGGAGCTCAGTGGAGAGACCCCAGAGAGCCCACAAAGGGCAAACGAGGAAACCAGTGCCTGGACAGGGGCTGCTGGGGCAGCAGCTCTGGCTTGTACCTCCTGAGGTGGTGACTCAGTTGGAAAGTCTGTTTGTTGTGTGCGTGTATGTGCTGAAGCACAGCCCTTCGGAGGATAGCGTTGAATTTCCTCTGAAAGCAACTTTTTTTCCAGTCTGGCATGAAGGCTGGAGTTCTTCCATGCTGACTCATGTAGTCAACAGAATCCTGGTTTTACAAAGTAATTGCAAGGTCCCTTGACTCTTTCCTCAGTTATGTTGTGGCGCATACTAGGACATGCCAGCATTGCGTCATGTCAGAGGTGGTGCTGATGGTCATTTGACGTCAGCCACAAACTTCTGATGGACCAGCTCTGGGAGTGTAAACCTGTCAGTGCATATGGAGACCAATAAAGACGTGGCCCAACACAAAAGATGAGGTTCTCAATCTTACAAAACAAAACAAAAAAAGTGAAAAGGAAATGTATAACATTTTGTGGGTCACATTTGCGGTGAGTATTTACAATGAGAACAGAATGAGAGGCAGATAGTAGCAGTTCATGCCACTAGCCAAGAGGTCAGGCTGGGATTCAGAAATCTGATCTTTTTGTGATCCGTCAATGACTGTCATGTACCACACCACAAAAGTCACTTTAGAAATCCCCCCTTCCCATCTGTGTTTTTATTTAGACTATTGGATTTCTGCTTTTCCATGCATTTGCGTATCATTTAAACATGATGATCTGGAGTGGAATACCTAAGCATTTCCATCATAAGAAGAAACCTTGGTCTGTCAGTGCGAAAAAACATCTGGAGTATGATTGCCTGAAAGGTGTTACATAAAGATACAGGAGATGGATTGTAATTCAAACTCTTTCCTGCAGTCATACTCCTTTAATAAATTCATCCTGTTTCCAAAGTGAGTAGATATGATTGTGGCTTTTCAATACTTCCTTTTGCCTCTTATGCCTGCAAGTCTCCCAGAACTTTTGCTTTGGACAGCAGGACAACTGGTTATACCTGGTTGCATGGTTGCCTGATGCTGCCTGTGTAGCTGCTTGACCTCTTCAAAATCCACGAGCTTGTTGAATCTCAAGGGCCGTGTTCCCTGTAACGGACAAAGCTCAGAAAAGGCTTGTAACATAGTTAGTCAAGTGACTTATTCCCAAGCGTGATTCCTGGACCTTGTGCTATTTCTGTGCTTTTTCCCTTCCCTCAGCTCTCTGGGAGCCCCGGGACCTGTGACAGGGAGAGCACATTCTGCCCTGGGAGAGCTCCTTCTGTCCTACACAGAAAGCAGTGTCCTCCCTGCCTGCAGGTCTCCAAACTAGTGTGGGATGTTGCCACATTTTTGATAGAGAGTGGGCAGAAAAGGAAAAGCAAGAGACAGTCATTCAGAGAGTCCCCTGCTCATCCCAGCTTGAGCCCTCAAAAAAGGAGAGGGAGAGGAGAGCTGAATAGCAGGCAGTGATGCATATTCAGGATGACTTGAGCAAGCAGAGATGTATGCATGAGCACAGCTTTTCCTTTTCCTCAGAGCATGCATTACAATATGTCCTTAAATAAGTTTAAAAAAATTGTTTTAGCCAGTTCTATTTGTTTTCAGCTAGGTGGTGTGGCTAGGCAGGAAGGTGAGTAAGAAGGGGGCTTGCATTTTAATTTGCAAACTGGCTAACTTTTTATGTTTCTATCTCCCTCATCTTCACTTGTCTCCCAAGACTATGCTAGCCTCTCTTGCAGAATAAAACAGGGAAGGGGTTGTGTTACACATACAACATATTTTTGCCTTCATTTTTTTGTGTGTGTTATTTATTACTAGCCAGTCTGCACAGCCCAGATGCCTGGGGAGCCCTCTGACAGGATCTGGTGATGGACTTCAGTGAGATCTGCTGCAGGTTCTTTCATGTTAAGCTGGACTGATGCATTTGCTCTTTATTGAAACGTTCTGGTTTTTATAAATATGAACAGCGATGCCTGCAGCATGTCACTGCCATGTACTGGAAATTGTTCTGATAGTATACCTTAACCTCAGAGCTCACAGGTGCTGGAGAGCACTCAGTGTACCCCCTCAAGCAGAATAAAACAATCCTTGGCCTTGCTTCAGGATACTCTGATCATGGAACTGAAGTGCTGTCATTGTTGCTTATCAATATGTTGCCTTGGACTGTGCATCTGCTGATTACCTTTAGTTATGGCTCAAACTGATTATATTTAAACTTTATTTGACATGTGCAGAATTTTGCTCTTGTACCCAGCAATGCAAGTTGCTGATTATTACACGGCTGCTGGGTTTGGCTACTTAGGAGACTGATCAACCAAGTCAACAAGTAATGAATTCTCTTTACAGCTTGCTGTCCTCATTTGGATACGCAATTGACTAAGCAAGAGGCTGTTTTTAATTCGTGCTCATAGTGCACAGCTCAGCTGTTACTCCTCATATGGTAGAGGGGAACATCTGACCTTTTCCCCATCAGTTATGCACTGCTTCTCTCTCCATCACGCCATACCTAGCTACTGCAGCAAGAGTTATTTCATTCTTTTTTCCTCATGTTTTTGGAGCAGAAACTTGTGTTCCTCTTGGCTCAGGTGGATGAGCAGTCTCCTGAAATCACCAAATCCCAGGCTCAGGAAGCAATGGGAATATAAGGCTTTGAGGCCATTCATTTAAAAGTGACCAACGTGCACTGAATGCACATCTTTTTCCTGAATTTTAGTAGCTGAGCTACAGCCAGCTTTCAGTATTAAGGGTGCTACTCCATGAGTTTCAAAAAATCTTTTTTGAATGAGTCTTAAAAAAGGCTACGCCTGGAATGAGGTCTCTGTTTACTGGCTGTATAGGAAATAGAGGCTCCTAAAGCATTAGTTAAATCAGGCATTGATTCCTCCCTATGTATTCTAATCAGCCAGACCATCAGCTAGTATAAATGAGGTAAAACTCACAAATGTCAGTAGATATTTACAGATCTGGTCCAAAGGTCTCTCCTCACAGCAACATTCACCTGTTATCTTCCTCCTTCTAGATAACAGAAAACTTTTTTTCTTTTTTGACTAAATGTGTATGCATGTGGGAAAATGTATTAGAACTTAGGAAATCACTATGGAGGAAAGGAGATGAAGTTTTTGATTGCAACGAAATTGCCTCAGCATTTGGAAAGTGGGAAGAAAAGGGAAAGTGGAGAAAGGGAATAAAAATGAAAAAGGAGGAAAAAAAAAGAAATAAAAATTCATCCTTGTTGCATAATCTACCTTGTGGGGATTTTTAAGAGCAGTGGAATTACATGTTACTTATTGGTAATCACATGTCTAACAAGGTGTTTGGTATCTGCTGACATGCATAGCTAAAGGAAGCAGGGGTATTTCTCTTATCAATATTTAAATGTCTCGTAAAATCCCTGCTAACTGGATTATCACCATGCTAGAGCTGTCATTGCGCAGGTCTAGCTGCCAGACTAGCATGAATAACAGAAGTGCGTGAGTCTGTGTGTACCTGTATTTGTATACAGTTTTGTCCCTCTTTCTCTTTGCTTTAAAGAGACATCTGGTACACTTCAACCAGCTCTGTGCAGGAGAATATTCCACAGCAAACTGGCAGACAGAAAGGCTAGGACACTTCGTCCAACAATGAGAGCAGAAGACAAGTACAAGCTTTTATTGTCTATCCCAGTGATTCCAAAAATATTTGAAACCTTGCACACATCCTAGAAAACAATAAAATGGGCAAAGAGATAATTTTAAAAATCAGTATAGAGGTTCCTTTCTGCCTAAGTCAGGCTCTGCAGCATTAGGATTCAAATTTCTTAAAAATGAGGAGCCTCAAAATCTTACTTTTTAAAATAAATTTATGATGACTTTCTAATCTAACAAGACTCCAGAAAAAGGCGATTTAAAGAAATAGAAGTACTATGCTGTTCCTAGTACAGTGGAAAAATAACTACCACTCCTTTTAAGACTAGCAACAGTGGGAGAATAAAAAATTTGTATTGATTTTAGGGACGAAAACATTAACCCACACATTATTAAAGAAAAAGAAACAATTTTCTTGCAGCTGTAATGAAGAGTGTAATCAGATGAGTTCTTGCGAGCTACTTTCAATTAGTTAACACCAGTCAGCCTCAGTTATTGGTTGTTTAGCTGAGATGAGCCACTGGGGGAGTGGGAAAAAGTATTGAGTTAGGTTGTTATCTAGCTTATTTTCTGAGCTGTGGACATGGCCCTGGAGGAGCTGCTCTTCTCAGAAACAAGAAGTATTGGGGAAAAGGGAAAGGGCACTTGTCAGGACTGAAGAGTAGAGATGGATCTTGTCATGACTCTTCACATTGCACTTTACTACTCTGATGTGTTAGCCCATCTCCCTCTGAAGTCATTAGCAATACTTGAAGCTTCCTTTCAAGTTGTAGGAACTACTAAACTAAAGGTGTCATGAGCTGCTTTAAACAGAGAGCTTTCTACTATTGAAGAGGGTGGTCTTCCTTCTTCCTCCTTCTGATTCTTTCTCTTTCCCTGTGCCAATTCATGTGACTCTTGCTGAATGGATTCAGCTCTCAAAGCAGGCAGAAAGCACCTTAATGTCCACTGCTTTTGGCTCTTCTGATTGCCTTTTGAGCAGAATCAATCCACCAAAGGTCAGGTGAGCATCAAAGCCTGTGCAGATAAGCAGAGAGACTATAGAGCCGCTCTGCCATTTTTTGGTGTCATCGAGATCAATTCTGCTTGTCTCACCTTACTGCACCTTAAAGAACAGAGAATAAGACAAGAGTGGCAAATGTGGGAGGGCTGAGGGAATAGGTTGTGGGTGGATGTAGTTGGAGTTGTTTCTGAAGGTGGCAGACTTCAGTGAGAAGAGCTGTCACACCTCAAGCTTTTGCCTAAAGGTTGCATGCTCTGTGATAGCTCTTGAGAAGGCTGTGATCATTCTTGTCTATTGCCACATAGTATAAATATTGTATCGCTGCATTATAAGATTATAAAATTATAATCATTATAGGATTAAGCTAGAAAAGAAAGTTGGCTAGATGTGAGGAAAATGGTTTAAAATTAAAAATAAATGTTCTGTCAGTGAACATTGCGAGGAGAATAACTCTGGAGTCTGAAACCTTTTTTTATTCAGGTTGGCCAACGTTGGGTGAAAACTACAGTCCACACCTCAGTACAGGCTGTTGTAACAGCTTAGAGTCATCAAAGATAAGTGAGTCCTGCAGTTTGATTTCCCTGATATCTGTAATGGATTAGCTGATGTAATGACAAACAGGGAAGGTGGCAGGATTTCAGCTGTAGATAGATGTCCACTAGGAGTGTAAATGACTCAATCTAATCCTTCTACAGAGGACTCTATCCACAGCAGAGTAATGACTTCTGAAGCTAAATCAGTTCTTGAACGACAGGTTCTCGCTTGAGTTCATGACTCCAGTGCAGCTATCCTTATTTTACACAGTAGTTCCCAATTCTGTTCACAATTAATCTAGCCTCTCTGTTGACACAAGCACACTTACTCATGCAACTTTGTAAGTAAGAGTACAGTCAGGACTCTAGAGAGAAAAATCTCTTTATTTCCTGGAGCCACATATTCCCCAGCTGCTTGTTATTTCCACCATCTTCTATTTCTCCTGGCATGAAAGTACATTTCTCACTTTAAATTGACTTTGTCCAATCATCTGTTTTTCTGCCTCTTGTACTATATTTGTTTCCCCTAGAACACACTCACTGCACCCATTACTGTAATGATTTAATGGCTATTAAATCTCTTCAGCCTTCATCAGTGAGCTTTTTGTTTTTCTGCTGCAATATTTAACACAACTGTACTGATGGAAGAGGTGGAATAAAGGGAGAAAGGACACCTTACATTAAACTGTTCTCCAGGAAAGTGACTTACATGGAGATCTATGAACTGGTCTCTTCTACCTTTCCAACTTACACAGTCAATTGTTAAATCTTTTTCCACACCTGAAAAATCTGAAAAAATAATTGTTTTAATTCAATTTTATGATCAAAATCCTATTTCTACATGGGAAAATGAAAAACCAAAGTGATCTGCCTTCAAGGAACTAATCAAAACTGAAAGTATGACTGGGGAACATATAGGATGGCAGAGATATCACCTCATCTCGAAGATGGACAGAAGTTAATGACAGTACTGTCTCTTCGTACCTTTCTCTTGGGTTCTCTCACACACATTTGTATTTTGCTTCCTTTCCCAGTGGGATCTTTATGTTTTGAGAAATTAGAAAGGCTTTTTGTGGAATAAATATTTTCTTATCTCTGTGCATGTCTTTGGCTATTTGCACATTCCTCTACAAAATACAAGCTCCCCCTTGTGCTCTCTCTCCATGGCTGTACCTATGCTGTGGGCTGACGCATAATGCAGAGGGAAATGCAAGGCATCCTTGGAGGAGTACAGGTTTTACAGGGCTGCAGTTCAAAGCTGTGTTCACAACTTACTGCATAATTCTGGTAAAAGAGATGTCCTCCACCAGCTCTTCTAGAAATCTCCAATAATCACTCATCAAGACCTTGGTACTGCAGGATATTCAAGGGACAGCCTAGCAATGCCTTCCACAGTGTTTAGGTATTGGCAATGTCTTTCAAGGGAGACTGTCTCCTGCCGAAATATCCCATTTCATAAAGACCACAAGTGTTTTTTAGAGGTATTGAAGGAGGTACTGCAGTCCTAAGAATAATATTCAGAGAGACAGCTGGATGTGCTAAGTAAAGCTGAGATCAGGAGATATAACAGGAATTCAGCAATGGGCAATGAAACCGTGTATTACCTGAGATTTATACCTTTCTGCAGCTCCTGTACTGCTTGTTTTGCTAAGAAAAAAAAAGACTCTAAGAAAAAGCACTGGGTAAGATATACAAGTGATGTGATCACACCTGGCAATTCTGAAGATGCTGCAGAGGCTGCTGCATCCGGAAAATTACAGAGGTTCGTTTAGCAGCCCTAAGCACGGGACAAGCTGTTATGTTGTCGCAAGGTAGCTTCAGGAACTTGCAGTTCCAATCAAATCTGCAGGCCTTGCTATTGGTGGTGAAAGCAGATGAAAATGGAGTGGGAATTCACCCTGCCCAGGGGAAAAGAAAGCTGCAGGGTCAGGAGAGGGTTAAAGCAAAGGTCTCCTCTCAGCAGAGGATGAGGTGTTCAGATCTCCCAGCAATATATTTTCTGGCCAATCTTTGCTGCTAGCAAGCTTGAATAATTGAAACAGGCAGTTAAATGAAGGAAAAAGTGAAAATCTTTTGGAAAGTTTTTTGGCTACTGGAAGAGATGCTCCATAGCCAAAAGCTGGAGCCACGATAAACCAGCTCCAGTCTGCATTAGTAATCGTTGCTCTACATCTGCCTTCCAGAACTCAGACTGGCCTTTTGCAGCAAGATGGTACAACGCATCATTGATCTTCCAAACCTTGCTCAAGCTATCAACACCGGGAATAGAGATATGAGCATTTTTACTCTACGAAAGGACTGCCAGAATGAAAAAATGTATTGAATGCATGCTTAAAATGGCCTACTGTTAAGGTGGATCTCATGGCTCACGGAAACAAGAGCTACTTGACCCTTATTTCCTTGTTTCACTCAGTGACTGCTCGGAGAATGCATACAAACTTGCACAAATCGCTTCATAGCGGAGGTTACTGGTATATAATGTAAGTCTGAGATCAAGTAAGCAAATTTTTAGTAGGCTCTTGTCAAAGAAAGAAGGAAAAGTTACTATTTTCTGAAATAAAGGTGCTCCTGCGGCAAATGGATTGTTCTGGCCACAAGAGATATGGATCAGATATAGAGACATGTGAAGACATCTGTGTCCTGAAGTTAAGAAAGTCAGTTCTCCTGACTTTTAGCATGCATCTCACCTAATCTATTGATGACATCTGGCTTAGGATGCCTGAATTTGGTTGGACAACCAATACAAAAGAGCTCTTCCTGACTTCAGAGGCTTACAGGGAATCCATATGCTATGCCACAGTCAACTGATAATTATGATGATGGGAGATCCAGCCCTCACAACCCACCTGTTCACAGTAGCAGAAAGAAATCCTTCTTACCAATAGTTTACATCTGTAGAAACATTCCAAAGCAACTCAGGAATGCCAAGGCACACATACTGGAAGTCAGCAACAACAATGCATTAGCAATTACTTGTGGTTTTACTGCGTTCATCAGTATAACTGAGCTCCTAACAGAATCTGTTAAAACAGTAATCTGCAGGACTGTCTGTTGTTACATTATAGGGCTTTCAGGAGGGGAAGTGAATAGTAACTTCTCTCCTTTGGGTTGCCTTATAAATTTATACATAAACAATCTTTCTAGAAACTCAATTTTTTTACTCAGAAAGCTAGAGATTGCTCTGTATTCGTGTTACTCGGTGTGAAAGCCCAGAGATGGAGTGAGAAATAGGGGAGCTAAGACCAGTCACTAATTCTGGATGATGAACTCGAGAGCAATAGCACAGGCTGTATCTGTCTGAAAATTAATATCTATGAAGTGGACTCCTGAATCTGAACTAAACACCCTGAGCCTTCTCAGGGTGAGAGGAGAGGAACTGTGTGCAATTTATCTCAACATAAAATAGACATTTAGAAGAAGTCAGATAGTGGTCCAGATGTGTATTTATTTCCCTCCACTGACTGTGAAGAAGGTATAATAACTAGCACAGGTAGAGATGTTCACACCATACACAGCTGAAGTTAGGTGAGGTGAATCACAGCCCTGGGTCTGATCCTGTGAGGCATCAGAGTTTACATATTCTATTGATACAACCTGTGGTGAGTAGGTACTTTGGAGAAATCTGGAGAGCAACAAGTGGATGCAACAAGACAAAAATGGAGACACTCTGGATAGGTAACTGTCCTTGGAAATCGTTGGCCTTAAAAAAGCACATTAAATGTTCTTCAACTCACAGCATTGCTATTAGTAGTGGAAGGTATTCACATTGTTTTGCTTGAATTGGTTAACAATATTCTCTAACCCATCCTCTTGAGAGACTTCTAGAGAGATCCCAGCATATGCATCTTCTATTTTATGTGATGTGAATGCACTTCAGGGGGAACTTTGATCCCTCTCACCATCCGCAGCAACTCATTGCAGTACTACAAGACAGCTGGGTCAGTCTCAATTACTTCATATCAGATTCAGTTGCTTAATTGGAGACTGTGCTGGAGAAACTTTGTGAACTTGCAGCAAAAATAGCCCAATTAAATACATTTTGCTTCTGAAAATGGACCCAGTATATGAACTAGCCATCTCCTTTCTCAGCAAAACTTAACAATAACTAAATGAAGCTAACATTTTCCAACTCAACAATTCTCTAATACACAGCATTTAGGTAGGGAATAAAAAAGAGTTTATTAGCTGACCCAGAAATTATGACCAGTGCCCAAGAAATAGCCCATTCCTGGCAGAAGGAGGAGATGCAAATTATTCAACTACAAAAAGAAAAAGTGATTGAAGAACTAGATATATTCAAAAGTCTTGTCAAGTGAGAAGGAACTTTTCACCACAAGTGCTCAGCAACCAAAATGTTCTGATAACTACAGATGTTATTGTATATCTGAAAAGACGGTTCTTACTCCGGTCTTAAACAAAAGCAGGGGAAAATTCAGGAGCAGCCCACTGTCTCTGCACTGATTTCAGTGAATCCAGTCAGTAGCTTGGGTACAGCATGGCTGAACATTTCAGATTGCACTGGGGCTGAGTTTAAACTTTGTTAGCACGGAAGATGGGGAACTATCACGTTTCGGTGTCTACTTGACTACCTCAAATGACAGACCTCAAATCACAAAGTGGGGTTCAAGCTTGTAAATTAGATTCATGAAGAAGAGGAACTGGGTGGCAAGAAGTTCTAACATGTTGGGTAACAAAATGAATGGAATAAAGCATATGGTCTACAGTCTCATTCACACCAACAAATGGCAAAAGAGTGGACACTGGTGAAATATCTATAATATTAAATTAACATACCCCTTATGTGGAAGTAAAGCCAGACAGCACTGAACATTTCTAACAATATTACTAAACTCTCTTACCACACAGAAATAGGATGGCTGTATCCAAAATTGCTTATTGTAACTGTCTCTGATCATCTCCCCAGAAACTAGAAATAATTTTGGAGAGTCCTAGATCACCTATGCCAAGACCAGGCCTGGGAATGTTCCTTAGCTTTCTTTAATCTGTTGGGACAGCCAGGTGCTGGAGTAGCAGGACAGATTTCCCAGAGCCTACACCAGAACTGTAACAGTTCCTTCTGGCTCATTTAATTTCTGTTAACAAAAGCTTCACGACAGAGAAAGCACAGATGCAGTGTTGTTTGCTTGACTGAGAGAAGAGATGATTGCAGCGTGATAGAGAACCCAAGCAAAACAAATTTTCGAGAAGTGCGATCTTTCCAGGACTGAAGCTTCAAGTAAGAGCTGAGAGGTTTAGAGAAAACACAGTACACCTCTACAGCAGCCTAATCCTGCTTATCTTCTCCCCAAACTACTCCCTCTATTCCTTCTCCAGAAAAAATTTAATGGGCCAATGCCACCCAAGAATTCTAAAAGAGTTTCATGCAATCGGCAACAGTGTTGGGTGACTTAAAACAACAAGGCTGGCAGCATTATGTGCTCTGAATGAATTTCTTAATTAACATTTCCCACTTTGTCTTCCTTTCTCTTCCTTTCAAATCATTCACTTTAATTAGTCCAATCCTATCCACCAGATTATTCACTCATAAGCTTCCTGTGAGGAGTATGTGGAGGTTCATTTCAGCCATTGGATGTAAAGATTTAGTTTCCTGCTCCTTGTCATCACACACTGAGGTCCTTTCTAATCCCACTCAGCCACTCCACTTTCAAAGGGGTAAACCATCCCATGCAGCCAGAGCACGGTCATCCCGCATTTACCTGATAATTTGTGGAGCCACCACGCCTGCTGACAATAATCTGTGGTGAGGATGCTTATTTCGATTTTCTGCTGTTCACTTTGGTTGGTGGGCTGGATGACAGAAAAAGCATTCAACTTCTTTTTTGTTAGTGTCTGAAACCAGACAGAAATGACGAGGAACTGGAGATTAGCACCTCATGATAATGAATAAAGATCAGCAAATGGAGAGTTAAGCATGCATATGGCCAGCTTCAGAGGTACATATTGCATTTAATTTGGTGCTTCTGTCTTCTGATTTTAAAAGGTAGATGTCAGTTTTGCTTTTCTAAATAAACTGTCTATCTAACTTTCTAGGCAAGGAAGTTGCATATGTAT
Source organism: Tauraco erythrolophus (assembly GCF_009769465.1). NCBI lineage: Eukaryota > Metazoa > Chordata > Aves > Musophagiformes > Musophagidae > Tauraco > Tauraco erythrolophus. The sequence continues at coordinate 13,228,311 of NC_141473.1, read as the reverse complement.
TGTCAGGAGTGTTCTACCAAAAAATCCTAAATAAATGAAGATGTTTGGTGGAACAGTCAGTGTTTGGAAATTTTATAAGGGAAAGCTTCCCAAGCTGAAGGAGAGAAATAAAAGGGGGATTAAATAGATCCACCCACTTACACTATTATTTTCATTAGAAGCAGAATTAGTCGTTAGCTAATGAAAGCTGACTCTGGGGTCTCTTACACTGCACTGTGACCTATTATTCAGTGAATGCATTCATGTTATCTGCTGGATAAGACAGTGTTCCCAGGAAGGTTTTTGGGGAAAGGGAAAAAGCTGGAAAAAGATCATGCAAGCTGTGATTATAATGAAGGCATCTATACACAGGCATTTCCTACCTGATGTGAAGCCTTAATGTCCTCCATGTAAGGAAGCTACATTTTCCCAATGTGATATCCTGGATTGGATTAGGGTCCTACCATCTAAGCTTATGGAACAGCCTTTTCTTACCTCGGATAATTCCTCATCTTTTGTGACAAAGCACACAAAAACCTGTCAGAGAAAACAGAGGAAGAAAGAGGTGCAAATTGTTGAAGGTCATATAAACTTCCTCCCAAATTCGTGTTTTACCCACTGAGACATACCAGCTCCTAAAAGTATGCATTAGGCCATCACACAAAACCCCTCAATCCTGCCCAAAAGAAACAATTGTTCTTCTTTCTCCTCCTGTACCTGCGTTTCTCCTTTTCTGTCCCCATTTCATCTGATATTTTAATGGCATATTTTACCTCATACTGACTCTCAACTCTCTATTTTATTTCTCCCTGGCCTAGTAACAGCATTGCAAGGCTCACATTTCAGTTTCACCCTGTGGAGAAGCAATGCTGAATTGCTTTCCTTCCAGATGTGAAGCAACCCGTTTATGTTTAATATTCACTCTTCAGTCACACAGCGGCCTGCATTTAACTACATTTTTATGCATTATAAATGCACATACATTTGAAATAATAAAATTCCCTCTACCCAACATCACTCTAAATGGAGCTGAGGTGAGCTCTTGTTTCCCTGAGGCTGCCTGACATTTGAAGATCATTTTTAACCATTTCAGCTTTGAACTGTACTTTTTCACTTCCTAGATTCTTGTTGTGTTGGTGGGTCTCCAAGCACTTCCCAAAACAGGCACTGAGTAACCCTCCGAACAGTGTGCTAAGGAATATAAATGTAACTTTTATCAAAGAAGGAAAGTGGCTGAAAAAGAAAAAAGGCAAATTTACAAAAGATCTAATAGGGATTTGGTGTCAGCTCCCATGGACGCCTGATGCCCAAGTCTCTGACCTAAGCTGTGCAGTGCATGTTCCTCATAAGCAACTGTCTCCAAGTAAAGTCTCCAAGATCTGCTTTCCTTCTCAAACTTGGATGATAGCTGATCAATCTGCTACACACACACACAAAACCACACCTCTCATCTGCTGGAACACTGTCACTGCGAGTCGTCACTCTAAGCACTTGTCAATAACAAGTGTGGGTGACTTTGCTGTGTGAGTGACTGAGTCACCCAAACGGAGCACAGGGTGGTGGCAACCCCTGGGGTATCTCACAGACTGACTGGAGGGCTCAAGATTCCTTCATTCTCAAGGCTGCAGAAAAAGCACCCATAACGCTGCAGCCCTTTGCCACCTGGTCCTTGACTTAGTTCTCTTTTTCAGTCAAGGGAAAGTCTCATTTCTAGAATAAGCCTCCGCCTTCTCATGCTACATCCACAAGTTGTAATAATTCATAGTTTAACCTGAATGTCAATGTCAAATGTCTAGGCTTCAAGGCTCTGAAGTGCCAGGGGAGCAGGAGATACCGGCTTTGTGTTTTGGGCAAGACACATCCCTTGGCATGAGTCCAAGTCCTCTGCAGTCTCTGTAATCCCATTGTGTATGGCACAATGCTCCTTTTGTCTCCAAGTGGCAGAGACAGAATCATTTTTCAAGATTCATACTACTATGAAACTCTTGCTAAAAGAAAGGGCAAAATTTTCTAAAGCAAGGCACATGTCATTAGCCTTCTTAATCTCTGTATTTATGGACAACTTGTTTCTGAATGGACCTTCCAAGTCTCATTTGCAATTCACAATACATGGTGAATAATTGCAATTACTGTCCACTTAATGAGACAATGGTGCTTTGCTTTAGAGAAAAACCCACACAAAACCAGTCTGCCTTCAAGTGTGGTTGTGTGTGTAAATATTCTCCAGGGTGGGCTGGAAAAGAATTTATGGAGTGACAGCTGCCTGACACATGATGTGAAACATGGTATTTTATGGACTGATCCTTTTAGATATTCAAACCTAAGCAAAATTTTTGTTTAATCAGAAAACAGAGTAGACCCACTACAGAGCATCAGATGGTAAAGAGGCACTGACTGCTCTCTTTCAGTCTGCTTAAAGACAGTGCCTCACCATGACAGTGCTGCCTTTGATTTTTAAAATGACGTAGAGGGAAACTGCTGACAATAGATACTGCCATAATCTAGCAAGCAAAGGCTGATTAGGAATCAGTGACACGGGTTTCAACAACTAAAGCACGGCCCGTCTTGCAACAGTGAAGGGAATCACTGAACAAGGTGACTAAGGATATGGTAGATTTACCAGCACATGAGGCCTTGAAATTCATTTGTTTTCAGCCCTAGCAGTTTGTGCAATTTACCACATGGTCACATCGCTTGGCCGCAGCATAAGGGAGTGGGAGAGACTGCACAGCCAAGGATAAAACTATCCATTTTGGCAGTGTGCTTACGTCAGATGAAAGCTTCCTGCACCCTGAGGAAGCACAGAATACTTTGCAGTATAAATAGGATTATTACTTTTAAGGAGTTTGTTTATTGTGTTCAGAATTCATCCCATACAACTCCAGATGCCTACATCTAAGATATTTACCTTAGGCTTCCATGCTATTTACTGAAGGAAACATAGACCACAACTCAAAATGTCTGGATGAATCACATCTTAAAAGTGACTGTTTCTTTCCACCAACTGTCAAGGATGTTGAGGATGGCTTAGAGCTGTCTGCTTTACAAATCTCACCCTCTGTGTCTCTCATGAACTGGTAGCAGAGACACTGAGCTGACACTAAAGAAATTCCATGCTTACTGGTGCTCTCTAGGATCCCTGAGGTCATAACTTCCCAGTTCCTACAAGGTTCTTAAGAAGGTAATTTTCTGCAAAGCTTCTGTCAAATTCTGTTGTGTTATGCAGTCAAGGAAGTGAGACAAAGCATTATCTTCTGCTGACCTCAGTTCGGCCATGACTTTAAGCTGGAGACATAAGAAGGACATGGACCAGTTGGAGAGGGTCCAGAGGAGGGCCACGAAGATGATAAGAGGGCTGGAGCACCTTTCCTATGAGGACAGGCTGAAAGAGTTGGGGCTGTTCAGCCTGGAGAAGAGGAGGCTCCAGAGTGACCTTATAGCGGTCTTCCAGTACCTCAAGGGGGCCTACAAGAAAGATGGGGAGAGGCTGTTCAGGAGGGCCTGTTGTGATAGGACAAGGGGTAATGGTTTTAAAATAGAGGGAGGTAGATTCAGATTGGATATTAGGAAAAAATTTTTTACCATGAGAGTTGTAGAACACTGGAACAGGTTGCCCAGAGAGGTGGTGGATGCTCCATCCCTGGAGACGTTCAAGGCCAGGTTGGATGAGGCCCTGAGCAACCTGATCTAGTTGGCGATATCCCTGTTCCTTGTACAAGGAACTTGTACACCTTGCTCTTGGGCAGCTGTTTCGTTCTGGAGTAAAGTCACTGTGTTCTTGATTCACTGGCTTGAAAGCAAGCCCTGCTGTATGACAGGACATCTGGATTGGATCCCAGCAGCACAGTCCATCTTAATTTCCTAGGATGTTAGAAGGGGTTTCTCTGGGATAGAGGGACATATATGGGCATATTAAGGACGTTAAGTACAACAACATGTAGTCGGAGAGCATAGAAAAGCAGAGTTGCTAGAAAACAGGCCTCAGACATCTTTGATGACCTTAGAAAAGCAATGTCTTTCCTGAACACATTGAAGAGAGGTGGGGGAAAAAAAAAAAAAAAAAAAAAACAAACGAAAAAGTAATTGGCATTTATTTCATTTTTAATCTTTCTAAAAACAGTTTCAGTATGATATGAATGATAGCAGCATGAGCAGAGATTGTTACTTTAATAGGATTATTGTCAGATGCTGGCTGTGTTTGTACTACAGCAATGAGTTTCCTGCAGTGTGGATACATTTCCATGTTTGATAAGTTACAAAGACTGCTACATTTATTTCATTTTAGATATCAGGTTGTAGCAGTCTCTATTTTTCTCCTATATAAAAGATTGTATCTGTGGACATCTCACCCACAAGGCTGAGATCCTGATTATAAGTTCTAAAGGCAGTTTGTTAAAAGTTTGTCACATGGTGTTGATTTACTAATATCAACCGTGTGTGTAAGTACCTGTCTAGAGAAACCTTTCTTACTTCTCTGGTTGGAACTGGAGACTGTGACCATGAATTCACTCAAATCCAGTGTTTGGATGCAGACACAAGCTTTGAGCTAGGCTGGAGAAAAGATGCGGCAGGACCTTGAGCCTTCCTTGCACCTTCATACAGTCACAAACGTACTCTTTCATATAGGACAGAGAGCCTGCTTGATGGCTGTGGCCATCTTTTAACATGAAGCCAGCCATGCTTTGCAATGATATGGGAGCAAGCGCCGGGAAGGGGAAAGAAAAAAAAAAACCAAACCCACAACAAAACCAAAAAACAAACCACAAGAACTTTTTCCTCAATGCCATCTGTCACAAGAGGCCATAGAAGCCACCAGGAGCTGAGCCTGTAGGTATCCAATGTAAATACAGTGTGTTTCTCTAGACTGCTCCCAGGCTTTTTCACAGGTGCCTTATTTCTAGTGCTAGATTTCATTTCCCTGAACTGGCAGGCTGCCAATTAATTATTTGCAGCCTGTATTTAAGCAACAATGATTTACAGTTAAGATGTCTCAGCTAATCATAATGTAATTAATAGTCTGTAATGTTTTTATGTCTTGGAGAAGGAAGCATTTCATACCTAGGAGTTTTGGCTGCACTGCAGTGCCAAACTGTAGGACATAATTTTATTTTTTTTTTAAAGCTATTGCCTTATTGTTTTGGAAACTGAGAATTTCAAAGAGCTTGAATGTAAACTTGACATTTTGATACACTGCTGGTTACCGCAGCATAATCAGCTCTTAGATAGGATAAGTAAATATACACCAGCTGAATTCCCTTTGCCGGCATACTGTGAAATTTCCCACTAAGAATGTAGCAGACAGTATCAAAGATATTAATTCAGCATTTTTGTATGTATACCAGAATGTAGGATAAAAAGGAACTCGCCGTACTAGGAATCAAGACAGCTATCTGTTCCTACCTATTAATGGGCTGTCCTTGTGACCTGGAGGAGCCCCATGAGCCCCAGCGTCAGGAGTTCTTCTTGAGAGCAAGAGCACAGGTGGCTTGGAAAAAGCAAGGAAAGATTACTTCAAACAGCAACAAAACCCTTATGAGAGGCAAATCTAAACTTATTATGGCCTGTGTGAGCAGGATGGGCTGCATTCACCTTTCCCTAGCAGATCTCAGCGTCGGCAAACCTTTCACAGGAGCTGCACATCTGCAAGACCATCCTTTAGTGGATCAATCATGCTGCTGCTGAAATCTTCAGAAGTTTTATGCTATAAGCAATGCTGATTATGTCTATTTTAGTAATTCACAATTCTGATGTCAAAAACACCTGTGTCCAGTAAGATCACCTGCAACACCACTGTTATGTCTTCTAGATAGAGAGGTTTGGGGAGGCTGTAGTGGAAGGCTCTTGCTAGCACAGCTGATCTGATCCTGCCCAGAAGGGGACAGAGATTAGAAACATGTCCTGAGGTACTTCATAATATCCTTTATACTGTGTGGTGTCCCAAGATGCCTGGCCAGGCTCAGGGCTGGATGTGTCAGCAGAAGACAATTCTAGCCAGCGCTGCAGGCTCAGGCTAGGAAAGTGACTCCAGGCAGACACTGCTTGAAATCTAAGCTCCAGGCCTTTGTAGCAAGCTTTGTTTGAAGAGACAAGCTTAATTGTCAAGAATACCTTTCCCTGCTGTTTGATAGTTGGCCTTTGGATTAGGCAATTGTTGCAGCCTCCCTACTGCTTATACTAGAAAGCTATCAGCTGAAATCTTGCTGCCTCATTAAAAAATGGTAAAGTGATTAAAGACTGAACTCCCTAGAACAATTTTTTTTTGAGAGAGAGACAATTAACTGAAAATGTGTAAATAGTTTTTACATTTGTGTTAGTGAAGAAAAAAAAATTTCCTGGATACTTTATATTTTCACTTCAAATAAAGTATTCTGTTATGAGTTGCAAATATTAAGAGATGGGGGTGTACATGTATTCTAAAAACATAGAATGGAAAACCCAAACATATCAAAGCAGAAAAGTTCACTATTTTCTATAGAAAATTCTGCTATGTTGTCATACCAAGCCAGTTGAAGAAATTCAAGCAATTTTTCCCTCACAAATCCCTTGATTAATACTGATAACTGAAGGGCCATGAGGAATCCTACAAATAGGTTTCAGATCAAAGCTTGCAATGTGTATAAGTAATGTAAAACAGCTATCTACAGTAGCAGTCTTCTGTCTTGCATATAAGTAGCGATTCTCTCTTTCAGGCTCCAAAGTGAATGACCACTTTTTCATTTGACGCATCTGGAGAGTACCCAGTACAGCAGGACTCTGAGAAATCATTTAATATTATTCAAAAAACTTTCAGTCCATGGGTCTCTTGGAAGCTGTATTTTCCATCTGGCTGTGGATGATTTCATTAGGAGGTACACTGGCTCAGATGAGTCACACAGCGCCTTGTAGTTTTTTTTGGGACAAATTTAGTCATTATGATAGAGAGAGAGATCACATCCCTGAGTCTTTGATTCTCTCTGGCCTGATACAAAAAGGAAAAATATAGTTTGGGCTGTTCAAAGAAATCATCAAGAAAGGACTTGCTCTTTAAGACTTTTTAAAGGGATTTTCTTTTTATTTAAGTCAGGTCTGATCTTGCTGGAGGCCTCACTACTACTTACCAAAAAAAAATTAATACTGTTACATTCAGTGCAAAGGATGACATTACTATTAACCTGTCTTTACTTCATGCAAGTGAGTCATTGGGCAAGGATATAGTCTCTGCACAGTGGTGGATGCTCCCCTTCAGGCAGCCAGGAAGCGGACACACAACCATGGCATAGGGTAATAGTTTAGGTCACTATCAATCAAAATTGTTTCTTGTTCACTCTGTTGAACTGACTACGCAGTCTTAGGACTCTCCTCCTGAGTTAACAGGCTTGACTCAGGATTAAATGGTTATCTGCGTATTTGGTCTATGGACAGGAAGGAGATGGTGATGGAGAAAGGCTCACAGATGGCAAAGTTAATCACATTATCATTTTGCCTGCAAGTAACCTCAGAAATTTGTGTACTTTAGCTACACTAAACCTATGGAACAATTAAGCTCAGGTGGACCTTTGATTAAAAGTAACAGTGTAGGAATATTTACAAATGCAAAGGGAATACTTTACATTTTTACATCATAGGTGGCAGGATTAGACTGTTTCATGATTCCAGCATGAAAAAATGTAATTAAGATCCATTTAATCAATTGCTACAGACCCAAATTAGTAGTCTGTTAGTGCCAGGAGTTTTGGTTTTTCCTTTCTCATTTTTTCCAAAGCTGTGGACTTTTCTCTCAAATACTCAATCTATTCCTGGGCAATACTGTTAAATTTACACACTAAAAAGAAGAGAATGTTAAGTAATAACTGCCAAGGGAAATTAACCCTTTCCTTTTCTCATTTACTGTGGGTCATTTTCTTCTCCCCTCTCTTTCATCATGGTATTTTTTCCTTGTGCATCATTTGTCATGGTTCTTGGGCCCAAAACTCTTACAACAGCAGGTGGGTTATGGCTCTCATTTCTTTAGGACATCAAGTACAAGTAAGCATCAAACTCACTCTCTGAACCTGGCAGACTTGGGTCTGCTGAGAACCATTTACCAACAAAATGTCTTATCCACTCATCAAATAAAGTAGCTTTTATAACTGGAATTAAAATGAATTATGCCAACACTCTCTCACTTTAACTAGAGGGTCATGAACAGAGCTCTGCTCTCTCAGGTCACAGTGATTATCTCTTTAGGACTGGTGCATAGGAGAAGACCTTAAATTTTGTGTAGGTCTCACAACCTAGGTTAGGAAGAGGAAGGTCTTGAGTTTGTTCCCAAAGAAACCAACAGATATAAAAGACCAAGAAAAAGAATTCTCTTATGTCAATAACTTTCAGCTGCTATCCTTACCCCCATGCCAAGAGTGGACATGTGTTTATTACTATAGTTCACAATCCAATGTGATGAAAAAACTGATCTTTGCCTGACATTCAAGCCAACACAAGAGAGAGAGCTGAGATGGTGAAAGGGAGCAGAGAAATGTGTGCCATTCTCTTACTCCTGTGTCATGGCAGGAAACTGAGGATGGATACGTAAGTAAGCATGATAGCATCCTAAATATCCTGTACACCAACTCTAGAAGTCAGAAGCCCTCTTGTCCCTCATTCCAGATCTGAGGAAATGTGGCAGAGGTTCGATACGAATTTATGCAACTGTGATACCCACAATAGAATATTACTGTTTAATTCACAATCACAACTCTGAAAGTCTCCAGCTGGGGGATTCCTAGTTTCTCATCAGTAAGTCCTTGCCTTTGCCACTTTACTCATTGATATTATCTGCCTGTAACCTTGGCTAAATCTCACATGTAAGAGCTAAACCTAGTAGCCACTTGAAGCACTGTATATAGTATCAGAAGTAACCAAAGGGACTCAAGGGTGCTCCTTTTATTGTAGAATAGCTCACCAGAGGCACCCATGTCAGAAATAGGAGACATGGGTTCAGTTCAGGACAGGATTTTCTCCAGGATGTCTATGTCTGTCTACACCTTTCAATTCAGCTCTTTTAAGGAAAAAGCCTGGGGAAGAAAAAATGCAACAGTTTCCAATGATTCACACAAAAAAAAGGCACAACTAGAATCACCAGGTGCCATCATTTAAAGCAGCATGGCAGAAAGAACAGCTGTACAACCCATGTTTACGACTGCAGTCAGTCTGTCCTCTCTGAGGTTTCGGTACAAGTGCTAACTGCTTGCTTCAAAAATAAATTAATCTTAGTTTCTAGCTTAAAACGTAGAGGGAGTTTTTCTGCCCTTCAGGAGGAAAGTACAAAAACAACACTAGGACGTGCTCTTGAAACTCACATGCCAACAACAAAGAACTAATGTTTATTACTTTTAAAATTATCTTTATTTAAGAAAAACAGCAACGAAGCAAGCTTAATTCAGTGGGAAAAAAACTAGTGAGGGAGCTGCCCCCAGGCTTCAGCTTCAGAAGCTGGCGCAACTAAAGAGTCCTTTTTTGAGAGTAAGGGAAAACAAAGCTGGGAAATGAAGCATTGAACACAAAGTATTGCTCATTTGCTTTTGAGACATAACTACAATATCGGATAGTGCCTCTTAGCTCTAAGTCATTTCCCAGCTACTGGATTGGAGGAAGCCATCAACAAGGTAACTGCTAGAAGGGATAGCACTCCTGTTTCATGACCCATCTTGATGGCTGAACCTCACAGGTCTCTTGGGCCAGACATCACTGGCCTAAGATGACACATGTCAGACACACTAGTAACTTCACTTCATTTAAGCTCTGCCATTAAAGTCAGTGCAACTGTCTGGAGAAATGTCCATCCACTGACGAAATTCTTCCCATTTTAGATATCTTGCAGGTAACTGTACAATGCATCCTAGTATTTAAGTAGTATGAAATAATGGCAAAGATCATCTTTTCAAGTGTGAGAAGAATAGATGTACTTGAATTCTGCAATTTGCCTTTGAAGGTACAAAAGAAATCTCTATTCCTTAAGAAGCATGGCTATGAATTTACACAGTTCATAAGTTTATTCCAGTTAGTAATCCTTATGAAATCAACAGCAAAACTCTCCTCACAAACAGAGCTACACAAACATTTAGGCTGTTGTCAGGTTAGAAACTTTAGAAGGATCATCCTCCAGGGCCTAAAGTTTTGTAGGTGATTTTTCCCCAGTACCGGGTGCCCAGCTTGAAACTCCACAAAGCAATAAAGTTAGTGATCTAAAATTCCTGATGACCAGGACCCTTAATGAAATCTTGGATTTCATGCCAATATGCTCTCTTCCTAGTATTTTTAAATACTAATTTCTCAGAAACTTTACTACACAAACTTACACAGCGATTAGTTTGTGAGATAATCTCAAAGTCAAAATGTCACTATTAAGAGGATGAAATAACCTCCTGCCTGAAGAAAAGCTTCTTCCAGCTACTCCCTCAATATTGCAGGGCCCACAAGAACTAAGGCATCATGAGCAGCTTGAGAGGAGTCAACAGTCAGTTCTTCATGCCAAGAGTTCAGTCCTTTTTTGTGGTGAAGTGATGTCCTAGCACAGGCCAGTGAAATTATTCAGCTGGGGTCATGCTGTAGAGTTTAGACAGAAGGTTATTCTCAGTTGTTTAAGCTTTAGGGTTTTGGAATCAGGTCAATAGCAATTGGGTAGTCCCTCCACTGACTTTTCTATCTGGTAAAGACTTATGCAGAGATGTATGTCCAAGTCTGTTCGAAGGGACAGGTTCTCCAGTATGGAAAGAGAATTTCTCACTCAGACTCGGAAAGAGCATCACAGAGCAGAAACAGACACAGAAACTCTCCCTGCTCCCTCCTCCTCCATCTTCTAGGACTGACTCTTCACTCACCCCCTCTGCTTACCCAAGGAGTCCCCCTCAACTTCCTGCACCCACAAACCAGGACAAGGAACGGCAGCCCCTTTCCACACCACCATCTTATCCCTACCCTGTATTTAATGCCATTGTTTCAATGCAAAGAAGGTAAACCAAAGGAAACTTTTATGCAAGAGGCCAATCTCCTAAAGAGAGGCACAGACATGCTTGCATGTCTTTCACACCTACAAGCAAAAGGATACAGTCAGTCTGTGTTTCGGGGAACACATCTGGCACATAGACATAGTACATCACAAGACAGAGATAAAAGGTACAGCACATGACACCAGTCCATTATCAAATCTCCTCTAAATATCTACAAGAGAAGGCTTCCTTTTTTCATTCCAGAATATTACATACCTCAATTGCTGATCTGTCATGCCTTGATCTGCTCTTCAGTAAAAGAGAGGAGTGGGGCAGGGCAGCTGTGTTAGCTCCCTGATTACGTTGCTGCCCACCCCTCTCCTCCTAGGAGGGAAGAGAGATATGGAATTATTCAGGAGCATGGGGCCTGGAGGCAGTACCAACTTATAAGCCATCTTTACAGGATATTAACTCAGAGTCCACACCAAGTTTAGTAACATCATCACAGGTGCCCACTGCATTTGTTTGCACAGCAGTTGCTAAAAATACCTTTTTTTTAAAAAAAAAAAAAAAAAAAAAAAAGAGATTTCTTTTCCTAGCATTAACCTATGAGAAAGAATCTGTTGCAGACTGGGAACAAAGGAAAGAAATACCAAAAGACTGGTACAAAGAAAGCACTAGAAGAGAGCACAGGAAAACCAAGCTTACCCTCTCTGTAACAAATAGCACATTTGGTTTATCTTTTTTTTTACTGCATTTGCCTCACAGTACCCCAGGTTAAATAATACCCATACATTTCTATCCAGTAAAGTAAGAGAATGCAAAACATTTATAGCAAAGGCACTCAGTTCAAGTAGCACTGCAGGTGGCCAAGTCAGCTACCTCTAAAGGCAGAGCTCTGCACTGCATCTGCTTGGCCACACAGGCTGCTGCAAATTGGTAGCATCTGCCATCAATCAGCATGTTTGTCAGGTTTCCGAACTCCATAAAGGGATCCAACTCAATTCCTGAGCATATCCAAACTGTTTAAGGGACAATATGCTCTTCTTATATAAGTATATATACACGCACTCTGATAATATATATAACATATGCTTTTATACATCTATATAATTTATGTTCTTATATATGCTCTTCAGGCTTTTCAGTGAGGAAGGTCTCCACATGGGGAAACGACTGTGTAAGAAGGCAATTATCTTTGCTTTATTCCCCTCAGGATGACTAGGACGCTAGTGTTCTGATTTCCAGCTAGGATTTCCAAGAGGATTCCCTGTCCTGCTGCAAACCTGATGTCCTCCACAGAGGGCAAATGGACTCACTCATCTCAGAGATGGGTCTTTTGCATCACGAGCTATCAGCAAAGCCATTTGGAGGAAAACAGATCTTTTCAGCCCTCGTGCTTAGGACATAAAGGACTGTAGTCTGGAACATTGGACAAGGACTTAAATCCCTTGAAAGAAATGAATTTAAGAAATGTATTTAAGGGATTCAGTTGAACTGCACCTTGGAAGCACATTTCCCAGCAATTTAACAGCTTGGACCTGGCCCAGGACTAGGATTCCTTCATGTTTGAAATTATGAGAGTCTCTTTGGTCATTCAGAAAATGACTATCAAACGACCACATCACAAAACCTCCTGAAAGAGTACCACACTTGCTACATGGCAAAGATGCAGATTACTGAGAAATGTTGCTTCCAGAGGATTTTTTTCCTCCCTCTCCAAATAGGTAAAGGCCACTGAAATTGGAACGGGACTTTCCAACTACCAGACTATGTGGCTGAAGTCCTTGGACACCTGCCCTGGTGTAGCCCACTGTGTTCCTGACATCCATAGGGGAAACTGTTTTTCGATTCAGGATGCAGGGCAGGTGAGTTGTGGCTGAAAGATGATTGCTTGCAGCCCTGCCCACCCCCAAGTCCACAGTATCAACAGCGTTAAAATAATACAAACATCATTAGTGACAAAGACAGATTTATTGCCTCCAGCCAGACCATGCTTGTTAAGGGAGCCCTGTACAGCTCCATAACTGGATATGAATTCTAATAAAGCTTGTTTAAAAATGTGTTGGTGTTTCAAACGCAACTGTACCAAATTGGCAATTCTGATTTTAACAAATCTACTGCTTGTAACTCCTCAGAGACCTACGGGTTTGCTGAGAAAGGCCTTTTGTTTTGCTTTTTTAAACACTTCTTACTGAGAATGCAGCAAGTCAGATACTTTCTTCACTCCCACTCCCCGACATTGTAGTTCTACTGAAAGGAAGGGATTGTTTATTTATATCTGCATACATTGTGAAGTTGCCCAAATAGGCATGCATGCAGAAACCACTTAGGAAATTTATTCACAGTAATGAGCCATAAACCATGCACTAATCCCAGAGGAGGAAGGTTGCTAGGGTTCCTTCACCAGAAGGGCATGTTCACTTAGAGATTCTACTGCTGGAGCTCCCACCAGTGCTAGATTTTGTTGGAAAGAAATAGAGTGACTCTGTACTGATGGATGTCCTGGGAACTCTTCCTGGCTCTACAGTACTTTTGGAAAAGTATGGCCATTTTGTAACTAAACAATTTAATCTGAATTAGCTTTCAGATGTAAAAGGAATCAGCGTAAATGGCAATTATAAAAGAAAAATTAAAAAAAGTCAAGGATACAACAATACTGAGTGCAAAGAATGTGGATAGATGGTCCACCTCTTTTTTGAAACACTCAGTCTTTGTCCCAGCCATGGATTTTATAGGAGGACAGAAACCACCACCTGGAGCTGAAAGTAAAAGTCTGTGGGGTTTGGTGTGGGATTTTTCAATAATATTCAAATTAGAGGTAAAGGGGAAGAAAAGATGTTTACAGAACGTTTAGCAGTGAAGAGCCATGTGATAACTTCATCCTGCTACCTATGGTGTTGCTTTTGGGAGCTGTAGTTTGGGAGACTAAAGCCATGGCTGAGCAAAAACTCCTATGTTTCTATGCTATCTTTAGAGATGCTACAGAAGCAATTACAACGGTAAATAAAACTATTATTAAAAACCTGATGTTTTTAACTGCTATTTGCATATAATCATGCTTAAATAAATGAAGAGATAGTAAATGTTAGGAGAATAATTTGCTGCTAATCAAGAGTAATAAAGTGATCAGCCTCATTTCCTTTCCAGACTTCTCTGACTTTAATGCTCAGAAGTTTGACAGCAGGAGGAAGCAAAAGGTGAAGTAATGTTATGATGGTGTGTATGTGCGTGGGAAGAAATTCTGGGGTCTCTGGACTCCAGGTCTTGCTCTTTTTCTTACCCTTCCTTTTGCCAGCTCCAATACAGCTCAGCTGTTTAGCTGCGCCCTTTGACAGACTGGGATGGGAAGTAACACGATGCTGAAGACCGTGCAATCCTGGATGGTTGCCTTGACCCTGAGAAATACCCTTTGCTTTCTGGAAACTGGACCCTTCTCCAATAAAAAGTTCAAAAATGTTTTGAAGGCAAAGTCTCACTGAGTTTGATATCACCCTTGCTCCCTACCTCTAGCCACCTAACTTGCAGATTTTCACTTAGCAGTGGGACCATAATCTATTTATAGAACTGTAGAAGAGGAAAATGGAATCAACCTCATTTTCATAACCCTATTTTCATTGATTTTGTTAACTGGAAGAGTGAGATTTTTTCTCCTTAGAAGCCCATATTTGGGATCTGAGTAAGAATTCTATTCGAAGGTTATAACATTAGTATAGTATCTGACACAACTAAGCAGAAATGACCATTTGGCTCAACCCTATTGAGTCCCTATAATGATATCTTCTGTGTACAGCAGTGATGAAGGCACATGATGCTGTATAACCACAGGCAAAACATTTATGGATGGGTGCTTATTATTCAGTTCTACATTGTGTATCTAATCATTTTTGAATGGAAAAGAAAATTCAATTCACTCCAATCACAATACATTGTTGCTGGTAAAATTGAATATAGCTTCAACAATGAAAAGAGAACTGCCAATAAATCTATTCTGGAGGTAAACAAGGGTGGGGGAAACTTTCACAGTTGTTACACAGTATTTTAAACAAGTAAAGTTTGATTTCGATAATGACTCTACTCTCAAAGCACCTCATTCTTTTTAATTTATCCTATCGTTAGCCCATTCAGGAAGAATAATACTGATAATAAACCAGGAAACACAGAAAGTAGATGTTTCATGAGAGTCCTACAGCACCACCTCTGAACTCCTTCCTCCCTGGTTTTCTGTACCATCTCTACACCTCTGCATTCATGCTGTTTCCAGCCAGGTATGGGCTGTGCTCACTCCAACACCAGTCATATAAGACCATCTAAGTGGGGTTCTGAAATGCATCATTATTGACTAATTTGGGTGAGACAATCCCAACCAGCCCTGAGCAGAATAGCCAATATATCTGACAACTCCGGCTCCATCTAACTACATGGAGTGCCAAAGGATTCAAACCCCTGCCTTCCGGCTCCATCTGCTCTTTTTGTCACTTGTTGCAGCCTAGTCTAAGCACTTCTCCATATAGTCCTGTTCCTGAGCTTTCCCATGGCTCTATAATTCACCTTTTCCTCCACACTTCCTCCTCTGTCTTTCACCTACATTTTTGCTGCCTTTGATATTTCTCAAGAGCTTCCTGTCACATGTCGTGTATGTCAAGGCTTGGTCCAAGGCAAGAGGCAATAGTGCTGCTAAAAGGCTAAAGAAGGCGAAGGAGAGGCTGTACTGCAACATAACAACTTCATCCTTACTCCATCCCACTGCCTAGAGAAAGGACAGTGAACAGGATGAATGGTGAGGTGGTTTTTCTCTTAGATTCCTGATTAAATCCATTTAATCTCACCTCTTCATCCAGAATTTGGTATGGGCAGAAAATGAAGCAGATGGTGGAATATTTGTTGAGGAAGTATATCACTCAAGAAATCAAACATTTTTCTGACAATTTATAATGGATAAAAAGCCCTGTAGAAGTGAGGTCCCAGCGTCCTGATTTTAAAGCTGGGACATGACCCTTGCAGGCTGACTGCCCTTAGTGCAAAGTGTTGGGAGGGCAAGCAGGGCTGAGACTCTACAACCCAATTAGCAATAGGTTTTAAAGGAAGGGGATTTGAGCAGGGGCTAGACCAGGAAACTTCCTGAAACCAGGCACTGTGGTTAGACAATGCCTCTTTGCACTTCCAGCTATGCTTTGGAGCAGCATAGGCTAATTGATCAGCTGATCAGTGCTACAATGACATTTTGCTTATTGCGTCAGTGAATGTCCACAAATCTTGAGTAGAATCCAGTTTAAAAAAGCTGTTGTTATTATTCTACTCACTCTGGTATGAGTGAGAGTGAAATAAATATACCAGATTCATATATACTGTCCTCTTGAAGGGTTTCATTCTTACCCTTCCAGAGTCCTTCCCTTGGAAGGATAAGTCAAACTAGAACAACAATATTGGTTTGTGGGAAAGACTGTGATGGGGACAGGTGGATCTAGTAAATCAGGAAACATTTCAAGCCTGGTAGCTCTGCTGGATGTGGGACCTTCCAAGAACCAGAGGCTTTCATGCAATTTGACTGTTAAGCTACCAAGGTTATGAGAGATGGAGAAGCTTCCATTACTCTTCACAAAGTGCTCACAGAGACTTGAAGTCTCTCTAATGTAACATTTTAGGCTAAACATTTTAGACTACTAAGGAATTTTGCAGTTCATCTTCCTGGAATATGTCCCCTTCCCAATGCACTTTTAAGTGAACATCAACTTCTTTGAATCATACCACAATTTCATTCTGATTTTTTCTTACAAAACAATGTTTCAAAGTCCTATCATGAGAGAAATATCAGCATGCTTTATTTTGTTTTGATTTTTTCCTTTTTTCTTTTGTTTCCTTTAAAAAAGGTTTCTCACTGGAAAGTTCTTATTGGTGGAATTTTTCTCATCTGGCTGAGTTTACTTGCAGAAACTACAAGGAAGTGTTCATCCCAACATCTTTTCTTTATTATGCCTTCACTTCTGAAATGAGAGCTGAGGCACAAAATAGTTTAATTGATTTGCCTAATATGACACAGGAAGTTTGTGGAAACTGTGTCTAAATCTATGGCACCCAGAGGCTTGAGCATAAGGTTCTTCAACCGCTTCTCCATTTTATCTTCAGTTTTCCACGGATATATTTATCAAATAAATTTATGAGAGGAAGGAATAAATTTGAAATTCCTGTTATGGAATGTTTCCAAGCAAGGATTTCATATCAATCCTATTCTAACAAGGCATTTGATGCCTCTCCAGTTGGAGCATGCAGACCTGTAACTGCTGGACCAGGGTCTGACTTTCAACATCTTGATATTTGCAAAGGATGGCTTGGGCTCTATCTGCAGATGATGAATAATACATAGAAATCGAATGGGAGACACTTATAAATGACAGCTAAATACAAGAAAGCTCCTTCTTTGAAATGGACAGTTTTCAAGGAACAGAAGAACCAAATTTTAGAGTAATAGGGAACCCAGTGTCCATGTCTGGACTAGCCCTCACTTCTCCAGAAAGTATCTCTCCCTAAACTGTTGACAGCTACCTGGGAAGTATAGGACAAAAAGTTAAAGACATACACTGTGATGATAGGCTTTCTCAGCACTGTCCTTTGCTAAATCTCTGGCATTTCTGTGTATACCTCAGGAGGGAATTTAATCTGTACAATAACTGAAATTGCTTCTATTCTGAGAAATACAGAATGTAATTGCTTTTTTTTTTTTTTTTTTTTTCTATTATTATCTCCCCTTGTTTTCTGAATTCCTATTTGGAAACTTTAATGGAAAACATTTACCCTAATTTAAAAAACAAACGCACAAAATCCAAATACTTCTCTTTTGTTCAGACTGTTTTTGGAGCTACCCATGTAGATTGCTTGCAGGGTTTAGTTCTTTTAAAAATTTCTTTGTCAATCTTGGATCAATGGAGAGTTTTTGTTAAATCAAGAGTATTTGACAAAAGGAAGAAAAGCAAAGGAGGAGGAAATGTAGCGCAAAATAAATGTCTAAGTGATGAAGCTGTGATCTGACTAGCCAGAGTGGAGGAGCAGGAGTTTGCTAAAGACAGAACGCTGGGCCAGCAGCACCAAACTGAAAAAGCATCTTTGTGTCCTTCAGATGATGCTGGCATTTGAAATCTCTACACTGAGACTGTATTTCAAAATGCAGTTCCCCTTGCATCTCAGTTTTATCTTCTCCTCTACCCTAATCCTCAAATTATTGAAGATTGTTCAACTTATCTAGCAGCAGCCTCCAAGATTGGTAATTCCTGCCGTAAACATTTAAATAAGAAATGGACACCTTTGATGGATGTAAAAGCTTCTGTGCAAGCATAGACTGAGCTTCTTGGCTCACCAGCCAGTCAAAGGAAGCCATTATAAAACACTCAAAGGTGACAGCTCTTCAGCAAATTCAGCCTCCTCTCTCGTTCTTGTGGCCATAGTACCTGTTCTTCAAATTCTACCATCTTTATCAAAGTTAAGTTTTCAGGTGTCACTCCAGCTTTGAGGCCAAGTCTAATTTTTCTGATAAATCTACGCCAGATACTTGAGTCAGAGAGACCTTCAGCCAAGGCAATGTGTGTTACTTGGAGAAATATCATAACTAGACTGTCAAAATCCTCTCATTTTTATGCATATTTTATAACCTCTCTGGCCTAGATAGGCTGTGGACAGTACACAAGGTGTCTAACTACATCTCTTATCCAAACAGTCTTTTATCCTGCTATCTCTCCTTTCTTCTTTATCAGCAATGACAAATTCCATACCTAAACTAATTTTTCTGCTGAATGTAGCTTCCTCTTGTACAAGTAGACACAGCAATACTGATATTTAAACCTGAGCCAAATCTAGGGTGAATGTCTGAGTTTGGCACAAACCTTTATGACTTTCTGCAAATATTTCAATTCTTATACAAGCAGCGCGCAAGAACAAGGAATGGTTCTTAACACAGGCATAAGCAATCTCCAGGAGAACAGCTCTGTAGCTGTGGATAGAAACTTGAAGTACTTCTGGAACAAAATCAGTAGTCATTATATGCTTTTGAAAGTGTTCTTTGCCTTCTTATTCCGTGCTGTAAGTTCTTGTCTCACTGGGTGCACAGCTGGGCTGCAAAGCAGCATTGACATACAAATAACCAACCACTATAGTTATTATTTTAACAGCACACAGATAGATTCCTTCATTTAACTGGGTTGCCGATAATTTTGGGCTTCAGACTTTCATGTTGACTGCAGAAAGAAAGCACCTTTTTCATCTCTTTCTAGGGAAAGCAGTGAGAAAAGTCCCAACCTTTCCACCAAATGGCTTAGGGACCTGCCCAAGAATTGC
Organism: Tauraco erythrolophus; assembly: GCF_009769465.1. Lineage (NCBI taxonomy): Eukaryota > Metazoa > Chordata > Aves > Musophagiformes > Musophagidae > Tauraco > Tauraco erythrolophus. Next base: position 13,209,064 of record NC_141473.1, on the reverse strand, counting down.
AAGACTTGAGTCAGTAGCCCTCCTCAGGCTGCTTGGATTTGAGCTCACATTTTTCCTAACCTGGGCTTCATCACTGGTTTAACAGACACTGAGGGAGGACTGAAGGAAGCAGCTTTGCTCTTCTTCCTTCTGAAGATGAATCACTGTGTAGCCAAGGATATACAAGGTGTAGGTCAAGCAAGAGCAATAACCTCTGTGGACTGGAGGCATTCTGAGTTTAGGGCATCTGTACATTTCAGGAGCTGCCAAGCTCCCAACACCCTGGGAAACAAATGGTGCATTTAGGCATCAAGGATGCTGAGGTACAAAGTGAATAAATAAGTAGTCTTTCTGCTGTCTTGGATACAGGTAGACAGTAGTCATTCTTCAGGTACTGTGTACTTGAGCAGTGAGAATCCTCATCATGGAAAAGTGGTTATTCAGACTGACTTGGGTTCAAAATTAACTACACAAACTCATGTATAGAAATGCTTTGAGAGCTATGAAATATGAAGATAATATTTCTGGCTCAGGGAGTGCCTGTGCTGCTGATCACTGGAAGGCAAGACTTTATGGCCAGCAGTATTCTGAGCTCATTGTTCTTATTCACACCTGGGCATTGGGATAGAGAAAAGATACTAGGTTTAATGGCCCTGTTTTCTGATCCCTTATCGTCATTCTTACATTTTCAAGTACACCAGCACTAACTCAGGTGGTATCTAGGAGCACAAAATCAATCCCATAATTAACTTGCTTAGAGCAGAGATTGGATCTGTGGAAAGCCCTTGAGACATTCTTTCTAGGTATAAAGCCAACAGGACTATGTGGGTCTCTGCTACAGTGACAGAGTTTGCTCTGGAGTAACAGCTCTGAAGGCTCTGCTGTCTTCTCTCCCAACACCCAGCCCCTCTATCAAGCTTGGCACAGCACCAGTGCTTTTGAGGAGGGTGCTTCTGGGCTTAACTCACTCAGCTGAGCTCCCTGTAGCCCAGCCCAAGAAAGTCAGTTGCCAGAAGCTCCCTTCTTGCTTTCCAAGTCTTTCCCTGCTCCTTGTTGCTTTTCCTTGGCATAGGCCTTTCAGCAGACGTGAGGCAAACACTAGACATGTGGCAACTGTGCTGGCGTAGCCAGAAAACACATCAGTGGGAGATCCAGAAGAACAGATGCAACCCAGCAAGCCTGTGTGGACTGCCTGCACAAGCCTCTCCATGCCCAAAGTAGTGCCAAGTGCCTCAGCAACATGTAATGGGCACCATGCCCTCCAAACAGACGGACACGAGCACTGACAAACCAGAGACCACATCCAAGCATTAAACATAGGCTTGTCGTGGGACACTTGTCCTCGCCAGACAAGTCAAAACAGATGGCCAGATCTGTAGATCTTTGTTTTACACATCTTAATTACACAGCATATTCACTGGCCCCGTTGGAAAGGCTCTGTTTTTTAGGATGTTCACAAGTGAGGTTTCAAAAGATATGTCAGATACATGACAGGGAACAATTGCTCTATGCAAAGAAGCAGCTCATTTGTCTGTCTTTGGTAGATGATGTTTATATAGGAGGGAACTGGACTTTAATTAATCCGATTAAATTCAGAACAGATACCTGCAAGATATCCCAGTGAGAAAGAAAAAAGCAGGCTCAGTAAAGCGGAGTGAGGAGGAGCTGACTGTGCAGCTGGGCTGCAGATCAGCTCTGAGGATTTTTGTAGGCCACAAGATGAATGGGATTCAGGAGCACACTGCTGTTAAAAAGGTAGACTGCTTTCCAGAATAGGCTCTTGGCTGCCACCAATTTGAAACTCAGGGAAGGTGGTCTTTCTGTACTTAATAACCTTCACTGGACCTTTTTCTTTTTTCTGTTGCTGAATTTGCAAGACCTGTGATGTATTTATTTCAATGACCTCATGAGGTCTTGTAGCAGGGTATAATTTTAGACATCCTACATTAACAGAGGTTTAGATGAAATTGAGAAAGTCCAGAGGAAAGCAACATGGGTAATAAGACTTTGAGGAAACACGACCTATAGAGAGAGGCAATAGAAATGAGGTCTATTTAATCTGAAAAAATAAGAGAGGCCTATAATGATAATTTTCTACACTGTCAAATGCTCTTAATGGCCCAGGCATTGCTTGGCTGTTTTTTGAAGGTGATAGGACATGATGTACTCAACTTCATTTGTTAGTAGGACATTACAATTGAAGATTGAAAATGAGGAATTTTGCATGCAAACTTGGAAAAGGATTTTAAGACATTAAATTCTAAATTACACCAAGTAAAAACACCAGAGGATTTAAGGAGACGATGTAATTAACAAGCACTATCCAACTCTGATATTACCCCACAAGACAGCAAAGGTATTTTTACATCACAGCCATGACAGAGTCATGCTGTCTGTATGGTAAATCAACACAACCTTTCAGAGGAAATTTTGGAAGTCCCTATGTCTGATATTTTCAATTTTTCTCCAGTAACTTTCTGTTGCTCACCACCACAGGTCCAAGGATATCATTGCATCTCCCACAGCCAGGAGGAAATGGCCCGCCTTTTGTAGGCAGGGTCTAAACCTTAATTAGGAAATTCAATCAATTCAACCCAGCTGGGCAATCTGGGCAATAGCCATAGTTGCAATAGCCGTAACTTTCTACAAAATCATTCTTGAAGTTCTTAAACTTTACTCAAGTAGAGTTGCAGCAGCAGGTCTCCTATGTCAAGGGGGAATATAAGCAGAATAAGATGCTTTTGAAGATGAGTAAAGGAAGCAGCTTTAATTCTAACATCTTAAGCTTGAACTTTCCTGCATGTTACTTTCTGGCTTGCTCCAGGGGTTAATGAAGCCACTTTTACAGAAAAGCAAGGTTCACAATTAGCAGGGTGCTGGATTTCCTGCATGCATATAATCTGATGTCAGAAGGGATCTTTGTGTCTGTCTAGTTTCAGAACAGACCCTTTCACTGAGTAATTTTTGCTCCACACTCCTATTTTAGGGCTTTCTGTGAATTTCTTTACTGTATTTGGCCTTGGACAGCTGCAACTTCTTTGCTGGGTATCGGATCCTTTACTTAGAGAAAGAGACTGTGCAGATATTCTTGTGTCAATATCGGGTTCATATGCGAAGTCATAGATCTTGAAGAGTAACCAACAGACATACAAACGTGTATAGAGAAACACACACACTTTCTCTCTCTCTCTGAGATCATCACGCAGAGGAAATATTCTCCCTAGTACATTAGCCACAAAGCACCCTGGTAAGTCATCGGTTCAGATGCATGAAAAATTGAATATTAAAAGTATGTCTCATATTTGAATGTAAAAAAAAAGGGCCCAAGATCTACTAAGCCTCCAGACATTTGTAATATTCTCATTTGGAAGTTACAAAGCAGGCAAGCTGGATATGTACTAAATGCAAGAACAAATAACCACGAATGAAATGTTAACAATTCAAAGCCAAAATCATTTGCTAAAAATCATAAATAGAGCATCATTTCAATTGGTCAGATGCCAAATTAAATGTAAAAAGAGACTAACAAAATAAAATTAGAGCAGAAAATGTTATTAGAAATTAAGCTAACAAAGTGCATGTGTGTATTTTCTTGCTTTCATGATTATCAGAGGCATTATTTGGGAGGGAGAGTGATAAATTTAAAGGACGGGTGATAGATTTGCATGTCAAAATAGCAGGATGCTCTGGTCAACATCTAACGAGAAGTAAGTAAATAATGTAAAACATGTTTCTCTTTCAGATCATGTCTGTAACAGAACAACTGAGCTCCCTAACCAAGTGATATTGTGGAGGATTTAAGTAGTGGTGCAGGGCATTAGATGCAGAGAGGATACCTCTATTCATATATCTGGAGCACTGTTAGAATGTGTCCTAAAACCTATCTTTTTTCATGTCTGAGTGTCGCTAGTGGAACAGTCCTGGACACGTCTGGAGAGCACTCTTGAAGCAGTCAGAACCCCTGGCCTCCGCACCGCAGTGACTTGGTAGAGCAGATGACCACTGACTATTTGCATGGACAGTCTGAGGATGCAGCAGTGGGTGACAGTCGGCCATCAGGGAGTCTGACGTGCTCCTGAACACCA